>NC_138512.1:38831990-40100908 GCF_964252035.2 Podarcis erhardii
ACCTTCTGCTGTAGTCCCCACAAACACAGACGGCTCTGCGCTTTTCATGTATGTCCACATTTTATCAAATACTTGTATTTTTGATCTCTGCAGAAAGAGAGCAAGCTGGTAACTATTCACATAATAAACTGATGTCCATGCAATATATTTGCAGAAGTCAGAATAGCAGTTAAGTAGCAGTCAACAGGTATCCAGCTTCGGGATGGGAATGTAATGAATTTAAAGGTATCAGAATATGAAGATGAAGCTTGGTGATCATTATAAAATGTTTCTGTGAATCACATTTCAGCCAGCTGTGTTAGTCCATATACATCTCATAACATTTTCAGAAAAGGAAACATCTAACAAATTTAATTATATCACCCCTTTGAACCACTAATGAGCAATCCATATATTGCGTGAACTACCGACTTTATGTCTACAGTACGTGAACACATGCATGTAATGTCACGGACAATTATTTTGGGGAGGGAAATCTTGCATAGTTATCAAATTTTCTCAGATTTCCCCCCGAATGTCCCAAAGTTGTTTTGAATTCTACTTAAGGATAAATTGTGCTGGCAATTCTTCAGTTGGGTTTATCCTAGGATGTTACACTAGAGTTTAATATTCCCCTAAGGCTTTGTGAATGCTTATTTTAAAGGGCTAAAATGCAACATTTGTCCTTGGCAGATGATTCCAATTGACTAAACTGAAACATATGTCCCTGGCAGATGTCAGATGGCTTCAAGGTATCTTTAAGGTGCTATAAGACTCTTCATTGTTTCATGGAGTAGAATAGTACGGCTTAATCAGATCAGAGAAAACCTCTTCCCTATTGAGTATACCATGGCCTATACAGTACACCTAAAAGCCATGGCACATATACCAAAATTACATGGAGGTTTAGCACATTGAGGAGACAAGTTGCAAGAAATGAGTTGCATTTATCATGCAAAAGCTACATTCAAACAGATAGCCATGTGGGGACATCGTAAGTGGGGGGGGGGGGCCCTCACTGAATAGATGCAGAGAGTTAAGTGTTCTCTTCCTCCTCTTCACATGGGCCAGATTGGAATGCAAATTGGTCTAGGCCAATTTGGATCATTAAGGCTACATTCCTATATTACCTGGGAGTAAACTCCATGGAACTAACTATGACATACTTCTGAGCAGACATCTGCAAGTAACTGAATGCCAGACATGCTTAAATGAATGGAATGTGTGGTGTGGGAACAGGTTCAGAAAAAAACTTCAAAACCCTTCTCTCAATATAAACAAAGTCCAACTGTCTTGGAAAGGTTGGTCTTGCCTGCTCCTAGTCCTCCTCTCTGACAGCCAGCTCTGCCCAGCTTTCTTAAAACTTACTATTGCAATGGGAAAATGGGGATCGCCAGCAGCGGAAGCAAGCCCTATAGCAACAGAGTCTTGTGCTTGATGTGCACAGAGACTATTCTTAATTCCAGGAAGACTCGAAGTTATATTTTCCAATGCCTCTTGGCACTGACTTGGAAAGACAATGGACCTTGTCTGGTAGTGATGGACATTGTATGAGTGCATAGGTCTTTAAAATGAGCCTATTAAACTTCCTTGCCCACCTCTGCTGCTGTTAAAGTACTTCATTACCGGCTTCCCCCATCATTTTGCAGGAGTATGTTTCGGGAAAAGGGGAACCATAAAACTTTATAGCATTGTCCTCTATGAATTTGCCTAAACCCTTTTAACTTCAACCAAGTTGGTGGCCATCACTGCATCAGTAATTAGTAACATGCCCATGGCAAAATCTTACACAACTGATCATTGGAATTTCCCTGCAAACTATGGCTTCTAGAAGGAGCTTCCCTATGTATTAGAATTTACAGTAAAGCATAGGAGAATAGGCAGTTTATGAATTGAAATAATTGAACTGACAATTGGATAGATTGTGAAGCATCAAACAACGAAGTAATACGTTGCCAGTAATTTCCTCTGTGGTTCCCCACATTCACACCAGACAAAGCTTCCGGACAGTAACCAAGGGTATATCCCATCCCACTTCTATTACAGCTTTCTAGCTTTGGGGCTGCAAGGACCATAAATCAATCTGTTTTAGCAGTGTGCTCCATTTATATTCATTATGCTGTTTTCATTAAAGAGTGCTCTTTCCTAGAGACACTCAATTAAGAATTTCAATTATGAAGGATTTGTCAAATTAATTAGCAATCTACATATCTAGTTGGCCATCAGATAACGTTCCCATTTTGTCTTACTACGATCTATTATTCTCAAAATGAGATTCTATTATTAGCATGTCATTTACAGAAATAACTCAAAACTGTACTAAAATTTGAGTTGCGATCACATGCAGTAGAACTTCAGCCGTGAAGTAGGTTTGAAGTCTGAACTGGATGATGGCCCCAAAGTCTCCTAATACCCATCAGTGTGATTAAAAACAAACAAACCATGCATCAATGTTGCAAACTGTGTAAAGTAAGAGTACAGTGGTACCTCGGGTTACATACGCTTCAGGTTACATACGCTTCAGGTTGCAGACTCTGCTAACCCAGAAATAGTACCTCAGGTTAAGAACTTTGCTTCAGGATGAGAACAGAAATTGTGCTCCAGCAGCGCGGCAGCAGTGGGAGGCCCCATTAGCTAAAGTGGTGCTTCAGGTTAAGAACAGTTTCAGGTTAAGAACAGATCTCTGGAACGAATTAAGTACTTAACCCGAGGTACCACTGTATGTATGTATGCATACATTAGATATTTCTGAGATATTTTAAAGCTAGACTTTAGCTATTGCATTTATTTATTACTTTCAAACAACAACAGATTATAAACAAAATGCAAATGTTACAGATCTGAAACCTACATACACATTTCCTTCTGCTGCCATTGTTGTTGAAAACTACATAACATGATGGAGATGTACAATTTCTCCTTCATACTTTCCACACCTGTTAGGTAAAGGTAAAGGGACCCCTGACCATTAGGTCCAGTCGCGGACGACTCTAGGGTTGCGGCACTCATCTCGCTTTATTGGCCGAGGGAGCAGGCATACAGCTTCTGGGTCATGTGGCCAGCATGACTAAGCCGCTATATTTAAGGAAGTCATGGCTTATAATAAATGCAAGTGAGCTGTTGTCTTTATTTCAGCTCTGCAGGGAGTTACATTTGGCACCTGAATTACTAGTTGGCACTCATTTAGAACATGCATTGAATTATTAAATCACAACACCAAGAATGAATCTTATTTATTACTTAATTTCAGAAAAGCGCAGAGAAGGAGGGGGGGGGAACCTTTAATATTTCAAACCAAAAGAAGACTCTTACCCTAAAGAATTCTTTTGTTGAGCCGGAATCTAATGTCCCATAAGCAATTTCTGATTGTTTAGACAAATCCTCAGCACTCTCAATGGGAGATACCATCCTCTCTACCGTCAGGAAGGCAGCTAGGTTAGCCGTGTAGGATGAGATTATGATCAGGGTAAAGAACCACCACACACCTCCAACAATGCGCCCAGACAGGGATCTAATAACAAGTATGAAATGGATTTGTAAAATGAAATGAATGTCCTGAAAGGAATACAAGTCACCAGGTTTATGTATATGCTGCATTGTGTAACGCAGGGAAATGTTGGTTTTTCCTTGCTACCTTAAGTGTGTTTTTTCTCTCCTCTCAGTTTCAATACATGCTACTGAAATGGGAAATTAAAAACATACTATAGTTTTGCTAGGATAATTTTACTCAGCTCAAGTGGTGTCACTAAATTCAGGACTCCGTCTTGAGATAATGTACGGAAGCAAAGTACTAGGTCATCAGTCCTTCACTGGTCAGAGGACCCTGGAAAAGAAAGCTGCTTAGATAACATTATAGCCATATTTTAAAAAGTAAGGTTTTCGTGATAACTCAGGCGAATCTTTTGTGACAGCTCAAGCACATATACAAGAAAGTCAGGCAAGATCAATTATAGGCTTTTGGGTCTAAGTTTTCCCATTTCCACCAGATCATGTCTACTATGTAAAAATCAACAGTTTCAGCTGTAATGGATTCAGTGGTATAACCTATATTTTGACTGAATAAAATAAGAAGGAATGTCCTTGGTACAAAGTCCCATAAGCTCTCCATTGCACTCCTTTAGAAAATCCTAGCATGGAGGGCAGAAGCAATTGAACAATCAAACATATACCACAAGAAGCAAGAGAATTGATGGACTGGGAAGCCTAATTTTGGAACCACACCATTCACATTTAAGTTTAGCTTTTCAAACAATTACTGCCATGCACTGAATTCATATTTATGTGAATTGCTCAAAAATAAAATGTACATGAACAACTGACAATCAAAATAATAATCTAAGTCCTTACAGAAATACAAGACAATATATAAGCATCAGAACAACCCTTGATTCACATTTCTAAGTGTTTTGGAAGAGCTGCTAGCAATATAGCCTATTGTGACATCACTTTAAAAATGTGTAAACCTTTCTTTGGAAGTCTTGCATTTTCTGATTTATTAATGTTCCGTTCTGGGGCCAGGAGATTTGTTTAGGGTTTTTTTTGGGGGGGGGAGGTGAGCAGGAGGAGATGTTGCTGTTATTAATTTTTTGTTATGATTTGTGAGGAAATTGTTCAATTTGGCTGTGTACTTTTTGATGTTTCACTTACTGTTTATGACTACTTTTGTTACGTTTGTAATTATGCATTTTTTTCATGTTGTAAGCTGCCTTGAGCATGGTTTTAACTATGGGTAGGCAAACTAAGGCCCGGGGGGCGGATCCAGCCCAACTGCCTTCTAAATCCGGCCTGCGGATGGTCTGAGAACCAGTGTGTTTTCACATGAGTAGAATGTGTGCTTTTATTTAAAATGCACCTCTGGATTATTTGTGGGGCATAGGAATTCGTTCATTTTTGTTTTCAAAATATAGTCCGGTCCCCCACAAGGTCTGAGGGACAGTGGACCAGCCCCCTGCTGAAAAAGTTTGCTGACCCCTGTTAACTATGGAAAGGCAACATACAAATAAAATGATTTATGCATGCATGTATCCTGCAGAGGGGAAAGCCCTACAAGGAGGCTCCCATGGAAATGATTTGGCAAAAATCGGGAATGTGGCCAAATTTCTTGCAATCCCATGTGGCTGCCAGTTGGAAGCTCTTTCTTACAAGCAACACTCTAAGCAGAAGATCTTTGCCATTCATATCTGCCATAATGTGTGCTGAATCCTCAGGCTAGCATCTTGTGCATTGCCAGCACAAACATTAGCATGCCAAGTCAGGGGCACACTGAATTCACTGTGGCTCCACAGGCACATCCTAATAAGCTTTTAGATGTTACTGCTTCAGCTTGGAGCACTGACATGAGAGAGAGAGCTTTTCAGCAGCATTCAAGTGAGCATAGCAACCTTTTCCTTTCCTGGTGTACTTATATCACTCTTCAGAAAATAAAAAAGGAAATATTTTTATATGCATAGTTCTTAATTCTTTGACTGACACCCTTTGGGACTACTTAAAATTATAAAGTTCATTTTATTGCCACTCAAGCACAATGGAGTCAGCAAACTCGTAATATGCTTGTTTTTACAACCAGAAATGGATGCTAGCACGCCTCTCCCCTGAAGGCAATGTTCTGTCTTGTCTAGGTCAGTCATAAATTTGAATATAGAGAGCTACTGTAACATAATTGCTAAGAGACTGCGTTCTGAATCATTTAAAAAATCCCCTTTAAAAATTTATGCCATGAACTCACTTGTTGGCTTTAGGCAAGGCTCTCTCTCTTTCAGCCTCTCTCCCCATCTGTAATTTGAGTATAACAAATATTGGCTGGCCTTACATGGTTGCTGTGTGCATTACAGTAAGACAACATGCTATATAAATGCAAAGTTTTACATTTTTTACTTGGCCAGATCTGTTTTGTGCCTCATCATCATATTAATTAGCCTTATGCTCTAACCTGCATATTTAGCTTCAAGGTGGCATATACTGCAAATTGTTTTGCAGCTGATCTCTCATTTCATGATCTTCCCAAACCTTTCAGTTTCTACTTTGTCAGGCATTAATATTTATGAAATTTTAATTTGCTTTTCAGTTAGGATTTAGAGTATCTATTAACAGATACTGGTTTAACTCCTGGTCTAGTTTTCTAAATAAGCAAACCCTGTGTTAAACGTTGGGTTATTTATAGCATTCTCTAAAATTCACTTCCAAATATGGATATTGAAAGGGAGAAAGCCAGATTCCTCTACCACAGATTTACTAAGATGTCCTAAATATCAGACACCAGTAAGTTGCTTGCTAAACAATGCATTCTTACTCCCATTTCCTTGAATGAATTCAGTACTGGCCCCAGAATTTAGAAGTCTGTGATCAAGCAGGGTGCTAACCTGGAAGATGTGATGGGGATATGCAACTAAGAATTTTATTTCTGATCTTTTTTGAAATACACTATAAAAAAGTGAAAATGGTAGCACTGCTATGATGGTTGGGTTCTCTGTCGAACCCTAGCCAATGCCCAAACTTGCCACCCTCTGGGCCAAGTGCTAAATGACTTTCAGCTTTGATACAGTTCACATACTCAACATGATACATCAGCAGGTGCCCAACAGAGCTGTTGAGCTTAGGCCACAGCTGCAGAAGGGTAATGGAATAGCTGATAACACTACAAAAGAAACATGTAAAAAAAGCATGGGCATAATAAATTATAATTTGAGCTGTAGTTACTCGTGGCTTAAAACCAAATACCAAGTTTAGAATCTAACTTTCTAAAAATGAAAACAAAACAAAACAAATCACCCCGGATTTTCTCTCTCTCCAGAATAACCTAACCACCCACTCTTGCCAAGTTTGTTGTACCTGGTTCACATGACTATTGAGTTATCAGAATACCTTTCTATTTTCTATTCCAGTGATTTTCCTGAAAGGAGACGGGGAGTTTAAGCAATAGGCAGGATGCCGTGCAAAATGGCTTGTGGAGGGGAAAGCACTCCTTCCACAGCTCATTAATTGTGTGTTACCCTTTTTCCCATTACAGCACCTGTGAAATCAATGCACCATTGGCTGTGAATGGGAATATGCAGCAAAAACACGGTACCCCTCCAAGAAGGCATGGAATGAGGGGGACCTCGTGCATTTTATGGCCTCTGCATGGTGCATATAAGTCCACTAGGGCAAGGCAGGACCGATGCTCGGAGGAAACCAATTGAACAGCCCTGGCCTGCATCGGGAGAAGTTGTTTCCATCTAAAGGGCTGTGGATGATTTTGAAAAACATGTCAACAGCTGGCATTTCTTGAGATTGAATCTATATGCACCATGAACTTCCGGAGTGAGACCCAAAATGCACAAAGCTGAAATGGGTGTGTAACCAACCTTGGCGAAATATCGCATCCTTGCTGCATAAAGGCACCCAAGGAAAACCAGAGACTATTAAATATCCCAAATTCATTAGTTGATTCGTTACTTTGCGATGGTCTTCCATCTTCAAACTCCTCAGTGTGCCACTCGTATGGGCTAAATCTGCTGACCAGGAATAAAACAACACTGACCCCAATGTAGGCAAAAACTATGCACATCCAGATCTCATACGCTAAGGGATCAAGAAAAGAAAACACTCCTGGCTTGGACTTCTGAGGCTTCTTGATCATTATAGATATACCAAGGCTCATAAAGGGCTTTGAGAAGTCAATCACTTCTTCTCTCACCAACGTTATAGTTAATGGAGCAATTGCAATATCGGCTTTCTGTAATGGAAGCAAAACAAAATAATAACTTATTCAATATTTAACAAGGGAATGGCTTTATTGCTTTTGTGCATCGCAGATGAAGAATGCAACAGCAGGGACACGGGTAATACTAATTTCAATTCTAGCATCCTACTGAGGAATAAACTACTAAGCAATCTGCCTACAATAGTCTACTTCCTGACATACACGGTACCACGTGGCTTCACTTTTATCATGCAAATGATACCTCTTTATAATCACACACCAAACAACATTGTCAGGCCACAGCCCCTGAATTTTTAGGACATTTGAGTGCACAGAAGTTTTGATTTGGAGCAAAATGTGATGAAATGCAGAGATATTGACCTCTTTTCAAACACCCATTTAAGTCTCACTTGGATCCACGCAAACAGCTGTGATACCAACATGCGCTAACCTGATCTCCGTTAGTCCTAGCTACTTGCAATGGTTAAAAATGTCTCTTACCCCATAAACAAGTTCTCCAACCATTCCATTCCAGATTTTTGTTTCTGCATCCCTGGCCCCATACTTGCGATCCCCAACAATTGTGAGTTTGTACTTGAACCCACAGTGTTTGGCAATTTCTGCAGCTAAGTCCACACAGTAGCCCTCATAGGCATCATTTCCGTCAAGCAATTCAAAATTTTTTTTCTTCATAACATAGGGAGATTCCTGTACAGAGAAACTTGGCTTTAGCTAATCAAAAAAGATGCCATGTTAGTCATCTATTCTTTGTGTACAGGGTTGGAAGTACATTGAATAAAACAATTTTTAAAAAACCTGTATTTCCCCCCTGAAACATTCAGGATTGTTTATCACAATAACAATTTATTCACAGTTGCAGCAAGCCTTACAGGTAGAGAGGCGTTTTCAAAGGTGCATTCATAATTCTCATCAGCATTAATAATTAACTGTATGTTGACAAGTAAAGAAAGAGTTTTAAAACTTTTTATTTAGTTAGCCTTCTAAAAAAGAGCACTGCATTGGATCATTCCTGCTTATTCCATGGTATTTCACACCTCTGTTACCACCAGACCCACAACTGATCATATAAAACTTACAATAAATATAGCTGTTTTTTTAAAAAAAATCTTACCACCATCAAAAGTTGACAAATTGTTGGTACCTTTAATATATAATCCAGAACAGTTAAGCCTTGAATGAACAACTGAACAACTCTGAAGAATGATTAGCTTACTAAGTAAACAACATTGGCATTTCTACTACATGACTATATATGATTTTGCTATTTTAAAGTGAGAAGGGAGAATGTCACATTCTTTTGCTTAGTGGATTGAAAGTGACTTGAAATAAAGAGCTTTGCATTTGTGGCTTAACAACCTCTATCGTGTAACAATTTTAGCACAAAATCAAAGCACAGAGTCCTGCTACAACAGAATAATGCTTCCTTGAAATTGGTTCCCTTGAAATTTTAATTTCATTTTTTTTAAAAAAAGCTTATCCACCACAAATCCTGCTATTTAAACAAACAAACAAACAAACAAACAAATAAACAAATAAATAAATAAATAAATGCAAAGGCATGTTTCAAAATCCTCCAAAGAATTCTGCAGCAACAGGCAAATGGCACCCAACACTTTCCTCTTGTTCCTCAACCTTTCACAAATACACAGGAATAAAGTCAGCTAGGCATGACTTATTCCAATATAGACCAAGAATGAATGATAAGGTTGCAATTTAGACTATCCATTTCACAAAAAACGTGTTTAATTACCAAAATAGTTGTGACAATAATAGTCTTATTCTCTAATCCCGAGGATTCATTGCAAGATGGACATTCAATTGGATTCACAACCATTCTGTCCACTTCACTCCAGTATCCAATCTGAAAAAAAGTTGCAGGTTGTATTCAGGGCAAACAAATGCATATTTTTGTTTATAAGCATGATTTTTGATAAATTGCATTCACATATCCAATTCCTGCCTAAAGCTGTAATCAAGAACTAATAATAGCTGTTTTTATTATTTATTCAGAAGTCCCTTGAACATACAAGGAATTCCTCATTCCCACATTGATCCATAGTTTAAAGGTAAGTCATAGTTTAAAATGCACTATGATTTAACATGAATATGCAGCATGCTGGTAGGTACAGCTCAGTCATGCCTGCTTTGTTCCTTTTCCACTCTTACTTATCCCCAGCTGGGATGAAACAAATCACAAGGCTGGCTTTGTGTTTACATGTGAACTAGCATCCACGGTGTCCCCTACTGCTAAAGAAACAAAATAAGCTGGCTTCTTATTGAGGTCTCTTTGGGGAGAAGGAAACCACAAAAAAGGTTCACATTTAACACTCCAGTTTGTGTCCTCTTGGCTTTGGACAAGGAAGAGTAGGAAAAGAAGAAAGGGCGTATGACTGAGACATGTGAACCAGCATGCTGCTCACTTGCAGTAAACAATAATTTTCTATTGTTTACTAAATGACTTCTTGAGGTATGCAAACCAGACCCTGGTTACATTTCAGGATAAAAAAAATTAGAAAATTCTACCCCTTTCAGAGAGCTCATTATCTTTTTAAAAGCTAAATTTTACCACAAGTACTCCCTCTTACTTTTAAGTGTAAACACGAAAGATGTAAAGTAAAATAAGATAAACTATACTGAAAGACTCTACTTACCTTAAATCATTAGCTTTGTTACATTTTTTTTAAAAAACTTTTTATATCTCTACAGATAGGCATTTAATTGCATTATATCCATATGTTCAGCATTAAGATACCTCTTTTTTTAAATACCACTTAGCAGGAAAGAACAAAAAGCAGGCAGAACCAAAATTACCTTCCGGGGACCGGTACTTTTGAGTTCCATGACATTTATTGTATAGTTAATTCTCTTTCCATTCTGATCAAACTTTATGTTTCCTGATAGCCCTTCCACCTGAACCTATTTGAAATAAGGATGAAAGGATGGTAAAGTTAAACTGATTTGTCCACAAAATACATTTCATATCAACTGAATTTTCATTTGTGCTGAGGACCGTTCTACAGATAATAGTCATTTTCTGCATTGCTGAGAAGTCCCCACAGAAGTGTTAAATACACAGGTTGACTGGTCTTCCTTTATTTTTATTTTTAATGTTGAAGACATTCAGAGATCATTTAATACACAGGAATTCCACAATACCTGCTTCAGTGCCCTTTCTATTTCTACACCATGTGACCAAGGCACTGCTGGGTTTGCAAGACAGTCTCCAGCATTTCCTCTTCTGGTAATCTCAATCCTTTGTTTACGCAAGTTACGGAAAGCTTCAGTCATCACTTTGACAGCATCATAGGTCAGAGCTGATGTGTACTGAAAAGGAACAAATATAATTCATTAAGCACAAGTTAAGGAAACTAGCCTTCAGTACTTATTTGTAACTGATTGCATCTATTAAAAGAGAAGGGAGGAAAGTAAAGATCATTTCCACACCCTTTGAGATTATATTTTTCCACAATGCATATAGCTGATTTAGTTCAGTGCATATTTCTTATCATTACCCAACATTGGGGAGCTGCTGAGGCTGAAGAACCTGCAGCCATCCAGATGCTGTCATTGGTCATGCTGTTGAGATAGCCCATCAACATCTGGAGGTCACCTCATTGGTAAGCCCATCCTTTATGCTAATTATGATTCAGTTCTCCAAGTAGCATCACTCATGTAGCCAAAATTACAGCGGTTGTACACAATGGGGTGGTATAATCAGATCTGAGGTAACCCTAAGAACATAAGAAGAGCCTGCTGCATCATGCCAATGGCTCATCCAGTCCAGCATTCTGCTTTCACAGCGGCCAATCAGATGCAAGAAGGACCTGACCACAAGACATCCAGCCCATCTTGGACTCTGTGGATCCTGTAGCTGAGACTGTCTTGGGTGATAGATGGGGGAGAGGGAGATATGAAGATACATGGATATGTGGTGTTGAGCCTGGGCAGAGGTGAGCAGGCTGGGGAAAAGCAGAATGATCATCAAGCTCGCCTTGCTCATTGGTGCTTTGCAAATGTGTGGGGATGAGCAAAAGTTGGTCCCTACAGCAAAGCAGAACAGCTCCCATACCCTATCTTTCATTGCCAGCCCTTAAGGTTGAGAGTTCTCCTAGTGCTGATGAGGTTGACAGTTCAGCATACAATCCTAGGTAATCTAACCCCATGAGAAATGACAAGGGGAGCAGCAGCTGCCAGCAGCTCCCTGAGAAAATCACACTGGAAAGTCCCTGGGTCCTAGAGTCAACAGTAGCTAGGCACTGTGCAACATGCCTGCAACAAGCTTTATCCACCCTTCAGCTTTGGTATCAAAGGAGAGGACTTGGCAGCCCAGTCCTAGGCATGGTGAACTCTCATCAGCCTCAGCCAGCATCAGGGATGATGGGAGATGGAGTCCACATCTGGAGAGCGCCACATTGGCAACCCCTGATGCTGAGCTAAGTCTACAGCCTTTCTCAACCTTGGGTCCCCAGATGTTTTTGGCCTACAACTCCCATCATCCCTGACCATTGGTCCTGTAAGCTAGGGATCATGGGAGTTGTAGGCCCAAAAAATCTGGGGACCCAAGTTTGAGAACCACTGAGCTAAGAGGATAGACTCAGCATAATGTAAAGCCCAGTGTTCCTAACCATAATCTGTAGAAAGTTAGGATTTGAAAATAATGCTTTAGAATCTTGCAGCGGTTGTTCAACAGCGGGAAGCATGAAAATCTTGTTCACTCAGATACTTCAATTTTCTGCACCTCATAAAGATTTAAAGAGTCTGCCATTATTTGGATATTTTTTTCTTGTATTAACAGAAATGTTTTGCCATACTTACAGCGTGCCTAATAAGACAATGATTTAGTGAAACTGGCCTTTCTATAGTTTTTATTATATCAGAATATACAAGTTCAGTTTTCCTACTTAAAGGCTCCCAGGAGAGAATTTTCAAGAGTTTTGTAAGGTCTGCATCTAATACTTGGAGAGGAGTTTGTGTTTCAGGGCCAATAACGAGATGCCAACCTTTAGTGCAGTTTGAAGATTAACTGTAAAAAAATCTAGTTGTAATACAAACAGCCAACAGTAAATACTACTGGGAACATGTACAGGGCATTTGCTTCATCAGTTTGCACAAAAACCCCCTAAAAGCTATGGCAAGGTTTTATTATGGCACTTGATCTTAAGCTCCTGGTTCAGGCATCATGCCAGCAAATGCCTTTTCCTTGTATAATCTTGTTCCTTGTCATTTTCAGCCTACCAGGCTCCTGTCACTGCATCATCTTCTGCTAGTATTGGAATCCAGCAGTAGCATGAATGATGAACATCTGTTTATCCTTTCACCTTAAACAGAAAGGACGTGGGTGAGAAGACTCCTATGGATGAGATGATATATTTCAGGAGTTGCTCTCATGGTGAAAAAAATTCCCCACTTGAGTATCTAACTTAGACACCCCCACAGAGGGGTGAACTATCTACTTTGAACAACTTCCTTTTCTGTCCAGAAAAGCAAAGCTGGCACTATAATGCAATGGGGGTGTCTGTGTGCTCAGAAACATTTATGGCTGCCATCTGCCCTTCTCTCTTGATCACGTATTTATTGATCATGTATGGAGTACAGTATAGACCAAAATTTTCCAAATTTAATCTTTTGCTGGAATGATTTAGCGTTGCTTGCTCGGAGACTAGTCAGTAACTAAATTATGCTAGAGCACACCGCTGAGATAGGCAATTTCTCCTGCTGCTACTGTAATCACTTATATGCGCCCTGAAATAACTGCAGTCTTGAGGCAAATATAAAATGGTTTATGACGCGTACTCCTAGCTAGTATTAATTACAAAACAGTAGGGTGGTTTATTTTCTAGGCCTGTGACCTTTATACAAAGTTAAGTATATGGATGTAATATTTTCATCCCTGTACACACTGATTAATGATTCAAGAACAAAGTGTCAGTATTAAAAAGTGTAGCACAAGGCTCTAGATTTATCTTGCGGTTGCTCTTTCCTATCATTTCCTAATTGCCCAAGTAGATCTCGTAGTGTTTTATCCAATTTTCTCAAAACCCTAAATGCATCTGCATGGAAATAGGATATTAGCAGAGCTTCAAAAGTAGAAGATGCTCTTGCCCAGTCCCTTGAACTAAGGTTCAACATACTGGTTCACCTGTGTCTTTTAATAAAATTGAGCTGTTTCTAGCCTTCTTGCCAAGTAGTTGCAGCTCATGTCCTTCCCCCAGGTGCTCTGTGATGCAGCAGCAGAAGTGGTCGTAGGTGTGGTGATGCCACCACACCTCCTAAGCTGCTGTCAAAGCTTGTGGCTTTAAATTGTGTTTTTGAAAAGAAGAAGGAGAAAGGTCACACTTTAAACACATAACCCACTTCTCCCAAATCGTTTTGTGCACATCATAGCTCAATGGCAGAACATTATAGAATGGATAGGACTCTTAACATTGAACTACATTCTGGCTGGTTACATTCCAGCTATGCAAAAGCCCAAAGTTTCTATACACACACAAACCACACAAACCACACACCCCCTCCATCCAGGGAAGCAAGAGATGTGTTCACAGTTCACAGATCCATTCCAGCCAGGCAAAAGCAATCAAGGAGAAGGATTGGTGTGGTCTGTAGAAAGTCCCAAGGGCCACATAGAGAGGCCTGGAGGACCACATGCTCAAAACGGATTTGCACTAGCATTTGCTTCAAGCTAAGTATGGGCATGCATCTAAGAAGGAGCATATAAATGAAAGGCATTGGAAATTACAGCCCCTGCTTGGGGCAAGGAGGGGTAGAGCAATCTCAGCATACTTCAGGGGTGTGTGGGGTGGACACAGGGGGAATGTAACACAGCCCAGGGGAGGATATGGAAGAGATTGACTGGCTCCCCCCTCCCACAGGTGCCAATGTCTGCCCAGTCCTGGACAGGCGTGGAAGGGAGGGTATTTGCTACTGCATTCATTTCCAGGCTCTGCTGCAAGCACCAAAGAGGGAAGAGAAATAAGACTGTGGGATGGGCCAAGGCAGCTTTACCACTTAGGGAACATGTGTCTGATCAGGCTGTGTAAGTCCTACGCCTGATCAGGCGAAATCCTCCCTGCCCGCCTTGCCCTGCTCTATTCATACAGTCAGTTTCACAACCCAAAACAAAACAAACAGCAGTGGGGAGGTTGAGTTCAAATTGTTCCAGAAGAGAAAATAATTAATTAAGGAGGTTAATGTCATACAAAATGTTGCCAGACACCCACTGGGAGCAAAGATGAGAAGCAAGACAATCCCCCCCCCATCTTTCCAAGAATTTGATTCCCTGAAATATGCAGCTTCCAAGCTTTATTTGCCCTTCCTCATTGCAGAACCAATCCATTCCTCATTTTCAAACACCCTCTCCCTTTCCATCTTTCCAGGCTGGCCAGGTCCGAGCTCAAATCCCACTTCTTTCATTCCAAAACTCACACAGATAGCAAATTAAATATTTGGAAGAAAGTTTTCAAATGCATCAGGACACTGCAGGTGTGTTGCTGTACCCTGAGAAGTGGCATCCGAAAAACCATTACACTGACGTTGATGTCGTACCTAAGTAACATTTGGTCATGATTGTAAAATGGAGGGCAGTACAACCTTTCCACAGATGTAAAAGTCAAAGATGGGGCAAGGGAGGGCCGAACGGATCTGATGCCACTTCCATCAATAAGCATAATATTATCATACTGCTAGTTTACATGGCATGTCCAGTGGAAGAAAATGGCAATAACTGGGAAGGGGAGGCATAAAACTAGTCTGAGAAATTCTGGAGAAAAGAGTCAGAAGTAGTGGCCTCATTAAAAGTGTGAATGAGCCTCGTCTGCATTGCTAAGAGGCAAGAAGTAGCAATACTGGTAAAAAGCATCAATGGAAGGAAAGAAGAGAAAGGATATGATGTCACAATCATCCTCCCCTCTCTTAACTTTTCCTTAAAGCATTTTACAGGCAATTCTTTAAAATTTACTTTGCTTGTCTCAGAGGAAGCTGAACCATCCCTGCTTCCCTTTCTGCCTCTGACATATTCTTTTGATTGAAGAGGGTTCTAAATCACACATGCTGACAAAATAAATGCTACCTTACATCCTACCTTAAATAAATGCTGCCTTCAGGTAACCTTAAGACTGCAGTAGAGCAAAAAAAAAACAAAAAAAAACAAAACCACAACCAACAGCAACCCGAAGCAACCATGCACTATAACAAAATTGCTTTTAAATTAATGTAAACTGCTTGGAACATCTGGTTCCCACCATGATTACTGTTAGGCTGTGTTAAAAATGCCTCCACTGAAACAGAAATCTATTGACAAGCAGAGAGCTGAAGTTCTCAATTTTAACAGCTCGCCTTATTTCAAAGGAGATGACATTCTGTCAACTGGCTTTTCAGTCACATTATCCAGGGAAAAAAGTGCTTTACTTGTGCAGCCTTATCTCTTATATTCAGAGACAGAAAATCTGTGGTTGACTCAGAAGGATGTCGTAGATCACTGTACAACGAAGGTGGCAGACCCACCTCTGTGCAAGAGGGAATTCTACAACTTATACAATTCTATAATTAATCTATAATTATCTGTGGCCTCCTTGTGTGGGTGGAGTTTTTAAATCCTGCCTTTTAAAAATTGCTTTGTCTTTAAGATTTTTGTTTTCTTTTATGCCAGTTTTAAAAAATGAGTCTGTTTATATATTGCAACTTGCTTTGAGTTACCGGTACCTTGCAAAGAATAGCAACCAATACATTTAATAAATAACAACAACAACGTAGGGGCTACCACAGAAAACGCCATTTCCTGGCTCACTCCCCCAGCCCCACACACTCTGAGGGTGGTAGAATTACCAAGAGGGCAACCTCTGCTGAGAGGGTATGTAGGGAAGAACTTGGTCTTTCAGACTTTTGGGGCTTTAGTAATCTAAGGGAGCCCAAACTATGCTGTAGTAGTAAAGCGATGTGCCATCATATGGTGACCTGCACCATCATTGGTTCATTCTGTGCAGGCCACTCTCTGCATAGGCACAGCAGAAGATTGTGCAAACTGGGACCTGTGAGATGGCAGACTGAAAATCAATGGACCCTTCTCTCTCTCTCTCTCTCTCTCTCTCTTTTATCTACAACAACGGAAATAAATTACTATAACACATCTGCAGGACTTTCATTCCTTTTTCCACCAACGTTTTAAGAAATCAAAGGGGGGTGGTTTGAATCCTGAAAAATATAATGTTAGAAACAAACTCTGAAGACTGTTCTAAATAAATAAATAATACCCCCTTTAAAATGCATTTTTTTGGGGTGTGAATTGGGTTGGAAATGTTTCTTTCCATTTAGTACTATATCTCACATCCTTGTGTTGTAATATGACATACTGATTTATGTCAGTCATATTCTATTGCTTATCATGCTCACAACAGAAAGTGGCCTTGTGTGTTTCCTTGTGGAAATGTACTGAAGGGGAACTGGAGGCAACTTGAGGACAAGTAGTGATTGCTATCAAACGACGAGTCTGAATTGCAAAATATTTCTGGAGCTGTACTTTGGTACTGGGGTGAGGCTGTCATATTTCTGCTTCTCTGTACACACTATATTTTTAAAGCATATTCAAAGCACATTTCTCCCCTCAAAGAATTCTGGGAACTGTAGTGTGTTATGGGTTGCTGGTAACTGTAACTCTGTGAGGAATAAACTGCAGTGCCCAGAATTCTTTTAGTGATGAAATATTCTTGACAGGTATAGTGTTTACAGAGCTTTAGTGACTTGGGATATCAAGGTGGAGCAAGTCGT
The DNA here is from genome assembly GCF_964252035.2 of Podarcis erhardii. NCBI lineage: Eukaryota > Metazoa > Chordata > Lepidosauria > Squamata > Lacertidae > Podarcis > Podarcis erhardii. The sequence goes on from NC_138512.1 coordinate 38,849,434, forward strand.
GCTCTGAGTAGCCTTGCTGTTCGAGGTCAGGCAGATAACCACCTGGTCAGCCTGGTTATGGAACAGATTTCCTAAGACTTCTTGTCTGATTTGATCTTTGTGGTCTTTTCAGCTTCAGGTGAATACCTTTGTGGCCACCAAAGCTTTTAAAACAACTCCTGCAGTCTGGGCACCTCAGGTTTAAAATATTTTTTTCAACTTTGGGGTATGATGTGTTTTGGGTTTGGGTTTTTTAAAACTGTATTTATGCCATTTGTGATGTTAGAGTTTTATTTTTAATTTTGTATTGCAATAGCTTTTTAAATTAATTTATTTGTTGTAAGCTGCCCAGAGATCTCTGTGCTTTGGAGCAGCATAGAAATGTCATAAATAAATAAGCAGTCTCAGTTGCTAGCATTTCATAAATATGCTCTGCACTCCTTTTCATCCAAGTTCTGTGTTGAAGTTGCCCCAGTTTACATAAACTGAATTAAGTATGCACATTGGAAATATTTTTCTATTTTTGTAGGAAAATGAACCTACTTCCCAGAACCATTTTGATTCAGTAATTTTGAATGTTCTGCCAAAGGTGGGAGGTGGGGGAAAAAAAGGTTATGGAAACTGCTTCTGGAAAGACAATGCCTAATTATGTCAGTGGGGCTGAGTGGGGAAGAAAAAGAGCCATACAGAATGCCAAAACTTTCATCCTCTTGTCACCAACAGCTTTCAGAATCTACAGCTCTTCCAAGGCCCCTCCTCTTATGGAAGCTCTTCCGTACAGCAGAGGCTGCCAAGTAAGTGTGGAGGGATGGGAAGGTAGGACTTGCCAGGTGGGACAGAGCTACAGTAATAGCCTTCCACAACTGGTGTCACTACAGCTTACTAGTAGCAGGAGGGGAAAGGCAACTGGGAAATGCAACAGCTACGTACCTGCCTTTAAGCTACCAGCACAAACCATGCAGCACACTGGCAATGGAATTCAATAAATGAATATTCTATCGAACACGTGTGGAATATGAAAATTTAAAAGCAGCACCAGGCGAGAAGCAACTAATATCTAACCACCACAGCTCATACCATCTTTCTCTTTTTCCTTCCCCTTTAATCACTAAATCTTTCTCACAGTGTTGAGGTTCTTCTATTTTAAGGCACAGATATGACGTACCTTCCCTTGGGCCATTACGCCTTCTCAGTCTGAGACATGTATATAAAAGTAAATTCTATCGAATTCTGATTCAGTCAAGACTGCGGGTGTCTTTTGCATCACAGAAAGTAATTGTCAGGGAACTGCCATCGGAGCCAGAGGGAGAGAGAGGGCTCCAGAGGGATTCCAGAGAGCGTCCCGGGAAGAGGAGACAGCGATTGAGACAGCCACGGGCGAGTGGCTGTCCAGACAGAAAAGGTTCACTCAGGCAACCCAGCCAGGTGTGGCACCGGTTTACGCACGAGCAACCCCTAGAACCATCACAGTAATGGACCTGCTTTAGGACATTAGCAAAGAAGACTATTTTCATCAGTGACTTCTGTTATGAAGGAGTTATTGCTTTTATTTCATATGAATTCTGGGCACAGTAGTTTATTTTTCACAGAAATGTGACACAACCACTGCTGTCCTTTGACTCTGCCACATGGGATAGTTGTTCATGCAACTGATGAAGTGGGCAGTAGTCTGTGAGAGCTAATGCCTCATCAAAATTATTCCACAGGTTTATCAGTTTTTTCTAGAAAAGATTCACAAAGCTGTTCTTCTAGAATTCATTATTAGTGTGACAACTACGACAACAAACACTTCTTTCCCACAGTATACCCTAGACCAAGTGTATTAGCAAAAGTGTACCTTGATTGTACTAGTATGTGCTCCTGGATATTCTTTTTCTTCCAATGTTGACCAGCGCTGTATAAATTTTGACACCAGGGGGTCATCATAGTCCACTATCTGAAAACCTGATACGTTGGCTCCTCCAAACTGTATTTTTGATAAGTCTCCATCAGTAAATCCCTAGGCATTGAACACATTGGTCAATTGGCCAGTTATTCAACTTTTCTGTCATATTTTAGTAAGAAAAACATTAACACTAAAAGGTTCACATACACATTTGACTCATAAAACTTTTCCTCAAGTAAGGGTTTTCAACAAAAATTACTCTTTTCAACAAAAATTACTGCAGACTTCCAAGAGTTACACTGGCTGTCTGCCTTGTCATTTACCTTTAAGAGCTCAGGGAAATAGAGACTGTGTCATTCAGGGAATGCATTGGTCTTTAGGAGTAGATTTTTGTGAGGAAGAACTGCTGTGATAAGGAAGCACCTGTAGTCTATGCATGTTCAGAAGGCCCTTTGCATCATATTTTTTGACTGTCAGAAGTAACAGTAACCTTATTGATCCCTTTATGATTTATCAGTAATCCTTAAAGAAGAACAAGAAGGTCTCGGGCTCATGGTACCTTCTCTGACATGACCACTCAATGCACAAATGTCATAGGAAAGCGCAGGATCGTGCATCATGTCAGAAATAGGACCAGCAGGCATATTCCTGATCCCTGATATCCATGTGGAATAAACCCATGTAAAATAATGGGCTACAGTAAATGGGCTATAAGAGGAATATGAGAAGAGGTGGGTGAGTAAGAGGAATGGGCAAGGCAGAGTGGGAAAACTGGCTTGTTAGATAGGGGGATGTCATTTCACGCAATTCTGATATGGATACCTCCTCTACTTCAAATTATTGAACAGCTAGCTCTATAAGATGTTTTCCAGACAGCAATCTAGTCTGTCAGTGAACTATAGCATATAAAATTACCCCAAAAACCAGACAGACAGACAGACAGACAGACAGACAGACAGACAAACAAACAAACCCCACTTTAATATCTGAAAGCTAAGTTGTGGTTATTAGTATTAAATTAACTTACCAAATTTGCAATGATGTAGTGGTATCCATTTACATGCTTGCCAATTGTAATAACCTGCAAGAGAAATATATAACTTATCTGATTAGGAAAATGGCACATATACTAGAAGAAACACTTCATAAAATAATGTGGGGTTAATTATGGATTACACTGGAAAATATATGGTTCTGCGCTGAATCTTTTGAAGGCTTTGTGGAGGGCACTTTTGGGGTGGGGAAACCCAGCAAGATCTCAAATAGGGCAGGACGTATTACAAATTCCATATATATGGAATTAATGTTGTTAATGCAGAATTGGACAGCACTTTCTAAAATGTCCAGCCAGTCTCCTCCCCACAAGGCCTATTCTCAGGGTTCCTAGGAATGCTGAAGAGAACACCTCTTCAGTTCACAAGGTGGCCCTGCAAAACTGGGAGCAATTCTGGCCCAGTCCTAAAAATAATTGAAAGTAAAAATATCTGTATGTAACTCCTATACATGTGTACACTCGCTGAGTTTAATGGGGCTTACTCCAATGTGAGTATAAAATGGCAGCCTATACCCAAAGAACTATTCAGTGAAGACTAAGTATGCTCAGCGGCCTTGTTGAGGGTCAGTGAATTGGCCTGACTGAGCTCCTTAAAGCTTATATTATCCCTGGGAGAGAGCAAACCTGACCCAGGGGTGGATCTACTATGAAACAAATGAAGCTTAAGCTTCAGGGCTCCTAATCCCAGAGGGTCCCAGAAGCGACTTTAGTCCACATTGCTTAAAACAATTAGGTCTGATAGACCCAATTTGAGCCACACAGCTCAAATGGATTAATTTTTTGTTGTATATATCTCAACAATCCCAAAGTTTGAAAGCCAAAAGCACAAATATTGTAAAGGTAGAGTGTCACGGTACAGCAATTTGAAGCAAAATCTGAGGTGTAGTACTTATTTTTTTTAAAAAAAAAAATATTATGCTGATCTGTCATAGAACAACCCCCTTAAAGAAGATGACAGTGGTTATCCAGACCTTGTTGCTAGTTGTGAAGGGGCCCCCATGATAGTTCAAGCTTCCGGGCCCCCAAAATGGAGGACTGCCACTGACCTATAGGGTGCCTGACTGACCAGTAGAAAAGCAGTCCTGGCATTGGGCCAGGATACAATGAAACATTTTGGTCACATTGACAGTATACAGTTAAAGCACATTTAAAACACATAGCTTCCTCCAAATAATGCTGGGCGCTGTAGTTTGTTAAGGGTGACGGGAATTTTTCAGGATTCTTCATGGGGGAGTACTGTGTTATAACTATGTGGTGTGGGTGTGACATTGCAATTCCTACAAGTATGCTATATTATTCATATATGGTGCTAACACAAGGGCTAGCCATTCTATATCTGTCTTAGAATCACAGAACTGTAGCATTGTAAAGGACCCTGAGGATCATCTGGTCCAACCCCCAGCAACACAGGAATATGCAGCTGTCCCATATGGGGATTCAACCTGCAACCTTGGCGTTATCAGCACTAAACTCTAACCAACTGAGCTTTGAAATCTCTTCTGTACCCTGTGTTACAGAAGATTTTGCATTATTCACAGACTCAAAAAGAGGATGAGCCAACTGCTAGCCTTCCCTAGGGAAAAAAACACAGTTACTGTTATGGAAGAAGTACAACCTGTTCTGCAATCAGCTAAAGAACTTGGGGTCTGTTCCCCTCCCCCTGATTTAGTCCTATAAATGTCAACGGAGCTAAACAGGCTACACTCCAAGTACTTCAAGTTAACTAGGCAGTATAGATCAGACCGAGTATCTTTTAATTTACCATTGATCAAACCAAGGCCTCCACGTTTCATTTCAGGTATCATCCTTTTAATCTTCTCTGATGGTCAGAAGTACATAATAGGCGTCTTATAGAGGACTTCATTTGATGAAGTGCCAAAATGAAAAGGTCTTGCTTTGAGAAATGATGGAAGCAAGGCATTCTACCTAAAGCCTTCAGCCCACAGATTCACTTTCCACTCCAGCTCAAAAGCATTTCAATCTGCTCAGCTCCAGGTGAGTAACAGAGCAATTCTAATCCCAGCCAGGTAGAAGTGGGAAGTGAAAGAGTGGGGCAGCCACTGCTGCATCTACAGCCCCATCACTCACAGCACAGAGCAGCTAAAACCCTCCTTCACACCAGCCTGGATCTGGTGTGATAATTGGACCCAGACTGGGCTCAATGCCAGCAGGTGATGGCAGTGGGGCCAGTTTATAACCAGCGGAGTCCAGGCCAGCTAAGCCCTTCCTGCTCTCTGCCCCTGGCAGAACAGCCAAGGATCTAAAGCCAAGGGTGGGAATCAGCAATTTCCTCTAATCCAGGTGTAAGCGAAAGCACCATGTGCTCATACATGGACCCTTTGGATCCAAGTTACTGTGAAAATGAGAACTGTGCATTAAACACCGAGAGCATTTATTAACCACAATAGAAATTTGATTTCTAAAAAATCTGATGAACTGGATTTTCTGCTCCATGCATCAGCGTTATCAGAATGTTCTTGTCATTGCCGAAGTATGCAAAAAAAAAAATGCAATTTTATTACCAACGCTGGACCCAACACAAATAAATTGTGATGATAAATCATGATGGGAGCATTTCATATACGCTTACACTGTTAGGCATTAAAAAATAGAGGGAAGCAAACCTGGTCTACAATGTCGTTGACTTTATCCCGTTCACAGTCGAGAATGACTCGCCTTTCTCTTTTTACCTCCAGATCCCGAAACAATGAGCGGTATGTTTCATCTTTTCTGTCATTATTAATGTTGCCCACATTTATAGCAGTCACTTGCCATTTCTTTTCAGCTGCAGTGTCCAGTACAGCTTGTAGTGTCGACAAACCTGGTAAGATAGAAAAATACAATAAAGACTCAACCCCAGATGCATGGCTCTTAGGTTAATTTATTTCCAGGATAGCTCAACAACTAGCTCAGCAACCCAGAATCCCCATTTTTTTTTAAAAAAATAAACCAGTGTAACAATAGCCACAACTTTCTTGGATCCCTAGGAATTTCTGTGCAGTGAAGATGTGAGCTCCTATAACAACATCCATTTGTTTGCAGTACAGGTTCATTTTGGAAGAGATTTTATCATTTCTAGGAAGAAGAGTTTCTATGCTACCGTGGGGCATCGTCTCTTGAAAAAGGGCCTGTCAGGAGAAAAAATAATACAGCTACACCCGCTGAATCAATAACTAAATGCTACTGAGTTGTTTTTTGGCTTTTGGGCTTGAGAGACAACACATTTAAAGCCTTCTCTTTAAGTTCTGTAAGACTAGTAATAGCTTCTGGAACGTCTAGTAGGCTGGAGAAGAGGACTCACCATCATTGCTGCTCCCAGCACTTTCTCTGGGCGGGGGGTGCCAACTGAAAATGGGTTAGAAGATCCCACCCCTTCTGAACTGCATTTAATTTTTTTGATTGATTGATTTTATGTGAACCTTGTTGAATTTTTGATTTTTATCCCATTTTAACCATTTTCTCTCTCTTCCCCCCCAACTAAACCCCCCCCCCGAAAGTGTTTGTTGTAAGCCACTTTGTGCCCAATTCAGTGTGGAAAGGCAGCACTAAACTAAAGCTCTGTCTCTTTCTTTTGTTCCTTCTCTCTCACGCATCACCAAGATATGGATATGGGGCAATAAATTGTATTTGTTTATGGGACCATGAGAGCATCAGAAGAGCCTGCTGGATCAAGCCAATGGCCCATCAAGTCCAGCATCCTGTTCTCACAGTGGCCAATCAGATGTCTGTGGGAAATCTGCAAGCATTATTGGAGCACAAGGGCACTCTTCCCTCCTGTGGTTTCCAGCAACTGGCACTGAGAAGCATTGCTGCCTCCAGCTGTGGAAGCAGAGCACAGCCAGCATGGCTAGTAGCCATTGATAGCCGTCTCCTTTGTGAAATTGTCTAATCCTCTTTTCAAGCCATCTAGGTTGCTGGGCATCATTGCCTCTGGTGGAAGTGAGTTTCACTATTTAACTATGGAAGTCCTGTCTTTTCTCTTTACTGGATCTTCCAGCATTCACCTTCATTGGATGTCCATGAGCTATGAGCTTTTCTCTCTTCGCCTTCTCTATGCCATGCACCATTTTATGAACTTCTCGTCTTCCTCTAACTAAAAAGTCCCAAATGCTGCAACATTTCCTCATTCAGGTTTTCTTACTTGGAAACTTTTCCAGCTCTACAATATCCTTTTCAAGGTGATGCAACTAGAGCCGTACACAATATTCCAAGGGTGGCCGCAACATAGATTTTTATAACAGTTTTATGATATCGACACTTTTATTTTCAATTCCTAATGATCCTTATCATTAAATTTGCCTTTTGTTCCAGCTGCTGCACACTGGGTCAACCTCTGCCTTGAGCTACTATGACCCCAAGGTTTTGTTTCTAGTCCATCATTACCAGTTCAGATCCCAGACCCTAGTCCAACACTCTAGCCTCTTGCTTTTGCAGACCCTCCAAGTGTCCCTATTTTCCAGGGACATCCCTGATTTAGAGAAGCCGTCCCAGTTTCTGATTTGATTCTGGAAGGTCCTGCTTTTCCTTAGGACATCCCTATTTTCATTGGATAAATGTTGGAGGGTGTGTGGGATGTCCCTATTTTCACTGGGGTATGAAGTTATCTGACCCCCCAAGCTGTCTGAAGGCAATCCTGCACAGTGGCGTAGCGTGGGTTGTCAGCACCCGGGGCAAGGCAAGTAATTTGCGCCCCCTAACCCCTAACCTGCCGCCGCTGCCAGCTTCTTCTTGCTGCTGCCTGGGCTGGGGTATTTATGGTAAGGTAGCCACGGCGGTGGCGGCGGGTCCGTGTCAGGTGATCTGAGGCGAGTTGCCACTGGCGCTGCCGCCCAAACGACACCGCTTACCTGGAGGAGGAGGAGGGCGGAGAGGCGAGGAAAATGCAACATGGCCCAGCAGCTGCAGCAGCAGTGGCGGCGGCGGGGCTGTGAGGAGGGGCTGCCTGGCACGCCCTCCATGGCCCTGACGGTGGGGACCGCGGCGAGCGCTGAGAGCCGCTGCCTGCCGGACGCCTTCAGCCCGGACGCGCGCACAGCTCGTTGGTTCTGCGAGACATGGGGCTCTGCTACAGCCTGCGCCCAAGGCTCTTCGGCGACTCCTGAGGCGGCGAGCGCACCCCCCCAGATGTTGCGCCCGGTGCGGCCGGCCCCCCCTGCACCCCCCACGCTACGCCACTGATCCTGCATATGGAAGCTTTTTTAAATATTTTAAATGTTTACTGTTTTATTGTCTTTTTAATATATGTTGGAAGCTGCCCAGAGAGGCTGGGGCAACCCAGTAAGATGTGTGGGGTATAAATTATCATTATGGAATGGGACATCCCCATTTTCATCGAAGAAATGTTGGAGGGTATGCTTTTGCCATCAGTTTCTATATGAAGGCAGAGTTGAGTGACTGCTCAACCCCACCCTAATCTTCCCCTTGCTCCTTTTAAACCTTTTCTTGTGTGTTCTGTGTTACACAATTCCTGATTACCTACAATACATAGAAAAAGAAAAGGCCATGGATCAAAATGCTGAAAAAACAAAAACCCAGGCTATCCTGCAGTGCAGCTACAGTTTTAGAGAGCAGAAGTATTGCAAAGTAACCTTTGAAGACGCTAGCAAATTGTTCCGCTTGTTAAACGCTATAGAAAATGTCAAAAGGGCCAATGTAATCGAACAAGTTATTACTTCTGGAGTGTGGAGAGGACCCCCTAAGGTTTTTTTAAAATCCTTGTACTGTATATGATTCCTGCTACTACTGCACATGTCCATGTTGACACTATACTATCCAAAGTGGTGGATTGAGTGGAACAGGGAATCTAATATAATGAGCCTCCTTTCTAATATGTTAAATGTTGAGCTCCTAATTTGGAACAAGGGAAAACACTCCTGAACTTCAAGTGCCCATAATGAGACTGCCTGGTGAGGACAGTAATCTGTCAAAGGGGATGAGGAAATTATGTGAAATGTCAGAGTGATGTTTTATTTCCATAAATAAATAAATAACCAAAGGAATCAATTGTATCATGGAATCTCTAAAATCCTACTTTTCCATCAGAGGTCCTGACTACTAGCTGCTAAAGATAAGAGAAAATGGACAGGAAGGAATCCATAGAAATGTTAATGTTCAGTACAAAAACATGACTGACAGTTTAGCAGGCAGTTATGGACCTAAAAATGGGCAAAATTTGCAAAAATGGGACCAAAGTCTGAGAATTTGAGCTTTCATGTTGTGAAAGGTTTCCAGGTCTCAAGGTTTTGAAATGTCTGTAAACATCCAAACATGGACCACAAATAAAGGTTTAAGTAAGTACACTGAAACATTATAGGGATGTGTTCAAGGTGCTATCTTACATGCCAAATAGCTTCTCTCCTTAAAACACTATTTTGAGTAAGGAATACATCTGGAATCTGACTAAAATAAACCTTTAACAAAAATTCTATCCCACTTATTTTTCCAGAGACTCAAGGTATTTCAAAAAGAGTAATAAAAACAAAGTAAAACAAATACAATCCCTTAAAAAAGACAAAATATTTACACTTACATTAATGAGTTAACAATGCCAACCTAGTTAACAAATTCCAGCAGTACAAAAATAATATTTAGACAAACTCTTTGTTTTTACAAAGCCAGGCTTTACCAAGCACCTGAATCAGTGAAATTCATTTGTCAAGAACCCTTGGTTCATCCCCCAAATTTCAAAAATTATCTCTGCTTGCACCCTGTTGCACCTTCTGTGTTTATTTTGCAGAGGTTTATCTTCCTTTCTTTTCCTTTGTCTCCTATTAGACAGGTCCCTTAAAAGTAATTATTGCCAATTAAAAATTTTCAGCTGCCTGATTCTTAAAATATTTGTGTCTCTTCAGTTCTAACGCCTTTAACAGGTAAGTCCAGCATTTCTGGTTTGTCCCAGTTAATGAGATTTATTTTCTTCTAGGAGACTGAAAACAAGAGACATGAGTTTCTGGCACTTGTACAAGCCTTTTTAGTGTGACAGCAGGCAAAAATGTGTGTCAAGGGCCCTTTAAAAGTGTCTTACGGCTTGGCAAAGCTCTGTAATGAGGCAATGAAGCATTTTGGGAATTGTAGTTCCCAAAGGTGAGCTTGCAAAATAAACAGGGGCATAAACTTCCTTCCTCCCACAAGGCGGCTGCTTGTGTGTGTGAATGCAAAAAGGGGCTATATGAGTGGAACTAAACATTACAAGCAAACTGATGCAATTCAACCCATGGGCCCCTTTACAAAAAAAAACAAAAAAACCCAAACCAGAACACCAACTTCGAAGGAGGTGACATGAAGCTGAAGAGTGTGCATGTATGCCCCACTTGACACTTTTCCATTCCCAAACTCCTCTAAGCAGTTTCCCTCAACTATAGCCTTCCAGATGTGTGTCTCTAATAGGGGAAAGCAGCTGTGTTGGGGAGGGAGCAGACTAAAAATCTTGCAAAAAAACCAGTGCGCTTTCTCTCTCTCTCTCTCTCTCTCTCTCTCTCTCTCTCTCTCACACACACACACACACACACACACACACACACACACACACAGACCTTTCTTCACCATCACTTTTTTGGAAGATTTTTAGTGTGGGAAAAGACAATTTGAATTAGACCCAGCTTGCACTTGTGCATAATGTTCCATTCAGCCCTAAATAAAGACGATGCTTGTAAAATGGCTTTCAGGGATATTTACAGGAAGAACGCAGACAATAGAGACTAGTTAAATGTCACTTTGCAGTGTTGCAAGCAAGCCTATCAAGATAAGAACTTTGCAGGATAAGAACTTTCACTTCCCTATGCCTCAGTTTCCACAACAGAAAAATTATAAGTGGGCAACAGAACGAATCCAAGCCATAACTCACTGCTGCTTCTGCAGTGGTTTAATGTCACAATATTGTCAAAAACAATTCCTCTTAAATGGTCTTGTAAGGAGAATGGCTTCATTTCTGCAGAATCATTAGTGGCCTGTGCAATCTATGGTTAGAAGGCTTTCGTAAACACTAAAAGATCCCGAACACTTTTGTATGAGAAAGTCAAAAGTTTCCCCAAGAGGATGAACTGATAATGCTCATGGTATTTTCTCTAAATATATGCTAATTTAAATTTGCTAGTTAATTAACTTTGATTCAAATCTTTAAAAATAGATCTGAATAGTATAAAAGAAATAAATAACCCACTCACCTACTTAGTGCTGTTTAAGACAGGCTACATTTTAGGACACCATACCAGTTGCAATACATCCCATTCCCTTTACATTGTTGTTGTTTAGTCGTTTAGTTATGTCCGACTCTTAGTGACCCCAGACCAGACCCCAGACCAGAGCACACCAGACACTCCTGTCTTCCACAGCCTCCCGCAGTTTGGTCAAACTCATGTTAGTAGCTTTGAGAGCACTGTCCTAATCAGCCATAATTATTCCCCGCCTCCCTGGTCTCACTTCTCATGCTGAAGTAGATAGTACCTCTATGTATGCATATGTATGCATATTGGAGGACAACGCTCCCTTTCAGGGACAGCTCCTTACTGAGCACCTTACACAAGGGATCAGGACAAGCAGAGCAGGCTGCTGCTTGAAGGAAATCAGAAATGCTTTTATACATAAGTACTCTTTTCAGAGTCTAAACTCAAATGACCATAGCTTCAGCAAGTCAGGAACAATCATCAGATCCACACTCTCTCTCCAGCCCCCAATGCTTCCAACCATTCCTGGTACACCAGTCTAGTTAGCTTTTCCCTAAAACCCTAATACTAATAAAACACTAGTAGTATTAAACCCTAACATGAATAAATCTGCAATCCCCAGGTAAATTGAAATGCAGATTCTTAATCTTAAGCCACAGCATAGCAAGATGAAAATACATATCCAAACTGGATCTGTATGTGACACTCCCATTCTTTGGCAAACAATGCCTGCCTTCCTCACAGGGCACAACTTGGTCTTTTCCTGTGTAAAGCACAGGATAAACATGGTCTCTACCCCCAGTCAAGCACCATGTTCTAGAGATGCAGGTGCAGTGGTTGGCTTGGGGCAACAGAACAGGCGAGGGAATGGTTGGATGGATAAGTCATAACCTGTGAAAGGTACCTACACAAGGAGAACGGCAGTAAGAGGTCCACTTGAGCTGGGCAAGGCTTTTCACCTTGATACTGCCTACAAACATTGAACAGGGGTATCTGACTTTGCAAGTGTCCCTAACTGACACCTCTAACTGCAACACAGCGGGAAAGGGGAAGGAGAAACTTTAACAGCAGAATATTGCACACTTCCCCCCCGTTTTTGCCTAGGTTCCCCCCCAGACCCACCCCCCAGCCATCTTTTAAAAACATTTTTCTCCCATTAAAAATGCTCTTAGAGTGAGGGAGTTGCAGTGAACTTTCTTCATTTAAGAAAACACTGTCACAGCTTTCCACAGGGATAACTACAAATAAAATTCAATAAGGTTCCAGCTAGTAATATTTTCCATCTTGGTATAGATCGGCGGATGATATGCACCGGGAGCCTACATGACAACTGACCCAGTTTCCCTAGGGAAATTCATACTGTGAAAACCATTACTTTTAAGTGAAAGTCTTCTATTACTCTCACAGGACTGGTTCTAACACAATATTTTCCTCTGCAGGAGTCCTTTTGAAATGACTTGTAGAGATGCACCCATTGATTTATTTATTTTTCCAGGAAGAAAGAAAAAAGACGCATAAGCAATGTCTTAGATCCAGAAGGCAGTTCAGTCTGCTACTTACCATATTACAGCAGTCACCTTTTCTCCTTAAGCACCCAAGGCCAGAACTTACAAAACTGTTCTGTTCTGTTATACTTGGCACTCTCGGGCTCCTACATCATTTCAGTTAGGTTTGTGGTTCAAAATTAATTTCCGTAAGTTATGAAGAACACCTTACCTCTGTCACTGTCATAGAGATATGCAAACTTGGTCCACTGGTAATATTCAATCAAGCTCAGAAGTGCTCCCTTGAGGTCTGGCCTCATCTGGATGACAAATGGGTGCGTTCCATCTGTTGGGAAGCTGGGTGTTATGAAGGAGACATGAAGTGTTCCACAAAATGATGTGATGGTATTTACAGACTTCTTGTCATAAAATCCAAAAATAGCAAAGACTCCTCTTGAAAACTGGGAGCAAACTGGGAGAAACAAGCAAAAAGAAAACATTTTAGAATGTGCAACTGATCTGCATTTTTTAAAATAGAAAAATGTGCAATTGCCCCCACACCTACAAAGAAGACTTTTAAGACGAAACATTGGGAGAATGGTTGCATTTATTAACATTACAAAATGAGATGAACAGCAAGCCAGATATACCAGACCAACCAAATTCAGAATGTAAGGGCAGGTGAGAAGGGATTGACTGAGACTGATCAACAATTTTGCCAAGAAACTGAAGCTATTCAAACAAATCCCTGTAAGATGTTTCCTCTTTATATCCCCAAATACTGCCATGTTTTCTTCAGTGTCATCCTGATTAATGCCACACGTATATGGCATCTGTATGATATGTATCTGTATGATATGTACATCAATAAGGGTGGCAATGATGCTTAGGCAAGATCAAGAAGTTCAGCTCCAGGTAACCAAAGATAACTGTTGTCTAAGCAGACATGAAACTGAAAGGCATGCATTTGTGAAGCTTGCAACTTCATCAAAGACATTAGAAAAACTAAAATTTCAGATAACATTCCTTACTCTACTTACCCTACATAATCTAATTTGCCTTCAATAGTGAAGTTTATTTGTTAGTTTGTTTGATGATAATGATGATCATCTACCTGGAAAAACATTTGACATATTTTGCCCACATTGTAGCACACTTCTAATTTAAATGTGTGCTATTCATTTTAAAGCGCTGTGGGCGGCGCTGTGGGTTAAACCACAGAGCCTAGGACTTGCTGATCAGAAGGTCGGCGGTTTAAATCCCTGCGACGGGGTGAGCTCCCGTTGTTCAGTCCCTGCTCCCGCCAACCTAGCAGTTCAAACACGAAGTGCAAGTAGATCAATAGGTACCGCTCCGGCTCCCCAGAAGTGGCTTAGTCACGCTGGCCACATGACCCAGAAACTGTACGCTGGCTCCCTTGGCCAATAAAGCAAGATGAGCGCCGCAACCCCAGAGTAGGCCACGACTGGACCTAATGGTCAGGGGTCCCTTTACCTTTACCTATTCATTTTAAACTATCTTTAGAAGAGGCTTGTGAAATGGTTTGATGGGTGACTAATGCCTTCCTCCCTGATCTGCCACAGAATGGGATTGGGGGGGGGAGAAACTGAGTTCTGTGTAAGGTAGCATGTAGTCTGATCCCAAGGTGCATCCACCCTCCTCCCTGCTATTTAGTCATATTTCCTATAAAGACCACCTGAGTCCAAATTAGCCATTCACCCTCAGTGACGCTCAGGAAAGTGTCAAATCTGATTGACTCCAGAGTTTCCATACTATCATTACATCCAGGATATGATTCTTAATTGGCTAGGATCACTTAAGAAAGAATGGAACAGAGGTTTTTAAGTGTCCACTCAAGCAGAAGGAAGGAAATGACTGTGAACAAACATTCACAAAAGTTGAATTTAGGATTTTACAAGACTTTCTGACTTCCCTTCTTGAAATCGCTGCATTTGAACCAAAAATGTTACCTAGAGAACACATGGCTGATCCATAGCAAACATTTTCTTCCTACTTTCTTTGATCCCACATGACTCTGTTAGGTCTTATTTACATGTTCTCTTTTTAGCTTTGCGTTGCCTCTTGTGGACTAGCTGATGTTGTGCTATAAAACCTTTCAGCAACTACAACTATTATTTCTATGCATTTATGGAGAAATACTGGTTCACACTAATGCAAAGGACATAAAAACACAAGAGGAGCAGTCTAAGCACTGCACTTTGTGTTCTAATGCTCTGTTTCATTAAACATTTAATATCAGCATTATAGGACTCAGCAGAAGAAGGTCCTTCTCCATGGCACCTCAGGTCATGGAGCAAGAAGAATAATCTCCTGAGTGTAAATAGAGTGCTGATTGTTTCATTTTTATTACCATCTCAGACAATAAAAGCCTAAAACAATGCTGATCGTTAAAGCCTGGATGAACCATCCCATCTTTTTGGGTCATTCTCTTCAATGACTCTGCAAATGCAGCTTGTTTTCAAGGTGCTAAACAGTCCATAGTTTTATTTACTAAATGAAAAAAAAGTGGACACAATAGTTAAAAAATACTTCTGGTTTAAAATCTTGCTGCCACCACATGCCCTGACGACTTTTCATCTCTCAGGTAGAGACACTGTTTGTCTAATCAAACTCAGCGGAGCCCCCTAGAGAATGCAGGGATCCCATGTCTCTGTTTTGCTCTGTTGGTTGGCCACACCAAACTGCGATGGCATGTGAAGAACCAACACTGAGTACCTAACTGAAAGCATGTCCTATGCACTTAAATGGCGCACACCCCATACATTTTCCCACCAAACTGGCTTACCACTGAGCTACAATTTCTAGCATCCTTAACAAGTTACGGTTCCCATTAATCATTTTTTTGAGAGGGCAGTGGTTCACCGAACAACTGATTAGCAAGACTGTTCTGTTGTGCAATAGATTTTCTAAATAAGCCGGGTCTCTGCTGGGTACTTTGCTTTGATTTTCTCTTAGTTGTATTTTTATTTAAAGGTTTGCTCCCTCACCTGGGCAAGAACCAGTGGTTTAGAAATAAACTCTTACCACGCACCCATGTGGATAGCACGATCTAGAATCAATCTAGATTGAAAGCAGCATGTTCTGGATAGAGATAAATGACACTTTTGTGGTACAAATAATAAAGCTTCTTGCCATCTGCATTTTCCTCACAAAAGAACTAGACAACCATCACAAGGATTAGTTTCTATATATGAAGATTGTAGAGGTTTTATATGTGACTTTTCTAAGCAAAGTATACCCTGAGCCTTCAGCTTCTGCCAGCCTAGGCACATGCTGTGCTGCTGCTTTAAAACTGGGACTGATCAAGTGTTGAGTTTTCCCTGCCGCAGGGCTTTGTAAATCATGGTTTTCCCAGTGAAACTGTGACAACCAGAGCCTCAGGCAGGGCCTTGCCAAGACATTTTGCTACCTGGGGCGGAACAGCATGGTCTTCCTGCTTCCAGGTCAAGGTACATAACACCCAAGGCCAGTTAAGTTATTTTGGAATTTGAAGCAAAAATATAATAACCCCCCAAAGCACTTCTCCCTCCCCCAGCAGTAAAAGAAACAAGAAAACAACAATAAAAATAATTGCATAACTAATCATTTGCTACCCTTTCACGACACCCCATATCAGCTGTCTGCGGCAACCCTCTCACTTTACCTAATGGCAGGGCCAGCCCTGAGCTGGTGGTCTCCTTAATTGGTTCTAGATAACCCACAAGAAACAAGAGAAAAATTGGCCAAGTGTTGCTTAGCAACAAATTACAGCTCTTTGCTTTCCTCTCTTTCTTCCCCTCTATTTGCTTCGTTACTTGATGACATTCCATTGATTGGCACCACTAGCTCTATTTAGCACATTATGAAGCATATTATTAATACTTACCAATTTCTCTCAGCATTTCTTGATTTGTGTGAGTGTTTTGCCTAAGTAATTGTCAGCAACATAAATCACTATACCCTACAGATAGCCATCAGAGTTGTGTATCAATTGAGGCTGTCACTTACCATACAGCTATCTATTTTATTGTTACTAGTGAGATGAATAGTCAGAGAAATATCCCTTTATTGTATCAGTTATTGGTCTCTCTCACGTTTGGTAAAAACCTTTTGTAAATGGACAAATTTCATTATCATGTGTGATTCTTCATATTCACTTATAGAATAAACAACTGAGAGATCACTGTGAGGCAATGACCTCTTATTGATGCGTTCTTACTAATATTATATAGAAACTGAAGGGAACAAACTGTTGTACAGTGGTACCTTGGTTTATGAACTTAATCCATTCCGGAAGTCCGTTCTTAAACCAAAGCATTCTTAAACCAAGGCGTGCTTTTCCATAGCAGTGGGGGACTCAATTTACAACTGGAGCACACTCAACAGGAAGCAGAAACATGTTCTACTACCAAGGCAAAGTTCACAAACCTAAACACCTACTTTCGGGTTTGCAGCGTTCTTAATCCAAGTTGTTCATAAATTAAGTTGTTCATAAACTAACCAAGGTACCACTGTATAGGTTCTCTTGAAACTAGTTCAGGTAATAGATCTCACTGCTAGTATAAATAACAGTGAGTGCATACCTTCACAAAGAAATAAGTGTTGGTTTCAAATAACAGGCTGGATGCCATTTGCTACTAACACAGGAGACAGGGAGGGGGACAAAACTGGAATCCATTCTTATTTAAAGGAGAACCAATCCAAATCACACTTTCTTAAACAATACACAAATCAAAATACACCCACCCTTCAAAGCTCACATTTCTATGAATATCGATAATACTGTAAAGAAGTCTTATTATCAATATTCAAATGCAAATTTCTGGTTGAATTTGAATCCATCTTAAGTACATCACAGGAAGTTAATATATAAAGTTTTGAGAACACATTTCAGCCCAATGCAACAATGCTTCCTTTAGAGAATCAAGTGATCAACACGCTAAGGAATATTGACCAATAATCACATCTTTGTTAGGAAAGGCCAAGGATAAAAAGCTGCAAGTTGTACTCAAAATGGAGACAAAGAGAAAGCAGCCAGGAAATGAGACCCAACAACTGAATACCTAATTAGTGATTTTGAGAATGGTTCTTCATTTGCTAAAAAAGCCAAGTTAGAAATGTTACAAAGGGACATCAAAAGCAAGCTGCAAACAACAGTGCATGGAGGCGGGGGAAGTATTTCGGAAAAATAAAACAGGAAGAAAACACAGCTGTCAGGCTAAATCCTCTATTGGCAACGGCCTCACAGAATGTGGATTAAAGACCAATGTGCAGTGTTTTCCAAAGCTAGCAACTGTCTGCAGTGAAAAGTGAGCCACAGAAGAGCCTTCTAGAACCTGACGAATCCTATACGGGAAGAGTAAAAACCCAATAAATGAAAACTAGGGGGAATTATCTACTCTATGCACATTATAGGGTTGTCATATTTCAAAAAGTGAAATATTTTGCATATTTTGCGAAATCGTGTATGTCCGGAAAATTCCAGACATATGACAACCCTCCTTCACTCTCGCAACAAGCAACTCAGGGGCCCCCAGGCTCTTTGATTCTCTCCAATTAGCCAACTTATTTTCCTTCTCTCTCCTTCACAGCAAAATTTAACCCCTCTGAGGCAGAGACAGGTGCTCTGGCACCCAGAGTGATGCCCATGGGGCTAGCCAACCGCCGGGGCAGGGCTAGACACCCACGTTGAGCATCCGGGGGGGGGGGGTGCTGGCCGTGGCAAGTGTCCCAGGGTTGCTCCGGCATCAGCGAGTGTCCGGAGGTGTGTGTGTGTGGCGCGGCGATGTCACCCCCCCAGGGATTACACCCGGGGCAGTAAGCACCCCTGCACCCCCTTTCTTCGCCAGTGCTCTGAGGCTGCATGCAGTCACCTACACTGTCCTCTTGACTGTCCTGTTTCAGTTTGATATGTTGCTCCACATACCCTGACACAAGGCCCTCCCCCTTCACACAGCATTGCCAAGGTGGTCAAAAGTAGAGCTGCCATATTTCAAAAAGTGAAAATCCAGACACAAAAGTTGTGGATATGGCCCAATATGGGCTGCCATATGCCTGGGTCTCCCCGGACATTTTAGCTGTATAGCAGTCCTATCAAAAGTCACTTCTTTTGCTCCTCTCCCCCTTGCCTAAAAGGTTGCCCACCACTGCCATATGCTAAACAACACATTTCTATCACCAAAAGAAAATATTCAGTGCAAATAAGAGCACAATTGCCATGCCTAACCTATTGTTTTGCATACTAGCCTTGTACAGAATTGTTTTCAAAGGACACCATAGAAATGGCAAGTCCTGTGCTTCTGTGTTGTATTTCATTTGCCAGATTATCACCTGCCACTGCTCAATATGATTCTAATGAGTATTATTATGGTTAGTAATGGCAATTGTGCCTAGAATCCTAATAAGCTTAATTGGTCTGCAGAAGGTTCCAGGTTTGATTCCTAGCACCTCCAGGTAGAAAGACCTCTGTCTGAAACTCTAGAGAGATGCTGAAGCTGCCTTAGTCTGAGTCAGATCACTGGTTTCATGTATTCCTAAGGCCTCTCTGTTGAGAAAATAAGCCAATGTTGGTAATAACATAAATAGTGAGATATTTAGAAATATCTAGCCACTGATATATCTCTGTGAGAGTGGGATAGTAGCATAGCTTATTGTGCAGTCTATAATAGCTTTTGCCAATCTGGTGCCCTCCAGATTGGACTTCATGGTCATGCTGGCTGGAGCTGGTGAAAGTTGCCGAACAAAACATCTGGAGGACACCAGATAACTGAAGAATGATCTGTAGCTATATTAGTACTAAATAGTGCTATTAAAGCTGGTGAGTTTTCAGAATCACGCCCCAGAGAGATAAAAATAAATGCTAATATTCAGTGATGTCAGTCTGATTTCTAACATTCACTGCAGTAATGAGCATAATTACCACGATGCATATTCATGAACAATATACAAAACCACATCAACTGTGGTAAAAATAACAGACATTATTGAGTTATCAGCTAATCAACTCCAACACAATAAAAGTTTACTCGCAATTTAAATCGGCAAAATCTTCCTAATTAAGACAACTTGATGAACAAGATATTATTGTGATTTAATGGCAGTGCCAATTAAGAGAGGAGGCCATCTAAAAATAAAACCTGTCTTTGAAATTAAAAATGAAAGTATATCACTGTACACTAATATGAGTTGAAGGCATAGTGCATGTATTCTTTATTAATTTATTACTTGGTGTTTATTTTAACCATTTGCCATGTAATCTTGAATTTTATACCCTATTGTGTCTAAATATCTATTTCCTTTATTCTAACAGTTTATTTTACATTTTTGCTCACTGGAGTTAGCAAGTTTCTAGTTGAATTTAATACATTTTGTTTACCACCACTCACTGCGTGCTCCAGAACACTGAATGTTCTCCATATCGCACATTTCCTCACTCGGACTGAGAGTAGTTAAGACCATTTGAACAACTGCACATGTTAGAATCATTCAGCTTTCCACTGATGTTACATATATACACAAAGAGACTCAATAAGACTGCCTACTGATGCCAGATTAGAGGTTCAAAGCAAGAAACTACATAGAACAGTGGATTATAATTGATGCAGTTTTACAGAAACTTTTTAGAGGGTAGCCACAATAGTCTACTCTGACTTCAGTGGCTAGTAGCCATGGCTGCTATGTTCTACCTTCCCTGATGGGACGCAACATGCCTCTGAACGCCAGTTGCTGAGAATCACAAGTGGGCAGAGTGCTCTTTCCCATAGGCATCTGTTTGGCCACTATGAGAACAGGATGCTGGGCTAGAAGGGCCTTGGGCCTGATCCAGCAGGGCTCTTCTTAGGTTCTCATGTTCTAGAAGGAAAAACAGCCTCCTTAAATATACAATGGTTTTTGATATAAAGAACTCTTGCCATATAAAGAGGAAGGGGACAAATTTCACATTACTCAAATTATCTAACACACTGCTGCATGCCAATGGTTGTAACAAAGGACAGGATGCCTATACAGTGGTACCTCCATTTACTAACTTAATCCATTCTGGAAGTCCGTTCTTAAACCAAAACCATTCTTAAACTGAGTCACACTTTCCCTGATGAGGCCTCACGCTGCCGGTGCCATTCCATTGTTCAGCTTCCATTCTTAGACCGAGGTAAAGTTCGCAAACCAGGACACTACTTCCGGTTTTGCAGAGTTCGTAAACCAAATAGTTTACCTCTTAAACCGAGGTACCACTGTACTAGCCTTCTGGAAAGAGGTGAATCAAAAAGCGTTTGCTCTAACAAGGAAAGAGGCTGGATGTTACACTGGCATACTCACTGCAGATCCTGAACTGACGTTGAACTAGATGGCCTTTGTAAGGAATGAAAATATCCCTTTTTCCTAAGAGGTCAAAAAGCCTCAGACAGTTGCAACACCAGAATAGAAGGTTGCATCAGTTAGAAAACCATAGGCTTGCTTGGAGGCTTACCTTTACTGGCTTGGGATTAGAACGCCCCAAAACAGGGTGGCTTGCTGCTAGAATGTGGTTTATCTAGACACCTCAGCACGCTTTGGCAGGGTAGGAATTGTGCATGCCTAAGGCGTGGTTGGGATGTGGCTTTATCACTGGGGTAAATGTGTGAGAGCATAGGAACATGCTTCTTGATTTGGGCAAAAGTAATTAAGAGTGATGATCCCTGAATTCAGAGGGATAGGAGATGTCAACAGGGGTGGAGAGTTCAATATTTTAATTAGGCGATCATGATAGGCTGTAAGCCCTGTGTGCCTCCAGCCAATGGGGGACAGGGGAGGGAAATTTTCGCTCAGAGTTGGAGATATATGCCTGTGTTTTTCTGAATTTGGGTGTGCCTGCTTTGCGGACACCCATCCTTACAAGAATGTGTAATCAATCTTTGCTGCTTCTCCAACTTTGCTCAGATTTTATTTTAAGGGTCCCAAGACTCAAGTCATGGATCAGCATAGGCGCCGACTCCATGGGGCCTGAGGGGGCCCGAGCCCTCTCAAAAATTTGTTTGGGGGGGCTCTGCCCCCCCAATAATTTAAGAAAATTGTTAGTTATATTATGCTTTGTAAAATCACAAAATTATGTTGGTATTTTTTATTTTCCTTGTTTGACGATAGTTACCTTTTAAAATACATTCGGTAATAAGTTAAAACAAATAATTATTACGGTAGTAAAAGAGGCAGCGCAAGTAGTTTTGCTCAGTGCGTGCGACTGGCCCAGCCCCTCTTTCCTTTTCCTCTCTTCTGCTCTCCCGCCGGGCGCCTGAGGGAGAGTTACTTAGCGGTTCTGAGGAGCCGCTGTTGTTTCGGCAGGGGAAAAACCGCCGCCCGCGAACCGCCGAGCTCCCTCTCTCTTTCCAGCCCCCCCCCTCTCTCTCTCTCTATGGCCAAGGAGGAGAAGAAGCCCTTCAGCCAGTCTATGGCCGAGTGGCGGAGGTTCATCTACAACCCCAACAGCGGCGAGTTCCTGGGGCGAACGGCCAAGAGCTGGGGTGAGGAGGGCGGGCGAGCGCGCGCGCGCGGGGAAGGGAGGGGAGGGGGCGGCTGGCACGAGGGGCGGTGGGAGGCGAGGCGCGGCGGGCACTTGCCTTGCCCACCACGCATCTCTCTCCTTCTCGGTCTCTCTCCCTCCCTCAGCTGGCGAGGGGGCCACGAGGCGGGCGGCAGCAGCAGCAACGGGCCGGGAGCGGCTCTTAGAAAACTTCCCGGGGCAGGACCCCGGTATGGGCCCCCCCAATATTTTTTATAAGTCGGCGCCCCTGTGGATCAGTGTTTTATATCCAACAGCCTTCAAGTTCCCTTCCAGTTCTATGATTACATGAGTCTCATTGGAAACAAAACACATGTCTAGTAATAGATATGTTGCCTGAAGGCCAGAGGAGAAATGGAAAGTGGAAATAATGCTAAGGTTATGAAAGATTTGAGGCCATTTCCGGGTCACTTCAAATCACACCTATTTTTTCTTCTTCATTAATTTTCACTTATGAGGCAGAAGTTGTATGCTGATTGGACTGAGGTACCCTAACGCTCGAGTGGAAAGAAATTGTGCTGGTGTTTAAGGAAGTGAAATAGATCAGGAAGGCATACACAAATTCATCCAGGACTAGTTTCAAGGGAGCTCTCTATTGGGGTAGTAAATGCTTCTGTGCTAAGGGAATCTAAGGTGGATAAGATGCAGGACTGCATTGCTTGTTAAGAGATATTGCTTATAAACCCCAAAGTAAAAGAAAAATAATCACGAACAACAGTTTTTTCTTAAGCACCACCAGTCCCAAAGGGTGCGCCATTTAAAAAAACCTGAGTAAAACTGACAGGACTGTCATAAAAGTAGCTACTGCATGTATGACACTGGTGATTTGTTTTTACAAACGAGGCTCTCCCTACCAGAAGGATTTGTTCTCATGTTTTATGAGGTTATGATCATTTAAAGGAGATAAGCATCCATTATGATATTGACAAAAGTTATTTGGTAAACAGAATCTTGGCAAAGGCAAGCAAATACTGTAATCTGCAAATATATTTCCCAGCAGGGCCTGCCAGCAAATACAGCCTTTCAGGCATTTCTGGATAGCTGTATGAAAATCAGCTTTCCTGAAATCCAAACTGCACATTTCTCTATGCCCATCTTTAGCTTTCCATAAGAGCATGAATTCTAGCATTATACCTTGATTGCCCCCAAAAGTTCCAATTTTAACTCTAACCTAATTTAATCTTCTTCTTATTTATTTATTTATTAATTATTATTATTACTTGTTTTTGTAATAAGGAACAGAAAACGGAAAACTGCTCATTTCAATAAGTTCTTTGTCAAAGACAAGAACAAGCTAAGCTTTAAATATGTTTTAAGAACTTGGCAAAAAATGTTCATGTGCTGGTAAATAATTTGTGATTAGAATATACGGCTGCAAATATTTTTCCTGTAAACCCAGGCCACTTTAGGACACACCTATATAAACCCTGTGCACAGAAGCTAGTGTGCAGTAGCTCCCAGTCTATATTTTCTTTGCACTGGGGAAAAAGCTGAGTTCAGAATTCAGCTTTCAAATAATTCCAGATTTCATTTTTTGTTTCTCTCTTAAGGCAAGCTCCCAGCCCTGACTACTACAAATGTACAATTGAAAATGTGTGGGTAATATCAGCCGGAATTCTGAAAGCCAGAGATTTGCTTTTGGGAAAGGGGAAAGGTTTGCATAGCCAAGCCCTTGACTCTCCCCATGTGTAACAAAGCCAGATTCAATCATGGAGATTTTTTATTTTTTTAAAAAGTGAGCTAGTTTCTATAAAATTAAAGAAAATTAAGCAAACCTGAATGATTTGTACATAATTCAGCTTTTCTTGGTTCAGAATTAAGACAAATGTATTTTAAGGTACCGTACATCTTTCTTTACTTAGCATATCGTTTTAACACCACTTGCTAAACCACTGTGAATTTGGAAACAATCCAGCCAAAGGAAAGTGTTTTTAAAGACTATTTATTTCATTTGAAAGGACTTAAGCACATAGTTGTCTCTCAGTCTGATATCAAAGTAGTTTGCTTTGGCAAGATTGTGTCCATAAAAATTTAGCAGGTAAAACAAAAGAGACAGGCATTGTGCTATATTTTTGTTTAAAAACCAAAAAACATAGATTACCAAGCATATTATGTACCACAGATACTTCACGGATGATCATATTCACTGTTCAGTTGAACACAGAATAAGATATAATACAATCACTTCAATCATGGTACACGCAGCAGCAAGAGTTAAACAAATTGCAATAACACTGATCAGCTGTCTCAGGAATCAGAGGAAGTGAGAGGAAGTATGAATTTCAGCTTTGTACTTCTCTTCTGAAGAGCTGGCTTTCTGACTTAGCTTTGCTAACACACCTCGCTGCCATGTCAGACTAGGAACCATGCATCTTCAGCACCCATTTGCACACACAATTTTTCACCCAGTGGAGTAAGGGATATGACATAGCTGTCAACGTTTCCCTTTTTTAAAGGGAAATTCCCGTATTCCGAATAGGATTCCTCACAAGAAAAGGGAAAAGTTGACAGCTATGCGATATGAGTTTTGAAGCCAACTTCAGCTCAAATATGCTCTCCTGGCTGTATTTGGTTGTATATATTTATTGCTTGAATTATCAAAAAAGAAAGAAAGATATTCTTTCTCAGAATTAGTTTCATTACAATTACCACTAATCAAACATAAAGGAAAATCAAAGGCAGATTTGGGGATTCCTTGTCAAGCAAAACACTTGGGAGTTTTTTGCTGGAAGCTAAAACAAGAAACAAGAGATTTGACATACAAGTCTATGCTCTGGGTTTATAAAGTCAAAGAGAAAGAGCAATGCTTGATAAATGAAAAATAGGGCAAGTATCAGAGACTTCCACACACCGTGCATCTGTTTCCCAATCTGGAAAATCCAAATAAAAGAATCCAACTAAGGGCTAGTACAAATGTATGTATGTACCACCTGTAGGCATGTAGAAAAAAATTGTAAGTTTTAATGTGCATCTACATCATTTACACTTACAGAAACAATACACTATGCAAAAACAAAGTTATCATTTGAAATTTGCACTTCTCTGAATTTTGCAGTGCAGTTCTTCAACCAAACAGTGTTATAAAAATGTGTATATTTCTGGAAAGTATGCATAAGGACGCGTGTATTCATGAAACTAGCATACGGAAAGTATTAGGGGAAATTGCATATCAAAATATGGATGCTGGAGAAAATGCATACTAAAAAGAAACTGAAATTGATGATTGGCAACTGAAAGTGTGAATTGACTCCATTGCAAAGAATTGAGCTTGAAATGATGTGAAATGATAGGAAAGGTTTTTCTGGAGTGCTGGATCTGCAATCGTCCATTCATGCAGGTGAGAAATTAGTGGTTGTTGTAAGGGTAGAACATGCATGCATGAAAAGAGTCCTAGTTGTGATCTAGTTCTGTGAAATAGTCTGTCCTGATCTATCTTACAGGACTGTTGCTACAATAAATTACTGAGATAATAACCTTGTTGGCTCCACAGAGCAGAAGCCTATCAACATGTGCCAGCAGGTCTGTCAAAATCCCTTTTGCTCCACTCTTAAAAGAGAGCCGGGGTGGAGAGCTTTGCAAGAGCCTTTGCAAGCCTCCTCTTTTAAACATCAGAGCAAGATGGAGACTAAAAAGGTAAGGGGGTGCCTGCTCCCTCTTTCCCCTGAAGACTCTGAGACTGGAAAATTAGAAGGGAAGAGGGAGTGTACTTGCAAGTGTCCCTCCTTCCCTCTTAATGCCCCAATATTGTGCCAGTCTTGTGTTGATCTTAATGACTCACAAAAGCTTGCAAATGCTTTTCTATTACTACCATCATCAAGGAAACAAAACCAAGGATCTCTGCGTTCTTCCACCATGTGACAAGTTAACCCAAACACTACTGACACATATTTTTAAATTAATAATTAATTACTTAAATTTGTTAGTCATTTTATCTTGCCGAAGGCAACCCAAAGCAACTTAATCTATCAAGTATGAAAATCTATACCACATATGTTGATCCTGGAATATATGAATAAGCAAGTCCATAACAATTTAATATACAAGTAGCCAAGAGTCCGGTAAGTCGTTTTGGTGAAAGTGGGGTTATATCAAGAACTCCATTAAATTTAAAGCTGTAACATAGCACATCTTCCCAATTTGTGAGCATTATAACACAAGTTGAGGAGATCTATGACCTTGTTTATGTAAATTTAAGTATTGTCAGCATTCCTTGACAAATCTAAATGACAAGTATGAAAGTCAAATTTTTAGCAAGTATATGCTAACTACCTTAGGCAAAGTACAACACAAAATATTATTCATCCTTTCAGTAGAAAAGCAACTTGATTGGTATTTGCTTAACTCACAGAAAGCTATTGCATTTCAAAATTAATTTTAGATACAGTATGATAGAATGAAAAATAGTACTAGAAGAGTATTTTGACTAAAGCTTAATTTTTACAGTAGAATGAAAGGGACATTTTTATGTAAATGAAGAGGCAGACCACTGGGTTTAACTTGAACTGCCATTATTTTTACAATTTTATAGTCCACTCTGTAGTCCAAACACAAGGTGGTTAACATCTGCCTATCAAATTCATACTCAACTCTATGGAACAGGTGAACTCTTCTTCCCATTTTGCTGTACCACATGAATTACCCAAGGTCTTGTATCCTATCCTAGGCATCTTGATCACTGCTGTATCCAGTTTTATTCCTCCCAGGACCTTAAGAGGATCATAGAAGAAGCAAGGAACCTTCTTCAGGTAGAAGGCCATATTCCCTTCTGAGCAACATCCTGGTAGGCACATGCCAGTGGGTGGGTGGCGCCAGAGTCAAAACTGAGTTATGAAGGTGAATCTTCTTTATGTATAGGACACTACATTCCAGCCACGCACAACAGAGGTTTCTACACACACAGCAAGCAAGAGGCATTAAAGGACACATTCCAATCAGGCAAAATCATTCACAGAGGAGAGTGGGGTTATGGCTTAGGACAGGCATAGGCAAACTCAGCCCTCCAGATGTTTGGGGACTACAATTCCCATCATCCCTGACCACTGGTCCTGTTAGCTAGGGATCATGGGAGTTGTAATCACAGAACATCTGGAGGGCCGAGTTTGCCTATGCCTGGCTTAGGAAGAATACAAGGGCCAGGTGACGAGACCACAAGAGCCACATTCAGCCGCTGGACATGAGACTTCCCACCTCCAGACTACAGGAAACAGGTAATAGGGCGAGATTCAACCACACACTCAGCAAGCTTCCCTAAGGAGCACAAGCTGTAGCTGGAGAATGGCACAGTTTTAGTTACATCCAATGAAATCATTTTGTGGCTGGAAAAATGCCCACATACAGAACAGAAATTCCTGTCCCTCTCCTCCACTTGCTCATACAAAAATCTGGTCTACGGTTTCTTCCAACCCTCTGGGACAGATCTGAAGCAAGGTGCACAGGGAGAGAAGAGGCAGATAGCACAATGATTGCACTGGGTTCAACTGGGGATGAAGAAATTTTGATTCACTACGTTTCTCCTTTTTTCAGTGTTAACTTCAGTTCTCCACAGTTCCATACCAATTTCTGATTATTATTAATTTTTTATAACAAATCTTCATGAAAATTTGTCAGCATCTTAATGCAGCTTTGTACATAGTTTTCAAGTAATATATACATTTTTTGCAAATAGTACTCGGATATAATGCACGGTTTGTATGCAATTTCACTTGTTTATGCCTTTCTGTGCACATTTCCCACAAAATTATGCATCTTTGTACATATTGTTTGGATGGCTGGAGAATTGCAATGCAAAATTTGGATGATGGTGAATTTTGAAGAATACCTGTACTTCAGTTCTCGTATTGGTTTGAGAAGTGTGAATTAATTAGTTTCTCAATAGAATACAAACAAAATTGAATTTCTTCCCCATCCCTAGTTTTAACCTCATATTATTATGAAGTTGGAAGGGACCCTAGTGGCCACATCTCCAGCACGCACAATAAGATGGCCATCTAGTCCCTGCTTAAATACCTCAACTTGATGTTGCTTTCATTGTGCAGCAAATCTGCACCTGTGAACTCTCCTTCATTGTGCTTGAGGAGGCTCGTACAGTTACTTCTTGCCTAGGAATGCTCCTTATTCTAAAATTTGACAACCTCAGATGAATATATCTTGAAGAAGCAGCTTCGCTTTGATACAGATCCCTTAAATAACTTCCTTTGAAGTGGGAAGCTTGACATGTATTATTTCCTATTAGGCTATAATTACAACCAAGTTAAAAGGAAACCTCTTTCAAAGGTGAATCATACAATTATTATTATTATTATTATTTTAAAAAGGTGTCATCTTTCCCCAAAGTTGTCAGTAACTAGGATGTCTGGCTCCTCTGGGAATTTAAATTAGCCAAGTGAATAACAGCAGGTGGGAGATTTGTTCTTTTCCCAATACAGACATTCTTTTTCGAGCAGGTCTGTCACTCACTGGGGGCCAACACACAAACACCTCAAGGGCTACAGCCTTTTATTTCATTTGCTAACAATAAATGGCTTCCATCTACTGCCTGAGAAAAACACTTAGCCCATGTAAAGAGATAGTCACCTATTTTGTATTGCTAGGTAACGAGCTTTTGGCCTCCTGTATTTACTGTAAAAATTCAGATTGTAAGCTTTAATCAGTTTGCTTAGGAGATTAATCAATTAAGAGCACAATGCCTATTTATTCAGAAGTTAATTTTCACCATGCACAATGGATTGCAATCCGCAGCATGTTTACATGGGAGTAAGTCTCATCAAGCTAAATACAACTTATTTCTGAGTAAACTTGCACTAGAGCATAGCTATAGCCAGCCCATCTGACGGGGCCAGCTGTATGAGTAATGATCACACTTGTTCATTTTTAAGCCATTTGGTTTGTCTTGTTTTTCTGAAACAGAAAATAAAGAAGATAATGTGGGCTATTGCTTTGTTTGTTACTATGTTATATATTTTCGCATTTTTATATTGTAAACCACCCTGTGGTCCTCAGATGAAGGGCAGTATAGAAATTAAATTAGATAAATACATAAATATTAAAATAGAAATAAAAGAATAGCCTTGACTTGAAATGATGAAACAGTTAAAAGGTGTTACCGTTAACATGTCTACTCAGAACTCAATCCCACCGAGTTCAGTGGAGTTTTCTATATGTCAGTATAGAAACGCACCCTAAAATCAGTCAACTTCTTATTATTATTCTGTTGGCAGTTTTTGCTTAACCTCAGTTCAGCTTATCACACTTTTTATACATTTGCCATATGATCCTTTTAAATAATTTTTGACAGTGCTATTCAATTTTTTATATATTTATAAATAAATAAATGCAGGTGCCTTCTAAAAACACCAATTATTCTTCCCCTACATTGACACCCTACTCATAATGAGCCTGTGCCAGCCATGGATAAGCAGTTTTAAATTACATGGATTTCGGTCAAAACAAAACAAATTCCTTCCAGTAGCACCTTAAAGACCAACTAAGTCAGTTCTTGGTATGAGCTTTCGTGTGCATGCACACTTCTTCAGATACCAAATCTGGTATCTGAAGAAGTGTGCATGCACACGAAAGCTCATACCAAGAACTGACTTAGTTGGTCTTTAAGGTGCTACTGGAAGGAATTTGTTTTGTTTTGACTATGGCAGACCAACACGGCTACCTATCTGTAAATGGATTTCGGTGGAAGAGATGAAATCATCCATGAATGTCTCCCCCTCTGTACTCAGAACGGAACTCAAAAGTGCTTAGCATTAGCTGGATCATGCCCAACATGCTTTATTATCATTTTGTGGGGGCCAAGCCAGCTGTTCTTATTAATCTTCATCCTCTTTCATATACGCTACCTGCTAGCACAATTACAGCTGCTGTTGCCTGCCCTGGAGAAAGAGGAAACCACCTTACGCATTTCATAAGGCACAGAAGGCACAGGAGGGCAATGCCTTGGTCACTCGGTCAAGGGCAAAAGGGAATTGCAATTATACTCCGCAGAGAGTAATAGCAAGAGACTGCTGAAGGGCAATGTGTAATCAGCAGAACGGCCAAAGGGATAAACTTATATAAACTCTCAGCAATTTGATTTTGCCCAGTGCTACATGCCACAATGAATCCTCCATAGCTCCTTTGCTTATCAAAAGGCACGCTGTGCATTTTGAAGCATCAAACAATATTTTGTCAGTTCCTGTTGAATGACAGACAGATGGTAGGAGTGGTGGGAATGAAGCTTAAGTCAGGGGAGCTTGAAGGGCGAGGTCCAGTTTAAAAAGCTTCATTCAAGTTGCACCCTGGCCTTTTGTGCGTGGACTGAATTTACCTCTTATTAAGGGTTCATGCTCCCCACCTTCACCTCTGTCAGCCTGCTAGCTAGCCCTGCCTCCTTTCCTTCCTGTAAACTTACCAGAGAGCAACAAGGTCACTGAATGCCTGCCTCCATCACGACGCTCAAAACCACAAGAAGCTCTGGTAAATGCAGTTCTCTGACATCCCTGAGCTCATACTATGGAGTTGGCAGCCCTCAAGATCTCAGTTTCCAAATGCTGCTTACTCCCGGGGTTCTGCCTGAGCAAAGTTTTAAGTGCTTGGAAGAGGGAGGCAGAGGCTGTCACCCCATCAAAATGACAGGTAATTTACAAGAGAAAACTGAAAAGGGAGTGGTGATGTGGGCAAGGGCAGTCATCGTGGTAGGACAGTGCCACAGAACCACTCTCTTGACAGTGGTGTGGCTACTTACCTGTATGGTGTGTGGCTGGGGATGCACAAGAACAATAGCAGAGCCAATTGGGCACACCTGCCAATGTGACCTCACAGTCCAATCTTGTTGCTGACTCAACCCACGCCATCCAAGGAAGCTACAACAATACAGCTCTTAGGAGAGTGGCTCCATGGCTCTACCCTACTACAGGCGCTATTCCTGAGAGCAGGGTCTGGATTTTTATCTGGATAGGCAAACTGAGGCCAGTCACTTCATCCATTCTTTTCTTTTTTGCAAGCACACAAGGTTTTATTTTAAGGAATCACAACAATAACAAAAATGAGTGGAAACTAGGGCAAGCTGAGTTCACATGCCACTAATATTTGGGGGCCAGGTTTCTGAAATGAACCCATCTCTAAGTAAATCTGGCAACTCTAGGCCTTATGCATTTTAACTTGATGGATGTACAATATCTAAATGCAGGGTTTTATTTTGTTCTGGTTGGGATCTCTAAGAAAACATTCAACATAGTATTGCTTTGTTTGACAGGAACATGGTGTCTCATTCATCAATGAGATTCTTGTGTTGATCTTGTGTTCCAAAGTCAAATTCCACACAAACTTTGAAGGGAGGGGGATAAAAATATTTTAAGCTTTGATATATATTTCCCAGGGTTAAACCTGCCATTTCTGATGTCACAGGGCTGCTGCCCAATGTATGCACATGTCTAGTTTGCTGCCTCTTCTCCATAATGTCTACTGAAACATGTGACATGTCATTACACTCATGAGTTTCTTCATCATTGTCAATGACAGCCAGTGATGTAGATTGGGGTGTTCACAGCATAACGTCCCAGCACTCATGGAGTTTCATTAGACATTATGGGGGAACTGAGCAGAATTATACACGTGGACTGCATTTTCCAGATTATCTATTATATTTTATTCCACTCTTGTGTCATAATTCTGTACATGTCTATGCATAAGTCAAACGGAACTTACTCCCAAGCATATGATTACAGCCTTAGCATCTTCTGGAGGCAAGCATAATGCCAAATTCAGCACCTCATCTAGAAAACAATCTGGATATAAGCCAGGATACAGAGTGGCAATAAGGAATGTTAGCACTCAGAGGCACCAGCTTCTCGGGATGATTGAGGGGGTCCGATACGACGTCCTGACGTTGCACGATATCCTGGCATTACAAGTAGCCAGTGGGCAGAGCAGAAGGTCTTCTGAACATTGAGGGGGCCCAGCCCCCTAGAAAAAATAATCGGGGGTCAAAAGTGCTTCGGCCCCAAGGAGCCAGCACCTATGCTATTGCTGAAATTTAATCTCCTGTTATCAATGCATGGAGAATGAACATTCATGGAGATACCTTGGATTTCTCCTTAAATTCTCATTGTTAATTAGGATAAATGGACAAAATTAAAGTGAAATAATTTTAACAAGCAATAATCATTTGAGGGCCTTCTTCACGTGCCACTTCCATGGGATGTCTGGCAGCATGAGAACAGGTATTTTCAGTGATTGTGCACCACTTACGGAATGTTCTCCCAGGGAGGCACACATGAAGGTGACACATGGCCCTAATCAAAGTACAGTATATTGCCCAGCTGTGCATTTTAAAGGATCTCAGGGTTAATGTTTTCTCTCCCACACACTGTAATAAAAAAATAATAATCCCAGGTTTTTGTTTGACCTTCCTTTGCGATGCATAACATCCATTCCTCTTTAACAACACACAGTGAAAGAACGTTCATATTGATCTAGACTCTTTCCCAGTTCAGTTAGACAGATCCTAGTGCCCTTCTTGGCTGGCATGCAAGGAATTCTCCTTAGGATAGTTGTTGGATATCTATGCTGATGTTGTCTGATGGGGCCAAATGCAAAGTATCACATTTACCCAGCTGAGGCAAAAAACAGCTGGTCCTCGTGCCAAAATGCAAACTGTTTTTCAATTAGCTTTCAGCTTTGAAACAACACTATATGAGCACTCAGGCTGCTTAACAAAAACAAGTGTAAAACAAGTCCCCCTAGAAGCTCGTTTCACAAGTTTCTAGATTCTGCCAAACTGAGAAAGATTTAACCCCCTGCAGCACATCAGCTGATAAGATGGGGTGTTAAATCCTGCTCCTTTGGCATCACCTAATGGGCAGTTGGATATGGCTTGTGGAAAATGGCCTCAGAGGCCAACTTGGATCCCCTGGCCAGTGGATCCCCTGCCCAGGGGATCTCCACACCTGAAACAGATAAATGAATGAAATGTCCACGCAGTTTAAGACAGCCTATCCAATATTCTGTTGATAGGGACAAAAAAATTGAATGTATTCTTAGCAATCAAATACTATTGTACAGTGAAATGGGTGTCTTGGATGCAATCTAGATGGAAGCTTCAGTTTTCAGAACAGGGGTAAGCCCAGGGCTCGTGGTTTTGAAAGAGCAAAGCTATCAGAAGGCCTACAAGCACCGTACACTTCAGGAAGTGATTTGACACAACCAGAGCAAATTGAAGTACTGTTTGAAGGATATTACTCATACCACTCATGAGCTAGTTAAATCAGCAGTAACTCTGCTGGTAATGAATTGTCTGATAGAAATCAATCTATACAAATCTCTAAGCTCTCGGGCATCAGATTCTTGCTTGACAGCAAAGAAGCCATTTTCTTGATTACACTAACCATTGTTCTGAAAGAAACCTGCTCTCATATGAGCCGTTTCTGTAGAGTTCAGGAGAAATACATGCAAATGCTAATTGAGTGGCAATAAAATAACTTGGAACCACAGATTGCTGTAAGAGAATTAGCATAGCCAAGGATAATCTCTTTCAAGCATCTCTCATGGAAATGGACATCTCTGCGTCTGCCAAAGGCTCACACTTGTGGGGAGGAAAAGTTAAGGGATAGAAATCTGCAAAGCAAAGATAAGAATAACCCTGGAAACACTTAAATTAGGAGTATTTAGGAGCTAATTTTGAAGAGGGAAAAAAAACCCCCTGACTTTATATTCCTCCCCATCTCTCTTATCACATAGATTGGAATTTCAGTCTGTTATTTCCTTTAAAAATACTAGCCGAGCTATGCAAAGCTTCCTGACACCAGCCTTTCTGAATACTGCATGATTTAAATAAACCACAGCCGTACTAATCCAAATCAAGAAATGTTAAGAAGCACATTTGCAACTAAGATGTCAGAACTGCAAATAGTTTAAGCATTACAGAAAATGCACTAATAGTGTGGAATCAACAGCATTTCATAAAATCATAGAACTGAAGACTTGGACACCAAGGGTCATCTAGTACAACCCTCTGCAATTCAGGAATCTCAACTAAAGCATCCATGACAAATGGCCATCCAACCTCTGCTTTAAAACTTCCAAGGAAGGAGAATCTACAACCTCCTGAGGGAGTCCATTCCACTGTTGAATAGCTCTTACCATCAGGAAATTATTCCTGATATTTAGTTGGAATCATCTTTCTTTCAACTTGAAACCACCTCTCCTACCCTCTGGAACAGGAGAAAACAAGCTTCCTTCATCTTCCATGTGACAGCCCTTTAGATATTTGAGGGTGGCTATCATATCTCCTCTCAGCCTCCTCTTTTCCAGGCTAAACATACCCAACTCCTTCAACCATTCCTCATAAGGCTTGGTTTCTAGACCCTTGATCATCTTGGTTGTTCTCCTCTGCACATGTTCCAACTTGTCAATATCGTCTAATGGTCCTGCAGGTCATTTTTCACTAGGGCCATGATTATAAGAATGAGACACAGCTACATGTAAGATCACTTGGACTGATTTCACGTAAGTAAATGAAAATTACATTGGAATAAATAACTGATTTATTCCAGTTTCCTAATGGAATAACAAGGTTTCTTCATATGCAATGTTTAACTGAGACAATCAATAGAGGGGGAAAGCCAGTTCAAAGCTATAAGAGAAAATTTTCATCTGAAATGGATGTAGACCTTTAAAACACCATTCAGCAAACTGCAGAGCATCAGTAGAAAATAACACCATACTGACATAATCGGGTTTTACAATGTTGCAGTAAAATATTTTCACATGTCATAAACTTGAGTAATTAATTTATTTGGGGGTAGGATCCTTTCCCCCTACCATTAAAAAAATCATTCAGTAAGCACCTGGGTACAGTATGAAATATCTATAAATAGAAATGTGGGCTAGCATTGCTGACCAAGCATCCTTGACTTACAATAGTAGGGGAAACGCAATGTCCTATTAAACCAAATGTAGCATTATGTAATTGAAATTGGATCAGGTATGAAAGGTTGTAATGTAATAAAAACTGGCCATCACCATATCGCTTCCATGAAATTTAAAGATGCAGCAACCATGGGACCTTTAAGGAATAAGGCATCACAGTATATCAGCAGTTATGATGGGACAGAATGTGAACAGACCCTTAGAGGCAGGTGCTAAGCAATGAGGACAGCATAGTCTATACTGAAATATGTTTTATTAGCAGGTGACTGCTGAGAAAGCAGGGAGTTCCATGGATTCTGTGCCAGTTACCAGATTCAGGTGAAAGTTCTACTGTAGATTCCTGCATTGAGCAGGATGAAGTAACCTCAAAGTTTTCTTCCAGCTCTAAAATTATAAGATTCCAGATCCATTTCAGAGGGCCCCAGGCATGTCACTCTAATGAGTGCTTGGTACAGATTTCCATCTCATGACCATGTGGAATTCCAAGTAAAATATGAAGGGCTTGGCAGCTCTCCTGAGTAACACACAACCAGCTTGTGCAGTTCTGGGTTCTGTTGCATATGAATCTCATCATCTGTTCATCAGGGTGCATCCCCGGACCACACAATTGGGTTATATAGGCAAGACACACCCACAAATTTGATTACTGTGATTTAAATGAAAGTACATGAAATAAAGTTGGAATAAATTAAATCACAGAGCCTAGGGCTTGCTGATCAGAAGGTTGGCGGTTCAAATCCCCACGATGGGGTGAGCTCCCATTGTTCGGTCCCAGCTCCTCCCCACCTAGCAGTTCAAAAGCACGTCAAAGTGCAAGTAGATAAATAGGTACCACTCCAGCAGGAAGGTAAACGGCGTTTCCGTGTACTGCTCTGGTTCGCCAGAAGTGGCTTAGTCATGCTGGCCACATGACCCAGAAGCTGTCTGCGGACAAACACCGGCTCCCTCGGCCTATAGAGTGAAATGAGCGCGCAACCCCAGAGTCATCCGTGACTGGACCTAATGGTCAGGGGTACCTTTACCTTTTTTCATGAAATAAAGTTGAAATAAGTCAAATCACTGACATCGATTTCCCGAAAATGCAGAGTTTATCCCTGAACATTTTAAACCTCAACTTTAATCTTAAAAAAGCACCAAATAAACTTGGAACCCAACAGTCTATTACCCTCCAGGATCACACCAAGAATAGGATTCAGGAAAGGAAGGGAAGGGAAGGACAATGCAGCTCAGAGTAACTTAGTTCACACTGAATCCTATTTAGTTCTATGGTACTAAATCAATACATTTAACCCAGAAAGACTAAAACTTGAGCTTTTCTTCAGTCACTAGAGTAAGAGGCAGAAGTAGCCCCACCCAGATATTCCACCCCCAGGTGCATCTCTTTGTCCATAGATGTGAATGGCTGCTGTTGAAACATTGCTTTATTGAAAAGAACATTACAGTGCTGTTCTGCCCACCACAGCAAATGACACAGCAAATGAAAAGCTGATCCAGAACTGGGGTTCCTACCTCCCCCATCAACTCTGCTGGCATATCTGCCAATCATCTGGCACTGAGTGAGACATTTCAGATTGACAAAAGCCAATCCTGGATGTCCCACTTCATCTGCTGCCGCTGCCACCGCCACTGTGAGGCCTCCACTGAGGCCCACTGTGGTCTCTGATGTACTTCAGGAAGCTGGGCTGCACTTCTGGAAATGCACTTCCGGAAGCATGGCACTGGCTTCTGGAAGTATGGCAGAAGCCACGGTGGGCCTGGCAGAGGAGATCTTGGCTTCATGGTGGCAGCAGCAATAAGCCAGCGAAGGTTAGGCTGAGGACAAGGGGAGGCACAGTAGGCTGAAGCGGTCTGGGCAGACAGGGCATGGTGGGGGTGTCCCCAATTTGGTATGTGATGGGTATGACAAATCTTAATGGATTTAAACCAACACATCTTTATAAGTAGTATAAGCAATCAGCATTATTTCATGTGGTGCAGAATTTATTTTTTAATTACACCTGACTTGCAAGGTTAGTGTAATGGCAGAATTTACCCAGTAATTAAATATGTTTCCATGGTCCCAGTTTTAAACTAAATCAAAGGTATGCAATTGATGGTGCCTTTAAATAGGGGTTGGGAAACACCCACAACTTTTCTTCCTGGAAGATAAGTCACTTGTATCTAATTAACTGTCTTCAATACCACACAAAATGTCAAAGAGGTATTAGAGACAGCTGAAAAAATGAGGCTAAAAATGCACAGTGTCTAGCTATTCACCGAGTACATTTGAGCATTGGAAGCAAATGGTGTTTGCCCGTGCGGGTCATGATTTGGTGCCAGATACTGCCCTGATCACAGACAACAATAATAAAGCACCCCTGGGGCTCCTCATGTGCATCAAAGCTATTGGCTCATGACCAGTGATGATAATACTGTTCTTGCCAGTATATGGTCTCTTGTTTCAATTATGACTGGCTTTCAGTCTTGCATGAAGACCCTGTTTATCCAGTACTCAAACCCTTGGGGAGTTAATCACAGCAAGCAAATTGCTGTTCAAAACCAGGATCTCATCTTCAGTATGTGGCCAGATCACTGCAGCATCCCCATCCTCCATTACTCAAATACTCACCATCACATGTGAGCTTGCCAAGCCAACAGGTTGCATAGGAAAAGGATTTTGAAGGCTAAAAGGTGGCAATGGGCTGGAGAAAGGCAATATGTTGCATAGAGAAAATATCTGGACGCTCACAATCTGGGGACAATGCCCAGTGAATTTTAGTAGCTAAAGGGGTGGCTGAATAAGGACTAGGCTAGATCTGATGTTGCTCACATGTTTAATGCTGATTAAATAAAAAATAAAAATAAATAGCCAGTGTGGAATGGCAAGCTGGATTGGGATCATAGCTGAGGAGGAGATATTTTATCCCTTAACCCTTCCATGGTCCTGATATGAATTGGGGCCCTCCACATCTGCTATTTACAGTAGAAGAAATGCTTCCATTGGCATATTGACAATGCTGTTATGCAGAAGTACTGGCACAACTTCCTTTTTATTTATCATCGTAGGCCACTTTGGGAGCCTTTTGGGCTGGAGAGTGGAGTGAAATAGAAAGAAAGAAAGAAAGACCCGTTTGGTTCCACTGATTTTTTTCCCCAGCTGCCCAGCTGAAAAGCAGCACAAAAGGAAACAGAGATTGCTTAAATAAATGATGCTGTAATATGCTTTAGGTAAGCAGCCTTGAGCTTTGGAAAGGTAGGATTCAAGGGTTTTAAATAAATCCCTTTTCTAAATAAATCAGTCTGCATACATCAGTCAATAATTCCCCTCCATGGCTTCATATATATTTTTATTGAAAAAAGTTAAGAAACGTTCGGTATTTACTGCTGCCAATAAACATTTACTTTTTAGCCATTTTTCAAAGAAGCCATTCATATTTTGTCTGAAAATATTTGAACTGCTACTACTGAATCTTAACAATACAGTCTGCTGCCTTGTATTCTAGAATAGCAATGATTTCCTTTCTCCTTGACCTTACCCAGCTGTTGGGTTGGAGCCAGACCTGTACTCTTAAGCCTATATATGTTTTCTCTGTCCAGCTGTGTTCAATGGAGCCTACTCCCAGGAAACTGTGCACAGGATTAGTACCTAATTTAGCTGTGCTTAACAGTGCAGTCCTATACTTCTAACTCTTCTGAGTTGAACAAGATGAAGCGTGTATTGGTTTGCAGCTATAATCTCACTGAAATCAGCAGGAGAAGTTGGTCACAACTCACTTTTAAGCGCATTGCTTCCAATTGGAACTTAAAGGATTATTAACCCAACCTGGATTCAACTCACAGACTTCGAATGAATGAACTCTCCTGCCCACCTCTCATGATAACATAGGTGCTTCTGAGCATCTCCCATAAATGTGAATGGGATTCGTGCTAGAATGTATCCAATGGCTCTGGAATGAATGAATCAGTGTTCCCTTAGTCAGAATGTCACAATGCAAAGATCCCTTCAGAGCTGTAAGCTTTGATTTAAAGTTGTAATGCTCAACCTTTTCTCACACTAACACATTCTGACTTGTAGGATCTCACATATATCACCTCCACACTGAAACTACCATAGTAAAAATAACAATTTACTTTTATAACAATGTTATTGCACACTGTAGGGAAATCCTTCACAAAGGAAAGGAATGATATGCACACTCTGGAAAAAATATGTATCTCCATGCAATAACTGGTATGCCGTTTGGGATTTTATGGAATATCAGGAAAATGCAATGCACATTCAATGGACATTTTGTTCTTGGTAGAATATAAGAAATTGTGGACAATATCCTACTTCTGATAGAATAGATTCTTCGAATTTAAGTCACTTACATCCATGGATTTCAGTGGGTGTGCTATGAAACATTGGATATCACCCTATGCTCCAGAAATTATTAATTATAATAAGGGCTGTAACTCAGCTAAAGAAATGTTAACAGCACAATCCTTATCATGTCTACTCAGAAGTGACCCCCATTGAATAAAATGGGACTTACCCCCTTATAAATGGGATTAGCATTGCAGCCATGGGCTGCATTCACACAGCAAATTATTGCTCTTTCCTGTTAATTTCTGCATCATATTTGAGCCTTCACAGAGCGTAAAAGCCACTTCCAGAAATACAGTGGAATACAGTGCAAGTATTGTGCTCATTTCTATTTAATACAAGTTTAAGGCTCATTATTTGCAAGCAGGTTTTTTTCTGGAAGCAAATAACAAAGAAATGCATGCTAAACTTCTGCTGTGTTCCAATACAGTTCCACAAGTGGCTTTTCTGTCCCGTGAAAGATCAAATTATAACGTGGAAATTATAACAGTCAGGGAAACATTGGGGGAAATAAAATAAGCTGCCGTGCGAATGCAGCCATAGTTTGTTAGTCATGATTAAGTCGATTACTTCATCAATCAAATCTGCATTACTTTGCCTATAGAAAAAAAAATCTAAAGAGGGGGAGAGATATTTTCTTTTTCATTTATATGACTGCAAGGGGCCAGAAGTGACACACTGCAAGATGGCAGGTGGGTGTGGGAGAGAGTGATAGCAGCAGCAAAAATGCGCAGAGAGGAAGACAGGGAGGAAAGAGTGGTTGGCAAGCACACAGCAGCAAAGGAGAGATAAGGAGCAAAGAGGGAGAGGGACCTCTGTCCCAGCAAAGACACGGGAGCCGAATACTAATTGAAAGTGGGAGAAAAGGAAAACTCTGGAGGGAGAGGAGCAGAATGAGACAGCTGTGAGGGGAACAGCTGTGAAAGAGTTACAAAAAGTGATAGCCTGAGGTTGCAAGCTTAGTGGTGAGGCCAAATGTAGTAGTGAACCACTACAGGTCTATGCCACACAAGGAATCATAGAAATGTAGCGTTGTAGAGTTGAAAGGGACCACGGGCATCATCTAGTCCAACCCCCTGTGATGCAGGAATCTTTTGGCCCAGTGTGGAATGCACAGGAGGTGGTTTGCTTGCTCATATTTGAGAAGCAAGGAAGAAAAGCCTCATTTTATTGTAGTGAACAATCCAGTTCAAGAAAACCGTGTAGCTATTGGTTTATGCCATGCATCAGTGTGCAAATTCTTCCATCAATCCTTGCCCATTTCGTCAGTGGTAAGCTAAACCCTGACTTTTTAATAAGGAAAAGTTTCTGCTCACATATATATCTTTTTAAAGTGTGGTTTAATGCTTTGGGCAACTCTTAATTGTTTAGGTAGGGCCGCGGGTGGCGCTGTGGTCTAAACCACAGAACCTAAGGCTTGCTGATCAGAAGGTCAGCGGTTCAAATCCCCACAACTGAGTGAGCTCCTATTGCTCGGTCCCTGCTCCTGCCAACCTAGCAGTTCGGAAGCACATCAAATAAATAGGTACCGCTCTGGTGGAAAGGTAAACGGTGTTTCCGTGTGTTGTTCTGGTTCGCCAGAAGTGGCTTACTCATGCTGGCCACATGACCTAGAAGCTGTTTGAGGACAAACGCTGACCTATAGAGCAAAATGAGTGCCACAACCTCAGAGTCATCCGCGACTGGACTTAACAGTCAGGGGTCCCTTTACCTTTACCTAATTGTTTAGTAAAGGTAAAGGGACCCCTGATCATTAGGTCCAGTCGTGGCCGACTCTGGGGTTGTGGTGCTCATCTCGCTTTATTGGCCGAAGGAGCCAACGTACAGCTTCCGGGTCATGTTGCCAGCATGACTAAGCCACTTCTGGCGAACCAGAGCAGCACACGGAAATGTCGTTTACCTTCCCACCGAAGCTGTACCTATTTATCTACTTGCACTTTGACGTGCTTTCGAACTGCTAGGTTGGCAGGAGCAGGGACCGAGCAATGGAAGCTCACCCCATCGCAGGGATTCGAACCGCCGACCTTCTGATAGTCCTAGGCTCTGTGGTTTAACCCACAGCGCCACCCGCGTCCCACCTAATTGTTTAGGCAGTCATAAAAGACCAACTCAATATAGTCAATACTGCATACAGTAAATACCTCGATCACTTTGCATCAGGGGTGCCAACTTGAATAAAATATTATGGGGGCCCAGGTAAGCCCCGCCCTGCATAATCGATCATATGACGCAGTGCACCCCCCGACTTGAATGGGAATGGCCATCAACTTTGTGGCGGCCTGGCTCCCTCAAATATTTTATTGTGGGGGCCGAAGCCCCCATGGCCCTAAGAGTTTGCTCCTATGATTTGCATGTTAACTACCAAACATAGTTAGGCAGCTGAGCTAACCAGAAATGGTATGTGCACATTTCATGAACCAGTTCTCCCCACTGCAAAACTTTGCTCTTCTGGGTGATTTTCCCCTATTGCTTTGTGAACAGATGCAAAAAGTTCATAAAGGGCAGGTATCAGGGCAAAGAGAACATGGAGAGCACAAGGCCTGTGGCTTATTATTTACTGACCCCTACATACAATGATTCTCATTATTGTTCTTACATTTTTCATGCCGATTCCTTAATCCCACTTTAAAGCACATTGCTAATACATAATCTCTCAACACATGCCTGAGCGTGTGTATTCCACGCATACAATGTACAGTAAGCAAACATTTTTGCCTACAGGTTTGTACTGTCACGTCCTAGCTCTCACTTGCTGATAGAGAAAAGACCAAGTGACTAAATTAGAGCTACCTTCCTATCACTAGGAGCACTCTGCCATCTGCTGGACGCCTCATTTACCTGCAGTCTTGTGAATGGGCTCTTCCGATGGAAGCAAGTCCAAAGTCCATCTGAGCTCGATGGGAATTGTTGTCAGGACAGTATGTATAGAACTGATGTGTCTAAATTGCACAGGTGCCTTGTAAAAAGGTAGCACTGTCTTAATATGAAGCCTTTGCCAAGTACATTATTTCTATCCCTAAATAGGATATTACTACTTTCATCTTAGATAATTTTAGACAGTATGTTTCCAAGCACAATTCAAAGTGTTGGTGCTGACCTTTAAAGCCCTAAATGGCCTCGGCCCAGTATACCTGAAGGAGCATCTCCACCTCCATTGTTCAGCCCTGAGGTCCAGTGCTGAGGCCCTTCTGGCCGTGAAAAGCGGAGCCAGGCAGAGGGCCTTCTCAGTAGTGGAGCCCAGGAAATAAACAACTATCTGACTTTTAGAAGACATCTGAAGGCAGCCCTGTTTAGGAGGTTTTTAATGTCTGATGTTTTATTGTATTTCTAATATTTTGTTGGAAGCTGTCCAGAGTGGCTGGGGAAACCCAGCCAGATGGGCGGAGTATAAATAATAAATTACTACTATTATATTATTATTATCTTTTGGGGGGCAAGATTTAGTAATGGCACTTGTAAGCATGGATGTTTGCATAGGACATGGAGATAATTGGGAAGACATAAACATTAAATACGAACTCAAGCCAGCTTGTAGGTGTCACATACAGTGATATACCTAAGTATCACTGCATGTCAGTTACCAAACATTGTCACGTACTAACTCTAAGCAGCCTCTCTAAGGCTTTCCAGCTGCCCAAGTCCCATAATATCTTCATGGTGCCAAATCTACTTTCCTCAGAGTCTATCTTTTCATGAGATCTTTGACTTCTCCTTTTAAAACTTTGTTCTTAATCATAAACAAAATTCGGAAGCATTTTAAGTAGTTTTATCTACTTTTATATATTCTGTTTTGTTGATGGGCAACGCACACAATTTCCTGTAGGCTCTTTTATAAAAGCTAGCTGAGGCAACCACCTGCTAATAAAGCTCTGTCCTCAAACATGAGGAAAAGATTTCAATGGATGAGAAAATGACCAGGAAAAGGCCCAAGATCCTATTACAAGTCTTGTAGTCCAACCCTAAATGTGATTATTGAAAAGTAAGTCCCACTTTGTTCAGTGGGACCTGCTTCCTAGTAAGCATGCTTAGAATTGCAGTCTTAACTGAAGTCTGGCTTTGAAGAAATATCATTAGCACAACCTATTCATTTGACGCTATCTTGGAATACTTTTCACCAGAGACTCAAGGGTGGTTTCCTTGTCCATGTTTATGAGGACTGTGCCATCAAGTAATGACTTGCATGCGTACATGCCACCAGGTGTCATCGCAGATGCCTTGCTGTTCAGTAGCCTCAGTTCATACGATTAGAAGGGTGCATAATCAAGTCTAGAGTCATCAAGAGGCATACATTTGTGAACTAGACCTAAGAGAATGCCTTTTCAGGAGGAAGTCAGTTTTAGGAAAGCTTTGACTGTAATTTTAGACTGGTTCCTATTTACATATTTGGTTGTTTGTTACTGCTAGTACTAACCAAGAAATAATCTGGAACCATTTTAAGTAAGAGCACTTAATTATCTACTATAGGCATGAGGAACATTTGACCCTCCAGATATTGCTGAACTGCAACTCCCATCATCCCTTGCCATTGGCCACACTTCCAGGGGCTGATGGGAATTGTAATTCAGTAACATTTGGAGAGCTCCCTGCACCTGATCTGCTGCAGCACATGGTTGGAATTCTATCCTCTGATCTGCTTTTATTCCAGTCAAAAAGTAGCACTAGTCCTAAAGTGTCTGTTAGTCGTTGTTACCTGCAGGCCCCTCCTAGTCCTAGGGTGCTACTGTAAAAGCTCTGGTTAAGATATTGAGATAAATATCAGAACCAATGATTTCACCTGTTTCTGGGAAGAATACACCAGCATTTTTTTGCTGATAGCATCTCTTTAACTATGTAATTCTACTTGAATTCTAGTTGAATTCAACAGGACTTGCTCCAAATCCCAAGTTAGCCAACTGGCTTTCAGAAAGACTGAAGGAAATCACCAACTCATGGACAAATACTCAATTACTCATTCCAACAAAATTTATAACATGTGTGTTTGTAGCAGGGATAGCTAGTATCTGAGGGTTAACATGACAGTTCCATAAACTGTGAACAGGTCTTCAGTTAGGTATCACTACCAGACATACTAAATTTGATATTAACATCAGGTTATTAATATTAAAATGTAGTAAATTTCAACCCCAAGTTTTCCTGCTCAAAATATAACATGGCACTGGCATTTATATATTATTATGTTATGTTATGTTATGTTATGTTATGTTATGTTATGTTATGTTATGTTATGTTATGTTATGTTATGTTATATTATATAATTTAGAATATCCAGATTAGTTATCAGTCAATTGCCACCGAAATGTTCCAGGAGCAGGTGAGGAAACCACTTGTAGGCCAAGGAGCAAATCAGGAACCTGCTGCTCTAGAACTGACCCAGGCTAGAGTAATCAGTTTGTAGATTGTAGGCCAAGCAGCATTTGGTTGGTGAACATATAAATACAAAAACAGTATTCTGAAAATGCAGAATCTAAACCAAGAATGTCAAGATGAAATATAACAGGGAAAGCTTTCCCATTAATAAATGATCTCACAATCTAATCAACGGTGCTGAGGGATTTTTAAAAATTCAGTTTCGTGAAAAATATAGTGTACTGCATTGCAAGTCAGTGTACCTCCTCCCTTTGGTGTGTG
Source organism: Podarcis erhardii (assembly GCF_964252035.2). Lineage (NCBI taxonomy): Eukaryota > Metazoa > Chordata > Lepidosauria > Squamata > Lacertidae > Podarcis > Podarcis erhardii. Next base: position 38,894,418 of record NC_138512.1, read on the forward strand.
AGGGTGGTTCCTCCACTGAAGTAAAGAAGGAATGTCTTAAAGGCTCTGTATTTGCATCATGACTGCTGCACCACATCTCGGATTCCGACACTGACTTCCAATCCCTTCCCAATGCCATCACAAATGCCTAACCTTTAAAGGGCTCCATAACCTTTTCCCAAACTGTCTCCCCATCCATCTTTCCCAATATATCTCTGCCCATGACCTCAAACATTACCACTGTCGACGACTTATTCCCTTGCTGTCTCTTATCCCAGAATACTTAAATGGCTGTCAAACCTTTTTACTTCCTTCCTCGAAAACATCTTTCGTTTGAGGTTCTTTCCTAAACTGAACATCCAGTGGCAACTGCAATGAAGCCTACGTATTTGTACCTCCATTGACCACACTGATTTAATTATTAGTCTAATATTTCTCCACCTCCCTTTCCTCTTTGCCCTCTGTTTTCCTTGTTGTCAAACTTCAGACTGGGAGCCCATTGGGGAAGGGACCTGGCTAAAGCATCATGTACATTGATGGTGCTGCAAAAATATATATAAAAAAAAATAACAGATTACTGAATTAGGCCAATGGGTCATTTTATAAAACATGCTTGACTATATTTACAAGTGCCTTTTCTCTAAACTGTCCACCAAATTCAGATTTTAAAACAAAGGTGGGGCTTCCAGGTGTTGTTGCTAGCAGCTGGGATAGCTCAGTCGGTAGAGCACGAGACTCTTAATCTCAAGGTCATGAGTTTGAGCCCCACGTTGGGCAAAAGATTCCTGCATTGCAGGGGGTTGGACTAGATAAGCCTCGTGGTACTTCCAACGCTACAGTTCCATGATTCTACCCATGACCATTGTTGATGCTGAGTGGACCTGATGGGAGCTGGAGTCCAACCACTTCTGGAGAATCACTGGTTCCCCACCCCTTTTAAAAACCATCACATGAAGTGACAGCTGTGCTTTCCCCCCATAACATATCCTTTCTCTGTTTTCTTAAAGATTTCTTTTTAAAAAAGACAAGTGGTTTGTACTAGCTTTCTATTTCCTAATATTGCAGACCAATGTCCCCTTATTATCTGAGTGACATGGATTATTCAGATCTCAATAGCAGTGCTCTATTTCTAGGAAAAAAGACAGGAGTGGTAATTCCTTCCTAGAAATCCCTTCGTCTGCCTTGAAAGGCCTCATCTTTAACAAGAGAAATATGGGAGTGAGGAAAATTCACTCTACATGCATTCCAAAGTCTTCTCTCCTTTGAATCATGTCCACGTGCTCAAGCGTTATGCTTCAGAACACGGGTTCTGAAGCCAGCCTTGGACGCTACAGTTAACAGCAGTTAGCAGAATCAATAGGCTTCTCCCAAGATCAATAAGAGATGTTAAACAGCCTTGCATGTAACCATTGTTGATCAGGCAAAATGAAGCAAAATGTCAGTTGCCAAACCTGTTCCCTGTTCCATCTGTGCAGCTGTCCTCTTGAAGTCTCTTTCTACATGATCAACCAAGAGCCCTTAAAAACTACCCATTTGACTCTTCCATAAGCTTTCCAAGGCAGCAGCCTTCTTCATCAGGTGAAAGTTAATGAATAGGGTGAAAAGGGATGTTGCTTGCAAAAGCTTATGCCACAACAGAATAGTTCATTTCTACGATGCCACAGGAGCAATGGTTGCCCCTGCTATAACACAGCTCTCCTTTAGGAATGTTCATTTTCATTGCAGGAAGCTGCATCTGGCAATCGACTCTCTAATCTTTTGAATGTGTGGGGCGTGCTTTGGGGTCATGTGGGCACATCCCTGTTCTTGTTCTCCCCCTTCTTCAAGTTCTTGGCTTTAAAACCCTTGGCATCGCCCTCTTAGAAAATGCCTGTATCAACTGGGGACAGAATGGAACACATTCCTTTAAAGACAGTATGACAAATTGCAATTCTAATCATCTTAGCTGGCAGCGATTTTTCTGCTCAGGCTATCACTTCATTCAGTCTTCTCCTCCCCTGCTCAGCTTTCAATTTTTAAGATATTGTACCTTTATTCTTACAGTCGTGTGTTGTGAGGTATCTGTTTGTTCTTAATTCAATACGAGCGCAAACTGACAGAATTACATTTCTCTTGCAGTTACATTGCATTGCATGGGAGCAACAATTCAGACCTTAATGTTAACTAAGCCCCATTCAGTTACTGTTTTTACCACCAGTATAGCAAAGGGGTAGCATCATAGGAGACTCTACTGAACTGAACAAAAATCTAATCAAGGAACCCTCCCATTACCTGGATGATTTAAACAAAAATGAAATAATTTCATAGCTTGTCATTTTGGACAACTGTTCTTTGTTCCATCAAATATATCCCCTAAGGAGATGTACATTCCAGCTGAGGAACTTCATGAAAAACAGAGCATTTTCAGATTTGATTTTATTGTGGTATTATTTTTGCTACTTGACCCTTGCAATAGCTACAGAGTGCCTATTACTGAAGCCTTCTAGAAAACCCTCTGAGCCTTACAAAAGAGAAATATCAAGATGATGCCAAGTGAGAGATGGAAGGATGGTCACATGTGCATACTGTATATACTAAAAATTCATCTGAATCTATGTCATAGGAGACTGCTGTTCCAGAAAAGCAATGTTCCCTGTAGCAGGCTTATCACACAGGCAAGAGCCATTTCTACCCCAAATGCAGGATTCATTCTGTGCTCACTCTTCAGTTGCTTTCCTCCCCCCAAATCAAGGAAATGTTCCTGAGAGTGCTGTGATTTATTGAGAAAGGGACAGGGCAGAGTAATTCTAATATGGAGAATTGCAAAAAGGAAAATGGCTGATCGGTGCCTCTTGCAGCTATTGCTGTTCAGAATCAACAATCCACTTGCAGCTTTTTTGCTGCTTCCCCACTCATCCTCTTGCTATGCACCCTTTCCTACACCAAAAGAGGCCTTGGGGGTTGAAACATCCCTCAAGAATCTCTCTCTCTCTCTCTTTAAGCATAAGGCATATGCCAGAATGTGGACTTGTGAATTACTGAGGCAGCCTTCACAAGGCAGTGAACAGGCTTGGGATAAATGGTCCTGTGCCATGTGCAACCACGCACAAGGATGCTATCTTGCCACCCCTCCCAATTTGCCCACTCCCTCTCCTCCTGCATATGTGTAGCAACTCTGCCCAGTGAGACAACAGGCTGCTTCTGGACACTCCTTTTAGAAGAGTAAGCAGAGGAACCTGGTGCCAAATGTCTTTTCCCCTATTATGGAAAGATGGTGTGCTGAATATTCATCTTCCCAGTATACTCTGCTGTGGGAAGGTGAAAATATACACTGTGTCTAGCAGTGGACAGGATTAAGCAGCCGGTGCCCCTGAATCTGCAGGAAAAGGCAGGAAGAAAGCCCCAAATGCCGCTGTCCTGCAAGCTCTTGTCCCCACATTCTCTCCCTGCATCTCTAAAGCATTTCTTCAGGGAAGAAAGACCCGCCTTCACAAAGCAAATACCCATGCAGAAAGGGTTGACATGACATTCAGTCACAATGCATGCAGAGGTAAATAAGAGCACACCCCACATAGGCAGGGCCCATGGGGGCTTCCATTATGGAGCAGGGTGGGGTCCTGCCTACACCACAAACAGTCATGACTGCAGCCAACCTTATGTAATACATTGAAAGCACAAGAGAGAGATCCTTGGAAGTCTCTAGCCAAAATGCAAAGCAGATGGTACGATCTGGTCTGAAGGGGGTCAAGTGGCAGGACAGGAGAAGAGCAGGACCACCCTGAGCAGGCAATGGTGCAACCATCTTCCAGAGGGAAATTTAGCTGGATGGGTGGGTGCATTCTCCATAGTTTAATCCCCTCACGCCCTGCCCCACAAGCCCTCCCAGCCTCTCTGGAGCAGCTGAATGCCAAAGTCATGATTCCCACCCCACTCAAACACACACTTGCTTAATGCACAAGAGCACCTGCTGCCCTAACTCCACCAACACAGGAGCAAAGGGTTTCTGGGGAGGGGAGGGGAGGATTTGAATGAACTGAACATTCATGACTCACAAGCGTTGGTGACAGCGAAGCTGTTGGCCACCTCCAGATTATCGATGTGGGGCGACAGTCGGAACTCTGAAGTGGAAAATTGAACCATCCCTACCCGAAATGCACTGTATTCCTGATCAGCTCCCCTGGGGAAGAGCCCCCCTGTAGGATGACAAACACACATAAAGACAGAACAAGAGAGACACACAGAGAGGACATCAGTGCTGCAGGCTCGGCAGTAGCGCTGCCAGACTCACAAAGAGAAAGAGACCTTCGTTTATTTGCCATGGGACTTGCCTCAGATTGCCAGTTTCACTGACCTTAGGGATGATCTATATCCTAAAATCTCAGCCATCTCCCTCCCTCCCCTTCAGGGTCCGGATACCCAAACTGAGCTTGGCAGGGGAAGGGGGGCAATATCTGGAAAGCACATGGTGTGTTGCCTTCCTCACATGAAGGGTGCAATCCAGATCTATTCAGAGCAATGAAAGGTGGGAGGTTTTGGCTTCCCCATCCTGATTTCGATGGGATGTGGATTGCACCTTCCCGAATGTCATCAGTGAAGTGTTTAGTTTTAAGCCATGAACTGGCTTGTGGAAAGGAGTTGCTTCTAGTGGGATGGGATTCGAGAAGATGGGTAACCTTTGGATTTAAGAATGGGGGGGGGGGCACAGGAGTTGATCTAAAATGAAGGCACTTTTCCTTTTTTTTGGCAAGCATCCACTCCAGCAAGAAAAGGCTGGATTTAAGGGTGCATGCCATGAATACAGCAATTGGACCTGAGTGGTGACCGTGTGCCAGAATCTCATCTAACTATATATATATATATATATATATATATATATATATATATGGGATCCTCTCTGTCGGGGCCACTCACCTATTTGTATGCCGTTGGAGTAGACCCCCCAGATGAGTCCCCAAACCAAAGGAGCCAGGAAGAGAGCAATCTGCCGGATCTTTTGCATTGCCATGAAAAGTAGAGCATCCACAAAGCCACAGAATATTCCTTTGCTGCAGCCGCCGCTGCCTTCTCCTCCCTTGCCCGTTTGTCGTTCAGCAAATTAGATCCTCTGCATCTTGGGGAGCAGATGAAGGACCCGAGCTGGAAATGAGCCCTCAGCGGGAGAAGAACAAGAGGAGGAGGAAGAGAAAGAGGAGGAAGGGGGTGGATAGAGAAGCAGCCTTGGCCCGCTGCTGCAGTGCTCCCGAGGCCAGCCCGGGGAAGGAAAGAGGCGCCTGGGAAGCCGTTTTCAACGCTGCTCTTGCGCTGCCGTCGCCTCGGTACATCCAGCTCCTTCGCCGGCGAGCACACGCATTCGCCCAGCTCTGCCTCTCTCGCCCTCACACACACGCACTCACACACTCACACGCGCGCACACACCGCACACTCGCGCACAGCCAGGCAAGGCGAGCGAAGGGAAGAGGCGGCGTGCGCGTGCGCCGCCGGAGAGAGAGCCTCCTTGTGCCCCCCCTCTCCGTACGCCCCCTCCCCGCGTAGGCCTGGACGCGCGCGCGAGCTCAGCACCGCCGCCGCTGCTGCTGCTGCTGCTGGGGGCGGCTGGGCTCGCCAAGAGGATGGTCCTTTTCAGCACCACGGACAGCGCCGCGGAAGACAGCCGGGGACAGCTAGGCTTCGGTCCAAAGCAGCCCCTTCCGCGCCCCCTACGGCGGCAGCGAAGAGCTCTCTCTCTCTCTCTCTCTCTCTCTCTCTCTCTCTCCCTCTCCCTCTCCCTCTCCCTCTCCCTCTCTCCCTCCCTCCCCCTCCCCCCCCCAGTCTCTCTCGTTCTCTCTCGTTTCACCGGACAATCGCGGTTTCTGCCACCCCCGCCCTCCCCACCTATTGAGAGCGATCAGGCTTCCGATCCAGAGAAGCAGAATGGTGTGGGTTGTGGCAAAGCGTAACTTAGAAACGGCCGGCTTTCCAGAGCTGCTTGCTTTCCCCTCCCCCGCTTCCCCAAATCGGACGGTTCAAGGAGCATCTTGGTCGGAGGAGGAGCTGCTCGCTCGCTTTCTGCATGCTAATCGCTTAAAAAAAAATCAGACGCGTTGGCGGGCAGGAGAATGCCGTCTTAAAAAGAAGCGAAAGGAGATCAAAGCCCACCAGCTAGAGCTGGTCTGTCTGAATTTTTCACTATTCCACTGAGACCAAGTTCTTGCTCTGAAAGGTGGGGAAACCGGGTCAAAAAGTAGGAACGGGGTTCAGCTACATTCTCTTTCCCAGAAACAGCTTTCTGGAGTTTCATGAGCTTCAAAGGAAAGCCAGTGCGAATATTGATCTCTTCAGCACACATTCTTACACATTTGATTACATGTGCCCATTGCATACACGCCCACGTTTAGCTGTGACATTTTGTACATTCAGGAAAGGTGCCACAATGGTCATATGAATACAGACCCACAGGTGCACGCCACTATTTGTTCATCTTGCTATGGGGCACCAGACTAGATTAATATACATTAGGTTTAACCTGCAGGCAATTGGAAAGAGGCCCCCATCTGTCTATAATGGAAGTTTATTGTATTTTTGTCTGTTTTATTATTTGGTTACTGTAGTTTAATATCATATCGTGTACTGGGGAATTGTAATAGTGATATATCACCTTTAAGTATAAATGAATAAATATTGTGAGCTTGTAGCTTCAGATTGAGGTGAGAGACATCCATAGCCAAACACATAACTTAAAATTAGTAGCAGAACATAATTACTGAGCTTCTGCCTACTTGTGAAAAACTTTACTGAAGAGAAGGAAGGTGCAAAATTGGAAACTGGGTTCCAGAGTATATTACAACCCACTATCAAGCTCCTAAAGTGTTGCCATGTTATTCAGAGCTGCAGTGAAATTCCATACACTGGATGTTTCATTCCATTCATTTTAAAGCACAAATTCTCTCTTGCCTTGCTAAAGCTTACCAGAGGCTTTGCCTTCTTCTGTGGTGTGTTTCTCAGATGAAAAAATATTGGCCAGGTGTGGGGTTGTCTACTGAATCAGGCACCTGGCAAAGGCCAATGAAGAAAGGCCACCTCCTATTGGTGAGAGATACCCACTAGGGAAAAATAAAGCAGCAAGTGCCACTGAGTTTTCTTCCCAGAAAATCAAGTAGGGAACTGTGGCCGGAGAAGTGTAAGAGGAATCACAGTTATAATATTGTCCACTGGCTTGCCCCTAAGTCTATGTCCTTTCCAATGGACATAAAGCAAAAACAACAAAACCCACTTCTACTTTAGTGTGATGGAGGAATGGTACAGCTCTTATTTTGCTGGAGCACACAACCAACCACCTGTGTTACAGATGGGCAAATTGTGGCCTAAGCTGGTGAAGCCCTTGCCCTAATTTCATGTGCCAAGGAGGGGAAAATGGGCAGAGGAGAGAGAAGTGGCAGCAGTAGAGGAGGGGGGAAAGGGAATGTCAGAAAGAGAAAGGAATAAGTGGTGATATAAAGAGGGTGGCCTCACCCATCTTTGGCTTCAGCCCCACCCACATTTGGCCCTACCCAGGGCTTTTTTTCAGCTGGAACTCACTGGAACTCAGTTTGTTTTAATTAAAGATTTTCTTGTTTTACAAAAGTGTTTGCAATGTCTCTCTCCCCGCCCCCCATGTAACATTTTTACAAATCAGCTTCATTTGTTGAGACATTGGGAAGAAAAGGGGGAAAGAGGTGGGAAAGATAGGTGGGAGTCGGGCGACGGTGTTACTATTTTACTTACTATATGTAGGGTTTGGTGTCAGCGTTGTTTGTGTAGGTTCTTTGTTGTTCACTTGTGTTCCTTTGGTGGTGAGAGAGGTTGGGGTTGGTCTAGGGTGTGGTTGTTCATTTGCGGTTGGCTGTGGTGATCTTGGTTTTCATGTGTGAGTGGGGTGGGTGGGTGTTTTGGATCAGGTTAGCCATATTGATTTGTATGTTGTTGGTGGGTTTTTGTCGTTGTCTTGTTGGGCTGTGTATGTGATAAAGGGGAGCCATACCGGGGTGAAATTGTCTTCTTCTATTTGTCCCTGTGTCAATTTCAGTTTATTGGTTAATTTTTCTAGTAAGGCTGTTTCCCATACTATTTGGTACCATTGGTCCATGCTTACGCCTGACAGGTCTCTCCAGTGTCGGGCTATGATGCTTCTGGCCCCTGAAAGTAGGTGGGTTATGAGTTCTTTGTGGTGTAAGTGGGCATTATTGTCTGGGAAGATGTTTAGTAAGGTCAATTCTGGGGTGATTTCTAATACTTGCTTGGTTAATTTGTTTATTTCTTGTATGGTTGTTGTCTAGAATAGTTGGATTTTGGCACTGGAACTCAGTTCTGGCACCTCTCAGGTGAGCACCATTGCCATTATCAGAGAAAAAGAGAGGAGTTTAAAGCAACAGCTCATTCTGAGTTCCAGCACCTCTTTTCCTAGAAAAATAAAACCGGCCCTACCAACATTGCCAGTATGTGGCCCCTGACAGATTATCCCCGAGAAAATGTAGTCTTTGGGAGAATGTAGACTTGGAGAGAAATAAGATTTGCCCATTCCTAAGCTAAAATATGCCCATAGATTTGCAGAGCAAACATTGGTGGAGCTGAGTTTACTTCCAGGTGTGCAATGCATGCAAGGGAAAAGGTTGATCCTACAGGAGAAGCTCCTCCGTTATTGGCTGAACCACTGAGGCCCCCCATGACAACAATAAAATGCAATTGAAGAGATTTATTTTAACAAACAAAGGTATTTCCCCCACCATTGCTGGGCCATCTCTCTTCGAAAGAGGTAGGAGATTTAAAGTGTACATCACACTAACCAATCATGCTATTCTTCTCATAGCTGTCCTCTCAGGGACAAGGGAAGCTTAGAGATCCCAGAGAAAATCACATAACAAGATGTCTTGCTTCCTTATATTCTCATATTCTGTCTTTGGAATCAGGGCTGGGTTGAGAGACAAGAGTCTGTGGTGGTGGAATCAGGGCAACAATGCAGAGGAAGGGAAGATTCATCACCACCCCTCAAGTGCTCATCCTTTTGTTCTGGAAACCCATCCTCAACCCCCCACTTTATACAGAAACGGAGAAGGCACATGAACAACAACCATTGCTGCTCCTGCCATCTCTAGTGGGGCCCTGAATTAAGAGAATAGATGGAATAGATGTACCACTTCATGACAGCCCTTGACTAATTAGTGCAGACAAGCTTTGCAAGAACAGACATATTATGGAAATTTGATAAATTTTCAGGAGAGCATGCCAGCTGACAGCAACAACTTGCCTTTTATAAAACCCTGATGTGCCATATTTCAGCCAGCATGATTCCTAAGCCTTCTGTTATGGAAAAAAAAGAGAACAATACGTTCCAAAGATAAAACTTACGATTTCCACTTTCTGTTAAGCTTAGGCTGCATAAACACCATTCATATAAAACCCATTATTCCCCACCCCACAAAGAATCCTGGGAACTTTAGTTTGTTAAAGTTGCTGGGAATAGTGAAGAGTAGACTACAGTTCCCAGGCTTCTTTCGGGGGGGGGGTGTGCTTTAAATGGATGAGCCTGGATTCAGTGTTCTCTGACTGCCAGTGCAAAGGCTGTTGTGAAGCGTAAGGGCAAAAATAAAGGCTATGCAACATGAAAAGCAGCACAGCAGCTGTGCTGGTGGAAGCTTGTTGCACAACCGTTTGTGCAACAAGAAGTATCAGGACTACGGCAATCTGAAGGGCAACCAGCCATGAGAATGATGCTGGCTTCCTGTGCTTTCTCTTGAACAAGGCATTCCTCCAGGACAACGAATACACTACTACATGACTTTAAATGAGTGTGACATTAAATTTTTCCTATGTTGTTTTAAAAGTGCTTTAAATGTATGGTGTGTGCACAGATATATCAGGTCCTTTGAGAGATTTCAAGCACATGCTTAGCTTCTTACACTTCTCATTTCCCCTGCAGATGTTATTAAGAAATGTGGCCCAGGATCAGCCCATCACTTGTGCTACACCATTTTATTCCTGGGTTGTCTTCTCAGTAAGCATTTTTGAATTGCAGCGTTACTATTCAGGATTTTTTCAATCTTCTCTAATATAGCATAATTTGCTTTCTTATGCTGTCTGTTCATTGTCAATTCAAATCAAAGATAGGGTAAATATTTTATGAGATACAGAGAAAGGCCCACCTTCAATGGATGAGTTTGGCATGAAATTAAATGATTTTCACTTTCTTTCTACTCTTACCATTTTCTGTGGTTTTCTTAATATAGTTTTGAATATTGACAAGAGTGTTGTTGTGATTGTTTCTTTTAAAAGTATATAGCCTTTTCCTCCATCCAAAATAGTTTAGCCCAATTTGTCAATTCTCATCAGATTCTCAGCGGGAAGCTTCCTTGCATAAATTGATTCTATTCCGGCTATTTTTAGTTTATTGTGTAGAGAAGTGATCGTATTTTTTTACCATCTATTTTGCATCTTGAAAAATCCCCCCCCCCCGGGCAACCTTCTTGTGAAAAATCTTTTAATTAAACTGTATTGTTCATCATCTGCCCCCTTTTTGTATTACTCTTTAAAATAAACTGGAGAGCGTAGATCAGTGTTTTACATAGATTTAATACTGGAGAAGGTATGATGTGGTATGATATGATTCAATGAATAAAGCAATACAATGGGACCACAAGAAAAATGATGCAATATATAGCTTCTGGCTGAGATGAGCACTTTGTGTTCCACTTGATAATCTCATTGGATTGCATTATAGTATTGCACAGAACAGTATAGGATTAGATTGCTTATTAGGATTATACTACAGTAATGGTGCAGAAAACGACGTCGATCCCATTGTAAACGGCAGAGTTTGAAAGCACCAATACAGATTGCCATCATTTGTTTATAATAAAGTCTCTCCCAAGGCTTTTTCGGGGGCACAACCATGACATTGCAAATGCAATGGGCCAGTTCCAACAAAGACATGTTGGTTTCTTGATTGCCTGCATCCAAACTAATGGGCAAAAAATGTACATGGGTATAAAATAGGAATGGCATACTGAAGGGAATGGGGCAATGGTGGGTGTCACAACCAGAGCCACAAAGGAGCTAACAGCAATAGAAGGAGATTGCAATTGGCAGCATGTTAGCAGATGGGTTACAAATAAAGCTGCAGAAGTGAAGCAAGAGTGAGGTCTTTATGGCTGCTTTAGCAGATTCCCATCCAGGCCTAGATTTTTTTTTGTGGGGGAGGGGTCTGAACTGGGCTGACACAGCTGAAGATAATCTCTGCCCCCCTTGCTCCTTGTATCTCATTTCTTCAGTGTTAAACTGCAAGGAAACATACTATTGGGATACCTTGTAGATGTCTTGAATGGTCACTATGAATGAAGCTATGAATGAATGTCGGAATGAAAGCACTTTAAAATATTATGGGTATATATAATGCAATGTTTAAACCTCATGTGTTATTCATGTGTAATTGCTGTAGCAAATATCCACAGGGTTGATATGCATGGAAAGGGTGGCAGCATTTATGCCTGGAATCAGTCAGAATGGGGCTTTAGGCAGCTGATCATGCAGGGACTGAAAGACCTAGGATGGCAACCAGTATTAGATGGAGTACTGGGCCAGTATGGTAAATCTGCAGGAAGTCAGGGGCAACCCAGAGGCTGAGCTGAAAAGCCTACCTAGAAGGATGCTAGAGCAAGGATAGGCCAGCTACTTACATATCACCATAAAAAAGAAAATGCATCATCCTGCTTCAGGCACTGAAACTGCTCTGGTTGGTGACATTTGTCAAGAGAGAGATAAGTTCAACCTTGCTCAAAGTCCTTGATCTCTTAGTGACTTTTGCTACTATTTGGCATGCTATCGTTCTGGACCAGCTCCAGGAGGTGATCATTGGGCCACTGTATTACAGTGGCTCTGTTCCTGCTTTCAGGGTTGTTTTCATAAAGCAGTTATGGGGGGCTATTGCATCTTGTCTCTCATGCTATTGAACATCTATTTGAAGCTGCTGGAAGCTCTTGCCAAGAGATGTGGAGTGAGGTGTTATCCATCTGCAGGTGCCCCATTTTCTCTCTCCATTCCACCTCAATCAGGAGAGGCAGCTCAGATGCTAGAATGGTTCTTGGAAGCAGTGATGGACTGGATCCTGAGAAGACAGAAATGTTCTGTGTTCTCCAGTCCTGGAGGTGGGGAGGTGGCCTGTTCTGAACAGACTTGCACTCCCCTGGAAGGTCTGTAGCCTGTGTTACTCCTGGATTCAACATTGTCACTGGAAGATCAGGTGGCCTCAGTGGCTAGGAGTGCCCATTCCCAGCTATGCAGTTGGTTTACCAACTACATATAGCTCCTTTTGGACAGATGTGATTTTGCCTCCATGCTCCGATACCTCTCAGATTGGATTGTTGTAACATGTTCGGTGTGGAGCTGCCCTGGAAGATGTCTCAGAAACTTCTTCAACTGGTCTAAAATGCATTTCTCGAATAGGACAGAGTGGGGTGTTTGGAAAGGAGCTTTGTGCTGCTTTTGCCTGTCTTCTGTTTTATGGCTGAATTGGAGGCCTGTGGGCAGAAAAGCAGGCAGAAATGGAATACTATTATAAATAAATCACATGGGCCAATTGTATTTGGTCTCATTCTGTTGACCTAGAGATGGAAGGACATGAAACAAGCAAGGTTTTAACCAACTGCTGAAAAAAGAGTGTGCTAGGTTATCTGAAATTCTGAAGACACCTGTGTGTCAAAACATCTATTTTGAGCAATCTAAACCCATCACTTAACCACGGGAATCAGGAGATATGAAATGTCTTGGTGCCACTCTTGGTGGCTTGCAGTTGAAGAAGTGTAAGCATAAGAAGCAGTCTGACAAATCATGGTACTGATTTAAAATATCCTTTTGAATTTCTTCTCTCCTCACTGAAGTGAGAGGGAAATGGTTGCAGTGGGATATAGTTCATGACCTTGCAAAACAAAACACGATTGTCCTCCTCATGTACTCTGCTTCCCAGCCTTTGCCAGTGATTCCACTTCAGACCTGTATTACCAAGCATATCACAGGACACAGTTCTCATGTATCCTCTTGTGTGAGTCTAGTAGAAAAAATAATTATTACATTATTGATTAAATGCTTTGTGATAAACACAAAGGCCATCAAGAAGGCACGAGAGCAAAGAGGAACAGAAATTAATTTGAAAAGTAAATCCATATGGAAAGACGGTAAAGTTAAAATGTAGGCAATAATTACAGAAAAGTCATTTTGCTAACAAGGAAAATATACTTCAAAGGGGTTTGCAGCACAAGGTAATTATTTTCCTTCTAGAATCTGGAGAAGCAGTGAGTTGAAGGGAGATGAATCTATGTGTGTGTATCCTGTCATGTGTGTGGCATGCACTAACTGCTCAAATCTGGCCATGCAATCCAACATGATTCAGTTTGTGAGAAAGTGTTGTGCATGAACAGGGAAAGGGAATGCACATCCAAAGAAAACCATCCCATGTAATTCCAATTCAACTGCAAGATGGAGACGTAACTGAACGACTGCAAGGAATCATAAAACCCACTGACAAATACCCCTTCCTCTTGGTTCATGTGGGAACCAATGACACTGCAAGCAATAGCCTCCAGAAGATCAAAAGAGACTATGAGGCTCTGGGCAGGAAATTGAAGCAATTAAATGCACAAATTGTCATCTCATCTGTCCTCCCAGTTGAACAACGTGGCCCAGGGAGAGAGAGAAAAATAGTGGAAGTGAACAGCTGGCTTCGCAAATGGTGTAAACAGGAACGGTTTGGATTCTTAGATCACGGACTGCAGTTTCTTGAAGATGGACTTCTGGCAAGAGATGGGCTGCACCTCTCAACGGTTGGGAGGAATGTTTTTGCCAAAAATCTCAGAAACCTCTTCAGGAGGGCTTTAAACTGACTAATGTGGGGGAGGAAGACAGTGCTCCTGAAGGTACGAGTCTATCAATTGATGAAGATGATCATCCAAATGTCATAGACCAAATGGAGCAAACAGCACGCAGACCTAGTGGTGGGAGGAAAAAATCCTTAAATAAGAGACACGGGGGAATGATTAATGGACTTCAATGTCTGTACACTAATGCGCAAAGCATGGGTAATAAACAAGATGAGCTTGAGCTCTTGGTACAGCAAACTAAATATGACATAATAGGCATCACTGAAACCTGGTGGGATAAGTCCCACGACTGGAATGTAATAATGGAGGGTTACAATCTATTTCAGAGAAACAGACCAGAAAAGAAAGGAGGAGGAGTGGCGTTATAAGTCAGGGATGTTGTCAGGGGTTCAGGAGCAGAGACACAGGAGAGGGAGCAAATGGAGAGCGAGGGGGAGGAATCCGAGGGGGGTGTAGGCAGTGACAGTGGTCAGAGGGATTCCACGAGTCTCTCCAGCGAATCGGAAGATTCACAGAAGGGAGCGCCGATGGCCAGGGCGAGGGGGGTGCCAAGGGAGAAACCCCAGAAGGAAGTGGCCAGCGGGGACTCCCTGAGCAGCAGTTGGAAATCAGGACCAGCTTCCCCACCAGAACGCAGTAGGGGGGAGGAGTCCCAGGAATCGGGACCAGTGTTCTCACCACCAGCGAGAGGAGATGAGTCAGGATTGACCACGCCCACATCGGAGAGCGGGGAAACGGTCAGGAGGAAGGTTACCGGCTGGGCGTGCGCGCCAAGTTCAAATGTACAGGCGAGCGGCACAGCAGGTAGCCCGGATAGGGAGCCAGGTCCTAAAGCCCGCCGGAAGGAAGGGCAAGACTCAGGGGGGTCAGCGTCAGAAGAGTCCAGGAAGGAGGAAACCCCAGGGGGCAGAAGGACCCAGAGGAGGAAAGAACAGCGCAGGAGGTGGAGCCGGGCTAGGATCTTAAACTGGTGCGGAAGGGGTAGTGATTCAGAGGGGACTTCGCCGATCTAAAGTCAAGACGTAGGGCTGCACGCTCTGGGGTTTGAAATGGAAACTAAACTTTAATAAAGACTTTTGTACATTACATCAACCGGGCGTTGGTCCTCTGTGAGCTGGGACCTAGAGGCAGCTCTGACAGTAAGTCCCCTCTCACCAATTTTTTTTTTAAAAAAACCTCGCAACGTGAGGGAACGCAGCGAGGGGCGAAGATTGGTGCTTCACGAGCTCACGACAACAAGGCAAAATGACTACCGAAGAACAAATAGCAAGCCTGAGGAATGCAGTAACACAACTTAACGCAGAAATTTTGGCATCCAGAAAGAAGGAAGCGGAAGCAGCAGTATCCTAACTTCAGAGCAGACGTGGTTTATGCGCTAAAGTTGCTGGAGAAGGACTTTAGAGATGAGGAGGAGAAAGTAGGCTTCATAGTAAGTCATCTCCATGGAGAAGCTAAAGCATGGTTGCGCAATCTCTGGAGAGATAAGGATCCAGCCCTCCGGAATGCGGATGCCTTCATTAAAGCGATGGATGCGTGTTTTTTGTCAGAAATTGATGTAGATATCGCCAGGAAAGAGGTTCATGGACTGAGACAAGGCAGAGCCACTGTGAGACAATATCACTCCCGCTTTTTTGCATTGGTCAACGCGCTGGGGTGGGAGAAAGAGTCAGCTGCCGTCAGGGACCTGTTCTGGGAGGGGCTGAACGGAGCTGTGAAAGACGAAATTGCAAGGGGGGAGAGACCCCAGACCACCAAAGATGTGGTCCAGAGGGCGCTAACGATTGGGGTGCGCCTGGAAGAACGCCCTTGGAGCAAGGAGGAAGGGCGTTGGGGACGCACGCCAGCAAGAGCACCGCCCTCCTTTCCCAGGGAAACAGCGCGCACTCAATCCACGCCTCCGCTGGGAGGGGGAGAGGAGCCGATGGAGATAGGTGGTGCTAAGGCTCAGTCAGCAGCCGGAGCCCTAATGCCGGGAGCAGTCAAAACAAAGCCTCCTAGAGGGAACAGGAAATGTTACATCTGCGACAGTGCTCAGCACATGGCGAAAGAGTGTCCCCGGAGGATTCACAAGCACACTGCAGCCTCAGCAACAGTAACAGAATCAGTTCAGCAGAGTGCATCGCAGCAGGGAAACGAGATGGTCTGGCTGGAATCGGAGGCACTGGGGCCCAGCCAGACATGTCAGTGAAGCAGTCCCCAGGGATCTTACAGCCCACAGACCCCCTCCCACCCAAACCAGTGGTGCAGCTCACCGCATCCCTCCAGCTTCCCAATGGGCTCACCATGGAAGTCCCTATTACCATTGACTCTGGCAGCAATGCAGACTTTATCGGAGTGGATTTTCTCAAGCAACACAATGTGGCGCTCCTACCGGCCACGATGCCCCTGAACGTAGTCACGGTGGACGGCAGAGAGCTACTGGGAGGGCAAGTGCTGCAGCAGACACCTCCAATGGTGATGCGAATTGGAAATCACCGCGAAATCATCAGCTTCAACGTCACCCACCTGTCAGACACGCCCATAGTGTTGGGCATGAGTTGGCTGGACAGGCACAGCCCGGCATTAGCATGGTACCAGCGTCAACTGACCTTCGGCTCCTCCTACTGCGCAGAACACTGCATCCTCGCTAAGCCGGAAGAGGAGGGGCACGAGGATGGACCACAGCTGAACTTAGGCGTGTTGCAAGCAGTACCCAACAAGCACAAAGAGTTTTTGGAGGTTTTCTGCGAGAAGGAAGCGGACAAGCTGCCTCCCCACAGACCCTACGACTGCAAAATTGACCTCCTGCCGGGGGCGACGCTGCCGACGGGGAAACTGTATTCCATGTCTGAGGATGAACTGCAGGAACTCAGGGAGTTCATAGACCACAACTTGAAGCAGGGATTCATCCGAGAATCCAAAGCAGTGGGGGGCAGTCCCATGTTTTTTGTGAAGAAGCGGGACACGCCCCAAAAGAGGCTGGTGGTTGATTACAGAATCTTGAACTCGAAAACCAAGCCCTCAGCCTTCCCCATGCCCAAGATCGACGACCTGCTGGCGACGGTGAGGAAGGGTCGCATCTTTACTAAATTGGATCTGCGCGGAGCGTACAATCTCATATGCGTGCGGGAAGGCGACGAGTGGAAAACGGCCATGTTTACGCCGCTAGGCACCTATGAATATAGAGTTATGCCTTTTGGATTGCAGAATGGTTCCCACTGTTTTCAGGCCTTCGTGCACCACGTCTTGGCGGGTCTCCTCTACAAGAAGTGCGTCTGCTTCCTGGACGACATCCTGATCTTCTCGGAGTCACAGGAGGCTCACGAGGGGGATGTCAAGGAAGTCCTGCAGCGGCTGAGGGACCACAGGCTTTACGCCAAGCTGGAGAAGTGCCAGTTCGACAAGACGGAGGTGGATTTCCTGGGATACAAGCTGTCCGACAAGGGACTCGCCATGGACAGCGCCAAGGTCCATTCGGTGGTGGACTGGAAAAGCCCGCGCAATCGGAAGGAGGTCCAGAGGTTTGTCGGCTTTGCCAACTTTTATCGCAAATTCATCAAGGGTTTCGCTATGCAGACGGCGGCCATCACCGACACCCTCAGTTCCAAGAAGAAGAAGTTCATCTGGACTGAGCAGGCGGAGCTGTCCTTTCAGAAGCTCAAGCGTCTCTTCGCGTCCGAAGAACAACTACTGCATGTGAACCCCAGCAGGCCCATGAGGGTGGAGACGGACGCCTCAGACAGAGCCGTGGGGGCCGTCCTGTTGCAGCAAGACCACCAGGGGGACTGGAGGCCGTGCGCTTTCTACTCCAGGAAACTCAGCAAGTCGGAACAGAACTACACCATCTGGGACAGGGAGTTGCTGGCCATTCATGCAGCCTTCAAGGTGTGGCGGCACTTCCTCATCGGAGCCAAACACACGGTGCAGGTTCGCACGGACCATAAGAACTTGGAGTACTGGCGCACGGCGAGGTTCCTGAACCAGAGGCACACCCGCTGGGCGGAGTTCTTTGCAGATTTCGACTTCAGGATAGAATACATCCCGGGAGACAGCAACATCATGGCGGATGCGCTATCCAGGAAACCGCAGTATCTCGAGGAAGAGGCACCGGCGGCGGCCAAGCACATTTTCGCACCGGAAGCGTGGGCATGCGCCTCAGCCACGGTGGACCTGGACGCGGTACGTCGCGCGCTGCAGACGGACTCCTTCGCTCGAGCCAAGATGGAGGAGGTGCGCAGCGGCATGGCGAGGGGCGATGAGTTCCAGATACGCGACGGACTGCTCATCCGCAAAGGGGCCCTCTACGTGCCGGGAGACGACCTCCGAGCGAAAGTACTGCAACAGTTGCACGACGCGCCCAGTGCTGGGCACTTCGGCAATGAGAAGATGGTGGAATTAGTAGCCAGAGACTTTTGGTGGCCCAAGATGCGGGGGGAAGTCGTGGATTACGTCAATAGGTGCGACACCTGCCAAAGGGCCAAGCCGGTACACAGGCCGCCGGCGGGACTTTTGGAACCGCTACAGACACCGTCCGAACTGTGGGAGAGGGTGGCTCTGGACTTTGTCACTGATCTGCCCAGCTCGAGGGGAAAGACAGCAGTACTCGTGGTAGTAGACCTGTTCACCAAGATGGCCCACTTCATTCCTTGCGCGAAGGTGGCCACAGCCGAGCAGACCGCCAAGCTGTTCATAGAACACGTGTTCAAGGTGCACGGCCTACCACGGTCTATCCTGTCCGACCGGGGGCGCCAGTTCATCTCCAACTTCTGGCAGAAGCTGATGGGCATCCTGAACGTCAAGGTCAACCTGGCGTCGGCGAGACACCCGCAGATCAATGGACAGGCAGAAAGGGTCAACGCCGTCATGCAGCAGTACCTGAGATGCTACGCGAATCAGCAGCCCTCGACCTGGGTGGACTACCTACCGCTGGCCGAGTTTGCCTACAACAACACGAAGCACGTGTCCACGGGGGTGACACCGTTTTTCGCCAACAATGGGCGGCATCCCAGAACCTTCCCGGGTTTAGAGAAGGTGAAGGAGGGGGAGCTGCAGGGAGCAGAGGCCGTGGCAGCGGAGTTACAGGAGGTCCACGAGCAGCTCAGGCGGCAGTTAGAGCTAGCGAAACAAGCTTACAAAGTGCAGGCAGACTGACACAGGAGAGTTGGGGAGGACATCCGGGTGGGGGACTGGGTCTGGTTAGCAGCCCAGGCAGTCCCGGCCAGATCGTTAGCTAAGAAGAAGCTCGGACACAAGCAGCTAGGCCCTTACCAAGTCGAGGCACAGATCAACCCAGTGGCTTTCCGGTTGACACTCCCGGAGGGATCCAGAATGCACCCGGTCTTTCATAGATCGGTGCTCACGCCCTACAAGGCACCTCACAGGTTTCAGGCGCCAGGGACAGCACCAGAACCGCTCTGGGGAGCACCTGAGAAGGGGGGGTCGCCGAGAGGGGAGCCACTCAATGAAGCCACAGAGATTTTAGACTCAAGGTGGGGAGGGGACGGGATTGAATATCTCCTCGCCACGGAAGACACCCCGGCCAGCGCCAACAGGTGGGTGCCGGATTATGCAGTGGAGGAGCAGTGGCTCAAAGAAGAATTCCATACAATTTTCCCGCACAAACCCATGCCAGCAGATTATTTCGATGAATATCTTTTCACACCCACACTCTCAGCCAGCACTTTCCAGGGTTTCTCATCAGCTGAGGAGACGGCTCCGGGGACTAGTTCCCCAGAGGGATCGCTCTCAGGGTTTGGCACGGGAGGATCTTATTGGTGGGAGGATCAACCCGAGGTGGGCTGGCGCAGAGACCTACCGAAGGGACCTTGGCACACAGTGTCATCCCAGGCAACAGGGGAAGAGGGGGTCTTGGGTGATTTGGGGGTGGCTCCAGGTTTCGAACACGCCTCCCAAGAGATGGAAGCAGAGGAGATTGCCGTCGATGAGCCCATGCAGGACTTCCCGGACTTATCCCGATGGCTGCACGCCACGGGGGACGAACTGTACCCTGCGCTCACCCCCACAACACTGGAGCTCCCGGAACCCGCACCTGAAGAGGGGGAGGGGGGAAGGGGGGGCTTCGAGGGGGGGATGGATGTCAGGGGTTCAGGAGCAGAGACACAGGAGAGGGAGCAAATGGAGAGCGAGGGGGAGGAATCCGAGGGGGGTGTAGGCAGTGACAGTGGTCAGAGGGATTCCACGAGTCTCTCCAGCGAATCGGAAGATTCACAGAAGGGAGCGCCGATGGCCAGGGCGAGGGGGGTGCCAAGGGAGAAACCCCAGAAGGAAGGGGCCAGCGGGGACTCCCTGAGCAGCAGTTGGAAATCAGGACCAGCTTCCCCACCAGAACGCAGTAGGGGGGAGGAGTCCCAGGAATCGGGACCAGTGTTCTCACCACCAGCGAGAGGAGATGAGTCAGGATTGACCACGCCCACATCGGAGAGCGGGGAAACGGTCAGGAGGAAGGTTACCGGCTGGGCGCGTGCGCCAAGTTCAAATGTACAGGCGAGCGGCACAGCAGGTAGCCCGGATATAGAGCCAGGTCCTAAAGCCCGCCGGAAGGAAGGGCAAGACTCAGGGGGGTCAGCGTCAGAAGAGTCCAGGAGGGAGGAAACCCCAGGGGGCAGAAGGACCCAGAGGAGGAAGGAACAGCGCAGGAGGTGGAGCCGGGCTAGGATCTTAAACTGGTGCGGAAGGGGTAGTGATTCAGAGGGGACTTCGCCGATCTAAAGTCAAGACGTAGGGCTGCACGCTCTGGGGTTTGAAATGGAAACTAAACTTTAATAAAGACTTTTGTACATTACATCAACCGGGCGTTGGTCCTCTGTGAGCTGGGACCTAGAGGCAGCTCTGACAGATGTGTATACCTGTGAAGAGATCCAAGATTTAGAACCTCAAAGCCAAAGTGAGAGCATTTGGGTCAAAATTAAGGGAGAAAAGAATAACAGGGACCTCATTGTGGGAGTTTACTATAGATCCCCAAGCCAAACGGAGGACATAGATGATGCCTTCCTGGAACAGATGGCCAAGCATGCAAAAGGAAGGGAGATAGTAGTAATGGGGGACTTCAATTACCCGGATATTTGCTGGATGTCAAACTCAGCCAAGAGCATAAGGTCAAACAGATTCCTTACTGGCCTTGCAGACAACTTCATTGTCCAGAAAGTGGGAGAAGCAACAAGAGGAACAGCCATTTTAGATCTGGTCCTAACCAATGTTGATGACCTGGTTAGTGGGGTAGAAGTGGAAGGATCATTAGGCGCGAGTGATCATGCTCTTCTGAAGTTTACTATACAGCGGAAAGGAGCAGCCAAGCGTACTAGGACTCAATTTCTTGTCTTTAGGAAAGCCGACTTTATAAAACTTAGGGAAGTGCTGGGTGAGATCCCATGGACAGTAATATTAAAAGGAAAGGGAGTTCATGATGGCTGGGAGTTTGTTAAGAGGGAGATAGTAAAAGCACAACTTCAGGCAATACCAATGAGATGGAAACATGGAAGGTGCCTAAAGAAGCCAGGGTGGCTATCTAAAGAACTTTTAACTGAGTTAAGATTAAAAAAGGATGTGTACAAAAAATGGAAAAGGGGGGAAACCACCAAAGAGGAATTCAAACATATAGCCAGCACGTGTAGACACAAAGTCAGAAAAGCTAAAGCACAGAATGAACTCAGGCTTGCTAGAGAGGTTAAAAGCAACAAAAAAGGCTTTTATGGGTATGTTCGTAGCAAAAGGAAGAACAAAGAAACAGTGGGGTCACTCAGAGGAGAAGATGGTGAAATGCAAACAGGGGACACAGAAAGGGCTGAACTCCTCAATGCCTTCTTTGCCTCAGTCTTCTCCGATAAAGAAAACAATGCCCGACCTGAAGAATTTGGAGCAAATGATTCAGCAGAGGAAACACAGCCCAGAATAACTAAGGAGATAGTACAAGAATACTTGGCTAGTTTAGATGTATTCAAGTCTCCAGGGCCAGATGAACTGCATCCAAGAGTATTAAAAGAACTGGCAGATGTGATCTCAGAACCACTGGCAGTCATCTTCGAGAATTCCTGGAGAACAGGCGAAGTCCCGGCAGACTGGAGGAGGGCAAATGTTGTCCCTATTTTCAAAAAGGGGAAAAGAGAGGACCCAAATAATTACTGCCCAGTCAGTCTGACATCAATACCAGGGAAGATTCTGGAGCAGATCATTAAGCAAACAGTCTGTGAGCACCTAGAAAGGAATGCTGTGATCACCAATAGTCAGCATGGATTTCTGAAAAATAAGTCATGTCAGACTAACCTGATCTCGTTTTTTGACAGAATTACAAGCCTGGTAGATGAAGGGAACGCAGTGGATGTAGCCTACCTTGATTTCAGCAAGGCATTTGACAAGGTGCCCCATGATATTCTTGTAAAGAAGCTGGTAAAATGCGGTCTTGACTATGCTACCACTCAGTGGATTTGTAACTGGCTGACTGACCGAACCCAAAGGGTGCTCATCAATGGTTCCTCTTCATCCAGGAGGAGAGTGACTAGTGGGGTGCCACAGGGTTCTGTCTTGGGCCCCGTCTTATTCAACATCTTTATCAACGACTTGGATGATGGACTCAAGGGCATCCTGATCAAATTTGCAGATGACACCAAACTGGGAGGGGTGGCTAACACCCCAGAGGACAGGATCACACTTCAAAACGACCTTGACAGATTAGAGAACTGGGCCAAAACAAACAAGATGAATTTTAATAGGGAGAAATGTAAAGTATTGCACTTGGGCAAAAAAAATGAGAGGCACAAATACAAGATGGGTGACACCTGGCTTGAGAGCAGTACATGTGAAAAGGATCTAGGAGTCTTGGTTGACCACAAACTTGACATGAGCCAACAGTGTGACGCGGCATCTAAAAAACCAATGCAATTCTGGGCTGCATCAATAGGAGTATTGCATCTAGATCAAGGGAAGTAATAGTGCCACTGTATTCTGCTTTGGTCAGACCTCACCTGGAGTACTGTGTCCAGTTCTGGGCACCACAGTTCAAGAAGGACACTGACAAACTGGAAAGTGTCCAGAGGAGGGCAACCAAAATGGTCAAAGGCCTGGAAACAATGCCTTATGAAGAACGGCTAAGGGAGCTGGGCATGTTTAGCCTGGAGAAGAGGAGGTTAAGGGGTGATATGATAGCCATGTTCAAATATATAAAAGGATGTCACATAGAGGAGGGAGAAAGGTTGTTTTCTGCTGCTCCAGAGAAGCGGACACGGAGCAATGGTTCCAAACTACAAGAAAAAAGATTCCACCTAAACATTAGGAAGAACTTCCTGACAGTAAGAGCTGTTCGACAGTGGAATTTGCTGCCAAGGAGTGTGGTGGAGTCTCCTTCTTTGGAGGTCTTTAAGCAGAGGCTTGACAACCATATGTCAGGAGTGCTCTGATGGTGTTTCCTGCTTGGCAGGGGGTTGGACTCGATGGCCCTTGTGGTCTCTTCCAACTCTATGATTCTATGATTCTAAAGCGCTATCTCATTCATAACCTGAAGTGTAAGTGGGGATTGCATATAATGCCTCACTGATTAAGCTGGTTGTGCATAATACTTCCGTGTATGAACTCAGTTCTTAAAATCCAGCAAGAACACCATACACTGTTTCAACCTGTGAATGTCCCCTGATAGAGCAGGGCCAATAATTATTTCTCCAGTTCATACCACTTTAAACAGTCATGGCTTCTTCCAAAGACTCCTCATATTGGCAGCTTGCTACATGAACTCATTTCCATGTGGCAACATTATAAGCTGCTGTTGCTGTCTGCATGCATGAAATGAGCTAAACACTGTATCTCTGTAATAAAAAAACCCTTTGAAATGTCCCATATGTATTTTTTTTAAAAAAATTATGTTTAATTATTGTTGTTGTTTAGTCGTTTAGTCATGTCCTACTCTTCGTGACCCCATGGACCAGAGCACGCCAGGCACTTCGGTCTTCCACTGCCTCCCGCAGTTTGGTCAAACTCATGCTGGTAGCTTCGAGAACACTATCCAACCATCTCATTCTCTGTCATCCCCTTCTCCTTGTGCCCTCCATCTTTCCCAACATCAGGGTCTTTTCCAGGGAGTCTTCTCTTCTTATGAGGTGGCCAAAGTATTGGAGCCTCAGCTTCACGATCTGACCTTCAAGTGAGCACTCAGGGCTGATTTCCTTAAGATGGATGGATAGGTTTGATCTTCTTGCAGTCCATGGGACTCTCAAGAGTCTCCTCCAGCACCATAATTCAAAAGCATCAATTCTTCGGCGATCAGCCTTCTTTATGGTCCAGCTTTCACTTCCATACATCACCACTGGGAAAACTATAGCTTTTACTATATGGACCTTTGTTGGCAAGGTGATGTCTCTACTTTTTAAGATGCTGTCTAGGTTTGTCATTGCTTTTCTCCAAGAAGCAGGCGTCTTTTAATTTCATGGCTGCTGTCACCATCTGCAGTGATCATGGAGCCCAAGAAAGTAAAATCTCTCACTGCCTCCATTTCTTCCCCTTCTATTTGCCAGGAGGTGATGGGCCCAGTGGCCATGATCTTCGTTTTTTTGATGTTGAGCTTCAGACCATATTTTGTGCTCTCCTCTATCACCCTCAATAAAAGGTTCTTTAATTCCTCCTCACTTTCTGCCATCAAGGTTGTGTCATCTGCATATCTGAGGTTGTTGATATTTCTTATTATCATTAAGATTATTATCATTATCATTATTAATTATTAGAGTACTTCTATCTCATCCTCTTAGTGCAAACCACTTAGAGGTCTAACTAATCAAGCGGTATATAAATTTTGTTTAATAAATAAATAAATAAACTCCTCAAGCACATTTTCCCTCCCCCCACATGGCATCCCCCCCATGGCATTTGGGGCCTGATGAATCTTCAATAATTGCAAACAAACAAAGTCAAATTTTCATTCTGTTTGCCCAAGTACACTGTCAATAGGAAATACATGGTTCTGTTTGTGAAATAAACAACTCAAATGCAATTCCATGCTAAGCAAGACTGAATCAGTGTCAGTTGACAAAGCTTTGTAACTTGATTCTCCTCCAGGGGCCTCAAACAACTGTAATCTTAATTAAGACACTGTACCCTGAATGTTCAGATACACAAACCCCATTTCTTTGCTCTTCACTATGACAGTCTTGGCTGGATAAATTTCATCTCCATTGTGAGATAGCTATTTCTTTATTTGGTTGGCTGAAATTACAGACCTCAAAAAGACAGTGCAAGTCAAAGCTTTCTTCCAAGCAGTGTCTCACTTGCTCTCGTTACCAAACTTAGGTGTGGAGATTTGATGTGAGGAAAACAATGTGGGCTGTTTGCTTTATGGCAATTTTAATTGCTAGGATCTTACCGCAGAAAGATATTTTTGTGGATTTGGGGGAAAGATAGGGCTCTTGCATTCCAGATTATATGGTTGGAAGCAACACTAAATAGGGACATTAAAACTGTATGGTAAACTTTGAGATTATAGGTTGTAATCCATGACAGATGGCTAGGGCCGAGCACTGGATTTGGCTGAACCCCAAAGCCTAAACTGAACTGGGTGATGAGAAGGGATCTGGGCTTTTCCTGAGTCGTGGAAAAAGCCCTGGATTGCTCTAGGTTGGGCTGGGTATCCCGAGCGATCCAGGACTGTCAGTGGGAAGGAAAGGAAGATAGTTCAACCCGTTGCAGACCAGGGACACAGGGTTTTTCCTATGATCAACTTCAAGGAAGGGGAGCAAATTAGAAAATGCCCATCCACCCACATCACCACAACAGAACACTGCATGTGGCCCATAAAACCCTCCTGAGTGGGTCTCAAGCCTTTGTCCCAGGAAGACTGCAAGTGCTATCTGCAGGTATACTTGGCTGCTGTGTTGTGCATCTTCTACTTGCAAGTGTTGTGCTTAGGCTGTGAGGAGTCTAAGGGGATTCAAAGCCCTTACCTGAGAGATGCCTGTCAGCTGCAGGGCAGGATGTTGCCATCTTGCTTTTTATGTGTATGGTGACAGAGGGTTTTTTCGGGGGGGGGGGCGTATCTCTATCACTGTGAGTGCCCTGGCTACCTCTGGGTATGAATAACCTGTAGGTGTCATCTCTGACACAGTATGTGATTGGTGGGCACAGGTAGCATTTCCACAGATGCTGTATCTGAATTTTTTATACTATTTTTGTACGTTCTGGTTCCGTACTTGATCCTTCCCTTCCTAGGCTGAACATCTAATAGAAACAGCAGCATTCTACTAGTGTAGTAGCTGCAAGTCTCCATCCCCAGTGTAATGAGTATGTAGGACTGCACTGTAAGTGAACTTATAGATAGAACTGAACTCTTTAGCCCTGGGTTTCTTCAAAGTCCGTTGCACTGAGCCAGTCTCCATCCACTATGTTTGGCAGCACGCTTGGCTCATGCTGAAACACATGGTGCAATTTTAAATAAATGATCTGATTTTGCAAAACTAGTAATTCTCTGATCTTTATTTTTCCACATAGACAAGATCAGCTTAAGATATACTTGGCCCACTTACAAAGTCTACATGATTTGAATTACAACATCAGCTTCTTCTTCCACAGTGCCATTTAACTTTATACAAGAACAAGATGGGTCTTGGCTTTGAGAGTCATAAGGAGAACTTTTAAATACTACATATACTAGAATATTGATCTTACTGGTAATCAGCGTGCACATCGGTTTCATTATCAGAAACACTTTGACTCTTGGTTATGTTCATAGGGAGTGTTGTCCAGCTTCAATAATGTAGTATGCGTTGTCCTTCGTATATTCCTAAAGCAGGATGTACGCTGTACATTTATATACAACAGTTGGTTCAAGCACAGACATTGCGGTGTCATGCTTTCATTCAAAACCAGGATGCCCCTTTCTCTCCCCACCCCACCCCCCAATTACAGTCACATAGGGCATCTAATATGCAATATATTGCTTTGCAAATGCAAAATAATTGTTGCAGACCGGCCTTCATGATGGAATGGAATGGCATATATTGCACACACTTCTTTATTCCTCCAAAAATAAAAAGGTCTATCATAAATATACGGACCAATATATGACGTTGAAGAAAAGGAAGCAAAATGGAAACAGCGCCCTTGCATACAGATCGATCCGCTTGGCGGCTGACGGGATGACAGGCTTGGGGGGAGGGGGCTTCTTGTTGTTCTTTGCCTGAGACTTCCCAAGCCCACTGTTCACTTCGATGGGCTTTCCGTAACAGTCATAGTTTGACAGTTCAAAATCCCTTGGCAAGCTTCCAACAATACTGAAATCGTTGGATCTCAGGTCAGATTTCGAAGTACAAACTTTTTTGCATCGGGTCTCCCCAACCTAGGAAAACAAACAAACAGCATTTCGGAAGCCATGAATTACTCTAGTGTTTCAATAGCAAGCACACAACCACGTTAGCTAACCTATTCTATATGGGTTGGGCTGCAACTTGAGACTCATGACTAAGGCTGCAGTCCTAACCCCACTTACCTGGGAGTAAACCCCACTGAATTCTTCTGAGTAGATGTGGTTTGGACTGCACTGTAATTTTAGCTGGGGGCCTACATCGACTGGTAAAAGGTACCCCTGCCTGTACGGGCCAGTCTTGCCAGACTCTAGGGTTGTGCGCTCATCTCACTCTATAGGCCGGGAGCCAGCGCTGTCCGCAGACACTTCCGGGTCACGTGGCCAGCGTGACAAGCTGCATCTGGCGAGCCATTGCAGCACACGGAACGCCGTTTACCTTCCCGCTGGTAAGCGGTCCCTATTTATCTACTTGCACCCAAAGGTGCTTTCGAACTGCTAGGTTGGCAGGCGCTGGGACCGAATGACGGGAGCGCACCCCGCCGTGGGGATTCGAACCGCCGACCTTTCAATCGGCAAGTCCTAGGCACTGAGGCTTTAACCCACAGTGCCACCCGCGTCCCATACATCGACTGGACTCTGCAGCTATTCCAGTTGTTCCTTTGCTCTGTTAATTACATGCAAGTAAGATATACCAAACTGCCAGGTTTTCATGCTGCTGTTCCAATTGTGTTATTTGTGTATTGATTTTAATTGTTTTACTGTATATCTTGCTTAATCTGCAATTGGATTTTTAGACCACTCTGGCATAAATATGAAGACAGCTGGAATATATATCTATATGCCTTAAATACACAAATAAACATCTGCCTGGCTCAATTCAGATTCCATCCATCAAAGTCTTCATGCTGAACACATTTTGTCATTATCAAAGAGTCAGAGTTCTGGAACCATAATGGTAATTTATTTAAAATCTATGCTAATAAAGTCCTAAACAATCTGCTCTAAGGCAAATTATGTTTATCCATCTGAACAGAAGTTGGGTGGGGGTGTCCTTTTAAAAAAATAAATGCATTGTGAGGAATTTCAGAAAATATTCATGATAACAAACTGCACAAGGGAAGAAAGAAAGAAAACATGGGCAATTTTTTTGTGACTGGATAATACTATGAAGGGAAATATGAATGGACAATGCTAGCCAAAATTGAGACTCTGTGCTGATTTGTATCAGAAGCAAGGGACAGGAGATTTCTCGTTAGAGGTTTTAAAAGATACACAAGCAATATACATATTTCTCTTTTAGGAGTGATTGCCTACATTTTCATCACCTTCAGAAATATATTAATCACATGCATGATGCCAAAGTTATTATTTTAAGCCAATGCATATTGGTTGGGGGCGCAGTATCTTTAAACGGGCAAGATGAAAATGTGATATTTCAAAACTTGAGGGACTGGGCAACCCAAAGAATCAACCTCCCTACAAGGAAAGACTGAAATATTTGGGCCTCAGAAAACCCCCACACCCTCTCACATTATTTTTTCACGTTATCTTCAGAAATAGTGAGAGAAAAATGAATGTATGCCTTTAAAGGAAGTTTAAAAAGGGACCTTCTTTGAAACAACAATAGAATCAGGTAATTCATAGAACTGGAAGGGACCAGGAGGATCATCTAGTCCAACTCCCTGCAATGCAGGAATCTTTCACCCAACATGGAGCTTGAACCCACAACTCTGAGTCTCATGCTCTACTGACAGAGCTAGCACTGTCATACATATGTTCAAAAGCACAAACCGAAAAAGGATAATGTTAGAGCTGTGGGATCAACTGGAAGAGACAACCGTGGCAACATATGAATGGACAGCTTATAGACACAGACTTTCTTTGGATAAATACAATGATATTTTGAATGAGTTTACACAGACTATATTAGGTTATTGAAAAGTATATGTATATTAGGATAATGAGAATATGCATTTCTGTATATTAATGTTTGGTAAGGTAACAGTTGGGACGCGGGTGGCGCTGTGGGTTAAACCACAGAGCCTAGGACTTGCCGATCAGAAGGTCGGCGGTTCGAATCCCCGCGAGGGGATGAGCTCCCATTGCTCGGTCCCTGCTCCTGCCAACCTAGCAGTTTGAAAGCACATCAAAGTGCAAGTAGATAAATAGGTACCGCTCCGGCGGGAAGGTAAACAGTGTTTCCATGCGCTGCTCTGGTTCGCCAGAAGTGGCTTAGTCATGCTGGCCACATGACCCGGAAGCTGTATGCCGGCTCCCTCGGCCAATAAAGCAAGTTGAGCGCTGCAACCCCAGAGTCAGCCACGACTGGACCTAATGGTCAGGGGTCCCTTTACCTTTACCTTTAAGGTAACAGTATTGTTTCTTTTTTCAATCTCATCTGCTTTTTCTTGCTTTCTTTTTTCTCATTCTATCTTCTTATAAATGAAATGTTATTGATAAAATATTATTTTTTTAAAAAAACTGGAAGAGACCACAATAATTTCATAAAATTTTAACTAAGGGACTCCTTTCACTGATTGGCACAGAAGCACAGAATTCTCAAATTGAACTGAACTATTAAGCGCCCACACCACTCCTTCACTAAGAAACATAGCTTACTACATATGTGCAAAAGGAATTTGTTATAAATGATGATGATGCCACAAAGATTCACTAGAGGGTGCAAGATGGTAATTTGTTTCTTGGTAGGCAGGTTCTGGCACCAGGGAACAAACTGCTGTGTTTTCCTACTGTTCAGAGGGGAAGCTAAACTGTACATCTCCCCATGACTGTCAGCTGGAATTAAGCAATAGCAATGCATCTATGCATCTTCTGCATAATTGATCTAATTTTGCACAATCATTCTGATGCTCAACTGTAGCCATGAAAATACCTTCTGAGTTAATTGATGAGACAATAAATGCATTCTGTTATGCAGCTCCATCACTGGCCCTGGATGTCCATTTAATCTGGAGGGACGGAGGTAGGAGCACATACACACAATTTCTCTCTCACACACAAACATATACAACTAGCCACACTTAATATAGGCACGCAGACCTCTCTCACACACTGTCCTGACACTGTCACAAATTTTTGGCTCTCTCTAACCTGGCGCACCCTGCGTGTGTGTCTCACACACCAAAGGTAAGGGTTGGGATGGGGAAAGAGTAAAGCTGGAGTGTGTGAGAGAGAACATTTCTGTGCTCCATGGTGAGAAAGGATGCTCTCATTTGCTTTCTCTGTTATGAGACTGCAGCAATTCAGCCTGATCTTTTATTTCCCTTCCCTTCTCTTCTCTTCCCTCCCCCTCCCCTTTTTATGAAGATCACCCGCTCTGAGACCCCACAGCTAATTCTCCCCTGGCCTCCTCGCTGGCCAAGTAGGACCAGCTAGCCCTGGGGATTATCTAATTGATTTTTGATTTTTATTCATGG
The DNA here is from genome assembly GCF_964252035.2 of Podarcis erhardii. Lineage (NCBI taxonomy): Eukaryota > Metazoa > Chordata > Lepidosauria > Squamata > Lacertidae > Podarcis > Podarcis erhardii. The sequence goes on from NC_138512.1 coordinate 38,924,966, forward strand.
TTTTTATACTGTATTTTACACTGCTTTTATAATTAAGTGTTTTAAAGTGTTTTAAATTTGTTGTTAGCCGCCTTGAGTCCGTTTTTTGAACTGGGAAGGGCGGGGTATAAATAAAAAACGTCTTATTATTATTAGTGAGAAAGGCAAGTGCAGCTGCCATTACTCTCCCCATTCCCAAGGAATTGCGATTTCTTTTCTTTTTTTAAAAGGTTGATCAATTATGTCCATGGATCAGGATCACAGCATTTAATACGAGGCATGACATTTTGTCTTATGATGGACAGGAATAGAAAATTTCCTGGGGTCAAAGACTTGATTCGTTTAAAGAGCTAAAAGACTAATCCCACTTATGGCTAAAGCATCTTCCTAGTGTAAGGTGTGGTGGTGGTCCTTCGAGAATACCTAATACTACATTATACTGCCACGGCAATGTTGTGCTGCCTCTAAGAAAACAGAGCTGTTCTGAATGGCACCCCTTTCAGGGATTTGATGCAAAGACCATGGTTGCACATCTCTTGTTCTCAGGGCCCTCCCATGGCATTTTGGAACAGCAAATGATGCCTCTCCCCACAAGCCATGGTACATATTACCCTAAGGCTAGTCAAGGAAATCCTGCAAGTGCCTTTCCCCCTCCCTTGCAGTAAAACTAAAACAATAAATCAGATACCTAACTATTTGCTGCCATTACACCCCAAATCAGCTCCCTGAGGCAGATAACTCCCTCTGGCTAAAGGCAGGGACAAGTCAGATTTTTTTTTTTATGCTTCTTTGTGCGCCTACTTCAGAAGCTCTTTCAGCAAGCATCTTAAACTTTCAAAAATGCTTCCCAGCAGCATCACAATCAAATACAATGAACTACTTAGGCAAAAACCCTCCAATCGAGCATCTACACAGCATTGGCCCCTATGCTTAAAAAAACAAACAAGAGAAAATTGAGCAAGCTAGCAAAAGTAAAGACACAATAAGGGCACTTACCTGTAAAGTGCTGATGTGAACAGGGGTGCCTGTGCCATTCACAGTATTCTTCTTAGCAGCATTTCCGCCTTTCCCTTCTGCTTGCTCTGCTTTGGCCATTTTGGCTTTTTCAACTTCGATTCGCTTTGGGTTGTTCAGCATAACCTGAACCACGGCATACTCAACCAGCGAAGCAAACCCAAAGAGAAGGCAGGCAATCAGCCACACGTCTAAGGCCTTCACGTAAGACACTTTGGGGAGTTCGGCAGCAAGCGTGGTACATTCTGAGGCCAAGCTGAGCACTGAAAAGATACCTAAAGTGGAGTGGGAAAGATCCAAGAATGTAATAGAAGCTTTCCTGCACTGCTAGCCCTTTCCCTCTTTGCTGCCTCTTCCCATGTTTATGCTGCCGGTTCCTAAAGGATGACATTTCCTAAAAAGGAACAGGACTTGCTGATGCACCACATATGCTTTGCAGGAGATGAAAATGAATGTACAAGGTGAATTATGGATTCCGGTGCATGCACTGATCACATAATAATTCTGAACACATATATAAGCAATGATGGCTACAAACGGTTTTTATTGTTGCTAACTGCTCTATTTATCATGGCACAACTATGTCTTTCCCCCTTATCAGCGCTAGTTCTTACCACCAATCAAATGGTGTTTTAGATGTCACAAAATGATGGAGTAATATTGAAACCGAGTGCCTTGACTGGTGGCTATCTCTGCTCCTGAGTTTCCCTGCAGGGAATGTAGCAATCAAAGTGGTTGTCTATATGGGTACTAATTTTATACATCTCAAAACAGCCTGAAGCATCCATCCTGTTGTTATGTTGCTACTTTGAAAAATGTGTGTTGAATTTAACAACTCTCTACCTTTGACGGCAAAGAGCCAAGGATATTCATCTTTGCAGAGCTACATTCTATAGTCCTTCAAATACCTTGTACTTCACAGCCATTTAAAGTTTGAAAACTAACCTCAGTCAATGGATTTCAGATTTTAGAATAAGAGTTCAGCTTGTCCTTTCATTGCTTTGTTCAACAGGGCAGCGGAGGTCACTGTGGCCTGCTGCTGCTTTCCATTTGCCTTGAATCTGAGGGTGAAAAGTTCAGCCTCAGAGAGATGGAAAAGAATAAGATCTTACACTATTTCAAAGGAAATGTGTAATCTGGCTGAAGGGGGTGGAAGAAAGATTTCTATCAAGTAGCCACTTTGCTCTGAAACCAACAGCATTATGGCTTCAGAAAATGTCAGAGAAGGGCTTCTGAATATGCTGGAATTTGAAGGCCCTGGGGCCTAGCCAACAGGAGGACAACAGGTTGTGTAGACCATAGGCTGGGTAAGAGACCACAGACCAGGTGGGAAAATACGCCCCACCAGACCTCTCTATCTAGTGCTTGCAACTCCCCCCACCCCCCCGGCCACACCCCTTGCCAGCCCTCCTTCCTGCCACAATTAGGAGTTTTTGCTTGCCTGGAATGCTTCACCCTCTTTTGCCTCTGGCATGTGGTCTAAAAAGGATTCCCTACTGCGGGAGGCAGTAGAAGACAGGAGTGCCTGGCGTGCTCTGGTCCATGGGGTCACGAAGAGTCGGACACGGCTAAATGACTAAACGACAACTTTTGATTTAGAGGAGCCTGTCCAGTCCTCGTTCTCATGCAGAGAGAACTAAAGACAGTGACACACCATCTTCCCCCTGCTAAAGTGACTTAGGACCACCCCACAAACTGAATAAATGTAGGGGGCTCTTTTAGTGAGGACTGTACCTGTGCAGCCTTTTCCCGTTGGCTGGTGACAGCTTGTCTTGTCTCACTTTTCTATTTGCAAGGTTCATAGTTAAGTCTGAAACTTATTTGTGCTACCATCTTCAAGTTTCCTTGAAGGGGGTAACAGCATCACATCTTTGGAAAACTGCTAGGGCCTCAGGGCCCACCAACACAGATGCATGCTCAGGGCAGCTTAAGCTTACTTTTTGGGGGAAAGGGTAGTCTGGGAACTGGTGTTCAAAGGACTGCTGGATGCAGACTATTTCCAACTCCTCCAATGCCCTGGATGTAGCATCACTCTTGAAACAATTGAACATCAAGGTCATTTTAGGAAATGAACATGGCAGCTGCTAGGATGCTTAAAGCGCCACTGTTGCTGTCTACCTCATGGCTATTTTGGTACTTGGCACTTGTGGTACATCATCTGACAGCTGCTTAGAGCCACCATTACTCACTTTCTACCATTAGGTAAGCTTGAGGGGCACTGCGGGTGCATACTAGAATTCACTAGGGCCTATCGAGAAACCAACTTACACTAAAGCCAAGCTAGTGCTTGGATGGGTCCTAAGGTGGTTTGCTGGGGGGTGCCCTCAAACCTATTGGTGATGAAACAAAAATAGGAATCCAAGTTCTCTAGGCTGTTGCTGAAATGCTCACTTGAGAGTGAGACTCACTCTCAGCCGAAATCTACAGATGGAATTGGGTATCATAGCATTTCATCATCCCACCCTCCATATGTTCAACAAATGTTGGTGAAGCCCCATATACTCCCCTTGGCTAAGGTTTAAAGATCCAGGATCTGTTATTCTACCCCTGCACCCCAAAGCTGATAATGCTTCTGAAGTTCTACTCACAGTTGCACTCATACAGGCCACAGTGGTGATTTAGTGAGCAGAGACAGGAGCAACCTGTTTATAGGCTACAGATCTTGCCTTTTAAAAAGTGGAGACATGTATGGGACTGAAAAAGAGAAGATTGGGATGAGAGTGAAGAGCATGCCATGAGAGTTGAGTTGCCTTCAGTAATCCAATGAAATCTGCTACTGAAGCAACCACAGAACAGACATTGGGTGACACTGGGTGGTTCTGATGGCAGGTGAAACTCAGGTTACCCAGAGGCACTCTTGCAGCGCTTGCATCAGGATTGATCCAAAACGAGAGCCATGACAGGACGACAATGAGCAGTGTGGGAGCATAAACACCCATCATGTAAAAGCCAACTTGTCTTCTTAAAGTGAAGATCACTTCTACACAGGTGTAGTAACCTTTGGAGAAAGAATAGACATGTTTAGGTATTCATGTTTCTAGAAGCCCCTGGTCTCAGATACAGATGCTTAAAAATCACCCAGCCCCCTGCTCCACATTTTGTGGGTTCTTCATATGATTTCAAAGGAAGCTGTCCTGAATTTTGAGCTTGCCCTAATTCAAGTTTAAATACTTTGTGGGTGGGGGGAGATTGAACAAAGAGAATATCTGCTTTCAGCAGCTCTGTGTCAGTTGACAGGAGAAAAATAAAAGCAAGACGAAGGCTTGGTGAATGTAAGAGGTTTCTCACACTCACATATGTGCACATATACATACAGTATCCTCCTCTGCCTATAGTGACAAAAAGGGCAGGTCTGTTTCCATAAGAGGATTACATCTTCTTGTATATAAAACATAGACAGATATTACGCCATAGCCAATATGGCAGTATTCCACTTCCTATTTTTTGTGGGAAATGAAATCTATCTAACAAAATTTCATTGTGTGACAGTGCAAATCTCCTCTTGTAAAATACAAAAATAATGTTTGGATGAATTTTCTCAATGATTTTGAGTGACACATGAGTGCAGAGCTTCAGACACAGGACTGACCACTCTCTAGCTAATCTCTTTACACAACAAACCTAAGTACAAACATTCATAATAAAACATAAAGTTCGCTGCTAATGGGTTTGGGAATAATCATTTAAAAAGTCCAGGGCAAAATACAACTAAATAAAACATGAAGAGCAAAATTGTCTAATTAATGTATTGAACATGTACTGGTTATTTGATCCTCTCCTCTTTTATGATCTTGAGCTAGTGGAATGCTTTCTATGCCATTTATAAACGGATTCCACAGATTGTCAAATTCTTATTTCATTTTCCATACTATATATGACTTTTATGTGTTCAGCTGTTTGTGTTAGGTCAGAAATTCACTCCTGCTCTGACTAAAAGCCCTTATATTATATTTCAATAGAAAGCATAACATTCCTAGTCACCGAGATGAACAATGTAAATTTCACATTAAGGGAGGCCAGCTGGCAGTTTCATTATAATAATAATTCAATAGTCAAAACTGAACACAAGAGATATCTTGAAACTTCCTCCTGCTTGTGCTGCCTCTATCCATGTTTGCTCCCACACACTAAGAGTGCAATCCTAACTCCTATCCCCTGTTGGGGGTGGCGTTTATGAAGCAGTGACACCACAGTGGTCACAGAAGGTGGAGGAGGGCCAGGGCAATCAGGGCCAATCCCAGCACCAAGTCTAGGCTGGTGCAACAATTGGGTTTGGATGAGGCCACAGCAGGTGATGGCTACAAGACTGGCTCAGAATCCCTTTGTCTCAGCCCTGCCCTTGTAACAGCAGAGCCAAGCAAAGTGACTGCAACAACTCAATCCAACTCTCCTCCCTGCCTGGCATAGAAACTTGCTGGATCACTCTTTAGCATACGTTTAGTAGTGTTAAGTGCTATCAGGATTCCAATTCCTCTAAAAGTAAGCACATAACTGGGAGAACAATTAATCCCCATGCTGTAGCTGCCAATACACACATTGCATCTCAGTTTTGCAGAATTACAATCTGATTCAAAATCCAGTCAAAGAATATGCAGCTGTAAAAACCAGCCTGGGGCAACAACGAGAGTTAGTTTGGTAGCTGGACTTTGGCAATCACTGCTTAATAGAGAAATGAAATGAAATAGGGAAGAAACAGTGATATAACTGAATAAAATATATGATGCCATTTGTTTCTGAATGCAATTACCTCGTAATTGTATTCTGTTCTCCTACAATCTTCAGGATATGATGAGATACTGCCCCATAAAATGGCGGCAGACTATGAATTTCTTCATCTTGCTACTAGAGTTAGACCCACATACAAAAATCTAGCATTTGTACTGAAGCCTTTAACTGATTTTGAATCTATGAAATTAATTAATTAATGGACTGATGTCAGGCAAAAATAAAGCTCTAATGCAAATGAGTCAGCAGTCCACCCCCTCCACTGATCACTTTGATGAGGGTCTGATTATTTCCCCCTCTTACATACCTCATCATAATGCCCCCATGCTGATTATAGTGTCAACTAGTATGACTCACTAGGCTAATCATCTAGTAATTATCAAGGCCAGTTAATACAATCATAGCTAGCAAGAAATATCTGCAGCTACCTAGCGGCAATCTGCATAAACCAGGTATCACAGATCAGGTTTCAGGAACTAAGGTTTAATGCAGTAGCATCAGTGGTGAAACCAGTGCTTTTTTTCAGGGGGTACTCTATGGTACGCAATATCAGCACCTCTTTTTGTTGTTGTTAAAAAGTGTGGCACAACTTTATAGCGAGTACTAATCTGTTCACCTGTTCACGTAATAAGCTTGGCTTGTTAACCACTTAACAGACCTAGTATTTGGTTGAACATCGAGCCATCAGAAGTATTAGAGTAGAAGAGCCAGTATCCAAAAATACATGTCATTAAGTACAAAGGATACCTAGACAGCTTACAAAAGTAGTGGCATTTCCAACACTACCCGTCCCATGAGCAACTGCTGGGTCACTTGACAGATGGAAGCCCTGCCAAAAATTGCTTCCAGGAACCAACAATTACATCATAAGGTACATGGATGAAACAAGTTGTAACCGTTGGTACATCGTGCATGTAATTTCAGACATCTAACCTGACTGACTTTGTTGGAATTTACTCCCTTTCTGACCTCTCCAAAATAGGATAATGGAGACCATTAATTCCATCACAAGGTACATGGCACCACCAGGGTAGAAATTATTATTTTTCTGCATCATAAAATATCCATTCTGACTCTTCTATATGGGGCCAATCCCAAATGAGACCATTTAATATAGTCCAGGCCATTAAGCCCAAGGTCTAAAATTATATGGCTGCATCACCAAGAGCTCTACTTGGAATGCATTGCTTGAACAAACTCTATTTTAGTGCACTTGCTGAATTTCAGATCAGGCGAACCCCTCAAGCAAATGTTACAGGTCTTTTCCTACTTAGGCTCTAGCTCCATGTTTTAGGACAGTCAGTGAAAAAACTATTCTTCTGACAGACCCAGTGAATTAAGTATCTCAGTCCCCCTCTCCTTGGAGTTCTTGCCTATATGGTTAATTTTCTTCAGTGTAACAAGGAACGGAGCAATCCCAACCCCAGATCTGCTGACTGGAGGAGGCTAGGACTGAGCAGAGGTGCCTCTCCACTGGTGGAAAAAGGGTTACTGGCAGAAAGGGTCATGTCCTCTGGGGAGGTTCTCCAACCTCAAACCTGCAAAAAGTTCCATTGGCATAGAGCTGATTCCACCAGTTGTTGGTGGTGTCAGGTTTCATATGTGTGGTAGAAGCAATCTTGGATCTGCTACAGCCAAAGCCCCTCTGTTTCCCCAGGATTGGGCCCCTTACCTACGCCAGCCTGAAGATCGCCTGAGTAATTTGCCCACCTTTGGTTTCAATGAGAAGGGGGGAGGAAGAATGCTGGGGGAGAACATGGAAAATGCACCACTTTTCACTCTGGTTGGGTTCTGGAAGTGGTGAATCACCATCTGCTTCACTCACATCCAGAGTAACTGACATATTATATTTCTGTTCACGGTTTCTGGCACCATTCAGAAATATAGGTGCATTTTCTCAAACATGTTCTATCTCACAAATAAGCATACCATTCATAGGGTTGAGTGCTATCTATATCCTGCATCAGGGTAGACAATGTGGTGCTCTCAAGATGTTGTTGGATTCCAACTCCCATCTGCCCCAGCCAACACAGCAAATAGTCAAGGGTGATAGGAACTGTAGACCAGCAACATCTAAAGGGTACGACATTGGCTGCTGCTGTTCTACCTGGATAGCCCATTAGAAATATCAAGATATTTTGAATGATAAGACAGATATCGGGACTGCATAAACTGCTGCAAAACCAAACATGACTTCCCCTCCAGTCTGATATCTTATTTTAGAGAGAGCATTTTTCCCCATCACTTTGTGGTTAATAAGTCGATGATCATCTAAACATTAACCCAAATATTATTATTTTTTTTAAAAAATGTCAGAATTTGACAGAACAGATTATCACCAACCAATGTCCAAAGTCAATTTCAGGGGCTTAATGCGGCCCCTGTGGCAGTTTATTGTTTATTTCCTGGGGTGCAATCCTAAAAAAAAACTTTGGTTGGCCCTTCACTTCACTTCATCAAATCTGGCCCTCTTTGAAAAAAGTTTGGACACCACTGCTATAGGTGAACAGAGTCTGACCATGCCATGAAATTCATCAATGATCAATAGTACATACCAGTTCCTTTGTAATATTTGGTGCAGTTGCCATATTCAATATCTTCTTTCCTAATGTCAAATTGTGGCAAAGCAATTTTCTCTAGTTGAACCGGATCACCAGATTGCCAGATAAATCGTAAATCATCGGTAGTGTAACCAACTAGGTGTTTAGGAAAAAAGGATTAAGAGATAAAAACAACAAATGCAATAGCCAAATTATATTCCTTCATAGCAGGGGGTTGGACTAGTTGTCCCTTGTGGTCCCTTCCAACTCTACAATTCTCAATCATACTGTCCCCTAGATTATTTGATTCGAAATATGGCAGCCTCATTACTTCATGGATATTCTTTATGCTGGTCATATCTCACTGCTGCTGAAACTTCTTCCCTGATTTCCGGTTTGTTTTCAGACACAATTCAACATGCCATTATTTGACTCGAGAAGCCCTATATGGGTCTGGTCTCAGCCCGTCTGAAGGACCACCTTTTCTTTGAAGAACCTTTCCTTTCATCTGGTTAAGACTGTCCTCTGAAACTATGCTGCAGGTGTCTCCTTCAAAGTTGAGTCATGTCTCTACTGAGGGTAGGGCTTTCTCCCTTTTGATATCCAGCCTGTGAATCTTTTCCCCATGCAACCGCATGGCTCCAACCCCATTGCTACCCAGCCCACCCCAATCCAGGCAAGGAGCAGGGAGGTCGGTCCACAGGTCTTTCCTCCCTATCACATACATTACTTTGGCATGGTTCCACCCACCACATCACCCTTCTTGTGATACAGAATCCCTGAAGTTGATAAGCATCCCTGCTAAAACTACGCCATGATCCTAACAGCCTTTGACAGATACAAATTTCAGTGAAAACCAGTTGAGCTTCCAAGCAAATTATTTTAAGATCAGGCCTATGGAGTACAATTATATGTACTTTAACTCAGACATAACTCCCACTGAGTTCAGTGGGACTTACTCCCAGGGACTTTGATGCATAGGATCAAAGTACCACAGCTAGGGGTTGAATTATAAAAGACGAAGACTAATGAACATGATTTTTTGAAACCATTGTACAAGTCCACATTCAACAGCCTTGTGCACTGTGTATCCTTTCTTCAGTTTATATAGGCACAACAGGAAGCGGTAGCTATTTTTATGCACAATCTGATTTACATACAGCTCTCCAACTGCATCTTGCAACGCTGCGTATCCATAGGAAACAAGGCCAAGTCCAACGGGCAGGAAAGCGTAACGGATAATCTGGAAATAAAAACCGAAAGCTTGTGAGCAATTCAAAGCAACCTTCAAGTTAAAAGGGGAGATGGTGGCTGTTTTTTGCTTTCATGTTCGCAAATGTAGGAGATCAGTATGCAATGTATTCATATAAAGATGCACTTATTTTTCTACTCTAGGGGAGTTTCATTGCAACATTTTCAGCATGTAGAAAACACATGCTTCATTACAGCATACAGCACAGAGACATGATCAGGCTCTCGTGGATTTATCTGTATAGTATCCATGTGGAGTTGTGAATGGGAGAAATTGTCAGTGGAAGAGAATGATCCCTGTGCTTGTCTTATTCTTATGTTACACTGAATACAGGTATAAGCTGTCTCTACATTGTATGAAGGATTTGATGTTTCCTACAGTTCAGCTATTGTGTATGCAAGTATACAGACTACACTCATTCAACGTTATAAAACAGCTCAATTACTTGTACACACAGGTACTCATTGCACACTTGTTGAACGTAGCATGTGAACACCCTTCTAACTTCCCAAATCCAGTGGTTCATGTCCTCAGAAAGATTACAGATAGCCATACCATTTCAGATCAACAGCCATTCTAACTCACAATTTTCAAGCAAGCATTCAGGCCCACTGACCATATAGTAGCTCCACTTTATTTCTGAAAAGTATTGTGTACTTAATTTAATTTAATTTAATTTAATTTAATTTAATTTTTTTTAAATCCCAAATCTGTGCCTCAGTTAATCAAGCAGTGACTTTCATTTGTTCAAAGTCTATAATAAAACTTTGCAGTTGAAAAGAAAAAGTACCTCATGCTGACCAGTACATCTCCATTACGGAATATAAAGAGAAGAATGTTTTCTTGTGTCACGTCATGGAAGTTGGCATTTTTTTCATTTGCAAAGAACAGATCTGGCTTCCACAGACATTTAAACATGGTGGGATCTACAGTTAAAGAGTCAGACCCCTTCCAGTCAGTGGGCAGTTTAAGTCGAGGATCATTCCATTTTTGTCTTAGGAAGATATTCACTCTGTAATCCTATTGGAAACGTATTATAGAATGCATCAGACAGGCAAGAAAATGGCAACATACGAAGCCTAAATCAAGAAGCATGTTTACACAGCTCTATTTTGGTTTCATGGAAAGCAAGCTATAAATTATGTTAATAAACCCACAAGCAGATATCCAAGAAACAGCAGCCTTACCATAGTTGTCTCTTGTATTGATCCAAAACTGTTAATGAAAATGTTGACTGCTACATCAACTGGAATTCCTGAGAGAGAGAGAGAGAGAGAGAGAGAATAAGTCTCAAGTTTTCAAAAATAAAAATAAAAATAAACAATCTCTTCCCCACATTTAAAAAACCTTTATAACAAAAAGAATTAGAATAGCTCTGTTTTAAGACTCATGCAGTGGGCAGGGAGGCTGAAAAACTAGGAGAGAGAAAAAGATAGAGATATATTAATAGGGCTGCCAAAGTTGTTGAGCAATGTAGTGTTACTCAAAACAGACCCACTGAAATTAATGGATATCACTAACTTAGGCCTATAAATTTGAATTGGCCAACTCAAAGTATAACTTAGTTGGATACAACCCCAGATGTACATGTAACAGCAAGGGCAAAGATCCCTGGTAAAGTAGCACATTTCAAATTTCACAACAGCATTAGGGAAATAAAAACATTTTTCAAACAGTGAAGCCCCCCCAAAATGGGTCACCTGATGTCACTGTGACATCATGTGATTGACAGGTGGGTATCCCCACCCACATATCACAATGCGGCTTGGTAAGAGGAGAAATAAGGATCTGGTTCATTGCATGTACTTAACCACCTCTGCTCTACAACCCCCCGATGCAGATGGGCAGAAATGAACCACCTTCCAAGGAGAAGGTTGCCTATTGCCTCTCTGCCTGAGTCACATCGCTGGGCCTGGCCTCTTTCTAAATCAAGGACAGAAGGGCAGCCTTCGGAGGCAGGTGAGATGAATAAGGCACAACCCCCACAGGAGTTTTTAATGATGGAATTAATTTGGTTTTGAGTCTCTATTCTGGTTCGATTTTGCCCATCACTTTACCTGACACTTCCTGGCCATTGCCACGACTTCTACTCAGAAGTATTCTCAGTAAGCATGCATACGATTGTAGCCTAAGTGATTAATTGATTTTCTCTTTTAACTTTACAAGCCAGGCTAAGATTAAAGGGCTCAGTTACCTCTCTGTTTACTGTGGACTGGAATCTCATCAGTCCATTCCATAGGATTAAGGGAATAAAATGTAATTGGTTGTTGGTACACACACACACACACAATTTTTAACTAGCTTCAACAGCTAAACTGAAGTTATTGTACATTAACCAACCTTTGAAATTTGGTCTTATCCTGGGATCGTAAGTAACCAGAAGTCTATTCAAAATGTTGCTGGTAGAATTTGCAGGCACCCTTGCAAGATCTTCAGCTGACTGCTGTCTGTTAAAAATAATGTACACTGTTTATTTGTGTTAGAATTAGACCGTTGATCTTAGTATATTTGATTTAAGCTCCAAAAATTAAACAAAAACAGTGCAGAAGATAAATATGTAATGTATTTGAACGAAAGAGCCACACTTTTTCTGAAAAACCTGGATCTATTTTTTGTTTGTTTTTTGTTTTGTTTTGGACCCCTGGACAGTTAAGTCCAGTCAAAGGTGACTATGGGGTTGCAGCGCTCATCTTGCTTTCAGGCCGAGGGAGACGGTGTTTGTTTAATACAGTGGTACCCCGGGTTAAGAACTTAATTCGTTCTGGAGGTCTGTTCTTAACCTGAGGTACTACTTTAGCCAATGGGGCCTCCCACTGCTGCCGCGCCACCTCCGCACGATTTCAGTTCTCATCCTGAAGTAAAGTTTTTAACCTGAGGTACTGTTTCTGGGTTAGCGGAGTCTGTAACCTGAAGCGTCTGTAACCTGAAGCGTCTGGAACCCGAGGTACCACTGTATGCATATTGAAAGCTAAAAATGTATAAATAAATAAATAAATAAATAAATAAATAAATAATAAAACCCACACCCCCAGTTAACAGAAAAGCAGGTGCACACAAAGTTCACACAAACCAGTCTTCCTGTCCTTTGGTTTCGAATCAGGCTGAACCAGACTATACAGAGTTGCCGTGATTCTCTGCATTCATAACAGGCATTTTAAAATAGTATCTGTCTTCTTCCATTTCTGTCTTCAAAATCAAAGTGATTAGAAACAAAAGTAGATGTAAATGTCTCTGTGAATGTCAAGCACATATGTCACTGTGAGCAAAATGTCATCTGTCTTCATTATCCGGCAAAAGTTGGCAACCCCCCTGGAAAAGCTGTAACAGCATGGTGCATGATCTTGCCCTGGGGTCCCCAATGTGGCACCCGTGGTGTCCCTGGCATTCTCAGACATCCCTTTGGTGTCCACCAAGGGTCCCTGCCCCTCCTAGTTTTTTATTTTTAAAAAGCAAACAAACTCAGCTTTTAGGGGGAGGGCTGTTGGGTTAGAGGGGACATTCTGAACATTGCCAATTTTTGAGGTTTTCAAATGTGCCCCATAACCCCAAACTATTGGGAGGGCTCTTACTTATCCATTATGCATATTGGTCAGGACATGCCCTATGAGATAAGGAGCATCGCCATGGTGAGCGCAGGGCATCACATAGTGTGTGGTTGAGATGTAAGGAGTTGCACATACTACTGGAGGTGGTAGATCTCCAAACCAAATTGTGGTGGCTTTGGATAACTCTGGGAATGGGGTTGGGTTCATCAACATACACTGGCCCTCTGAATAATGTATACCTGCTTGACCCATTTATGGAAGTGCATTGAATGTAGGGCATCAAATGGGATGCAGGGTCTGAGTGTCTGGAGAGCTCTTGCTATTAATATGTCGGCATTGCTGTTTTCCTAGTAACCTAGTTACAATTCCTAAGATGTCTTTAGGTCATGGTGATCTTAAGATTTCATCCTTTCACAATGGCAAAGTCCAGCAAAAACTCCAATATGAAATGCATGCTTAAATAATGTGCCTCAGTAACTGAGTCATGTTTTGTGCTCCTAATCAGTTAAAGAGTTTGTTCATAAATTGCCAGGAAGTTAGACATCGTAGGATGCTGGTGACGTAGGGTGCTCATCCAACCAGCAAGCTAGCACCTGTGCAACCATTGTTGAAGCAGCAGCATGAGCACTTTGAAGGCACCCCAAATGCCAGTCAAATGCCCTCAAATGAAAATGGCAGGCATTCCCAATATTGTGAAGAAGCCTTACGTTCAATACATACTGATGGGAAATGTTGGGTTCAGTCAGTAGCAAAAAGAGGGGGGGGGGGACTTTGGCTTGGAGATCTTTTATAAGTTGACCAAATTATAACTGAAATGGCATACAGTAGATGTTCTAATAGGGGTTTTATGGCAAGGCTTAAATAACCATAACCTTCTACATAATAGTAAACTGTGAGGTTGGAATGCTGCCATGTGGCCAGAAGGCCTTAACACTGCAGCTCTGGAGTGGAAGCTCTATCTGCTTGGGCCTCTCTGCTTATACCAGGCTTACTCAACGACTGCCAAGATGAAGCATCTGCTGTCAGCTCAGATGGCAAGAAGAAAAAGCTAAGAAAACCAGAAGTGGCAGGAACAGCTATCAGTGTGGCTGAGCCCACAGAGAAAGCTGATGCCCACAATTAGAGCCTCCTACACATAAACAATACTGTATTGGAAACTCCTAGTCTGCCTCGTGAGAACCAAAAATGTTACAGAAATATCAACGGAGCATCTCTAACCCTAGTGCATATCATAAAATGACATATGCCACCTTCAGGCATTCTGATAAGGGGTTGATTAAACATGTGACGGAGAGCTGTGGGAATGAATGCGCTACCTTTTCTCCATTCCACATCACTGTTCCAGTTTCCCTCCAACTTGCAAAGGGCACTTGTTTGCAATGGGGAACCTTCTGTATTTGTGCTGGGTTCCCAACACATTTTGGAACCCTGGAAAAATCAGGGTTCCAGATGCCCTAGAAAATTAGGGTTCCAGAAACCGTAGAGAGCCTCCAAGAGTACAGGAGGGCCACTTCTTTTCACATCTGCCATCCAACTGCCATCCCAAGTCTGGGAAATGTAATGGAGAGGAGGGGACATGAGCTAGTGCACTTGTGTCATGGACTGGTTGGACAAAGAGGAATGGTGGGAGAAACCGACTGGGGAACCACCAGGGACTCAGAGCCTGAGGAGTGGTGGGACAACAGTGAGTGATCTGAAGGACAACAGGGAGAAGTCTGTGAAGAGGAGGTGTTGGAAGCTGAAGAGATCACAGGGCCTAGTGAGCTGGGAGAGTGTGGAACAGAGAGAAGTCCACAATTAGAGGCAGAATCTGAAGCAGGAGTGTGGGAGAAGAGAGGCCAAAAGGTAGAGATGAGTCAGGCTAGTGAAGAGTCACAAGACTCCCCCCCCCCCCGCTGCAACAAGCTACCCTTCCCCCATTCTCCCAGAACCAGAAGAGGCATGAAAAGAGCAGAGATGTTGGCTGCACAAAGCCACAGTCTCTGATTGCTGAGAGAAAGCCTGGAAAGAAGGAGATGGGGAATTTCTGTCTTGGCAACAGATTTTTATGGAGTAAGACCACTGGGAATGAGCTGATCTGCTCATTAGGCCAGGCACTCAAAGCCCTGACTGACAGATAAGGTGCTTGTCCATCACCAGCAGAAGAACTGCTATGGATTGCCTGTGGCAGTGACTCTGTTCCCTCCCCATTCATTCAGGCAGATTCAAGCAAGAAGCTACTGATGACACAAGGCTAGCAGATAGGAAATCACATGGTAGCGAACATATTCACAGAACAGGATAATGTCTGGCAGTGATTAGGCAGCAAGTCATTGCTGAATACAGGTAAACAAAGCAACAAATATCTTTTCTGCCTTTCACTTTTCTCCTGAGAAGCAGGATCACAGCACTCCTTGATGCAGTGCTGCCTAATAGCAGCCACATGAATTCAAACAAATACTTTCATGGCAGATTGGATTCTTATAGAAAAGCCAGCTCCAGCAGAGCCAATCTATGAATTCTATAGCTTGCTAGTTTTGCAAGCTATACATGAGCAACAACAATTCAGAGTTTTAAGCACTACAAATCCCATGCTGCTATGTAACACTGATGAAACACACCTGTGCAATCATAAATCTATTTAACTATATAATATATATGCCAGGAGAAAATCTGTTCCCTTGTTTGTGATCTGTAGTATTACCCCTGTGGTACTTTCTATGGCTTATGCTACCATGGGGATCTTTCCCCCCCTATGCTTCTCCAGTGCAGGAAATTCCTCATACCCTTAGGCAAGCTGCTACTGCAAATTAAGAGCCCTTACTCCCAGTGTTAGCATGTTCCTGCCTACATCCAATGAAATCACTTGTTTCTGTTCAAAAAGTGAAATTTTATTAGGGTAGGCTAAGCTCTGCTTCCCGCCGGCCCACATGCACAATGACCATGAACAAAGGAAGATTAAGCTTGACACTAGGATAACACATTTTACCCTACTTCAATTCAAATTCCACTGATAGCCAGAGACACAGCACAGGACAACACCTGCAGGAAGGGAGGAAAATTATTCTCCTCATCTTTCTCATTCTTCTCCTGGCCTATCTATCTGTTCCGTTTAGTGCTAACCCAGCTGGGCTATACTTCCAGATTCTAACAGGAGGCATGAAAGAGCCAACAAGTAGCAGACAGCAGAAGTTTGTGTTCCAGTCGCTTTAGTGAAAGACGCTGGATCAGCATTTCTGATTAATGAGCTCATGCTTTTAATCTGTTACCAAACCATTAATCGACTAAACATCCTGATTAATTCAGTAATGCCTTCAGGTTCAGTAAAGAGGATTTTGTCTTCGGCTACATAGCCTGGAATTTAAAAGAAAATGACTCTCTAATATTTACATTATTTTTAAAAAACTCCTATAGATTATTAAAATGACTACTACTTCCTTTGCAATGCATACAGGCTTCCCCTTCTCCCCTCTCAGTCTAGATTTGAATGCATGAGGCCATGAGCCCAAATTGCTGTTCTGCATACAGTAAGTCAAGTGTGTACAGAGGTATTTTGCTGTAGTGGTTAACATGTTGGACTATGACAACAAAAATCAGTTACAAACTGGGATCTTACTTTTATGGACTGTGTATATTATATGGTAATGCACATATTTCTGGTTTGTTCATCCCACAACAAAAAGACAAGCATCTCTCCATACTATAGAATAGATACACCAGCCTCTTTTTCCAAATGTATCAGAAGAAACATGAAAACAGGAAATGTGGTCCATTCATGTTTCCTGTTTCTGTGGTTGTTAGGAACATACAGAAGCTCTCTTGCCAAGTTACCCTGTTTCACAGGGTTGAAGGTTAAACTACAGTCAAGGAAAATCACAAAGCAGAATGCTTGCATCCATTACTGAAACACTGCAGCCTTTCACACTTCCTATTCTGGACAACACATTGAGTCATAAGGCACTGAATCTTAACCCATCGAGGGGTACAGGGCAAGGCCAGACAGCAAAGTGGGTGGGAGCAAATCAATACATACAGTTGCTCACCTTAACACATTCGCACAGATGCACAGAGTTGCATGCACAAACACAAAGCTATTTCCCACGGAAGCAGAGTCATAGTTATTATTCTTAGTAACTCCAGTCGAGTGTCACCTTCCATTTTCCCAACACCCTTTATCTGTCCTGAATGTTCAAAAGGCAAAAAGAACTCAGTACTTCCAGCATAAGGATGGAAATAATATCAATTCACAATGCAATACCTGCCTTACAGCTATTCAAGTCCACAAACTTCAAAACAGCATCCTGAAGACTGCAGGGATGCTCTGCATGTTTGCAAGGAATAGGAATCATAGAATTGTAAAGTTGGAAGGAACCATGAGGCTCATCTAGTCCAACCTCATCAATGCAGGAATCTTTTGCTCGACATGGGGCTCAAACCTATGAGATTAAGAGCCTCAAGCTCTACCAACTGAGCTATCCCAGCACTACAAAGAGCCTACCTATTTGCTAGGATACTTTCTCCTCTGCTTTGATCTTCTTGCAAAAGATATTCCTTGTAGAAGTAGCTGCACTTGCATCATCAACATGAAATTCCTTTTCAGTCTTAGCCCCTGCCCACTGAACAGCTGATACGTGAGGTGGAGGATCAAAGGGCTAGAATGAAACACAGTTCTGGGGTGAATCTGCTTCATGGGCAGGAGGTTGCCCATCCCTGTCTTAAATTATCAGACACTGGGCCTAACCTGAAGCATGTCATGCCAGATTTCACCCCAAACTTGTATTAACTGCACATACCAGAAATATACACCTACTTTCTTGTAATAAGCAATAGGAACCATGGAACTCACTTAAGTCCTTGTACATGAGAACTTTGCATTACATTATGTAAACAGTATCCTAAGAGTTGTGGTGCTGGCAAATAAATACTTACAATGGGATTCCCCAATTACTGAACCAACACTATGTTATAATCTATGGTGTCTTCCAGCAGTGGACATAGAAATAATGGCAGGCACAGAGCACTGATGAAAGTTTTGGATCCATTGTGGTTCAACCTAAGTCAATGGGACCCACTCTAATCCTTCTATTAAACAAAAGCAACATATACCAAAAGTGAATTTTGCATCAACCTATCTTACACAAGGAGTGGTAATACATGAAAGACATTCCTTAAAAGGCAGAACCCCACAAAAAGATGAACTATACAATATCAATTTGATAACTCCTTTATGGTTATGCTATATAAAGTGCAACTGTTGAAACAAGCTGGCTGAGATCTAAACAGACAGAAGACAAGCCTCTCAAACCAGTCAATAATTACATAACTAGAGCTAAACAGAAGCATGAGTAATCATGGCAAGAATTCTCCTATTTGGAAAATGGAAGAGCATTTCTAGTAAATATTTGCCTACAATATAATAATTAACTTCTTTTCCCATGCAGATTCTCATCCCTGCAGTCCCATCTGTTGACTTCATATTGCTACTAGCCAACTTAACACTAGAATATGGCACCTGGCTAACAGCCTGCCCTGAGGGAACAGCATTGATACATTTTGTAAAATACTGAATTTTACCTACACAGCACACAGAACCCTACCAGCCCAAGAACACTTGCCCAGAGATGTATTGCATTGCCAAATTGCCCACTGTAACACTCTGTCCTTAAGCAGACACATTATAAACCTGGACTGTACATAAATCTCTTGCAGTACACTAGCTAAATTATTGTAGCTACCTATAAAATGTTTGTGTCATGAAAATGTTCTCTGCACAGTACTTTCCAGAAATAGAAAACACCAACATCCTCCTTATAATTCACCTTCAGATCACTGAGCAATTGAGTGTTGTTTTATTTTTATTAGACAAGCTACTATTTTAAGTGTGGGGGAAACTTTCAAGCTACTTGAAAGAAAGGTGGAACATAAATAGAACGTTAAAACAATAAGTTATGCAGAATGTTTCTTCAAGCCTATGTGTTCATGACAAAATATAGGCAAAGATAGAGGTGGTTCATACTTAGTGCACTTTCTATTAAGCCATGGTTGATAGAGAGAAGCATTTACCAAGTGATAATTTACCAAAGTGTGCATTTCTTAAGCAAGTTGTCTATATTCAAATAGTGAGAAAAATCTTATTGCTGTCCTGCTGCCTCACATTTTGATTACTTCTCACTTCTTGGTTAGACCATGTAGAATCTGCATTATAGTTCAGGGGTTAGGAAATGGTAGGCTGTGGACCAGGTCATCCTATTGACCCAGGAGGTCATTTTGGGCAAGCCATACCCATCTGCCCAGGTAAGGGTGTGGTCAATAAAAATGGGTTTTGTGGGCATTGGGTTAAGCACTTTGCACAACACTTCTCCAAAGCCAGATAATCAGATGGTTGTCAGGCATTTGGGAAGCACACAGGGCTAACACGCTCTTTGAACCATGGGGCGGATAAAGTTCTGGCTCACTTCCCCATCTCTGTTGCATACCAATGGCTTACCAAGTTATTATATATACTCGATAGTAGACAGCCACTTAATAAACAGTTGCCTCCTCCCTTCGTGCTAACAACCGAACAAGCCAAGATTCAGTACCTAACCATTGTTTCCTGTTACGTGTGAACCCAGAAGCAATAGTTAAATGGCTTCAAAACTACCCAGGATACTAAGCCATATATTGTCTTGCTTTGAAGTCACTAACCATAGTTTTGAGGTTTGGGGACAAGCTTGTTCATCTGCTCACACAATGGGCAGAGGAAAGCATCATGTGCTGAAGTTTCTTCCATGCAACCTGACCCTTTGCTTCCCACACTTCCAATAATCTGATAATAAATAAATAAAATGAATACATTATTGTGCATTATAGTGTGAGTGGGCATCCACTCAACAGGGCTTCTTCATCCTCTCCTCCGCCTGCAATCCCCTTCCACACACACTTCTGAAAGCTGCTATGGAGGATTAGGGGATCACAGATTGTGGGGGTGCACAGGGAGATGGATTAGGGGGAGGAGAAAAACTAGAGGTCCTGTGGCACAAGTGGATTTCCTTTGCACAAGTGGGTGGACATCACTGGATGTCACCCTTAGTGCATTAATATTGTTTATTTGAACTCTATCACCACATTCAGTGATCATGAAGCTGAGGCTCCAATACTTAGGCCACCTCACAAGAAGAGAAGACTCCCTGGAAAAGACCCTGATGTTGGGAAAGATGGAGGGCACAAGGAGAAGGGGACGACAGAGGGCGAGATGGTTGGACAGTGTTCTCGAAGCTACCAGCATGAGTTTGACCAAACTGCGGGAGGCAGTGGAAGACAGGAGTGCCTGGCGTGCTCTGGTCCATGGGGTCACGAAGAGTTGGACACGACTAAACAACAACAACATCACTTCACAAGAAAACTATAAACGTGCACTTTATCGCACTTTCATTATACACAATTTTAAAAAATATATGTAAGGGACATACGAAGGGCAGAGATACTGCTTCTTTTTCCCTTTTCCTTTCTTTGAAGATTTCTCTTTGGAGTAGACTTCTTCAATGCATAAGAAGAAGAAAACAAACCCAAGAATCGCCAGGGAAAACTTCATTGTGGGACTTTTAAGTCCAGAACAAAAGTTGACCTGTGAAAAAAGGGGAAAAAGTCATATATTAATGAAGTTGAATGTGAAAAATAGGAAAAAACTTCCTACCAAGGAAGTAAACAGCTATTAATCATTGTAAACAATAATCATTCCAATGACAAGCTACTGTATAAAGGCTGCAATGCTATTACTGCTTACCTTGGAGTAAGTTCCATTGAACCCAGGGGTTTTGTTTCTGAAACCTAAGTATAGGATTGCACTGATAATTTATGTGGATTTCTCATTAATTAGACATGCTTGTATGAATAATTTAGATAGATTTACTGGCTACAATCTCGAATAGTGTTGGGCATGCTTAAACCCAGTAAACTCACTCTGTCTTGAATCATGACCATTGTGTTCTAATAGAAGATGCATTCATTATGAAAATTATTTGAGGGGGAAAGGTAAGTAAGAGTAGAGAGAAATGACAAAGCTATGTGAATTCTGCATAGTGTGGAGAAAATAGGTTGGGATATCTTTTTCTCCCTTTTGTATATTACTAGAACCAGAAGTCATCCAATGAAACTGAATGTTGAAAGATCTGGGACAGACAAAAGGATGTACTTCTTCACAGAATGCCTATTTAAACTATGGAATTTGTTGCCATAACATGTAGTGATGACAGTCAACTTGGATTCAAATTCATGGAGGATAAAGCTGTCAATGTCCATAAAGCTACTAATGATGGCTACTACCTCCAGCATCACAGGCAGTAGCTGGGGAGCTTGATGGGCAGAGTGCTATTTCACTCATGTCCTACTTCTGGGGGCCCATAGAGATATCGTTGGCCTCTATGTGAACAAAATGCTGAACTAGATAGGCCTTTGGGCTGACTGAGCAAGATTATTCTTAGGTTCCTAAATGAGCAGCTGCCTAATAGTT
Organism: Podarcis erhardii; assembly: GCF_964252035.2. Taxonomy (NCBI): domain Eukaryota; kingdom Metazoa; phylum Chordata; class Lepidosauria; order Squamata; family Lacertidae; genus Podarcis; species Podarcis erhardii. The sequence goes on from NC_138512.1 coordinate 38,946,491, forward strand.
GGTAATTTATACCTACAGACCTTGTGTTGATATGTTTGCAGAACAAACTTACGGTACATCTTCCAGAGGAAGCTACGTAAATGGAAATCCACCTAGATAAGCTTCCCAAAAACTAAAACTTACAATATGTATGCTGGCATACACATGTTTATAACATTTCAACAAAAAAAACCCCTTGCAATTATTGAGCAAAGACAAGACATACAGACCCAGGCCTTGTCCATCCAACCCTTATTTTCACTACCAGTTCCATTAAAATCAGTGGGAAGTTTTAGTAATGAGTGCTAATTAAAACATCCCAATGAACCATGTGTCTTTGCTAACAATGAATCACCTCTCTTATCATTAGTCTTGCATTTACTGCCCCATTCACAAAGTGAAACAAATTGCATGTGCTGCTTGCATCACTGAGAACATTTACTATCACACTATATTTGCAAAGCACCTTTCTTATTGAATATTCCATATCGGCATAAAGAATAACAAACACATTTCCAACAGGGCTAAGTGTTCATGTTCAGTACCAAATACTGCTTGCCTGCTCCTAGCTGCACTGACTGAAGGAGGGAAAAAATCTCTGCATTTTATGATCTCCGCACTATATGGCGGTGGGGGCGGTGGGGGGGGGGAATTGTCCGGGCTTCACTCTCTAGAGCAAGTGCCTGAATCTTATAATGGTGGCTGAATTTTTCTACATCTCCATTCATCATTTTCTAGATGCAGCCACATTTTTTTTCCCTTAAAAGCAGAAAGATATTTATATCCCTTCAGTCACAGCAACAGAAGACATTCTTGTCTTCCTTCCAAGAGCAACAGAAGAAGCATCTCCTTATGCCCAAAGCAACAGCAGCCGGGGCTCCCAGCCAAATTGCAAGACATGGGACTTTCCATTCCCACAGCCAAGCTATGATCACAATGGCGGTTCTTCCCTGCCGCAGCACTGGGGGAAGCGGTGGTGGTGCTTCCTCTGTCCCTCCAGTACCACAGTACCAAGTCTCCCAGCAACCCTTCCCCACCCTTCCTACCAGGGGACTTTTGTGACCTCTTCCCCCACCGTATTCTAAAGGTCAGCAGAAAGCACTGGAGCACTAAGAACTGCAAGGGGTCAAAGTCCAATGAAGAGGGAAAAGGCACACAGCACATTTTTCACCAGAAGATGAGTCTTGAAAGCCAATTTGAAACCAGCCGGTGTTTTTCTTTGTCGTCTTCTATGCAACCTTGGCAACAGGTGTTCACACAAACCTCCAGCCTTGCAGGACTTTGCTTGCCCTCCCCACTCCCACCTTTGAGCAACAAGGCCTCTGTGCACCATGAATCTCTGGCCAAAGCCATAGCCACTTTCTTGCCTGCTTCACACACAAATCAAGATAGCGGTGCCTGGAGACCTCCCTAGATTTTACCCACTGCCACCACCTCCAATTTCCAGGCAAAAGCGAAATACTCCCTCTTGGACCAACTGGAGTTTCCCGCCTCTACAGTCGAGGGCAGGCTCCCTGGCTGGCTCCTTCCTCAACCAGCACAGCGCCAAGGAGGCCCCCATATACCTCCCCAACCTCGGGAAGGGCCGGCCATGGAGAATGAGCCACTAAGCGCAACAGCAACACCCCGCCAGGAGCTGCAAAGGTGCTGGCCGAGGTACTGAAAGAAGGAAGCAAGGCAGGAGCTGCTGCAGAGGGAGAGGCCGGCTTGGAGATGGCCACCTCTGCAGGGGGACGCAGCCAGGCAGGGCTCGACGCGCACGGAGCGCACAGAGCGCCCGTTGCCTTGGCACGGCCAATCGGCCGGCCTCTCCCCGCGGCCACCCGAAGCCTTGCCATTCCTCCAATTGGGCGCGGATGGAGAAACCCCTCCGAAGCCCAGCGACGCGGCCCTTTCCCCCAACGTCCAGGACTTACCACAAGCCAGGGAAGAGAGAGAGAGAAAGAGAAAGAGAGAGAGACGGCCGGGATGCCACCGGCGCCCCTTCCACCCGCTGGATTACAGCCGGAGATGGCTGAGCAGCCTGCAGCGCGCCATCGCCCAGCCGAGGTCCTGCAGCCGGCTCGAGGGGGAAGCGATTGCTCGGCGGCCGCCGCGGCGCTACCAAAATAAACCCTGCATCAGAAAAGCGTCCATCTTGCTACTGAGCATGTGCATACTGCCCGAGGAGAGGCGGCCAGGGAGCATGTGCGGCCCCTTTGCACATGGGCAGTGGGGACGTGAAGCCTCGGAGAAGCTGCTGCCCTTGCTCGGCTCTGCCCTCACTCTCAGTCACCGCCTCGTTGGCTTGCAGTGCGCGGGAATGCGAGGGCTTTGGCAACGGGAAAGGGCTCTGCAAGCGCGCGTTCGCCCAGTCTTCTCGCCCCCTTTCTCCTGGAGCATCGGGGCTGCGGTGTAGGAATAATGGTAACAGAAGGGTTCGGCGGGGAGAATTTAATCTCAATCTAATCTTAGTCATCTGGCGTTGGAACACAGGCACCCTTTGCTGACCTACACGAAGGTGGCAGTCTGGCAGAGGGCATGTTCCAAAAGCAAACAGAGCCCGACCTGCTTGTCCCTTGGAATGGCGCTTTTCTTTTAATTGACAAGGCTGCTTTTTTGTTTGTTTTTTACTGTAGCAACACGTGGGGACAACATATGATCCTGCAGTATGGTGGTGTTCCCCCATCCAAGCAAGCAATGCCAAGCAGGTAGCTTTACTGGTGTGCAGCAGAGGATTAAATAAAATGGCCATATGATCCTTCCCAACCCTATGATTCTGTGGGAAATCATAATAAAATGTTTCAGGCTGGACTCAGCTCAACTGGATCTCATCACGCTTGCCAGTCAAGACTTTAAAGAATAAGAGCTAATGAACATGATATTTTAGGAGAGGTTCAAAATTAGAAAGAAGTAACAAAATAGGATGAGTGATGTTGCTTCCAGATAACTTGTTTATTGAGGATGTGTTCTGATTTGTTTGTGATTTATTTGTGATTAGATGGCATTGTAGGGACACGGGTGGCGCTGTGGGTAAAACCTCAGCGCCTAGGACTTGCCAATCTCATGGTCAGTGGTTTGAATCCCCATGGCGGGGTGCGCTCCCGCTGCTCGGTCCCAGCGCCTGCCAACCTAGCAGTTCGAAAGCACCCCCGGGTGCAAGTAGATAAATAGGGACCGCTTACCAGCGGGAAGGTAAACGGCGTTTCTGTGTGCTGCGCTGGCTCGCCAGAGCAGCTTCGTCACGCTGGCCACGTGACCTGGAAGTGTCTGCGGACAGCGCTGGCTCCCGGCCTATAGAGTGAGATGAGCGCACAACCCTAGAGTCTGTCAAGACTGGCCCGCACGGGCAGGGGTACCTTTACCTAGATGGCATTGGCTATTTATTGAGCATTCGTTATATTCATTTGCAGAAAAGTTCAACAATGTTGCATCGAGTAAATGTGATTCCACACTTTCCAATGCATTTTTCGCATTGAAAAAGTAACCTCCCCCCCCCTCCCGTTTTCTTCTTGAGAACTGGGTTTGTTATGCCAGAGCTCCAAAGCAGCTTTAACTGTGCAACCTGAATTTGCTGGTGTCTATTTGAATCCCACCTAAAAATGGCATAATAAATAATAGGAGCCTGTTGGATCAGGCCAATGGCCCATCTAGTCCAGCATCCTGTTCTCACAGCAACCAGCCAGATGCCTGTGGGGAAACCTCGAGCAAGACCCAAGCACAAGAGCATTCTCCCCACTTGTGAGTTGCAGGAGCATGTTTTCAGAAGCATTGCAGTCTCTAACCATGGAGGCAGAGCAGAGTCATCACAGCTAATATCTGTTGATAGCTTTATCACCCATGAATTTGGCTAATCCAAGACTATGGCCATCACTTCCTCCTCTGTATAACTATGTGCTCTGTGAAAAAGTACTTCCTTTTATCTCTCCTTAAGCTTCCAACATTCGGCTTCATTGGATTTCCCTGCATTCTAGTGCTATGAGAAAGGAAGGACAACTTCCCTCTCCACTTTATTCATGTGACAATCTGGAAGCATCCCAAGTCCCTTGCACATCCTCCTCGCTGCCCTTCTAATGTAGCACTGAATGTAGGATTCTCAGATCATCATTTTACCAAGGTGTACTCACAAGGTGTACACTTTACCAAGGTGTACTCACAAGCTCCAGAAGTTATTTGAAGCTCATGGATTTGTAATGGAGGGGAGGGGGGGGACTCCTTAAATAAGTCACATTTCCCATTCTCGCAGCCAAAGCAAGGAAAGCGGAAGTGAATGACTCACTCATGTACTTCTTTTCAACATGCAAAGGGACTCTGCATTAGTTTTGCCACATTGTTTCCCACAGCAATTATATAACCTTTTCAAAGCACCAAAAAGGGTGTCCTTGCAAATCTTACAAAACTGTGTCAAGGCCTTTCTGTTCAGAGAAACATAACTTAAAGTACAGTGGTACCTCGGGTTAAGTACTTAATTCGTCCCAGAGGTCCGTTCCCAACCTGAAACTGTTCTTAACCTGAAGCACCACTTTAGCTAATGAGGCCTCCTGCTGCCGCCATGCTGCCGGAGCACGATTTCTGTTCTCATCCTGAAGCAAAGTTATTACCCTGAAACACTATTTCTGGGTTAGCGGAGTCTGTAACCTGAAGCGTATGTAACCTGAAGCATATGTAACCCGAGGTACCACTGTATAGTAAACTTGTTTGCCAACAGAGATCTCATTTTGGATAGTTTAGCTGGCTGGAAGTTGAAGCCTTCAGCTATGTTCAGCCTGCATATAAAGAAAGACAAATAGATGATTGATGAAAGATGACAGACAGATAGATAGATGAGAGATAGATATCAGGGGCTGTCTACTCCTTTGCCCTTCCATGACACCTGACCAAATCCACCTCCCTTTATACCTTACCTGTCACAACTTCCAGGCTAGCTGCCTAGCGAAATCAGAGATGCAGAGAGTTTCTACTAGTTCTTTTATTTTAAATCAACAGAATACACAGAGAGACCATTGATAATGCTCACTCCCTTCAGTCTTGGGATGTTGCTCAAAGTGTCCACTCCATCCCCCTTGCAGCAATTCCTAGCTTCCAAACCCCTCCTTACTGCCTACGGTAGTCAGCAATGGAATCATTCTATCTCTGTTTCACCTTCTGCTCTAAGATATGAAGAGATTGCCTGGTCCATGGAGAAGGAGGAGGTTCCATCAGGTTTTCACATGTGATGTAGTGTCCACTGTATGCTGTACTGTTTATCCCACTTCTGAATGCTGTCTCTGTTCAGGACTAGAGAATCTGCTTGCTTGCTCATGTTCCGCATCTTCCATTACTTCCCAACTCTTGGCTTCTTCTTCTGGGGTGTGTCTCCACCACCACCAATCTGGGTCCATTGAATCCAGGTCCATCATATCATCAACTTCCTCCTGCCCAGACACCTCTTGAGGTGGAGGTCTCCACCACTCCTCTGTGCAAAGGGCCTCCTCCCTCTGTGAAACCTCACAGCATGTGTGCAATTATTGGAGGGTAGAGGTGATTCATGGTGCTTCCTGCCCTCTGTTAAACAACTTACCTGGGCCTGCTTGCGGTTCCTCATGCTGCAGTTGACAGGGCAGCCTATTGGCTGTAGAGCATGATGACACCTTACCTTTTTATTTATATAGGAGAACACACACACACACACACACACACACACCTCACTTATTAAAAAACACACCATAAGCCTCTAGTGACTTTCTTTCAATGGCATCTAAGCCCAGGTAAGCACTGGAAATTCCTGGAAATTCTCATTGCTTAGAAAAGTGGAGTGATGGTAACAATATTCCCTAACTTTCCAGCTGGTGCAGTCAGCATTTGCTTTCAGGTTATTCTCTCATCCTGGGTTTTGTTGTATGGGTGTCAGCTCATTATTACTGGAAAGCAAATGATCCTCCTGAAAATCAGGTGTACATGGGGTCTCTTGCATTTTTGGCAAGGAGCTGTATCAGCGCTCCCCCCCCCGGGGGGGGTCACTTTACTGCATACCTTTGTGACATGGTGCAAGAAGGACAGGAAGTTTCTTCTGCATTTGATATTGCCGCAACAGCTGCATCATGTTGCCACACGCATATACGTCACGTACCCCATAGTCTAATGGGTAATTTGTGCCCCTCACTAGGTAGGTCTGCATCCCCTGGCAGCAGTTGGTTTTGCCAACCACTAGGTAATCACTGTACCTATGAGCCAAAGAAAAGTCATGACCGTCACACAGAAGAAGGCATACACTGAATTCTTCCTTTGCATTTTTCCTTGGTATAAGAGCCTCTGCCCATAACATGAGCATGCAACTGAAACTCCTCAATTTCACATATTCGTCAGAAATCTTTGGCTGCCAGCCTCTAGTATTATCAGGGTGTACTAGTTGTTGGGGGTCATGACCAGTAGGGTGCTATTGTGCCCATGTCCTCCTTGTGGGCTTCCCATGGACATCTATTTGGCCACTGGAAAAAGAAAATGCTGAGCCAGAAAGGCCTTTGGTCTGATGCATCAGGGCTCTTCTTGTGCTTTTAAGTTTACATGATCAGTTGCCATAAATGGGTTGTAAGATATTCCCCAGTGTATGCAAACACCATTTCGTTTCACCCACCCACTGCACTGGTGGGCACACATTCTGCTTCAGAGGAAAGTGGGCATGTGCTCAGCATATGATATCCAGAGATGCCAATTGCCACATAAAATGCATTATTTGGGCACATTTTTTGTTTGCTTTCAGCAGTAACCACACAACTCTCACTGACTCATGAAGAAATTATAGGGCTGCATATGTGGGCAAAAAGAAGGCCAAATGAAGTGGAAGCTGAGAGTTTCCACTTGCTGACCGCAATGCATGCCTACTCTCTCATTAGACGGGTGATGTTTTTGACTGAGCTTTGTCCTTAACTGCTTCTTGATTTAGACATGGTCCACATATTCGTCAACTACCTGCTAGGCATCAGCTGCCCAGGGTCAACAGAGTGACACCACTTAAAATCTCAGGACAGTCAGCTTCCTTCGTTTGAAGGCAGCAACGTTTTAAAGAAATAATTGCTTTTGGTTTGTGCAGGCAAACAATACAAACAGTATTAATAACTGCAAAGGGAAAAGGGCAGGGTTGAGAATGTTGCGGATGAATGCCATGCAGATCAGCTCCATTGTTGTTGTTGTTTTAAAAATGCACCCCTGATTTGGGGAACAAAGGATTTCCAAACACAGAATTGTAGAATTGGAAGGGACTCTGAGGATTGTCTAGTCCAACACCCTGCAATCCAGGGATATGCAGCGGCCCTATACGAGGATCGAACCTGCAACCTTGGCAACATCAGCACCACAATCTAACCAACTAAGCTATGTGTGATGTCTTACAGACATTTTGATAAATATATCATGAAAGCAGTAAAGACTGATCCACCAACCTTAGTCTGACCTCGCCCCTCAACCTGCCTTCTTACAACCGGTCCAGAGAGTGGCACTGCCTGCAAGACTCTTTCTCCTTAGTCTCAGTGTTGCCCTTCTGGAACTCAGCGGGGAGAGGGAGGGCATGTCGACAGAGAAATCCACCACTGCAAGAACCCAGTCTGCCCTGTTGGAGGGGGGTGGGGTGAGCAGTGACTGGTGTATGCCCCAAGACTGGGCATTTGGAGAGTGGCAAGGGGGATGGCGTAGGTAAACTTTTGCTAGCCAAGGATCCAGCTAAGCCAGTCCAGCTACATACTGCATCAGGCCTGATCTGAATTTTTCTGCTGTGCCAGAAAATAATAATAATTCTGCCCCTCTCCTCCCTTCTGCCTTGTCCAGCACAAGTGGGGTTGGGAATGAGGGGGCTTCAGCTGTAGTGATGGTGCTGGCTCTACCTCTTGGTTAAGTCCTGCTGTTGCCTGCCAGGGTTTGGGTTGTTTTGTTCCTACATTACACATAAAGCGAAATTCAAATTCTGAGTCATGTGATAAGCACAATAATGAACCACAACTATTTATTTTATTCTATTTTAAAGGAGGAAAACTTGATCTTCCTAGCATCTTTAGAATTAGCGTGCCATTTATGAACGTGAGTTCTTATAGACTACAGTTCACTTTGTCAGACGCTGACATTGGCTGAATGATAGCAAGCATGTAAGAGCTGTTACCGAGCAGTCCCCATTCCCCCCCCCAACCCCAACCAGCTGCCCTTATACTGTATACTTGCTGTTGTTCGATCTATGTTAGCATCTGATTAAATGAACTCTATAAAAGCTCATGATTTTAAAATAAAACAGGTTAATCTTTACAATGCCAACAAGCATAATGTAAGGGCTGGTTTTCATCCTCATATGGCAACATCAAACTCCTTCCAAACAAAACTAAATTACATGTGAATTAAACCTAACAAAGGCATTTAAACCAAAACACATATTGCTCACAAAGATACCTCATTTTCATTTTCAGCATCACCACTTCAAGGGAACTCTTTAGGTCCACTTGATATCAATGATTCATATGCTATATATGTATTGTATTGTATTGTATTGTATTGTATTGTATTGTATTGTATTGTATTGTATTGTATTGTATTGTATTGTATGGATTGATATACTGTAGATGTATACATAGTCGCTTTGCGTTCTTGTTTTGTAAAAAAATGTGACTAAGTCCAAGAAATAGGATGATGACGATGACGATGATGATATATATACAGGAGCTGTCAAATGTTGTACCACCCAATAAGTGTTAGCACAATGTGTAGGATCATAATAAAAGACAGCCGCACTAAAGCCACCATTGGTCTAAAACAGTCTACAATGGTCTAAAACAGCAGCAGGGGATGGGGAAAGAGGGTTAATAGTGCAGGAATAAGTGAGGTGTGGGGAAGAGGGAATATATTCAGATCAGGGGGAGGGGGGCACTACAGTAAAGTATATTTGTATGTGGGAGATGCATATGAGCATGTGCACATATCCTCAACTATGTGCAGGTAGTTAGGAATATGCAAATATTAATAAATGCATTAAACTAATATATTTTCTACCTTGCAGCTGGTACTGCAGTTCTTACCCTATCTTTGTAGTGCTCTTTATTACCAGAGTAATAACAAGGTCAGTCACTGCAAGTTAATTCATTGAAGCTGAATATTAAGAGCAAAACTTACTCCTGTTCAAACAATGTATATTCTCTTCTCCAATTCAGTTGGTCAGAAAAGTCAGAAACTACCAGAAGTAAATTTGCATTGCTTCCCTTTGTTAATGTGAAAGGCATGGCAACAATACCAGTTGAGTTTGGTTGTTTGCCAGTCATTATCTTGGCCTGAAATATTAGTTTGGGAATGAATGTCTCTACCGGTTGCTAAGCTATTCAGAAGTATTCTGAGAAGAATTTTGCACACTGGTTGAAGGAAAACGCCTCCTTCTGGGGTCCTTGATTGCAATGTGACTACATATTTCATGTTAATTTTGCAGAAGGGAAGTAATGGACTTGATCAGAGCGAGCAAAGAGTGACCTAAAAGATGTCCATCGGTTAAAATGGTAAAATTATTGTCTTCTGCTATGAAAAAGCCATCTGAGAACTGTAGAGTTACAATTTTATACATGATCATTTGGGAGTAAGTCGTACTGAACTCAGTGAAATTTACTTCCAGCTAAATATTACATAGGTGCAGGTTGCAAAGCAGTGAATATTAGGGTGTCCCATGGGAGTACCTATACCCAGATGTAAAACTGGATACTAATTACACTTCCTATAATTTATCATACTTGTTGTAAGACAAACCTTGGCACATAAGTGCTGGATTTACATACACCTGTGCTCTTTTTGAGAGTAGCTTTCAACAGTGGCACTCTGGAGGGGAGTTCCTCTACTAGCTACGTACCTCAATGTGTGGCACGGAAAGCCTCAAGTAAATGATCAAATTTGAATGAATTGCAGTGTTCTCAGAGGAGGTACAGAAGGGGGGCGGGGTTTGAAATAAAAACTCAAATGATTATGTATGGGAATCTATCACTCACGAGCAACTGCACATCAGATTCGGCAGCAGGGCAGGGGGAAGGGGGATTTAAACCTTTGACTCCTTCCGTTTCTGCTCCAGATCAATTTTTCCATGCATCTGATTCTGCAGCAGGAGAGGAGGTTGTATTGATCCACATCACATCCTTGCACGCACACAATTTACAATGTAAGCAACAAAAGTCCCATTAAAATGAATGGGATCTCTCTCTCTCTCTCTCTCTCTCTCTCTCTCTGTGTGTGTGTGTGTGTGTGTGTGCGCGCACACGCATGCAATGCAAATTGTTGGTGTTGGGTCCCCAATCTAGACTGGGGCCACAAAAGAGAGAAAATGGTTAAAGCTGTGTTTGCCAAAGCAATCTTCTAAGTATTCAGCCCCATTAAGGAACATCAGCTGACTATTTGACAGATTTCTAGCATTCCTTTAATTATTTTTTTAAAAGCAATATATACTAATTTTCTTTATAAAATAAAGCAGCTTACACACACACACACAAATGTAAAATGCATAAAATATAGCAAACCACTCCAAATTACTAAAATCAATTGTATACAATAAAACCAAGAACATTATAAAATAATTCAGCATTGAAACAGGGATGCTGAACTTTAATCCATACTAAAAAGCTCAGCAAAATGAAAAGTTCTTTGCAGTCTGTCTGAAGCTTAAGATAGAATGAACCAGCCAGGCTTTCCTAGGGAGAGTCCTACAACTTGAGTATCATAATAGAAAAAAATCTGTATTGTGTCCAATGCATTATGCTTCTGTAGTGTTGTACAGGAGAAAGAGCTCCTTCACATATCCTACTGAAATATTAAGGGCTTTGCAGTTATGAACCAATATTTTGAATAGCACCTGGAAATGAGCTGGATGTCAGTGCAAATAACATGGGAAAGCAACAGAAACAAAATTAAAAAGTCTCAGAAAATTGAAACTTTTTTGAGAAAAAATATAGCAAATAGCAATGAGGTTCCCAAGGAAGACCTAATTGTTCAACCCATATGCTGTTCATTTAGGGGGGCAGGGAGTCATGTGGAGAGAAAAATCCCTGAATACAGCTTGGGGCTCCATTAGATTAGGACAGGAGGGAGGTTTGGGTAAATAACAACAACAACAACAACAACAACAACAACAACAACAACAACAACAACATATTTATACCTTACCCATCTGGCTGGATTTCCCCAGCTACTCTGGGCGGTTCCCAACAAAATATTAAAAGCACAATAGAACATCAAACATTAAAACTTCCCTAAACAGGGCTGTTTTCAGATGTCTTCCAAAAGTTGTGTAGTTCTTTATCACCTTGACATCTGATGGGAGGGCGTTCCACAGGGTGGGCGCCACTACCCAGAAGGCCCTCTGCCTGGTTCCCTGTAACTTTGTTTCTCACAATTAGTGAACCGCCAGAAGGCCCTCGGCAGTAGACCTCCGTTTTCGGGCAGAACTATGGAGGTGGAGACGCTCCTTCAGGTATACTGGGCTGAGGCCATTTAGGGCTTTAATGGTCACCACCAACACTTTGAATTGTGCTCAGAAATGTACTGGGAGCCAATGTAGGTCTTTCAGGACTGGTGTTATATGGTCTCTGTATTTGCCATCTCAGGAGTTTCCCCAGCCCAACCAGCCACTTGAGCTAAAAAGCAGTAGTTTTCAGCAGGAAACATTTGCATCCACCCATATTTGTCCTTTGAAGTCAAGCCTCCATGCAGCTTATATTTCCCAGGCAAAATGGCACCTTTTGGAGAAGGAACTACAACTCCCCACCCCCCACCCCAATGCAAGGGTACAATGGGTCTCTTAAGGTACATGTATGGATGAAGGCTACAACTACAGGGTCTGGTATCATGCTTTAGTGTTGAGTACTATCAAATCCACCTCCTTACATTGTTTGGTTGTAAGCTGAAGCAATAGGAGTGGCTGGGGGAACCCAGCCAGATGGGTGGGGTATAAATAATACACAAATCCAACATAGAGCAGCGAGGGTCTATTACTAGAGGACATTCTATTTACCCAGGACTAGTGTGGAAGGAATTTGCCATCTGCTTCAGGGTCCATCCCTGAAATTTCACAGCTCCTCCCAAATGTTACCCACTCCAGAGTTTGAAAATCACTATAACTTCAGCAACAGAATTGCTGTTTCTATATGATTGATTCCCACCCTGTTTTGGTGATCTAGGATATAGGTTGGATGACATCAGAGGGGCATTTTACTTAGATAATTCCATACATCATACATTCTATAGATTATGCTTTTCTCTCCTTGTATTATATGATTACCTCCCTTTTCTGTGGTATAATGTATTTCCACATTTATTTCTTTAAACTTGGAGACATCACCTTGCCGACAAAGGTCCGTATAGTTAAAGCTATGGTTTTCCCAATAGTGATGTATGGAAGTGAGAGCTGGACCATAAAGAAGGCTGATCGCCAGAGAATTGATGCTTTTGAATTATGGTGCTGGAGGAGACTCTTGAGAGTCCCATGGGCTGCAAGATGATCAAACCTATCCATTCTGAAGGAAATCAGCCCTGAGTGCTCACTGGAAGGACAGATCCTGAAGCTGAGGCTACAATACCTTGGCCACCTCATGAGAAGAGAAGACTCCCTGGAAAAGACCCTGATGTTGGGAAAGATTGAGGATACAAGGAGAAGGGGACGACAGAGGACAAGATGGTTGGACAGTGTTCTCGAAGCTACCAGCATGAGTTTGACTAAACTGCGGGAAGCAGTAGAAGACACAAGTGCCTGACGTGCTCTGGTCCACGGGGTCACGAAGAGTCGGACACGACTAAATGACTAAACAACAACAACAACCTTTGGGTGACAAGTGACTAATAAGTTAAGTAAAAAAAAAACTTACAATAACCACCTCTGCCACCCATGAGAGCACCAGCAGTGACAAGTAAAGTAAACAGTGAATGAACTAACTTTTTTGGCCCTATGGGATCACAATATGAAATCTGATACATCCAGAGACAAATACTTTATGAACAGAACCTGGAAAATGAATTTTGCAGACACAAAGATTATCTGCTTCTTTGTGTCACAGATGATTTAAACATTATTCATGGGAATTCTTTTTATTTATTGTCTGCAGATACAACATGATTTATTGAAGCAAAGCGGACTATCATTTTGTTTTGCTTTTGCAGGACACATAGGATTTCCTTGCTTGTTAAAACTGATGAGAGAAAGACCACAAGATTCCATGAAACTGAATTTTAAAGAGCTGCTGAGAAACAGCACTTTACAGAGTTTGCCAAGAGCATCCCATGGATCAAAGCCATTAGATTAAGATACGTTTGTCTGTCAGTTGTCACTGTAATGAAAAGATGTATCATCAGCCAACAAATGGGGAGTTTAAAGTTGCTTGTGCAACAGGAGTCTTCTAACTTCAGGTTTGAGTATCAGTCTACAGAAAATAGTTCTTGACTGGAGATCGCTCATCCAAGAAGAAAAGCTTAACATTGTCTAGGCCGAGTTCCCAGATGATGAGATTTCCAGATCTTGAGATCTCTTTATCAATGGCAGCATTGATTCCAATGACATTTCAATTATGAATGGTGTTTTTATTTTATTTTTGCTATAATAATTTATTTGTTCCCATTTTTGTTCTATTATTCTTAGAATGATTTTAAAGAAAGAAATCATCTGGGTGATAAATTTAGCTAGTTAGGAAGTATGCATCTAATAATATACTTTTTTCCACAACACATGCAGCAGACTGGTAATTCTTGTCCAAAAATGTCACCTGTTTCTCTGACAGGGCCAAACTGTACATTAGGTTAAATGCATGACGAATATTTTAATACTTTACCAGGATATGAATGCGTTCCCAAACTAGTCTAGCTTTTTAGTCAGTAAGTGAGCAGTAACTCTGAACTCTAAGGATATGGGGTATGTTGATTTGGAAAATATTAAGCAAAAAACAAGATTGTGTGAACTTTTATGGCTCTTCTACAGCAAAGAAAAAAAGAAGTCTGCTTTCCCTTTTTTTCAGCTTTATAATTTTGATAAATTTGGAAATACTGGTTTAGTAAATATTGTCCAATAGATTCAGATATGTCTCAACTGCTAGGTGACTCCTGTAGGTCTGGTTGGGTTGGACATGCATGTGTGACCTAGCCCCCTACAACATTGTATTTTATTTTTAAATAAACTGTCTTCTCAGGAAAAAAAAACAACCATCAAGTTGGCGTGCAACAAAATATGCAATGCAATAAAACATCAAGTACAATGAAAACAAAACAAAATAATCATAAAAAGACTGGCTGATCTTGAAAATGTGTAAAACGACAACAACCCCGAAATAGACCTATCAGTATAAAAAAAAAGTATTCAAGAGACATCTGAAAATAAGTAGCAAGGATACCTGCTAGAAGAGTACTCTACAACGAGGAAACAACAACACTAAATGAACAAATTCTGATTGGAGCCAGATGGGCTTCTAAAACACAGAGGGCAGCTATTAGCACTCCTCTGGATGATCTCAGTGGTTGAGCTGAGATATAAGGGCTTAGGTCCTTAAGGTATCATTAATACAAGGTGTTCAGGGGTTTGTGTGTTAGTGCAAGAGCCTTGAACCTAGCCTGGTAGGACATAAGCAGGCCGTGCACATATCCTAGCAGAAGTGTCACATGCTGTTGGCCATCTGCCTTCATCAGTGCTCTAGTCACTGCATTTAGCACTAGCTGGAGCTTCTGGACCAGGCCAAAGTGCAACTCCATACAGAGTGCACTGCAGAAACCTAGTCTTGAGAGTAACAATGCAGGGATTACTCTGGCTGGGCTATCACAGTTCAGGAACATCCATAGCTGGCATAACACTCCTAAACACTCCTAGTTGCAAATGTCCCCTGGGCTCTTCTCTGCCAGAACCTCTGCATTCAGGATTGTGACAGTGCTTTTCTGGAACTCCCTCTTCACTGAGTTCAGACAGCCCCCCCCCCCCCCCCGCTGAACTTCAGCCACTTGACACAGACCTTTTGATTCCAAGGGCATTTTAATGAGTTTTCTTTTTGTCTTTATCTACTATATGCTTTTTCTTATGCTCAGAAACTTTGGTGATTATTAGTTGGCATCAATCTGTCTCAGGAGATAATGGAAGAGTGTGCCTTTGGGAGAGATGTCAAACCATTGGAGAGTTACAGCACCTGCTATGGCTGTAGAGACCGATACAAAAGAAACATGTTTTGTTACAGCTTGGGTGGATGAAGGCACTGGGTTATGCTGATGCGGGTGTACGTTGGTGTTTCCTCTTTTCGTGCTCCTCCCAGTGGTCGTTCCTCCTCTGGTCACTGCTGTGGATACATGACCTGATTGTCTCCAGGTGCTGTGCTCATCTGCAATGGACTCCCATGCAGTGGAGTGGGGTTAACGTTGTCAGCATTCATGACACATTTGCAGACATCTTCGTAACAAAGAGTTGATCTGCCAGTGGGCCAGACAACAAATACAATGCCAGAAATATTCCAGCAAAAAGTGTGTGTGGGGGGGAGTGGTGCCCTCACCTGCATTCTCAAAGTTAGGCTCTCCAAGGAGAGACATACTTTGGCATAGCCCTTTCAAGGACAACCTAATGGGGTTGGCCAGCCAGTGGTGGCCCACTGAGTCACAGTATCTCTGTTTTTATGTAATACCTATTGATATTGCAAGGACACGGGTGGCGCTGTGGGTTAAACCACATAGCCTAGGACTTGCCAATCAGAAGGTCGGTGGTTCAAATCCCTGCGACGGGGTGAGCTCCCGTTGCTCGGTCCCTGCTCCTGCCAACCTAGCAGTTCGAAAGCACGTCAAAGTGCAAGTAGATAAATAGGTACCGCTCCGGCGGGAAGGTAAACGGTGTTTCCATGCACTGCTCTGGTTCACCAGAAGTGGCGTAGTCATGCTGGCCATATGACCTAGAAGCTGTACGCCGGCTCCCTTGGCCAATAAAGCGAGATGAGTGCCGCAACCCCAGAGTCGGTCACGACTGGACCTAATGGTCAGGGGTCCCTTTACCTTTACCTTTTATTGATATTGCATTTAAACAAACAAACCAAAACTCTTGTACCAATTCTTGGCCCATTGCAAAGAACAGTATTAATGCGATTAGAGTTTTAGATAGGTTCAGGCCCTCATTCCCTTCCATCACTATGATGACTATGGCTACAGAGCAAGCCTTGGCCAGCGCTGACCAGCACACGATAACCCATTTTGTGTGTGTATGTTTTGTTCTGTTTTAAAGTAACACTTCAGAAGACAGAAGCAGCTTTGTTGCCTTTTGACCTAAAGTGTCTCCTGACTCTTGAGCTTTCATAATCTATGGTAAATTTCCTGCCTACCTGCCACAGACATCTGATTGCTGCTTTTCCACACATCAGAAATGTAATGAAATTCCTGCCCTGAATAACTGACAATATGATGGTGGTGAAACAGAGGAAGAGAACAAGCTATTGTTGAGGCTGGAAGTGTCTGCAGCCAAGAATAACAAGGATCCCTCTGGTGCCACTTCTTTCATCAACATTCTTATTCCTTTCTATTGTATGCCACTGTGCCAGGAATGTATTATGAACTGAAAGCAACCAAATAACAAATATATATATGTAGAGAGAGAGAGCGCTCACCAACTCAAACTTCCAAATGTCAGGCAAGGCTTTCTTCTGATGACACATGTGAACAAAGAATAAAACAAGACACTCTATAACAATGTCTATATACTGCTCCCCCCCCCTTAAAAATGGTTTTCACCAAAGCATCTAACAATCTTAAAAGGTTTCATGTGTCAGCCTTTATACAAACGTAAAATTTAATTTCAAACTTCATTTAATCCTAAGAATCGATCGCAAGCTGCCATCACAAGCCTATTTCTCAGGGAGATATTAGCTTAGTAATGACCTTCCAACGCACAAGAAACTAAAGAGACTGTGAGAGCTTGTTTGATCTTCACCCAGACAGTCTGAGACAGAAAATTCCCATCCATTCTTAACAGAAACAAGAGCAGGCTTTTTCCTTCAGATGTATTTTAAAGCACAAAGCAGAGTTGATTAGGCCTTTCCACAGTTTCTCAAGTACTAGAAGTCAATAAATAACAGCAATCCATATTTGTTCCTAAAAGTGGAATGTTTAAGCTTTCAAGTTCAACTTATATAGCCAGCTAATTCACTGGTTCTGAATCTTTGCAGTGCATACCCTTGTGCCTAGCTGTCCTCTTTGCTGAAATGAACAGGGAAGCCATTAAGGTCAGGAAGCTCTCTGGTTGCACCAGTTGAACTGTTGGATCATGATGACTCTGTGTCTCTAACCATTACACCTGGGTAAGAAAGCAGACTTTGGCTTTCCATTGGCTGAATTGTGGAACTTTTAACTGGCCCTAGCCCTAACTGGCTCTGTTAAACATGGGTAAGAATTTCCTTGGCCAAATTAGCAAAGAGCATGATAATGGCAAAGCTTACTCACCCACCTGTTGCTTTCAGGCAATGAAAGAAAGGATGAGGTCTCAAGCTGAAGAAGATGCTGTTGCTGGTTTATAAAAATGCCGAAGAACTACACATCTAGTGATAGGTAGGGTCTATATGCAATGCATCTTGTATTGCCTAAACTGTCCCTCTCAAAAAAATGCAAAAATCTATTTTTTTTTTTCTAGTTTAGGGCATACCTAGGTTAGTTAAGTAAAAGTGGAAAAGGCATGGCAGGAAGGACAGGGCTGACCTGGAAGGTAGAGAAAAAGCTAAGGAAGAAAAGCAGAGTAGGTAACTGGAAGGGGAACTGAAAGAGTTTGTAGGTGCTTTATGCCAGCACTGTATACCTGCTACGAGCTCTGCTTAGCAAGCAACCAGGTCTCTGGTTAGTCACAAAATCTTTAAAAACTTCCCAGCTCTGCCTGCTTATCCTTATTTTTGTGGACAAGCTCTCTGCAAAGAAACCAAATGAAACAAACCCCAGACTTTCAATAAACTGGGTGGGTACAAACATATAGACTGGTTTTGATTTATGCTCAGTAATACATGTTTGCATCTGTGTAGTGTCCTGTATGACACTTGTGGTAGAAGCCACATCTCAATGCTGGGGGAAAGGAAGCCAGACAGTGTGACTCTGTGTGTGAATGTAAGAGTGTTGGTTACAGTCACAGCCTATGTGAGTGCAAAAGCTTTCAGTGGGGCTTGCTTCCACGTAAGCGTACACAGGATTGCCATCACCCCATCACTGTCAGATTCTCAGCAGTGGTGCTTAACTTTGCAAAGAAGTCATTTTCATTTGTCCACGGCATCATTTGCAAAGATGGCAACAACTGCTGAGGTGTGCACCAGGGTGAGGGGAGGACACAGAAGTAGCTTCTCTTTCTTCTTCTACTTGGATTACTGGTCACCATTATGTGCAGTTAAATTAAAATCAATGTGGCTTACTTTCCAGTAAACTCACATAGGGCAAAGGTCATACTCATGAACACAGCAATAAGACTCATTGGCATCCAGTGGAAGTTACCTCCAAGTAAGCATGTGCAGGGTTGAATGAGCCTCTATCATCACTAGACAGACAGAAGATTTTGGGTGAGAAGGTTGGAGAGGGAGAAAAAAAGAACAGAGTTTACCATGCATTGCAAAATCCCAAAACATGCAAGGAGTTCTTATGCAAATGAAGACACTTCCTTCACCTGCTGGAAAGAGTTACAGCTTATTATTTATAATTTATCTTGGCTACAGAAACTTCTAATAAAGTTTTTCATTTCGTAGTCATGGAATGGACATGAAGCTACACAGGAGTCTAACAATTCCCAGGTGTACATTCAAAGTTCACAGGATATAAGAAGAGTGCAATTTTCTTGGTAGGCTTTTGTTAGCTTCCTTTCCGTAGCCTCAATGTGAAAAGTGACTGACAAAAGAATGGAAAACTTGACAGTAGGGCAAAATATCTGATTTATTTATTTGCTGGTTCTTTGTTGAAACACGAATAGATTTGATAAAAGAGGAAACATTGCAGAAGACAAAAAGGCAGGTTTTATTTGATTTATACACTACCGTTCAACAGGTTCCCTGGGCACATTACAAAAGGATAAAAATTATAATAAAACACAGCAATATAAATGAACCATATCAAAGAAGTCAACACAATTAAAAAGAAACACCAAGCAGTAAAATAGCATAAAACTAGGACTGTACATCAAATTTGGGGCTTGATCTATAACTTTGGAGTGGCCTTGATCTGACTCAACCTGGACTCAGGCCATGAACTCAATCTGAGGTCTTGCACAGTGTTTAATTAGGGTTTTAAACTGTAATTAAATATGTGGTCGAGGGAGAAGGGAAGAGGTGCATGCAGACAGAAGTAGATTCAGTCCTCTTTCCTCCTTTCCTTGCCACCTGACCACCTTCCTTTTGACAGGGCTGGGTGGCTTTAAGTGGACCTGATCAAACCCAGGGATTCCTCAACTCTCTCCAGCTGATTATCGGTTTAGCTGGGGAATCCAGTATTTGGCTGGAGCCCAAGCACAGTCCAACTTAAAACCAGTCTGGGTCTAAGGTTATAAGGAAATAAGCTTTCTGAGCCACTGATCTTGAGAGAATAAAGTAAACAAAGAATGAAAGCATTATACATACTTATTGAAGATTTTGAAAGAAAAATCTGACCTCCAAAACATGCACACTGGAATATCGTGTCATACCAGTTACAAAAATTATGCCATTTATTTATTTGCAGAGAGGTAGCTGTACTAGTCTTTCACATCCAGAAAAAAAGTCTTGCTTTGCCCTTAGTTAGCATCTCAAAGGCTAACAACTTTTTATACATATACATTTATAAACTTTCATGAACCCATCCCTACTTTAGGTGCTGTTATGAGGTGGTTTTTTATGTTTAACATTAGTATCTTCTAACACATCTAATTTAACAATGACTTGTAGAATGTCTTGTTTACAAACATAAACCACATTTTAAGAAGGTTTTTCACATGAGGACATTTAATCATAGGTTAATTTAATAAGCTGTAAGCTATTTTCTTCAAGAAATGTGCGATAGATGGCAGATACTCAAACCTAGGGCCAGGAGAGGGCACCACATCTGTGTTCTCGGACCTTTACAACATCATTACTGGCTCATAATGCTAGAGAAAAGAAGTTATGGGGCATCATGCACAGTGGCTAATATTTAGATATTACTCATATTGCCATTTAAAATTGTTCCTATGCATGCCAAGTCTAGCCTGAAGCAAGTTTTTATGATGTTGGTTATAAACTCCTGAAAAACTAGATTTATATTGGAAATGCTAACAATCTGAACTCATATTGGACACAGCTGCTGCTACTTCCAGACCTGCCAGTTATCCAGGTTTCACATAGAAATGACTTACTATTTGCAAGGAAGTCACAGGAATTTTAGAGACAGATGGTGGCTATTTATTGGGTTGGGTGGTTATTAAGTGCTACAACAACTATTAAATGCTACCTACTTCTGTTCAAACAGGGAACACAGGCTCAATTCTGAATTCGCACCATATTACTCTTCATATAACCCTGGGGCGTCTTAGCATGATTAAAGGAAACACAACCCTATAAAACATTAGCCTTACCATATCTCTGCAAGTCTCTTTGAAGAGACTATTCCATATATTTATCTTCTACATAAATGAATGAGAAAGGCTTGCATTTGCCATTTTAAGCAAAAAAAGAAGGGAAGATATACTCCCTGTAACTACCGCTCAGGGATCTATCTAAAACACACTTCTTAAACGTTCACAAATTGGCATGGGCTGTATGGATACATGGCTTGTAACTAGTAATGCCACAGTATTGCTGTGATCCTAGTACAATCACATTCTAATGGGCATGAATGAATCTATCAATTTTGACTTCTCATTTTATCTACCATAGCTTCAAATTGCCCCATTTCTACACCACTGTGTAAACTTAAAATTTAAAAAAAGTCCTGAAAATTTGTATGCCTTTCTGTGTGCATTTCCTCCTAATATATACATTTTTGCAACTGCAAATGCATCATATTTTTACTATTATTCTTAATTTTGTGCACACTTTCCCATAATATACATGCACATTCTTTAGTTGGAGAAATACACCAGAAAATTCAGACAACTGTGAATTTCAAAGGATAGCTGGGTTTCGGATTGTGTATTGATTCAGAAAGTGCAAATCAGGTAGGTTGGCTTTCAGATGTGAACTGAATAAGTTCCTCTTCTATCCCGGCATTCTACTCAGCATTAACAAGAGATGCAAAAGCTGGAGGATAAATTGCATTTTCCCAGGGTCAGCATATTGAGATTTAAGCAATGAGAAAATGTGATTTCCTTGCAGCAATGACCGCTCCCCACTTAAAACGGGGGGCGCCTTTTGCGTGGACGCGTGCAGCCCTGGATCTGGAGTGGCCCCATCAGCATAGGCTTTGCCTTCCCTCAGGTGGGATACCTGGAGGTCCCCGCCTACCCCAGCGAGTTGTCCAATCCCACCTGGGGGAAGTGTTGCCAGGGAAACCAGGCCAGGTAAGGGGAGGGATTACCTGCCCACACAATAGAGGGTGGATCTTAATTGTTAATCCTCACTTGGCTCCCTGGAAAAGGGCAGCTGTCTTCTTTACGACAATGAGTCCCACCAGTGCCAGGATTTCCACTTGCACAATGGGGCTTTCCTCCTTCCATATGCACCCCCATGTCTGCCCCAAATCAGCCCCCAAGGGTTGAGGGAACTCTTAGAACAGGTTTAGGAGGCACATGGCAGAGGAGAGGGGGAGAATGCACAAGCCGAATTCCCTGCCCTGATGGAATGTTTACCTTAGCACAATGCTGAATTACACCCATCATATTAATAAGATGGTCTCGGCTGAGGTGCCGGGCAGTTCATGCATTCAAGTCATGTACTCATGCAGTGTGGAAAGTTTCTAGAAAAAAACCTTTTCCTTGGGGGGTGGAGGTGGGCATTCCCATGCTTACTCTCTGAGGCTAAGCCATGAAGAGTGCACAGTTAATGCGGGATCCTACCACCCATTCAAGCTAATGGATGGTCAAGGATGGACTGAAGTTCCCAGCCATCTGGACTGGAAGGACCTGAAGTGGTGAGACAGTGTACACAATCTCCCAAATTAGAGCCATCTGGACTTGACCTAACACAGAGAACATATATCTTCTTATTCTCATCCTTATTAATCCCACATGTCTACAAGCCAGTGTTTTCTGCATTCTTTCACAATGGTGTTTCATTTCAGTTGAAAGATTTTACCTTTGCTGCTCCCGTTATAAATGAGCAAATGTCCTCTCCAACTCGCAAAGAATCAATCAGGTTCTCTCCAAATGTCCCTTGAATTATCATTTTGGGACATGGACATGGGAATCTGACAGCAGGTTCACATAAATCATAGATCCTTTGATTGTTTATGCTGCAGATCTCTGAAAACAGATCCACCTTTTCCAACCTCAGATCTAGAAACTATTCTAGCCCTATGTGCTGAATTTCCACAAACATCCATTGTTGGCAGGGCTCCTTTAACCCAGCAGAAATTATTTGGATCTTGAAGATGTCAGTTCTACTTCTACTGACAGAATGGAAGATATTCGCAGGCAAATATGGTATTCAAGCAAGCAGTTCTTGGCAATTGAAAATATCAGATATTGTCTTATTGCGCTTTTATAAATTCCTTTTCCATATAGCTTCCAAATGACTGGATGGAAAAAAACAACAACCCACTTTTGTTAATAGCATGGGAAAGAGGTCTTGAAATATCAAAGCTGCTAGTGAAACAATATATATTTTCCAGATATACTGCATCAAATGAGACAGGATAACTACAAAACCCAGGACATAAATGTGGGGCACCTCTGGGGTATATATGGAAAAATGCTGCTCCATTCTGTCATTAAAATTGAAGAATTATAGTTATCGCTGATATTAAAAAGAAAACTCTAGCAGTTCCAGTGGCTACAGAACTCCCACCCACTTTCTGCAGAAAGTTGGAAATATTTTACTACAAAGGTTTTATAGTGCATGCCTGGATGGGTCTCCTCATTCATTTTTCAAATGCAATTGGGGAAAAAGATAAGGGGGAAGAAATAGATAGCGCAGTGTGTTACTGGATATTGTGACAGCCGGCAAAACAAGCGTCTTAGGGAAGAGTTGGTACATGCACCAAGGGAGATGGTTTGGGCAGCCAAAGATATGTTAGACAGAATTAAATGTCCTGGTTTTGAATACATCTCAGCCAAACTGGAAGTGGTGGTGTGAATATTGTTATGCAGTTTTACTTTTTACTCAACTATTTTTTATTTACGTTATTAATTATTCAACTAATTTGTCATAAGTTTTTTTATTCAGCTTGTGTACACCAGAGAGCAGTGTAATATTGTGGTGAGCTACAAATTAGGAAGCCATGGTTCAAATGGGGCCTTTGCCATTTGCTTATTAGTACTGCAATCCCATGCATGCCATCTCAAACAGAAGTAAGTCCAACTGACTTCAATGGTACTTACTATAAGTAAATGTGTATACTGGATTGCGGTCTAAGGTACATATACTAACAAAGCAATCCTAAGGATAGGAAGCTGGCAGAACTTCCACTGGCCAAAGATAACCTGACATATTACCCCTATTCCAAACTCTGTTCCGGAGCCACTAGTGGAAGAAGAGAAGTGGGGGGGGGGGACACACCGCCCCCGGCAGTGCGATCCCAGTGGGGTGCCATCGTGGCTGCCCCCCCCCGCTCCTGCCTGCTGTCCGCCCCCCAGTGCTGGAGCATGAAGCTCTGCCACTGTCTGGAGCACTCTAAAAGGTGTTGCTCCAACACTATTTAGGGGGAAATGACATTTCAGTTCCGCAGCTGACCACAATGACATATTTTCAGTCTTAAACTTCATTTCCCTCATTTGTAATTGGGGACCCTCCAAGCAGTGGTGATGCAGGTGGCGCTATGGTCTAAACCACAGAGCCTAGGGCTTGCCGATCGGAAGGTCAGTGGTTCAAATCCCCATGACGGGGTGAGCTCCCGTTGCTCGGTCTCAGCTCCTGCCAACCTAGCAGTTTGAAAGCACCTAGCAGTTTGAAAGATAAATAGGTACCGCTCCGGCGGGAAGGTAAACAGCATTTCCGTGCGCTGCTCTGGTTCGCCAGAAGTGGCTTAGTCATGCTGGCCACATAACCCGGAAGCTGTCTGCGGACAAACGCCGGCTCCCTTGGCCAGTAAAGCGAGATGAGCGCTGCAACCCCAGAGTTGTCCACGACCTGACTTAACGATCAGGGGTCCCTTTACCTTTAAGCTTACGAAGGAATGTGGGCACCCATGTATATGGAATTAACTCATTTCTTATATTGTGCTACCTTTTGCAAATGTAACAAATCTTGGCCAGTCTTAAGAGTCGAGGCTGCTTGAAACATTACTCATTTGACCCATGTAAAGGCACCATAAATAATTTCTTTGATAAAAAAAAAATGTCTATTTGCAAGTCAGACATTCTTTCTGGCTTGTTGATATTCCAAGTCTGACTGGCAAATAGACATGGATATAAATCCTGCCAGCATTTTGTTTATACCACTCCATACCGGCAGCATTCTTTTGCATAAAGGTAACAGAACAGCTAAGAAGAAGAACTGGAAAATTTTAAAAGGTAGCACAACTATGGTATCCTAGCCTTTGGTCTGAAGGCTCATCACAATGTTAAGCTTGCTGAAGCTAAGCAGGTCTGCACCTGATTGGGATTTTGCCTGAGGAAACCTATACAGATGTGTGCGAGTCCCATGTGAGAAATGTGGGATAACAGTCACAACTGCAACCATTAGGAATGGGCAAGCAGTCTGTAACTTGCTCTTCCCTCCAAAATCAATGGGGCCCTTTGAACTTTCAAGATCTCAGCTGCATACTACCTTTTGCACATCTCTATCTCTCTCTCTCTGTGTGTGTATGTGTTTGTGTGTTCCTGTGGTTAGAGCAAATTTGGTAGCAGCTAATTGAAATTTGTATTTTAAAAAAGGATGAGAGAGCCCCTCGCCCTTTAGGTAACTAATATTTTTAGTCTTATTTATACCCAAGAATCATGGGACTGAACTAAAACTCAGCAATTTCCAGCGGCAGTGGTGGATCTTGGGGTCTCAAATTTCAGCAGTGTCCTGTGCAACACCAAAATTTGACTCCCCCTCTGCCTTTCATGCTCCATTGTAAATCGTTGTTGTGGCATCCTCAAGGCTCCGCATCAAGTGTGACCGAACCAGTCGTGCTCCCCTAAATCCACCTCTGCCAGCAGGAAAGCAGGAGGTCATGGAGACCAATTAGTCCTCTCTCATCTTCTTTGTAGCGTCATGCCAACTGGTGCCACTGTTACCTTTGCTAAGGAGAGTTCTTCCTCTTGGGGAGGGGAAAGCAGCTAGCAGAGGGCTTGGAGATGGGAGTGAAATTGAGGTAGGGGTAACAGACCTAATGAAGCCTTATGGGTTGCACAGGTACAGGTTTTGCTTCAGAAGGGATGGCAAATCCTAAATAACAGAGTCTAGCGGGAAGCAAGGGAAATTGGGCGAAGCAAAATTAAAAAGGTATAAGTGGAGGGCAGTGCAAGTTCACAGGGAGGGGAGAATTTATGAGAAGCTGAGGAGAATCTCTCGCATCCTTTGCTTGTTAAAAAAAAATGTCCTGAAAGGGGCTACTTCATGGAATCCAACTTCTCCCTCACCTGACTGAAGACCTAATTCCAAGCTTTTAACAATTCATCTGGTGCTATCTTTATAAGAAGATTGGGCTATTAACAGGCTCAGGGAACTACAAGATCCTTCCCTGATAGATTAATAGACCAGGCAAGTTCAGACTTGTCCTAGTTCAGTGAATACACATTCACTGAATCGAGTTGCCAATAAACATCTGGAGGCACTGATACTGTCTGGGGTTATGAGAAACATAAACCAGAAGTAAGCAGTAGTTAGTCACATGCATCTTGACCTATTAGAAACTGAAGCAACTTTGGCCACTGAAAGGCACAAATTTATAGAGGATTTTATGTAACTCTGACAACTTAATATATTCCTAACTCTACATGACAGGCCCTCCAAATACATATTAGAAACAGCCTCTCTTGATGCAATATTGTAGAAGAAAGAGTTAAAGCTAAGTTAGTTTCTTTAATCTGCAGGACATGACTACATAAGGATTTAATGTGAAGTACATATTAAATAAACAACCTTAGGTAATACAGCTTAATTTTAGAACTTCCCTCCGTGCTAAAGATGATGTTGAGACATTGCTTCTGCTCCAGAAGTCTCTTACAGTTTCTTTGTGGCTTGTTTCTTTCAAAGCCATAGCGGAGTGACTTTACCTTCCAGCACCACAAACTGAAACTGATCGTATTTAAAACTTTATATCTTAAGAATGGAAAAAGCAGACAAAAGCAGCAGACTTTTGAATCTACACATACTTTATAGAAGCTAATCCAGATGGTTCAAATTATCAAATGATGTAAATTGGTATAATCCTTAGTGGGATTGTTCTACTGAAAATGCACATTCTAAAACAGAATGAGCTTTCTACTGTAGATTATTATTCTTTTTTTAAAAAAAATGAAGATAAACTTATTGAAACCATACTGTCCTAAAATAGTCTGGCAGCTTACATTTACTAATAATTTATGATCATATACATTTTTTTACTTAGGAACAGCACATTCCTTTTTTATTTCTGACTCTGGGAGTGACAGCTAGTATCCTATATAATACCTAGGACCTGGGCTCGTCTACTATATAAATTATACACTAGTATTAGACTGAAACGAATTGCTGTTGGAACATACTTGGCAGGAATGTATAATTAAATTTTATTGCCTTTGCTAAAAAGCATCTATACCTGATTTACAAACTCTTTAGATCACAGTTAAGGTTGGTTTATTTATTACAGGTTGCATATTTAAACTCTGTGTAGGATATATTCCTAATGGCCCACATGTATGAACATACTTTTGTTTTCATTAGTCTTTAACTGTGATTATTTCACAACTGTATATCAAATAATAAAACTGTAATAATATATTAATGCAATGCACATTGGTATAACAGAAGCAGAGAGGGTGGCTGTTGGATTGCAAGTATCAAAATGTTGCCGTTTTGGTTTTAACTTATTGTGCTCTGCCAGCACACAGCAGTTGCCTCTACACGTACCCAATGTGGGACCTTGTTAACTTTACAGGCTGAAGGGGTTTGTCTTTGTAACTGGGATCCCTGGGTGCCAGTCCTGTTTGCTACAGCTACTCCGCTGCTCCCAATAATTGCATCTGAGATAATGAAAATATGTCATTCATTGCAATATTGTATTTATTTTGATGGTTCTGGAGTACTGCTTGCACGTACTGTATGCCTTGTAAATGTAAAGGGACCCCTGACCATTAGGTCCAGTCGTGACTGACTCTGGGGTTGCGGCACTCATCTCTCTTTACTGGCCGAGGTAGCCGGCGTACAGCTTCCAGGTCATGTGGCCAGCATGACTAAGCCGCTTCTGGCGAACCAGAGCAGCGCACGGAAATGGCGTTTACCTTCCCGCTGGAGCGGTACCTATTTATCTACTTGCAGTTTCATGTGCTTTCGAACTGCTAGGTTGGCAGGAGCTGGGACAGAGCAACGGGAGCTCACCCTGTCGCGGGGATTTGAACCGCCGACCTTCTAATCGGCAAGCCCTAGGCTCTGTGGTTTAACCCACAGGGCCACCCGTGTCCCTGTATGCCTTGTAGTAGCAAGTATATTGCGACGAACACATTCGTGGCACTCTGCT
The DNA here is from genome assembly GCF_964252035.2 of Podarcis erhardii. Classification (NCBI taxonomy): domain Eukaryota; kingdom Metazoa; phylum Chordata; class Lepidosauria; order Squamata; family Lacertidae; genus Podarcis; species Podarcis erhardii. Next base: position 38,974,139 of record NC_138512.1, read on the forward strand.
TGCCATATATTGTGTCTTGTGTACTGGCTTGAACCCCTCTCGCCACCCCTATTTGTGTATGTTCCTATACATTGGTTTCCTTATTTTTGTCCTTCAGGATTTTGTTTAAGGCAGACCTCACCAACCTGGTGTAATCTAGATGTTTTGGAATGACAACTCTTATCAGCATGTGACGACAGTTCCAATCCAAACCATCTGGAGGGCACCAGGTTGGAGAGGCTGGTTTACAGAGTAATTAGTAGGACTGGACTCATACCAGTGGAGCTTCAGAGACTTGATTCAGAGGGAACTGAAATGAAATGATTCAGCTTGGCACTCCATCCTTTACTTCTCCTTTCTTACCCAAAATTACCTGGTGGCAGGTAGGGGGCTCCGTTAGACCCTGGAACAGAGATGGGCAAAGCATAGCAGGCCTCTGGAAGTTTTCTATGAGGCTTTGGAGCAGCATCTTCCGCTTCCTCTAACTAGCCTAAAGGTAAAGGGACCCCTGACCATGAGGTCCAGTCGTGGCCGACTCTGGGGTTGCGGCGCTCATCTCGCTTTACTGGCCGAGGTAGCTGGCGTACAGCTTCCGGGTCACGTGGCCAGCATGACTAAGCTGCTTCTGACGAACCAGAGCAGCACACGGAAATGCCGTTTACCTTCCTGCCGGAGCAGTACCTATTTATCTACTTGCACTTTGACGTGCTTTCGAACTGCTAGGTTGGTAGGAGCAGGGACCGAGCAACGGGAGCTCACCCCGTTGCAGGGATTCGAACCGCCAACCTTCTGATCGGCAAGTCCTAGGCTCTGTGGTTTAACCCACAGCGCCACCCGCGTCCCTTCTAACTAGCCTTACTAGTCAACAATTTTTCACTGGTCTTGCTGGCCAATCCAAGAACTGCAGTTGCCAGTGTCCCTGAAAAGAGCAATTCCACAATCTGTGACTTCAATTGTCACCTCAGCAATCTTAAAGGGCAAGGATGGCCAACAGAGCAGTGAGGCGAGATTTCACACAAAGGGCCAAACTGTACTACATAGTCTGAGATTTGATCTTGGCTTAAATCAGGGCTTCCCCCCAGGGGGAACTCACAGGAACTCACTTCCGGCTCCTCTCAAGTGGGTTATGGGACCTCTCAGGTGAGCACCACTGAACGAGGGAGGTGTTCATGGTGAGTTCCGGCATCTCTTTTTCTAGAAAAATAGCACTGGCTTAAATACGTTTTAGCAAATCTATAGCAAACCCAGAGTTTCTCACTTCAGACATTAACAGGGAACTCTGGATTGAACAAACCAGGACTAGAATTGCCAAAGCTTAATTATTTACTTGTTTTACATCCTACCTTTTCACCAAGGAGGTTACGGTTGTTTCCCTGGTTTCCCCAACCTCACAACAACTCTGTGAGGTAGATTAGTCTGACAGATAGTAACTGGCCCAAGGTCACCCAGGGAACTTCAGGACCCAAAGGACAGCAGGGTTCACACACCCACACACACCAATCCTAGTATGTGAAAAGAGCTGGGGAGGAGCAAAGAGGGGTGAGGACAGTGTGTGTTGGTGGAAAAGCTCACACCAAACCATAGTTTACCAAGTCAGCTTTGTTAAGTGCAAGAGAGCCCACTGAGCTGAACTTGACGTGGGGGGGGGGCGGGACTTCTACCATGCCCCCCTCCTTTTCCCTTTGCTTCGAAACATTCCCCCTGTTTGGATAAGGAAGCTAAACCGAGTGGCCATTCTAATAGTTGATTTCTAAAAAGGAAGATGCGAGGGTACATGGAAGCTCCTAACCTCCGATGCGGGGAGGGTGGGATTGCGGCTGGAGAAAATGCACTCTGCTTACGCACAGAGACACAGCGCTCCTGTGCAGCTTCAGAAACCGCAGAAGCAGCAGTCAGCGGTGGAACCCTTGGCCCAACAACGCGCCTTATCGTCCGCTGCTCTTTCCTCCTTTACAGCACCTGTTCTTACGCGGCCAGTTGGCAGCCGTCGAGAAAGAGGGAGCGCGCACGGGAGTCCAGCAGCTCGCTTGAACTTTGCACGACTTTTCGGTTGCTGGTGCCGCCGCCGCCGCCGCCTGCTGAACAAGAGCGAACGTCACCCTGCGCCGCAGCCGGGCACGCCTGACTGACTGGCCGCTCCTGCCTGGGCTTCCTGCGCGCTCCTCCTGCTGCTGCTGCTGCTGCTGTTGCGGCGGCGGCCCTTCCTGCAGTGGCGGCGGGAGGCGGGGGGAGGCTTCCTTCTCACCACAACCACCTTTTCCCGCCAGACCTGGAGGAGGAGGAAGAGTAGGAGGCGACAGCGGGGCAGGTTGGGGCCGCCAACTGCGAGTGGAGGGGAAGAAAGGAGGATCTTTGGGTAGCTCGAAGGAGACTCCAGAACTGGCCTGTGATAAGACCATAGAAGGCTCTGTGAGGAGGAGAGTTGGCGCGAGAAGGGAGGGCGCGCAAGAATTCGGGGTGGAGCAGACCAAGGCGCCGCGCGCGCGCTCGTGTCTGTGCGCGCGCGCGTGTGTGTGTGAGAGAGAGAGACAGAAAGTAGCTCTGAGGTTAAAAGAAAGAAAGGAAAAGGTTGCTTTTCAGGGGACTGTCGCGTTACGTTGGTGTTCTTCAACTCCTTCCAAGCAAAACTTCTGGGGCGCCAAAGTGAAGCCAGGTGCTGCTCCTTGGGAAAGGCGAGCGGGGAGCCTGGAGTGAGTTTGCTCGCTCGCTTCCTCGCTTCTCCTCCTCCTCTCCTCCCTCCCCCCTTCCCTGCCTGCCTGCCTGGGTCGTGGCTTGCTGCTCACTTTTATTTTCCTTTCCCACCCATTCCGAGCCTCCGCCCCCTCCCTCCTTCTCCTCAGGAGCGATGAGGGGGAATGGCAGAAACACGTGAAGGCGAGGAGAGAAAAAACCCCGGGACTCCCAGCCAGGGGTGAAAGAAGCTGGCTCGCCTGGCAGCGTCGAGGCTGCTTAGTCGCGGGGAGAGAGCAAGAGAAGCCGAGAAGGTGGTGTGTGTTTGTGTGTGGGGGTGTGTGTGTGGTGTGTCGCCCTCCCCGCTTCCTTTCCTCCCAAAGGGAGCTCTTTTCCCCACCCCTTTCCCTCGGTTTGTTGGGTAGTTTCTTGTTCCCGAAGCTGACAGGTGCTCCTCCGATCCAGCAGTGCCTTCTGGCGCCCCCTTTTCTTCTTCTTCTGCTTCCCCCAACAACTATTTTCCAGGATTGTTGCGTCCTCCTTGGGAAGCTGGTTTGTGAACCTTAGAAGAAGGAGGAAAAGGAGAAGAAGGAGAAGAAGGGGGGGGGGGGTTGAACCCTGGAGACGCGGAGGGGAAAAGGCTGCCGAGGGAGAGAAAAGTTTTGGATGGGATTATGTGGAAACTACCCCGCTCTTCTCGGCTGCTCGAGCAGGCTCAGTGCTGCTGCTGCTGCTGCTGCTCCTCCTTTCTCGCCAGCGCTGCAGGCTTCGCGGGCTGGTGGAGGTGGTGAAAAGGACCTGATCTCTCGGCAAGTGCCTGGCTTGCGTTGTGTGCCTGCGAAGAGCTTCAACCCCCCCCAGCCTGCCAAATGCTCCTCTTCGGGTTCTTCTTGCTGACATCTGCCCTGGTCAGCCCAAGACAGGGAGCCCAAGGCGAGTCCAACCTCAGCAGCAAGTTCCAGTTCTCCAGCGCCAAGGAGCAAAACGGTAAGGAAAACCCCCCACATCACCCGAGATCTCTCTCTTTGGCGTGCGTGTTTTTGTTGTGTCTAGAGAGAAGGCATAATAAAAGTGTAGTTGCAGCGAGCAACACACGCTGGGGGAGAAGGAGGAGTCGCCGGGGCAGGGAGGTTTTTTTTTTTTTTTTTTTTTTTTTGCATTCCCTTCTTCTTGCTGCTTCTGCAAAAAAGAAAAAAAGAGCCTCAGGGGTTGGGCTGTCGTGGAGCGGCTGGGTGACAACTTTTTAAAGGGCGCCTGTGTTTTCACGCTGGAAACAAGAAGCCCTCCCTACTGTTTCCAGCGAGGCTGTAAAGATCTCCTTTGAAACTCGCACACTGGGAGGGAAAACATCGCCCTATGCCAGAGTGAGCCTGGAAAGACTGAAGCCAAAATGAATGAGACTTGGCAGGTCTGACTTCACGGCGTGTTTGTCACTCCAGGAAACTTGTCAACCTCGTTAACTAGAGCAGGATAGGTAAAAAGGGCACCAATTAAGCGCTCGAGAAGATAGGGAACTTATTAACTATTCCCCCCCTCCCTCCTTGAAAGTGCTCCCTGTGAATTGGTTGGTGTGCCTGTTCTAATTACCTTTTTTTTTGCACTCCACCCCCCCCCCCCAAATATGCCTCTGTATAGTGTGGGTTCCTGGAGAATGACCTCTTCCTTTGCACGTGCTGGAAACAAGCTAATCTGCTGCATAGGAAATGAGAGTAACTTTTTAAAGCTTTCAAGTGTACCTGAAATGTTTAGAAAACTCTCAAATGCAAGTTCCTTTGGGCTGGGGTTGAGCAGACCTGGAGAAAGGCTCCTTTCATAGAGAGGGGCAGCTTCAGTGTGTGTAATTTGCTTAGCCTCCGAACTCCATATGATTTACATTATTCAGATTTTTGAAGGCCTCCCCCCCCCCTTGATCTTCTATTACAAAGCCATTTAAAGGAATACTTTGCAAACAGAAATGTTATATGCCATATGAAACCGCACCACAAATGTAGGCTGCCTAAATTTAGGCTATTAAACACCCTGTTTTCCAGTGGTGTGTGCTAATGTAAGGGGAAAATGTTTTAGTAGTTTCCTTGCTAGCTAGAAAGATGTGATTTCATCAGGATGCAAACTAGCCAAACAGGCATCAGTAAGAAGGGCGGCGGGGGGGGGGGGGGAGATCTTAAACTTGCAGTAGGAAAAAGTGAATGTAGTATTGAATGACATATCAGCTTTGAAGATGTCAGTGCAGACCAGTGAAAATCCCTTGTGTTCCTTGAAAATTGGTCTTCCTCCATATATATTGCGTGAGGGATTTTTTGTTACAAAGTTAACAGAGAACCAAATAGTCCCCCACTGTTATATGAATTTGTAGAATGTGCCTTGTGCTATTAAATTCAGCAAGAGGGATTCATATTGCTGTTGGTTTCTAATGTGATGACATATGGCACCTGCATAGTGCTAGAGCTACTGATCAAAGAACAGCCCAAGGATCAGAGTGACTGCAGAGGGCCATGGGAATATGATCAAAAGAGTCAGAAGCCCAACTCTACATCCACAGGAAACGAATCACACCAACCTTTGTATTTGAAGCTAAGGAAAGCATCTACCTTTCACGACAGTAGAGATTTCTTCACCTTCATTGCCCTCCAGTTCCTCTGTGGGATGGAGGTTTCAGGGTTTCACAGGATTCTGTGATAACCAATGAACAGAAAACCTATATTATACTGTGATTCTGCTAACCATTCCAGTGGGAACAATTCCTCTTGAACAGGTTTAGCTTTGTGGGAGAATGAACATGGTGGCTGATGTTGCTTGTGGATTGCACTGCCTCTGTAATCACATGGGATGTGGGCTGAAGAGATTAAAGTTACCCTTTCATCCTTAGTTGAGACAAAACAGGGCCCCCTGTTTATTGGTTAAATGTGTAAACTGTATTTCCCCAAGGAGTTTGGCGATGAATACCTCCACATCTTGTCTTTTCTGCTGAAGGAGGCAATTTCAATAAGGTCCCTTAAAGATATATTTGTATGACAATATGCCTGAGTTGAATAATAATAATAATACTTTAATAATTTATACCCCATCCATCTGGCTGGGTTTCCCCAGCCACTCTGGGCTGCTTACAGCACATATAAGAACATATTAAAATGTTAAACATTAAAAAATTCCCATTCCAGGGCTGTCTTCAGTTGTCTTCCAAAAGTTGTGTAGTTCTTTATCACCTTGACATCTGATGGGAGGGCATTCTACAGGGAGGGTACCACTACGGAGAAGACCCTCTGCCTAGTACCCTGTAACTTCTCGCAGTGACAAAACTGCCAGAAGACCCTCAGAGCAGGACCTCAGAGTCTGGGCTGAGTGATGGGTGTGGAAATGCTTCTTCAGGTATACTGGGTCAAGGCCGTTTAGTGCTTTAAAGGTCAGCACCAACACTTTGAATTGTGCTCGGAAACGTACTGTGAGCCAATGTTGGTCTTTCAGGACCAGTGTTATATGATATCACTATTTGACGTCTCAGGAGTCTCCCCAGCCCAACTAGCCAACACTTTGAATTGTGCTCAGAAACATACTGGGAGCCAGTGGAGATCCTTTAGGACCAGTGTTATATGATCCCAGTGGCTGCTCCCAGTCACCAGTCTAGCTACCACATACTGGATTAGTTGTAGTTTCTAAATCAACTTAAAAGGTAGCCCCATGTAGAGTGCATTGCAGGTGTCCAAGCAGGAAGGAGATAACCAGAACATGCACCACTCTGGTGAGACAGTCTGCAGGCAGGTAGGGTCTCAGCCAGCATATCAGTTGGAGCTGGTAGATAGATGCCCGGGACACAGAAATGACCTGTGCCTCTATGGACAGCTGTGAGTACAAAATGACTCCCAGGCCACACACCTGGTCCTTCAGGAGCACAGTTTCCCCATTCGGGACCAGGGAGTCCCCGACACCCACCTGCCCCCTATCCCCCCCCCCAAAAAAAAAACAGTATTTCTTTCTTGTCAGGATTCAACCTCAATCCATTAGCCACCATCCATCCTCCAACCGCCTCCAGAAACTCTCACAGGACATTTATTTGGGGATCACAGGGTGGTTTATAATATTAAAACACAAAAATGCATAACATAGTAAACAAATACAATACCCCCATTAAAAGAAATGTGTTTCCTTGTGCTGCTCTGTTCGCCAGAAGTGGCTTAGTCATGCTGGCCACATGACCAGCTGTAAGCCGGCTCCCTCGGCCAATAAAGCGAGATGAGTGCCACAACCCCAGAGTTGGCCATGACTGGACCTAATGGTCAGGGGTCCCTTTACTTTTACTTTATTGTTTAATTAACCAAAGGCCTAGAAGAAGAGGGCTGTTTTTGCCTGACACCTCCATAAAGATATGTAACAAAGGTGAGAGGCGAGCTTCTCTGGGGAGAGCATTCCACAAGCATGGAGCTGCCACAGAAAAGGCCCAATCTCATGTTGCTGCTCTCGGACGAGGCACACGAAGAAAGGCCTCAGATGACGATTGAAGGGTCTGGGTTGGTTCATATGTAAACTTGTAAGCAAAATAATAGAGTAGAAAAATTACTAGAATAGTAGCACTTTCTATAGTATACTTCATAGTTTCGATAGTTGTATTTTTTACTTCAGTACCCAAGTTCCACCTGGCATGGAATGAGGTATACTAGTGGCATCACTGGGTCTTAAGTGAACCTTAAGTAAATAAATGAACCACAAAAACACCCCTTTTTGTAATTATACTGTCTTAGGTCTGTTTATATATCTGAACTGCAGGCTATGTTGATTTATAGTCTCTACTTTGGTAGTGCAGCATGGATTGTAATGTAAAAATTAGCCTAAACCTCCACTTAACATTCTTATCACATTATTTATTATTTATTAACCCATTAATTATAGTTGGACTATTTTAACTTACCATAATTAGAGTGATTTTTGCACCCTTCGACTTAAAATGCTTTGTGCCTCTTAGATTAAGCTACCCGAAGCAAGTAAAACTACTTGAAGTTGCCATTGTAATGTAGCTGTTCTCATGGCATTATTACATATACCGTCATAATAACAGTACTATCAAGGGTGTTTTTTTTGGGGGGCGGGGTGTCTGCTAGCTTGATAGCATGTTTTACTTCAAAGCATGTTCTACTGAGTTCAATGAGATTCATTTCCAAGGAAATGCACATAGGATTGCAGTGTCACAGTCTGATCCTAATTCTATACATTTGTTCTCTAAGGGAAAATAGGATGTTGCATTGTATCTGGTCAGATATTTGCCTATCCAGCCTAGTATGTGGACTGACATTGAATTTTATGGTTTAGGGTTTCAAGTCTTTCACATCACCTGCTATCAGATACTTTTAACTGGAGATGCCAGAAATTGCCCTAGGGGCTTCTGAATGCAATGCATATGTTCTACGACTGCCTCCTAAATTGTGGCCACTGTCTATTACAGGGGTCAGCAAACTTACTGTGCCTCGGGCCGGTGTCTCCAGCACTGATCACGTGGCAGGCCGGAGGGCGGGGGAGCACGTGCCCATACGCATGCACACACACTATTTCCGGCACACTTCTGGGTTGGAGGAGCACCGGAAATAGCTTGTGCGCATGTACATGGGCCTCCTCTAACCCGGATGTGTACCAGAAATATTGCTTGTGCATGCACACAAGCTATTTCCAGTGCTCCTTCGACCTGGAAGTGGGCAGCTGTTCCTGGGTTATGGTTAATGTAAACCAGCAATCCTGGTTTACAACAAATTGGTTAGTTTAACAAGACTACTTCATAACCCATGCTTTGAAGCTGGCTTGTTATGAAACTTGCAAGAGTATTTTTTTAAACTGGGGTCCCTGGTTTGAAACAGCAACCGTGGATTTGTAAAAATGAAACTAACTACTGTCAAGGTCGTGCTTTACTTGGGTTATTCTTGCTTGCCCATGTGTTGCTAAACCATGATTCAACATTATGTGTGAACGTAGCCATTTTCTTTTCACTGAGTTATGAAAAAAATACCTAATAATTTCTGCCCGGTAGGAAAGTACACAGGTATTTTGTATCATCCAGTCAAGTTTTTACGCATTCCTTTTCTTTTCTAGAAGAAATTTAAAACTAAATTAAAAATGGTTAATAATCTGTACATGGAAAGTGTTCAGTGGAACACTTTGTTTCCTAGAACTGAACCAAAAGTTATTGGGCAAAAGTTTTCTTTTTCATAAAAATTCTCATTGCTCATATTTTCGCTGCCTTTTGTTGCCTGTTTGTGATCCTGGCATGATTCTAACATTGTGTGCTATGCTGGTTTTTTTCTACATTTTTTCTCAAATGCCAGTGAAAGCAGGAAACATTGTTGCAGCACTGATAATGATTGCAAACACCATCATTTGTAGCCCAAAGTCGTTACTTTTTTCTGTTGCATCTTCTTGAGTCATCAAGAGAAAATGGTGTCAACCAGCAGCAGGGGGAACTATTGGCATGACAACAAGGCCACACAACATAATTTATAGCACTTGGAAAGCATTCCCCACCCTCAAAATTCCTGAAATTGTATTTTACCTCTTTGAGAACTACAATTTCCAGCACCTTTAAGCTACAGTTCCCCAGATTCTTGAGTAGTGGGTGTAGGGAAATGTGCTTTCAATGTGTTTTTAATGTATGGTATATACACAGCCTAAGTGTAGCAAACACTTTAGCCCTGTTTTCAGTGCTCTCTCCTTACAAAAAAAAAAAAAATATACTTTTTTTGTAACTCACAAGTTGGTTGATAAAATTGAGAGTGGAGGCCATTTCAGCTGATCCCTAATTAATACATTAAAGTATGTATATCAGCAATGACTAGCTAGCTGTTCCTTCTGGATAGAGTAGAAATATTGAAAAGAGCGAGTGAACTTGGAGAGTAAGAATGAAAGTGTATCTTTCCATTTAATGATAACTTTTATACCTACATTGAGGTTAGTTGGTGAATGGTCACTGACTCTAGTATATCATCAAAAACTTCAAAGCAGGGAAAGAGCAATGCATTCTTTGTTTATCATATCCATTCAAAGAAACGTAATGGAATAAAAATGTAAGGAATGTAGTTGTTGAAAGTTGAATGCTAACTAAGAGCACTATAAGCACTGTAAATCCACATCTTGCCAACAACGTCAGTGATTCATAGTGGGTGGCATGCTCTTCATTCTATGTTCATAAAGAGATTGGAATATGTCGTGTCAAAAGAAGAATAAATAGTGCAAAACTTAGGCTGCATACACACCACACTTTTAGAGCGTGACCCCTAACAAACCACAGTGCTCAGGAGGGGAAATCTGCTTTGAATGTGCTTCAAAGGTACAGTTTGTATGCAGCCCTATAGTTCTCTTCATTCTTGCTTTTCTGACCAGCTCAATACATTTTGTTGCACCATCTATAAAATATTTTACAGGAGGGTGTGATTTTACTTGGCTAAATCTACAGAAAATGCTTAGCAATGCAGTATATTGTTATACAAGGCAAATGTTAAATTCTTTATTAATTTGGAAGTCCGGTCAGTATTATTACTATAGTGAGTCAATGGTCTTACTTACAAGAAAAGGGGTAGGGAGCCTCTAGGACCAGTAACTAGTGTGGCACACTCCAGATGTTGTTAGACTACAGCGCATATCCCTGACATATTTCTGGTGGTGGTAGAAGTAGTAATTCAACAGTTAATGAAGGGTATGATATTATTCAGAAATAATTCATTAGCCACACCACAAAATGCATTTTTCACAAGGAAGAAGTAAATTGATACCTTGGGGTTGTTATTACTCCATTTTCTAGGGGGGAATAGGGTGGCATTTTTAGAGTAGAGAGAGAGAGGGAGGAACTCTGGGAAAGGGTAGAGTGAATCCTAGTCTTATAATCTGATTATATCATAATGGTTGCAGAGCATCAGGCTCCATCTTTCATTCCCAAAGCTTTGCTTTTAATTGGGGTTATTTGCTTGCTCCAGATACTAAGTGTAGATATTATTATTTATTGAATTTATATACCACCCTGTAACTGGAGGTATAGATCCTGAGAAAGCATTTACCAGCAAAGTAACTGGCTCTGCTTCATCTTTCTCCACGCCTTTGGAATTAGTGTTGACATTTCACAAGCAAAAGTAAACCTTCATTTCCCATTGTGTTTACTTCCCAGAACAGGTAAAATCAAAGTCATGATTATTCCAGGGGAAGTTTTGTTGAAGACTGATCATAAACATCACATTGAGACACCATTAATAAACAAGGGCAATAAAAATGCTAATCTTTTATCATTGCAAATGCTTTCAGTATCATCATTTGTGGACTATGAAGAGCCAGACTATATGTTGCACTACAGCCATATTTAACATTAGCCCAATAATCCCTCTTATTGCAAAGCACGTTCATGAATGTGCAATGTGTAGTGTCTAGATACATTTGTACAATACTTCTCCCAATGATCCTTTGTGGTTAAATCTCCCTGGCAGCTCTGTTTATGGACAGAGGACATTGAGGACCACATAGTTTCTTGGGATTAAAGTGTGACAAATGCAAGAAGGGATAGCGCGACCACATTTGAAATGCATCTTTTGTTTCTTGGTCATCAATAGTTCTAAGTGTGTACTTTGGTTAGGTACAATTATTCGGATGTACTAAAATAGTTTTGCTACACCCATATTCAGTAAGATCATGTTTAGAGTCAAATCATTCATAGAAATTGCTTTTCTTAACTCTCTCCTAAGAAACAATGCATTCTACCAGTTTCTTGGCACACCTAACGAGACAGCTCTTGGGTGATCTCTTACACTGATGTAATTTCATTGAAGTCAAAAGAGAGAAGTTTATAATGTGAGTGTATTGTTTCCTAAATTAGTATGGATTGCATTCTCAATGGCTTCAATCCAGTGAAGTCTGGGATATGAGCCGGGAAGGAGTGTACTGATTTTCCCTTCCTGGCAGCCTAACAAGTCTAATGAAATGCTGCTCTGGGGGGTTCTCTGACCTTTGGGTGGCTTTAACAGGGACTGCCATTAAATAGAGAGCTGAATCCCCCTTCCCACCTAACATGGGCACTTGAATTCCAGACATAGGATTTCAACAGAAAGCAGCCCCCAGTAGATATGATGAGTTCTCTGAATGACAAAGCACAGGAAATGTTTTGTGTGTGTTTCTATATGGTGTTTTCATCTACAAAATACCAAAAACCATGTGCAAGCATTGTTGCAAACATTTCACCAGTGGTGGTGAATTTATATGAGGCCACTTCCATCAGGAAAGAGCTTGTTCAACTTGCTTGTGGTTATGGACCTCATTCAAACACTCTAAAACAAAATAAAAGGAATGGATGCAATAACTTCTTTATGGAAAAACTATAAAAAGTTGCAGGGTTGTGTAAACAAATTGGGTCATTTACTAGACGTTTAAGTGATGGATATGAAATCCAAACTCAAGAGTCTGGGTTATTTTACAGCTATCTTGATTATATTTCACCTGTAAAATGAGGCATGACATAATTTTCTTTTAGTCATTTTATTTAGATGAAGAGTGACAAACTGCATTATTATGAAATTGTGGTAATATTTCATTTCCCATTGTGCTAAAACTTAACTATTGTGGCAAACATATTAGTCATTTTCTTGAGGTTTTCTTTAACAGTTCTAAAGAGATAAATTATGGGAGGATTATGAATTCCAGGAAGAAAGGGGAGGGGGAACCTAAACTGAAGCCTTGGTTTTGAGATGTGGATTATGATTCAGTAGACAGTAGCTATTCAGTTCATGGGATTCTCTTTGGAATGAGAATCACCTTTGATTAGAAGAAATTTCTTAGAATTGGAAGACCAAATATAGCACATACACAGTCATGTTCTAGAAGTCTGTTCAACTGTTCAGCCAGGCACCCGGGCCCCTGCAGTGATGGGGGTGGGGAGATTGATGCTCCTCTCGGTGGGGAGATTGATGCTCCTCTCGTGCTATCCTGGCTGCGTTACCAGCACTGGGCAGGACCACGACCAGGGGTGGCCCCGCTGACTAATCAGTGACAGTAGGGGCCTGGCCATGGGGAATTTAAACCACGGCATGGCTGGGGCCCCCTCCTCTCTTGTCCATCACTGTATCTCCTAAACCCACCCACCCTCTTTTTTAATGCTTTGCTATGACATGACTTTTCTATGGACAAATATCATCTACCACATTGTTGGGGCCAGGTAGGAATTAATTCCACTTGGCAAATTGGCACCATCCATTTGGTTTTCGCTTACCTTGTAACAATCATCACAACTTTGTGAGGTTAGGCATTGGGTATGTCTTTGTTTGAATGGAGGGTTGTAGCCTCCGCCTGCCCCTCCTCATTAAGGGTATCCTGTTAAAGGGATCTGGGGGTGTGGGCTCTGTCTGATGCATAAACATGGGCTAGGGCCATGCCACAACCTCAGCGGGGACCCCTCACAGTGCCCCTGTTTGATGTAAGTCATAGGGCTCCCCCTATTGGTGGTTTACCTTTAGATGGACTCCCTGCAGACAGACGGGAATCGAGATATAGCCTGGCTTCACCCAATGCCTAAACCAAACCACTCACATCTGTAACCAATAAATTTATGGCCTATTTGAACCCATAAACCTAATACTCATGTCTCTGTGTTTATTATCCACTAGGGGACTGTGGGTCACAGGGCCCTGGCATTCAAGCTCTCAGACTTGCAATGGTTAGTAGAAAAATTGTGTCAATAAGCTATTGAATATTTGATAATAGCGGTTGATTGACCTAGAGTTAAATGCTTTCTCTCAGTGTTCTTCCTTTGTTTTTTACTTTAACACTGTTGCCATTTGTGAACGGTCTTCTTTTAATACTATGGCAATTTGGCTGCCTTGCTTTCTATTAATGTGCCAGATTATAAAGCAGGGAAGGTACACCTGGAGCCTTCCAGATGTTCTGGGCTCCATTTCCAGCTGCAGTCTTCCACAGGTTTGCCATCACTGTCATAAAGTCTATTTTAATACCCTTCCTTTACTTTGTACCAGAATGATTTTCCTTCTGTGGGAACTTTATTCTCCTGAAATTATTGACCCGAAAAAAGTAGGATGCATAAGTATTTGCTAAACTGGTGAACTAGTTAAACTGAAGCAATTTGTTTGCTTAATGAACACTAACTGAAAGAGTCATTAAAAGTGTCTGAAAACATATCCCCTTGACATCATCAGGAGTAAATAAGGATGTTAGTTGATGGAAAAGTAAACTGAAAATAAAGGCCTTCCTGGGAAGCCTTAAAGAGCAAGGTTGGTGGGGAGTGGAGAGTTCTGTAAAGTTAAGCAGAATTGTGGCTGAAAATGACTGAAAGAACATTGTCATTTGTAGCATCCTAGGTCTCCTACTTTATCTGGCCACAACATGCATTAAAAGTATTCAAGGATAAAGAGAGTATAATGAGAAATGTATTTGAATTCAGTGTTTAGTTTCTAGGTTGGTATGTTGTGACACTGTAAATTAGTCGAGGGGGAAACAAGGCCTTGACAACAAGCAAAGTGAGGAATTTATTGTGCCTGCAAAAAGTTGGAAAATAAGCCATTTATGACTGATGGCTTAGTAATATCAGAAAGCTGACACACAGAGTTACACTTTCTGAGAAAGCGAAGCAAAAGCTCAAATGCTCAGGAAAAATGTTATGCAATATGTTTTTTTTAAAAAAAAGTTTTGTCTTGTAACACTCAACAACATCTAGAGAGTAATTATCAGGAAGTGGGGAAGGAGGAATCAAATATTTAGTCTCTAGGACAGTAGTAACCAACAATTAAATGAGAACTCTCATTTCTGGTACATTGACTTTTTATCATGTTCCTGGCCCATGCACTGTTATGCTCAGGCCATCTGGATCCAGGATGCAGTGAACTGGGCTATTTGCAAATGGTGTGGTAGGATGGATTTAAAAAAACCCAACACATTAACTTTATTGGTGGAATGTGATTTTTAGTAAGCTTTTTCTTAGTTTTCTTACTTAACAAACACACACACAAAATTAACAAAAACGATAAATTGATAGCATAAAGAAAAACATACATAATTCCATAAATCCATAAATTCTTACAAGAAAACTTACACCACCATATTCTTAATTCCCATTTACTTATCTTTCTCAATAGACTTCTATCTTCCTCAAAGCGGGTCTGTCTCATCTTTTTGTTATATTGCTTCTTTGACCATTTTCCCATTTTTTTTAATTTTTTGAATGCTATACTTACAATCTTTCTTGTAATTTGTGAAAACTTAATTGAAGCATGTCCAGGTATTGACTTGAGGACACTGTTTTTTTAGATATTCTTTATAGGTTTCCCACTCTTTTGAATTTTTAGTTTGGCTGTCTCCTAATTGTCTCTGTCATTTTTGCCAGTTCAAGATATTCAAATAATTTATCCTGCCATTCCTCTTTTGTTGGTACTAATTCTCCTTTCCATTTTCTAGCAATTAATACTCTTGCTGCAGTTGAGGCATATTAGAATATTCTCCTTTTTTCATTTGGGATATCTGAGTCTAAGATGCCCAAGGCTTCTGGTTTCTTTATGAAGGTTTGCTTGAACATTTTTTTCAGTTCCTCATAAACAACATCCCATAAACTTTTTAATTTTTTGTAGCCCCACCACATATGATACAGTGTCCCTTCTGCCTGTTTACACCTCCAGCAAATGTTAGATCTCATTTTATATATATTGGCCACCTATAGAACTATCTTCACTAAATTTTCCTTTAGTGTATAACAGGCTGTAAATTTCCATTCTTCATTCCATTATCTTTCCCATGCTGATAATTGGATATTTTTACCAAAAAATTTCACCCACTTAATCATTACTTCTTTCAGCTCTTCATCTTTCACCTCCTACTCTAAAAGAAGCCTGTACATTCTGGATATTACTCTTTTCTTATTTTGTATTAATTCTTTGTCTATTTTTTATTCTTCAGTTGCAAAAACCTTTTCCCTGTCTATCTTAAAAACCTCATTTAATTGATGATATTGTAGCCAGCCCGTTAGGAGATGGAACATGATTTTTAGTCCTCCTGCTGTGTCTCCAATAGGAATAGGCAATTTTGTTGATTCTGGTTTGCCATGAAAGAAGCTGGCTTCAAAGTTTTTCGATAGGTTTTCAAGGGTTGAGTGGAATTAGACAGGATGCTAATGGGGCAGATTTATGTTCCTTAGGAGGCATTATCAACAGACAAGGGGGAGCTGCCTTATGACCTTGATGTAGTTTCCCATCTTACCTCAAGATGAGCTTATAAGGCAGCTTCTATTCAACTTTCATAAGCCTTGCATTCAACTTTTGCCTTCCTAATGGGATGGACCCTACCTTTTCAGGGCTTGAAAGCCCACTGACTCCTTCACAGACTTGCAGTAGCAAAAAGAGAGAGAAGCTAATGCAGTTCTAGGTTGCATCAACAGTACTGTCCAGATAAACAGAAGTAATAGTATCACACTATTCTGCTTTGAATGATATTGACAAGCTGGAACATGTGCAAAGGAGATTATGAACAGTCTGGAAACCAAGCCTTATGAGGAATGCTTGAAGGAGTTTGGTAGTTTTCTCTGAGCGTTTTTGGAAAATGCTTTAGGAAAATGTGCTGGCTTTAATGAAGATATTCCAAACTTGGATTTAGCCTAGGTAGCTCCTCTTCCATTGCTCACCTTCTTGTCTGCCATCTTCCTTCCTTCTTTTCCCTCCCTCCCTCCCTTTACTTTCCCAAACTTTTCAAACTTGCAGCTGGAGAAGGTGTACAAGGGGGAACTGCAGAAGCCAAGGGTTGTGTCTTAAAGTTTACAGTGAGGACTTTTTTTAGTGTGGTTGAATGTCAACAGGAATTCTAGAAATTGTAGTTTTTATTAGTAAATGAGTCAGGAAGAATAGAAACTGCATTTCCCAGAGTTTGCAATGCAGGCTTTGAGCATGCTCAAAAAACTTAATTGCAGAGTGAGAAACTGCTTAGAAAACAGTGCTCTGCTTAACTGTGGCACACGCTGATGTCTCCTAGTCACTGAGTCAGGAGGGAAAAAACCCGACATTTACCAGAGGTTGGGGTTATTTTTTGGTCTTTCAACATTTACCAGAGTTGATGTCATCCCCCAGCTTTAGCCTAAGCTGCTGTTTTCTCTCTCCCTGCTCATCCCCACTCCAACTTGGTACGTGTCTGAAAGTGGAAAAGATGGTAGCAGCGGGGCGGGGCAACTGGTATATGAGAAGTTTGATAATGAGCCATTCTAAATTGGGGCAAAATATTTTATTGGTCTTGATTTGGCTCCTAATAATTCAATGAATACCAAACCAGAATAGTTCATTTCCATTCCTCCATTTCCATTCTTCGTCCCTAGTGATTGTGGGGACATAATATCTTTGTATCAGTTTCACTTTTCCTTTTTAAAAGCTCTCGCACAAATTTCTTAAATTGCTTTTTGAATACACAAGTCTTTAACAAACAAATTTGGTTCTACGGAAACATCAGGAATTCATTACAAAAATAGATCTGCACACCTCTCTCTAGATTATGGCTTGTATCATTCTCTTGTAATGTACAGTGGTTTACTTAGCACATCCATGCTAAACCATTGTTTAGCGCTATGGGCATAAACAGGATAGAGCCACTGTGAGTCACATGCTTCTCTCTTCTTCTGTGTAGGCTGTGAAGCTGGCTTGTTTAACCAATCAGTTTGTTTTAAATCATGGCCTCTGGATTGTGCATAATAACAAGCCAATTTTTATAGAAAGTGAAACTAAACTCTGCTGTAGTTTCACTTGTATCGCATATGCGGGAGGAGAAGACCATTGTAGAGAGCAAAGAAGTGAGGCTCATAGAGGCTTCTTCCTGCTGATGCATGTAGCATTAAACCATGGTTTATCATTGCATGTAGCATTAAACCATGGTTTATCATTGCATACAAATATGGCCAGTGAAGGAAAGATATATCTCTAGTGGGCAAAGCTGTACTCCCACATAATAATTTACTGCAACTCAAGTATTAGAATTTCTGATCAACATGTTTTAAACAGTATGCTTACATTTTGTTAGAATTAAAGTGGCATGATATGAAAACACATGTTGATAAAATACTAATCTGTGTGGATACATTTATTTATTGTTTTTGACCTTGTCTGCTTTCCCTTGCTTTTTCTGGCTCATTTTCAAGAGGGCATATGAGCACAAAAGAATGGCATGTATTTATACATTTGTAAATTCTCTCTTTCTCTCCACTTTAAAACATGCACATTGACCTTTTATGGTCAGTATTGGAGTGTTCCCCTCTATATTTGTGGTGGTTACTGATGAAACCAGATAAAGTATGCTGTTTAATTTAATTTAATTTGTATTTTTTAATGAATGTAACAAAAAATGTAAAAAAGACTAGGAGCACTATTAAAATTTTTCCTGTTATCTTCCTTCCTGTTTGAATAGACTTTGCTCTAACAATGAGCATATTCTAAAAATAAGGCTCTGGTTCTTTGTTGCTGCTTATTTGAGTTGAATCATTGTTTCTATTTCTAAAAATAGGATCTAAACAGAACTTGACTATATTTCTTCTCCTTTACAAATTGCATGGATGCTTTTTCACATGTACAACTTTTGGTTTATTATGTTGTGTGTATCTGTAAAGCAATATTTTAAAAAATAGTTGTAGTAGGAGCATTACTAACTTATGATAAAGATAAGAATAAGGTCTAATTAGTGGTTTTAGGGCTAATTTGCACACTAATGCCTACATATGAAGGCTGCTAAAAACAGTCCTCTGTGCTGACCTCTATATATGGCTATGTAAGAACTGGCAGCCTGGTGGTGAAATGGGAAGCTTGCAATATGTCAAACAAAATGCCAAGATGGTAAGTTCAAGAACCCAGTTTGTCTCCCACCCTACCCCAGAATAAAAACATGAGACACTTAAGTTGAGTGAAGAGCTCAAAGCTTTATTAACACCATAACTGCAACTTATGCATAAAAACACGGGCTGTTAGCTCTGGAGGCCTCTTACCTCAGCCATCAACATTTCTGAAGAAACCCACCTGGCTCAGCCAGCCAAATTGTGAACTGCCTCTTCACAAGTGTGAACTGGGGAGGCACTGCTGGCCCATCCTGCTTGTGCTGCCTGATGTTTAATGAAGGGAATTAGGTGGTTCCCAAGGGTTAGTACCCTCCCACTTTTCTCAAGCTGGCTAGGAGTGGTACAGGTTGGTGACAGTCCTTCACCAACTACAGTACCTATTTCTTGGGTGCCTGCGATGGCATTCCAACCAACCTTTCACCACCTAACTGCATGTCCTGCTACCTATGATCCAAAAGACCAGAGTAACAAGTGTCACCATATAATGCAGGAGGCAGAAAAATGGGACTCCTGGTAGCTAATCAGGAGCTTGACAGCAACACAGCTGAAGCCCATACTGTCTGCAGCCCACAACTGATGAGGGAGAGGCAGCAACACACCCAGCCATCACCTTCCTGACTGACAGACTGACACCATAATCTCCCATCAGCATGATCCCCGTTCTGAGCTCAGGGGGTGGCTAATATGTTCTTATATGCAGGGACTGACTTTTTGCCATAGTATTGAATTGCTCATGCTAAGCTACCAATACATAAAGTTTTGGCTTTAACAAGCCACATTGGAATCCTTTTGACATCTTGTGTCAGCTGACTCTAAGTGAGCTGGTAGCTGCAGTACCATTATCTTAAAATCAGCAGAGAACATGGATGAAATCTTGGCTGAACTAAGATATACTATGTCTGCAGCATTCCCCTGCTCTACCCAGCTACTAACTTAAAAAAAGAAGATAAGGTTGGTCTGGCATTATATGTTCTTTAGAAACCCACGCTGGTTTCTAAATTGTTTTCTGATTGCTGCACAACATCTTCCCTATGGAAAGTTCTCTTTCCATTATGATGCTTGTGTTTTAATGAGTGACAACAATGCAGCTTTTCAAGAAAGTTGTTTTCTTTTATCATTGCTGTTTGTTTAGCTGTCTAGTTTTGATCTTCTGTTGGTTGTATTATTATTATTTTGAATAGTTTAATTAGAATTGGTTTATCAGCAGATGGTTTTAGCTTCCTTGAGTATCATTCATTGGGAAGATGGGATATACAGGCAACTGTCAGCTTAGGCTGGAGATACATTCCAGGGGTAGCGCTTAAAGCAAAAATCATGTATAGTCAAAACACATTGGTTCCAATGGTGGGTAGGATTGCCAAAGCCCCCTCCCCCAAGACGCCTGCTCCCTTTTTATTTATTTATGTTTTTGCCAAGTGCATAAAGCTGAATGTGGATAAGTTGCAAATAACTTGTAGATAATTTAATGACTCAGTGAATATGTATTCATTTATATCTATTTTCTTCTTGTATTGGCCTTTATTTTGTACAAAGCTATTCTAAAAGGTAGACTGTATGTCATTAATTGAAATGGTTAAATACAGTGGTACCTCTAGTTACGAACTTAATTCATTCCAGAGGTCCGTTCTTAACCTGAAACTGTTCTTAACTAGAGGCGTGCTTTCGCTAATGGGGCCTCTTGCTGCCACTGCGCTGTCGGCACATGATTTCTGTTCTCATCCTGGGGCAAAGTTCTCAACTCGAGGGAACTCTTCCAGGTTAGCGGAGTTTGTAACCTGAAGTGTTTGTAACCTGAGGTGTTTGTAACTCGAGGTACCACTGTATATGTATTAGGCTAGCAGGAATGTTTCGGGGAAATGTTAATTCTCCTTAATTGTAGAAGAGGAAGAGGAAGGCATGCCAACACATTTGTTCTGCAGCTTTAGGCAACTCTCAGAAATAAAGTCTGTCATGCATTTAGATCAGCCTCTTTGCATTTGTGAATAGATAAAAAATAAAATAACACAGCAAATATTTCAAAGAATATAATTTTGTGGGTTTGGGTCAAGAAGTGAGGTATGTATGAGGTATGTATGAAGCAGGCAACGTGACCCGGACTAATTGCAAGCCAAGCCAACTAAACATGTGTTTGGCTGAATCTTACATTTCTAGCAGGATTCTTAAGTTGCTGTTGTAGCAGGAATAAGTTCAGTTGCTTTTATATCAAAGGATATAAAACAAATGCCCCCCCCATTTGTTTACATAGATTTGACAGTCTAGCAGTATTTTTGCAGTAGCTAGGAGTAATAGTATTATAAAGAGAGCACTTGATTAAAGTTGTGAAATACCTCTTTCCAGGGCATATAGCTAGGGATAAACTGATATTTCCCAATCCATTCAATTAGTGTTCTGTAGCTTTGCTCCATCCAGAATTCTGCTCTTGCCTGTCCTCCAGAATATTTTTTTTTTAAATTCTAAAATTAATTTTGTAGTTGGTAGATGCACAGTTTGCTCTCAGGTCAAGACTTTTCTTTTTTCTGTTAGGTTATCTATGGATATGATATGATACCAAGATAAACTTTTCTTGAAGCATTTTAATATATGTGTGCTTTGGCAACCTACATGGAAAGGAAAATGGATGAAGGAAAAATATAGCATATTGTGTATGTGCCAATTGCAAAACTAGCTAATTATATAACTAATCCTGCTGAGAAAATGCATTTGTATCTGTCTGTTAATAAATCAGTTACAGAGCCTGCTTGAAAAGGCAGTTAACTAGGTGAGAAGGCAGCAGGGATCTTAAAGGCTTCAAAAAGATAAAGGATTAGTGGGTGGCTAGCTGCAATTTGTATAAAAGGAAAGACTTTGCAGATATGCAGTGTTAGAGAGAACATATGATAATCCTTTAATTTACTAATGGCTGCTTTTCCTCTGCAACGGTAATAAAACAATGTGGGATATTAAAATAGGATATAAAACAGACAGCCATGCTTAGTTTATACAAGTTCAAAGAAGTGACTCTGGGTATTTTCTGTGGTTCAGTTATATTCACAAAATATGGCAATAGAGAGACAAATGCAGCATTAACTGGAGGAAACATGATGTATCCTGTAACTGCTTCATCACGGTTCTTTGCCAGCATTCTCCCTGTAACAGTCTCTAAAACTGGCTTGGTGGTGATGGTGGTGTGTGCATGTACATCCAATGGAAGGTAACTTGAGCACGCTTGAACCCTTCATAAGCCCCAAAGGCCCTGGAGGGGTAGAATTTGGAAGGTATTAAATATATACATAGTATGAATATTTGCAGCTTAAAAAAAATGCTTTGCTATGTGAAGGACTGATTGATTCAGGTACCAGACACTTATTGATGGAAAATACCTTAGTAATTTGGTAATACTTCCACTTCTCTTACAGCAATATTCTTTATGAAACATATTGGATTGAAGCCAATGTTGCATAAGCATTCTGATTTCTCAATAGGACTTCCTTTTCCTCTCCTCCCATCTGCATCCCCTGTGCTTTGCTTGGAAGATAAAAGCTCAAATCTCTTCTGGAGCATCCCCAACCCTCCAGATCAAATGTTGGGGGTACACGGGTGGCTACATGGGGGAGAAGAGGAAGGTCCTACTGTGTCAGTGAAGCTGCTCCACGTAAACATGGACACCAAAGGTTTTTCCAGGGAAGAGGTGAGGAAGAAGTGAGTACAAAGCCCAGAGTTCATTCACCAAATGTCAAAATGTAACAGAGCATATGGTTCATCCCATAAAAATAACTTATAATTTGTCAATGGCAAGTGCTACTGGGACTGTGCTCATGTTGATGATGTTCCTGCGTGCCATTCAGGTTTCAGACACTGCAAATCCTTTGGGCAGACGGGCAGGTCACATTAGCTAGGAAATGACGATCATACGCATTTGGGCAGCAATAACAAGAAATGCACATGTGAAGACCTCAAAGAAACATTGAGTTGCTAGATGTTAAAATCTAGGCTACACAAGCATTCTCAGCAGCATGAGCTTTTTCCATGTACATGATCAGCAAGGCAGGTGGTGAGACTTGTGTCAGGGAGAATAGTTTTAGATTTGTTGGGTAAAATGGAATATTTTGGCATAAGCTGAGCCTATATAAAAGGGGTAGGCTCAACATTAACTGAAATGCATTTAGACCGTTGATGCCTTAATGTTAGCAAGAGTTGTAGAGCAGCTTGACCTTTGAAGAAAAGGAGCTGGGAAGCATCCAGTTTGGTATGAATCATCCCTAAGGATGAGGATTTATTTATAACATTTATATGTATGTCAGAGAAACTGATAAATTGCCTGTTAAAGGAGCAACACCAAACTCTTTCCACACTTGTAAGACAACATTATTTTAGTGTGGCAGCACCTACACTTTCAAAAACACGTGCCAGTTTATATCAGGCAGATACCTTTGCTATGTTCTTTTTGGCACCTGCCTAAAACATTTTTGTTTAGACAAGCCTATTCACACTCATAGACATTGACCTGCTTTAATTCTTTTTACTGCTGTTTTTAATGGCATTTTAGATGCTTGCAATTGTTTTAGCTGTTTTGATTGATAATTCTAATATTTAATTTAAACCGCTTAGATGTTTTCTTACCATTAAGTTCTACTTAACCTTTGTTAAATAAAATGAATATATGTGGTCTTCATCAAAAGACCACAAGGCTGTTTACAACACAGAACATAATAAACAATATATGTCAATTCAAAACATAGTATCCATATGGAACAAACAAAATAATTATTTAAATACAAGTCATAATAATAAGTAATATGTAGTAATAAATAATATGCAATACATAATGAACATAATGAATGCATATGATGCTGCAATATCAACATTATACACAATGTCATCCCACAAATAAGTTCCATAATGCTTGTAAAATACAAAGTCATAATTTATTACCTACTTTTCTTGGGTGCAAGATTAAAACATGATGCATATTTAACTACAGCAATGTCCTGAAAAATAAGGGAGGGAAAATCAGCAAGGGGATACATAAAATACAGAAGCAGTGTACTTTCCTTTATAGTATACAAAGCTAGCTATTAACACCCGTCACCCTGGAAATGACAGGCCCTCCCATCTCTCACTTGGGAGGGTTCACACCCTGAAAGATGTCCCCTTCCCCACCTCACAATGTCTTTCTACTATCTATCTGTCACTTTCTTATAGGCCCCCTAATGGCATCCCAGAAGGAGAGGCACTGAAGTAGCAATTCCCTGTGATGACTCCCCCTCAAGGTGACCCACTCCCCGGCATTAACCTATCACTGCCTGCAGCTTGCCCAGCTTCTCCCTTTCCATACTGAAACACCCTGAGTGTGGGTAGAGACCAGTTTGCTTGCCTCTATGTAGGAGCACTCCTGCCAACCTAGCAGTTCAAAAGCACGTCAAAGTGCAAGTAGATAAATAGGTACCGCTCCGGCGGGAAGGTAAACGGCGTTTCCATGTGCTGGTCTGGTTCGCCAGAAGCGGCTTAGTCATGCTGGCCACATGACCCAGAAGCTGTACGCCGGCTCCCTCGGCCAATAAAGCGAGATGAGCGCCGCAATCCCAGGGTCGGCCACGACTGGACCTAATGGTCAGGGGTCCCTTTACCTTTTCCCCTTATGTAGGAGCAACTATTTAATACTGCCCCATGCACCAGATTACTAGCATGAATTAGAATAGAAAGTTAAGTGGTCATAGAAAATAGCTTCTGTTATAAAGGACAGGGAGTAAGGTGTCTGGCGTTTGTTTTGCTTGATAACCCAGCTAACACACCTTTCCCCTTGCTCCCAAGATTGTTCATTGTCATCGCTTACAGCTTACCTGGCTTTATCTCTCCCCATCCTGAATCACTCCAGGTAGGGTCAAGCTGGCCTACCTCTGTGCAGCAGCAGCTAATTAACACTGTTAGTGAACCAAGTTGCTGGTACATTTGTGTAAAGAAAAAAATAATCTTGCCCCGTGGATGTAAAATACTTTACTTCATTCAAATGGAACTGTGGTGAAACTTGTCAGCACTACAGGGCATGATACTGGGTCAAAGGGCCCAAAGAGCTATAGCCAGAAAATGCATGTGACAAAGATATTTGGAGAGAGAGCAATTGTTAGTTCAAATGAGAATGCTTGAAATCTTTTGTGCTAAGATGGGAGATCTGGATATTCTGGATACAGTCCTTAAAGATGGGACAGAGATCTGCATGCTGAGCGTAGCTCTGGTTTTCAAAAAAGTAATAGAATTAAATAAACTAGAAATTTTAAGATGTCCAGACTCCTTCACAGAATTTTGGGTGGTAGGTAATGCCAGGCCCAGAAAGTAAATACTGTAAGTGCTAAAAGAGTCTGCAAGTCTGTTGTGCAAACGGAACTGCAGCAATGAATGCAGACGCTGTGCACCTGTAATTCAAGTATAAAACCTACATTGGCAATATTGGTTTTACAAATGATTCATTCTCTTTCTGCATTTTATTAATGTTCAAAGATGCACACAAATAGCTTACAAAGGGCTCAAAGGCTATTAGTGTCATGGTTGAAAACACGATACAATTGAACACCAATTGCAAGAACAGCAGCTATGTTTGTGTCTGTAACAATTGCCAGTAGGTTTTTATAATTATTTTAGCACTAACTTAAAACTTGTGATACATAAATTCTGCTTTTTTTGTTTATAGTTGGCATGTGTGGTATATCTTTGTATGTTAAATGTTACACAAAAACAAATATGAAACTGATTTTTTAAATAAATAAAGCTTATATCAACCCCTGAAGGAACTGAGTTCTCAGTTTGCAGATAATGTATGTAACTTTTTAAATCAAAATAATTGCTCTGATAGTAATGAAACAATAGGAATTGACAGTGGTAATTCTTCATTAATAATAAGTATGTAGTTTTGCTTTTGAATAATGTATCTTGTTTAACAGAGGTGTGATTATAGTGTATTTAAGGTAATTGTGATTATGTTTTCATTTCTCAATTGACTTCAGTTCTCCCTATTTATTGCTCAGTTTCATTATCTGTCTTTTTAATGGTCCTAACAGTGTTGTTGCTTGGATGAGAATACACCAGTAAAATGCCATATAGTACATAATCTTTACAGCATAAATTACAATATGAAGTTATATGTAGCTGTATTTTATTTCATAACTGGGTTTGTTCTTAAGAACATTTACTAGTTGAATTTACTCTAACAATATTTCTTCTGAGCATTTTACAAAATGAGTAAAAGAAGCCACCCACATTTTTCATTGTTGGGGAGAGAAAGAGAGAGAAATCAGTTTTTTGCCTTGAAACTATTACTGTATTGGGTTTTTTCTGGAGCTGGAAATAGTAAAGGCCTCTGAAAACTGAATGTTTTTGTCTTAAGAATGGAATTAAAAACAAATGAAGAGCTTACCCTTTCAGCTACTAACTTATTCTGATCACTTTGGTGTACTTAGGGAGCTGGAGAAATGGCTCTTTTCAGACATGAAACTCCCAAAGTCTCTGAGGTTGTCAAGAAAACTCTGAGTGTGTTAATTTTTGGAGGTGACATTGGTGGAGTATAATAGCCTTGGTAGCATGATATGATTATTTAGATTTCTCTGCACAGGGAAATTTTCTTTCCAACAATTATTGTACTCTATCGTGTAATGAAGAGCCTTGAAAGGTGTTTTTTTTGTGTATTACTGTTGTGGCTAGGTCACATTCCTACATTTGGAATGTTAGATTGCTTAGTGTTTTGATTGCCCAGTGCTTTGCACTTGAAATAGAAAAGCATTTTTGTACATTTTAATGCTGAGTAATATTTTGATGATCTTGCATGCTCAGCTTACATACTTCAGCGTCTGAGACTTTTCAGAACCATTTATGATATGTTGATATGTTGTAGCTGATATATAAACTTGAAAAAGCCAAAATTTCTGCAAGAAACATGGAAAGTTGCTCCACCCCTAAAACAAAACGAAGACTGAGAACAGGGTACTTTGTCATAGATGCAGTCCTACTAGGGTACATTTCCATCATTACTACCATATTGATTGCATAAGCATTGAGCCAATTGGGCCATACACCATAAATTGTTCTTTCCCTACGAGTCTTCCTGCCGTTTCTCCGTTGGTTTCACTTCAGATTCACAAAATAACAAGGAGAATAAATCTATAGATTCTTTGCTCCATGTCTTATCCTTAATCACTGGGAACAGATTGTCTCCAAGTGGTCAGTGGGATAGGCAGCTCTTGAGCTTTCTTTACACTACCTCCAGGCTGGAGATATTTGGCAAGTCACTGGTGCTACTAAGGCTGCAGCTGCAGGAATGCTGCACTGGAGGGGCAAAAACCACCAAGGTTGAGGTGGCAGATGGGCAAGTTATGCCGGCTGGGGAGTGGCAGACACTTCAGGAACCTGCAGGGCCAGCAGCAGAGAGCACATTCCCTGTTAGGCAGCCTCAGGCAGCTGAACCAAAACACCCAGTTATGACCCAGGTACCCCCTGAGAATCCCATGACCTCAAGAGAAAGAGACTCACCATCTGATGCCACAGGAGATATCTCCACTGATGGAGCAAGAACCTATGGCACTGGGATTGGCAGTGGTGGGTCTTTCAGCCACCCCCAGTGGTGGGGCAGTGGCAGACATGATGGGCAGGGGCTCACTCTCCTATACCAGGATCTGAGCTGAGGGAATGTAAAAATTCAGCCTTTGAATGGGAACCTTGCCCCCTGTCTTTTCCCTGGATCTCAGGATCCATTCCAATCTTTTTCAATCGCCTTGAGCCTTGAAACAATAGCTCTAACACCAGGAACATCATTTTCTTCATCTGAAGAAAGAACAGTAGGGGGTGGCTTCTTAGCAGGTGGATGTAAAATCTTCTCCTGCCCTTTGCTTGACTTTTTTGGGGGAAGCATTGCAAAACTAGGCATACCCAGAAGTCTGGGAGAAAGTTGAGAGAAAAACAAATTATTAAAGCACAATCTCTCTACACTGCAGCACTGCTTCAGGCAAGCTACTGCAATGCAGGACTCATCCAGCAGAACAAATGTGCTAAAATCAAGCAGCAAAAATTCATTTAATTATTTCCCCAAAGTATCCCCACTAATCAACAACTGAAGTAATTTATTTCAAAAGCTGTGAAACATGAATCTATGTATAAATAATGCATCATTTATTTATTTTCCCAATATACCCATTGATCAATCCAATTAATTAATTCAAAAGATATCAAATAGAAATTTATTCATTTATAAATATGCATTGATTGATTTATAAATATAAATTCATTTATTTCCCCAGCATACCTACTGATCAACTCAAGCAATCAAGTCAAAAAGGAATGAAATGTAAATCTCCCCCCTTTATAATCATAAATTCATTCTCTTGAATGCAATCTAATGACTAGGGGAAGAAAGGAAGCATGGAAGATGCAGGCCCATGCAGCTCCAACTATGTTCCTGCACTTTCCAACAGTTGCACCAAGGTCCACAGTGCAGAGCCCTCTAAGGGCCTCAAAATGGCCACACTATGTATCCTACCTCCCCCATGAGCTTGATGTGAAGAACATAAAACTAGAAGATTTCAGGCTCAACATGCCTCTGCAGACCTGGAGATACATGGGGAAGGCAAAAGCCAAACCACTGGCTCACAAAATAAGGATCTCAAGAACACTGTGCTGTGTAAGAATCAGCAATGCGGGGAGCACAAAAGCCAGAAACCAGTGTGTTGCCACACCTTAATGCTGGGCTTCTCTAAATACACAAAACATCAGTGAAGGAAAGTGAGGAAGCACAGGCCAAGGCACAGGCCAAAGCTACCGAAATGTGATGCCATACTTTCCAGTGGTTGCACTCAGCAATAACACAGCATTCCAAGAGATGTTGCTGCGAATCAGGAGGAAAACTCAGGAGGAGCAAGCCTCCTCCAAGCCCATTAGCCAAAACCTACCTTGTGGTCAGGAACCAAATGCCCCCTCCCCTCAGATGAAAGCTGCACAGGACTTTCTTTTTCATTGGGGTGGAACAGCCCCACCTCAAGCTAATGGTTTGGAACAAGGGTCCAGAAACATGATCTGTCTCATATAATATAGTTTGTTCTATTTAAATAATCAGTGCATTAGTTACACATTAAGAAACTTATGCAGTTGCTCATTCCCTTTAAACTGCTTGCTATCCATTTCAAAATGTGATAAGCAAATTCCTGGTTTTCCAAAATTCTCACTTTTTAATCCTTCCCCACAACCCCCCTCCCAGAAACACCCACCCACTCTATATTGTTTTTTTAAAAAACAAAACAACTTCTTTGTTTATGTAATCTTTAGAGTCTGATGTCTGTTAAATAATTCTAGAATCCCCTTTTTAATGGGTGTGACTGAGGTTCGCCAGGAAGTGATTAGGATCACCCATGTTTGTGCTCAGTGCGATGGTAGGCTTGCCTAGATCAAATTGCAAAGGATCAAACTTAGTCGCTGAAGTGCGTTTGCTTTGATTCAGACAGATTAGGTCTTGTTTAGGAAATATCTGTGAAAATGAAACTGGCCACAGTGACAAAGGAAAAGTCAGAAGATTGGATTTCAAAGTTAAAGGGTTTGTATTATCATTGGGTGTCTCCTCCCATTTAAGTGAAAGCATTGGCAGCAGCATGAAACATAAGTTCTCTCAATTTTTTGGAATGATTTAGTTAATCCGCTGATGTTGGTGTATTTTTGTTGTTAATGTAATATTAGATTTTATTGATTGATTGTGGCAAGAGTTTGTATGACCCGTTTCCCACCAAGAAACTGGGCTATGGACTTTTAATGCCTTACATTTTTAAGATTCTATGAAACAAACCAGTTCAGTTGTACAGGACAGCTGTTATATATTTTGAAGATAATGTTTTTGAACATTGCTTAACTTTCTGATCAGTCATGAAAAGCTTGGCCTTTGGTGTGGAGTGGTAGAAAGCTCCTTGTTGAATAATGACAGTGTGTGTCACAATAGATTTTCTAACACCTGCATGGCCTTTTGAAATGGAGAATATGATCAAAGCTATCTAATCAAGGTTGAATGTGAAAGCAAACATTTGCCAGTTGTAATTCACCCCATTGGTTATTGCAACACCGCTTCTTCTTAACTTGGGTTTTCTCTTTTGGAAATTTTCTTGCAGTGCATTATGCCTAAGGAACATCAAAATACCTAACGTCTGAAAACAAAATTGTAACAAAACATATCCATAAACTCAAGTAAGACAAAATCAGCAATTCAATAAACATAGGACATGTTCAGTATTACAATCACACACACACACACACACACACACACACACAGACAGACACCAGAGCTAAATTTGGTCAATAATTAAATAAAAACAAATATATACTCCTAATTCTTAGTCTTGCTGCACTCCAAGGTGCTATAAATACAATTCAAGAGTTTTATTGCCATGGTAGATGGTTCACAACTGGCTCCTTCATCTCACCTCCAAAGCATGATGGACAGAGACAAAAAAAAGTGCTGGGGGGGGGGCGCAGTAACCAGTCCTCTTTCCCAGCCTCCTAGATATTCCAACTGCTGGTATTAGTCTTACTGTTCATTCTTAATTCATTCTTATTATAGAACAAGGCAGCCCTGAAACTGAAACAAAGCTACTCTCTTTTATAGCCTGAACATGTCAAGGCCTGGGTAACTACCCAAATTTCTTATAAAGCTACAATGATACAATATTAATATTGTATTTTTGTACTCTGTGTACTATAACTTAGTTCTTTGTGAAGCTCAGAAGCTCTCATTCATAATATCGCTTGCACATTGTTTTGCGTGACTTTTGCTGGCTAATTTCTGTGTGAAACCTACTCTTATTCCCTTTTATTTTCAATATAATTTGAACTGATGAAAATATACCAGGGGTCAGCAATGTTTTTCAGCCATGGGCCGGTCCACCGTCCCTCAGCCCATGTAGTGGGCTGGACTATATTTTTTTTGGTGGGGGGGATGAATGAATTCCTATGCTCCACAAATAACCCAGAGATGCATTTTAAATAAAAGGACACATTCTACTCATGTAAAAACACGCTGATTCCCGGACCATCCATGGGCCAGATTGAGAAGGTGATTGGGCCACATCTGGCCCATGGGCCTTAGGTTGCCTACCCCTGCTATATACAGCATATTGAATTAAATTCTTCTGGAACAGTGCTGAGCCTTCTATCACAGGCCCACTTGTCTGACACTAAGCCTCATTGAACCTCATACACAGTGAGACTCGCTTGAGTAAACTTGCATAATAATTGCACAGCTCATCTTGGTTTAAAGCCTTGCTGAATTTTTGTTAGCTTTTTAAAGAGGAATAGAGTAGTGAAGAATGGCAGGGTATTCTGGTTGCTCCCTTACTAATCTGCACTGACCCCAACATATCAACTATATTTTTTCTCCTCCCCCACATTCCCCACCAGAGACCCACCACATTCTGTTCAGTTTCTGATCTCCCCCAAAGTAACAGTAACTAAAAGTTCCTTAAATGACTTATTTAATCTTAGCAATAAATCAGAAATTCTCCGGATAAACATTACTGCTGAGCGCAGTTGGTGTTCTAAATCTTAAACTAGATTATATTCTCATCTAAATCTCTGCTCTCTCCACCAATTCAAATAGTTTGCTCTTGTATTATGAACTCCTTCTGTAGTTCTTTTTTAGCTAGTAGTGTTCCTTTATCACATAAAATGAATCAATTTGTGTATCCATGCCAGGGGTTACCTGGCTGATTCTGAAACTTCTTTTAAACAGAGGAAACACAGCCAAATAACCACCAGCATGCTAATAATAATTAATTTGCTGTGTGCCAGTGAGTACTTTATTAGTGAAAAACACTCACTCGGCATTTTTGTAACGAAAAAAGCCACTACGCTATTCTTTTAGACCTCTCCCCCATTTTTTTGAGGGTACTATCACTGTTTCCATAATGTGTTGCCTAAGGAAACTGGCTAAGTCTATCTAATGACAGGACTGGCCCCAGGGGCAGAGGAAGGGGTGTGTGGTGGGTGCAAGCCACCCCGGGTGTCACCACTGAGGGGGGTGACAAAATGGCGGGCAGCACTCACCGCAGGGCCTGCAGCATGCCCAAGCCACACATCTCTCCTGGGAGTGATGTGGTGGCTTGTGCGCCCGCAGGCTCCCTGCTGCCCCAAATGGTCCTCCCGCTGCCTCCCCCTCAGCAGCAGGGCAGCTGAGTGGGAGGAGGCAGGCAGACTCCTCGGAGGCCCCGCGGAACGTCCTGCTCTGGCTTGCCCCACCCCGCAGGCAGCTGGCCCCGCCCCTGGGTGCAGGGCATGAGTGCCACCCCAGGCGCCCAATCGGCTTGCTCCGCTGCTGACTGGCCCTATCCTTGTTCCCTGATTTAGGCACTTTAGTGAAGCATCTTTCTGTAGCAAAGAAGCACCTAAACTGCTACTGGTGGTGCAGTTTCAAGAACCAGTGTTGCATAGTGGTTTGAGTGTCAGACTAGAACTGGGGATACCTTAGTTTAAATTCCCATTCAACCATTGAGCTTACTGGGTGACGGTAGTAATAAAGGCAGGGCAATATGGCTGTTAGGATGTTGTGACAGACTGAGGCTGGTGCGATCTGGGATCAGGAGGCTCCCTGGATGACCTTGGGCCACCCACTCTCTCAGCCTAACTTGCTTCATCATATTGTTGTGATGATAAAATATGATAGTTGTGAGAATCGTGTACTTGACCTCTTTGCTGGAAATGGAATTATTAATATGCACTTCATTTTTATTGTTATTTTGCTGTTTGCTCTGCTTGTGTTTGTGTTCACGCAGCAAGATGTGTGAGAGAGTGAGATGCAGTTGCATAACTTGTCTATAAGCATTAATTACTTGAACATAAAGCTCTTCTGGTCTTATAAAGGGTTACTGAAATGTTAGGCTTCTTTCCCCATCCAAACAGGCCAGCCATGTTATAGCTGTACCCAATAAAATGTGCTAGAGGGGAATGAAAAGATTCCACTTGATGTGTTTGACTTGATGAGAAGGATAAGCTGCACCGGGCAAAGCTAATGGCATGGTTCACAAAATGGCATATAAATGTGGTATCTAATTAGAAAGTGATGCTTTTCCTCTCCTTTTTGTGGTCTAGGGCATATGTTAATGAGTAGTATACTAAATGTGTCCTGCAGTTGAAATTACTGAGCAAAATCTCTTTCTAAAAATGTAGTTTCAGGTTATAGAGCGAACTGAAAAATGTGCAGGTCAAGAGCTGCCGGACTTGGGTATAAATCATATTGGCCGAAACTGAAATTACAACCTAGTTTAGAGTAGAATGTCTTGAGTAGTAATACGTTCAACTTAATGCTGAGTAATTGTGGATATTAGTATTCACAGATCCAATTATTTGTTTCTTCATCTTACAGTAATTTTTTGTTCCAATTTTCAACAAATGTATCACTTTAGTTTGTCTAAATGCTGTTCTGTAAATAAAGGGCAAGATACAGTTTATAAAAAGTATACCAAACATAGCTTGTTTCCCCTGTAGTGTAACACATATTCCAAATTATTCTCTTCTAACATGGGCTTGTAGTTACACTTTCATGTGCTAATATGACTGATGAGTGGTTTGAATTTAGATTGCATTTGGAAGTTATTTTCTTTATGCTTGAAGACATTTTTGTGATTCTAAAAGTGTTGTTTTAATTATGCTAGAGACATGTTTGAGTGAGGTAAGTGTTAAATCACACGTACCTCTGGAGACACCCACTCCCTATTTTATGCATTGGCTGTGCTCATCCATATTCACAGAAACTTTGTCATATGTCTTGTTGGACTTGGTGTAATTGGACATGTTTATTCAAGTACCAGTGTTACTTGGTGGTTGTCAGCTTTTGACCAAATTTGCGTATTTTTGGACTCATCATTTTAGCATACAGGAAAGGAGTAAAGTAGCACACCATGATGACCCGGGACTGTTCCAAATGACTTGTTCTCTGACTCCTTTCCAAGTCCTTCCTAAAGCATGTCCATAGTGTATGAAGGGAGAAGAGAGAAGGAACACTGAATTATCAGGACTAAGCTCTATGATCAGATTGATCAGATTAATGCATGCTTATTATGACCTTTTAGTAATCAGAGTTGCATGATGAGTATCTCACAGATTTGTTGGGAAAGTACTAAGAATGGCAAAATATTAAGAAATAGTCAGGTTTACAAAGAATGAAGTGCATCTATGAGAAAAATATGCTTTCATTTTCAGATCAAATACATAATTAGTTTAATGTAGGAAAAGGTCCCATTCCAGCATCTGTCATGTAATTAATCTTCTGGAAGTGTAAAATGAAATGCTACATAATCTAAACTGACACTGGAAAATGAGAGGCTATATTCATACACTGAAACTTTGGAAAAGTAGTATGGAAGCAAAGCTGTGCTGATGATTTTTTAAATCTCCAAATATTGTGGATTACAAATATTTGATGCTAGGCACATTAAGCAGTTTATGTATATTGATCAGTGTTAAATTATGTACATGGTTCTCTAGAAATTTTTATATGTGCTGTCGTCATTATCATCATTTAAGTAGAAGACGAATCTATTTAAACGTATCTACTCTTCTTTCTGGGTGGCGCTGTGGGTTAAACCACAGAGCCTAGGGCTTGCCGATCAGAAGGTTGGCACTTCGAATCCCCGCGACGGGGTGAGGTCCCATTGCTCGGTCCCTGCTCCTGCCAACCTAGCAGTTTGAAAGCACGTCAAAGTGCAAGTAGATAAAAAGGTACCGCTCTGGTGGGAAGGTAAATGGCGTTTCTGTGCACTGGTCTGGTTTTCCAGAAGCGGGTTAGTCATGCTGGCCATATGACCCAGAAGCTGTACGCCAGCTCCCTCGGCCTATAAAGCGAGATGAGCGCCGCAACCCCAGAGTCGGTCACGACTGGACCTAATGGTCAGGGGTCCCTTTACCTTTACCTTTACTTACTCTTCTTTCATGCTCATTTCAGCTAAATATATTGCTTTCAGAGTGAGAGGAGTGTAAAGAGTTGTGTAAGGGTATATTCTGCCAATGGTCTGTCTATGCTAGTCTCCCTGTACATCTCAATAGTCAAGGTAAAGGTACCCCTGCCCGTGCGGGCCAGTCTTGACAGACTCTAGGGTTGTGTGCTCATCTCACTCTAGAGGCCGGGAGCCAGCGCTGTCCGCAGACACCTCCGGGTCACGTGGCCAGCGTGACGAAGCTGCTCCGGCGAACCGGCACCAGAGCAGCACACGGAAACGCCGTACATGTCAATAGGAAGAGTTATAAACAGGGACATAGGAGAAATTTGTTTAGTCCACATTTTAAAGTCAACTGGCCTTATATGCCAGTCTTAAATTTATGTTCAGAATGCAGCTATCAGTGGGGTGACACACTTCTTTGAATATTGCTATTTTATTTATTTAATTTGCATACCACTTTATCTTTTGGCAACTCTCAAAGTAGTTTACAAATATCATAGAACATTACAAATAGAAAAAACAAAAGACAATTTCAATAAAATGATACAAACTGAGCAGCATAACACAGTTCCTAACACAAAGTAGAACTGTAGTTCACACTCATAGCTGTTATGCATACATTCTGACACAGTGACCTCCAGAATGTGTGTGTATTTAATCACTAATTGGATTTCAGGGAAATAAAATCTAAGTGAAGCTGATTGAAGAACATTTCTGTTTTCCCATGTTTAATGGGGCATGGTTGCAGCGACTACAGGTCTAAGAAATTTTGTTTTGTCTACTTTGCAGAGTGGTCAGTGGTTCATTATAAAGTAACCTCAGACTTTGTAATTTCCTGTTGTTCATTTTGTTTAGCTTTGTAGCAGCAAATTTACGTTTGGCTCCATTACAAAGTATTAGCATATGAATTTGAGCATGATAAGAGATAGGAAAAATAGTGTACTTTTTAATATTCAACAACTTTGGTGTTGTAGGATTGTCAAGCATAGTGCGACAAAAAGATGTTTTATTTTTTTAATGTAGTTGAAAATGTTCAGAATGACATGCAGATGCTAACACATTTTGCTTACCCGTTCATCCGTACAGCCAGGGTAATTATGGATGCTTATTAGTGGAGTGTTTGACTTTAGTCCACATCAATGATTGTGACACTGAAACCAATGGTGGTAGCTAACCTAACAAAGAGTGTCTTGCTAGCTTTCACTATAAGAACTTGCTATAAATGTACAATTAAAAGTTTATGTAAATAAATGCACTTAGTTTCATTACTGGATCATTTTACCAAACTGAAGTACAGTGGTACCTCTGGTTACGTACTTAATTCATTCCGGAGGTCCGTTCTTAACCTGAAATTGTTCTTAACCTGAAGCACCACTTTAGCTAATGGGGCCTCCTGCTGCTGCTGCGCCGCCAGAGCACAATTTCTCTTCTTATCCTGAAGCAAAGTTCTTAACCCGAGGTAATATTTCTGGGTTAGCAGAGTCTGTAAACTGAAGCGTATGTAACCTGAAGCGTATGTAACCCAAGGTACCACTGTAGTAGCAAGACAGTGGTGGAAATCATAGAATCCAGAATTATAGAGTTGGAATCTCAACACACGGTGCCCCATTCAATTTCAAACCATTTCAAACCCTGCTTAGCTTTGCAAATATGCTTGCAGTTGTTGTTGTTGATTTTTTTAAAAAAAAAACCCACTGCGCCAGTTGATATAATGATGTTGTCTTGAATAGGAGCTTGGACATTTGCACGTAGAAGGGTGATTTGACTCTCCAACATAAATGTTGCACTTATGGTAACTTGGTCTTATAATGAAATATTTGCACA
This sequence comes from Podarcis erhardii, assembly GCF_964252035.2. NCBI lineage: Eukaryota > Metazoa > Chordata > Lepidosauria > Squamata > Lacertidae > Podarcis > Podarcis erhardii. The sequence goes on from NC_138512.1 coordinate 39,010,346, forward strand.
GCCTTTGCAGTGAATGGAACATTTTAACATGGAACTCATCTTCCAGCTGTCAGCATCTGATGAATGTGTTTACAGTAGTTTCAGTGACTATGGCTTTTTGATCACAACAGCTGCAAACTACCCTTTCTTACCAGAGACCGACAATATGCAACATGTCTATCATTTTCTCAGACGGTACAATTCTGTCATCAAAATATGTTTTCCCCATTTGTGAGTGCATGTAGATTTAATATGATGGATGGTAGCAGACATGTGTTTTGGTTATATTTTGGGGGTGGGAATAGGATGGTGTAGGAAATGGAAAGAAGAAGAAGGTGGCATTCCTAAGTGTTAAAGTTATAGTCTGCCATTCAGGAGCAAATTGCCTTGGGTGACTTATTACATCATAGCACTGAACAAGAAGTAACACAACACAGAGTCCTCTGGAACCTTAAAAACACCTTTTAAGACATGCCACAAGACGCTGTGATTTTGCAGCAGAAAACTAACACAGCTCCTACTCTAGATTTTTTTTTTTTTAGTACGAAAGAGAGAGGAAAGCAGTTATTAGCACAGTATTAGTTATATGCCATTGTGATTCCCTTAACTGTCCTATAGTGTTAGATCTTAAGCTCATTATTTGGTTGTATATTTGGAGAAGAGGACAGATTAAGAACTTGAACGTTTTAAACTCTTGAGGGGTGTGTCTGTGAGAGAAAAAAATAAACAGAGATTTAAGCAACTTTTTATTTGATAATTTTTCTTCTGTTCCTCATATAAAGCACCATTTGATGAATTGCATTGTTTATGTCAATATAATTTAAAGGTCTGTTGATGAGCAAGTTGGTTCATGTGTTTGTTTCACAGTACAATTTTGCTTCAGAGAACAAAGCCTTTTATTACCACCCCCATTTCTTCAGCACAGTTAGGTGCGTTTTTCTGCTGCTTATTTGAGTCTCTCTTCAAAGTAATTGCTTGTTCTGTGAACTACATTATACAGGGGAAAAGTCAAACTGAGTTTAAGCTCCCAAAATGGATATCAAAATGTCTGCACTCTGGCAGTTGTAGGCCACAGGCCAATATGCGGACCTTATATTGCAGTTAACAGCTTCCCAATGATATAAATATTGAGTGTTAGAAAATAGCAATAGATTTTCTTTTCAGCTTTCACTTTTACCTTATTTAAAGGAGTTCATAAACTCAGCATAGAATAGTGGAGCTAGTAGAAAGTCTTGCTTTGCTTTTAAGTTTAAAGATAAAGTTCACCCCCATAAGACAAATAGATTTAAAAACTGCAACCCGCCACTTTTTAAAGATTTCAGTCATTTATGTACTTAGATGGGAGTCCCTTATTGAACTCAATGGGACTTCCTTCTAGTTAGACATGCATAGTATTAGGCTCTAAAAAGGCATAGGTAAACGGGGCCATTAATTTTATATAATTACAGATAGTGCTCAGAGTAGGCTGGTGTCAGTTCAAATTAGGCAAGTCTTGATTAGATATGTAGGGAAAAAGTGACATACTGTTCTACATCCGCTTAAAAGTACTGATCTCAAAGATGTAACGGCATGAAACATCATTTTCACCCATATGGAAGTAAAGGTATCTGATAAGCATTTTAGGAACTGAGAAGAAATTTGAAATGATTATTAATCAACTAGTAAAAGGATGCTATCGGAACTATATCGATCTATGTCAAAAATAGTTAATTGCATAGATTGGTCAAGACCCCTATCCAGCTTTTCCTCCAAGGAGCTTAAGACGGCATACATGGTTCCTCTTCCTCATTTGATCCTCACAACAACCCTGTGAGGTAGGTTAGGCTGAGTGGTAGTGACTTGCTCAAGGTCAGCCAGTGAGCTTTCTGGCAGAGCGGGGATTTGAACCCTGGTCTCCCAGATCGTAGTCTGCATCAGAATTTATACTTAACTCTGAAAATGTGGGTAATTTGGATGGAGGTGTAATTCAGAGCATGGCAAGCCATGGCATTTTAGCAGAGGACTGTTAGCTTTTAGAGAGGAAGATCATTCTGTCAAACCTGGCAATTGCCTGCACTGAGAATACAGATCTGTCTGGCTTGTAATGTCTGCATGTATAATTAATAACATATAATTGCCCTTTGTTCTTCTACAGCTTGGAATGAAAAATGGGATCCTGCACATGTGCAGAATGTGTTTTTAGTTTAATACAGTTTTTGTTTAATCCTTGGGCAAAGCTCAGAGGGAGCTAACAAATGACCCCAAAGAGGTATTTTCTAAGGCCTAGACAACACAATTTCATTTAATGCAGAGCGTCATAAAAAGTTTAAAAACTCAAGGATAGGGAGAGAGATAACAGAGACATGAAAACCATTTTCAGAAGCTGTAAGGAGTTTGGATGATGTAACCATGACACTGATTTACCTGTATCAATATTCACCAACTACTGGAATTCCAGAATCCAACCTGTACAAAAAAGCATATCTGCATATCCTTTTAACACGTGCAGAGCCCAATTCAACCTTGGATGGGAGACTCCTGTAAAGTTCTGAGCTGTGCCATGCAAGGTGTCTAGAGATAAATATTGAACTTATACAGAATGATCAACCTAACCACCCTGTAACACAACACCCAAATTTATCCCTACCAACTCAAACAGGAAATCACTTGGGCAGTTGGAAGATATCACACCTGCAGGATCTCTTGTCTATTTTCTGGATTTGAATACAAATTACACACAATCAAAGCCAGACATTGTGCATCTCAATATCTGCTGTGGAGGGGTAAGACAGAATAAGAAATTTAGTCAGAGGTTTGGGGGGTAATTGCCTCTCTTTTTTCCAACAGGGTGAAAGATGAAATATTTAAAATATATTAATTGGGCCTGCTGTTCATTCAGCATTTAAATTCATTCTGGAATTTAAAGTCTTCCTTTAGCCTTACCATGTCTACATTATTGGGCACTGTTGACGTCGGCAGGGGGTATACAAGGAGGAAACCCATTTGTACACCTGTGTTGGCACACAGACATGATGCAGAACCTCAGAAACTTGTGATATTTTCAGATGCAACAACTTCTCTCAGTTATTGATGGAGACCTTTTCTGAACGGCACTTATAAAAACATTGAATACAGAAAAAATAATTCAGGGTTTACACATCTGTTCTTTTGTTTTCTATTCTCTCTGATCTCTTTCAAGATTAAAAAAAAATATTTTGTTGAGAAGCAGGAATTAATGTACAAGCACACCCACATAGTTAAAATAGCTGTGCATTTTGGAACCAAGATACAGTCCCAAGAGCGTTCCATGTATGCTTGTTTCTAAGGAATGTCAGAGGATTGATGCTTCTGTCTTGACAGGATTCACTTCAGCTTATTGTCTCTCATCTAGTGAATTACCAGATTTAAGCATTAGCCTAGCTCCTGAGCAGCCTGATTCACATAGCAAAGAGAAACAGAGTTGCACGTCATCAGCATATTGGTGATGTCTTAATCCAAGCCTCCTGAAGCCTTGAAAAATGGCTTCATAAAGATGTTAAAGAACTTGGAAGACACAAGACTTTGCTGATGAGGTTCACATACATCCCTGAGGAGCATCCCACCACCACCACAAACCCTTCAAGAGCCAGAAGGAAGGGAAAAGGTAATGTCAGACGCAGTCTTGAATCCATACACCTCAAAATGGCTACTAACTACACCAGTCCTGGGACTAGTATAGTTCCTCCAGCCATGTCAATGGGATGAATTTAAAAAAAAAAATATGGAGAAGGGAGGGGGAAAGCAGTCACACATTCAGCTGCAAAGAGCTAGCAAGTGGTAGTATCTCCACTATGGTTTTGCTCCCACCATTAGCATACAATTGTTCTGCCATTAATACTACTAATAACTTATTTGTATCTCTATAGGATGATCAGGATGTTATGCTAGGCTGCAGTCTATACTTATCTAGGAGTAGGTTTCATTAAATCAGACATGTATTGAATTACACTGTCAACCTTTTGCTGACTGCTGGGATTGTAGCAGCTAGAATTTTGTAAAATACTGGAAGGAGGACAATATGTGGTATGGGCAGCTATGGGATTATGCAGCAGTGTCCAAAATTTGAAATTTGATTCATGTAAAGATGAATGGTGGATGTTGAGCGGGTCTAATGAAAAATGTATTAATTTTTCCTAGCTAAAAGTTGGATGCAGGTAATAAGCATTTATTTCATATGATGTAAGAATGTATTGCTGTTTTGTCCCCTTCCCCAATACAAAAAAGATAGGTCTACATTTTTCTGTGTTGTGCAATATGTAGATTTTGTTCATAGGCGTCTCAGATGCTGGTAACTATGCAACTTTCATGTAAACCTTTAAGGTCATCCAAGTGTCTTGGCACTCCTTTGGCCCAAGATAATACTGGGGGCCTTATCACCAACTCGGGCAGTCATCTAGATTTGTATTTGGGTGGGAAAATCCCACCTACTCTTTGTAGGATTCCCTTTCTTGTCACTGAAACCACCTGAGCTCCTTAACTGTCAGCATCCTTACAGACTACTATATCCTCTCCATAAAATTTGAACACTTGGATTTAATTCAGCTGGGTTTACTAACTGGAGCCAGAGCTATAACAGTAATTAGCTCTTAAAGGGTATTTTTCAGCATTTTGCAAACTGTGGACACAGGTTTGGATCCTGTGTTTACTTTTCTCCTTGCATCCAATGTATGCAATTGAAATTAAATCTTGAGTTAGGTTACTGCCTTGATATCACATTACATACAACCTGTGTGTCCTTTTAAAACTGACCCTTGTTATCAGTTTTCTTTTAATTTACCATATATAGAATTAATACACTCCTTTGCTGAGGAGTATGCTTTGAGACTTTGAACAGACACAGGCCAGTTTTTGCAGCTGTGTTTTATGTGACATCTGGAATGCATCCACAGTACCAGCTGTAGTGTAAATGGAATAAAAGAAAACAATGGCAGATGAGAGGGATTCCAGTAAGTTGTGTCATCAAACTTATGAGGCTAGCCTAAACATTCAGGTATTGATAGGGAAATAGCTCTGTAGGCTGGAACTATTATTTTGCTAATTATTTATTGTTTTAATAAATATCTGCAAGCCCAGGCAGATTGTGAACTCATGGGCAGTGTACATAGGAATTTCAGAAGAGTGGGTGATAGTTTCAATCTTCAATTAATTTTTCAAGCTTTCCTTTCTTCAGAGGTAAATAACCATTAAACTCACAGAGTTGAAATGAATCTCTGTGGACACTTGCTTTATCTGTGACTACAACAGTTTACCTGACACTATTTTTGATTTTTTTTTTTTTAAAATAATTTTTATTGATTTTACAACATAAACAAAAAACAAATAAACATAACACGACTTCCCCAAACCTCCCCTTCCCTGCATCCATATTTTAAAAATTTTTAGCAATTCTTCATCCCATTTTTATATTTAATTCTCTTTAAAAAAATTCTATTTTATAAATTTCAATTTATAGCTGTAATTCTTTGTATCCAATCCCTTGACATCTTAACATTCCGAAATTTTACAACAATTTTTAAGATAGATTTTAAATTTTTTCCAGTCCTCCTCCACTGTCTCTTTCCTCTGGTCACGAATTCTGCCGGTCATCTCTGCCAGTCCCATAAATTCAGTCACCTTGGTCTGCCATTCTTCCAGAGTAGGTAATTCTTTAGTCTTCCAATACTTCGCCAAAAGGATTCTTGCTGCTGTTGTTGCATACATAAAAAAGGTCCTATCTTTCTTTGGTACCAATTGGCCGACCATGCCCAGGAGAAAAGCCTCCGGTTTCTTTACAAATGTCCACTTAAGGATTTTCTTAATTTCATTATAGATCATTTCCCAGTAGGCCTTAATCTTTGGGCAGGTCCACCAAAGGTGATAAAAAGTTCCTTCACATTCATTGCACTTCCAACAATTGTTATTGGGCAAATGATATATCTTTGCAAGCTTGACTGGAGTCATGTACCACCTATAGATCATTTTCATTATGTTCTCTTTCAGGGCACTGCATGCCGTAAATTTAATACCTGTGGTCCATAACTGCTCCCAGTCAGCAAACATAATATCATGACCAATATCCTGTGCCCACTTAATCATAGCTGATTTAACCGTTTCATCCTGTGTATTCCATTTTAGCAGCAGATTATACATTCTAGACAAATTCTTGGTATTGGGTTCTAGCAATTCTGTTTCTAACTTTGACCTCTCCTTCTGAAATCCTAGTTTTCTGTCCTGCTTAAAAGTTTCATTGATCTGGAAATAATGTAACCAATCTCGAACTTTAGGTTTCAATTTCTCAAAACTCTGTAGTTTCAACTTTTCACCATCATATTCTATAATTTCACAATATTTTGGCCACTCTGTATCCATGTTCAGTCTTTTTACCGCCTTGGCTTCCATTGGTGACAACCACCTGGGGGTTTTACTTTCAAGCAAATCTTTATATCGATTCCATACATTATACAATGCTTTCCTAACAATATGGTTTTTAAAATTTCTATGTACCTTTACCTTGTCATACCATAAATATGCATGCCAACCAAAACTATTATCATAACCTTCCAGGTCCAGAATGTCTGTATTCTCAAGAAGTAGCCATGGTTTCAGCCAGCAAAAAGCCGCTGCTTCATAATAAAGTTTTAAGTCCGGCAGGGCAAAGCCCCCTCTATCCTTTGCATCAGTCAAAATCTTAAATTTTATTCTGGGTTTTTTGCCCTGCCAGACAAATTTAGATATATCTTTCTGCCACTTCTTGAAATAGTCCATCTTATCTAAAATTTGCAATGTCTGGAACAGAAACAACAATCTCGGCAATACATTCATCTTGATAACAGCAATTCGGCCTAACAAGGAAAGTCTCAATCTTGACCATATATCGAAATCTTTCTTCACTTCGGCCCAGCATTTCTCATAATTGTCTTTAAATAGGTTCACATTCTTAGATGTTAAATTCACCCCCAGATATTTTACCTTTTTAGTAATTTCCAAACCAGTTTCTCTTTGAAAACTATCTTTTTCCCCCACCGTAAGATTTTTTTCCAACACCTTTGTCTTATGTTTATTTAATTTAAAACCTGCTACCTGACCAAATATTTCAATAAGTTCCAAAACTCTTTTTGTACTGGTTTCTGGCTGTTGTAATGTCAAGACTAGATCATCTGCGAATGCTCTTAACTTATAATGTTTAGTTCCGACCTGTATACCTTTAACCAGCTGGTCTCTTCTAATCATATTTAGGAAAACCTCCAGTACCGATATAAACAATAGAGGGGAAATTGGGCATCCCTGTCGTGTCCCTTTCTCTATTGGAATTTCGTCCATAACCATACCATTTACAATTAGTTTGGCCTTTTGCTCAGAGTAAATTGCACTTATACCATTTTCAAAGTTTTTGCCTACCCCCATCCCTTGGAGATTCCTCTTCATAAAGCTCCAACAAATGTTGTCAAAGGCTTTCTCTGCATCCACAAAAATCAAAACAGCTTTTCTATTTATGTCAGTTTCCAGAAGTTCTAAAATGTCTATAATATTCCTCACATTGTCTGACAATTGCCTGCCTGGTAGAAAGCCAGTTTGGTCCCTGTGAATCTCCTCTAACAAAACTTTTTTGAATCTTTTTGCTAAAATGTCTGCAAAAATTTTATAATCCACATTCAAGAGTGATATAGGGCGGTAATTCTTAACTTGATGTTTCTCAGTTTCTGTCTTCGGTATAAGTGAGATGAATGCTTCCTTCCACGATTCGGGAGCCTTTTTCCCTTCCAAAATTTGATTGCAAACTTCTTTCAATGGTTGTACCTGACACTATTTTTGAGATGCTTCCTTGCCAAAGGCTCCCATAGCAGCCCACAGAACAATTTCAAAGCCAACTAAACTACAACAAAATAAATATGTAGTGTTATGAAGGCTACAGTGGTGTTTTCCTCTTGTTGTGATGGGGGTTTCTGGTGGGAAAATGCCACTCTAAAGAGTTCAGGTTTGCATCTGCTCCACCGTTAATTAGTAATGTTTTAACTGTACAATGGTTATCTTGTACAGTAGTTTTATAATTCCCTCCCTATCTAGACCTCTTGTACAAAATGTGGATGATAATCATGAGCAGTTAGTGAGTAATGTGTTTCAGAGACTTCAGCCAGCACACTCTAATAAGATCTTGTTCATGTTTCCCTTCATTCCCCCCCTTTCAATTATGTCTTATTTAAAACATAGTAATGGCATCACACACAATCAACAAAAGGATGTGGTGCATGTTTGCTTGCATTCAGAAAAGCTGAGGGCAGGCAGGAGCAGCTGACACATTTGTTCACAATCTTGTTCCTTTCTCCCAGATCCTGAGAACATCTTATTAAACATATTTCATTTCTACATACACACACACTTCTACCCGCTGTAACCATCATTCTCAGATGTACAGATTATATAGTAGCTCCCTGCTTAGCAAAAGTCTTCTGTACTAAAACTGGGAAACATGATTTGGGGCTGGTCATGACTCTCTTGTTATGAAGATATCACTGTGTACTCAAGTTTGAGTTACAAATTGTCTCTACCCTCTGTAGGAATGAAAGACCAATTTTATGCTTGATCATTAAGAGAATTTGGGTGGGAAGAGTCTTATCCCCAAATACCTGCTCTGACAAATTTGTATTGTGTTTTGTAATTGTTCATATCTGCTGTTACTTGGAAAATAGAGCTAGAGATGAATGTAGCCATGACACCTTCTGGTCTTGTTCTAGATACTTGTCAGCCTCCTCAGGTTGCACAAAATGAAATGCTTCCTGGAGGACTGAGGCCTACCATCTTCTCCCTTAGATGCTTGTCTTTACTGGCAATGAAATCAGTCAGGGCTGGATTTGCAGTATGAATATTGGCAGTGGTCAATGCATCATTAGATTTCTTTCTTTCTTTCTTTCTTTCTTTCTTTCTTTCTTTCTTTCTTTCTTTCTTTCTTTCATCTTGCATCTACTGCTTTTTGTTTGTGATGCCACCAAACTGGTTTCCATGTAAAGTTGGGGTACTTAGAGAAAGAGAGGAGGGAGGTGTGTGCCTATGTGAAAGGGGTGGGAGAGAGATGCACTTGGGCAGAGTGTGTGTGGGGGAGAGGTCTCTGTGTGTGGTCTGTGTGAGAAAGGTATGTGTGTCGGTCTGTGAAAATGAATGACTGAGAGGGTAGATGTTCTAAAGAGGGAGGGAAGGGTGTTTGGTCTGTGTGTGTGAGAGAGAAATGTAATAATGTATGGTCTGGTCACTATGTAGGTGGCATTTTAGATACCAATTTTCTAGATAGTAGAAAAGGTAGGTAGAGCTAAGCTGCTAAAACCCTGAGCAGATGTTTAGGAGGAGATAGAATAGAGTAGAACATATCCTATCCTGTGTTTGGAAATGCTTTTGAAGCAGTGTTGTGTGCATGTTGGGAAGAACCAACAGTGTGAGCGAGGAATTTTGTTTTTAAGGTTTTGTGTGATCCTCAACTGTGCCGTGCAGTTGCTCCAAGTTAGGAATACAGCTTGCAAGGAGGGTGGCCTTCTCCAGTGGAGAAGAAGTGTGTTTGGCCAAAGTCTCTGTATGGTGTAGTAGGACGAAGCTTTTTCTCCAATCATCTAGAAGGTGGGCTGGGGTTTATACTAGTCAGTTTCCTATTAGGAACTGGGTGGTCTCCTCAAATAAGATTTTCTTTCATGATTGGGGTGGAGATTAATCCATGCCTCAGGAAGTGTGTTAGTTTGCCAGTTCCTGGTTTCCTAATATGCATTGCTTTACTTGTCTAGGTGCAAATATAGGTGGATTATCTGTCTTTGCCAAGAGGAAATAGCACTTTGGAAGGGGCAAATGTTGATTAAATTATCAATGCCTTACTGTAACCACCCAAGAGTCAGGCAGAGTAGAGAGCAAGGCAGCCTGCTGCTACGACTTATATTGACATGTAGGCCTACAAACCTATGAGCCTGTCTGAGCATTAATATATGCGTCAAGAGACCCTAAGAGCTGTTGGCCTGGTAGGTACTAGGGATAAGGGTTGGGTTTGCTTAAAAAAAAAAAAAAACACTTTGAAGTTACACACACACACACACACACACACACACTCCGCAAAAAAAAAACCCCAAACCAAATACAGGCTGTATAAAATCTGCTTGGGGAAACTTTTTTAAAAAAAGCTGCTTTTGGGTAGTGGTAATATTAAAATCAAAGAGCGTTTTATTCATCTGCCTGTTGTACTGTTCCCTGCTCAGAGACATAGATACTCTAAACAGATCCTAAATTGACAACCAGGGAACACAACAGCACGTCAAGCTGCAAGTTTTCAATTCAGATCAGGAGTTGGCTGTATGAACCAAACAGTTTGAAATTGTTTGAAGAAAAATAAAACAATATTATATATATATATATATATATATATATATATATATATATATATATATATTTGCTTTCGTAGATTTTCACGGGTACAGGAATGCAGGTTTATATAAAATATATAAAAATGGAAGGGTGAACTGCCTGAATAAGCAGTGATGTTGATGCAATAAATAAATAAAGGAGCCATACTTTTTGTAGGAAAAGATTAATTATTAAAGTATCCATGTTTATCCCTTTAACTGTAGCAAGGAAATCAAATCAGATAGGGCTCAGAATACCATGTGTGTATCTCCATATCTCGGTAGATGGCTATAAAATATGGATTTGTGTATATAAATGTCTAATATGCAATCTTTCTAAATCTCATGTAAGTGAAACAAAAATATCATGTACGTGAAACAAAGTAACACTTTATCAAAAAGAGTCCAAAAGTATCACCAGGAAGAGAATGGATAGGCAATATGTGGGCTTTGACTCTCATGGCTAAATTGACAAGTACAAAAATATGGGTACTGATTTGAAAGTTTACAATTGATTGTTGTGGGAAAAATCGTTGCTTCAATAAAATGTCATTTTTCAAATATCCTAGGATACTCATAAATATAGGTAAAGTACCCCCTGACAGTTAAGTCCAGTTGTGGCCTACTTTGGGGTTGCGGCGCTCATCTCGCTTTACTGGCCGAGGGAGTTGGCATACAGCTTCTGGGTCACGTGGCCAGCATGACTAAGCTGCTTCTGGCGAGCCAGAGCAGCACATGGAAACGCCGTTTACCTTCCGCCAGAGCGGTACCTATTTATCTACTTGCACTTCATGCTTTTGAACTGCTAGGTTGGCAGGAGCAGGGACTGAGCAATGGGAGCTCACCCCGTCACAGGGATTCAAATCGCCGACCTTTTGATCGGCGAGCCCTGGGCTCTGTGGTTTAACCCATAGCATCACCCGTGTTCATAAATATACAGTGTACTTGCTTGTTTACAAAAGTACCTGTTAGAAATGATTTATATTTTCTGTATTCTATTTTACAAAAGAAATACAATAAGCAGCAATGATAAAAACCTTTCTCTGAAATTATTGTGAAAGAGAGTAAAAGCAAATGGGGGCAAAAATAAAGTTTACAACTTGTTTACTAGAGCTTTCCCCTTATATTAGAGCCCAGGAGGTTATGTGTATTTTCATTTGGTTTTAATGCAAATACATTGTTTTATTTTTTTAAAAACTGCCATTAACAAACCTTTTGCTTGGGCAACCTAGTTCCTGCCCCCAATTTATGATTCAGACAGAGTAGATTTGGCATCCAACACTTCATATTTCTTTCTTGACAGCAGTGCTTTGATGTATAGATAATACCTTACTTTAATGTGGCATATTACAATCCCTTCTTGAAGCCTCCTACTTTAAACAGCTGTTATAGCTTTTTGCTCTCTGATTTTCATTTTATTTTTTAAAATAAAACTGACTTTGTGGTATTTTGGAAATAAAATGTTTGGTTCAGTTATGTACGCAACCTAATAATTGTTTCAGATCTGCTCTTAAATGTTTGGAAATGCTCGGGATTCTTTCATGCAGTGCCATGGTGGATTGTGTAAACAAAAGTAAGGTATAAAAGTTTATTAGATGCTTGTGTTCTAAGGGTGATTCAGTCCCTCCTTCCTCACCCACATCCTCTCCCATAATGATAAAAGGGTTGCATTCTGCTGCAGAAGGTTGGTAATCAAATACAAGAATGATGCGCAGCTACCTTGCTTGCTCTCTTTCTATAAATGCTACTTCTTGTTCTGTGCTTTATGGTTGCCACTGGCTGCAGTCACACGAGCCAAGTACTTGGGATTATGGTATGTTTCTCCCTAACAGGGCAGGATTCATAAGACAAAACTGATTGTTAAAGACAGACTCATCATCATCATCATCATTCTTTAACCTCTCTTCATCTTAATCAGGCTTCCTCAACCTCGCCCTTCCAGATGTTTTGGCCTACAACTCCCATGATCCCTAGCTAGCAGGACCAGTGGTCAGGGATGATGGGAATTGTAGTCTCAAAACATCTGGAGGGCCGAGGTTGAGGAAGCCTGATCTTAATGTTGCAGAGTGGATTACAAGTATTAAAACTCTTATGTTGAAAACAGTGTCAAACAATTTACAATCACAGAAATCAGGTGAATCCTAAAGATACGCATCTTACCTGTCAAAAGCCAGGATAAAGAGGAGTGTGTGTTTCATTTTGTGATCCTGGGTGCAAACATCATTTTAAGCTATCCACTTTCTGGCTTGTTTAGCAATTCATGCAGAAGGAGGAACAATGGGGTTGCATGCCCTGGCAAAGTTTATTGCACAATTTATTATGCCAGTGCTCTTAACTTATTGTTATGTCAACACAGCCAGTACACATGAGAGAGAGAGGACCAAAACAATCCACTTCTGGTTGAACACAGAACTAAACTGTGTTCAGTTCATTATATTCTACGTAAGCCTGTAAACAGTCACATTTTTGGTCACTGACAGTAATAACAAGTTGCTTCCAGAAAACAAGTTAAACTTTCCAAAAGTAGTAGCAGCAGCAGTTGTTACATGAGGACTATAAAAGACCTAACACTTCTATATAATATACCAGCAGGCTAGGGAAGACTGTGGGCTAGTATTTTCTGAGGACTTATTTGCAGCTCTAGTCTAGAATATATCAGCATCAACTAATTGGTAACCAATCATTGTCTGGAAATGGCAGAAGCAGCTTGTGAAGCTTGCACTGTTGCTGTATATATGTAGATGGCCACTTTTAATATGGACAAATGAGGCCTTTCCAGCTTTTCCACATTCATATTTAAAGTGACAACCCATAGCTGATTTGGAACACACATTGTTGAAATTTCAGGCAATTGTTTTATATTTATACAGCTCTCTAGAGAGAAACAATGAAGCAGTCATTGATTTCAGAATTTGTGTGTCCTGTTACCGTAATCCCGTTTGACAGATCTGTCATTAAAAACTAATTGAGATTAAAGCAGCTGGCATAAAGAGATGTCAGCTGTAATGCAGGAAAGATGGTGGATTCCCTCCTTCCATTGATACAATAAAATGAATTACTAGTCAGTTAAACAAAATTGTTATAACTTATATACTAATATATATATATATACACTGATATAATGTCTTCTTGCAGAAAATGCATTACAGTTGTTAAATAATAAGCAATATTAATAAACAGCTGTTGCATTGAGAACTAAGTACACTAAAATGATGCCAGTCATATGCAAACCCATCTAGAATTATTGTATGGATTGTCTTGTTTCTATGGCATGCTTATCTCTCTAACACTGCACAAATGAAAACTGAGAGAGACTGCCCTGTTAGTGAGCAGTTTGTCTTGGCAAACATTAATGGAGCCAACAAGCAGAAAGTGACTGATAAAAGTGGCATCAAGCAGATGACTCAATATGAGGAAAGGTGCAAGGAAAATGCTTGCCTGCCCGCCTGTATATATGTATACAGTGCTCAGGATAGTTTCCAGTAGGTAAGAAAAACAACAACATTAAAAACAAAATGTAAAAAATTAAAGATGAAGAGAGGCACAGCAGATAAAGTCAGTGTAGTCTCTACTAAAATACATACAAAACATGTATGGAGTATATTGCATTTGTATAATCTGGAGGACATTGGTCCCATTTTACAGATGTGGGCAAGTGATTAACCTAAAATCAGTCTTGAGAAATCACTAGCCTAGGGGGAGCATGAGAGAAGGCTGCTCTCCTTCACAGGACGGTGGGGTTGTGGACTGGCCCCGCACTCTCCCGCGTATAGTGGGGGTGTGACGAGCCCCCGGTGTCATTGGGAGTCCCAGCCTGCGTCGCACCCACAGCCAGCCAACCCGGCTGGCTGGGGTGTGTGGTTTGCCGCATTTAAGCGGAGGAGCAAAGTGGCTTTGTTTTCCTCGGATCGCTTTCATGTTTGCTTTTTCATTGCTAAGCCATGGTTGCTCTAGTTGTGTATAATGTGCCACATCACACACACACAAAATGCCTAAATGTAGCAAATATTATGTATTATCTAAGGGGAAAGAATGTTGGGGAGCTTTGGGCTGAAATAGTTTTTCAAAAGAATAGTTTTTCAAATGAATTTGGTTTGGAATCACCTTGAGCTGTTACTTTATTGGAGCACTGTTATGAAACCCTGTTTTGATTGCCCTCCTTTTCTTTGAGGGAAAGCCAGAAAATAAGGTGAAAGTTGGCAACACATTTAAAAGTTACACATTTTAAGCTCATTTTGGTTAATTTTACTACCTGGAATCAAAAGGCAAGTTGTTTGTTTTTCTAGTAATAAGCATGATCTAAATCAAGGGGTTGTCAAAGGTGAGCCACTGTAGCAAGTGAAAGCACACTTTTTAGTTAAGGATATTTTTTAAAAGTGTTTCCCTTCCATGTATTGTCCAGAGTTTGCTTCAGATTCAGAATAGGAAACGGAGACAATCTTATCATTGACTTAGGAAGTCACACATTTGAGAAAGGGAAGTCACAGCAGAAGATCTGTCCACACAGGGGGCAACCAGGATCGTCTTTCCACTATTTCATTAAAAGTGGATGGAATGACAGCCAATGTGCCTCAGCCAATGTGTGCATGCGTATCTACTTAGAATGAAATCTGATTCTGGTCTTCCATACAGTGGTGCCTCGCAAGACAAAATTAATCCGTTCCGCCAGTCTCTTCGTCTAGCGGTTTTTTCGTCTTGCGAAGCAAGCCCATTGACGGCTTAGCAGCTTTTAGCGGCTTATCGGATAAGCAGATAAGCGGCTTAGCAGCTTAGAAAAAGGGGGGGAGGAAAAAAAACCCGCAGGAACTCGCAAGACATTTTCGTCTTGCGAAGCAAGCCCATAGGAAATTCGTTTTGCGAAGCACCTCCAAAATGGAAAACCCTTTCATCTAGCGGGTTTTCCGTCTTGCGAGGCATTCGTCTTGCGGGGCACCACTGTATTACTTTTTTGAATTAAGTTGGTGCATTGAGGAAAATCCATCATATTTGGATTGGGTATATGGCATAACATGTCTGTATCTGTGGCTAGGGTGATGTTAAAATTCTTGTTCATTATGGACTGCATTGTTCCATATAGAATTCTTCTAGGGATAGATTTCTCAACATATTATACAAACAGTTTCTATTTTGGAAATAAGGGAGAAAAATCTGTTGTTTGCTGGTGGATGTGAGATAAATACTCTACACATGTTGTATCTATGTTTGCCTTGGCAGCCCAACACATCAGATAAAATTTAATTGTACAGCATTGCACGCTGATTGTAATGTGTGAAGATCTCTCATGTGGTCGTTGAATCTTTAACTGTGCCACAGTTTATCAACGCACACACAGAGCAGTGCAGTGTGGTGGTAAAATTGCAGGTCATGACATAGAAATGGTTTGCCACATCCACATGAACTGTTTCTTAGGAACAGTACACAAATACTTTTCTTTGAATTAAGATAAGATAAGGAACATTCTTGTAATTCCTGACCATGCCTTGTAGGAGTTATTGTACGATGTAAAAATCCAAATTGTCACTTTTATACCACAAAACATAAATATTAGCCTGTGTTTTGCCATTTTTAAAAAAATTCCAGTTCAGAAATGCTCTAAAATACTTTAAAATGCATATTCATTAATATATCCACTTTCATACTGTGAAGTATCTTTTCCATCTTTTATTCTCACAAATTCAACCTTAGCTTCATACCAAGGTTGATATACTTTCAGGAGTTGTCACCATAATCCTCATAGAATTATAATGAGGATTATAATGATTATATAGGATGACAATGGCTGTTTGTCTTTCCAAATATGAGGCCTGTTCTTTCTGAAATAAATGGTGCCTAAGGGGGAAGAGACCTACTTGGAGATTGACATGACTATACTTGCCCAGTTAAGGTTTTCAGCTTTTGTTTACGATAGCAAGGCTTATCTAATTCTGTTACCTGACATGATTTCAGTTTTTTTTGCTTGGTTATGAAGCCAATGTGTAATAGTGCTTTAAAGAAATTCCAAAGTGGTTTCAGTGATATATGCTATACCTACAAAAGTTCCGTTGTCACTTGTTCTGAAAAGAAAAGCTGCTATTTGAATGGAAAGTAGGTTTTCTTTCAGTCTAGTAACCAGTAGAAACGGCACCACTGCATTTCCCCCCTCCATCTCAGGATTTATATTGGCATAATATATCTGCCTTTCAAATATTTCATTCCTTTCTTACCAGTATAATTTTATGCATGCTCGTTTAAAGTAAGGCCCACTGTTTTCAGCGGGGCTTATTGTCAGAGAAGTATGCATAAGATTGCATCATTAATCTTCAGTGTATCTCAAACTGAGTAATATTATTTGTATAGCTAGCTCTGTATTGTCCACACTGACTGCTAGTGACTCTCTAGGGTTTCAGACCTGGAGCTGCTGGTGATTGGACTTGTGACCTTCTGCATGCAAATCAGATGTGCCACCACTGCTCTAAGGCCCTTCCCCAAGCATACTTGGTGCTCACAAGTGTGTTGTGTTTGTCTGCTTGTTTACCAGTATATACACGTACAGGACAAGTGTTGAAATGCCGAAACCAGATACCTTAATTACATTAAAATAGGTCACTAAGATATCTGCTAGAACTCTAAGGATCATTTTTACAGGGTTGTCATATTTTGAAGAGCAAAAAAGAGGGCACATTTGCTGTTCTACTTTTAACAATGGATCACTATGATGACTCTCATTTTACATACCCATGAAAAAGAGGACGTGTCCTGGAAAAAGAAGACATATGGCAACCCTAATTTTTTGTGCTGCTTTCAGGTTGAGAAGTGTTTTCTACCTAAAGAATCGGTTTTCTCAGCATGCACACAGATGGCCTTAAGCTAAACAACTAAAATAATATTGCCTATGAAGCAAAAACAGAGTACAAGGAGGAGATTCTTAATTCAGGTACCTCATTTGCTTTGTACCTGTCAAATTTGTCAAACATTTCTTCAGAAGATATTTAAGCTAATATTTCCACATTAAATACTGGCTCCAATTGCAATAGAATAACAGATTATATGAGCATTCTGGAAAACTCTTGATGGATTTGTGTTTACCTGTGTCTCAGACTTGTTCCTAATGGAATTGATGATGACATGCTGAACAACACACTTAATACCAGCCTTGCGCTACAATCCTGAAGTAATTTATTTCCACAGGGGCCTTAGTGGTTTATTTTCTTTTTCATATATCCACACTACTTCAGTGAAACTGAGGTTGGATCACACATGCAAATATGATCTGTTATTTATTTATTTAATTTCTATTTATTTATTAAGAACTTATATGCCCCCTTCACCAAAAGACCACAAAGTTGGATTACAACATAATAAACAGCAAAGGGCAGAACACAAGAACTTAAAAAACAAAACAAAAACATTTTAGTACAGCTCATAATAAAAGCAGCAGCATCAAACTATCCATAAATTACTCAGTCACAGTTTCCTTCTTCCAGCAGTCTGCTGGAAGACATGAATCTTCACCTGGTGCCAAAACAAAACAAAACAATGATGTGGCTAGGTACACCACAGTAGGGAGAACATTCCATAGAACTAGAAGCACCACTAAATAGGGCACCTGTACTTTTCATCCTACTCAAGGACCCTTAGTTGGGCTTCTCCACAGACTTTAAGGCATGGGGGAGGTTGGTACCAGAGCTCTAAGCATCAATGTAAGCATCTTCAGTGGGCACAGAAAAATGGCAACCAGTGAAATTCTGTTAAAATGGAACTTGTATGTGTTTTGTCTGTAACTCCCATAACCTCTGTGGCCCCCACATTTTGCCCTAGTTGTAATTATACCAGAGTATCTTAAAGGGAAACCTTGTGTTGGCTTACTCAACACAATGAATTGCTGCTCACTGAGATTTCTTTCTAAAGGCTCCTTCACATGTGGATGTAAATTCATCACTATTTGATGGCATGCCTGTATGAACAGGACCTTGATACTACTTAGGTTAACCAAGGATATATATGCAATAGTGACAGGTGAACTGCCCCAGGATCAGTTGAGATTGACAGGAGTAATTACAACTAAAAGCAGAGAATGCTTAGGAAGAAGTTCTCATTTTCATTGAGACTTGTAAATTGGTTTTATAGTTGATGAGCCCCTATATTATCTTTAACTGGTGATGGTTGTTCGTACAGGAGGGTGGTGTTCATGTGTGCATGTCTCCCTCTTTCCTTCTTCCTGGCACCTAGAATCCTGTAAGAAAACATTCCTGGCACCAGAAGGTCTAGGAAGTGTAGCTTTTCCAGGGTACATGGCGTACGCAGAGGAGTTTTTCCTCTTTCCGTGCACACATTATTACAGGAGTTGCTTCAAAGCAGCTACAAGGTGGGGGAAATAATTCTTGTATTGGAGTCCACTTGGAGGCTTAGTATCTTTTCATTGCATTAGTTACCAAGTCTGTATTCTGAGCCAAGGAATTACAAAACTCAGCAGCATTCTTAATTTGCACCAGACAATTTTCATATGATGTGTTCCAATAAATATTGCAGGTAGTTTGTGCAGGGGTCAAAAAACCATATATGCCTTTTCTCAATTAATGTTTCATTTCTGGAAAAATTAATACTAAATTAGTACTTAATACAGAAATAAGTTTAGCTTTATTAGTTTTCCTGAGTTTCACTTTAAGGTTTTAATACTAATAATATAATAATAATAATAATTTATTATTTGTACCCTGCCCATCTGGCTGGGTTTCCCCAGCCACTCTGGGTGGCTTCCAACAAAGATGAAAGATATACTAAAATGTCACATATTAAAAACTTCCCTGAACAGGGCTGCCTTCAGATGTCTTCTGAATTTCAGGTAGATGTTTATCGCTTTGACATCTGATGGAAGGGTGTTCCACAGGGCAGGCGCCACTACCGAGAAGGCCCTCTGCCTGGTTCCCTGTAACTTGGCCTATCGCAGTGAGGGAACTGCCAGAAGGCCCTCGGAGCTGGACCTCAGTGTCCGGGCAGAACGATGGGGGAGGAGACGCTCCTTCAGATATACTGGACTGAGGGCCGTTTAGGGCTTTAAAGGTCAGCACCAACACTTTTAATTGTGCTCGGAAACATACTGGGAGCCAATGTAGGTCTTTCAAGACCGGTGTTATATGGTCTCGGCGGCCGCCCCCAGTCACCAGTCTAGCTGCCGCATTCTGGATTAGTTGTAGTTTCTGAGTCACCTTCAAAGGTAACCCCATGTAGAGTGCATTGCAGTAGTCCAAGTGGGAGATAACCAGAGCATGCACCACTCTGGCGAGACAGTCCGCAGGCTGATAGGGTCTCAGCCTACGTACCAGATGGAGGTGGTAAACAGCTGCCCTGGACACAGATTTGACCTGTGCCTCCATGGACAGCTGTGAGTCCAAAATGACTCCCAGGCTGTGCACCTGGTCCTTCAGGGGCACAGTTACCCCATTCAGGACCAGGGAATCCTCCACACCTGCCCGCCTCCTGTCCCCCCAAAACAGTACTTCTGTCTTGTCAGGATTCAACCTCAATCTGTTAGCCGCCATCCATCCTCCAACCGCTTCCAGACACTCACACAGGACCTTCACCGCCTTCACTGGTTCTGATTTAAAAGAGAGGTAGAGCTGGGTATCATCCCGCATACTGATGAACACCCATACTTATACTTAAGTTGCATATAATCCTCTGTAAATGTGTTCAATGCCATACAAGTTCTAATGGTCAGGCTACACTCCTCACAATTATTTCTGATAATCCCAGATGGTTTCAAAACACCCAGATGTGTATTACCAGTGATGACAAGCCTGACCTATTATTCTATCATCCTGGATCAAGTTGTGGCCTGGGGCTAATTCACAGCCATAAGTATGCCATCAAAGCTATTGTAAGACTGTTCAATCATTGAGCTGGCAAAAGATGAATTTGATGCTGCATTTTTCTGACCAAGAGGTAAAGTAGCTCCTTGGATTTCTGACCTAGGAATGACTGCCTTTTTGTTATAGATTATCTGTAACCAAGTAACATAAATATGCTGACATGTTATGTCAGCTGAGGCAGATATATGAATCAGTAGAGATGTTGCTTTTTATTTCTCTCAGTGTAATTTTATGCTTCATGTTAACTAAAAAAATAAAATAATGAAAGGTAAGTAAAACTTTGCATTCTGGTCTTGTCAAGTGAGAGTACGATAACCCTTTTTGAGAGAGTGCTGTGGTTAGAGATTGGAGGTTGACAATGTCATAACTAAATGCCAGAGTTAAGAATTCTTAAATTGACTATTCCTGATACCAATAACCACTGAAACAAATAATTACTATTCCTGACACCAAATATCACTGGATCAGCTCAGATGTAACAATCCCATTCTGATATATCTTGTTGGCCAGGAAGAAGCTATGTCATCTGATCCTGATTTCATATCCTAAGGAACCCTAACATTATTGTGTCTTGCTGTGTAGGTCATACATAGGAAATTAAAATAGCTGCAGTATCATGGTCACAGACCAGGAATCCTCAGGTGCAAAGTCCAACAATTAAGGCAGCTGGAGATTGATCTATTCCCTAATCTGTCCCATGTAGAGCTGTGATAAGAAAGGATACCACTGAGACACCACTGAGGCAACTTGCATGTTCTGTCTCAGCTGCAAGATCACTAACCGTGGTCCTGAAACCCTTACCTTGGTCTCTCTCCAAAGTGCTGATCTTGTTTTTCCTCACCACCCTGACTGCCTGGATCCTTAGGACTGTTGACCTCCTTGCTGCTTTGGCCATCACCCATCTGTAGTGGTGGGCATCTCCATGGAACAGAACAGCAGGTTGACATGGAAACAAATGTTCTCTCAAATAACCCAAATAACCCAAATTGCTTAGAATTTCTTCGTACTACTAAATTAACTGAGTAGAGACAGAAAACATAATTTATTTGATGATCAGCACTGTTATCTGAATATTATAGTTTCTTTACCATGTAAATATTAGTATTTGCATTTTTGTTTTCGGTAATATATCCCCATCTTTTAAGAAACAAAGGGAGAAGTTTTCTATTTCTGTCTATTTTATACGTGGTAATGCCATCTTTAATTCTAAAAACAGTGGGACTTGTTCTGAGCATCCAGGAGAAATTTGAACTTAATTCTCAAGCAGCATCTTAAACCTATTTTGAAAGTGGGAAATTGATATGGTTTGGTGTCTACAAGTGAAAAGAAAAATTCAAAATCCCATTAAGTGCATCTAAAGGAGTTTTCTGGATCATCTTGTTCAGTGTATTCTTCATTTTACAAATCATTGATGCTTCTATTTTTTGTGTATTTCTTTTTGTTATAGGAGTACAAGAACCACAACATGAGAAGATTATTACAGTGTCTGCTAATGGAAGTATTCATAGCCCAAAGTTCCCATATACTTATCCCCGTAACACAGTACTGGTGTGGCGATTAGTAGCAGTTGAGGAGAATGTGTTGATACAGCTCACTTTTGATGAAAGGTTTGGGCTTGAGGACCCAGAAGATGACATATGCAAGTAAGTTACTATTGCTGAGTTCATATAAGCCTATTAGAAGTGGTGATGGATGGCGTACTACAAACTTTGCCCTCAACAATGGTCTGCCATTTCAAATTTTTAATTAGACCTCTACACCCTGCATAGCGTCTACAAACCTTTATGTATATAAACCCAGGGCCATATTTTTTTTTTAAAAAAAACCAACACAATAATATCTGTTGGCATTTGTGGGTAACTTTCGATTCTACAGAGCATTGATATAACCTTCACAGTGGGGTTAAAATTGCTTACGTATACAATTATCCTTTCTTGCAGAACATGTGAAGTCAAAGAGTTAAATATGTTGTTATGTACTTTGGGGAATAACCTGATTATTCAGCAGACCTACTGGTTTAATGAGATTACTCATCAGTGTTATTTCAGATAGCTGTGTACCATTAAAATTAAATTATTGCTGAGGAAATGATTAACACCTTTGAAAAAGTTCTGTAGTGCATCACATTACACAGTAGGTACATAAAACCTCTGAATAGTTAAAAATTTAGATAACTGGAAGAGTGACTGATATATAATTCAAATGACTGTGTGCTACAGACACAATGAATTCACATCATCCATATTTTCAGATTATCCCTGATGCGAGAAAATGGGTACTCCTGTATTGTTTACACACCTGCTTATAAGTAAATCTATAAATTGCTAAATGCCCTTTGATGAAATATCCACAGCTTATATATGAAAGAGACTTGCAACTGGGTGCAATTCAAAAAGAATTATATACATATCAATTCCATTTATATCAAGGTTACTAAATCATGCACCACCTTTAATGGATTTGTGCATATTGTACCTGAATCATTTAAACAGAAAAGGATGCAGATAAATATGGGTTAGTGTTTTCTTTCTTTCACACACACTGTCTTAGGTTTAAATTAGTAAACCAGTGGTTAGGACTGAAATACGCTGTACAAGTGCACTGCAATCTAAGACTCTGCATGCCTAATGTAATGGGGGGAAAGCTTAAAAATAATAGTAATCTGATTACACCTTTAATTCTCTACCCCGAAAGTCAGTCACTGCTCATATTTACAATGTGCATAAGTATAAAAACAGAGGGTACTGAGGCCCCTTGTGAGAGAAGGCATCTGTTTCATAGGGTAAGCACCTTATGAATAATTTGACAGTTTGCACCTGGAGTTATGGGCTGCACTTATATAGATCTGGCATAATTCAAAATCCATTTAACATGGGACATTGGTAGTACATATCATGAATTCATCTCAAAGGACACCTGTGCACAAAATCTCCACCCTAATACTGCACAGAAAAATTGGGAGGACCATTTCACTTAATTTTGGGGGAGAGGGGTGTAATTCAACAGTTTCTTGTGAATGGGGCCAGTGGCGTAGCGTGGGGGGTGCAAGGGGGGCCGGCCGCACCGGGCGCAACATGGGGGGGGGCGCTCGCCACCTCCAGAGTTGCCGAAGAGCCTCGGGCGCAGAGTTTAACTCTGAGCTGCCTGTGATGTGGAGGGCACGACTGTTCCGCAGGGGGCGTGGCGTGGATCTGTACCGTTTGCCGCTTTGATCTGGCGCCTTTTGCGGAGAGCACAAGACGGGCACGTCGCTTTGCGGGAGCCGAGGAGAGGCACCTGGTTCAGTCCCGCGGGGCGCGCTTCTCTTGCGAGCCCCCCCCAGCCGCCTCCCGCTGCCCACGCCGCACTTCTCCGCCCCCGCCCCTTCTCCTCATTGTCAGCAGCCGTCTGTGTCTGATTTGAGAGGAGAACAGAGGCGAGGGGAGGCGGCTGCAGCCAGCGACCACCCTCCGCCTCCCACCCTGGGGCTACCAGAAGCCCCCCCCCGGCTTCGGCTGGGGACAGAGAGCGCGCCTGCTCTTCCCTGCGCGCCGCTGCCCCATTGGAAGGGCGGCGGAGGAGCTGCAAGCCGGGGTGCGCGCCATGAGCCTCAGCCTTGGAGTTCAGGGGCCAGTGGTGGAAGCAGGGCCAGTGGTGGAAGTGCGGCGCTTTCCCCGGGTTGCTGGGCGCGGGGAGCCCTCGGGGCGCGGGAAGAGGCAGCGCTCCTGGCTGCAGGTCCGAGGCCTGGCTGCTGCCCGCCTCTCGCGGCGGGAGGGAGTTGCGCTGCCGCCGCCGCCGCCCGCAAGGAGCCAGCCACTCGCTGCCCGCGAGGCTCCTCTCTGGCCGGCCTGCCAGCTGGGCTCATCCTCCTTGCCAGTGCAGGCAGCGGGCTCTGCTTCCGGGGGACCTCCCGGGGGAGCGCAGCAAAGGGCGCCCTTCTCAGCCTCCCCAGCAAAGGGGCACAAGCAAAGGGCACGTCCCGGCGCCGTGGTCGTGCCCTTTGCTCCGCTGCGAGCCACGCTGCCGCTCGCCTTCGCCTTTCACAACAGCCCCGCAGGGTAGCCCAGGCTGCGAGGTCAACCCAGTGAGAACTCTCCGAGGCTTCTCTCGGGCCCCAGACCAGCCCTCCAGCGCCGCCACGGCCGGTCTCTTGAGTCCGTTGCCAGGCCACGGAGGGCCAGCAGCCAAGCCTGACAAGCGCAGAATATAGAGGCTTGGTAGGGGGAGGGCGCCACGGCGTGGGGCGCAAATTACTTTCCTTGCCCCGGGTTAGGGGGCGCAAATTACTTCCCTTGCCCTGGGTTAGGGGGCGCAAATTACTTGCCTTGCCCCGGGTGCTGACAACCCACGCTACGCCGCTGAATGGGGCCCACTGTTTTTTCTTCCTTCCTTCCTTAGAAGTGTTCTTTCTTTTTTATTTAAGTGTCTTCTTTTTCTGTTGTGCTTCTGCTGCAAGTGACAGTAATAGCAACTGGGTTAGCAGTCTAACTGCCATTTTGCATTCACTGCTATGCCACAGACCTCGATTGCATTGCTTGTGAGTTGATGGGACATAATGTGGTGGCCACACATACACAGATGGTGCAGAATATCAAGTGAAAATTCTGCAAAATGGTCTTCTTGCTCCACTTCATTTCTGCATCATTCATCAGCTAGGGTGGAAAAAGTGGTCATTAATGCTTCCTTTCCCAATCAAATTGCAAAAGTGTGTTCTCATAATAGGGTAGGCCAGAAAAGGAATAGAAAAACTGAAAAAATGACAAATATAGATGCCCTTGATAGATCAGAAGTGGTTTATTCATTTTATTTACATTTATAGTCCACATTTACTCTAATGAGTTCAAAGTGCTCTTTATCTTCACAACAATCCTAATTAAACTCTGAGCTGTTGACGAGCCCAAGATCACACAGTGAGCCTCTCGTTTGAGTGGACATTTCAACCTGGGGGTCCCTGTTGGCTGCCCAAAGCAGCATTCCCATATGCTTCTTGGAATTTAGTGAAAATATATTCCTATCAACTGTGAGTGAAAGTTCTTGGTTAATATAAAAATTATATAGGTTCTTGATCACTTGTCACCATGAGACAAGATGGGCTTGAAGCAGGTGCACAGCACTTCTTTCTTTCCACTGAACCACATTCAGTAAGACACAGAGCACATGAGAGTCAAGGAAATTATTTCAGACTTTGAGTCTAGGAAAATTCCCCTCTTTGATGCTACTTCAAAGAGTGTTTTGTGGTCCTTAGCCAATTTTTGTAAAGACATGTAATAAAACCAAAGTTGGAAGATTGGTCCAGTGAATGACATCAGTATCCACAATAATATCTTTGATGTCTGTACAGTATGGAAGATTCCATTTTATTAAGTTTTTTTCCCTTTTTAAAATTTAAAATGCTGATAAACCTCTCCCATAGATTACGTTGGTCACTTTATAGAAGCACAATATAAAATCAGTCATATTGTAGTCACTGTAATCATCACATTCTTTTTGTAGGCTTGAATTTTCCCCTTCTAGTTCCAGGAGCATGCCTGAAACTCATTCATCACAGTATTCACTGTCTTCAGTTTTCTTTTTCCGTAACTCTCCATGTGAGGAAAATGAGACTGAATGCAATTAAAAGTACAAGATATTTGGATAATTGACTAAGAAAAACATGATATATTTTGGAATTGATTATTGATTTGTGTGTTCCACTGAAAACAAGTGATACCTGGAAAAGATAACCTCAGCGAAAGAAATATGTTAGAATCATTGGGTAACCGAATCAATATATAGGAGAAGAAGGCTGATAGAAAATGATGCAGGTGGACTGGCTTATAAAGGTTTTTCTACCAGTAAAAAGAGAGAGAGAGAGAGAGAGAGTTTAGCTTGTTTAACAATAGTACAAGCAGTGCTTTTTTCCACTTTAAAAATAGGTGCCGGTATTCACCATGAAGTTGTTACAGTACGTACCACACTTTTTAACAACAAAAAGAGGTGCCAGTACTGCATACCCTTGAGTACCCGCTGAAAAAAAATCACTGAGCACAAGGAATAAGTTCAATGTCAGGAGGTCAAGTGAATGGCTAGCAGCTAAGAGTAGTATTGGAGTAGACCAGTGGCTCAAATGCTCTGTGCCTTATGCTTATTTTGCTTGTGCCATGTTGCATTCAGCACTACTGCACTGGCCATTGCAATAGCAGTGCATGTTGTCTGATGGTTTTGCCTGTTTGCCCAGCAGAGGATGCCATTGCAACTACCAGAGCTGTATAATAATGGGGTCTAAGATGTGTAGAGAGTCTTGACTTTAAAAAAATGAGAAATTGCAGCATAAAGGAAATTAGAAAGCACTAATGTAGAAAATTCAGATGATGGAAAAGAGCTGCAGGAAAAATATTTGCATTGAGCATTCTGAATAACCTGTCGTTGGGAAAGAGAGAGCCATTTATTCCTGTTTCTGGCAGTCATGAAATGGTCATTTTAGAAATTACGTCACCTTATTACCAATTCATTTTAATAATTGGTTTATAAAATGATCAAGAGTGCTTCTGGAGCTGCTTCTCATCCTTGAATAGTGACACAAATATTTCAGACAGAAACAATAGCAACTACGTTACTTTCCTTTGAAGTATGTACTTACACAGTGGAAAGTTATTTGCTTAGCTATGGAGTTCATTGAATGAGTACTATGGAGTTGTGAGTTATGATAAACATAATAAATAGACTAAACATTGGGATATCTGAGGGCTCACTGTAGCAAAGGATTATAAAAAACATATGAGCTAAGCCTTTCATGCTGAATACATCAGTGTATATCTGAGAATCTTAACAAGATCTTAAATTGGAAAGCCAGAGTTCTCTCTTCTTGTTGATTGAGCAAAGTTAGTAACCCCTATCTATTATTTCCCACCTATTTTCCAGGGTGTGGCATCTTTTACATGCTTGTGAGACACAGCTTTCTGGAGTCCCTCTTAAGTTATCTCTCTTACGGTTGCACCACAAGCAGGAATAAGGAAGGATGAGGTAGCTGGAGTCTACTTGGTGTTTTGCTAAGTATAAGCCATCTCAACCTCTGAGCGGTGCGAGACACCAGGGGTTCCAGGCACTTACATAGGGTACGTGTTTCATTTGGAATCAGATGCAGTGGAGACTGTGGTATCTTTATGATATATAGTTTATTTACACATATTTACAACCTAAGCCTACAGTGGAGGGATTCACAGCATTAACACCACAAGTGGGTCTTGCTTCTCCCATAGCCACAGCCTTCCAACAGGAATCAGGCATGGTTCTGTCTCCCAGCTGCACAGCCTGCTGCCTGCCAGCTGACCTTCTAGCTCACACAACTCAGCTCTGGCTTTGGCTTTCTAAGTACCAGGTGGTTGAGGGAGGTGGGCCCACTGTGGCACAGACCCACTTAACAACCCATACTTAGGCCATTACCTTACCAGAAAGCTAGTCTGGCTATTGCAGGAATCAAATCTGTGGGAATTCAGGAATTAGAAGAGGCCAAGGCATATAGCCTACTCCCCCCCCCCCAAAAAAAACCCCTCTTAACAATTTGTTAGGAGGCATTCATCGTTACTGAACAATGAAGTCATATTTGCACTTCCTCTCTGTTACTTAAAAGAAGAAAAATGGCTGTAAAGGAAAAGCCTTTGGTGAGCTACGTCATCAAGCTTTTAGAAAGTCTTCAGTAAAGGTAAAGGTAAAGGATCCCTGACAGTTAAGTTCAGTCGCAAATGACTCTGGGGTTGCAGCGCTCATCTCGCTTAATTGGCCAAGGGAGCCAATGTTTGTCCGCAGACAGTTTTTCCAGGTCATGTGGCCAGCATGACTAAGCCGCTTCTGGCGAAACCAAAGCAGTGCACGGAAATGCCATTTACCTTCCCGCTGGAGTGGTACCCATTTATCTACTTGCACTTGATGTGCTTTTGAACTGCTAGGTTGGCAGGCGCAGGGACCGAGCAACAGGAGCTCACCCTGTCGCGGGGATTCGAGCTGCCGACCTTCTGATCGGCAATCCCTAGGCACAGTGGTTTAGGCCACAGCGCCACCCATGTCCCTTAAGTATGCAATATCAACTGGATAATCTCTCTATATATGCTTGTTTATACTCTCAAATAATTTTAATAGGTCAGTAAGATAGGACGTACCCTTGCAGGAGGCATCCTCGCTGTGCTGCAGCAAGACCGGTTATTCTACGTGCTTCAGAATTCTATTATTTTCCCTGAACAGATGTTAAGCCAACCAACTTGGGATTTCCTGGCTCACCCTTAGATCAGTTTTTTAAATTAAAAAAATGGTGTTGCAATAGCTACTTTCCAGTCCTGAGATATGGAGACTGATTTTAGGGACAATTTTTTTTTGGAGGGGGGGTGTATCTCCAGACTGTCAATATTCATGCACATACGGAAACTTTAGATTTAAACAATTAAAGTGGATGCAAGCACTGTTACCATAGCACAACAAACCCATTTAAAAAAAGGAGGAGGAGACTTTGGGCAGTTTAGAAAGTGAAAGTGAAATGCATTGAAACAGATGAATAACCAGAAAACATGTAAACGCACCACAAGCAAATCAGGATGAATTCTCATTGTCATACTACTGCCCTGTACAAAAAAAAAATAAAAAAAAAATTATCAGGAGAAATGTTCAGTAAAAACCATAGTGAGTTGAACCCCTATGTTAGCTTTGTGCAAGAAAATCAGGGTGAAAGCAGAATAAACAGCTCATGTGGAGCAGCCCTTAGAAGTACAGAAAGTTCAAATTTGACGACTATCTTTAAGAACTCTTGGGTGCTATCTGGACCCAGTGATTTGTTATTTTTTATAATTTGTCTCTCGTCATCATTATTTGCCTCAGTTCCTCAAATCACTACTTGAGAAAGTTAAGTTAGGCTTCTGCAATCTCTGATTTCTCCCTTAGCACACTTTTTTGTTTCCTGTATTTTGAAGGAGTAGATCCATGATTGGCTTTTCTAGGGAGGAATATTCAGCACAGCACTATTATAATCATTCCACTGGTGCAAGCACTAGGGCTGGGTGATATATTGATATATCATCCAAAACTGGTTTGAAGTACATATCGTAATATTGGTTTCATGATTTTTGACCTGGCAATATATTGCATATCATAATGTGTGTGTGTGTGTGTGTGTGTGTGTGTGTGTGTGTGTGTATACACATGTTTAGTTGAATCCCAAGTGCTTCTGTTTTTCTAAAGCCAATCCTCTGGATTGGGAAATTCAGGTTTCTTGATCGAAATTGTACATCCCTACCAGACATACAACTCTCCATTGCTGTGAATAAATAATGCCAGTAAAACTATCAAACCCATATGCTGTGGTAGCCTTTTCAACTATGGGCTCCGTTGTCTACATCTCATCTGTGGCAACTGCTGTATGTCCCAGGTGTGTAGGTGAAGAGCTAATGACACATCTGATAAAATGTATAAAAGTCATAATAGAAGATGCTCATAGCCAAGAGTGATGAAGGCGAATATTCTTTGCCTGAAGAAAAGATTAAGTGTTAACATACTGCCAGCTTTCAGTTACTGAAAAGGATTCCAGAGAGTGAGTGCCTTTATCCATGGATAAAAGAAAATAAAGCAATGATATTTAGAGTGCAGGATGTAGACATATATTAAGGATTAAAGAATGTGTCCTGATTACAATAGTAGTTTAGTAATAGAATAAGATGCTCAAGGAGATTATGGAATTCACTTCTTTGAAGATTCCCAAAAAGTTAGGAAGGTATTTCTCAATGTATTTCTCATGGGTCTCTGTTTGATTGTCTCCTAGACCCATTCAGCTCTAATTCTTTAATTTTGATTTTTATCTGGATTTTTAAAATGGAAAAAGGGCTGTTTCATGTATTATATTCTCCATATGAAGTCTGCCAAAAACTGCTTTCATGTGGCAGTGCTCCATGTAGGGTTATAACATTTATTAGCCCCTTACAGCATATGCTGTCTTGATTGATGTTTTATACCAGCAGCTACCAAGACATTTTATTAGATTTAGGGACCAACTATCCTGGGATTTGGAGAATACCATGTGTCTGCTTCGAAGTGGTGGTTCTCCCCCACCCCCTTGTATGATTCTCCTAGTCATATGCAGATAAAAGTAAGATTAGATTTGTATAGTATCTGCAGCAAAGGGTTAGTTTGAAAGCACAACCTAGGAATCAAAGGACAATGTTTTTGGTAGCTTCATATGTATAATACCTGATTAGAATGGATTACGTGAGTGCCAGTCCAATATTTAGACTGAGTTAATTCATCTAATATTTTGTTATATTTAATGAACTCTTCATAGAATGTCCATTTTAATGTGTGGGAATATTTAAACAATAAACTACTGCTTGATTGTAATGAAGCCTCAAAGTGTAGTAAGAGTATTACATATGCCTTTGAGAAATGATTTTCAAAGGATCTCATGTTGGGATTGTCATGAATGAAGTGGCCCTTCAATGCCTAGGAAAAGATGAGGGGGTTTATAACCAACTTTCCATATACTGCTTTTTAAAGTTTTTTTTTTAAAAAGATATAGTTTCAGACAGCCTCCCTCCATGTTGTTAGTGTTTAATCATTGTATTCTGCTAACCTAGCAGTTCCAAAGCATACCAGTGCAAACAGATAAATAGGTACCACTGTGGCGGGAAGGTAAACGGCATTTCCATGTGCTCTGGCTTCCGTCACGGTGTTCCGTTGTGCCAGAAACGGTTTAGTCATGTTGGCCACATGACTTGGAAAGCTGTCTGTGGGCAAAGGCCGGCTCCCTCAGCCTTAAGCGACATGAACGCCGCACCCGATCGTCACCTTTGACTGGATTTAACCATCCAGGGGTCCTTTATCTTTTACCTTTACCTAATCAGTGTTCAAATTTCAAAAGAGTCCCTTTGATGTTTTTAGAATCTTCTGGATGAAGATGTTTAGTTTCGGGGTTAGATTTATTTGGTAGGTCCTATGAATCAAGTTGTACACAGAGGTTTCATACTTTGCAAGCTGTGTACCAAGTTTGAAGTGGTAACATACATATAAAAAGTGGAAGATCGTGCAGTTTCCCAAACTTGGATCTCCAGCTGTTTTCCCATCATCCCTGACCATTGGTTCTGCTAGCTAGGGAAGATAGGGGTTGTAGTCCAAAAACAGCTGGAGACTCAAGTTTGGAAACCCTGAGCAGGGCTTTTGTGCATCTGGAACTCCCTGGAACTCAGTTCCATCACCTCTCAGGTGGCTGTGAGTTCGGCACTCCCTGATAGATTGGAGATTGGGATTCTTGGGATTCTTGATGGTGAGCCCTAATGGGGTTCTGGGGAGGAGACAGAAAATATTTCCTAAGTATCCAGGCCCCTACCTTTGTCATTAGTTAATTTTTAGTCCAGTCAATTTTGTGCTGATTTGTAATGCAGTCTTCATAACGTAATCAACTTTCCAATCCATAAACAAACAAGCAAAATTAAAAATGTCTATAAACAGAATTGAAACTTAAAGAAAAGATCACTTACATTTTCAGAAAGGTTAATTTTAGAGAGACATTTTAGTGACCCACTTACGTCACTGTCAATATTTAAAAGCTTGCTGCTCACAGCTGTGCCTTATTTATTTGAACAACTGTTCTCACAGCCAATGTAAGGTTAGCATCTAGGTCAGCAAGGGTTATACTGTGATAGGCTGCAGTTCTGTACTTATTTACCTGAGAGCAAGTCCCTCTGAACTTAATAGGGTTTCCCCCCCCCCCCTTATTTCTTATTTTTTAAAATTGTATCCTGCTCTTCACCGTGTAGGTTTGGAAGTAGTGTACTTCTGAGTAGACATGAATAGGATTGTACTGTTAGTGTTTTATTTTTTTTTACAGTATCTGCAGGATCTGTATCTGCAGATCTGGTTTGGATAATGTTTTATATTTCTTAAAACACATCACTCGAGTGTTCTCTGTTGAACAGCCCATTCAAATGAAGTAAACTAGTTTTCAGTATCAAAATATTTTGCTAAATGAACCTAATCCAAACTGTATTGCTTCTAAAATTGTTTCATGTTACTTTTGCTGACTTTGTTTTTAATAGGGTTATTTTCCCTTTGAAATGACTGGTGCACTCTCAGATCTTGTTTCTGTCAAGAGGATTCTGGGGAAAATTAATGTTGATAGAGCATTTTCCTTCTTGGTTACTAAAAGTAGCATGAGTGCAGCAAAGGGACAAAAACCCACACTCTATTCTGGGTTATGTATTTTAGTTGTACACTGCAAACCCGAACACGTAGGTCTGTAACCAAGAATTCAGGTGAATTCATAAATGGTGAAGGAAAGAGTTAAAAGCAAGCAGTTTCATAGAAAGAGCCATAATAAAAGCACACTATGTATGGGCTCTAGGGACGCGGGTGGCGCTGTGGGTAAAACCTCAGCGCCTAGG
Organism: Podarcis erhardii; assembly: GCF_964252035.2. Classification (NCBI taxonomy): domain Eukaryota; kingdom Metazoa; phylum Chordata; class Lepidosauria; order Squamata; family Lacertidae; genus Podarcis; species Podarcis erhardii. The sequence continues at coordinate 39,042,911 of NC_138512.1, forward strand.
ACTTGCCGATCGTATGGTCGGCAGTTCGAATCCCCGCGGCAGGGTGAGCTCCCGTCATTCGGTCCCAGCTCCTGCCCACCTAGCAGTTCGAAAGCACTCTTAAGTGCAAGTAGATAAATAGGTACCGCTTTATAGCGGGAAGGTAAATGGCGTTTCCGTGTGCTGCGCTGGTGCTGGCTCGCCACAGCAGCTTCGTCACGCTGGCCACGTGACCTGGAAATGTCTCCGGACAGCACTGGCCCCCGGCCTCTTAAGTGAGATGGGCGCACAACCCTAGAGTCGGACACAACTGGCCCGTACGGGCAGGGGTACCTTTACCTTTACCTATGTATGGGCTCTAGGCACAATTTATGCACATATTGGGCACTATATTTTCATTATAGTATAAATATCCTACCACGAGCAGATTTACCTCTAGAAGTAAGTTTGTTCTGCTGTTTAATTAGCATAAACAGCAGGCACCTAGTCCTAGAGACAGTTGTTTCCTGTCCCATTCCCAGGTCCCCCCCTTACTTTTCATTTCTTACAAACACTTCTCTTATTTCCAATATTCAGCACTGCTTTTCTAGTTGCATAGAACTATCATTGCTGTCTTCTTAATATAGTGACTATACTGGGGCAGGACTAAAATAATTTGGATGCTAGTAATGATGATCTTTCATAATGAAACATGGAGATATCCTTAACTAAAAGTTAATATGGAGTTGTTTGCTTTTCAGGGCCCCTGTTTGCACTGGAAATTTTCCTCATATGAATGTCTTTTAAAGGTTTATTTAATATGTGTCTGCATGGCATAAAGCCAGGAACTAGTTTAGTCATAAAAAAAAGTTCCAGTCTGGAATGTTAAATTTTGCACCAAATATTACGATATATTCAACATCAGATTTCAATAACAGCCTTCCCCCCAACCTGGTGCTTTCTGGATGTTTTGGGCCCAACTCCCATCAGCCCCAAGTAGCATGGCCAACAGCAGGGATAAATTATAATCCAAAACATTTGGAAGGCATGAGATTGAAGAAGACTAGGCACAATTCTCACTTTGGACATGAAAGTTCTTGGCCTCTGTCAGAAAGATGATGGATTTGACTGTCAGTGTGATTCAGCAGAGCCCTTTTATGCTCTTAACCCCCATTGCACGATTAATTAAATATTGATTTAATATATGGAATGTTTAGGCCAGCTTATTTAGTGGTCATTTTTGGTACTTGTGGGTGCAAGAGTACACCATAGGGAGCTAAGAAGATGCAGTGGCATATTAGATTTCTGTGTTATTTTTCCTCTTAAACTCAGGTTAAGTAATCTAAGAAAATAACAGTAGCTAGATTTATTTGATTTTAAAATATTTTCTAAGGCTGCTATGCTACACCGTGCCATGGGGGCAGAATATTGTGTAAATAGAAAATCTGTTCAATATGGAGTAAGGGTTTGGTGCTGTCGAATCATTTTTATTTTATTTCACAGAGGAGTCTGTATGAATTTATGCACATAATAAAATAATATTTAGAATGTCTAAACTCAAAACATGTCCTTCAGGTTATCTCTGCATCTGTAAAAGCAAGATGGTGGTGGTGGTGGTGGTGGTTGGATGTTGCTGTTTATGTACCTGGTGCTTTGCAAGGTACATGTTGTTTTACATGGTGCAGTGTTCTTGCTCTGAGGGGAATACAGTCTAAAAGCATATACGTACAAGGAAACTACAGTAAACAGAAGAAAAATATGTGACTTTTTAAACTGACTTTGGCTTAGTTACAATGGAGTTGGGTATATGTGGTTGTTCAAAAGAGTTTCTGGGGTTCAGGGATTTGAAGGAAGTAAGATTTGTGGTTTCTGGGTGGCAGTTCCTTTCCATTAAAGACAGCCATAGAGAGGCAGGATACCTCTAGATGGCTGCTCCCTGAGAGCCAGTGTGGTGTAGTGGTTAAGACTCATAATCTGGGGAACCGGGTTCGCATGTCCGCTCCTCCACATGCAGCTGCTGGGTGACCTTGGGCCGGTCACACTTCTCTGAAGTCTCTCAGCCCCACTCACCTCACAGAGTGTTTGTTGTGGGGGAGGAAGGGAAAGGAGAATGTTAGCCACTTTGAGACTCCTTTGGGTAGTGATAAAGCGGGATATCACATCCAAACTCTTCTTCTCTTCTGAATGGGTGTCTGGGCAGTTTTGGAGCTGATGAGGGCAAAGAAGCTGAACTTTAATCCAGATGAGAGACAGAGGTGTTGTACACTAGCAACCCAGAATAAGGGTGACATTATTGCCCCAAGCTTTCATGGATAGTACCTTTTTGCCTTTGGTGTAATAGAGTGAAGGAATTTGTCATTTGGATCCGATTCCATCCTCACTATCTGGTACAGTGGTACCTCGGGTTACAGACGCTTCAGGTTACAGACGCTTCAGGTTACAGACTCCGCTACCCCAGAAATAGTACCTCGGGTTAAGAACTTTGCTTCAGGATGAGAACAGAAATTGTGCAGCGGTGGCAGCGGGAGGCCCCATTAGCTAAAGTGGTGCTTCAGGTTAAGAACAGTTTCAGGTTAAGAACGAACCTCCAGAACAAATTAAGTACGTAACCAGAGGTTCCACTGTATTGTATTTATGAATATCCCTCAACTTTAAATAGGTGGGGATGAAGAAACTGTGGCCCTCCATATATTGTTGGACTGCTGCTCTCATAATTCCTAACCAGGCAGTGTTGACTGAGGATGATGGGAGTTTGAATCCAATACCTTGAGGGCCACAGATTCCCTACCCTTCGCCTTCGCGTAAATCATCCATGTTTGTTAATTTTACTTAATCCTGATCCTCTCAAGCATTCAGTTTCCCACTTTCATTCCTTGTTTGTACTGGTGTTGGTCTCTCTCATGGCTTGTTAAGATTTAATCTTCCTTTTAATGCAGTAATGCAGGACATAACTAAAAGCTTCCCAAACCCTAAATCACATTTACCTTATAACTGCCTACTTCCTTGTTCCTGTTTATTGCAGTGCACTTTCATTCCTGGGTCTGCCAAGGATGCTCATCCAAAAGGAATTATTTGCCTCAGGTGACTGGCTAAATGGAAGGCTGCTTTAAAAATGGGGGGGCGGGGCGGGATATCATGATGGTGTCATTGGTATTGAGGGCAATTCTCTACTTGGCAACTAGACAGAAATAACAAATAATACACTAACACTGCACATATTTTTTTTTTTAAAAAAGCTGAAATGTCAAACAGTTGCTTAAGGCTACAATTTTAAGTATATTTACTGGGAAGTAAATTGCTTTGAAATCAGTAGGACTTAATTCTGAGAAAACATGTGGATACAGAGGAGAGGGGGAGTGCAATAATGTAACAGTTGTTAGACCGTGAAAGACTCACTGGTAAGTTAGCAGATTGAAATGGTGCAAACCAAGCTCTTTTAATATGAATAGAGAATGTGCTGAAACATTTCAATTTGAGATGACAAAATGAAGTGGAATTTTGAGTTCATATTTGGTGTTACATAATGTATTTACATACTTATGATTGGTTGATAATGAATCACATTCTGAAGGGCAGATTATTTGCATGAATGACTAACATAATAGTTTCTGCTAAATTAGTTTGGGTTTCATTTTAATTTCATTTATACAAAGACAGAGGAAACAAATTACGTGAACTGAGTAAATTAGATATTAAGGCAAATTACCCAGACTTGAACTATGTGAAAGTGAATTTAATTAAGGTAAATTTTATTAGTATGAATCTGATATGAAGTCCTCAGAGATTGTAGATAATGAAGCAGGGTGTTTTTAAACGATCTGAATATTTGATTTTTAATAGTAAATTGGGATATCTTACCTTTAAAACATCACTGGTGTATAGTAGAGTTAGGAAGCTAACTGATTCTAACTTCCATAATTGATGTCACTAGCAAGAAGACCCACCTGACATGTGTCATTTAATTTAATAGTGGGGAACCCGTGGCCCTCCATCTATGGTTGAACTCAACTCCCACCAACTGTAACTAGCTTAGTCAAGGGTGATGGGTTTGTTGTTAAGCTTGTTCCTCACTAACCATAAGTTGTAGCTAATGTTTTGTGCTTGGTTACAGCTTATGGTTAAGGAAGTGAATGCTTAACTGCAATCCTGGATCAAACAATGTGCTAAGCTAAACCTTGGTTTGGTTGCTACATTGCACTGAACTAAAAGTACTGGGGAGGAACAAAGCAACTGTGGTGCCTTCTATGCATCCTTTTGGCAACTATTGTAGCCAAGTTGGTGCCAGAGGTAATGCTCTGTTTGGACCACATCAGCGAGGCCTTGTCATCTGGGCAGCCCAGGACCTCCCTACACTCTGCCCAGTCTTGCATTTCAGGGAAGTTACTTTGGTGCTGCTAATGCAGCAGTTTGACTTCAACCCCAGAGGTGCACTCCATTATTTCTTGATACAGAGAGATGCCAACAACAACTGCTAAATGATTGGCTCTGTATTTCATTTCATTTCACTTTTAATTTTCATGCTGCCTTTCTATATTACTATATACAAGGCAGTTCTGATAGTACAGTCCTACACAAAGTATAGGTTGGACCATAATGTCTTTTTAGCTAAATATGTCTACTCAGAAGTAAATTCCATTGAAGTCCTAGTGAAGTGTGCCAGGAGCAGCAACCTAGATGAAGTAGTTATATGGCCTTTTATTACACCAACTCTGTGCTTTGAGGCAGAGTTTTCAAATTATTAAACTGGGATGAACCTAAATATAGTTTCTGTTCTATCTGAACATAGCTTTGGATGTAAACAATTCTATTATATGTGAGTTCCTGTGTTTTATATCCATTAGCTTCTTTTTAAGTTCATAGAAGGTTAATGTTACACAATGCATATTGAACTGCAAGCCAAGGTAAGCAGTCTGTCCCAACAGATTTAACAAATGAAAACCATGTTTTAAAAAATGAAATAAATAAAATTCAAGGTTGGAGGAAAGTTTATATCTTAGAAAAGTACTTTTAATGGTTCATCATTTGATTTAAGTTTTATGAGACAGAGGAAGGTTCTTGAGAGACATTGAGGCATTTTTGATAATTTCCATGCTATGGAGAAATAGTTTCTTCTCAGGTGATCAGTCAAGCAAACCTATTCCTTGGCAGCAGCAACAAATACAATATAAGAAGCTCTCCTTATATTGTCTCTCTTAGCAGAAGGGGAAATAAAGTGATGAACTTGAAATTATTCTATAGCATATTAGCAACCTCATACCTAACATTGTTTGGGAATTCTAAGAAACCAAAAAAATCAGTGCAGTTTTGAAAGGTTCGGTCCACCATCTTGATTCAAAATGATATCAAATTAAATCCAAACGTAGACAAAACCTGCTTTTTGAACTCAGGAAAATTCATTCAAAATTTGGCTACAATGTGTTGTGTCTAAATGCATAGTGAACGTACAAAGAAACAACTTTTCGAAATATGTACTAGACAATGACATATATTGATTGATGCACTCAACCCTGCATTCACTATACATTTTCATTATATAAAATAAGCTACAGGATAATGCAATAAAGAATTTACCACTTACTGCTGATTGACAAGTCTCTGTCTCTTGATTACTATGTATTTTTTGACTACGTCTGTTGTTCTGACCAGTCATATCTAGCTTCTATGCTGTGCTTTAACCAGCATCACAGGGTTTCTGTAAACACCTGAGCACCTTTGCAATTTCACCTGATTCATGATCTTTCACAGCAGCTTAGATTTCAGTCAGCATGTGCAGTACGAGGAGAGTTGTGGTGGACATCTGATTCAGTTGGCAGGCTGTCAAAATACATTTAGCGAATGGGCAAAGTGCCACTTAATACTGTAAATGCATTTTCTTGTGAAATAGACAGTTCATGTCTTACATCATATCATTCAGTGTGTGCAGCACACTAACCACATTGAAGAGCAAAAATCTTGAAAACCTTACTGTGAGATTTTTGCCCTTCAGTTGTTACTAAGGACATACATATGGACCAGAGTTTTAGTAAGGTTGTGCAATGTGGGTTTTCTAGGAATTATTCCTTGTCTGCTCCTCCAGTTGAGTCTTGAGGACCAATCAGGCTTGAATGGGTGGAGCTGATGGAAGGGTGCAATGGATACTTGTAGTATCCTAATTTTTGGAGGTGCCAGCTACCACAAGTAAAAGTTTTTTTTCTTTTAATTTTATTTTCATTCTCACTGTTAGTTACAGAGAGCACAACAGTCACTTTAATTTATGTACCACAGAGTTTAAAATAGAAATATTCAGCTGTATGGCTTGGTCATCTGTAGGAATGAGTTAGAGACCTGATTTGGTTTGCATTTAAATACAAATCTACCTGATTCACACTTTCCAAAACAATGAGAATCAAAACACAGCCATTTGTACTTCTCTGAATTTTGCAGTGTAGTTCTCCTGCCAAGTAACATGTACTATAAGGTATATGTTAGGGTAAAGTATGCATTAAAGTGCATATAATTGGCAAAAATAGCATGCACTTATTAGAAAACAGTTGCATTTAAAATATTAAAATGTGTAAATTAGGGGGAAATGCACTAAAATACTGATGAACTACTTTCATGAGGAATACACACACACACAAACTCATGATGAAATATTGAGAACTGAACTTAAGTTTGGGAAAATGAGAAACTGAAGGAACCCAAAATTTACAAATTTACCAGGCCATTAAAAACATGATCCCTCCCCCTGCAAAATTCTGCAGTTCATGGTAGTGTACCCCCAGGATGAAAAACTATCAAGAGTTCAAAAGCAGCTGCTTAGCATGCTTTTGTTTCATTGTTCTTAACTGATGGACACTCTGGGAGGCACTTTTGACAGGGTAGACCTAGTATCTTTTTTAGAGCTTTATTAAGGCAAAACCAGAAGCATAAATGTGCTTAATGACAAAAAACACTGTGCTTATAATTTAAAAAAACAGACTTGTTTGTAAAATATGAAAGAAAAATAAATCCTTTGTAAGTTCCCAAGAATAAGTCTGAGAAGTAGTCATTATAAGCCACTTAGTTATACATGTACTGTATCATGTTGCTGTGAGAAACTCACATTTGATTAGCCAATAAAGCAGGTTTAGTAAATCCTTTAAATGCTGATTTGGACTGTGCAATACAATACCAGTGGGTATATTACAGGGATTACAAAGTCTCTGAAATGATCACCTGGGGACATGTGGGGTTCTCTTGTCAGTGATAGTTCATTTCACTTCGTGTGTCAGGTGTTCTGTCATATCACTTTTCCATTTCCCTGGACTTTTATTGATTCAATGTGTGTTTGATCTCTACATGCTACTTTGAAAAGCAGATTTGCAATGAATAAAGAACAATAATTTACATGGATAATCAAAAACTATTTTTGCCAGTAGTGTTGTAAGTCAGGCAAAGACTAGCTCGTGAGCCAGTTTTGCATATTTAACAGTTCTCAACTTTCTTTTTGCTTGACAATATACTTTGCTATCTTTTCTTATTTGAGTTATTCATGTTTTATGTCCTGTAATCTGTATTGTTGAAATTAATAGTGTTAATAGTATAATGAGAGGCACATTTGTCATGCATAACATTAATCTATATTTACAATATTTTAGTTAATCACTATTTTCAAATCAATACATTCATTTTCTTGCAATTTTCAAAAGAAAACTTTTGCCAGACATCTGTAATCTTTGAAGAAATATTACATTAACTTGCTAGGATTCAGAGTTCTCCTTTGTTCATGTAAAGGGTAGGGGTGATTTCCACCAGCTGTACCCCCTCTTCATAGCTAAAATGATTCCCAAGGACGTTCCAATATTCAGGAGTAGATTTTTGGCATATGTAGAAGGCACAAATGTGAACCCTATTCCATTGGTGGAATAAACGTGAGGACCAAAGCTACTGTGTCCTATGTATATAGGGAACAAAGGTGTGTTTTCAAGTCATTGTACCCCACCTTCTGTAGCCCTCAGAACTACCACTATTTTGAAAACACTGGTGTCGTTTATTAAATCAAAAATAATACTATTTAAAAAATGGAGTTTAAAAGATTTACTAAGTATTTCTGCTTCCTAGAACTCTGGGACGCAGCTCTTGTGCCTTTTCCACATTGCATCCTTTGCAAAATGCAAAGGGTGAGAAGGGCAAGTCTCTTGAAATTGCAGGGTGTGAGGCACAACTAATAACTGCTGATTGCTATTGCGCTTCATTTCACGTTAATTGCAATGGAACTAGGAACACAGGAAACTGCTTTATACCAAGTCAGACTATTGTCTATGTAGTCAACTACTCTAATTCAGGTGGAGGTATTTCCAGTCCTACTACCTGAGATCCTTTTCCAGGTGGAGTTGTGTAAATTGAGCCTTGGACTTTGAGTATGCAAAGCATCTACTCGACCATCCCCACATGCTGTGGCAGAATTCCTTTGTCTTATCTAATATTGTTCTGCAAGTCTTTTCCTTCTCTTTGGAAGACAGAAAACACAAAAATGGAATCCTCAGTTTAGTTGCATTTGATTTATTCAGAGTTGTTTAAAAACAAAATTACAGCTTTGCTTACTAAGTTTTTAAAAATAACTCAAGGCAGTTTACAAAATACAAATATTAAAACAACCAAGAACAAATCAATTAAAAGAATCTAAGCTACAATCAGCAGAGGAAAAGATAAACTACAAACATAAGCAAAAACAAAACAAAAAAGCCAGAATAAATAACAGGGTAAATATCCATAATGCTAGCCATAACAAAAACAAGGCTAAACTAAAGACAGAAGCAAATTCAGTTTAACAGAGTCACCCAAAAGTGTCAGCATTTCATCTGGTACTAAAACTGTGTAGCAGTTGAGCACAAATCCTGTGGACAGCATTGCACATCTGGAGGATGCACATGTAGCAATATTTCTAGTGTTGAAAGCAGGGCATGAGGTGACGCAACAAGGTGCCCCAAGCCATCTAAGGCCCTTTAATGGAAACCTGAAACAAGCAGGTAGCTAATGTAGAACAACAACAACAACAACAACAAATGGGCTGATGTGCTCTAACCCAACCAAGCAGCTCTAGCCAACGACTTGGCAGCAGAAATGTGTACAAGTTCCAAGTTTATGGGCACTTTTCAGTAGTGGACCCCACAGTAGCTAGGACCACACAGTAATAAAGCATGGAGGTGATTAAAGCCTGTATGGTGATTAAAGCCAGTGTGGTGTAGTGGTTAAGAGCAGTAGACTCGTAATCTGGGGAACCAGGTTCGCGTCTCCGCTCCTCCACATGCAGCTGCTGGGTGACCTTGGACCAGTCACACTTCTCTGAAGTCTCTCAGCTCCACTCACCTCACAGAGTGTTTGTTGTGGGGGAGGAAGGGAAAGGAGAATGTTAGCCACTTTGAGACTCCTTCGGGTAGTGATAAAGCAGGATATCAAATCCAAACTCTTCTTTTCTTCTGTATGACTCTGGTGAGATAAGATCCAACTTTCCCAGGAAAGTGGAGTAGTGTGTTTTATTGTTAGCTTATGTATTTCTTCTTATGTAATTCTGTTGTATAAAGATTCTATAGAAAGTAAATCACTGAGTAAACAGTGTATATTTTTTCATTGTAGATATGACTTTGTAGAAGTTCAAGAGCCCAGTGATGGCACTATTTTAGGACGGTGGTGCGGCTCCACTACTGTTCCAGGAAAACAGATTTCCAAAGGAAACCAGATCAGAATACGATTCGTTTCTGATGAATATTTTCCTTCTGAACCTGGATTCTGTATCCATTATACTCTCCTCGTACCAGTAAGTATTTCCCGCCCCCCTCTTGTATTTCTAGCTCTTAGACTTCCAAGATGTAATGATAAAGAAAAATAATAATAAGTGTAACAATACAACGTTATATGCTGTATAATGTTTCTTGTAATCCGTTTAGAAGTGCTTCTGCCTCAGGAATGGGGCAGAAGCTGGAGTAACTTTACAAGGAAGGACTTGAATGAAAGAACAACAACATTTGAGAACTGCTGTAAAGATAAAATTTTTAAGAACAGAGCAATCAAAAAATGGAAGGAGGAGGGAAAATGAATGGCAGGCAAACTACCTTTTCCTATCCGCCACTGGACTCATGTTAGCAGAGCAAAAAATTAGGTTGTGTGTGTGTGATGCTCTGCAGTCTAGGTTTTTAATTTTTTGAGAGCCAGTTTCACTGAAAGGGTGTAAACTACAGTATCTCCAGCCTGCTATGCTCCCCATTCCAGGGAGAACTATGAATCTTTCTCTAGGCATGGCTCTAGAACGCATCCTCTTTGTTCTCTCCACCCTGTCCAAAGTCAGACCTCCAACAGTAGAGGGGAACTGGTGGTGGACCTTTCTATAGCTTCACATAGCAGGCATCTTACACTGGATCTCTGTTTCAGAGGGCAGACCCATCTCTCTCTGAGAGGATCTGATGGATCCTATGGCCTCTGGGATATGCACCCCACACAGGAACCACAGAATTATGATTAAAGAGAGCTGAAGTGTGTTTGAAACATTTTTTTCATTTTAAATTTTTACAAACATTTTAGACAAAAGGAACAAAATTATTTCAAATTTAATTTGACTTTCCTCCTCTCCCTTCAGCGTTTATTTATTTCACATCTTTTTATTGCTGCATATCCAATTCAAATATATTTATACATTTTCCTTTATCCCCTTAATTATTCTTTACTGCGCATGTTTATATCAATCCTGCTAATGTTTTAATTTATTTACAATATGTCCTTAAATAATCAATAAACTTTCCCCAGTCTATTTTTAAAAGTCTTCTTGATTTCTTATTCTTCCAGTGAGTTTTGCCATTTCTGCATATTCCATTAATTTTAGTTGCCAATCTTCCTTAGTCGGAACTGTTTCTTCCTTCCATCTTTGGGCATAAATCATTTGAGCAGCTGTGGTAGCATACATAAACAATCTCTCCCCCCCCCCCGCTGTTTAATAGGTACATCCCCACCCATTATACCTAAAAGAAAAGTTTTTGGTTTTCTCACAGAATGAATCTTTAACATTTTCTTCAACTCATTATAAAGTGTTTGAAACATATTTTGTGGTGGGCGTGTAAAAAAGTTAAAGAGTACTGGGAAATGATTTATGATGAGATGAAAAAAATGTTTAAAATAACTTCCCCAAAAAGCCCAGAGGCATTCTTGTTAGGATTAGTTCAGTCAGAAGTTCCCAAGTGTTAGAAAGACTTATTTATGTATGCAACAATAGTAGCTCTCGTTTTGTTAGCCCAAAAATGGAAAGTGAGGGAGGTCCCTTGTAAGGAGGACTAGCCACTTAAGATGATAGAATATACAGAAATAGCAGGTCTAATGTACAGAATAAGAGAGCAAGAAGAACATGTATTTAAAGAGTGGGAATCTTTTGTTGAGTATGTGGAAAACAACTGTACACAGTTGGAAATGCTGGCAGCATTAAGATAAATCTTACTGTTTAATTAATATTTGAGTGTTGTACAATTGGAGAATTGACTAAAATGGTTATATTAAAATATGCAGGTGTAATAGACAAACAAAATGAACCATGGAAGGGGAATGAGGGAAGTCATTGAATATATGGTATTATGTAAAATGTTTATTTTGAAATGTTAAACTGAAGTCAATAACATGTTTTTTTTTTAAAAAAGAAACATATTTTAATGAATTGTCCCTAACTGGTAAAACATCACTTCCTGCTTAAATTCTTGAAGATGAAAAGACAGAATAGATTGAGAGAAAATAGACTAAAGACAAACTAAGAAAAATGAACCTGAACAGTGTGCATTTTTATTTGTTATTGGAGACCACACACAGTGAAAAGAACATCTACCACCACTTTCAGAACTGGAATGTGTGGGTTTTTTAAAAAAGAAAAGTATCTGCTATAATATTTTTAATTTTAGTAAACTGTTCTTGAAGAACAACTTCTAAGTCCATTAAGCATCTGAAGGATAATTGGTAAATCAGCCAACTTAGTGCAGACAAAAGGAAAATGAGCAGAGCAGAGGTCACTAAATTTTGGTCATTATTTTGCAACAATATTTCACTGCTTTCTCCTCTAAGCATTTACACTTATACGGAAACCCACCCGATCTAATAACATTGACATTTATAATAATATTGTGAATAAATGAGAAATAGAAACATTTTATTTTCTACCACAAGCTCATCCTAGCATTTCATTGGTTATGCATTCCTGAAAACATCACTTCGAATATAAAGTCTTTGGAAACAGTATTTTATATATTGACAAAAAATATGGTGACATATCACTCATCTTTGGATCCACGCAATCATTTTAAGTCTTGGGGTACATAATAGCATTAGTGTACATAGGTTCCCTCGGTATGCAGTAAAGGAAGTGACTTGCCAAAAAATTACGTTATGAAAGTCTAGCCCAAGTCTCTTCGATACTGATATGATTTACATAGCAACAGTATGCTATGTAAACAGACGTGATAAAAAATTCCAATTTGGGTCTGGGTAATATTCCTTCTAGCGACTTGTTTAGTTTAAATTATGTCAGTTACAAGCTTGGCATAGAACACCCAGTGTAGTAAAGTCTATTGTTACTTGGGGGGGGGAGCGGGTGAATGGGACACTTGATGCCTGAAGTGCCATTAAGGAATGCATGACTGATTGCCAAAGGAGTTATTAATTATTCGGGGCACTGAGAACAAAGCAGCTCCAGTTGAAGCTGAAGTTGGGGGGGCAGCTAGATCCCCCCCCCAGTCTATCTTGGCACCTGGTAGTATGTCATTTGTCATTCAAGATCATGCCAAATTTTCTTTACAAGAAACTCACTTTACCCTTCTTGCATGGAAGCTGAGATGGAAGATGGAAATCCAAGAAGCTTCTGAATGACCACCCTAGTTTGAAATGTATTTTCTGAAATGTTTTGAGCTTTGTATATGTACCAGACATTCACTTAGAAAGATAGCAATTTGCACTGGGTTGTTATTATTGGCTTAAGAAACATTTCGCAGCCTGAGGCAACAGGAGCTGTAGTTTAATGCAGATATTCAGTATAAAGCTAATTAGTCACTCCTTACTACTAGAACTTAAGGCAGTGGAACTGTCTTCTTTCTCAAAAGAAAATATTTGCCTTAAAGATATACACTTCTTCATTAAACAACTTTTATTTGCATTTTTATAAGTTTATATGCCATATGCCATTGTGAATTCTTTGTGAATTCATGTGATTTGCCAAGTCCAATAAACACAAACATGGTATATGCATTTTCCTCATGTTTTTTTAAAAAGTTGGTTAGATGTATCAGTCTGATATTATATAATATTTCTAGTCCAATTCACACACACACGGCTATTACCCAAGGGCAAAAGCTCTAATTAGTGCCAAAGGGAGCATCCCTTTCCATGACTAATAATAAACAAGGAAGGAATAAATTTGTTGGGATTATGGTTCACAAGCAAAGCATTAAACCATCCCTCACTACTGTAATCCCAATGAAAATGGGCTACTAGGAATTTTAAAAAGCATCCCTGATGTACTTTAGAGTTATGTGTTCAGTGCTCTGAGAGCAGGGATGTAAGCATAATAGAACATGTTAAATATTTGTTAAAATGGCTCTGAACATGGATATTTTTTATGTAGCTCTTGCAGACTTGTCTATGAAAATAGATTAATATTTCATAACATGTTTTTATTTCACATTATAGATATTTCTTCTTATGGAATACTAGGGTGTTTTGAAAAAGCAAAAAAAGTGTTTAAACTCCAAGGAGATGTCTCAGCCAAGAATGTCTCTTCTGTTTGTTTCAGTAATTCCCTGATTATTCTTCATGAAATATGAATCAGTAGAAATTATTTTAATTGCTTAATTTACACAATTCATTTTTGAAATGTAGTACTTTGTTGGCATGAAAATCTGTCGTTTTTTTAGGAAGAAAACAATTGTGTTACTACAATATATTGAGAGGTATTTGTAAAAGTTGTAGTAACAAAATTGTTTTCTTCCTAGAAAAAAGGGGGTGGCTAACCTATGCCCCCACCAGCTGTTCCTGGGTTACATCTGCCATAATGCTATACCATTGGTCATGGTAGCTGGGGCTGATGGAATTTGGAGCCCAACAATACCTGGAAGGCCACAGGTTAGTAACTACTTCTCTAGATAATATTAAATCTACTGAGCTTTTGTGCTACCTGCTGCGATCAACAGGATCAAAATAAGTCAGTCTTAGCCCACCTCGTAGCAATTGTCACAACTTGGGGGGGGGGAATAAAGCATTGAGTTGGATCCTTAGCCTCTTGGTTACCCCACTAAAGGGGTCCAGAAAGGGGTGTCTCTTTCTAGGAATCCACATGAGGACTGATGGGCCATAGTACCCTTCCAAATGGGATCCCGATGGGATTGCCCCAATTTGATGTATGTCATAGAGCAAGTGTCAGTCCAGGATTGACCCAGCCTTTTTTTTTATCAATCAGCCAGATACATTGATGCCACATACATTCCTAGTGTCTTTGCCAAAGCCTACTTAAATCTGTAATCAATAATAAGGTAAAGGTAAAAGGACCCCTGACTATTAGGTCTAGTTGTGGCCGACTCTGGGGTTGCGGCGCTCATCTTGCTTTATTGGCCGAGGGAGCCGGCATACAGCTTCCAGGTCATGTGGCCAACATGACTAAGCCTCTTCTGGTGAACCAGAGCAGCACACAGAAACGCCGTTTACCTTCCCGCCGGAGTGGTACCTATTTATCTACTTGCACTTTGATGTGCTTTCAAACTGCTAGGTTGGCAGGAGCAGGGACTGAGCAATGGAAGCTCACCCCGTTGAGGGGATTCGAACCGCTGACCTTCTGATCAGCAAGTCCTAGGCTCTGTGGTTTAACCCACAGCACCACCCGCGTCCCGTAATCAATAATAGTTGTGACCTATTTCATCCAATACTGATGTCCTGTCTCTTTTTTCTTCCCTTGGCCTGGGTCTGCAAGGTAAACTGTATTGTTGTATCTTTAGTGTTACACGTAAAGATGCTCAGTTCCTCAGTGTATTTTGTGTGAGTTTTATAATTTTATTTTATTTTATGTACATTTACTTTTTTACTTCTTGTCCTTGATCAAGTTCTGTATATACTGCTAGACCATTCATTTTATGATTAATTTAATTATACACTTATTTTTTAAAGTCTTTAAGGCACTTCTGAAGTTGAAATACAGTGGTGCCCCGCAAGACGAATGCCTCGCAAGACGGAAAACCCGCTAGACAAAAGGGTTTTCCGTTTTGGAGGTGCTTCGCAAAACGAATTTCCTATAGGCTTGCTTCGCAAGACGAAAATGTCTTGCAAGTTCCTGCGGGGTTTTTTCCTCCTCCCCCCCTTTTTCTAAGCCGCTAAGCCACTTATCAGCTGAGCTGCTAAGGCGCTAAGCCACTTAACAGCTGAGCCGCTAAGGCACTAAGCCGCTTAACAGCTGAGCCGCTAAGCCGCTTATCAGCTGAGCCGCTAAGCCGCTTATCAGCTGATCCGCTAAGCCGCTTATCAGCTGATCCGCTAAGCCGCTTATCAGCTGATTCGCTAAGCCGCTTATCAGCTGATCCGCTAAGCCGCTTATCAGCTGATCCACTAAGCCACTAAGCTGCTAATAGCGCTAAGCCGCTAATGGGCTTGCTTCGCAAGACGAAAAAAACGCAAGACGAAGAGACTCGTGGAACGGATTCTTTTCGTCTTGCGAGGCACCACTGTACTTATTTATTTAAAATACTTTTAGACAGAGGGCCTTTCACAGCCCTGCCTGGAGATGCCAGGATTTGAACCTGCGACCTCCTGCATGCGAAGCAAATTCTCTACCACTTAGCTACAGGCCTTCTCCCCTTTAAGCCCCTTTAATAAAAAAAAATCAGTAGGTGGTTTGCATAAAATTAAAAGAAATAATACCTTAAAGAAATAAATGGGTTCAGCTAACACAACAAGACCAGATATTGGTACTGATGAGGGAAGGAGTATGCCTTGAGGTATTCAGTGAAGGAGAAAATTTTACTAGGCGACTCATTGCTTTATAAAATTTTACACATTACAGAACATGTTATGACCTGAATAGGGGGAAATGGCACTAGCATTAAAATATCCAACTCTCTTGGAGCATATGCCTTAAAGGTCATTAGGAATAAGTCTGTGGGTATACTGAATGTATAAGCATTTTTGTTGTGGAAAAAAAAGTTTTAACTTGAAAGTTGAGACAGAAGGATAACCAGAAATAGATCAGTTAATTTTGTAAAGCAGTTGCCATTTGTTTTTGAGGGTTTTTTTAAGCCCTCACCCAGGTTATTTGTTTCTCATTTTGGTCATAATAATGCTAAGTTTGTTCAGAAAAGATGTGGTAATAATTCATTTCTATTCCAGGCCAATCACTGTTCAACTTTACTGGCAAAAATAAGAACCAGCAGGGATAGTTCATTAAAACCTCAGAGCAGTATATAGTAAATAGTCTATAAAACCAACTGACTTGTTGGTTTAGGGGTCCCATTCTCACTTAGAACTTTGGCTCAAATGTCATGCAAGGCCTGTCTCAATAGTGGTTAGATACAGATGCTTTCAAAAATCCAAAGAGTCTCCTACTGGCTTCCTTTGCCCCAAGAACAAGTAATTTTTATTGGGACAATACAGGGGTATGTGGCGGCAGGCACTCTCTAGGCCTTGATGAAGCATCTTTTTCCTGCCAGGGGTAGAAGTACAGCTACCAGTCTGAGAATATGTAGGGAGAAACAAACATTTGAGCTTGCTTCTCAGAACCTCAAAAAACAACTGTGAGAACAGAAGCCTAGGAAGCAAATGTGACCATGTACAATGGAGAGTGATTCAGTAGAGAAGGGAGTAGGTAACAGTATTGCTGTGTTGGCCAACTGTGGTATGTGAAAGACGTGTGAGTACTGCATATCCATAATTACATGTATAGTGTATGCATAAGCAGGGATGTGTGAGACAGTGAAGGGCCAACGGACAATCACACCAAATGTGAATTAACACATCTAGTCTACTGAGGATCCAAAACTGTTTTAAACTATCTTAAAAATACATGTATGTTTTTAGAAGCAGTGTTTTAACGTGCCTCAGTGTAGAGGTGCCTCAGTGTAGAGAGACGCATACTGGGTTGCATGGAAGTAGACCATAGGAGAAGAAATATCAACAACCTCAGATATGCAGATGACACAACCTTGATGGCAGAAAGTGAGGAGGAATTAAAGAACCTTTTAATGAGGGTGAAAGAGGAGAGCGCAAAATATGGTCTGAAGCTCAACATCAAAAAAACGAAGATCATGGCCACTGGGCCCATCACCTCCTGGCAAATAGAAGGGGAAGAAATGGAGGCAGTGAGAGATTTTACCTTCTTGGGCTCCATGATCACTGCAGATGGTGACAGCAGCCACGAAATTAAAAGACGCCTGCTCCTTGGGAGAAAGGCGATGGCAAACCTAGACAGCATCTTAAAAAGCAGAGACATCACCTTTCCGACAAAGGTCCGTATAGTGAAAGCCATGGTGTTCCCAGTAGTGATGTATGGAAGTGAAAGCTGGACCATAAAGAAGGCTGATCGCTGAAGAATTGATGCTTTTGAATTATGGTGCTGGAGGAGACTCTTGAGAGTCCCATGGACTGCAAGAAGATCAAACGCATCCATTCTTAAGGAAATTAGCCCTGAGTACTCATTGGAAGGACAGATCGTGAAGCTGAGGCTCCAATACTTTGGCCACCTCATGAGAAGAGAAGACTCCCTGGAAAAGACCCTGATGTTGGGAAAGATTGAGGGCACAAGGAGAAGGGGACGACAGAGGACGAGATGGTTGGACAGTGTTTTTGAAGCTACAAACATGAGTCTGACCAAACTGCGGGAGGCAGTGGATGACAGAAGTGCCTGGCGTGCTCTGGTTCATCGGGTCATGAAGAGTCAGACACGACTAAACGACTAAACAACAAGACCATAGGAAGCCATATCACTAGGGGTGTACTACTATACTTAGAATTAAGTGCCAAACCACTAGAAACATTCAGCTTTTACAGCCAAATTGCGGGGGGGGGGGGGGACAGAAAAAGTCTTCTATGAACGATGATCAAGAATAGTTTCTGAATGAAAATATGTCATGACCCAGACCCTTATTGCTCAAGACTTCATAAATCGTTTTTCTTTTACCCTAGGAAGGCAAACACAATAACATTCAAATTGATCTTTTAAACAAAGTCCTTCGTGTGTTTCCTTTCAAACTTTTTCAGTAGTCCCCAGATCCTTTTAAACTTCTTGTCCTTTCATGCTGTAAAGATAGCTGGAGAAGGGTAGGAGACTTGGGCTTTGCACCTTTTCTCCTGCTTTTACACAGTGGCTGATCTGAAGTCCCTTATCCTTGCCTAAGAGTTCCTGAATATTAGTGTTAATCTGCACTATGTTACATCATCCAGAACATTAATTCTGAGCTGGTTTTTTATTGTGTTCCAGTTAGTCTTTCAATTTTGTTAGTATAAGAAGAAGAAGAAGAAGAAGAAGAGTTTGGATTTGATACCCCGCCTTTCACTCCCTTTTAGGAGTCTCAAAGCGGCTAACATTCTCCTTTCCCTTCCTCCCCCACAACAAACACTCTGTGAGGTGAGTGGGACTGAGAGACTTCAAAGAAGTGTGACTGGCCCAAGGTCACCCAGCAGCTGCATGTGGAGGAGCGGAGACGCGAACCCAGTTCCCCAGTTTACAGGACTGCCACTCTTAACCACTACACCACACTTTGCTAGTTTAGATTAGCAAAATGGAAGAATGGCCAATTTTAAAAATTTGTGAATAAAAGCTTTAATATTTATTACTGCTATATAAAGGATCTTTACAGAAGACAAGATAACTCAGGACTGTAAAATTCTAATAGACTTTGTTGAGCTCCAAAAAGATATGGCCAACAAAAATAGCAGCTAAAGTTCAAAATAAGTGTGAAATGGAGCAAGTTGGCACAGAAGATAGCTAAATGTTTTGATTACATATGATTTACATATATGCTTTTTATGATACTAGAAATCCAGGTTATCCATGTATTGGTAGTAGGTTCAAGGGAGGGGAAAAGAGAGGCTTGAGTGAAGAATTAACTTACAAAATTCATTTCCACTGCATGCTCTGATTTCAGTTCCAAATATGGCTCTGAAAAAATATTAGACAAATTAATAGTGGATAATTGAAAGAGTGGATACAGAGAAACGCTCCTAAATCATACGTAACTCTGGGAACTTGTGATCAGCCAATGGAATTGGTAGGAGGAGAAGAGAGGGAGAATTTAATACATGGAATTCATTGTAATTTAGATTGCTTTTTTTGGGGGGGGGGAACAGCAGGCAAACTTGTGGAAGATAGATCTAACAGTGGCTCTGAACCATTTTGGTGAAACCTCAATGCACAGTAGCAGATGTTGAAACAAATGGAGGCTGTTCTTCCTTTCATGTGTTATGTACAATAGGCATATATATGGTTATCTGTCCTGGAAATGAAAGTCTTGAAGAGATTTCCACTGGCTATGGAATTCCCTTTGACTAACTTCTACCACCAAGTAAATACATACCTTTTATCCTGGGCCTTTGGATGAAATCAGCTGATGCTCTTTAATGTTTCAGGGCTTTCCCCCCCTGCACTGCTGCACTATACTTTTATTTATTTATTTACCAAATAACAGACCGCCATTCATAACACAGAGTTACCTCAGGGTTGTTTCCAACAAACATATTCCATTGCTAAAGCAACAGTAACACACAATACAGTACTTGAAAACCAATCATTATTTAAAAAACAAAAACAAATAAAAGTATGATTTCAAGAATCTCAGTAGTTCTAGAAAGTACACCAAAGATCACATATAGTTCATAAACTATTTGTCGCCTGCTCCCTGATACAGTTCTGTGAAGTGGATTTCACAAATAGATTTACGGTTAGAGCTGATTAATGCCTAACTCGACATATAGTGGCTGTCTTAGAAGGATGTGCCAAGTGCAATTAATTTTCAATTTTATGTTGAGATGAGTGTTCAGAGATGACTGCATCCTTCCTGTTGTTTATGATACACTGATCACTCTCTCCCAGTGGCACTGCAAAGTAATCAGTTCACAAGCAGGCTGCTATGTGAAATCTGAGAAAGACAAACACGTTCTCAGACTCCAAGCACATTGCAGCTAGCCACTTACTTTTGGTTTAGCTTTGATAAAGTTTCCCATATTTTGATTCATATGAGTAGTTTCTTTAAAGCTCTTGAAAGGAAAGCATCCTTTAATTGTGGCTGACCACATCCCCATCATATAAGTACACAAAGACTTTGTTACTACTGGGTACAGCTCATTTATAGCCTTCTAGGATAATAAAGTGGTATCTTGGATTGTTTGTTCTGGTAAGCTTTTAAATGTTCTCTGTGAAATAGAGATAAAGATTTACCGTATTTTTTGCTCTATAAGACTCACTTTTTCCCTCCTAAAAAGTAAGGGGAAATTTGTGTGCGTCTTATGGAGCGAATGCAGGCTATCCCAGAAGCCAGAACAGCAAGAGGGGTTGCTGCTTTCACTTCGCAGTGATCCCTCTTGCTGTTCTGGCTTCTGAGAGTCAGAATATTTTTTTTCTTGTTTTCCTCCTCCAAAAACTAGGTGTGTCTTGTGGTCTGGTGCTTCTGACAGAGCGAAAAATACGGTATATTTATAAACTTTTCTGCCTCAACTGTAAGTCCCCCCCCCCCACCATAATACATACCTATGTTAGCTAAAGCTGTAGCCCAGGAATTAGCATCATGAAGACACCGTCTACAAAAGTTCTATACAAACCTCTGCATTCTTAATATACTTCCCTGAGACTGGTATAAAATGTGTTATTTTAAAAGCAAATGTCAAATTCTCCTTTGAACTTTTCATTTCAAAGCTTCCCAAAGTACTTAATGCAAAATAGATGCATTGAGTATTGGTTAATTGTCTTTATTTCTTCAAAATTTACAAAGTTTGTTTAAAAAAAAGAGGGGGTGGAAGAGGCAGGTGATAAGAGATAACTGATTTGTTAATTGGTTAAAGGGAAGGAAGGAAGTTGCAGCAGAAACTTGTAGGGCTGGGACATAGAAGGAAGAGGAGTCTAGAAAAGGGAAGTCCTTGCTTCACCTCGGTGAACATTTTAAAATGAAAAAGTTCTTCCTTCCACTGTGCTAATAAAATATGTTTAAAAAGAGAGAGAAATGCATCTTTATTTTATGAATTGGGATGTTGAAGTGTGTGCTACATTACTGAGGAGAATTATTGTGGCTTCACCCCCTTTTCATGAAAACTGCTGCTAAGAACAAGCTTGACGACAACTGACTATTAAATACCAAATGGGTCAATAGACAGTAGTTTGGAGGAAAGTGGAAAGCACTTTGCACATGCTCATAAGTACTGCCCCCCATTCCAGAACTCAGTGCTGATGTTGAAAACAGATTTCTGAGCTGAGGTTTATTGAGCCTTAGCATAAATTAAGTCTAGGAAATGTTTGGGATGGAGAACTTTTGCTATAGCAAGAAGGAGGGGCAGCTGTGAAAGAAAAAAAAAAAATTGTTTTCCACTAGGAAAGTGAAAGGGAAGCACTGAATGGCTTGTTTATGTTGCGAAAAGAATTTATGTGTTAATGGTAATAGAGATGGGGCTGGTATCTAAAGATATGTTCTGGGCCTGAGATGTGTGTGTATAAATGGCATGTTTCCTGAGTGCAGTTGCTGCACATTTTATCCCGATGATTTGGCATTAATCCTGTTTTTTATTCCATCCATACTTTGCTTCTTTATAATTGTTCTTATTTGAGCAAATAGTTGATGGCTTTACAGATACTTTAAGAAAGTACTTAATTTTAGTATTCCTTAGCTCCTTGGGTTGTTAGCCTTCTTACCAACAACATTGGTAACAAAATTCTCCTGCATGGGTTTGGACTAAGAGGTGATTGTCTAGATATGTTTCATTGCCTGAGCATAGACAGCTGGAGCTTTCTGCTTAGACACCAGCCCAGAATTTGTTTAAAATCTATTTATGAGGTTGACTCCACCATCTTAATGGGATGTGATTTACATGGCTATAACAGCCTGTTTACCCCCATTCCAAGTGAAATAAGAATTTTGTGCTCAAATTGCATGTTAATTCTTGTATGCATAGATATATAATGATTTCTAATGAAAAAGAGGGTATCTGGCTTGGTTTATGAGATCACAATTTACTTGAACCTCTTTAGAACTTTGAGTGAACTGTACTTGACAGTGCCAAGGCTTGTTAGGATGCATTTTATAAGCACAGAATTCCTGCAGTTTCAACCTTGTCACAGATTTTATTTCTAGGTTATCCTTTCACTTTGTTACTTAGAATAAGTGTGCATTTTCTGTAAAGGTCCTCCATATTCCATTATAAAAGCAGAGCATATATCCAGTCCTCCCTCCTCCCATCACTCTTACTTAAAAGGAATAGCATAAAGCAACTCCTTATTGTAAGCTTTTCTAAATGAAATGTTTCATTGAGTTGTGAGTATAAAAAAACCCAATTTAAATAAATTATTCCAGGGCATTAGTGTGTCCAGCAATGTTGTTCCTGCCAGAAATGCCAGTTCTCCATCTTCTTAAATTGTTTAACATACAGATTAATGCATAAAGCTTTGGCATAGCTAAATAGGGATATATATATATATCATTAAGATGAACTTGGAAGACACTCCCCCTCCCACATGCTGCATTAATATTTCTTACTGTATAAAAGTACAGTAAGCGCTATAAACATTCCTAACTAACCATGCTGGAGTTATGTGCTGGGTGAAAAGGCATCTTATCAGTTTTTAACTTGCTGTATATATTTGGCTTAGGAAAGTTGAGGCTTTTTTCTTTTTGAAGTTCAGAGACTAAAATATTTTGCATGTGTTGCTAGGACACCCAAGGTAAATTTACATTCTCTAAGGAGAGTCTGGAGCGGGAAAGAACGACTCACTGTAAATGAGAAATATCTGAATTTATATTGGCAAGAAAATAGCTAATATATGGCCATGTACTTACCAGAAGATAAGCAAAACTGTTTTGAAAGCAGTAATAATTCAGATATTATTAGCTGCAAATAGAAAATTGGGCTCTTTCATTAAAGAATCAAGATATATTTATTAAGTAATTAATTTTTGCAATTTACTGTTGAAGAACTTCTGGGTGATAAAAAGCTTAAATGAAAAATGGCAGGAAGCATCTTTGTTAATTCAGTCCTACAACACTGATATATTTCTTCAAGTCTATTTTCGGCCATGATCGCATCGATCTCTCTTCAATGAAGCCACTGAAATTTGACCTTAGGCAGCACTGCTTCCTATTTTTATCTTTTTTACACCAGTTTGTTTGTCAGTTTAAGAACTACATATTACCACCTTACAGAGACATTAAATACATGCCTATTGAGAAGTGAGCTTCATTGAATTCAATGGGACTTGCTTCCAGGTGAGGATAGCAGCTGGGATCACATAGATCAAATTCTCAGCTTTCAGGATTATATGCTGAGAAACTCTTTTCGTATGCACTTTGCCAACATCTAGGTATGCTACTGAGTGGCTCTTTCCAGATTAAAAAGCCAATTTTTACCATTATAAATATATTAAATTCATTTATTATTTGCTGCAGATAAAATATATTGGCATGATTTCACAGTAAAAATATCAACCATAAAACCTTTTTAAAAATCATATGTAAAAATAAATGAAATGAAATCCAGTACAGATACAGGCTGAGATAAAGTTCTCTACTTAACACTTGTTGAACAAGGAGGGTCTTCATTAGGTACCAAAAAGCAATAGAGTCACCTCCTGTTTGATATATAGCAAGGAGTTCCAAAGAGCAGGTGCTGCCACAATAAAGGCTCAGTTCATATATCATAAGGAGCTGACCTACTGTTGAGATGTCATCTGTAGAAGGCTGACTCCTGCAGAATGTACTGATCAGCTGGGTGTATATGGGGCAAGACCATCTTTTAGCTATCCTAGTCCCAAGCTTTGTAGGGCTTTGTGCACCTACACCTTGAACTTAACTCAGCAGCTAGTTGGCAGCCAGTACACTTCTTTTGGCAGTGGTATAACATAGGGGTAATTGTCTGTCCCAGTGAGCAATTGTGCCACTGTATTTTGCACTAGCTGCAGCTTCTAGGTCAACCCTGAGGGCAGCCCAACAGTGGAGTACATTGATCTACTCCAATGTGATGCTGTGCTAGTCCTCACTGGAGACTGCAGTGAATGTAAATATGGCATCAAGATTGTTAGGGAGGCAAGCAACTTTGCCCTCAAAGTGCCTTGTAAATGAGTCGCAGGGAGATCTAAAACTCCATTTTCTGGACTAAATGTTAAAACCCGAGCAATACAAAAAGTTCAGCTAGACAGCTACTTGAGTATGCAATAAAGGCAGAGGAGTGGGTCTTAGAGGTGTTACAAAATGAGTCATTTAATCATAGAATTGTAGAGTTGGATGAGACTATGAATGTCATTGAGTCCAGGCTCCTGCAATACAGGAATATTATCATGCTTGCATCTCTTTGAAATAAAAAACTAAGTTTCCAAGATACATAGTTGCCTTGTCCTAATAATGTCTTCTAGCATAGTGGTGGTGTCTTCAATATGACTTACAGAATTGGTGGAGTAATGAATTATGTCCTTGTCCTTTGACTGTTTCATTAAAAGCTGCTAATGGCAGAATCTTTATTTGCTCTGAAGGGTTTTCCTGTACAAATAATCAAGACAATCTTTATTTTAATATTTTTGCTCCATTTAGGTTTTCGGAGCATAGTTTTTATTGCCCTCAATGAAAGCACAAAGGTCTTGCAGGAAAAGGTTTTCTCTGCATTGAAGCCAACTATATTTTGATAGCTTCAAATGTGTGCAGGAAAATGCTGTATAAATAGCAGAACAGGAAATTCCACTTGATCCAATACTAATTGTCATTTTTGGCTTCACTATAAGGCAGCGGCAGACCTAAAGTATTTATACATGAGTTATAGTTTGCTCTCCTATTCCCATACAGTACTATGGCAGAGATAAAATATTCAGAACTATCTAGTATTTAAAGATGTTTTAAATGAATGTAAATAGATTTCTGGGTATATATTTTTATTGCATCCTGCCCTAATTGGCAAAATCAGGATGCCCTCTTGACTACTGCTTTATTTTCAGTTGCTCTCCTGTAGACTTTTCTATCACAGGCTTTGCATCTTTTGGCCCCACAACATACTGAATTGACTCATCCAGTGAGCTTCTTCTCACTATGATCTCCACTATCTGTCTTCTCAGTGATGACAATAACAGAGAATTGTGATCAAATATTTCCCAAACTGTAAAGTGAAACTTAAAGAAAGAAATCGGTCTCCTTCCTGGGCAAGGCTGGGTCATTGAAATTTAGGGGTGCCCACATAAGGCATGCATGTTTGTGTGTAAACAAATATTCAATATCTTCATAAAGGGACCCCTGACCATTAGGTCCAGTTGTGACCGACTCTGGGGTTGCGGCGCTCATTTCACTTTACTGGCAGAGGGAGCCGGCGTACAGCTTCCAGGTCATGTGGCCAGCATGACTAAGCTGCTTCTGGAGAACCAGAGCAGCACACAGAAATGCCGTTTACCTTCCTGCCAGAGCAGTACCTATTTATCTACTTGCACTTTGACGTGCTTTCAAACTGCTAGGTTGGCAGGAGCAGGGACCGAGCAACGGGAGCTCACCCCGTTGCAGGGATTCGAACCACCGACCTTCTGATCGGCAAGTCCTAGGCTCTGTGGTTTAACCCACAGTGCCACCCGCGTCCCTTAATATCTTCATAGAGTTATGTGAAAATCCTTACAAAGCAATATTCTATATTTAAGAATCCTGAAAGCAGAAACACTGGATTTTTTCCAAGGCTTAGTGTAGGTGAATCCTACCAGAATTCAGACATGGCATGTGTATTCTTCAACCTGGAGCTATGGATTGAGATTTGTCCTTTAGTTGGGCTTGAGTTGGAGCTGGAAGTACAGAAATCAAACTGCCATTGACCAGGCAAAAATGGATGTCAGGCTCTAATGGTAGAAGTAGCAGTTCTTGTGATCCAGAACCATGCCTGTACAGATGGTTACTTCTGATGGCAGTAAGAGATTTTGAACAGCCCTTTTGAAACTGGAATGGGGAATCTTCAATGCATATCATTCATAACTGTAGGAGCCATGAGCCACGGTTGCTTTCAATTGTTGGCATATTGCAATCTAGGTTTCTATTACTGAGAATATTGTCTCTCTTACTGCTGGTATTTTCATATAATTGCTCAACAAAATATATAGACCAATTCTGCTCACTCATCAAAACAGCTTTTACTAATGCTAAATACATGAGAAATGTATGTGTTGGCATTTTTGCAGGGATTAATTGCATGTAATGGAATTATGTTTTTCCTTCAAAGCCTCAGAGTGCCATTAACTCTAATTGTTTACTGACATACCATTTATCACTTTGTGTCAGTCTATTGAGTATATTTGCCAAAGTTGTACAATAGTTTGTTTTATAACCCAGCTTTGGTAAGAGTGAACTGTGTGATGAAAATAAGAGGAAACTGTATGTAATAAGCAAAATAAATATGTTGCCATCTTATGCACATTTATCTAGGAGTAAGCCCCATTGAGAAAAGTAAAATGCCCGAGAAAACATGGATATGATCAGACTAGTCCTAGATTATCACTATTTTTCACTTGACTTTGCATTTATTGACAGTATTTGTATGAAACCCCCCCCAACATATGTTGTCTGATTGCCTTGTAGAAATTTAAAGACCAAAATACAATATAGAACAATAAAAAAGCATAACAAATGTTATTTCTGGCAGATATAGAACAAAACACAAGCCATAGAATGAAAAGCCCAGGAGTTTTTAAGGTGTTGGTGAATTATAAGGCTTCACCTGGGGACAAAAAATATCATAAATATGGTTCTAGGCAAACTTCTCTAGGAAGGCTTTTCCAGAGATTAAAGGTATATTGGTCTCAACAAATATCATGGTGTGTGTGTGTGTGTGTGAGAGAGAGAGAGAGATTAACCTCTATCATTATATGCACCTAAGATGCTTGTTTTTCTCCTTACAACATCAGACAGAATCTGCCAGCCCAACAATATTACCACCTTCAGCTTTACCATTAGAGTTGCTAAACAATGCTGTTGCTGGATTTAGTACTGTGGAGGAACTTATCAAGTACCTTGAACCAGACAGATGGCAATTAGATTTGGAAGACCTGTACAGACCAACCTGGCAGCTCCTTGGAAAAGCATACATTCATGGAAGAAAATCTAGAGGTAACCAGCAGATTTATCTCTTGTGCTTTGTTTTGGCATGCTAATGTTAATCTTTCATTGGAATTTGCATGAAGTATTCTTTATTTGTAGTGATTACACTTGCACAGTCCTTACCCAGCAGCTGATGCAAGTATTAAATTGCATGCAAGTATTAAATTGCTTTGTGGACTTTCTGGAACTACGTTTCTTTTACTCTTTTAACTGGGTGTTCTTGATTCACCAACATTTACTAGAGTGGAGGTTAAACAAATCAGCTCAATGTGATTGGGAAACTGGGCTATCCTCATATCAAATACCGGTGGACGAGCTAAAATATGTTTTGTATAGGCACAGCAGAGACTAGTTGTGATGATCACTCATAGCTTCTAGTGTGATTGCTGTAGCAAGTAGAAAATAAGATTAAAAAGTGAGTATTTTGGAAAACAACAGGAGTGGTCCTTTAATGAATATAGTTCTGGCTCATTCAGAATGCCAGTGAATGTATTTGCATTCTTGCCCTTTCCTATGTAATCTGTAGTAGGTGATGGTCACTGCTTTGCATGGCTTGTTGAAAACCATTTTGTGGTTGAGATCTAGTAGACTGCAATCCTGTACCCACATTGTGGCATAAGCTTCATTGAATTCAGTGACACTTACTTCCACATATACTGTGATTGTGCTGTGAATGGACTAAAACCCCCTGTACTGTGATCCAGCTAGGCAACTCTTATGCTCCTAAATGCCAATTAAAGCTCTGTTGACTAGTGAAGCAATTAACCTTTCTGGGGGTAGAAAGGGAGAAAGGTAAAATAACAGCTGCATTAAACCTCATGGGCTGATTTATTTAGTGCTGCTCTTCTATCTTATCAAAACAATAGTGGGCAATTAAATTGTTTAACCAGTAGAGTTGAATTTTCGTGTTAGAACCTGTTTTCTTACATGAGAGTGGTACTGAAAAAGAGTTTCCTTTCACTTCCCTTTGAATTTAGTTTCAGACTAAATCTGATTTAGCTGTTAGGCACTAACTGCTATAATTTACATGCATTTGATATTTAATGATAGGGAATAGACAATATTCCTGCCCTTCTCATGCATGATCATGGAGGATAGTCAAGCATAACTATGACTGCTTGAATAGAGTTAAATATAGGGTTTTGATAATTGCAAGGATATGCTAAGACTGGATCTAGGCAGAATCTTTCAAGAACCTATTTCATTTGTTTGATTTGATCCCTAGAACACAGCATAGATGTCTGCCTCTGTCCTTTTTTGCTTGCAGCATGTAAAATATAACTACAGTATCCTATGTGTGGACACGCGATAGGATTTATTAAGATTAGAATATTCATTTTCTGTTTATTTATTTATTAGGATTAGAATATTCATTTTCATCTTTCTAGTTTCCCCCCAATATATATATATATTAAAACCTTAGATAAATCAAAATCCCATCATTGGATGGCATCTACACAAAACCAAATCCAGGAAAACTGTGAACACCCCACCCCAACAAAGAAAACACCATCAGCATAAAACTTTTTAAAGACTTTTAATTGGACACTAAATTAGAATTGCTGTTAAATAAAGACATACTGAGTATAGTCATATCCCTCTTAAAAGGACCACCCTCAGATTGCATTACGAGAGTATGCAACAGCCTAAGGCAGAAAATGTGTCCCATTGAGATGACATGGTATTTGCTGTAGACATTCATAATTGTTGCAGAAATGCAGTGTTTGGTTTTTAATACCATGTGATGCCTTTTTTAAAAATCTCACTAGAGTGGAAAATGTTATTTAACAGAAAATACAACTTCAGCTTTAAACATTATTGTTTGATATAGTAAATAATTTCATAGCAACTATTGTTGGCAGCAGTGAAAATAAACCTGGATGAATTATACAGGGTGTGTACACCCATCTTTGTTGCAAATGCTGTAGATTTCATTAGTTGCTATTATCCAAGCAACGGATTATATTATGATGCTTCTGGCAGAAACCATAACAAGTTCAGGTCCATACAACATTGTGTTTCCCTAGTTGCGTGTTCAGACCCAGAGACCTCCCCACTAAATAAAGTCACACTTGACTCAAATTTTAGTTTTGGTTTTTGGCAGAATTTAGGCCACAACTTTTTTGATTACAGAAGGTGAGTGGTTGCATAGGCTCTGGTTCGACTAGCTCCCTGCACCCTTGCAGGCAGCGCTGACCCAGGGCACCAGCATAGGTCAGCCAAGGGTGAACACCTGGGTAGGCAAACAGCCGGGAACAGACTATGTTCACCACCCAGATGCCCTCCTGGGGGTTGACCAAACCAGTTGAGTCCTTGGATTCCTTTGACAGAATACCCTTCACATAGGGATGGCGAGACCATTCTCCCAACCCTATTACCTGAACCAGTGTCTATCTGCCACACGAGCACCACGCTCGCCGCCAACCACTCACACCTGTAACCAATCCCTTAACCCCACTGACACTGAGGTCAGCCACAAATCATTCCCAATCACGGACAGATGAACCCCATCAAGCCTGTAAAGGGACGCATCATGGAAGGTAATGCCCAGGTGACGGATCACCCAAGGCCAGAACCTTGTTGGCCACTGTGCTCTGCACGCACCTCCTGGCCCTCTCGGTGGCAGCTGGGCATTGGCTACCTCACCACACACGTCGCTGCAACAGCTGCAACCAAAATATTTTGAGTCCAGGAAGAGCTGTCTTCAACTCTTCCAAGTCCTCCTATGTGCGGGTCTGCAGGGTCAGGCCGGGAGCTTCCGGCAAATCGTTCTCTCCCAGCTGCACTACCATTGCCGCAGGCGTGCCTTCCACAGACACCTTCGCCTGCACTGTCGGGAGAAAGGGGACAGAAGCCACTGTGAAAAGGAGGACAGCGGCAGGCTCTGCAACCGGGAGCTCTCAGGGGCTGAAGCCCTGTGGGGCAAGCCCTGCTAGCAAGAGGGAAAGGGAAAGGAAGGGGAAGGGGCCAACTTAAAAAGGGGGGAACAATAAAGAATGAAATAAATAATAGAAAGTTAAATTATAGAAAGTTAAAGAAAAGAAAGATGATGAAAAATATCACCAAGACGATCCATCGAGGGTAAGTCTCTCTCTCGGTTGCACAGAGGACATGCTGTTTAGCTGTTCTGAATGCACAAGCCGAAAGTGGAAGCTCTGGGCACGTGCATGGGTATATATAGGTCCCTCGATCCATTTGGACTGCACCCCATTGGCCAGATTGAACCCAACATCAAGGGACCTACCAATCAGGAGTTGTGGCTATCCAATCTTACCCACCCACAACACAGGAGTCCGGTCTCCAGGTCTCACTGCAACACATGCCCTCTTTTAGGGAGGACACGATTTATATAAGTTCACACAAATACTAATATCAAAATACCTTAATTCTAGCCTTAATAGAAATCCCCTTTCTCTTTCAGTTTGAATGGAATTAGGATAGGGACAGGAGGGATGGTTTTCTTTCAGATATTGCATGCTTTGTCTAATTCAAAAGTCAGCAATACTCCATGGAACTTGTAAGATAGATGCCCATGGATTCAGACTCTTTACATCCTTTAAATCCTATCAAGGTGGAAAGTCCTGTGCCCAGCCACAGATCAGCTGTTACCTCTTTATATCTGGAAGAATGCCATGGTCAAGCTGCACTAAGAGCACAATCCAGGATACCTGCATTTGGAAGCCTCCTCCAATTGCCCCAGGAGGGTCTGCAACTATGGCTCTTACACTGCCAATGTTCCAACAGCATAGGGGGCAAAAAGAAGGTTGTTCCAAGTGGGGACCTTTAAAAAAAAACATCAAGGGAAATGAGGCAAAGGAACAACTGCTTCCTTCTCTTCCCATCTTCTGCCCTGGTAGCAGAAGCCTGACAGAGTTTTGGATTTAGTGATTCCTGTACCTTGAATTATAGTTTTTCTTTGCCCAGTGAGAATATCACCCCTTGGGGTATATTTCATGGTAAGACTAGCATATTCTTAAGAAGTCATCATGATGCATACTGTCAGAGCTGCCCCAAGGTCCCAGCTCACAGAGGACCAACGCCAGGTCGTCGTTATATACAAAAGTCTTTATTGAAGTTCAGTTTCCATTTCAAAGCCGTAGCGCGCAGCTCTACGTCTTAAACCCTAGACCGCCGAAGTTCCGTCTGAATCTCCTCCCCCCTGACACCAGTTTAAGATTCTAGCCCTGCTCCACCTCTTCCTCTGCTCTCTCCTCCTCTGGGTCCTCCTGTCCGCTGAGGCATTCCCCTTTCTGGACTCTTCTGACGCTGAGTCGCCTGACTCCTCCCCCTGCCTCCGGCAGGCTTTAGGACCTGGTTCCCAATCCTCGTTCTCTGCTGTCCCGCGCGCCTGCACATTTGAACTTGGCTCTCGCGCCAACCCAGTGACCTTCCTCCTGACCGTTACACTGCTTCTATCACTGCTTCCCTCTTCTGGGATGCTGGCTGGACCTGACCTCCCCTCCGTTGCCTGACTCTCCGATGGAGGCGTGGTCAGCCCTGACCCATCTTCTCTCCCTGCTGGGGGATACGCTGGCCCCGATACCTGGGACTTTTCCCCCCCACTATGCTCTGGTGGGGAAGCTGGCCCTGATCTCCAACTACTGCTCTGGGAGTCCCCGCTGGCCCCTTGCTTCTGGAGTGTCCCCCTTGGGACCCCCCTTGCCCTGGCCACCGGCGCCCCCTTCTGTGAATATTCCGATTCGCTGGAGAGGCTCATGGAATCTCTCGGGCCACTGTCATCTTCTCCTACGCTGCCCTCAGATTCTTCCCCTTCGCTCTCCCTTTCCTCCCTTCCCTGCGCTTCTGCTCCTGAGCCCCTGACACATACGTTTTTATTTTTCCTGTTTCTATTATTCTGGGAGTTGCGGAGCTCTTAAAGATCTATGACTTTTAGAAGTAGATTAGTAACTTGTTTTTCATTTAGCTACCATGTTTAATGAGGGAGGCAGTCCTTGACCCATTATGCAAGGAGGAAGTTTTCTGCCTTGGAATGAAAGCAAAATCCTGTAAAGGCAAATTCCCAGGCTTCATTGGAAAATAACTGGATAATCAGAAAGTTCTAAGACAAACAAACATGCAACTGTTTCCTTCCCACACTTGTAATGAAATACAATATGCAGTAGGCTAGAATCCTGCATGGCAATAAAAGCACCATCATATAGAAGCTCTCTTGTGGATACCAACTGTTAGTTACAATTAACTTTTCATTTTTCATTTTTTCCCATTTTAAGGGCATTGCAAAAAAATAAACCTTATTGCAAATCTTACTAGTTTATTCTTACTAAAGCTTTTTCTGTGTGCCAAAGCTTTTATGTATTCCACTTGCAGAAATTTGTTTTTAGTAATTAGCGTTAGTGACAAACATTTTTATTTGAAGCCACCCAGTCTAAGCATTTCCCTGTTTGGGTTGGATTTGTTTTTCAGGTAATAGCTTTGATTCATGAAGTTACTTTGCCATTGCAAACAACCCTGTGTTCTTTCTGAGGTTTTTCTGAAACGTTCTTTTGACTACTGTGTCAAAGTTGATGAATGAATGGAAGCCCAGTTCAAAGGGTGTTTAAATTTCCAAATTATAATAGGTTTTGTAGCTCAGTTCACTTAATAGATCCATATAACCTTTTCTTTTGGTTAAGTAAACATTGTAAAGGAATACACACACACACACACACACACACACACACACACACACTTTTTCAACTAGCCTTATGCCCTACACTGTGTTAGAGCATAGTTTGAGCAAGACAGATATGGGAAAGGAAAAGAGGGATGCAGGAATTTTTTCACTTCAAAGACTTGATTATACATTCACAATGTGAAACTGCTGGTAACCTATTCATGTAAAGTGTAGTATCATAGAAAGGTGCATATTGTATTATAATAATGTGCTTTGACAAGGTGATGACATCTGGTTTTCCAAATACAAATAGTATAATGCAGTCTGTATATTGGTTTAAGCTCTGTTAAGGTTATTACAATTTTCATAAAATGCATAGCCAAAAAAGCTTAGTTTAACGTTTAGAATATGACTAGCGATCTAATCAAAGTCATGCTGAATAATTAGAGTCAGACAGACAACTGTCAGCTAGATTAAAAGTGCAAAGTGGAAGGAAAGGAGGACCTTTTTCTGCCTCCCCACTTACACCTACTCTCTGAAGACTGGAGAAGAGACCCTCTTAAGAATGTTAGGGGGGTAGGCAGGGAAAAGACTAGACCATGGAGCAAATGAACATAATATTTTAGCTGCAGTTCATTCATTTTCAGCTTTGTATTCTTGTTATAAAAAAAGTGCCTAGACATTCAATTGTTGCACCCATAACCTAGGTTGAAGGTGCCATTTAGCTCCTAGCTTTTGTATCTCAGTTTCTAACACTGGCCTCAAAGCTGCATGATTCAAGTAAAATCTTGAAACACTCAATGAGAGTGTCTAACCATTTTTAAATGGAAGGAAAGTTGTTTCCTAATTCTAAAAGTTGCAGTTGGCCCTTAGTAATTTGGAGGTTTCCATTCATCCCAGTAAAAGGCTTAACTACTTAGGCAGGTGAACATATACTCAATACTGTGTATTGTGACTTTATAGACCTTAAGACCTATAGAGCTTAACTTAGAAAAACATTTGTGTTACCAGAATTTAGACTTTATGAACTCTGCAATGTAAATCCACTAGTCCAGTAACTCAATGAAAGGTTTGGCGGCATTGAGGACAGGTTGTTGTCTCCTAAAAAGAGCTTGATGTTCTTCACTAGCAGCAGGTATTTTTATTGTTGAAACTTGATGAATAAGTGACAAAAATGTCTGCCTTTTTAAATGCTTCAGTTGTAGATCTGAATCTTCTGAAGGAGGAGGTACGAATGTACAGCTGTACTCCACGCAACTACTCAGTGTCACTACGGGAAGAGCTGAAGCGAACAGACACCATCTTTTGGCCACTTTGCCTGCTGGTTAAACGTTGCGGTGGAAACTGTGGCTGCTGTCAGCATGCTTGCAGTGAGTGCCAGTGTGTCCCTACCAAGGTTACCAAAAAATACCATGAGGTATAGTGCTATTTCTTATTTTAAAATGTTTAAAATTTTACACACACACACACACACACTAGCAGAATAATTTTATTAGGACAAATGTTTACATTGCAGCTGCTGAGATTTCAAGCCACAAACAACTCTTCAGAGAGGTTATAAAAAAAAGATCTCTCAGTACAGCTGTGGTATTAAGCCAGTGTCATCTCCATTTTTTCATGATCTTTAGGCAAGATATTGTCAACATGTACCCTTCTACTTTAGTGGTCTTTCATACTCCTCATCTCATTTGATGCTGTTTGCTTGCTAGGAAGATAGCCAGAAAGTAAGTGGCGGTGACAACTGTTGCTGTTCATCCTTGCTGTTGTCACTGTTCATTTGCACATTCCTTCTAGGTATGCAGAGGGTGGATGTGTAAACATGTGGCAACAGCAAACAGCAGCAGTGGTAACACCTAACACCTCCTGCTGGGCCATGGGCCTTGGTGGATGTCCAGTCATGGTCGCATCGTGCTTAACTTCAGGTTAAGCTTAAGCTTGTCGGTTGTTTCCATATTAAGATGGCATTGATGAAGCTTTTGCAGACTTGTGTAGATAAGAACTGTGCCTTACACAGCTCCAGTGGAACCTCGGGTTACGTACCTTCCTCCTTACAAATGTTTCGGGTAACGAGCTCCGCTAACCCAGAAGTAGTTGCCCCTAGTTGCGAACTTTGCCCCGGGATCCAAGCAGAAGTCACGCGCTGGTGGCGTGGCAGCAGCAGGAGGCCCCATTAGCGAAAGTGTGCCTCATATTAAGAATGGTTTCGGCTTAAGAACAGACCTCCAGAATGAATTAAGTTCGTAACCGGAGGTGCCACTGTATTGTAATTTTTGGCTTTGATAGAGAACTGCAAGAAGCAGTGAAGAAGCCTCACTGTTTGGGGAATGTGACATATATCAGAAGCATTCAGCAGACCCGTTTCTGTGAACAAGAGACATTCTGACCTTTAGAAGCAGCCTGTGAAACACCCATAGGTGACACACCATGTAATGGTTACAGCATGAGTTTGTGGAGGCAGCATGAGTTTGTCAGTTATGCACTGATGGCTTCCAGTTTACTAATAAGGAATAGATTCTTTCTGACAATGAAGGAACTTGATGGATTTTTAAAAGATTATATTGAACCCTTCTTTTGCAGGTCCTGCAGCTGAAGCCCAGGAGCGGCGTAAAAGGATTGCATAAATCTTTGACAGATGTACCTTTGGACCATCACGAGGAGTGTGACTGTGTATGTAAAGGGAATACAGAAGGATAAAAGGAACTTGGTGTGCTTCTTTTACAGCACGTTCAGTGGCTGATTCTCTTCTGGGGCTTGTGCATTAATCTCCTTCTGTAATCTCAGTTGTCTGCTTTGAGAATCTTCAGTGTTCAGGACTGACAGTTCTGGGGGAGAAAAAGAAAGAAGAAATCAAACTGAGATGTATGCCATATAACAGCAGTTACCTGTTACTAAGGATGAACAGAAGGCTTCATTGAGGGATTTCTCTCCCACCCCAATTCTATACCTATGTCTATAGCTATATTTATATCTATATAGAGATATAGATATATAGATATAATATCATCTCTCTTACTTGTATTGAATTTAAAACGTTTAAGTTTTAGAAGTATAGGAAAAGACAGTGCTTAGGCAAGGCCTGGACTCTCCTGGTGGTCTTGCTTCTGCAAGTCTCTTACTTCTGGCTTACAGTTCAGAACATCTGGAATCTCTCTTAACTCGGCTCAGCAACTCCTGTACATTTCAAATCAAAGTGTTAATTGTCCTACAGACTGTCTTACTCTGAGTTAAACTCAATTTTTCACTGATGCAAGTCGAAAAGACTGGACACATTCTCTTGGTTTCTTCCAGTAAAGTGTCTGTTGTTTAGAAAACCTGAATGGTCAGTATATGTGAGAAAAGAGGAAAGGGTCAGAAACCAAGAAGTGCCTTTATCCTTCTCACTATGACCTGCAAGTATTGCGTTTGTTTATATTTTTTATTGTGTACATTTTTATACTCTTTTTGACAGCATAACTATTTGCTTTTCTAATCTTGTTAAATATATCTATTTTTTGCCAAAGGTATTTAATATTCTTTTTTATTATTATTGCAGCCTAGATAAACTGCTTTTTTATTTTGTAAGGCTTTGGAATCAGAGTTATAGAAAGGGGGAAGGAATATAGAATTCTGTTTCTGCAGAGCAAGGAGCTAAAAGGTGCATTTGCACGTAAAAAGATAAACAAGACAGGTTAGTCTGAATTTACAGGTGTGTGTTACTAGCTCCATGATGCTGGGATAAAAAAAGTAAACATATTAGCTGTTAAAACTCTCTTCATCATAACCTAGTGCCTCAATCCAAATAAGGAGGTATGTGCACAGAAACAAGGTTGCACATACATACATATCACATTTTGCATCAGGGGCAAGTGGCATAATTCTGATAAGCATCATAAGGCAGATGTTCCCTGTCCATACTGCATTATTTTCAATGGATTGGATATTTTTGTGCATTCAAACACGCATTCTGATGCAGTAATTTATGCATAAATATCATTTTTACACGTACTAGTGATGGATCACAATGTGGGTTTCTTCAAAACAGTCATAAATCCAAAACTGAGAGGCCCTAAACAGATATATTCAGAGTGATGTCCAGTTCAATGGGACCACTTACTTCTTAGTAAACATTTCACTGTTAAATTAGAAGGTGAAAGATCTTGACAAGAGCACCACCACTGCTGTCATTTCAGTGTGTTCTTGCATACATAATAAAATGGGGTCATGAACAAGTCGCACATATTTATTGCTGCAGGTGTAAGGGTTTTTTTATGTTAAGAATGCCAGTTATTTCCTTGTAAAGGGCAGTGGGCTTCCAATATATTAATGATGTAAAGTACAGTTTTGATAAAATGTGGTTTTGCTGATGTACAGTCTTTATGTAAACCAGCACATTTATCCCACCCTTTGCCCAACTAGGAAAAAGCAGTAAAATATTTTGCTTGTAAAATGCTTTAATACTGTCCAGTGTTCTGTGTTTTTGTGTATTGTTTTATGTATTTAATGATTCTACAAAGTAATGGTGCTCATTGGGAGACAGAAGAAATACTTCCCATATCCCTATATGGCATTTAATAACTATCTAACAGTCCAGTCTTCTGAACTTCCATATGCTTGTTAAAGAATAAAAATGGATATCGGACTAACATTGTAAAAACAGAACAGCATTGTATGGTTCTCATGGAATTGTGGCCTAATACAGGGGCAGCCCCAGTGTGCTACCTCCATCTTTCCTGATCATTGGCCATGCTAGCAGAGTCTGATGGGAGTTGTAGTCCAACAAGATATGAAGGGCATCACATTGGCTAATGCTGTACTAATAAATGGGTATCAGATTAGCATTACAAAATTAAGACATAGCATGGTACTCTTAGAATCTTCATAATTGCACAAACATTTGCTTTTGCTCCATGTGCTAGGTGAGCCTTCAGCTTAAAATAATGTTGTTTCCAAAGTTGATTGAATGCAAAGGAGTTTATGCCACAGATTTCACCCATTCCCTGTACTTATACAAAGTACTCATTTAGATATTTACCAATGGTACAAATTCCTAAATGGAAACATACAGAAGGTTGCTGCTGCTGCTGCTGCTGCTGCTGCTTTTATAGTTTATTGTTGCATCTTAATTTTAGCCTCTGTGAAATTAAAACTTTTCAAGAAGACAAAACATCAAGTAGAAATCTTTAGTATTTTACAGTTTTGGGCCCTTAAATGTTTGACTTTTTAGGGTGCATACAAAACCACCTCCCCCCATCTCCATGCATGATATTGTTGTGTAATGAGTTCTATTTTCCTGCTTACCTTTTTGCTGGTGACAAAATATATCTGGCTTGGAAACAGGCATGGACTTTGGCCCTTTGCTCCATGGGCTTCAGCTTAAGAAAAAAAAGTTTCCCCCCAAAGCTGATGGAATAAAAGGGTTTCATGCAGTAAATTTTAGCCATTCCCTATACTTATACGAAGTATTCACCCACACTCCTGGCTTATTACCCCTAGAAAGTTGCCCATATTGAAATGCAGCCTAAGAAGTGAAAAGAGTTCCTGTGTTCAGATGCTAACTGTGTGGAGTGCAGGTTATTTGGTCTTTGTGGTAATCGCATATCTAGCCTTCCTCTCTGAGTGATGTTTTGTATTAGAATTAGCTAGAATCTGGTAGTCATTCTTTTCTTGATATGTTCTGCAGACCTCAGTATTTTCACTCTTTTTCGTTCTGTACTCATTATTTTAGGAGGGCTGAACATTTGTCCCAAAAAAGGATGAATGCAGATCAACAGTGGGCTCTTGGTTCAATATATTTACATCTCCATGGAGCTATAAGGTGCCTTTGTCAAAACGTAGAATTCACCCAAATCAGAAATCTGGAGCACATGTTAGTAATGCCAGTGGAGTTTGGAGGGTTATTTTAAAGAAAAAAGAAAGATGTGGTCCAGATGCTGTTCCCATTAATGATGTGTTGTTTAGGATTGACGAGTTGTGCTTTCATTGTTCCAGTGACCTGTGATGAATTGTTTGATAATTTAAATCATCCCAGTGTCAATATGCAAGTAATATATATGATTTAGCTTTAAAATATCATGGGAAACTATTCCCAGAATTGATGAGTAACAAACCAGCTGATATGGAGAAATATGATACTGAAATGTTTTGAAATATGTGTAGGAGATTTTTGTTGCTCTGTTTTCTGCACTAAGATGAATGCATGGCCATCACAATGGGCTTTCAGCATTCCTATCTTCAAAACCTATGCCAATTATCAAAATATGATTGTGCAAACCATCATAGACAGTTTTACTGTCTTCACTGGAGCTAGACTTGTACCCATTCATTTTGAATATATATTTTAAAAAGTGAATGGCAGTTAAGTATTAAAGATTCTTTTAAAAATGATGTTTAGGTATTAAATGCTGCTAAGAAGTGATGCA
Organism: Podarcis erhardii; assembly: GCF_964252035.2. Classification (NCBI taxonomy): domain Eukaryota; kingdom Metazoa; phylum Chordata; class Lepidosauria; order Squamata; family Lacertidae; genus Podarcis; species Podarcis erhardii. The sequence continues at coordinate 39,082,144 of NC_138512.1, forward strand.
TGCAAATGTACCAATTCTACTGGATCTGCAAAAGATTTGTCTGCAGTTTTGAAGACCTGCACTGATATAACTGCCTGCAATACAGTGAAACATTTCTGCAGCATCATCACAATTTCACATTTGGTAATTAACAATTTATTGAAGTGCCCTATCTATTTAGTAAAGTTGATAGACTTCTTTGGGAATGTCATTGTGAAAAGAAGAGTGGAGTTCTAAAATGAGATTATTTCTTCTAAAAATGCTACTTTGTGATCTCCGAGATAGCATAGAAGACAACTTTATATACCCTTTGAATGGATTAAACATTTTTCCCTTGAGAACATCTACATTTTTAGCTTATCTTTGAGGTCTCATCTCTTATTGTCCTTGTACTTGTGCCCTCCCTTTCGTTCCATAATCATGAAGGCCACAGCATACAGCTTTTCTCATGGTTTGAGAAAACTACAAAATGAGAAAGAAACAATTATTCTTGCACTGTATCTGTTGTTTATGAAAGGCAGTAAAACTTAACTGTATCAAAATATTCCATACTGCATTTCTCAGGAGAGTAGTTAAAGCAGTCCAGTAATTAAATGCTGCTTATTCCGCTTTTTTAGGAAGCAGATTTCAAAAAACTTGCCAATTATGTATTCAGGATTGAGTATCAGCATGTGTGCAAACATGGTACGGTGTAAAGCAGCATGTCCTGAATCCCTGGCCTACCTAGCAGCAAGTCAATATGTCAAGACAAAAGTCCAAGTCTTGGGGTCAAGCCACACAAGCAAAGTCCAGAGGTCAGGAAACACAGTCCATGGTCAATCCAAGTAGCCAAGTCAGAAGTTCAGCAGATACAGTACAGAGCCAAACCTAATCCCTTAGAGGTCCAGGAGCATCCAAGCCAAAGTCCATTAACACAACACCTCAGCTCTGCTTCCCTTTTGTACCTTGCCTTGGGGATTCCAGCATCTGGGCTTGATGAGATATGTGACCCTCACCTGTTCCAAGCCTCCTCCAGCTGAGGAATCACACCTCTCCTCCTAGAGCTAGCGAGGTCCACCTGGCTAGCTAGAGAGCTGGACTGTGGACCTTTGCCTGCCTCAGCCTCCTAGAGTGCCACTCTCGCTGCTCCCTACACCTCAAAGTCCGCTGTGGGGACAGGGATGCCACTGGTTCTGCTGATGGGTCCTGCTTCTCTGGTTCCTGTGCACTGACCTCCATCCCCTCGCCAACATCCATCACCCCGTGAGTCTTTCCTTTGCCATCCCCTGCTTGCTCTGGTGTTTCCCAGTCCTAGCTACACCCCTCACCGGGAACCTCTTCCTCCTCCCTGTTGTGCTGCCAGTTCATGACACAACATACTTAGCATCATAGTACTTAGCTTTATTTGAAATATTTTTTGGGGGGTGGGGGGAATTGCTCAAATGTAAATCAATTATCTACATTAGCAATACATAAGCTTAACAGCCAGTGAATGCAGAATTGCAAGAGAAAGCTCTTAGAACAGTTATCAGGTAAGAACAACTTTTTGAATCGGTCAACAATGTTGCAAATGATCTGCACACTCTTGAATATTATTTACTTGCCTAAAATGAATTTGCAGCTGTATGCCATGAAATAAATAAACTTTAAAGGGGTTATGAATTAGTACTGGAAATTATTTTCTTTCTTTTTTGTTCCTTAACTGGGGAGGGGGGTGACGACAGAATTTGAGTGTTCAGTTACCTGGTAATGTTTGTGATCTGATAGCTGCAGAAGGGTTTTCTTCAGTTTTGCTTGCAATATCCTTCTGTTCTGTGTATCTGCTTTGTTAATCATTACTCTAGAGTTAAAACTTAAAGATAAGAATGTGAGATTACAGGGCGGCCACATGATAGTAAAAGACCTGTGCCTAGAAAAATAATCCTTTGTGAAATCACACCTTTATTTTTCAACCTGGCTCAGGTTTCTAGAAGGAAAGATAGTATTTGAACTGTTGCCAATGACTTCCATGCAATTCTGCTCCAAAATGGAAAATGAGAACACAGAAAACAAAAAAAATATAGGGTGCAATTCAAAACAGTGTTAATCAATTGGATTTTTATTTACTTCAAAGGGTAAGGATTGCACACTTAGTCTTTTGGTTTTCATTCAGAAGTCAGGAGTTGGAGCTTATGATGGTTTGGGAAATGGTAACCAGTTAGCTGAATTTTCATAATTATCAACATGCTGCTCACAGAAATGATCGTTGGAAGAATGATTTGATGTACAGTAGGATAGTCCAGTTTGTCATGAGCAAAATCTATGGTTCATGAAGATCAATGACACAATCGCATTGATTTAATGTACCTTTAAGTAAAGGTAAAGGGACCCCTGACCATTAATGCGTCATAAAAACAGTATTTATCAATGTATGTTTTATTCATTTATTTCATGAAATACACCGCTTGATTGTAAAAATCCTCAAGCGTTTTACAAAAACAATAAAGCAATCAAATAAGAAATAAGAAATATTAACAACAATGAGATTTTGAAAAAGTTAAAATAACAATAGACTAAGAACATTAAACATTTCCATTATTTTTTAAAATCATCATCATCATCATCATTGAATTTATATACCACCCTATACCAGGAAGTCTCAGGGTGGTTCACAGAAAAGAGCAACATAAAAACCACAATATATTTAACCAAAATAAAAACAACAACCCAATGACATCTGTGTAGGTATATCTAAACACTTGCATTGCAAAGAGTGTAGCAAAGGTGTCTGTATAATTTCAATAGTTGGGGAGTTCCAAAGTGAAGGTGCTGCCATGCTAAAAGATTGAGTTCTTACAAATGCAGAACGGGTATTTTGTGGCACCTTTATCCACTTTGCCAATCAAAGCAGTCAAGTGGGCATATATGTGGTAAATCTTGTAGGTAAACTGGCCCCATTGTTAAGGGCTTTATATACTAATAGTAATGCCTTGGACTTGGCATGGTAGAAGATTGGCGATCGGCAGCCAGTGCATATCTCTTGAGCACAGCAATCATGCTGCAGCCTTCAGTACTAACTGCAACTTCCAGATCCAATGCAAGGGAAGCTCCACATAGAGCACATTGTACTAATCCAGTCTTGAGGAAACCAATGCATGAACTACTGCGGCCAAGCTTTCTTGGTTCAGTAATTGCCATACCTGTCAAACCAATTGCTGTTGGTCAAAAGCACGTCTAGCCACTGAGGTTATCTAAGGCTCCAGTGTCAGAGCTGGATACAGAAACACCAGCACACTGCAAACCTTGTCCCTTAGGGGGAGTGCAGCCCCTTTCAGGATAGGCAGTTGACCAATTTCTTGGACAGGGGAATTACTCACCCACAGTGTCGCTGTCTTTCCAGGATTCAAGCTCAGCTTGTTTTTCCTCATCCATCTCACCACTGCATCCAAGCTATGGCCCAGGGACTGCACAGCCTCTCCTGATTCAGAAGTTATGGAGAAAGAGAACTGAGTGTCATCAGAATCCTGATGGCAGCTTGCCTCCAAACTCTTAATGACTGCTCCCAGTGGCTTCATGTAGATATTAATCAGCACTGGAGATAAGATAGCGTATGAGTTTTCTGGGCCAATGGATATTGGTTTTGTAACAGAGCTTAACTGAAGCCTACATGGATTAGCTTGGGCTGCTTGACTTTTGGAGTGATGTAAAAGTTCACGTCAAGGGTCCAGTCCCAAAGCACCCATGATAAACTAGGCCAGAGTTGTGTGGAGTAAAAAGCCTTTCTGTTTTCCTAATATTACTACTGTTGACATTGTAATAGAATTAGGGGAGCATTTTCTTTTTAACCTAAAATGAGCATGCCTAGCGTTCTGGTTGAATATTATTTGTCTACATTCATATTTTACAGTATGTTAGAATACTTGAGCTTCAGGTCCTGCTGGTTTTCTTCTTCTCCGAACCTGGGCTTGGGCTTACAAATTCATGCTTGTAGTTTATGGTGTATCTGTACATGGAACTAAGACTCTGATCTATAATGATCAAAGTCTGCAATTGTTGCTTTATATGTAATTGTAGCTACTGCTGCATGGGCGTTTTGTAAACTTGTAACATGAAACACTTTTCTTAATTGAACTGTTCTTATCAGTTTAATATTTGGTGCATTTTCTACTTAGAAAGCCACTTATTAAATTGATTCTAAGGGAACCCAGGAGCTCATTTCACCCGCCCCTTCATCACATATGGCTACCTTACTCGGGGAATTAGAGAGACAAAAACAGAGTACGAAAGAGAAAACCAAACTGCAGATATTACTTCTCCTAAAGAAAAGAGGGGGAAATGATTCTTCAAGGGAATATGCTGATAGATTGGCTTAGTTGTTTGTGATAGTTACACGGGGACCTGTGGAATGCTGCACATCGCTGGAGCCTTATGCCATAAAATGCTTTCCTAAGTAGAGGCTTTGGGGAGGCTACAAGGCTGTACATTCCCTTAAGTGAAACATAATAAAAATTAAAAATAACAGAGACAGAAGGGAGGTGTGGAATACCAGGGGAAGAGAAGGCTGGAAGGGCAGAAGAGCTAATTAGGATTAACACAAACCAGGCTAGAAAATATCCCATGAAGACTAAGGTGTTATTTGTATCAGGAATTTACCTTGGAGGGAAAGAAGGACACTGAAACACCACGCTTGGGTATACTGTTAAGATGAAAGTTGATCACTGCAGGTGATGAGTGTCCACAGTGTGCAAAAAGGGTACGATGGGCAACTTTCAGCTGTCAGGATGGGAAATCTGTGGCACTCTAGATGTTGTCAACTCCCACCAGCCCCAGGCTGCATGGCCAATGACTGGGGATGATGGAAGTTCAACAACATCTGGAAGGCCACCACCATTTGCCTTGCTGCCGCCACTGCATTCTTAGTGCCTGATGCAATTTCAGTTCCATTCCCTGAAGAAAGACTAAATAGTCTCTTCAGGTTCATCACCTGCAAATGTCATGAGTGTGAGAAAGCTGTAGAGCGTGCTGTATTATTAGGTACAATAATTTGTACACTCTACAAGAATATTGGAAAAACAGGGATGCTTCAAGATAAGAGCTGTAAACTTCAAGGTGGCCCCATTAAATTAAGCCAGAGTACATGCCTATATCTAACATATAACATGAACTAAAGTAATATTATATTTTGTTACAAACACTACAAACACTGGTTGTCTCAAAAATATTTCCTAGCCTGTAGTCTCAGCTAAGAGCCCATTAATTTGGGACTTGCTCAGAGCTGTTGTCCTGAAACCATTTACTGTGGGTTAATTTAATGGGGCTACATTGGGTAAATGGTTTGAAGATTACAGCTGCTACCTTGATTCTTAATTGGCAGTAAATCCCATTTGTTTCCATGGAATTGACTTTTAAGTACGTGTGCTTAAGATCACAGTCAAAGAAAGTCATTCTGTCTTTCAATGTATTATATCTCTTGGTGATTATTAGTGAAGAATGAACAATGAAAAACCACCTGTAATCTAATTGCTATAAACGATATAGTTCTTACAACACCTAGTCGCTTTTTTTGGCCTAGAAAGTAAAGATTACCAAAGCAAATCCATAAATCCAACAAGCATTAACTCAAGGTTTGGGCATGGCTTTGATCTGTCAAATCCCACCTATGTTGCTTCTCTTTATAACAAAATATATATTGTGAAAAGTAGAATAGCTTGTGAAACAAAAGGGAGGGGGAGAAATTACTGTAAAGCCATGATGGATGGTCAACGGCTGTGGCCAGCCATCTCTTCTAATGTGTTTGGTCCTCATTCCATTCGAATAGCATTCATGCTTCAACAAAAGTTCTGAAAGGCGTGTTAAAATATCCGCTAAAGATATTTGGACTTGTTTAGAAATGTACTTATCTCTAGCAGTGTATACTGTATCAAGTTACGTAAGCAGAGGGAGAGCATGTTTGCATTTCTCTCCAGATTTTAGAGTACAGTCGTACCTTGGAAGATGAACAGAATCCATTCCGGAAGTTCATTTGACTTCCAAAACGTTCGGAAATCAAAGCACAACTTCTGATTGGCTACAGGAAGCTCCTGCAGCCAATCGGAAGCTGCAGAAGCCCCGTCGGACGTGTGGCTTCCAAAAATAGTTCTCAAACCAGAACAGTTACTTCCGGGTTTGCAGCATTTGGGAGCCAAAACGTCCAGAACTAAAACCAAGGTACGACTGTACTTGCATCTGCTTCTTCATGTGGATAGGGCATATGTTGTTAACTTTGCTGTCTGGTCTTTGACCAAAATAAAGACTGATTGATTGATTGATTGATTGATTGATTGATTGATAAAATGTTAACAATTCTGGCCTTATTTACCTGGTCAGATCTCATCTGGAATATTTCCCCCCAGATCTGAACAAACTGTAACATGGGCAGAGGGTAGTGTCAGCAATGATGAGGGGTCTGCTAGCCAGGTCATAGGAGGAAATGTTGAAGGAGTTTTGTGGGGTTCTTCTTGAACAAAATATTAGTCACCTTAAATTAATTCAAATAGCCATATTTAAACACTATATGTGATGGAAGGGATTAGATATAGGATTAGGTTTACTTCATGTAGTTCGAGAATAAGACCTGAACCACATGGGTTTACATTATGAGGTGCTTTCATCTAAGCCTTAGGGAGAACATCCTAATAGTATGAGCTATTCAACTGTGGAACAAGAGGTGGCAAATTCACTTTCATTGCGGGTTTTTAGAAGAAGGCTGGATGGCTGCTTGTTGGCAATATAGTAGCAGTCAGTTTTTTGGAAATAGGACTAGATGGTCTTAGAGCTCCCCTCCATCTCTATGACTGTATTTCTGAAGCAAAATCAATCCATTAGGAATTCTCCATGGTTCAAATTTTCATTCCAGGGTTGGGCAATTACCTTAAGAAAATGGCAAAAAAGCAGCAGTTTTTGATATGATTGTACTATCAGCAATAAGAGTATTCTTTTTGTGTGGTGTTTCAACAAAGCATAAAGATGTGATGATGATCATGATCATACTCATGAAGAAACAGAATTGGATAAATGTCATGTACTCAATGTGTGCAAGTCCGATTACACACTGGAATCATATAATGAACTGAAATTTTTTATAGACTCTCAAATCACTAGAAGCAAAAGAGAATCTGAAACTACTGGCATTACAAATATTCCCCTGCATCTTCTCCTTGTGAATTACTTACCAGAAATGTGCTAGAGGGCATGATAGACTGCTGGTTGAATGACTTTCCTAGAAATGTTTGTGCATGTTGGTTCTTGCTGGTCACTTCAGTGCATTTTTTTCAGCTTTTGCCACAAATGGAGGTTGTGCCCCAGAATTTTCTGCAACTTTACATGGATCTAGGATGCATTGTCTGACTGAGTAAGGTCCCTGAGTAGGTTGCAACAATATAAAAGGAAAAGGAAAAGGTACCCCTGGCCATTAGGTCCAGTCGCGGACGACTCTGGAGTTGCGCACTCATCTCGCTCTATAGGCCGAGGGAGCTGGTGTTTATCCGCAGAAAGCTTCTGGGTCATGTGGCCAGCATGACTAAGCCACTTTTGGCGAACCGTAGCAGCGCATGGAAATGCTGTTTACCTTCCTACCTTACCTATTTATCTACTTGCACTTTGACGTGCTTTCAAACTGCTAGGTGGGCAGGAGCTGGGACTGAACAACAGGAGCTCACCCTGTTGCGGGGATTCGAACCACGGACCTTCTGATCAGCAAGTGCTAGGCTCTGTGGTTTAGACCACAGCACCACCCACGTCCCTCTAATATAAAAGTACAATATTAAAATCAGTTCTGTTTTCCAGTTGACCGTCTGTATGCTAGAGTCCTTGGAGGGATAATATAATGTTTTGAAGGCAGTTCTCATAGAAAGTGATAGTAAGCTGATCTCAGCAGAAGGAAGGTACAGTTTACTTCTCCCTTTGAATTTTACACATCAATTATAAATCAACAGCTACTTCCACTTGAAAGTTGCTCCTGGGCAAGATTTAAGTAATTATTATTTTTTTTAAATGGAATGATTGGAATGTCTTCCCTGCTTTTAACTAAAGCTAAATTACAGGCAACAAAGCTAGCTTATTGAAATGGCATTCTAGGGTATATATTTTTTGGTAATAAATTCAATCGACATTGACCCAGGAAGATCGCGACATCTTCAACTAATGATGCAAGGTCTTCGGGAAACTGGGGGGGGGGGGGAGAAATACAAGGTAGCTGTGAGTGGAATCTATGCTGTAGGGTTGTTTTAAACATTCATTTCAGATTAACAATCCCAAATGCTGCTACACACAAATGTATAAACATTAAAGTGAAATATCATGCAGGCTTAAAGTTCTGGGCTACGACTCCTATAAGAAGGATGCCTTCCATAAGGTAAGTTACTAAACACTATAAATAAAAATTCTATAAACTGTGGGATTTACTCTCATGTAATGTAATGATGGTCACCAAATTAGATAACTTTAAAAAGCAGATTAGGCTAATTCATGGAGGATAGGGCTATCAGTGGCCACTAGCCATAAAGGCTACATTCTCCCTCTACTTTCAGAGACAATACGACTCTGAATACCAGTTTCTGGGAAACCCAGGTACGGTGAGTGCTGTGGCACTCAAATACAGCTTGCCTGCTTCCCATAGGCATGTGATTGGTTTGATTTAAAATGTCCCCTGCATAGCCACTACTAGTCTCCTTGTCATCACCGGGCTGCTATTTTATTAATATACAGTAACTATAAAACAAAATGTGAAACACAAAATGAATAATTAAATATAACCATAAAATAATTAGACAACTTTCAGCTGCAGCAAGTGAAAATTCCTATTGACTCTACTTTAACAGGGACACGGGTGGCGCAGTGGGTTAAACCACAGAGCCTAGGACTTGCCGATCAGAAGGTCGGCGGTTCAAATCCCCGCGATGGGGTGAGCTCCCGTTTCCTGGTCTCTGCGCCTGCCAACCTAGCAGTTTGGAAGCATGTCAAAGTACAAGTAGATAAATAGGTACCACTCCGGCGAGAAGGTAAATGGCATTTCCGTGCACTGCTCTGGTTTGCCAGAAGCGGCTTAGTCATGCTGGCCACATGACCCGGAAGCTGTATGCCGGCTCCCTCGGCCAATAAAGCGAGATGAGCGCCGCAACCCCAGAGTTGGTCACGACTGCACCTAATGGTCAGGGGTCCCTTTACCTACTTTAACATAAGGATTTTTTTTTTTTTTTGGCTTATCAAGTGTGTGTGTGTGTGTGTGTGTGTGTGTGTGTGTGTGCTGCTGAGAGTTGTGAAAATGCATATAGTCGATGCTTTTTGTTGTATATTTGTATCTTAATTTTCCTCCCAGGAACCCAAGCTGTGCACATGGTCTTCCCCTTCTCTCTTTTGTCTTCACAGCAACCCTGTTAAAGTAGGCTAGGCCAAGAGTTTGCATTTCAGACATCAACGTTGTGAAGCTGCACATAGTTAAGAGGTGTTTTTTCTTGCTTGTGGTTCATCACAGTTGACAAACCTTTTGTTTGGTTTTGATAGATAAAGGTAAAGGGACCCCTGACCATTAGGTCCAGTCGTGACCGACTCTGGGGTTGCGGCGCTCATCTCGCTTTATTGGCCGAGGAAGCCGGCGTACAGCTTCCGGGTCATGTGGCCAGCAGGACTAAGCCACTACTTTGCTGTAAATATATTGAAATGCCGCAATTAAAACAAGGAGGCTGCTTTTCTGTTTTGCTTTACATTATCTCTGATTGACATTGTATAAGAAGTCCTGCTGAATCAGGCCCACGGCCCATCTATTTCACGATCCTCTTCTCAATGTGGCCAGTTAGATGCCCACAAGCAGGACCTGAGGGCAACAGTACTTTCCCCTCCTACTGTTTCCAACAACTAGTGTTCTGAAGCATCTGCCTCTGAACGTGGAGGCAGAGTATAGCCATTATGGTTAGTAGCCATTGGTAGCCTTACACTGCATGAATTTGTTTAAACCTCTTTTAAAGCCATCCGAGTTGGTGGCCATAGCTGCCTCTTGTGGAAATAAAATATTTGTTTTAACTATGTGCTGTGTTACATATATTTGATTCTTATGTTTCCAACTAGGAGCCCACATATCCTCTAACATTTCTTTGATGAAAATAGGGACATCCCATTCCATAATGATAATTTTGCTGTTTATACCTCACACATCTTTCCAGGTTGCCCCAGCCACTCTGGGCAGCTTCCAACATATATAAAAAACATAATAAAACATTTATTTATTTTTTAAAAAACTTCCCTATACAGGATTGCCTTCAAACAGCTCAGGGCTCAGATAACTCCATACCCTCCAACATTTCTCCAATGAAAATAAAGGCATCCTAAGGAAAAATGGGACATACCAGAATTAAATCAGAAACCGGGATGGCTTCTCTAAATCAGTGACATCCCCAGAAAATAGGAACACTTGGAGGGTTTGAGCTCAGTGCTGTGTACATTTTCCTTCCTGTGAGGTAGGTTTGGCTGGGTCAGTAGAGTTGTGAGTGGCTGTGCTTGTATGTTTGTGTCTTCAGGGGGCCAAATCTACATACACTGTAGTGGGTCGGGATATGCCTATGAATAAGGAATGAGCAGAACAGGAAATTTACTCATCCCTGCCAAACAAATCAATGGCCAATAACTCAATCTCGCGGGAAACATGTTGGAAGTGTGGCGCCCTGCCATATTTTATGACAGATAAAATCCTGATGGAAACAGGGAGAAGTGGGGCAATAAGAAATATGGTAATGTGGGCTGTAGGTAATATTCAAATATGCAATGTCAAGATTATAAGAGGCGGGGAAGGCGATTGATACAGGACATGTCACTGAAAACAGCAAACCTGATGTCAAACCTCTACAGTAGTTGCATAATTACAATGATATCCAGGGTTCTCCTGAATAGTTTATGGCTGCCGACCAGTTCTTATATTATGTCAGTGACACAAGAACATCTTTTCTACAGAATTTGTTTATTTTTAACTGTCTTTATATAGCAGCCCCATAACTAGACTTCCCTGGTAGCTCCCAAAACCAAACGAACATTAAACTTACAGAATAAAACAATAAAAAACTGTAACAAATTAATTAAAATGTGATGCTCAATTAAAATACAGCTTTAAAATGTAAATTTAAAGGGGGACACCTAGTTTTCCACACTGTTCTGGTAATGGATGAAACCTGAGAACATATGGAAGGAGTAAGTGAGAGGATTACTTCCGACACTGGTGCTAACCTGGGTCTTAGAAATGAGATACTAGGTTCATCTCCAGTTTTACAAAAACTGTTTTGTTTTTGTTTTTTTGAGCTTGGTGCATGTTCATGACTCTCACAAATATTCTACTTCATAGGCGCTCAAGGGTTAAAACATGGTAGTAATGCAAATTTTGATTAGCCTGTATTTATTTCAGAATTGAAAGAAGGAAAAAGAGAGGTTCTTAGATGAAAGCATCAGTAAGAACTGAAGGGGCATGTTTCAGATGAAGGCAGATTTCATCTCAGAAATGCACTCTTTGTTGCTTAGCCAAAGATGGCAGAAGCACTTTGTAAACAAACAGTTTTATATCAAAGGAGCCATGCCATATAATATGCCCGTGTAGAACAAAAAGCTATAACTAGAAAGCTGATAATAAATGGGTGCCTGAAATTTGCTGGTTTTTTTTTTGTTTTTTTTTAAATGCAAAGTCTAGACTTCAAAACTATGCATGTATTCATTCAGGCAGGTTATTAGAGGCCACAATGCCTCAGAAGTTGGCAGTTGCTCACAAACTATTCTAAAAATATCGCTGTCGTCAAACTTTCTTTTCTTTTGACTATGCATCTACTGAAGCAATACAGGCACTTATAATAATTAACACACCATTGTTGTACATAATTCAAACCCAAACTATTTTCTGTTGCTAACAAAAGAGAACAGCATTGCTTTTTCTTCCTTTATTGTGTTGCTGTGCTAGAGTTGCTTCTAACATGACCATTTCCTACATCATGTTTCAAGCAACTAACTGGCAGCTAAGGTCTGCTGGTTATGATACTATTTTCTGAACAGACAGATCTCTGTGCAGAAGAACTGTGTTTATGGCAGTGTGTGACGTGATGAATTCTATTGTGAAATGCAAGCTTTTTCAGCATGAATATCTCTCTATGACATGGTTAACATGCAATTGAGTAACATGCACGTTACTTCTGGTCCCTTCCAACTCTACAATTCCATTATTCTTAAAGTGGTCTAAGTGTTTCAAATGTATTGTGTGGATGTGACCTCTATGCTACCTCCTATTTATAATATATTGATAGTGCTCCTGAAGGGTTTTGCTCCCCTGAAATGGATTAGGCTTGGAATAAACCTATTTTCTAGTACCTGGAGTTTTCCTCACACACACCCTCCAAGAAATGTAAAGTCTTGCAAAGTGGTGTAAGGACAAAGTTCTGAACATCATCTGGAGTCATTTTAATGCCATGTAATTGATTTTTATCTGTTTATATTAACCATAGAGATCTGTACTGGAGGCCCCTCTCCATGTGATCAGCAAACAAGTAAAAGCCCTGAGGGAGAAGCAAAATGGCACCTGAAGGCTATGCTCACCTACATCGATTTTTAACCAGCTGTGTCACCAGTTTGCACAGACAACTTGGGTGTGAAATGGTCCCCATTTGTATATATGGTTCATGTACACAATTGGAACCAGAGTCCTGGTGGCATGGAGAAACCCTACATAAAGCAGTTGTATGTTTGCAGGATCCCTTTTACAATAAATAAATAAAGAATGGGTAACATAATCAGTGGGCCTATTAGCGGGGGGGGGGGGAGGGAGGGAGGGAGGGATACATGGCCAGCCCACATGATCCCACCTTCCTTCAGGTTTACTGAATGGACAGGAAGGTCTCACAGGAATCCTCCAAACAACCTACTTGAAGCAGGCTTCCATAGTCCAGGATCCTAATTGCCCCCCAAAAGAGGTCAGCCTAAAGCAATACCCTTTGTGCTCACATAACAGGGACCCCAGTAGGCCAGAGCAAACATTGCAGCATAGTGACTGCATTTTCAATATGGGACTACTTGCTGATGGGTGCTATGAGAATGGAAATCCAGATTGGATGGAGACATGTAGGTAGTAATGATCCAATACGGGGCAGATTCAGTATGGTGAGGATGCGCTATTAAGAATGAAATAGCCAATTCAGAACCATGTAGCGTATTTGATTCTGGTTTCTTGTATACAAGTTTGCCCAAAGCGTCCTGGACAGAAGGGATAAGACTGGATAAGCCTTGCACAGAACACTGACTGGTCTTAAAACTTTAGACCACAGATTACTTCCAGATAAGCTGAAGATGAAAAGCTGTGAATTCTCAGTCGACCAAGACAAGGATCAAAATGTCAAAATCTATAGGAAGATAATGATTTATTGCCTGAGTTTATTTCCCTAGCTCTAAAAAAAGAACCAGGAGGGCTTTCCCTGCTTTGTAGCACCATTGGAGGAAAAGAAAAAAAAAATCTTAAAACCATCCATTTACTAGATTATCTTCAAACTTCAGAAACTTGAAAGCAAGCGGTATGGGAAATGCAGTTCAGCCTTCTGACTTCAGCCTGCAAAATAGATGGGAAATTCAATACCTCAATAGTATTAACTGTTGTATTTACAGCTGCTGCTGCTGCTGCCCACATGAAGAAATCTTTCCCAAGGGCAGAGATCAAAGGTACTGCCACAATGTGACATGGTACTGGACTACACTATAACAATTTTACAGATTGTTCTGAATGGGGGTGGGGGTTGCATGACATAAACTGCAGGTGTTCCTAAGCAAGGGCCGCAAGATCAAACCATTTAAGAAATGCTGGATTAGATTTCAAATTAGCCACTTCACATAAGCAGCAGTTTCATTTTGCACCTTCTGTGTACTACAAGTAAATGGATATTTAGAATCCACACTTTTACAGGGATGTAACCGCTCCCACAGAGTGCTTTCATATAAAATGAATGTTTTTAGTGTTTGATGGCAGAGATATCAAATGCTTTATGCAGCCAATTAAAATTAGCCATCATTTGTAATTTGCTTCTCTCTCCCCCCGCCTCTCTCTCTCTCTTTTTGAAGCAGTTCCAAGTTGTCTTCCATCCACTTGAAGGTTTTAAATTCTCCAAGCTTTAAAACAAAAAGAGTATTAGCTATGAGATCTTTAAGAACAGATTTGGTTGATGCAGATTAGAACAATTCTGCTGGCGCCAGTGAAGGATTGCTGATTAATGCACCATCCATTGTACTATGAAATTGCAATTAACCTTGAGCTAAGCATTTGTGGGTATGTTGGTAGAATAGTGCAGGTCCTTTCCACACAATATTAGATTGCAGTTAATGCATGTGTGAATTATACACAGTCTTCAAGTCCTCCTTTAGGCTTGCACTTTTGATTTGCAAAAGGGATGGGTGGAAAGTGGTGACTGGTATCCAACAAGCCATGCTTAATTGTAAGAACATGCTCTACATGCATTATCACTAGTGTGTTATAGTCATTAGTGTTCCCAAGTGTTCAGAACGCTGCACATGCATTATCTAGCTGCAATCCTTAAAACAACTCTGTAAGGTAAGTCAGTTGTGATGGTGGTAGGGCAGAGATCAAGGCTGAAAGAGAGTAGCTTGATGAAAGCCATTTGGCGAGTTGAAATTTGAACTGGAATTGATGCCTCTGCAAAACAGTTGTTACACGGAGGCATCGATCCCTTGCAGTGGTGGCTGATAGACCAAGTGGGGTGGCCTATGGCCAAGGGGTCAAGTGAGTGTGTGTTGCACTTCCAGTCTGCCCCAACTGACTTGATTAGATGAAAAAACATCCTTTTATTGTTCCTGTTCCCACCTCTTGCTCTAAAGTTCAGGTGGCTCTGTGGCAAATTCAAAATCTCATGACATTTCAGGCAATTTAAGCCTGAAGATTACTTGTTGTGTAACTGTCTTCTCTCTGACTTCCTTGGGTGGGTGGTAAGGATGTTGACATGGGGAGATTCAGGGCTTTTTTCAGCTGGAACCCACTTGAACTCAGTTCTGGCACCTCAGGTGAATACAATTGCCATTAAAAGAAAACAAGGGAGGTATTTATTCCCCTTATTATTGAGGGGAAGTGTGTGGAACAGGTCTCGGTGTTTCGATTTCTGGGAATGGAGTTGAGAGACAAACAATTTCTACGCAAATGCAATTCTGGTTCTAAACACAGCATAAGGGGTCTCTATAGTATAGTGTGGGATGTGGATGGCGCTGTGGGTAAAACCTCAGCGCCTAGGACTTGCCGATTGCATGGTCGGCGGTTCGAATCCCTGTGGCAGGGTGCGCTCCTATCGTTCGGTCCCAGCGCCTGCCAACCTAGCAGTTCGAAAGCACCCCCGGGTGCAAGTAGATAAATAGGGACCGCTTATTGGCGGGAAGGTAAACAGCGTTCCGTGTGCTGCGCTGGTTCGCCAGATGCAGCTTGTCACACTGGCCACGTGACCCGGAAGTGTCTGCGGACAGCACTGGCTCCCGGCCTATAGAGTAAGATGAGCGCACAACCCTAGAGTCTGGCAAGACTGGCCCGAACGGGCAGGGGTACCTTTACCTTTACCTTTTTTATAGTATAGTGTATTTTAAAATGGGATTTCAGAGTTTTTATGGGTTTTTTGGATGTTTTATGTAGTTTTTTCAATTTCATTGCTCTGCATGGGACAATGACAATAAAGATATCACCACCAACACCACCAACACCATCATTTATGTTGAGTTCCAGCATCTCTTGTTCTAGAAAAATAGCTCTGGGGAGATTAGATACTTTCCCAAACACAGATCTTCACAGTACTCTTGTGAATATTGTTTGGTATATCTTCGCACAGACATGGCAGGCATGTATTGGTATTTTTTATTATTGTTTTAAAAGTGTGTTTAATGAGGAGCACCTCTGTGGAATTATGTGCCAGGCATGAGTGATGCCTCTGTGATAATTATTCCTCAATGGAAGTTAATGGGGAATATCCAACTCTCAGAATCACTTAAGGAGCTAAAATTTGAAATCAATTCTAGTCTTGTCCAATTAGTTACCATAGGGTTAAAAGCTGTGCCACACAACTGAGATGAGAGCCAGGCACCACTCTGAATGATAAATGTTTGGAATTCCTTGACTGCTTAAATGCAAAGGCATGCCATGAGTCCAACCAAAATAAATGGTCATTCAAGAGAAAGGCATGACCACGGCAAACCAGAAACCAAAGCATAGAGTTAAAATATTTTTCGTCTCCATTTGAGAAATGTCAAACGCTAATGCCCTAGGACGACACTGAATTTGTTAACTTTAAAGATTCAAAATTATGTAAATGAGCCCAAGTTCCATAGAGGAAACGGGGTACAGGGAATGTGCAATTCTAGAATGAATGAAAGCTGTTGGTGGTTTTGTGTAGAATGGGAAGAAGAGCACGTTCCCTCTCATTCTCTTCCCCAAACCTTCCCATCCAGCTGGAGCTAAGAGAATCTGGTAGATGGAGGGAGAGACTATGCTAGCAACAGTTTCCTCTGAGTGAATAGCTTCTGGTTATCAGGATCTCATGGAAGACGTTCTAACCAGGAACCAATTAAAGCAATGGCTGTGGTCAGGTATTTGGGCAATAAATCAAACATAAACTCCACCTCCAACATGCCCATGTACACTGGCTACTTAGATCATAGAATAAAAGAGTTGGAAGGGATCCTGAGGGTCATCTAGTCCAACTCCCTGCAATGCAGGAATCCCGCCCACATTCAGCCCTGGGTGGGCTCGAACTACCAACCTTCTGATTAACATCCAGATGCACTTGCCCATTGTGACACCTGAGGAAGGTGATTGTCTTCTTAAGTGCATTCAACTGACTGTCTTCCCACCTATGTTCACTCAAACATACTTAAAACTACCTCCAGACTTTTGTACTAATTGCACAAACATCACAATAGCAGCTGGTGCCCTCAGGGATGTTTGGGGGGCGGGACTTGTGTGTGTGTGTGCACCCCCACCCCATCCTGTGCATGTTCAAGGATATACCTGAAGATAGGAAATGCCTCAGGGCCATGCAGGGCAAGGGGAGAAATTCAATAAAGTTTGCATTTAACGATGAAGTTACCAAATCTGCACTTTCTGAAACAATACGAGGATCAAAACAAAACTATTCTTCAAAATCCACACTTCCCCAGATTTGGAAATGCAATTATTCAGCCAAGCAATATGCACACACAAAAATCCATATACTAGGGTAAAGTGTGTGTATGAAAGCATACAGTAGTGAAAAAGCACACCAAAATGCATTATGTTGAGTGAAATTGCTTGGCAAAAATATGTCTGTTAGGAAAATGTATACAAAATGCATATATTAGAAGAGATTTATGCTAGAATGCTGATGAATTTTTGAGAGGAAATCCCCCCCCCCAAAGTCACAAACTGGACATGTAGAGAACCAAATTTAAGACTGGAAAAATCAGAAACTGAAAGAAACCAGTATGGACATCTTTGTCATCTGCTACCCACTTGCTTCTCTTTGAGCTATCCAACCAGGTAGGAAGATGTTGTGTGAGATGATTCCCAGGGCTAAAATTGGTCCACATGACCTTCTGGCACCACAACTGCTATTCCAGGCCCTGAAAGCTTCTCCCTGGTATCCATGTGCTGAATTGAGAATGTCCATAGAGGGAAATAGCTTGCATTCAGCTCCACATGCTCACAACCAGGCTTCTTGTATGCCAAGCAAGCATCTGTGTGAGTTCAAATAAATGCTTGTAGGCACCCCCTTCAGATGTCCACTGTCCATTCATGGACATTGGGTGTGGGCCCAGAGAGGCACAAAAGGTGTAGGGCCAGAACCAGGAGCTATGACCCCACTTTGCCTGTTTGTTATTAGTCCTATGTGTGGATGAGAATTTTCTGAATAGGGTTTGCATCACCTCAAAATGCATAACACAGATTGCTTTAAGCAAACTCATGTCTAAGTCTTTTAGCACCTGGATGGGTTACGCAACAGGTCTTTTTGCTTAAAGAACTGGATTTTGATGCAGCTTATAAAAAATGGTGCTTGAAAGTCATGCGGTATGATTTTACAACAATCGGTCATTGCTGCTGCTTTGGTACAAACCAGCCCTTTCACTCCTTTCATTCTCGCGCTCCTTGCTCTACAGCCAAAGTGTTTGTCCTTCTGGGATTGCTGTTGAAGCAATTGTATTCAAACCATGAGAAAATTCTCTGCTGCCCTCTTTAGAAAAACGAGCCAGGACGTGGCTCTGTCTGGTCAATTCCCTTTTGGGACCAGGAACAGTTGTTGCAGGTGGTGTCTCTTTTCATCTGCACAACCCATACTTTAGAAGCCTAGATAAAGATTTTGGCTTTATGCGTCTCTCATCTGTAAGCGTAAAAATTGCACTTGGATGCCTTACCAGCCACACCCCTAAAAGACTCCTGAGGTTTGGGTTTCTGCTGTGTACATCATTCACCATGCAGCTGTTGGGCCATTTCCTTTGAAAACCACACATAAATGTTTAGCAGCTTTGAGGCCTATTTAAAATGTCTTGCTGCAGCCCTGATGAGTCAAAACAGTGGCTAGTTGTTTCGAGCCCTAAGTAATTGGAAATATAGACTATGCCTTTGCATAGTCTTTGCAAGACACAACAGAGCAGAGAGAGACAAAAAAGAAACAGGCAAACACCGTGATCCTCACATGGAAGAGAGAGAGAACCACATATTTGCCATTTCTGCATTGCTATAACAAGAATAAAACACTGGTAATAGACTGCCTCCAACGTCCCTGGGCCTATTTATGAATTCACAGCAGCTTTTGAGGTTAAAAATGACTCATGCAGATATGGAAATAGAGTAACAGAGAAGTCTGACTTGTATAGGTGAAAGTTGAAAAATGCTGGCTGCCTTCTCTTGATCCTCCCAGTGCTGTAAAACCACATCCTCAAGCATATTTCCATATTACGTTTGGAAGCCCCTGCATCCTGCATGCAAGAATGCAGGCTTAGTGTCCCTGCTCTTATAGTGCTGGTTGCCTTTAAGGTGGCAGAAAGAAGCAAGCACTTGCAGTGGCGTAGCGTGGGTTGTCAGCACCTGGGGCAAGTAATTTGCGCCCTCTAACCCGTGGATTTGCGCCCCCTAACCCGTGGATTTGCGCCCCCTAACCCTAACCTCCAGATGTTGCGCCCAGTGCGGCTGGCCCCCCCTGCACCCCCCACGCTACGCCACTGAGCACTTGGATCAGTTCCTTACATTGCCTTCAGCACTAACAGGTAATCAGCTTAGACCAGGGTGGAGAACCTTTTGCAGCCTGAACCACATTCCCTTCTAGGCAGCCACTTCCCAATGGTAGGCAGGGCCAGAGGCCAAAGTGAGTGCACCAATGAATGCAAATGTTACCTTTGCATAGTAGGC
The DNA here is from genome assembly GCF_964252035.2 of Podarcis erhardii. Classification (NCBI taxonomy): domain Eukaryota; kingdom Metazoa; phylum Chordata; class Lepidosauria; order Squamata; family Lacertidae; genus Podarcis; species Podarcis erhardii. The sequence goes on from NC_138512.1 coordinate 39,101,495, forward strand.
TAGTGTGTATAAACACATTGGAGGAGCAAGAGTGAAATATACTCGGAGTTGAGAGTGGATTTCATGCTCTTTATTCAGCTCATAGTGGTGAGGAGGAATGAAAGTTCCCCCCAAATATCTGCTTTATATACATTGTTTACACAATGGGCTGCACGTGATTGGCTAATTCCGGGATTCTCCTGTAGGCCAATCAGGTTGTGGATTCACTTCCACCTGGAGCTGGATTGGGTGGCTCCTGTGGACCAATCAGACTGCTGCATTGTTCTAGGACCAATCAGACTGCTGCATTTTGGATCCTATCGTTCTAGGATCAATCAGACTGCTGCATTTTGGATCCTATTCAACTCAGTACATAACAAAGAGGCACCATCAAAGCTCAAGGACACATTCCAGCCAGGCAAAAACATCCAGTGTTCAAAGCAGGGCTTGAGAGGCATGTGGCTTGGTGGTAGAGCTAGAAAGAGAGGCCTGGGTGGTCACAGTCTGTGCCTGGAACTGAAATTTCCCACCTGTGACTACAACATAACCATTTTTCCTGTGCACATTATTCACTTAACTTGGTTTTGAACTCCTGAACATTGTTTGTCTTATACGCCCCTGTTTACATGGTTAAAATATTTTGGGTCGACTAGTGAATTGGACTGAACATGGCACAATGTTTGGCAGCAACCTTGGAGTGGGTGTTTGAGAAGACTGTATGGTGACTTTGCACAATCCAAAGCACAGTGGCCTAACACTTCCCAGGCTCCATTGAAACCAGGGAGATTTAGGCAGCAGTCCTAGACCTTCTTTCCTGGGGATAAGGCCCACTGAATTCAATCCAGCATCCTTCTCATGATTGCACTGTTCATTTCTTGCCGTTGGGGGACAGTTTCCTTCTTCAAGTTCTTGAACAGCTCTTTTTCATTTCCTTCAGGCTTGTACTGGAGAAATTTGTAGTCTGTGCTCACTGTTTCCATTGGGGTTGCATAAAATATGACCCTGAAAGTTGTGATTTTCCCTTTGAAGTAGTATTCCTGGGCCCCCGCCCCCCGCCAACCATGAGATAATGCAACATCACAAAATCTGAGTCTTCCATGGTTTCCCAAAGCTGTGATAAATGAACATTCCTTGTTGCTAATTGGGGTGAAACAATATAGTATGCAAAACCTGACCAACCAATTTGAGGCTTGTAGCATAAGGTTTTTTGTCTATCTAATATATACAGTATACATCATATAGATCATATACGGTTTTGCTTCCCACTTTTACAGAAGGCAGCCAGAAAACTGACTGGAAATCTATTTTATGCTGGTATTTCGTTTTCTGTCAAATTCTTTCCAGCTAATAAATGAAATGAAAAATCATTTGGCTTTCTTTCATAGGAAAATCTGGAGACCATAGAAAGCGATATGGTGGAGGTAAGCACCAATGGAAAACTTTTTGTCAGGGGTGTAGCAATTTGAAACACCTTGCAGTTTTCCTGCTACTAAGCTACACACAATATTAGACTGATTTTCTATCGGGTCTCACCAGGTGTTTGTTTCTGGGAAAGGACCAATAACAGGCAGCTGGAGACCACAACACAGCTGTCTGTCTGCAGTTTCTTATAGTTCTTTCTTTTCTTGCCTTCAAATATTCACACCCTGTTGTATTTTTCCTTTGGCTGCAGTCCCACAAACAAAATAATGTCAGCAGATTTTAATGGGGTTCCCTGGAGTTGTATGTTGCTACCGACATAGATAAAAATGGTCAATGCACAGCATTCTTTTTCCTTCCATAGTCTAGCAGTGGTGTCAGCCTTTCACTGTAAGGATAATAATTCTCCTGTGGAATCCATTGTGCTCTCCAAACAAGCAATCAATGAAAGATGCTGCAAAGAGTTCAGACAATATCCTTTGCTCTCACCAGCCATAGTGGTGAAGGTTCCAAGCACTCAGTTTGCAAAAGAAAGAAAGAACTCGATGTAAAACTCACGTTTTTTTGAGATGATAATTTTCAATTTCTTCCATATTAAGTCACTCATTGCCTATACTGCCATTCCCACATAAAAAAAAAAAATATTTATTGAGGGTATTAATTTAATAACAAATGGAAAGTTGAACTACATGAGTCTCATTAAGTTCAATTTTACTATGGTACAAGACTAAAGCCATGAGTAAAAGTATGAACGATGGGGGGAGCTTGCCTTTTCTCATAGCTATGGATTTCAGCAGCCATCTTATAGGAGATACCATTTTGTTTTCTCAGAATGCCCAAGATGTTTTGTCATTCTGGGATGTTCAAAAAAAAAAAAAAAAAAAAGCTGTGGATGAAAGAATCAATCATGTAATATCATTAGGTCTAATAAGGACACATTTTGGTTAGTCTAAACTACAGTTTATGATCCTAGCTTGTCAATAAACCATAGTTTACCACTCCAGTATCTATGCACAAAAGATTACAGCATTGCTGGTGTTAAAGCATGCTGCCAGGATCCTCATTGTGGCCACACCGTAGGATGAATGATGAAGAGAGTATACAAATCCAATGCTCAGGTTCATGTAAATGATAGCACAGTATGGCATCTGAATTTATTCACCAGGTGGCTAGGTTCGAAAGAGCTGTGTAAGATTTGCATGCCCTTTGGGATTTTTGACTATGAACTGCAGGTGTCCTTTATTATATCATGGCTAGTTTTTTTAAGAACTCTTTGCCATCAGTGGATGGTCATGTCTTAGAGAAAGATTTTAAAGGTGCCTTGTGGGTTGTGCATTTCCCCACTCAGTTTGATTTCAAACTATGCAAGCAAAAAAAGGGTTACCTGACATCATTGTGACATCAAGTGATTGACAGCTGGGTTGCCCCATCTACCTGTCAAATTTGGCTCCTGTCGCCTAGATGGGGAAGGATGGCAAACCTATGGCCTTCCAAATGTAATAGTCCCAGCCAGCATGGATAACACTGGGCAACAATTTTTTTACTTTTTGAATGTTGTCTAGATTTCTACAACTGATTTAGGGTATTTTTGCAGTGCTGAATCAGGAAATGGCATCCGTTTCTCTCCATCAGGTCAGGTTTACTGTAAACTGAATGGTGGGCATTGATAAAGGTAAGTACAAGTAAATTGTATGTTGCTTCACCATTTTTCAAACTTCAGGGCTTGAACTTCCGTTTCTTGGAACTCCAGGAATGCTCAGCGGCAGAGAGGTCTCTCTTCAGAGTCCAACAGTAGTCAGCCATCATGACTTCATCCCAGCGACCCTGATACCTGGTCTCCATCTCTTTCATGTCCTGATGGAATCTCTCCCCCTGCTCATCACTCATTGAACCCAGGTTCTCAGGAAACCAGTCCATATGTGAAAATAGGTAGTGCATCTTGACGCTCATGTTGCAGCCCAAGTTTCTGAAAGCAGTCAGCATGTTGTTGACAAGTTCTGCGTAGTTTCTGGCCTTATTGTTGCGAAGAAAGTTCTTCACTACCAGAACAAATCCCTTCCACGATTCCAGTTCCACTTCGTTCACTGAGTTTCCGAACTCTGGATCTCTGATGAGCTGACGGGTCTGAGGACCGTCAAAGATGCCAGCTTTCAACTTCTCCATGGTCAATCCTGGAAAAGCCTGGCACAAGTAAGTGAAGCAGTCACCATCCTTGTCCAGAGCCTTGGTGAACTACTTGATTAAGCCGAGCTTGATGTGCAGTGGTGGGGAGAGTATTCTGCCTCTGTCCACCAGAGGGTCGTTGATGACGTTCCTTTTTCTGCAAGGCACCAATTCCTCCCGCACAGGCCAGTCCTTCTTTGTGTAATGCTGAGCACGGTCCCTACTATCCCACATGCACAGAAAACATGGGTACTTGCTGAAGCCAGACTGTTGTCCCAACAAAAAGTTCACCATCTTCAGGTCAACACAAATAAACCACTTATGCTGATCATAACCAATTTTCTCCAGCACATACTTCACCGCTTCATAGTTCTCCTTCAGTGTACTCGAGTGAGCCAGGGGTATAGAGGCAAACTGGTTGCTGTTGTGTAGCAGAACACATTTCAGTGATCGCTTGCTGCTGTCAATGAACAGTCTCCAATCTTTGGGTTCGTACTGTGGCACTCCAAGCTTGAGCAGAAGCTGCGCAATATCTGCACAGTACACCAAGACCTTCTCTTCCGAGAAAAAACGGAGGTACTCTTGATGCCTGTTGCGGAAGAAGCTGATGCGAGCACTGTCAGACAGGAGGTTTTTTCCCTTCAATCTGGATGTCAACAGTTCGGCAGAGTCCTTTGACAAGCTGAGGTCGCGAACTAGATCATTCAACTCCTTTTGGGAAAATGGATGTGGAGCATCATCTTCAAGAACCACTTCTTCTTCTTCTTCATGTCCTTCAACACTGGAGGCATCTTTGTCACTAATGTCAGGAAGTTCTCCGAAGATAGGCACTGGAATTTCATCACAATGAGCTACAGGACGACGTGCTGATTGAAGATCAGTATACTTGAGGCTGCTCCGGTTCTTTCTGTTGATCCCAGTCACATCAACAGCGCAGAAGTAGCAGTCAGTGACATGGTTTGTCGGCTCCCTCCAAACCATGGGAATTCCAAAGTTCAGACTCCACTTGCCATTGGTCCACCCACGTAGAGTCTCGGTGTATGCCTTGCACACCATGTGTGGCGCCCAAGCTTTACACTTCGTGGGGTGACTTAACTTAGTTTTGATCCCCCAACTTTATGCTTTGCTGCACCAATTTAAGGAAGATTTCGAGGTTTTATGACTTCAAACTGATCCCTTTTCGACATAATCACCCAGAACTATCGGACCTGAATACTAAAATAATCATTTCCAATCAAAACAATTATTCGACATGGCATTTTACCCCCACCAACTTCTTCTAAAATGCTCCACACAAGCGTACATGTGAACAAAAACGTAAAAAAAATGTGGTCATACCTCAAAAACTTGACCTGATTGAGCAAAACCAATGTGATTTTTGGATTCAGCGCATCAGATTCATCCTAAATCAGCTGAAAAAACACAGACAACAAATTTGTTGTTGACCAGTGTAATGGGAGCTATAGACCAACAAATTCTGGAGGGTACCAGGTTGTGGAAGGATGAGGGAGGCAAATGTAGGCATCACTGCTCCCTCTTAGGTGACACAAGAGGCCAATTGGTTTTTGTCTGACCCTATAAAAAGCCACAGGCTGGTCTGAGTCTTCTTGATTGACAACTGAAGACGAAGCTGCTACCTCTCTGCCTATATATGCTTTTCTGTTGAGGTCCAAAGGATGAGTTTTGCTTACATTACTGAAAACTGGTAAAATATGCAGACTAGTGATTTTGTTTGTTTGTTAAATATTCTTTATTGATTTAAAATACAAACATATGCAAAAATATACAAAATCATTACAACAGAAGTGACGAAAAGTAAAGAAAGAAGAAGCCAAAAAAGAAGAAAAAGAAGAAAAGAAGGGGGAAAAGAAAAAAAGAAAGAAAATGCTATGTATAGAAAAGAACAATATCTTCTATAATAACACTTAAATAAAAATTCTGGATGTAAAACTTCCAATCGTTCTCATTATACTGTTCGTACTGACGTTATTTTTTCACACAGTTTTATATTCTTTTATATCTTTTCCATCTAGTCAATAAAATATTTGTTACCTGTTTTCACTTACAAATATCATTCAAGTTCTGCTAATATGGTAGGATTAGTACAATATAGTCTTAAGTAATCCTTAAATCCTTAAATCCTTAAATATTTTCCATTCTCCATGTTGAGAGTTTGGTTCTGGGTCACCCCCAAAGCCTTTGGGGGGTTGTGTAGCCTCCGTGTTGCCCCCTAAATCACCGTCTGGCAGCTGCTTTTGCCGGGGAGACTCCACGAGGCATACCCGAATTGGAAGGCGGAAAAACCGGAAGTCAAATATGCAGACTAGTGATTAAATATATTTCAAGTTACTGTCCTGAGACGTAAATAGAATGCTTATAGATGTGTTAACAGGGATGGGGAACCCATAACCCTAAGCTGCTGCAGTCCCATCATCCCCATCCAGCATGGCCAGTCATCAGGGAAGATGGGAATTATGGCTTAGCAAGGTCTGGACAGCCACGGGTTTCCTCATCCCTGCCTTATTATTTTTGAAGGAGAATATCATTGAGATCAGTCTGAAATGGGTATCGGAATGGATTTTTTAGATTTCATGTCTTCCAGATGCCCAACTGGTTACCTTCAATCAAATATTGGTAACATTGTTTTGTTTTTTTTTTTTAAAAAAAACCTCAGTGTGCAAGAAAATGTTTTGTAATAAGAAGCAGCTACCTGAAGTAAAAATGAAAATGTTTTGGCACATAAGTCACATTTCTGAGTTAAAGGGTTTTGGATTGCATAATACCAGAAGCAACTTTTTCCTTTTATTTATAAAACTGTGCCACTGACTCAAAATCTGAAAGATGAATACGGAGTAAACCCTCTAAAGGAAAGAATGTGTGGTTTATTTCTATGGGGATAAGCAGCCCAAGGTTTTGTTCCTGTGTTAATGCAGAGATAGCTTTTGCTGAATAAACATCTTCCCTAGTATGTGAAATATCTATGGAAAGCCACTGTTTAAACAAAAATTAATGCAGTTGCAGAATTTTAATAGTTTTAGATTGCAAATCCCTTTTGATATCTTTATATTAGGTGCCACATGACGTTGCTATCTGGGAATGAAAGAAAGCAAATTAAACTACACTGTAAAGCAGGAAAACATGAAAGAGGAAAAGATTATGGGAAGGGGTTTGTCAGTCTGATTCAACTGCTACCAGTAATAATGATAATATTTACTATTTCTATAGTGCTTCAAAGTGCAGTACATTAATGAGTTCACAGCACAGTCTCGTGTACATTTGCCTGAGAGAAAGTGCCATTAAATTCATTGGGGCTGACTTTGGGGTAAGCATGCATAGGATCATGCTGCTCATAATGCTTCCAGAATTCCTGTAAGGTTGGCAAGAACTTTGGTCCCATTGTGCAGATTGGGGAGAGATCAAAGGAAAGCGGTTTGCCCAAGACCTCTGAGTGAGCTTATAGCTATTGCAAAGTGTAAAACAGAGACTTGTTGCCGGGCAGCTGTTGAGGCCACAATGTTGAGGCAAGTCCCACTGCTGAAGGTGGCTGGGTCCAGCGGCTGTCACTTCCCCCACAATGGCCTGGAGCACTGATCTTCAACAGGTAGTTCGAGAGCCATTACTGGGTTAAGGCATGATCCAAGGTGGGTGTCATTTCCACCATGCAAACATATGGTAAAAAAGAAATGGGTGCCCAAATGCTGGTTTGGATAACAGTGGGTCTCAGGTCTGAAAGGGCTGAAGACTATGGTCCTAGAGGCATCCTAATTTAGAGGCATTGAAATGGTAACAGCCAGTTTACAGGCAGTGCTATCTAAGCCAGGGCATGCCCAAAAATGTTCAAGGGAGCACACCAGAAATCACTTTTCCAAGAGCACCCGTGCATCTGGAGCCAGCCCCACCTTGAAGCTCCTAGCAAACCCCCTATAACCCCCCCTACTTTGTGCCAGCAACCACATCACAAAGCCTTTTAGAAGAAAGCCACTGCACTTTAGACCAGTGAGGGGAGAAAAACCCTTCATGTTCTGGAACTTAATAGGCAGGGTTATTGTATTGTGATGGATATCAGAAATTTAGATGGGCTAGAGGAGATGTGGCAATTGGGGAGGGAGAGCTTTGACATATGAGCTGAAGATTGGGACTATTTAATGAGTCTTCTTTAGCCCACCTCCGTGATTTATTGAAAGAGCTAATCTGAATGCAGAACAGGCGCTGGCTTTTATGAGATGTGTTGACCTTCAGAGTTAGGTGATCAGGCTAACACGGAAAAGTGTACCAGAGCAGCCATATGCAACGGATACACTGTGGTACTAAAATATCAAGCTTCTAAGAAGTGCACAGATAGCTTTGATGGAGAAAAAACATGGGTTTTGTCCAGTTTTTTAGACATTTGCCTTTGCGTTCCTCAGCCATCAATTGTGTCCTCTTTCCTTTTGCTTCTTCTCTTCATAGTTATTCAGTACCATGGAAATGTTGCTCACCTAGATAAATTTCAGGGCATCAGCAGTTTGGCAATCTGGCTGGTGACAGATTAGATTCCCGAGAGCTTTGTGGTTTTCAGCTTCCTGATAACCCGAGGGAGGTTTCTGTGGGAGCTCTTCCAGGGGCTTATGCAGTTGGCAGCATATCTTTGGTTTGCCGTATAATTTCTCATGCCCGTGCTTTGAGCCTTGCAGCACTTCCTGCTTAATGCCAATTCCTTTCCTCTGATGTGGGTAGACAATTTCACAGCTTCTGTCAAGCTGGTTCCTAGCTCAGGGCAACTCACCCCATGCTTTGTAAACAAAAGGCTCATTATATCAGCGTATCCTGAAACTCAGCTTGACACTCCCACAACACTCTTGGGGTGAAGCCCTGGCTCCGCTGGAGCTGATAAGAGCTTTAACCACAATTTCAAAGGAATCCATATTTCATCCATAATATTTGATGCCGTTATTACATGCTGCAGGTGTGCTGAGAAGGGACCACACCATCGAGATCTGTAGTGCCCCAAGCTAGTCGCTGTGCTGGATCCCCAACAGCTGGCACATTCTGTTCCTAATTCCCAGGGAAGATGATTGCAAACAGATGTTACCCCTATGGCACTCTTACCTAGATGACAACAATCTTCAACTGGATTTTCCAGTGGGATTGTGTTCAATATATTCAATGCTACAAGGACTCATTTGAGTCAAATGAGGATATTGGCAAAGCAGTTTTGTGCTGCATTGTTTTTTTTAAAAAAGTTATCCCAAAGGCAATGATACTGCTGTTAAGGAGAATCATGTAAGATCAAAGTGAGTTTTTGGTAACATAAGGACTCTTCTTCATTTCTCCATTGTCAATGGAACGCAGAAGAACAAATGTTTTTCATCCTAAGGACTGCATTTTCTCATGGACAATCTTCCAGAGGCTGCAGAGGGATAGAGAGGCACAAAATCTTAGTGAATGGGGAAGGGTAGCAAAGGCAAAAACAAGTAGGTCAGTGGTTCTTATCGTTGTATAAGGTAAAGGTAAAGGGACCCCTGACCATTAGGTCCAGTCGTGGCCGACTCTGGGGTTGCTGCGCTCATCTCACTTTATTGGCTGAAGGAGCCGGCGTACAGCTTCCGGGTCATGTGGCCAGCATGACTAAGCCGCTTCTGGCGAACCAGAGCAGCGCACGGAAACACCATTTACCTTCCCGCTGGAGCGGTACCTATTTATCTACTTGCACTTTGGCGTGCTTTCTAACTGTTAGGTTGGCAGGAGCAGGGACCGAGCAACGGGAGCTCACCCCGTCGCGGGGATTCGAACTGCCAACCTTCTGATCGGCAAGTCCTAGGCTCTGTAGATTAACCCACAGTGCCACCCATGTCCCCTCTATCGTTGTATAGTAGGCTACATTTCAGCCACACAGAAGTCTATTTTCTATTGCAGGAACATATTGGGCTCGCCCCCTACCTAATGTGCCTGATTGGGTCAGATGCATTTATTAAACTCCTGTGAATTGACAATTTGTACAGTTATCCCTCAAATATGGCATTACATCTACCAGTGTATATTTCTGTTCTACCAATATACTTAGACTGAGGCTCCCACCTTGCACTGCAAATTAATTGCATTAATTCAGATTGTATCCCTACATATATGCTAAGAGCAAAATATTTACATAGCTTCCTGCTTTAAGACTGAAGAGGAGATTTAAGTTTACATAACAACATTCTGTTTATAAGGTTGAATCTTGATTATTTTGGTGTTGGCAAAGGTGCTAAGGTCTGCTTTACCATTTGATGAATAATTTCAGTCCTCCCCCAAAGAATAAGGTCCATGGTCTATGATAGGCAAGACTGCTGGGAAGGGGCAAAAACCATTCGCCACCAATAAAGTGAAGTCATTAGAGCCCAGGAGCAAGTTTAATCCCATGTCAGGGACCTTGTTCAGAATACTCCTTTACATATCCCCAGATATTTGAATACGAACAGAAAGGACTATATTTTGGAGTGGGCCCACACTTCTGCCTATGACACTTGATAGGCTTGTTAACCCTGGATGGAAGTGGAATTTACAGAATGCCACAATGGGCAGACAGAACCCCAAGAGAAGAAGAACACTTTGCTGGGGTCCACATAGCAGACAGAACCCTTTTGCTGGTTCCAAAATGGGAACTTTTTCCAATTTCAAGTACGCCTTAAAATGAAACCTTAACTTTCAGTCTTCTTGATACAATCATAAGGCAGGCATGTTATTTGCATGCCACATTCAATATTCTGTGGCATGTTCCTCCCCCCCCCCCAAAAAAATGCTAACTTTAACACCGTGTGTAATGACAAAAGCCATTTCAAACTATTAATTTAGCTTACCTGATATTTTTCTTTTCCTAAGCAAATTTGGACTAGGTAAATTCACCTGCAAAAATGTTTTCCCAAATGTACATTGGTTCCAGAGGGAGGGCAAAAGGAGTTTGAATTTGGGGGGTGGCATAACTTTAAGAAGTGAGATCTCTGCTGAAGGCTGAAAAGCACCCCAGGGTCTGACAGCTGTTAGTTAGCTGTTACAACCCTTCTGCTCTTACCTTCCTTTTGCGAGCGTATTTTCCATTCCTGGATTAAGCTGTAACTACTTCACATGCCTTTTATTTACACAACACTGCCCCATTTCTACATAATATGGTGGGAGCCACTAAATGCCCTGAACAATGCTCCCAAGAGTCCCTTAACCCACTGGCAGGTCTTACTGTGCCATTTGGTGGTCATTATTCCTTAAAAAAAATATACAAACAACCTTTTAAAAAGAGTGATTTTGCAAACAATGGTAATTAGAAGTTTCTTGTGATTTCACTTATCACACATAGCTTGACACTGTAGCATATTATTGCTTAACGATAGGGAATTCTGGTTTTAGTCCTAGCTATCTTGGTATCTCAGGAAACTACATGATGTCATAATATTAAACAGTGAAATCTGAAGAACAGTAAAGTCATTTATATGGATCCCCTCTCTGAATAGTAATGGATGATTTTTTGCTTTCTTGGGCACTTTACCTCTCTGGAAAGCAGGGTGAAATCAATTATTTCAGCACTATAAAGACAAGGGTTGTGTCCCAGACCACAATCACAAAGCAGGCACATTTTAATACCCAGAACGACCATCTGGATCATGTTGACTTTCTCTCTCTCTTTTTTACCATGGCAAAAGGGGTAAATGAAACCCAATTCCTGACTGCTGATGTCATGGGGATTCCTTCAGTCAGGCAACAGCTGGAATCCCCAATCCCAGAGCATTTATAATTTTTAGAAAATGTTACAGATGTTTTGTGTAAAGAATCACTCTAATATACATTAACATTACCATGCTCTCTGGGTAAGAAAGAAAAAGAGCAATTAAGAGGCCAACTGGCTGATCCACAACCCAGTTAAGCAGAAGCTCTTAGCTTTAAATTAATTCAGATCGATTGGCTTTAGCAGTATTAAACTGGCCCACATCCAAATACTTCTGCTTGATTGTGTTGGGGATTGGATTGAGTGTGTAATGCAATTGAATGCAATGACTACCGGCTATCAAAGAAAAGTGAAATAGGAAATGTCTCAAGGTAGGCTCTACCTCTGGTTATAGACTCATAAATGTCAGGTTGCCAGGTGTCCCCCTAAAAATTATTTTCAGATTTTTATATCATGCTGTTACATGAGAATAAAAGTTATTGAGCTTAACAAACACACAGTCTAGGGATAGCTAGAGGCTGTCCCCTATCATTGCCCATTGACTGACATCCAAGATTATCTGTGTCACCTAGCACTAGGCAAGGGGATGACTGAATGGGTGGAGGAACAGCTTATGGAAACAGAAGGGAGGACGTGATAACCAATTGCAAAGCTGAGCTTATATGTGTGTACTGCAGTCTGAAACTTCCAAGCATTTATGTTTTAGATGCTGGGTTTTGGAGATATTAAAAGCAAACTAGATTCCTTTGCCAGATGGATTTTCTAAGCACCAACAGCCTTAACAGAAAATCCTCTGGATTTGAGATGCGTTCAGAAAGAGTTAAACACTGTGATGAAACAACAAAGAGATACAGAACCTTTTCATGACAACTCATTCAATATCACATTTGCTTCAGAGGTTTTTGAACCATCTGTTGTAAACAGCTCATTATACAGAGCTGTGATGAATATATTTAGGATAGAAGAGAAAACACTGATGGTCAATCTCTTTAAAGTGCAAAAATCTCATTCCTAGAAGTGAAAGAACAATGTTTTTTGGGATCATGGAAGATGATTTTGACTTGCTTATACCTACTATACCAAGAGAGTTGAAAATAACTTTTGTCATTCAAAGCCTTTAGTTTAGGAGGTATGTAAATGTGGCCATTAATTGCTGGGCTAAACTTGTTCAGTCATAAATTGAACAATAGAACTACAAATAGAAATAGCACAGTTTTCTTATTTCTATGTTCCAAAGTGAAGATCATAGTTTCACAACTTACAACATCACACTGAGCCAGTTTAAAGATTGGTTCAGAGTAAAATCTGGCTCACAGGTATTTGTAAAAACCAACATCTGGAACTGGAGCTGCTGATATGAGTGCTTGATTCTTCAAAGACTTGCAGTGAATTTTGGTTGCATATGAATTAGCTTGCAGTTCAGTGGCCAAACCTCACTCTTCTGGGCTGCTACAACAGATTTTGTACCTGGGGCTGGGAGTAGAATGAAAAAAAAAGCAGTATAACCACATTATCTCAGGGGAAATGCTTCATTTCCATTCAGTGCTTCATTTCCACTCCCCCTGGTCATGATGCAGATTGGTAGGGAGAAAATTCAATTCAGTTCACATTTAAAGGCGAACCCGCTTAATTCACAGTAACAAAAACAGTAGTCAAACTGAAACATTTCTCCAGATAGTTCTCCAGGATAGTGGTACAAAACTGCATATAGTGGGGCAAAGTGTGCATAAAAATGTGGAATTATGGGGAACTGCTTTGCAAAAATGTGGCACATTGAGCAAAATTTCATACAAAAATATGCATGTTCAGAACAGTTCACACCAAAAATGCAGATTAATTTTCATGTGGACTTAAAAAAAAAAAAAGAAGCAAACTGATACGGAAATGTGGGAACTAGAAAAATGAGAAACTGAGACTGAAGATTTGCCTGTCACTAGTTGGCCCAGGTTACAAAGTGACTTCTATAGGAAGGGAACTGGAGGTTATTTCCCCTGCCCCTCCAATGAGAAGTGCTTTCTCCAAGATGGTAAGCAAGGTTGGAGAAATGAGAAAAGACACTTGTCCATAGTGTAATTCTTTTAAACATTTGAGATGATCATTCTAGATTTTATTAGAAACTAAACAGAAGCAGACATAAAGCCATAAAAAAGAACCCAGCACATACAAGTGTTATCAAGGGGACTTGCTGCCCTACACATTGCACCTTGCCTTTTTATGACAGAATTTGTCTTAAGACATAGATACATGCAACATCTGTGGGGATGCTGAAACATCAGAGCAGATGTAGGTAATTTTGAGGATGTTGAATGATTTCCCCCAATCCATTTCTGTTCCTTAAAAACAAAACTGAAAAGGTGCCTTTAACACACATCGAAAAGGCCAGTAATTATTTTAGACCTTCATAACAATGTTCAACACCTGGAAGAATTTGGTCTTTTAAGCTTTGTGGAAAATGTTTTCACACTTAGCACAGTTTTTCCTCTCTTAACTCCGCCCCTGCCCCCCAAAACTCCAGAGCAGTCTGGGAATCATTAAGGAGCTAATGCTTTCATCAAACCCATCAGCAATGGGGAGATTCTACAGTAAATCAACTTAATTCACAGGAGGTTTCAACAAAGCTCATTTTGACTCATTCAGGGCACAGGGAATAAATCTTGAGTACCTTTGAAAGGGACCTATGTTTAAGCACAAGGCTTCTGTCTCAGGACTGGATTTAAAACAACAGGAGAGGCCTTGCCAGATCCCCTAAATTCCAGTGACATTTTGGAACTTGACAATACTTCAGCATGCAAGACTTACTCTATGTTAGCTGAACTGTGGGTCAACAACAACTCTATGAACAGCAAATATAGGCTAGAGAAAGTTCTAGGAGGTTGTGGAAGAGAAAGAGAGAAGCAGTGTAGCATAGTGGTTAGAAAGTTTAATACCTGGTGTCATTGCGTGAGCTTGGGCTAGCCACTGTCTCTTAGCCAACCTTTATACAAGGGCAGCCCATTCCTCTTTGCCGCTTGAGACGAAACAGGAAAGTGCTTCCACAAAGCCTTACTTACCAGCTGCCATGCTACCCCAGTGCTGTCCAGCAGGATTCCGCTGCCTGAGGTAGCTGCTTCAGGCCCTGCCTATCTCACATGGTTGTTGCCAGGATATATAATAGGCAGGTGAGTCATGTATGCCATCTTGAGCTCCTTGGAGAAAAGGAAGGATAGAAATCTAGTAAATTAATACAGAAGGAGAATAAGAATACTGGATGAGTCAGCTTCTACATTAGAAAAACTGGGAGTTCTTGAGCTTCAATTAATTTTGAATGTATCGGGAAACTTTCTTTGACTGTAGCCAAGGATGAGCTAATTTAAACATCTTAATTTCTTAATTATCCTTAGAATTATTTAATGACTTTAAAGGCAATTAACATTATAGTTTGACTTTAATTGTAGATCATTTGGTAATTTGTTCTGTAACCTCCACTTATATTTACAAGATACACTGCATACTTTCTGACTATGTGAAGTGAACCTATTGCTATGTACACCACATCTGTAACAACTTATGAAGTGTTTCTTCCCCTTGCATTTATTTGGCTGGTAGAATGCCAGTCTCTTTAAGCTTTTGTACATGGTCTTACTTAAGTTTCTTCTTCTTAAATATTAATCTTGCTTCATTAGTTTAAACTTTAAAAATTAAAGAGATGTTTTTAATAGTGGGGTGAAGTTCTAAATTTTTTGAATTCCTCACTGCAGGTTTGTGGCATTCAGTGGCACTGTAAAGTCCACAATGTGAATTTGGCTGAAACTTCAGTAGTAATTAGGAATGAGAGAGAAATTGGCATGGTCTGCTTTTCAGAGCAGACTGACCCAGTTTGATGTCCCTGAACATACTTGCAGACTGAAACAACTATCCATCAGATTGCACATTTCCTGGATTTTGCACTGGCATTTCAGCCCCCCAAAGTGCACAAAATTAACACATTTAGTGTTTTAAAATGTGTACAGAATGCATGTTTTAGGGGAAGGGTGCATGCATAGAGTGGATGAGTGGGGGAGAGCAGTACACCTAGATCCCACATACTGAGCCCAGCAAGCAAAGTGGAGAGCTTAAAATCATTTTTCACACCAAGTAACCCAAGTGAACCCAGCACAAAGAACTTTTTAAGCTCTTTGCATTGCTTAGGGGCAAGACCATCTCAGCGCACTAGCATTGGAAGGTAGGGATGTTCATGCAAGATCTCATGGGAACTCAGATGGCCCTGAGAGATCTCATGAGAGAACCATCATGCTGGGTGTGTCTTGTCCCTAAGCAAGGCAGAAAGCTTAAATGCTTTTTGTGCTCCCACCTGCCCAGCTCATGGTAGAGAGCTTAGAAGCTCTTTATACATTGGGTAACTCCAAGCAGATTGGGAGCAAAAAGAGGTTTTAAGCTCTTTGCGTTGCTTGGATTTAACTTTCACATTTTCAACCAGTCTCCCTTCAACAATGTTGGCATCTGTCTGTCTTGAGAGGCAACAGAAGAGTGTGCCACTGAGGGTAAAGTCAAGCCATTGGAGCTTTACGGTGCTTGCTGGGGCTGTAGAGACAAATACAGGAGAGACATGTTTTATTGTAGCTGGGGCAGACAAAGCCGTCCAGTTTTGCTGCTGTAGATGTACCATAGAGTTTCTTCTTTCTGCGCTCCTCCCAACAGTAATTCTCCTCTGGTCATTGCTGTGGATACATGACGCGGCACTGTGGTCATTTGCAAGGAATTCAACACGACAGAGTTATTGTTGAAATCACACAGGTTAAATGCATGTAAGATGTAATTGTACTGTATGAAATTGTTGTTAATTGGGGCTGGGATTCCATCTGGAAGTGGCCAGAGGTTAACAAAAGATGGAAAACAAACGAATCACTCAACATGATAAGATCATGGGAGATTCATATACAAAGCAAATATTAACTAAAGGAATATAGCCTTTTTGCTAGGTTCTTGCCAGTCAGTAATGAAAAACACTTGTCTACCTGTGTAGGCAAGACCAAAGAAGGCACAATGAATAATGTGGATTGCCTATTTTTAAGGGTTATTTATTTCTACTCAGAACAGAGTATTGAAGGATGATTTATAGCATGTGCTCATTTTGACCCAACAGCAGTTGTTGCTTCAGTTTAAACTCTTCTGCAACCATGCTACAACATTCTTACCCAATCGCTAATTCAGACTAGTCCATGGTGCACTGTCTCTTTTAAAGCAATGACCTCTTGCATTGCACAAATGCCAGGAAATTCTGTGTATGGCAGGTCAGAATCTCTGTTTTTGTTTTATTGTAACACACACACACACACACACACACACACACACACACACACAAAAACACCTTTGCACTTAACCAAAATTAACATCTCTGAATTAACTAGATAAGTTACCTTACACAAAAGGATTTTTGTTGACACACAGGGGCACATAGTACTTGCTCTCTCATCCCCTTCCAGCTGTAAGTCTGTCCTCAATTGGCAAAGGCTGTAGCAGCTGCCTTGCTTCATCTAACACTCTGTGGACATTTCATATTCTTTTAAAGCAAGGTCATTTCTTTCTCATCCTCTTTGGCTACAGCAGTCTGTCTCCTCCCCCCCCCCCATCTAAGAATCTCACCAGTTCCTTTAGGCAAAACAATTTGAACTTAATAAACTTAATAAACTCTTAGCTTCTCTAAGAATACCAGTTTTCAGCTACTAAGGAGTAACTGGTTTACGCAAAAAAATAAGGATTTTTAAAATAAAGAAATGGACATTCTTAGATTGTCAGACTGTGCTGTCTAACAAGCATGATGAGGCGAGAAAAAAATCTTGGAATTTAGTTTAAGTAGCAGATTGAGCCTTGCATACTCCTAATGTTATTGATGTGAGAGACGGTGATAGCTGTAACTCAGACTTAATTGCCATTCAGCTGCTTATGAATAAAAGATCAACAAACTTTTTTTCTTCTCTCTCCAATTTAGCATCCCAAATTACTGCATTATGGTTGTGTCCGATGCTAGTCCTACTCAGAGTAGACTCACTGAAATTAATACACATAAGTTAGTTTCACCCATTAATTTCAACAGGTGTACTCGGAGTAGGTCTGGCACTGGCTATAACCCTATGTCTATAAAAGGGGGGGGGGGGAATAATCACAAATGTGTATTATTTTTCATTTTTTTTCGCTTTGAAATATGCATTTAAATAAGATGCTGGTAAAATACAGAGCATTTTTTATAGTTACTCCGAGTTTATGTTATCTGGGAGCTACATCTTCTCTTGCAGGCCCACCACAGCCCTAGCTTGAACCAATGATAGGCAATAGTGTGACATACCCTATTTCTGTTTAGCAAGTTGCCAGAAGAAAATAAGGGATAGAAATACTTACTGGGAACACATGCACAGGTGTACAGTATTCTTAGAGGTGGAATTATGGATCATTGTCCAATAATGGCAAGCTTGGTTTAGTCATGGAAAACCATTCAGGTGGGTCAGAAGTTCTCTTGGATAATTTTTTTTCATTTGAATTAATTGTCTCTTAGTGCTTATTGCTTTATTTGCCTGAAAGTTGAAGGTGCCCATCTCCTGTACACCTGTAGTGTACTGCCTCTGCTTCCTGAGTCAGATCTGCCTCACTCAGAGGTGTGGGATTAGACTACAAAAAGGTCTTAAAGAGGTTTCACATTAGGGCTTCCACAGCCATTCTCTAGTACTCTACTGTCTGTGATACAGGAACTCTGGTTCCTTTCAAGGGCTTCTTTTTCATGGGGAACTCACAGGAATTCACTTCCAGCACCTCTCAGGTGGAAGCTATTGCCATTCTAAGAGAGCAAGGGAGGCATTCATGGTGAGTTCTGGCACCTCTTTTTCTAGCAAAATAGCACTGCTTTTAACCAAATAGAAAACCAACCAGTTCTTCATAGCCTCACTTCTCCCTCCTCATCTGCTCAAACAGAAGTCTGACTCCTGGCCTGTCTTTGATTGTGCCATCTGCCTCTAGCCCCTTACACCCCAGCAGCCAGCCTCTGAGCCTTGCCAAGCCGTGGCAATGATTCACTGACAGCAAGCATAAACCTTCATTTTAAGTTGTAATGAAGAAAAGGAATCCACACATTGCTCCAGTGCTTACAAGCATTTCACTACGGGGACCCTGTGATGGGAGGTTGTCTGGGCCATAATAGCCAGTGACAGAATATTACCTTCCCTAAACACCCTTTTGCCACATTATCCCCCAATCAACAAACATCCCTTTAACTCAGCAGACGATAATGGCACTCTAAGAGACATTCTGGCCTACCATTTGGGAACTATCATGTTGTTCCTCAATGCCAGTTTCACACATACTGTGAATCCTCTCTTGCAAAATCCAGAATGCCTTTAAAATGAGGACAGACCTAGAGGGAAATTTCTGTACTAAACTAGGAAACGGAAGGCTGTGTGGAAGAAATGAGCAGCAGATGGATGGTCTATTATACATTTCTCATTTGGGGCACTGCATGCAATGGAGTTAATAAGAGAGTTTAATAAAGATAATAGGATGGGTATGCTATTATCTCCTGGAAGAACTTATGTCCTTTTAATTTCCCAGAGTCTCTTCTACCTCTCTTGCGACATGATTGTTTGCTGACACCACAAAGCAACAATCCTATTATCTCAACATCATTGCAATCACTGGCAAATTACCTGCTGTTGTAAAATAACTTTTTGAAAAGTTAATTCCATATATTCAATCCAGCAGTAACCCATACCAGTTCTTTCCATACAACCCTGCAGAAGTAAAGCTTTTCTGTTCTCTACCCCTACAAGTAAAACCTCTGCTTCATATCCCAGCATCTCCCTTATGTTATCTCAATAAACAACTTCTAACATTTGGTCAGGGATAGGCTGACAAGGAGATCTATTGGTAGATTTCTGGATGACTTGCAATAGATCACCAAGCACTTATCTGATCCCCACTTGTTTAGCAACAGCAACAGCCACAAAGCATCTTGCCCTGCACTTTAGGCTGCTGGGGTGGGGGAAAACAAGGAATAGATTTTGGGGTGACAGGATTGGGAGCTTACTTCTGACACCGAAATCACATTTCACATACTTGTCGAAATCACACACTTGTTTTCTCCCACCACACTCCCACCAATCTGACCACCATTTTGTATCTAGCTCCAGTTGATAGAGCTCATTACTGGCTTAAAACATTGCTAGGTCATTCTTTTTCTGAATTTGGATTGAAACTAGTTAGTGGTGGTTGGACATAAAAACAGCACACACACACCCCAATTTTATAAGAAACAACAGGACACATACAGGATAGATTTGGCTTGTAGCTTACATCATGTGTACATCTCCTCCCAAACCAGTGGCTGGAGCGCGCTAGAGTTAAGTGGATATTACAAGCCTGAAGTCTGCCCATCCCTGAAAGAAATCATGAATGGTCTTCAGATGTTGTAGTCAACAACTCCCATAATCCCTGACTCATGGTGACATCATGATGGCTCATGGTGGTGGAAACTGGATGGCCGCAGGTTCCCCACCCGGAATAGGGTAAGCTGAAGCTGGGAGACAGTGACTTTATCAAGAGAAGAGACTAAAGTCCTGCTCGGACAACAATTATGTGTAAAATGGAGAGGTGGGATTGGACCCACTGGTCTCACCTCTTGACCTTTGCACAGTCATCAGGTCTGATGAGCTGTGTTTCCACCAAAAAAGTTTATATTAGCATAGGATCTGTTCACAAAATCCAATCAATATGCAGTCTTGTACTCTTTGCATTGATTCTGTAAGAACATAAGAAGAACTTGCTGGATCAAGCCAATGACCCATCTATATGATTGTTTTCTGAATGGGGCTCTGGCGAATTCATTACTGAGGTGAAATTTGAATGGAAGAAGTCCTGGTTGGTGCTCTTAACCACTACATTAACTTCCTATAATTAAATAACAAGATAATCTCTGAGTATTTTCACAGACAGCTTTCATAATTTGTACAGGCTAACAGATATAGATGTCAAATGATGTTTATCTCTTCCCCTATGGTCATGTGAATTGGCCCCTCCTGAATCCAGGGATAACTATGTAGCTGAGGTCAAAATGTTAGCCCTCGGATTGCACTGGCAGAGGCAGGCCGCAAAAAGCCAGCCATACAAGAGGGCAGAACTGCATTTCCTCACGAGTAGGAGTGATCCTTCTGGCCTAGTTCTGGCTCTTGATGAGAGTCTACAAAGCACCAGACACACTGCAATCAGAGCACTAACATTAGCTCAGACAGGATGCATGAGTCAAGGATACTGAAGGAAATGGGGAAGATCTGCCACTTCCCAGTTGCTGACCACTATTTGCGAAAAGAAACAAGAACAGTTTAATTTGGATTTAGCAACTGAACCCTCCCCTGTGACTTACTGAAAAAGAAGAAGGGCTTAGCTGCAGAAGGGAAGACTTGTGAGATTCCGGTTGTAGCAGAAGCCTCTCCAGAACCATCCTTTTCAAATGACAGGGCCTTTTCCTGCTGCCTTTGATTTTCTGTGTCCACACTGTCAAGAAAAGAGTGTGTGCTAACCACCAAGGCTGCAGTAACAATTATGCTGTCTTCTTTCCTTTATAGCAGGCTCTTGGACTGGATTAACACCCTAGGTCAACACATAAAACCAAAAATAGAACCATTATAACAGGTCCCATTTATCTGGGTTGGCGTAGTGGCTGCATGGAGAAATAAAAAAACAAAGAGAGCTCAGCTGGTTGACCTGGGTCAGCCCCAAAAATAGATGCTTCTCTTCCAGAGCACACTTTAGCTTAAGTAAGAACACTTAACGGGGCATTTGGTGTGAAAGGATGGAGTCTGCAAGCCAACGAGCAACACAGGACATAGGCATTTTTATAACTCAGGTCCCTAAGCAATATAAAAATGTCATGTGATTTTGGGCTCCTTATACTAATAAAAGAATAATTGGGGAGGGGGAAGCAATTCCCTGGCTCCAGCCAGCGCTGGCCCACGGCATTTTGTTGCCTGAAGTACAATCCAAATCTCTCTCTCTTCCTGACTAGGGCAAACACTTCAAAAAGGCTTGCTTGCTCATTCAGGCACCAATTTCTGCCTTATCTATTACCCTCTCATGGTGCTGCCTGAAGCAAGTCACCTCATTCTACTGTACAGTCCAGGCAAAGAGGAAGACTTTGATGTAAGGTGCTGAGGTGGGTCTCAAAACAAAGCCTCCAGTAGCCAGTCTCCAGTATCAACTAGAGGCCTGTGGGAAACCCTAGAAACAGGATCTGAGCACAAGAGCACTTCACCCATTTGTGATTCCCAACAACTGGTATTCGGAGGCATACTGCCTTGTCCTCCATGGATTTTTCAAATCGTCTTTTAAAAACATCCATGTCTGTGGCCATCACTATCACTTGTGGAAGCAAATTTGATAGTGAAAAAGTACTTTTCAAAGTGAAAAAGTACTTTTCAAAGTACATTCAAAATTACATTCAGTTTCAAAGGACATTACTGAGAGGGGAAGAAAATATATCCATTTTCTCCAACACCATGTATAATTTTATACACCTTTAATAACCCTCCCTGAACTCACATTTTCTCTAAACTAAAAAGCCTGAAATGCACTCTTTCCTCATAGGGGAGTTGTTCCACCCTTGCTTTTTTTGCAGCTGTCACACACTGTACTGACATCTAAGTACACAATGTCAACAGGATCACCTCTTGTCTATATGCTTGTTGACGCTCTCAAATAACTCTAATCGGTTAGGGAGACAGGACTTTCCTTTGCAAAAGCCATGTCGGTTCTGCTTCCATCAGACTGGGTCTTCTATATGCATGGCTATTTTATCTTTAACAATACTTTTCACTGGTTCTTCCAGTACAGACATTAAGCTAATTAGCCTGTATTTTTGATGATTCCCCCTGGTGTTACCATTGGCCACTTTCCAGTCCTCAGGTATGGGGGCTGACCTAAGGGACAAAGTTACAGATTTTTGTTAGAAGACTAGAAATTTCACATTTGAGTTCTTTCAGAACTCTTGGGTAGATGCTATTCAGAAATGTCAATTTGTCAGTTTTTATTTTGTCAATAAGGCCTAGGACTTTGCCTCTTGTCACAGTTCCTTAGACTCCCTTCATGCAAAAGTTAGTTCAGGCATAGGTATGGTATCTTTTGTATATCTTTCACTGTGAAGACAGATGCAAATCATTAATTCTGCTTCTCTACAACCTTATTATTATCCTTGAGCACACCTTTGAATCTCTTGTCATAGGTAAAAAGGTAAAGGTACCCCTGCCCGTACGGGCCAGTCGTGTCCGACTCTAGCGTTGTGCACCCATCTCACTTAAGAGGCCGGGGGCCAGCGCTGTCCAGAGACACTTCCAGGTCATGTGGCCAGCGTGACGAAGCTGCTCTGGTGAGCCAGCACCAGCGCAGCACACGGAAACGCCGTTTACCTTCCCGCTATAAAGCGGTCCCTATTTATCTACTTGCACTTAAGGGTGCTTTCGAACTGCTAGGTGGGCAGGAGCTGGGACCAAAGATGGGAGCTCACCCCACCGCGGGGATTCGAACTGCCGACCATACAATCGGCAAGTCCTAGGCACTGAGGTTTTACCCACAGCACCACCTCCCTAGCTGCTCTCCTGCTACTAGTGTATTTAAAACATGTTTTGTTGATCTTTACAATTTACTTTATGTCAGCTTGTTTATGTTGTTGGTCTTTATGTGCTCCTCAAATTCCTTTTTAGCATCCTTCATTGTCTGCTTAAATTTCTTTTGCCAAAGTTTGTGTCCTCTTTGTTCTCCTCATTTCAACAAAGAGGACACATTTTCTAAAGGATGCCTTCTTGCCTCTAACAGCTTCTCTAACTGTGCTCATAACTATATAGGCATCCTCTTGGCCCCGGTAGTACCTTTCTGATCTGCAGTATACATTCCAGAATGTGATTTTAGAAGAACTGAGAGAATGTGTTGCATGACATTACCAACACACATTATATGAACTTTGAAAATTGTGAGGCTTGTTAGGGCTATGCTGTGATTAAGAGCTATGCTGTGATTTTTGGGGATTTTTAAAAAAACCTTTTATACACAAAAAGTTTCCAAATAGCTGTTTCTGGGGGTGGGAAATGATCAGGTGAGATTCCAGCTGGTATTTTTAGATACACTGTTATATACAAAAGCTCATAATGCCAGCTTTAGGAATAGAGCTTTAGCTTTGTGCGATGTAGCATATAATTTATATAATTTACTTTGATTTGCACTTTGTAGTGTAACCTTCTTAATCGCTGGTAGACTGTCATAGACCTTGCTCAGCTGGAGACACATTGTAGCTGCATAAATCAACAAGCTTGGATTCAGTATGTCCCAGTCTAGTTAGGGTGATGTGTGTGCAGAAGTGAGCGCATCTCACTTTGTACTGAGTGTGTGCATCTCTCTTTGTACTGAGAATTATGTACACAATCAAATGCATCCAGGGCTGCTCTTAAAAGGCTCCATATCTTAAAATGGCAGTAGAAGCAGTTACCTGGCTTGGTGTGCTGCCTCTGCCCAACTCCATCATCAGGCAAGTCACCTAGCACCCCTGTTCGTAGGTTCACCAGAAGACATTTCTTAAACTTGGAGCTGTTCCTGTGTAGGTTTGTTTAGTGTAGAGGATCATGCAAGTGAGACTCCACTTGCATTTCAAAGTGATGCTAACCAGACAGATCTGTCACCTCACCTGCCCTTTCTCACTAGGCCTACATCCAAATGGTGACCACCTTCTTTCTTTGTAAGCTAAGCCTTCCACAATAACTTTTGGCCACTTTGTTTGCAACAACACAGTGTTGTGAAAGAACTTATTAGGACATCTAATGTTTAGATCATTTATTGTAGAGGAACTCAGACTTGCGGGAAATGTGGAAACATTGATGTTACGTAGCAGCCAAATTCAATTGTATGATGTGATCTAACGAATCTAATCAAAGTCTTTTCAACACATACTCTCTCTAGTGAAACGAGAAAATTTCCAGAGCAAAGAAGCACAGTTTATGGAAGCACCACCTCTGCTGCCACCAGCACTTTCTCTAGTGCTGATGCACTAAACATATATGATTTTTACATTAGCCCGGAATGTTTTCTCTAATATAAAAAGGTGAGATTGAACACCAGTTATAGGTTAGGGCTTTGACTAGGAGCCAATATGTCACAGAGGCTGACATGAAACTCTGACAAGGAATGAATGTGGCTTAAAGACTTTGACCAAATCAGTATCTTTCAGCCTGACATCCCTCACAGTATTAATTGAGCACAAAGAAATGAGTCATGCAGTAATCTAAATTACTGAGCCATGGTATACTAACAGTCATACAGAGAAAAGAGATAGTAATAAAGAAGTTGGACCTACAACTAAATATTGCAGTGCAGAGTGCTCTCTTTTCAGGATTCCATCCACTCTGTTCCATCCCCAATCCCTCCCATCACAATCAATTAATCTCCCATCCCCATAGACCATGTTTGGTCCACATTGGGCTACTTTTAAGGGTGATCTGGAGGGACAGGTTCCCCTTCCCTATTAGAGGTGTCTTTCAGAAACTGACACAAATAAGGAGTGACACCATTAGTAATTGGGTAAATGGTGTCTTTTCTACTTTGCCCATGAAATGCAGTAAGGGGAGGACAGAGCAAGGAGGGAATGGTGCTCACCTTCCTGGAATGGTGCCCAACTGTCAGAAAACATTTGCTTAAAGAGTAAGAAATGTGGGTGGTCTGCTCTTAAATAGGCAATGGAATTCACATTCATTTTATAGTGTTATGAATATAACAGACTTCTAACTGTTCCCCCAGTTCTGTACCTAAAAAAGGGAAAGTAAAATAAAAATCTGAAATTATTGGTGTTGTAATAATCTCAAGGAAGTATTCATGTCTCTAGCAGATTCAACAGTTCAGGACAATTGATAGAACTGAGTGATAAATGCACCTCCAGACATACTAGATATATGTCAGGGGGCATGTAAGTTGAGCAGTTAATGTGCATAATGACTGCCCATTGTGCACATTCTTCAGACCTCATGGAGAATGTGCACATAATCTATCCATGCAGTTACTGGTTATATATGAACATTTGCCAACATCATTTGCAGAAGAAATTATACAAAATTCTTTCATATATTGCTGCTTTCTTTTTGGAGAGTATTCTTATTGCATAGGTGAAGGAAAATTATGCACAGATTATGTTGAAGTATTCACATTTCTCAGTTTCATTGAGATGATGTATATTTCTCAGAGAATGTACAAAACATTACTGATATATGGACAGAATTCAATGCTTCCTGAAAACTGTAAACACTAACTGGAGAATTTGCATATTGCCCAGAGAGTGTACAAAACACAATCAAGATACGCACATTTGCAAAGCCCAATAGAGATTACACATAATAGCCAGAGAATGTACAAAATTCAGCCAATAAATGCACATTCCTCTGTCGCGGTTATACATAATGACCAGAGAATGTGCAAAAATGAGTCAATATATGTACATTGCTCAAGGCCTGTTGGGGATTTTGTATATTGACTGGGAAATGTGAACACGTTCCTCTTCATGGATGGACGATGTGCACATCTTTCATAAGGCCTGGTAAATGTGCACAATGGCCTGTCAGAATGGGCATTAACTGCTCAACTAACTCCCCCTTTGGCATATATATTAAAAAGTTCCTGCTTTACATTTGTTTTTAAACTTGAACACTGGCACATTTTGAGTTAGCAAAATGGGAGATGTTGGCACTCTCCTGCAATCCTTTGGGAAAGCAGCCAGTTCAAACTTCCTGGAAGTGAGTTTTTCTCTCTTTCTTTTTTCCAAGAGGCTTAACATCTTGGACTAAAGACAGAATATGGCATTATGAACAAAGATGATACTTGTGTTCGAGGGAGGGGGGTGCTAAAACACTACAGATTGTGAAAGATTTGGCACCGCTAGGCATTGAAATGTTTAGCAATGGTTGCATCAAGATACAATCTCTCTTCCAGAATATTTTCATCACTGAGATGTTTTCTGGGCCAAAGGATAAAGACCTAGATAGGAAAAGTGTTTTCAAATATTGTAGTCAAACATTTATCTTTATAGACTTTTTGGAACAAAGTGCAGTTTAACAGATTGCACCGATCGGACTAACTGAAAGTGCAAATATGTCCTTGTAACTTCAAATGTCCATTTAGTATCTATTTTGCACAATGGGCCTTTTTGTAATTTCCAGTAAGGTATGTGCAGTTGTAAAAAGGGCTGTGCGTGCCTGTTAAGAGCTGCTTTTTTTCTTTCAATAGATAAGGATCAGGTTAGCATTAGTAATGCCTGCAATCAGATAAAATTTCACTTCAAAACTTGAGCCTGACTGATCTACAAGCATTAATTACACATAAAAGTTAATGCTAAGCAGGGTCAATATAGTGAACGGAAGGGGCATAATTACTTCCCTTGCCTTCCCAGCATCTGCCTTGCATGCAGGATGGGCTGGGAGAAGGTTTCAATCTTCTGGCTCCTTCAGAAAATTAAAATGTACCAGCTAAAGGTAGCAGAGGAAAGGGGCTACTGTAGCACAGAGCTAGAGTAGTGTACTCCCCTTCTATCAGGACTTGGAACCTGCATTATATACATGAAAGTGGAAGAGTCAAATGTAAAGATAGCACAAATTACAATTATTTCACCTGTAAACACTCCCGATTCTATCACCCGTGCAAAGTCTAAGCATGTGAATTATAGCTGTTAAAAAATTGTGCCAGCCTAGGTTTGAAGGCACCAAACGGTTGACGGCGCAATATTGTTAAATTGTCATCTCAGTTCACTTCGTTCTTTCATGAGTGCTGACAAGATGAATCCCACTGCAGCTGTGCCTAGAACAGTGTTAGGACTAAGTTGCTTCTGCTGAATCTTGGAGGGCAGCCAGCTGGCAAGGGAGCTAATGAAGAAATGGGGCTTTGTAGGGAGCAGGGGGGAAAGAAGGCCTCTTTGCACACATGCACCCTGCTCCACGGCCTGTCAAGTGTGGGTGCTTGGCTCAAGGCTGATTTTGTCCCACTGGTGTCAAAAAGACAACTGGAGGAAGGACTAAGCATAAGGCAGTATGCTATCAGTGGTAGCCGTACATTTCCAGGATTTGTGCATTGTATTTTATTTATACAGTGGTACCTAGGGTTAAGTACTTAATTCGTTCCAGAGGTCCGTTCTTAACCTGCAACTGTTCTTAACCTGAAGCACCACTTTAGCTAATGGGGCCTCCTGCTGCCGCCGTGCTGCTGGAGCACGATTTCTGTTCTCATCCTGAAGCAAAGTTCTTAACCCGAGGTACTATTTCTGGGTTAGTGGAGTCTGTAACCTGAAGCGTATGTAACCTGAAGCGTATGTAACCCGAGGTACCACTGTATAAAAATTATATACACCTTTGAATAAAAGAGAAAGCAAAATGCCTGTGTTTATCAGACCCAACTTCTCCTTTAGCCCAAGCCAGCAGCAAGAGAGTCAGTTTTCATGTTGTAATGTACAACATCCTCTTTCTTCTTTTCTCATTCCCTGTTTCATGTGTGGCACAATATGACCTAACTTCAAATGTTCCATAAACTTCAGCAGTTCTACTTACCCTCTCTGGTTTTCTGCCCTTCTCTTTTTCATGGGGAAATATGCAACATACAATGTGCAGGGTATGCTAAAGTTTTAAGCTGAATATACATAAACTGTAATGTTTGTATGCATTGACATTAAAACTTTTCTCCCCCCCCCCCCTTCTGCATTTGCAAGGCAGATAAATTAATGTTAAGCAAGAGGTTCCACTCTAGGTGAAAGCAGAAGGCTGGTGTTTTTCACAGCAGGAGGGGAAACTTGAGCAGTCAGTGATGGCTAGCAGTAGCAGTGGCAGGTGAAGCTAAGCTCGGCAGTGATGAACAAGCTTAGGATGTCTCTCTTGGATCAGAGAGAGGAAAGTTTACTGAACTGCACAAAGGGACTGACTGAACAGCATTGCCTGCTACTTGAGTGTAATGTGTTACTTTGTATTTTGTTCCTGAAACACATATCTTTTGTAACTAGTATTTAAGACTGTTCTGCAGTAAAGCTTTGAAACTCATTCTTGGGTTGGAAGCTCATTTATTTCTACACAGGGTCCAGATCAGAGATTCGATTGAAAAATTCTAATAGGCTGTGTATCAGCTATGTGTGGTGTCTAAGTATCAAGGCAAATTCAAAGGGATTTGGAGATGGAACATGATGTCAATAAACCTGCTTCTCAAAACTACAGAGTGCTATTGCCCACTTTTCTGTACTGATACAGGTCTGTTTCCTCCTATATAATATCTCCATGTTTCTCTAGATCCATGGGTTCTGCAAGAAATGAGACTGTCAAAAATATTGTCTATGGAGTACTGAGGAGCTCTGGATTGTTGTTGTTAAAGTGCAGCTTTGTTTTTAAAGATAAACACCTAATTAAGTTTAAAAAACAACCCTATGTTGCTCTGCTTTAACAGCAACAAAAAACACCTAAAGCTCTTCCGGTAGTGTTCTAAACACCCTCACATTATAAGGGCTATCAGGGTCCTATGATGGCCTGTCAGGAAGCCTACTGGAGAACACAAACAACCATCAGAAAGAGAGGGTAGTGTGAAGCTGCAAAGTTTTAAATAGGACAAGCAAAAATACACACCGATCAGCCGCCTCAGTTTAATGTAAGAAAAATCCCAGCCTCTCGCTTAGCATAAAGGATCATGGAGCAAACGGAATCCCTTTTATTCCCTCTCAAAAAGTTCCATGGACTTACTTGTCTGCAATTTGGCAGGCCTAATCTACTTCAGAGGATCTCTTATTCTAATAATAATAATAATAATAATAATAATAATAATAATAATAATAATACTTACATGCGGTCCATCTGAAGTGGGTTGCCCCAGCCACTCTGGGCAGCTTCCAGCAACTCTCTCTACATACAGAGAATAGGCTATGCAATTGAGTTCTCTTGCGTCCCAATCTGATCAGATCAGCACTTATAACTGGCACATCCAGGAGGCTGAGGAAGAGAATTCACCATCATTGCCCTTTGCAACACTTCCCTTTTGCTGCTGGCAGTTTCCTCTGAAGGTGAGGAAGCCAGCTGAAAATCAGCTATTTTGATGAGAAGTATCCTATTCCTGGGACACGGGTGGCGCTGTGGGTTAAACCACAGAGCCTAGGACTTGCCAATCAGAAGGTCGGCGGTTCAAATCCCTGCAACAGGGTTAGCTCTCATTGTTTGGTCCCAGCTCCTGCCAACCTAGCAGTTTGAAAGCACAAAGTGCAAGTAGATAAATAGGCGAGAAGGTAAACGGCGTTTCCGTGTGCTGCTCTGGTTCGCCAGAAGCAGCTTAGTCATGCTGGCCACATGACCCGGAAGCTGTCTACGGACAAACGCTGGCTCCCTCGGCCAATAAAGCAAGATGAGCGCCACAACCCCAGAGTCGGTCATGACTGGACCTAATGGTCAGGGGTCCCTTTACCTTTTTATCCTATTCCTGTCTGAACTGCATTTATGTATTTATCTTTATCTTTATATTTATGTATTTATCTATTGTCTATTAACTTTCAGTTTGTTCTGAGCTAGATTATTTCTGCACAACATAGAATTTATTCTATGTTTGTGGAATTGTACATTTTGTCCTACTTGAATTTGTGGATACAGTGGTACCTCGGGTTAAGTACTTAATTCGTTCCGGAGGTCTGTTTTCAACCTGAAACTGTTCTTAACCTGAAGCACCACTTTAGTTAATGGGGCCTCCTGCTGCTGCCACGCTGCCGGAGCACGATTTCTGTTCTCATCCTGAAGCAAAGTTCTTAACCCGAGGTACTATTTCTGGGTTAGTGGAGTCTGTAACCTGAAGCGTATATAATCTGAAGCGTATGTAACCCAAGGTACCACTGTATATGTTTTGTAAGCTGGTTTCCACCTCCCAACTGGATGACCACTTTGGGCACAGCTCACCATGGAAAGACAGCATAAAGCACAATAAAGATAGACTCAGACTCTTCATTCACTGCAACCACACCAATACTTGCTCTGTTTGTTTGTTTTTTGCAGGAGGGGAGGGGTGTTGGCCTGAGTCAAGATGCTCTCAGTGAGCCCCTTCCCTGACTTGGCACACCTCCTCTTCACTGCTGCCCAGGCCCTCTCACAATGTCCAGAGAAACCTGGGCCACTTTCAGCTCTTGACACCTCTACCCATAATAAAACAAAAAACAAAAAACAGAGCATGTGTTTGTGGGGGATAAGGCACTAACAAAAGAGTCTGACATATTTGTACACACACACACACACACACACACACACACACAGACACAGACACAATTTAAGTTTCTCTCTCTCTCACTCACACTCTCTCTCTCTCTCTCTCTCTCTCACACACACACACACACACACACACACACAAACGGGCTTTTCTAACCGAGGCAGTGTCAAGTTTTGGTCTAATGTGCAAAGAAACAATTTGTGGAAGTCATCAAATGCCAAAAAATTAGTAAGTGTTCCCTTTGAGCTTGAGGCTTATTCCTGCCCACCCACAGTCCCCTCTACTGGACCTGCTGCTGCCAGTGTTGCCTATTCCTTTGCCCTCCCCCTTGGGCAGATCACGAGAGCAAAGAAAGAGGAATAGTGAGGCCAAAGGGGCTTGGCAGGTCCCCAACAGTACCAACCCTTGACGATCGCCCTGAAACCACCTTTGGAAGCTTGAGACTCCTAAATCTTTTTATCCAGCAGTGATCTTTATATGTGCAAGTATTTTGTTCTGTTATTGGAACACACTGTCCTCTCTCCTCCTCTCTCTCCCCTCATGAATCCCCTCTCTTAATTTTTACAAATCTCCAGAACATGATCCTATTTTGCACAAAGTGTAAACGGCACAGTTGATCTAAGGCAACACATTTCCTGGAGAAGCCTTAACTGCACATTTCCAGGTAGCAACATCACCAGAGAGACTCAGAGTGCTAATTTGCTGGGCAGGCAATTAAATGAGAGGAAATTAACACTTAAAAGTGTGAATGATAGCAATGTGTATTGCTGAAGGGAAGAGAGGTGTAGTCAGTAGCCCAGAGACAACAGCTCCTTGTCTTCAGGGCTGCCTGCTCATACACTTGAGTTTGGGACTGAATAAAATGAAGTGCTTTTCATTTCCATTTTATAGACAGCTAGATCCATGACTCACTTATGGCCAAATACTTGGATTTAAGTTGAGTTTGAAGCCAATGGAACAAAAATGGGTTCATATTCTAGTATTCAAGCTTAACAATGTTGTGGATCAAGCTATAAATTTGTAGATGTGAAACCTGTCAGTATTGATTGTGTTCAAATCTCCATATGTCTCAAAAAGGTTTATTTTACCGTTTTCCAGCAGCTACCCAGGAGGTGAAAACTCTAATCCCCTTGAAATATAACACCATTTCAGGCCAAGAAATTCATATCATTGTAGTGCTTATGTGCTTATTTAATGGATGGGAATGTCAAAGTCTTATTTTACAGCCCTGGCCCCCCCCCTCAAAAATCCATTTGAGTTTTCTCTGCCTTTTGTACATCACCAAGGGTAACACTAATATGTTTGGTTGTTTTCAGATATAAGAATTTACAGGCTCTAAAGTACAATGGAGGTTTTTTTTTTTTGCAATGCCACCAAACAAATGGATGGATTAATTTACAGTGGAATAAAATGAATCTTGGTGGTTACTAAGCAGGAAAAGTGGTATTCCAACTCTCCCCACAAAGCAACATGCCATAGTTTATACAGTGGCTGGTGTTCTGTTCATGCCAATTTAAGCATTAGAAAAAGCAATACATTACTATCTAGCTGGAATTAGTATTCAGTAAAAAGAGTGTGTCTGTCCAAAGAAGTTAAATAAATTGTAAAATAGTTTAGGTGATCGCTTCTGCTTGACCAGTTACATTTAAAGAGTTAGTTTAATGAGTTTTGAGTTCCATAGTACTCTGTCCACCAGCTCCTGAGTAAACATTAACATTCTTAGAGGAAGGACCCTTAATTGATGCATCTCCCCGCCCCCCTTTTTCTATGGCCATGATCAAAACAACCACTAAATGCCTAAATTAATTTTTTCCCAGATGTCCACATGTAGCAGTGCTGTTGCCAAAATAATACAGTGGAACCTTGGTTTTCGAGCATCTCGGAAGCAAAACATTTCGGAAGCTGAACACTGAAAACCCGGAAGTAATTGCTTCCATTTTTGAACGCGCCTCAGAAGTCGAACGGCTTCCGCCGTGTGCTTTTCCATTTTCTCAATGAAAATTGCCAACAGCCCTTTGTGCCTTGATTGTTGGACGTTTCAGAAGTCAAATGGTCTTCCAGAATGGATTACATTTGACAACCAAAGTTCCACTGTAGATGCTGTTCACACTGGTGTCCAAAAGCCCCACTCAAGTTTCTCTTCTTCACAATGAGTGGGGACAGGGAGTGTGTAGGAAAAATACCTTCTGGGAATTAGGTATTGGTTTAGATGTCCCAGATCAATATGGCGCCCATGCCCTCATGGGACTTCATTGCCTTTCTGTTTTTCTTTTCTTTTTTTAAAAATGTATGAACCAGGGGCAAAATGTCTAAACTTCCCATTGACACCATTGTGCAGATTGAGCACTTTTGCTTCAGCGTGAATGCTGTATGTTTATAAATGAGGCAACCAAAAAGAGTACTGTTGCAGTCATGCTCTTTGGGTACATCCACACCACAGACTTAAACTGGTTCAATAGCCATCCCTCTTCCCAGGGAAATCTAGGAATTGTACCTCAGTGAGAGAGATAGGAGTCTCCTAACAATTCCTAGCAAACCATAGCAAACTACAGTTTCCTGGATTCTTCAAGGGGAAACCATGACTACTAAAAACAAAAAATTCCTTCCAGTAGCACCTTAAAGACCAACTAAGTTAGTTCTAGGTATGAGCTTTCGTGTGCATGCACACTTCTTCAGATACACTGAAACAGAAGTCACCAGACCCTTCTATATAGTGAGAAGGTGGGGAGGGGTATTACTCACAAGGGTGGTGGGAATGGGTGATTGGCAGATAGCTGTGATGAGCCTGTTGACGACTCTTAACGACTGCAATAGGTCTTACAGGAAAAAGCAAGGGGTGAGAAGGTGAAAAATGGCTTTGTCATGTATAATGAGATAAGAATCCAAGGTCTTTGTTCAGACCAGGTTTCTCCATGGTTTTAAGTTTGGTGATAAGTTGTAATTCAGCAGCTTCTCTTTCCAGTCTATTTCTGAAATTACTTTGTAATAGTTCTATTACCAAACTTAAAACCATGGAGAGACCTGGTCTGAACAAAGACATTGGATTCTTATCTCATTATACATGACAAAGCCATTTTTCACCTTCTCACCCCTTGCTTTTTCCTGTAAGACCTATTGCAGTCGTTAAGAGTCGTCAACAGGCTCATCACAGCTATCTGCCAATCACCCATTCCCACCACCCTTGTGAGTAATACCCCTCCCCACCTTCTCACTATATAGAAGGGTCTGGTGACTTCTGTTTCAGTGTATCTGAAGAAGTGTGCATGCACACGAAAGCTCATACCTAGAACTAACTTAGTTGGTCTTTAAGGTGCTACTGGAAGGAATTTTTTGTTTTGACTATGGCAGACCAACACGGCTACCTATCTGTAACCATGACTACTAAAGTAGCATACAATTGATATAAGATATACAGTTATACTTTGGATCCCAAATGCCTTGGTACTCGGACGTTTTGGCTCCCGAACACTGTAAACCCAGAAGTGACTATTCTGGTTTGTGAATGTTCTTTGAAAACCAAACATCTGACAGGGCTTCTGCAGCTTCCGGTTGGCTGCAGGAGCTTCCTGCAGCCAATCAGAAGCCACACTTTGGTTTCAGAACATTTTGGAAGTTGAACGGACTTCCAAACTGTAGTGTAACTGTAGT
This sequence comes from Podarcis erhardii, assembly GCF_964252035.2. Lineage (NCBI taxonomy): Eukaryota > Metazoa > Chordata > Lepidosauria > Squamata > Lacertidae > Podarcis > Podarcis erhardii. The sequence continues at coordinate 39,135,627 of NC_138512.1, forward strand.
GTGGATGAGGCCTTAGATTTAATTAGCGGTATGCAGACAGTTTGCACAAATCATGACCCGAAGCTGGGTGTCTTGGAATAGTCAATACAGGAGGGAAAACAGAGTGGATTTCAAGGAGAAGTCAAATCAGGAAAGCCACAAAGCAACAAATTTGGATCTGAACCAATCAGATGAAAGGCCCATCTAGTCTAGCCTCCTGCTTCTCAAAGTGGTCAACAAGATGTCTCAAGGAAGCCCACAAGCAGGATATGAGGTCAATACTATCACCACTATTTCCCCCCTTTTTAAAAAAAGGTACTCAAAAGTAGATTGTCTATGATGATAGATGCCCCATACAGCCACCATGCAAACAAGCTACCTGCCTTGTAGAAGGATTCAGTTTGCTACCATTTTCTCTTCTATCCAAGTTTAGTAAAAAAATAATAATAAAAGATTGGGGGAAAGACGCAAAATTCACCTGACTCTACTCCATAAGACAGCTTTATTTGGTAATGTAATTGAATGTAAAATATTCTAAGTGCCGATTTTTAAATATCTGTACTTCCATTCTTGCAATTTTATGGTAGGCCTGTTAAAAAGGTGACCTTTGAAGTTATTAGCAGAACAAATTAAGAAGTAACATATTGATAGCTTCATCGTGGATATTGATTTGCACTCAGACATTCTTGCTTTATTGGTATGGTCCCCATGGGTGTTTCATCTGTATGATAAGTGAATAATTAAATGCTCTGCAGTTAGGAATGTTCTGTTCTGAAGTTGCTTACTTATTCCAGGAACCTAGTGCTAACAGTACATACTGCAATTGTGTTTGTGGGTTTTCCCAGTACATATTGCTGGCTTGCTGCTAGAAGCAGAGAGAGCTCTTGGCGATCCCCTTGTGGTGGCTTTTGGAAGAAGCGAAGATGTTACCAATTTGTTCACAAGATTTGCTGGGGGCCAGTTCCTGTCCTCAGTATTTTTATCCCTCCTCAATGCTGTGTAATATAAATGGGGGGGGGAGAGTTCTAACACACAACCAAGAATAGGAAGAAAGCCCCGCTACATAAGCCTGAACATGCCTCTAAAAACATTCTCTGGATTTCTGTATATACAACCAATATTTCGGGAGTTTTTCCTTAAAAAAAAATTCATGCAGGAGTAATTAGTTATTTTCAGTGTATATTTGCAAAAGATCAACAGCTTAATAAAAAGAACAATGAATGTAGTTCCCCCAAAAGAAAGAAGCTACTCAAGAATGAAATGTATGGATGCAACATTTAACAGCCTTCTCTCACAATAAATGAAGATTGAATTTGAAGAATGGTGAGTGGATTTATAGCCTACATTTGGGCTGTGAAATGAGAAAACTTTTTATTGTTGTACCAGAATACTGCTGGCATTTCAATTACATAGATGGAAATTCATGGATGGGGAAAACTTTGGTCATATGCCTGACTTGGTATCAACTTTAGACGTAGAGCCACAAGTGCAGAAATGACTGTTGTATCTGTCCAACAGTAGGGCCATAAAGTCATGCAAAATTTTGCCCAAACAAAGGATATCAGGCCTCCAAATATATACCCTATGTCTGGGACAGCTTTTTTTCTGAAGGAACCAATAAATATGTACAGTACATAACTTAGTATGTGAGAATTGGTTTTTCTATTGAAATCAACGATGGATCCTGCATAGGCACTAAATACATCCAGGCATCTGAGTGCATTTGGATCTGCATGACTGATGACAGCTGTTATTATTACTAGTATCCTACAGCAACAACCATGATCAAGCAGTATTAAACAATACAACTGGAGTATTAATTGACAATCAGTAGTTCAAGGTGTAAAGATGAAGGATTCCTGCATCTCTGGTTGCCACCAAAGATCTACTTCCCCTTCTGAGGTTCATTAAGAAACATTAAGATAGATGTCAAGCCTGGTCTCTGTAGCCACAGCAGGTGCTGTGATTCTCCAGCAGTTTGAATTCACCCTCAGAGGATTGTTGACTGTTATCTGTGAAATTTTGAAGAAAGTACGTCTTTGGTACCTAAACAGCAACTCATTTTTTTCCTCATGTAAAGATTTGAAACAACTACTGTCTTTACTTCCTTAAATTTAATGTAGGGTCAAGCTGATGCCATGTCAAGCACATTTTTGAAAAAGCAAACTTAACCCTGAGCACTTAATCTTTTGTCAAAATGCGGCCACTTGGGCTGTGCTTCTGGATCTAGACTGCAGCAAATGGGATGCTAACTCTCATAGGAGCCAACTCCTAGGGGCTGAGGCCCCCAATAAAATATTTGAGGGGGTGCCCCCCCAAGTTGATGGGCAGAATCTTTCTATTGAAGAATGGTCTATTATGGACCTCCATCTATTCCAATGTAAGCCAATGGGCAAGGGATTCTAAATATGTGCATAATTTGGGGAAGGCTGGAAGCCATTTAGGGAACTCTTCACTAAGATTAGTCAGTAGCAGCTGCTGAGTTACTTAAATAAACTAAGCCTAAAGCCTACAATCCTGAACTCTCTTACTAGGGAGTCGGCCTGACTGAACACAGTGAGACATCCTTTTGAGTAAACCTGCAAAAGATTTGTACTGAATTCTGAAAATAAACCCTAAACAGAAAATGGTAGGAAGCCAAAAAGCCACCACCTTTGTGAAATTGGAGGAAGAAAGGAAGGTTAGGCTGTTTATAAATCACTGTTTCTACAACAAAAAATGTTCCAAAGTGACTGACAACAAGAATAAAATGCAGTAAAATAAATAAATAAACTTATTAAAAACATAGACTAAAAAAGTAGGGCCAAACTGATGCCATGTGGGTTTTCCTGTGGAGAGTATTCCGTTGATGCTGTAAAGATAAAGGACACCTGGACAATTGAATCCATGTGAATTTGACTATGGGGTGCTGTGCTCATCTCTACTTTCAGGTCGAGGGAGCCAGCAGTTGTCCGCAGACAGCTTTTCTGGGTCATGTGACCAGCATGACTAAACTGCTTCTGGTGCAACGGGACACTGTGATGGAGGCCAGAGCGCATGGAAACGCTGTTTAGACCACACTGCCACCCACATCCCATTTTTTGATGTTGTAGCAGCGAGTGAGGCAGAATGGTGTGGGATGGCCAATCCACTACTCCTGCCTCTGTGCCTGGACCACAATAACCTTCCTGCTGCCTCATCCCTACCCCTCTCACTCTCTGATACCAACAGCAACCTCCACATTGGGAAGCCAAGTAAGCAACACCACTTCACTCCACTGGCTGCTAGTACATAGATGGGGAGCTACTACACAAAAGCTCCATTTTATCATTACTACCTTCTCATCCTGCCTTGGCGATGGCAGACAGAGAGGGGCCTCTGATGACCATCTCAGAGTCCAGGCATGTTCATATGAGGAAAGGTGGAAGGAAGAGAAACAAAAAGCAAGAGCAAAAAAAAAAAAAAAAAGGGAAATGTCAATGTCAGTCCCAGTGGGGACTCTTGGGGCTCAGAGGTACAAATAATTGCATGAAAATGTCTGATGCTGATGCCGGACCAGGTGCAAATAAACATCTGTATTCTGGTCCTGGACAGATGGTAGCACATAGTATTGTTGCATGTTTGAATTAAGCTTGGAAAAGGATTCTAAGCATCAAATCGACTAGAAGAGAAAGGGGGAGGGATTAAGAATGTCAAGTCAGGAATGTGGGTTGTGAAAAGATAAGGTGCTGGACAGAGTGGGAGAGAATGAGTTGTGGGTCAACTAGCTGTATGCTCCAATCCCATTTAGTTGTCTGCATACAAGGAGACAGTTGCTCACAGAATGTACATTAGTTGTATCTGGAATTTCAGATTGTGAGACATTCTGTGGCAAATGCTCCATTACATTTGAAGTATAAGATTACATCAGTTAGTTCACAGGCTACAAATAAAAAACATGCTAAGTGGAAGAATTATTGTCACTTGGCCAACACAGGGCCCTTAGGACGCCCTTCATGTTTTTCCAGAAGTTTCTTCATTGCCTCAGAACTCTAGTTCCAGCCATGGCTCACCATGTTGTGAAGACCACAATGGCAGAAGAGACAGTGACCAGAGACTGACAAATTACAGGCCAGCTGAGCCAGCACCATACTCTGATGTGGTGGTGCCCTGAGGCCAAGAAATCCCAGTTTTTGGTAACAAAGCCCTTCCATCAGATGCTGCTGCAAATTCCAACACCAGCTGCAATGAAGGGAAGACTTGCCTGTCCCATCGGTTGAGTGAGATTCAGCTGCTCAGTCCTCCTGCTTTGCCTTGGAGAACAATACTAAGGAATCCTGTCACTATAAGGACATTTCGTTAATATCATTTTTAATGTGAGATTTTTTTGTAAGTCACTTTGAGAGGTTCTCATTGCAATGTACCCATGCACTTAATATTTGTAAGAGCGAGGGAACTGAAAAAAAGTGAGTTCTTTTATATCATAATTTTATTTCATTCTTTATGATCCTGGTGGCCAATGAACAAAAAGTGTGTGTGTGTGTGTGTGTGTGTGAGACATAAGGCGTCTTACACAGATAAAATAGAAGAAGGTGAAAACATAGAAGATGAATGAATTAAAATACAATTAAACACTAATAGAATTAAAATAGCATTAAAAATCCATTAAACATAGACAATAACAATAAAAACATCACAGCATTGGCCCTTCCCTCAAATACATTCAGTTTCCAAAAGCCTGTTGTAATAGAAAGGTCTTCAGCTGCTAGCAGAAGAACAAGAAGAAGGGAGCCAGTCTAAATTCTCTAAGTAGTAAGTTCCAAAGTTTGGGGACAGCCACTGAGAAGACCCTCTCCTGCATCCTCACTAAGCAGGTCTGTGAGGACGGCAGGACTGAGAGGTTTCCTATTAAGGTCTCATAGCATGGGCAGGTTTGTGTGAGGGAATACAGTCTTTCAGACCATCTTCTATATCTATATATATATCATTTCTTCTGCTGATTCCTAGCATAGAATGAGGTAAATAGCCAAACATTGACATTAACAGACTTCTTTCTCCACTGGAAAGAATAAAAACCTGAAACAATTTGAGCCTCTATGTCATGACATTCATCCAATTGCTCAGTTCAGTAATTATGCAGAATGGAATTAACATTCCAAGTCAAGTTCCTGTCCATTAGGATATGCTTACTGTGTGTGAATGACTAAATCTGTATACAAAGTCCTCTTTCATTTTGAGAACTGTATAAGCAAACTTTCATGGATTCTTTTCTGAAAGAATTGACTGAGAATGATAGATAAATCCATTAGCAAACTGTGATGATGATAGCCTTACTTGGTCACATTACGAGATGTAAAACTAACATTTGCTAAGAGATGAATTGCTAAGTAAAGTGGTAACCGCCAGTAGGTTTTTAAGCAGAGGGAATTCAAATTTTAGCCAGCTTCACCCCTCCTTTTAACCTGTGAAACTTGACTGCAATAGTCAACAGTGCTTTAATTTGGCCAATGTTACTAAAGGTTAAGATGTGCATTAGCTCAGTGCAGCAATTTAGAATAAAAATTGCATGCTTGCTTGCTAGTCAGTATGAGAAATAGGAAATATTAAGTTTTAATGCAATTGCTATTGAAGCACCTGTGGAGGGCTCAAGCACAAACAAGGACATTCTGGAGAAATAGGCATGAAAAATTGTTGGGTTATTTATTTTGCTACTTACCATGAGGGTAGAGTTGAAGATCACAAGGGAGCCATCCTTCACTCTGTGGAGATTGAAGAGGCTGTACAATATTGTTAGGCTGACATCAGTCTTGCACCATCAAAATTTCCTTACTCTGACTCAAATTCCCATGGCACCATGAGCATCTGTGGTGTGTGTGTGAATAATAAGAAGCCAGAATGGTCACTTTCCCTGCTTTCATAAAAACAAAACAGAATACCCTTCTCTCTTTTATAGTACCTGAGAGATGAGGCCAAATTCACTACACTTCTCATCTTTTGTGTGAGAAACTAGCCTGCTCCCCATTTCAATGTTTTACTTTCTCCCTCCCCAGTAGAAAAACTCGTGCAGTTGCTCATACATGGTATATTTTAAATTTACAAGCTAGAAGTGACTATTTAGACTCTCTACACAGTTTAAATTTAAAGCATAGCTTATCTGCATTGAACTATACTAAATATGAACCCTTGCTTAGGTCCATGTGCCTTACTGGTTCAGACCAAGGTCTTTCAAGTCTAGCAATTGCAAGAATCCTACCCAAAGAAATTACCATTAGTCCATCAGTAGTTTGTCTAAGATCACCAATGTATTCAAATTACACCTCAGCTATGAATGTGTTTAGCTAGAATCAGGAGCTTACAACCTCATCCTTGATGCTACCATGGCATTCATTTACCATGATCATATCAGGACCATCACATGGGTATCTGTCATTTTGTCCATGTGCCACCTAGAACCATTGTGCTGAATGTTACAGTTTCAAACAGCTCCAGTCCTGCTTTCCCTTGGCCGTATCAGCATTACAATGGCTTCTATATGCTTGGGACAAGCCACAGATAAGATGCAGGTGTTGAGAAGGCTGTCCAAAGTGTTTCAGCATTCAGGTTAATCTTTATTTATGAATAGTGGAAGCAAAAAAAATTATGGAGCTGCTCATTTCACTCAGACTTTTAATTTGTGAAAGAAGCCCTGGAGCTTCACTGCTTTCCATCGTTGTAATATGAGCCTACCTAATTTGCATGTCCTGAGCCAGCCAAAACACTTGTCTGAATATTTTGATGCAGTCCTCTCTTAAGCAAAATTTCACACAAAAGCATATATTAAGTGACAATAACATTACAAATGCATAATAGGGGAAACGACTTGCAAAAATGTGTGCTGTTAGGCAAAACTGCATACAAAAATGTATATAAGAATAAATATGGAAGAAAATTCATACAAGTTTTCATCTAGACTTTTAAAAAAGAAGAAAAAAAATCACAAACTGATATGGAAATGGGGCACACTGAATTTAAGAGTGGAAAATTGAGAAATTGGGAGAAACCAATATAGACAGATTCATTCCTCCCATCCCTACCATATGTCAGGACTGTTAGAATTTCTGCTGCATGATTGCAGTAATGGGATTGTTGTCTTTCACATGACGTGGTACGTTTTGATTCCACAAAGTGGGAAGTGACAGAGACAGGATGTTTGTGTTACTGTGTTCCGTGAAGTGGGACTATTGTCCTTTGTTCTTTCTCTTTGCTGTCTGATGCTAGAGAGAGAGGGAGCCATGCTGCAGTGCTCCGTGTGTGTTTATATGTAAATAAAGTAGATTAGCCAACATGCTCTGCAGATCCCTAAGTGTGCCGGTGTCTGTTGGCATTGGTCGCTGTGATGTTCGGGCTGAAGAAAGCTTTTGAAGCTCCCGATCGACCAGGGGGGAGAGAACATTCCAGTTGGGCATGTGTCTCTACCAGGGTCCTACTCGAGTGTAGGACGAGCTCCTGACAACGACAAGGCCCTCTTGGTCACTGACAGTGGATTGAAGGAAGGTTCTCCCCCCCTCCCCCAGTGCTTCTCCTCTTCACTGAGCTTACTGGATGGCTCTCTCCATAAAGCTCTGGTAGGAAACCTCCTCAGCTTGCCACATCTCACACTTCATGAGTGGCCGCCTCAGCCACTCCCCAGTATGGAAGGGCATCCCAGTCACCCAGGCAACCTGGCCAACAATCCCCACCCAGCTGGAACCCTCATCGTAACATGAGTGCGTCCCAGTCACTTTGACAACTGGTCCAGTGCTCTGTTTCACCATTTGAGGCAGCTCCTCCTGCATCATCTCCACTGTTGCCTGCCAATTAGCCTAATCCATTCCTCCTTCCAGCTTGGGGGGGGGGGGAGCAACGACTACCATCCTTCGCAAACACGCAACCGCACAACTGACATCTGAGAGGCAAACTGTGGTGGCTTCATGAATTTGGACATGATCTTCCCTTGCACTGTAGATCAACCGCTGGGTTCCAGGCTGAAGGAGGAATGAGGTAGGGTTTCATCTATTTTTAAGTATATATTCAGTGTTTTCAAGAGTGATTTCAGCCCTCATGACAGAGGGGGACTAAAACCTCTTTGGCATGAGCAGAACAGAGGGTGGGCAGGCATTGTGTAAGCTTCTCCATATGTCCCTGCCAAATCACATCAATCCTGACATGCAACATTCCTGCTGTCACCGTGCCAAGCCTTTCTTGAGCAACCATAATATGCAGCGGTTTTGTAACATATACAATTATCTTTGGGCCAGCCTCACAGAGCTACTGGTCACACAGCAACTGCCAAGAAAGCGGGGCTGGCTGCAACCACCTCACATTGACGCTAACCTTCATTTGGGAATCTCTCAGTCCTTATTTGGTTACCTCAGGACTCAGAGAGTGGATTTGTAAACTTATGGGACAGTTGTGAATCACGGAATAGATGTCATATTTAACTTTTCAAAGTAGCCGATATTTTCTCACAATGCAGTGTTGTGTGTTGGCTGCAGCAATCCCGCCGCCCGTGAGAGCCATTAGTTTTGAGTACACATCCAATATGACTCCAAAAATACCAAGACCCTAAATAAATTTCCTCAGTGTGTTTTTTAAACAGCCCATATCTTTAAATTGGGAAGTATTATCCATACCCTGCAAAAATAAAAAGATTTAACAGGGAAAAACCCCACCGTTGACTTCTGCATATTTTTAAGATTTAATCATTCCCCTGGTTATATGGAAGCTGGCAGACAGTTTTCACTTGCCTCATGAAAACAGCCCTTCAAAGAAAGTTGTCCTTGGCTGTGGGATGATTCAGAGCCTGACCCTGCTTTTGCTGAAGTCTGTGGCAGAACTTCTTATTGACTTCACAGAGTGAAACAAAAATCAGACTCTTGCATTAATCTCCTAAAGAGGCAAAGGATGGAATGTTATTGGGAGTCTGAGCAGGGCAAAGGTGAGGGGCTCAACCAGTGAGACCATCTGCAAAAAACAAAAACCCAAAGAATTGCCATGATTCAGCAAGCTATAGTCCACAGTCTTCTTTCACATGATGCTCAAGAAAAGACCACAACAAAAACAACAGAACAAAGAGTAACAGATGATGAATTAACTTTGGGAAAGGGCATAGTTCAGTGGCCGAATAACTGCTCTGCATGCTGGGGTCCCAGTTCACTCCCTGGCATCTCCAGGCAGGGCAGTGAATGTTCCCTGTCTGAAAACTACTACCAGTCAGTGTAGTGATTTGGTATAAAGCAACTCTCTGCATTCTATTTGTACTTTGACCCAGCAGATCCTTTACCCTTCACCTTCATGATAGCCACCTCAGATTGAAGAATGAAAAGAGTTTTAATTCAGAATCCAGTTTTGTGTTTCTATCACACACAGCCATGGCTACCCTGCCCACACCACTGCACTTGCTGTCCATGACCAGCCGCAGCACTGAATATGCATAGGGTGCCTCCATCCCAGGAGGAAGCCTAGACCACCACAACCGCCCTCATGTGAATGTACCCTACATGGATACATCAGTAGGTGTGTAGTATGTGTTTGGGGCAATTTCAGCCGCTTGCCAAATGCACAAATGGAAGGGTATGTGTCTGCATTAGTCGTAGGGGATAGGGCGAGCCCACACAGCACCACAACTGCCTCTCATGTGCTTTAATCAGTGAGGGGGTTTCATTGAACCACACTAAAGGTTGCTTATTTCATCACTATGCATCCATGGATTTCTTGCAGTTTCCCTTTTTAATTTTTGGTCACTGTGCCCTCCTATGCACCACAGTACTTATTAACTAGGTCTTTTGCTTATTTAGCCAAATAAAATTTTGAAAATTTTGAAAATAGAATCTGTATTATATTACTGTATGGAAAAACACGGGCAATGCAAATGCAAATATTCACGAAACATTCATCAGTTGTTATTCAAAATGCACAGTAATCTGCGCCAATATGGTTAACAGGGCATATAAACCAGTGTCAAGGGGCTGATCATTTTTCTCTCCTTTGGATTATAGCAATAGATGTTAATTAGAAATCATTTTCAAAAAAATGTAAAATCGAAAGCATTATCATGGTCCATTGGAAAGCAAATATCCATTAGTATTGTGGCATTTGACTGTGTACTACATATATGAATCTGACAAAAGTTAACTCCTCTGATCCAGTCAGGGTCACCTGCAGAGTAATAAGCACATGTGGCTGATGTGGGTGTAGATGCACATCTGGAGTGGTTGTAAGTGTTCATCTTCATTGCCATTCCCAGGCAGGACCAATGGATTGACTAGAAGCATATTTTGATGCATGTAGAGGCATTCTGGCACCCTGCGTCACCAGCTATTGCACTGTGGCAAGCTAGATGAAAGAAAAGCTCTTGTCTTATATCTCATGAACCAATTAAATCCCTTTAAATTTGTTGGATAAGGTAAAACCCAATAGTAGTCAAATATGAGGCAAATGACCAACAGTCATATATAGGTCATAACTTTCCAAGAATGATTAGGGAACTTCTTTGTAAACAGCTGCTCAGTAGATGAGTCAAAGTGTAATTTTCACTGTTCCCAAAACTCAAAATACAGTATCTCATTGAAGGTCCATCCTGAAGTCCTACAAAAAAGAAAAAGAAAAATTGCAACAAAGCGCATTCTGGCAAATGAAGCATTCAGCGAGTATCTTAGTCATCTGCTCTCTTTTCCAGACTCCCTGGCGAGATCTTTTTAGCTTTGCTTTTTTTATGCACTCTTTGCACTCTGACTGGTAATGGCAGCATCATGCAAGTAATGGAAAGATCCAGTTCTGAAGGAGCCATTAAGTGCATGTCAGTATTCCATGTCTACATCACTGAGAAGAGCAAGGAATTTACCTTTTGTAGGACTAAACTAGCTTAGCTAGATGAGCTATTCAGTTCATCAGGTTATACAATGGGCTGATAGTTAAAGGTGGAATTCTTTCCCATTGCTTGTGTTTTTGGTTTTGTCCTTCAGGAAGAAACCAAATTTTTGAGTAATCACTTTCCTCGCAGCCTCCACCTCTAATCCCGAACCTTTCCTTAAAACTGAGGTGCAACGATCAGAAACAGAGCAGCAGAATTCTCAGAGCACTGCTGCCACCACAGACTTGACTTCTCTTCTCCATCACCTTCATTTTGGGGGCTGATACTGGTTAACATTAAGAGGAAGAGAAGGCCAAAATAATTGTGTGCTTCCTTAATTCATGAATGACAACAGGGGAATTGTAAGGAAAAGTAGTGGAAGAGCTCACTTACTACTGCTTCTGCCAGCCACCTTTTAAATCTTTCCCAGCAGAGATTCATCTGTAGTACCCAAAATTAAATATCCTTTACACTATGTCTTTTCCCTCCCCCAATAATAAAAACATTTGTTCTATGTCATCAGCACTTGCCAATCACATATAGCAGGAAAGAACACACTTTTTCCATGTATAAATACTTTAGGGTATAATATCTCTCAAGAGGCTCTCTTCTCTCTTAACTTTCTACCTAAGGAAGGATGAATCTGTCAATTTTGGTTTTTCTCGGTTTCCATTTCCAGGCTTAGCTTCAGTTCACCACATTTCCACATCCGTTTGCTAATGTTTTGGTGTGTTTTTTTAAAGGTTGGATCTTGAGAATTTAGGCCACATTCACACCCTACATGTAAAAGTGCTGTGATACCACTTTAAACAGTCATAGCTTCCTCCAAAGAATTCTGGGAGGTGTAGTTTGTTAAGGGTGCTGAGAGTTGTTGGGAGACCCCTATTCAACTCCCCAGAAAAGCAAAAAACAAACAAACAAACATTTTCAGAATGGTTTTTGTATGTGTTGTAGATTCTACCTGCAATTGGGGAAGAGATGTAATTCTTGGATAATGTAATGGCAGGTCATCCCACTTAGCTTTTGATAACCATCCCATATTCTGATCTAATCTACAAGAGAACAAGCACAACCCGCATAAGTTCTACAGGCCGTGTCCAGAAACTGGAAGAAAACACACCACTAGGCACATAAAACACAAAGGTGGAAGAAACCTCTCAATCTAGTTGAAGATCAGCTGAGAAGTGCAGAGTTACAGGTATTTAAAAAGCAAACAAGGCTGCTTTGCGGTAATTATGTTTTTCGGGAAAGCGAGATGTTTTGGGAAAACTGACATAGGGCTTTCTTTTTTTGGAAACAAGAACTGGAGCAGTTGCAAAATGCTTTAGTGCTCTTTCTAAAAAGTGTGAAAACAATGTTTCTTTTCCACAGAAAATTGGGCAAAGGCTGCAACATTTCGTGCCTTAATCAGATGAGTCTGCATCTTGCAAAGGAAAAGTACAAACTTGGAAGTAAACATCCTACTGTTACAGTCACCTCCCATGCCCCATCCTTCCCTAGCAAATGTTTTTCATTCTGAACTGGTTTATTGCACCCATTCCTTTTGCTAATGAGAGCCTAGCTGTGTGTGCCTCTCATTTCGGCTTCTAGTCCATTGCCCTTCTGTTTTGCATTCCCTCAGAGGGTTGCCTGCCTTTGTCACTTAAGGCACTTACAGACAGCTCTAACTACAGGTGTTGGAGGCATATTTAATGCTTCCAGGTTCTGCAGCCCAGAGCTCCTGATCTGATGTCCTATTCAATAATAATAATAATAATAATAATAATAATAATAATAATAATAATATTTATACCTCGCCCATCTGACTGGGTTGCCCCAACCACTCTGGGTGGCTTCCAACATATATAAAAGCATGATTAAACATTTTAAGAAACTTGTCTATACAGTGGTACCTCAGGTTACAGAAGCTTCAGGTTACAGACACTTCAGGTTACAGATTCCGCTAACCCAGAAATAGTACCTCGGGTTAAGTGGCGCGGCGGCAGCAGGAGGCCCTATTAGCTAAAGTGGTGCTGCAGGTTAAGAACAGTTTCAGGTTAAGAACAGACCTCCAAGACGAATTAAGTTCTTAACCTGAGGTACCAGTGTACAGGGCTGCCTTCAAATGTCTTCTAAAGGTTGCATAGTTTCTTATCTCCTTGACTCAGGGGTTATACAACTCCATACCCTTCAACATTTCTCCAGTGAAAATAGGGACACCCTAAGGAAAAGCAGGACATTCCAGGATCAAATCAGAAACCACAATGGTTTCTGTAAATCCAGGACTGTCCTTGGAAAATAGGGACACTTGGACAGTCTGATATTGCTATATTTTCTTTTCCTATTTAAATTGATCGGCTGCATGTTTCTCTGCGTCAAATATATTTTCATAAGCTAAAGCAATGATTCCATTCTCTTGTACAACACATAGGGCTGGATCTAGATCTAAGTCATATTTAAAAGAGACCCATTGACATCTGGCAGTGTGTGCACATGCACCAACCAGGACTCCCTCTCCCTCCCTCCCTCCCTCCCTCCCTCCCTCCCTCTTTCTCTACTACCCCTTTCCCATAGACATGGGTCTGTTGGACAAGTGTATAAGCTTACAACAAATGAAAACTTGAAGAGGGAATTTGTTACACACAGAGACTAGATTTTCTTTGGGGGGTGGAATTAACAGACTGTTATTGGTATGACAGTCAAGCACAAACTTCAGCATGTTGTTATGTGTTATGTTATTACGTTGCATAGGATCCACCCAGTTTCTCTGTTTGTATACGTCTAACCTATATTGAAAGCCCTCTTAAATGTCATTTGAATAATGCATGGCAGCTTATTGGGAATGGAAACGAGTGCTTCTAAATGCAGGCTAATTGAAGGTTTTAATTTGGAGGCTGAGGAAGGAGGGTGAAGAGTAGGAGCTAAGGAACTGAGGTGTCGTAGAAGCTGTGATGCAGTGTGTTGTGTGGGCTGCCTCTTCAATCAATCCACATTCATGGTACTCTGGGGGAAAGCAGGATCTGTAACAACCAAGTGGCCATTCTAGTTCTGTTTGCAAGCAAGAGAGAATTGCTTTCCACAGTCAGTGCAATCAGTGTAGTGGCCCCAAACCATGGATCTCCCTTCCAAATGAGATTAGACAGGCATTCTTCTTGCTGAACTTCAGGGGCTTAACCTTCTCCTTTTAAAGTAGTGTTGGGTTTTATGATACTTTTTATTGCCCCATTTTCTTGTTGTTATGTACACTGCTTGGAAATTAAGTGGTATCTAAGTGTTTTAAATAAATAAATAGGCTTAAAGTGTAAAAAATCTCATGCACACTTTAGTCATCATTGCATTAAATGATATATACTCATAGGGGTTGCAGGATTAGCCATATAATAAAAATGGACATCCTAATAAATAAATCATTTAATCTATCCTTATAAATAAAACATTTATTTGTTATTAGATTGTTTGTATGGAAGAGCCATCTCAGCCCAGTGAATGAGAAATACTGATAGCTATAAAATTATTATTATTATTATTATTATTATTATTATTATTATTATTTGTTAAATTTGTGTACCGCCCTATACTTGCAGGTCTCAGGGTGGTTCCCAAGATAAAATCACAATATAAAAACACAAAATGCATCATCCAAAGAAGAAGAACCCAATAACACCCCCTTCCACCTAAGGTGGTCCTACCAAACTCCTTTGGTTATCAATGGAACTCAAATTAGTCACAGATATTTGTCCTATTGATAGGGGCAGACTTGGGTAATCTTTCATACTATAGCACCCTGTGCAAGGCCAAAACTTGGTACCCTCAAATGGGGCTTTTCAATTTTGTGCTCCCTCCCTGGGTGCCCTGTGCGAGGGAACCACCCACACCACCCTAAATCTGGTACTGTTGTTGATTTCAATAGGACATAAATGGCACAATCTCTTACTGGAGAGAGTTAATTAACTAATATGATTAGAATGATTTATCAGACAATTTATTTCATTGTCCAGCCTTTAGCAAAAACTTTATCCAGGATACTGTATATATATTTATATTCTTTAAGCAATACTAGTTTCATACCAATATATAAAAGTGGTCCCAAGAAAAACTGTCAGTTTGGGGGCGGGAAGGGAGGAAATCACGTCTCATTTTATTTCATGAACTGTCAGACTAGCCTAATGTGCTTTTTTGTATGATTATTTGCAATTCTTAAATATCATTATGGGAAACCATTAGACTTGATTTTCAGGATGGAGAAATGTGTTTCAGAAGGAACAAACCTACTTCTGTCAAAATGGCATCTTCTTTACCCCAAGCCACTGATCCAAACTTTCATACTTTTGCCTATTTTTTAATGTCAGATTGGATCAGAATCCTTATTTTTACAGTCTTCAGTATGAAAATAAAGTGGTGCCTCAGGAATATTATGACGCCTTGCAGTTTTTTTTATAGACTATGTAAGAATTTTGGGTTTTTTCACTTTCAAGAGAAGAGAACTTTTTGACATATCACAGTAAGCAAACTTTCCAATAATAAGCTCTGAATCCTAGCAAAAGTTCACTTTATATTGCTGATGAGCAAAACAAACCATGATGAGAAGTACATTCCATGAGAAACAAAACAAAATGCAGTTGTATATCACCACAGTCTGGCACAGCAAGGTCTCCTTTCTGATGCAATCTCATTGAGAGTGTTTCATATTTAAAAATTAATACCCTTCAGGACAAGGCTTAAGAATGCAGTACACATCCATAACCCTCTGTTTTGATTTCTGAAATGCATGTAGGAAATAAATACTTTAAAATGTTTAGCAAGTCTTGCAGATGAGGCACTATAATGATTTGCAATGTATATTCTGAACAATAATCAAAAAGCCAATTATTATCACATTCACATAGTGCTATACCAGCTGCACTGGCTCCCGGTGGAGTACAGGATCAGGTTTAAGGTGCTGGTTTTAACCTTTAAAACAGCCTAGGACCCCCGTACCTACGGGACTGCCTCTACTGGTATGTCCCACGGAAGACCTTACGGTCTTCAAACAAAAACATCTTGGAGATCCCGGACCACAGAGAGGTTAGGCTGTCCTCAACCAGAGCCAGGGCTTTTTCAGCTGTGGCTCCAATCTGGTGGAACACTCTGTCACAAGAGACTAGGGCCCTGCAGGACTTGACATCTTTCCGCAGGTCCTGCAAGACACAGCTGTTCCACCAGACCTTTGGCCAGGGCACAGCCTGAGTCCCTCCTTTGGCAATCTTCACAGAACTCTAGCCCAATGGTTGCCATTAATCTGATTTGAACTGATTTTATAATGAAATTATTTTAGAATGTTGTATCATTTTACTGTTGTTAGCCGCTCTGAGCCAGGCTTCAGCTGGGGAGGGCGGGATATAAATAAAATTTTATTATTTATATTATTATTATTATTATTATTATTATTATTATTATTATTATTATTATTATTAGTTATCTACACAGAGTTTGAATAACCCTTGTTAGCCACTAGTTTTCTTGCAGAGCACCTTCCTAATGCAATGAGGAGGTGGGGCGCTTTGTATTCCACAACCACAGTCACCTGCCTGAAAGTTCAAAAGACATCTCTTTCTCCCTATTACTTTTGGCACTAGGTCAGCAACTGAGTGGCCTGAAGGCATTACACAGGGATTGGGATTTGGCCTGGGAGACTCAGCTTGTTTGCGCCTTAGAACAGGAGCAGGGAACATTCCACCACCAGACCAAATTTCCTTAAAACTGAGGAATCTTTTTTCACCCGCTCTATTCTACAGTATCCCTAAACATGGGTAGGCAAACTAGGGCCCGGGGGCCAGATCCAGCCGAATTGCCTTCTAAATCCGGCCCACAGACAGTCCAGGAATCAGTGTGTTTTTACATGAATAGAATGTGTCCTTTTATTTAAAATGCATCACTGGGTTATTTGTGGGTCATAGGAATTCATTCATTTTTTTTCTTTCCAAAATATAGTCTGCCCCCCCCCCCCACAAGGTCTGAGGGACAGTGGACTGGACCCCTGCTGAAAAAGTTTGCTGACCCCTGCCCTAGAACATCTTTCCATGAGCCAGCAAATATTTTCATTGGGTAAAGGGCTTAAGGATATTTCATTCTCCTCATCTTAATTCCTTCTCTTTCCTTCACTCCTTGGCTGAAATCTATGCAAGGATGTGATCTGATTTGGATTTCACTCCTGGTACCTTCCTGCTCCCATGTGCATGAGGGCTTTCAAAGGCTTAAAGATTTTTTTCTACTCAATTAGCTGTGTACTTTAACTAATAAACTAACCAATTATTCCATTAAAAAAGCTCAATACTAAAGAGGCTCATTCCTTCCATAGGCCTCACACTCCAGAATCTCATTCCTGTGTAGTCCAACTCTTAAAGAGAACTCTGCTGTACACAAACATACAGATCTAGATCTAGATATTACAATTTATTACCCCCTTCCCTCTAATTAATATCAAAACACAATATTAAACAATAGTAAAAGCAGTTCAAAACAACTTAAGATTTCAAAAAAGCGGGTTGTAAAAATCTCAAGCGTCAAAAGCCAGAGTGAACAGGTAGGTTTTCAACATTTGCTGAATGCTGCGTAAGGAAGGTGTCAGATGTGGGGAGAGAGTTTCCTCACTTAGGCGCTGCCACAGTGTATTACCTCAAAACGTAAGTGTGTATACTATAATTGTGTATATTGTATGCACACTGTATAGGACTGTCGAGCATTCAGGCATGGGGAATACAGTGGTACCTCGGGTTAAGAACTTAATTCATTCTGGAGGTTCTTAACCTGAGGTACCACTTTAGCTAATGGGGCCTCCCACTGCTGCCGTGCCGCCGCCGTGTGATTTCTGTTTTCATCCTGAAGCAAAGTTCTTAACCCGAGGTACTACTTCTGGGTTAGCGGAGTCTGTAGCCTGAAGCGTCTGTAACCTGAAGCGTCTGTGACCTGAAGCATCTGTAACCCGAGGTACCACTGGATTATAATGCCAGCACTTTTGTTTTCTAATGTTTCTCTCCCACTGCAGTAGCTGTTGTGTTATGGGACTGTGACTTTTTGACCAACGTACCGGCATGTCAGACAAAATTCCATTCACAGCTGAGGGTTCTGTGTGACACAGCAACAGATGTCATTGGACAATGTCACTACTTCCCCATCCTTTATGCAAATGTCTGCTTCTGTTCTCCTATGATCCCCCCCCCATGAAAACAGCAGGAAAGAAATATATGCCAGTATATATGCCCCAAATTTCATCACTTTACTCCCACAATCTTCCAGGTTAAGGGGAATGCAAATGGATTTTCCCCCATCATCAAACAACACTAAAAGAAGTACTAAACATGTGCTACATTCCATTAGTTTTATGGAAGTGGCTTTTACATCATGTACGGTAATTAACAGTTAGGAAAACATTGGGGAGATGGAATAAATGGACGTGTGAATGCAGCCTAAGTCCCATTCTGCAGCATTTATTGGGCAGTGCTTAAACATGGTTTTCCTTTCCTGGTCTGTTTTGCTTTAATTCTATTCCTGTTCCATGCTTCACATCCTCACTTCAGTACAAATGTTAACCTCTATTAAATATATCAGGTTATATTTCATTATATCGATTCTTTCCCCTACATGTTCTTCATGCATTTATAACACAGATTTTTTTTAACTATATAAACCACCCTCATATTATCTGATGTCCACTCCCATAAGAATAATTCTGACACACCTAATTAAATCCTGTAAACTACTTTTTATGCATCTTTCCAGCTTATGCAGGCCCTTTCTCACTGTGGACATGATTTATGACCCCCCCTCCATTCCCCTTGTAATTAAAAAAAAATCTATTTTTGTCCATTTCTATTCTAGGCATCATTCAGTTGCAGATAAATTTTATATTCTCCTCATGAGTACAGCTGTGAGAAGAGTTTACTGTATTTAAATAATGCCAAAACCATTGGCTTTAATTTACATAGTTAATGCCAAGGTCATGTTTTACTGCTGTGTGTGGCTGTGAGCTATTTCCAGAGTCATTACTATTGGTTAGGTGTGGCTATGGCCAAAAAACACTGACAGAAGAGCAATGCAAATGTTGATTAACAGTTCCAATGAGAAAAAAAAAAAAGATTTCTCACACCCATAATTTACTTGTGCTATGCTCAGTGAGCACTTGATAAATACATTTTCTACTCAGTTTGTCACTATAAGAATTGTGGCACTGGAGTTATCCTGTCCTCCTGGCCTGGATGTTGTCTCCAGTTCTGCTCTTTGATCCAGTGTTGGGTGGGAGAGGTAAGAGTGCTTCAGGGATGGGACTGCTTTTTCTCAAGGGCCTAAGAAGACATCCTGGATCAGGCCAGTGGCCTATCTAGTGCAGTATCATGTTCTCACAGTGGCCAACCAAGTTACCTGAGGAAAACCTGCAAGCAGGCAATTTCTACTTCTGCGGTTTCAAGTGACTGATATTCAAAAAATACTGCCTCAGACTGTGGGGACAGAGCAGCCACGGGCTTTAAGCAATATAATTAAGAACTTGTCCTCAAGCTTGCTTTCTCCCTCTTCTCTCCTATTCCTTTTTCCTTAAGTGCCGTGTATTTTTTAATATTCTGAGTCTGGTGGCAAGAACCACCTCAGAAATGATTTTTTTACATTACTCTGAGAACTCCCCCACTTTTTTTTTACTGTAAAGTAAAATGGTAAAGGACCCCTGGATGGTTAAGTCCAGTCAAAGGCAACTATGGTGTTGCAGCGCTCATCTTGCTTTCAGGCCGAGGGAGCTGGTGTTTGTCCACAGACAGCCTTCTGGGTCATGTGGCCAGCATGACTAAAGCGCTTCTGGTGCAACAGAACACCGTGATGCACAGAAATGCCGTTTACCTTCCCTCCACAGTGGTACCTATTTATCTACTTGCACTGGGGTACTTTCAAACTGCTAGGTTGGCAGGAGCTGGGACAGAGCAATGGGAGCTCACCCTATCAAGGGGATTTGAACCGCTGACCTTCTGATTGGCAAGCCCAAGAGGCTCAATGGTTTAGATCACAGCACCACCCGTGTCCTTTACCTTTACTAGGAGCTAAAGTATAAATGCTGTAAAGGAATAAATAAATTTTTTAAAGTGAGCAACCTAAGCCTCAAAATTCTATGCTTGCACAAACCTGGGTAGAAAAAATGGGACTTTCATAGGAACCCAGGAAGTTGCCTTATGCTGAGTCAAACTAGTGGTCTATTCAACTCAATACAGTATTGTCTACACCGATGGTTACGGTTGCTCCAGAGTTTAAGGAAGAAGTATTCTCCAATGCTTTCATTCTCTGAGTAGCTTTATAAGCAGAAAATATTTAAATGAGACATATTTTCTATTTTACAATTGCAACCCTAAAGTGCACCGGCTATGGTAGGATATCAACCGCAATATCCTATGCCCCAATAGAACAACCTCTATGAGGCCATAGGATTGCAGCCTTGTATTATTTATATTGTTCTATATTGTTCTAACTTTTTGTAGTTGTTCTAAAAGGGAAGCAAATAGATTTTTCCACACTGAGAAGAACATTGGCTAATCCAAGAAGTCTAAAGAATTCAGGCAAGCCTTAAATGAGATTACTCTGAGACGCTGCTTAAGATGGGTTAAGAGACAGGCGTGCACGCCAGCAAGCCTCTACAAACATTTTAGCGCATGTAAGTATTTCCTAACTGGAGAGTAAATAGCTTAATTTGTTTCCCGGCAGTGTTTTCATAATGTCAAACGACATCACTATTTCCCTTTGAAAAATCTCTGGGAAGAGGGTTGGTGCATTCAGATAAATTGAAGCATGTTGAGCTCTGCTTGCTGCACGCTTGAGGGAAAATAAACACATGTAACTTAATGCACACACAAAATGTCCCTCTCCTCATTTTGCCTCTGCCAATACATTTGTGAAGTGCCAAATCAGTAAAACAATCACTCAATAGCACTGAGTAGTTTAGTCATCCATATTGCAGGGGTGGAAATACATACAGTATTTTAGGGTAGAAGCTAGGAATATGGATGTTTTGAAATGCTGAAATAAGCTCGATTTGGATGGTGGAGGAAGGAGTGACAATTTGAGAGAGGAAAAGTAATTTTTTGTCTCAATTGGTTGTGGATAATCTCTGTAGCAGGGCTAACTCTGTCACAATTGTTCCAAAATAATGTAACTGGCTAGAACTGGAACCCCCAATGTGGCACCCTCAGATACTCCCATAGTGCCCACCAAAAACCCCTGTCCCTTCCAATTTTAATTGTTTAAAAATTTGGAGGAGTGGTTTTGCCTAGGTTTGACATATTTCAAAAAGTGAAAATCTTGACACAAAAGTTGAGTTGTTGAGGTTTTTTGGGCAAAGTTGCTGAGTGTTTTGGGGTTATTTGGGTTTTGCCAAAAGTTGTTGAGTTTTTTTTGCCAAAATCTACACTTCCTACATAGGTTGCTATACTTCTGGATTTTCCTGGAAATTTCAGCAATTTCCACCTGGACACTGTTTCTGACTGCCGTATTCCAGCTATGTCTGGGATGTATAGCAACCCTAAGTTTCTTGAAGGGGAGGGAGGGTTGGCTGCTATTTGATTGTCAGTTTTATTTGTTTTGAGGTACGTGCCAGTGTTTTACTTGTATTTTTGGAGGGGGGCAGCGTTCTGAGCATTGCCAGCTATTCTTCTGTGCAATGGATATTTTGTGGTGCCCGTAACTTAGATTTCCTAATGTTCTACCAAGGCAAAAAAAATTGGGGATCCTGGACTAGAGAGTTGGATTTTGACTGGAGATGCTAGTATTCAAATACTTGCTGAGCTTTGAAGTTCACTTGGTAACACCTCAGTAAGGTAGTGTCTCTTAGCCCAACCTACTCTGCAGGTAGGGATCCTGTGTGGCTGATTTTACAGTGGACAGCTCTCTATTAGAAAGGCTGTCCAGTCCACGTCCAGTTTAAAGATAAAGAACAATTGTATAAAACAGTTACTGGGTAATCAAAGCATGCTCCTCTGAAATTCATAAAGGAGAAGGGATAATTCATATATTTATTTAAAGTATTTCTATACTGCTTTTCCGGCAGTCCTGATATTTCAGTATCAGTGGAAATAAAATTGCTGGGATATAGATAGGCCCTTTACAGAACGTAAAAAATATATATTCAGAGGTATTGAAGACAGGTCCAGTTGGTAGGATCCTCCCTACCAATATCAATTCCTTCTCTCTAGTTTGTCATCTACATAAAAGCACAAAGCAAGATCATTTATTTATACCATTTTGAATCCTGTGCCTTAAGAAAACCTTAAGATAGGGGATATGAAAATTAAGCAAAGAAGGAGAACTGCAGGAATTATTATAAACATAAAAGGTAGTCCTGAGTTTAATTTCTCTCTCTGGTTGATTCATCTAAAATGGTGTGTGTGTGTTTGTGTGTATGCATGTGTGGATATTCCTTGAACATCTGTGAAATTCGAAAACATTCTGAAAGTCCTCTTCAAAGTATTGCTGGGAATTAGTGGCTTAAATTCTTTTTTTAAAAAAAACCATTTTCATCCTTTTGCATCTGTTCAAACAGCTGTGGATGTGGTGAGTCGGAAAGGGTGAGGCAAGTCATCAGCCGTCCCTCTGAAGAACAAAGACAAGCTGCCTTGCTAGGATGTGGTTCTGTTAAAAGGTAGTTGTCATCTTCCCACTGGCATGAGATTTGAGGAATCCAAAGTCACCCTGAAGCCAGATTTCCTGTGTCACAGAGCTCAGGTCTAAAATCAGTACTTACTACTGAGTCACAAGGCTGGTATATGTATGTGATCAAACAATCATTTGGGTCTGGCTCATAATTACTTACATTGCTTGAGGAACAAGAAGGTTAGGTAGGGTACCCTAAATTTCTCCAGTCCACAGAGTCATGGCTGTGTTGCCTAACATGCACGGAGCAGTGCAAAACTTCACCAACTTCATCTCTAGGAATGCAGCATAAGAAGAGGCCTGTTAGATCAGACCAAAGGAGCATCTATTCTGGCATTCTATTTTCACTGCCTGTGAGAAACCCACAAGAAGGACATGGGAGTGACAGCATCAGAAGCCTAAGTAGCTTCTGATACTGGAGACAATATTTTGGCCAGCCCTTCATTATACAAGTACATAAAACAATTTCAGCAGACTAAAGAATGGGTAAAACAACATGTCCATAACACCAATGGCTTCAAGTTACAAGAAAGGAGATTCCAACTAAACATACAGAAAACAACTTTCTGACAGAGCATCCGTCAGGAATGCTTTAGCTGAGATTCCTGCATTGCAAGCAGTTGGACTAGATGATCCTTGGGGTCCCTTGGAATGCTACAGTTTTATAATTCTATTAAATACCATAAAGAAATACAAAATAATCACCAGTTACTGTCTCATCTAAAGGAGAAAGCATGCTAAACAACAGAATAAGATTGTTGCTTAAATGAGCCTGAAGGTTAACAGTGAAGATACCTGCTGAATCTCTGCTGGAAGAATGTTCCACAACACCAGATCAATCACATGAAATGCCTTCTTTGAGGCTGTACACACAAGTCACCCAGTTCAACAGGCAGCTAACCCTGGCAGTAGAAACCTAGACAGATTTGCTGGCAACTCTACCAAATCTGCTTCCTAAGAAACTCAGCTCTATAACTGGTAAAAATAAAAAATTAAAAAATTAAAAGGTAAACGTAAAGGGCCCCTGGATGGTTGTCCTCTCAAAGGCAACTATGGGATGTGCTGAGGGCTTGTCCACAGAGAGCTTTCCGAATCATGTGGCCAGCATGACTAAACCACTTCTGGTGCAATAGAACACCATGACAGAAGTCAGAAGGCACACAAACATTGTTTACCTTCCCACCGCAGCAGTACCTATTTATCTACTTGCACTGGTATGCTTTCGAACTGCTAGGTTGACAGAAGCTAGGACAAAGCAACGGGAGCTCACCCCGTTGCAGGGATTTGAACCACTGACCTTGCCATCGGCAAGCCCAAGAGGCTCAGTGGTTTAGACCACAGTGCCACCCACATCCTAATAATAATAATAATAATAATAATAATAAATTTATTCCCCACACATCTGGCTGGGTTTCCCCACCCACTCTGGGCAGATCCCGATCGAATATTTAAAACACAATACAGCATTATGTATTTCTATAATTGAAATACATCTATTTGGCTTAGTGATTGATTGCATTATGATGGCAATGCTCCTTTGTCTAGGCAACTATATGACCAGATGCATATTTATACAATTTGTATAATGGCTAGAATGGCAGGTTTTAAATACATAATTAATTCTTATACTCCAGTGCTGGAATGGTCCATTAACTTTATTTTTTATGTTTTGCATAAGAGAACTGTTGGTTCTAGTTTCTGTCCCCACCCCACCTTTGGGATTTCTTTCTAAGCTAGCTAACAAAGAACTTAGAAACCAGAAGGTCTTTTTGCTTTCTTAGTGTCTGGAATCCAGTAAGGAATTGCATGACTTTGGAATACCTTTTTTTGGGGAGGGCATCCTTCCACAGTTCATGGATAAGCCTATAAATGGCTTCCAGTCATAATGGCTGTACCAGCTTGGCTGGGTTCTTAAATCTAGGGGGTCTTTTTCATGGTCCCACTGCTGGGGAAGACACATCATGTGGTGACACAAGATAGGGGCATCTTTGTAGTGGATGGCTCTATGGAGGCCTTAAAACTGATAATGGAATCATAGAATTGTAGAGTTGGGAGGGTCATCAAATCCAACCCTCTGCAATGCAGGAATCTCAGCTAAAGCATCCATGACAGGCCATCCAGCCTCTGCTTAAAAACCTCCAAGGAAGGAAAGTCCCCCACCTCCTGAGGGAAACTGTTCCACTGTCAAACAGCTCTTACTGTCAGAAAGTTCTTCCTGATGTTTAGTCAGAATCTCCTTTCTAGGAACCTAAATTCATTGGTTTGGATCCTACCCTCTGGAGCTGGAGAAAACAAGCTTGATCCATCTTCCATGTGACAGCCCTTGAGATATTTGAAGTTGGCTATCATATCTCCCAGTTTCCTATTTTCCAGGCTAAACATCCCCAGCTCCTTCAACCCCTGCGCACCACTTTGATGTTATTGGATGGTATATAACTATTAATAAATAAATGTAAAATTAATTTTGAAAGGTCTTGCCCATCCCCATCAGTGGTGGTGGGGTATTCTGATCAATACAAATATGCTTTAGGAGAAGTTTGCTGCCATGATGTTCCTGTTGTTGTTGTTGTTTAGTCATTTAGTCGTGTCCGACTCGTGACCCCATGGACCAGAGCACGCCAGGCACCTCTGTCCTCCACTGTCTCCCACAGTTTGGTCAAACTCATGCTGGTAACCTCGAAAACACTATCCAACCATCTCATCCTCTGTCGTCCCCTCCTCCTTGTGCCCTCCATCTTTCCCAACATGAGGGTCTTTTCCAGGGAGTCTTCTCTTCTCATGAGGTGGCCAAAGTACTGGAGCCTCAGCTTCACAATCTGTCCTTCCAGTGAGCACTCAGGGCTGATTTCCTTAAGAATGGATAGGTTTGATCTTCTTGCAGTCCATGGGACTCTCAAGAGTCTCCTCCAGCACCATAATTCAAAAGCATCAATTCTTCGGCGATCAGCCTTCTTTATGGTCCAGCTCTCACTTCCATACATTATTTGGAAGGGCTCATTGTTATCCTTTCTCTTCCTTTCTTTTTTCCATTCTTTGGCCTGCCCTCCTGTTCTCTGATGTCCTGAGGCTGAACACTTGCCAAGTCGTTCCTTCCAAACACATTAGTTTGCATCATTCATCATGCAACATGCCACAAAGTTGATAGCCCAAGTATGAAAGGCAAACAATGTCAGGGTGTTCACAGGGTAGAAGCTACACTTCTTAAAACGAATCCATGTTCTTTTTTAACCCTCTCAAAAGCAGTACATTTGTTGCCATAGTAATGCTTCCTAATCTGTCCAAAATGTATTCTTAGGATGACACCCAGTGGCCAGGTCAATTAACAACACTACATTTTCTTTAGTTCATTCTTTTCTTGCTGCCAATAATTGGATATATATAGAGATATGTCAGAACTTCCAGATAAAATTCCTCTTCAACTATCAGCCAGCTTTAAGTTTTCTTTGAAATCCTGAAGGCTCCATTTTCTCTAGATTCTCTCTTTTTTTTAGAAAAGAGACTGAGCTTGATTATCTTTAAGAAAAACAAATCACAAGAAAATTCACACACACACAAACGCAATATTCTAACCAAATGCATGCAGAAAATAATCTTGCTAGTTCTTCTACAAAAGCGAGCATGTTGCAGCAGCAGTGCACTAAGCTATGTCGTGGAAGAGTCCTTCTATATCACCAGCAGCAGACAAGTAAAAACAAGCAGTCATTTTTA
Source organism: Podarcis erhardii (assembly GCF_964252035.2). Taxonomy (NCBI): domain Eukaryota; kingdom Metazoa; phylum Chordata; class Lepidosauria; order Squamata; family Lacertidae; genus Podarcis; species Podarcis erhardii. The sequence goes on from NC_138512.1 coordinate 39,161,779, forward strand.
ATTCGATGCTGTTAAAGGGTTTGTATGGCTTCCACCCATTTCTATCCTCCTAGATTTTCATGGTCAAATTTTTGGGGGTGGCATAATTAGGAAGGTAAGAATAAGTCCACACTTACATTATTGTAGACTATGGCATCATTTTGATGGAAGAAAGCACAATGCTACGGTTTAAAAATAGAGCCTTGCAGTATTCCTTGCGCTATTCTAGCAGATCTAGGTGACTGCATGTTCAGTGAGAGGAGCATTCTGTCTTATTACTTACAGAGCCCTCTCCTCTCACCTTTGCCATGGACATGGCAAGAGTAGTGAGATTTTACTGAAAGGATCTACTCCCAGCTTACATTTTGTGGAAGGTAAGAAGAGGGCTTCTGTGTATAAATAGCTGTGCTCTCACATACCGTTCCACATAAATTCTTCACCATCAGCTTATGCGGAAGACCCATTCTCACTTTCCACCATATGCACGGAGTTTGAGAGCAGGGCTACCATATAAAATCTCTCTCCTTCTCCACTCACTGCATGAGTAGCACTGCCAAGAAACCCATCCATATAAGAAGGGAATCTCTCAATTGCAGCTTTCACCTCAATAGTCTGCACTTCTTATTACCCAACGATTACCTTGCTTATGAGAATCTAAAGTGCCACTCTCTTTTAGGGTCCCCAAAAGTAGAGTACAGATTCCAGGTTGTGGTGTGGAGGCACATGAGGTCACCATCTTGTTGAAACTAAGCAGGTCTGGGTCTCGTCATTATCTGGATGAGTGACACCCTGGGAACCATATGGATACAGTGGTACCTCGGGTTACATACTCTTCAGGTTACATATGCTTCAGGTTACAGACTCTGCTAACCCAGAAATAGTGCTTCAGGTTAAGAACTTTGCTTCAGGATGAGAACAGCAATCGTGCTCCGGTGGCACGGCAGCTGCGGGAGGCCCCATTAGCTAAAGTGGTGCTTCAGGTTTAGAAGAGTTTCAGGTTAAGAACGGACCTCCGGAACGAATTAAGTACTTAACCCAAGGTACCAGTGTACTACCTTGGCCTCTGATGGAAGAATGGCACTACAGTGGTGCCTCGCAAGACGAAAATAATCCGTTCCGCGAGTCTCTTTGTCTAGCGGTTTTTTCGTCTTGCGAAGCATCCCTATTAGCGGCTTAGCGGATTAGCGCTATTAGTGGCTTAGCGGCTTAGCGGCTATTAGCGGCTTAGCGGCTAAGCGGCTATTAGCGGCTTAGCAGCTTAGAAAAAGGGGGGGGACTTGCAAGACTCGCAAGACGTTTGTGTCTTGCGAAGCAAGCCCATAGGGAAATTCGTCTTGCGAAACGCCTTGAAAAACAGAAAACCCTTTCGTCTAGCGGGTTTTTCATCTTGCGAGGCATTCATCTTGCAGGGCACCACTGTATATACATATAATAAAAGAATCACATGCACTCTGATCATTTTTAATCACTTCACAGCATGGTTGCATACTAGTGTTTCTGTTTTGCGAAACGTTTTGCAACTGAATTTTTGAAAAGAGAGGGAGGTGGAGAAAATCCTTAACGAGGAAAGTGTGTGTCCTTTAGAATTTCCCTGAATTTTATTGCAGCTTTCTTCTTTGAAACCAAGATAGATTTCATTGTAAAGGAATCAATGCCAACCTTCTCTCTGTATTGATTTCCAAAGGTTAAGTCTGAATGACAAGATTAATTTTAAACTTACTGAATGTAGCAAAGAAGAGTCTCAACTCCACCATCTCACTCCCTCTTCTGGTTCGCTTGGGCTACAATTTGGATTAAAAAAAGAGAGCTTTGTAATTGGTCTCGTACCGCTTTTCCCCTTCAGCATCCATATGCAGATCAGTATCTTCATATTTATCAATCCCAGTTTTATTGTGTCCATCTTTAAGGGAGTTCTGGGAAGTAGACATGGGTCACCCAGCCACCATTTAAGCTTCACACTATCAACAGCCCTTTGGAGTAAGTTCAACATAAAGTGAATCCTTGGTCCAGGTCCACAAATTAAGCTTCAGAGGTATGAAGCCAGATTTTCCCAGTCCAATACTGACATTCTGTCTACTGCCCCTACCTATGCTGGTCCAATACAATTTGCTGCCTGAAGCAGAACCCAAACTACACTGTTTCCTGCCTGTACTGTCGGCTTTACCCCACAGCAGGCCCTGTACTAGGGTCAGAGATGTGAACCTTTCTAGTTCGCACTTTCTGAAACAATATGTGACTCCAAATGAAGCCATTCTTCAAAATTCACACTTCTCTGAATTTTGTGTAGCAGTTCTTCAACCAAATAATCTGCACACAAATTTGTACATTAGGAGAAAGTGTAAAATGCATACATTTGTGGGAAATAGCATATAAAATGCATAGTATATGGGGAAATTGTTCACAAAGATGTGTATATTCGAGGGAAAATTCCACAAAAATGCCAGCAAATTTTCATGATGAGTTTTGAAATAAATAAATAAATAAATAATAAACTAATGCATCCTTACCTTGTCCCACACACGTTTCATAGAGGAGTCACTTGCATATCAATTTTCTATATGCCCAAAATTAGTACAGTGTAGTAAGTAACAGCAGATCTAACTTCAGCTTTTATTTGTTTGTTTGTTTGTTTGTTTGTTTGTTTATTATTATTATTAGGTTCACAGAACAAAATCAAAATATGAAACCACAAAATATATAATCAAAATAAAAACAACCCAATAACCCCCCCCCCCAATCCACATTTTAAAATGTAATACATTGTGTGTCCTCCCCCTCCCATCTTATGGAACTGGTCCATCTTCTATATTATCAAAACTGCTGAGCCGTTGTGTTTTACACACACACATATTTAAAAGACTGTCCTCTTTCTCTTGTGAAATAATAAAAGTGTGTGTGTGTGTGAGAGAGAGAGAGAGAGAGAGATGAATGGCCTAAAAAGGAACATACAAATGTGATGAGAATATAGAGAAAGGAAGAAATTGGTTGGTAAGCCTTCTAAATAATTTCTCCGTAAGTATTCAAAGAACTACTTAACCTGGTGCTCAGGTCAGCTGAGAGAGAGAGGGAGAGAGAGAGAGAGAGAGAGGGAGAGAGACTGTCTACATAAAAAGAAAAAAATACATACAAATGGTTTATTGAATAAAATGAATTAGTTCATTCATAGATCTTGAACTTCAAACCTTTGGCTGGTAGACAAATCCTGTAATGCTTTGCCAACTATAGAATGCAACTTAAAATAGGAGAGAATTCCCTGTATTTTAAACTCACACTTGCTCTTTAACTCACCCCCTTCCTGTAACCTTTTTACGTCAATTTCTTTTTCAGTATTTTACAAGGATCTGTGCATGAATGATGCTCCTGATTTGCAATTAGAGACAAGCCAAACTCCAAGGAAACCAATTAAGGAAAGAATATGCTGCACAATGTATTATAATGCATTATGAAAGACAGAATTTTCTACTAAGAATACAGAAGTCATTGGTGGCAGAGTAAAATGTGCACCTTAAAAGCAAAATATCTCTAATTAGCGGTTCTGAAAGTTTAGTACAATGCCCTGTTTCAACACCTAGCTTTTTACTGCAAAAATGCAGTGTACGATTAAAAAGAATTCTTAGAATGGATGCTAAAATTACAGTATCCAGGTTTTTTTGCCAAGAATGTAAGGTCCCACATATTCATCAGTTGTCTTGCTGACAATTTCATTTCCCAGGAGGTGGAAAAAGTAACAAGGGAATCATCTCTCTTGGGCCTGAGAGGAGGAGGAAGTAGATGACTGGGAACCTTGGGGGGAAGTGATCCTGTCCTCTTGGGTTTCATGATACAGAGGCAAGGGAAAGCTGAATGTAGTTGGACATGCACTCTGGACTTTAAGAAAGCTGGTTTCAAAAAGCTTAAAGAAATACTGGGTAAGATGGCACAGTCAGAAATATTCAAAGAGAAGGGAATCCAAGAGGAATGGGCTTCTTAGAGGTGAAATATTGAAGGCACAAAGGCAGACAATTCCAACAAGAAAGAAAAGTGGCAGGCATCTCAAAAAACCAAACAAAACCTGGTGTGGCTGTATAAGGAACTTACAGATGAGAGGAGATGTAAGAAGGGCATGCATAAGAAATGGAGAAAAGGGGAAATAACAAAGGAAGAGTATACATGAATACCTAACAGTTGAAGGGAGAAGGTCAGGTGGGCCAAACTTCATAATGAACATGGGCTGTATATTTTGACAGAGCATGTATGTTATGCAATGGCTGGTCCCTGCAGACTAGAAGCAAGCAAATGTGGCCCCCAGCTTCAAAAGGGGTTGGGGAATACCCAGGGGAGACCAACTGGTGAACTTGACATTGATACCAGGAAAGCTCCTAGAACAGATAATTCAACACTGGGTCTGTGAGCACATAGAAAAGGATGCTGTGGTTTATCAAAAACCACTCATGCCAGACAAATCTCATTTTCTTTTTCGATGGGCTTACAAGCTTGGTGGATCAGGGGAATGCTGTGGACATCGTGTATCTTGATTTAAGTAAAGCTTTTGACAAAGCCCCCCATGATTTTCTTGTGAGGAAGCTGGTAAAATGTGGGTTGAACAAGGTAACTCTTAGGTGGATTTATAGCTGGTTGACTGACTGAACTCTGACTGGGAGTCTGCAGAATGAAGATTGGTCTCAAAGTACAACAAATAAACATTGCACCAATTGGGAGATTCCCAACCAATGGTGCTGGCCTGGGTTTATCAACTTTCTTAAAAGTTTCAATATTCTTGAGTGCATGCGTCATTGGCAAAAGAGGGCTCTGTGTTCTGAATAGTTGACTCCAGTCCTTTATGTGATTCATTATGGAAAGTAGAGAGGAAAGTACTTTACTATCAGATGAAAATTGCCATGAAGACTACTTGGAGTCAGCTAATTATATATTTCTGCAGAAGCTGCATCAATAGTTTTCAAGAGCCCCTGTTGCTTTTGAGAGGTGACGGAATGAGTCTAAATGTCTCTGCTCTAAAAATTATTTTGTATTAATTTTTAATTTTCAAATTTAAAGAAGTAAAGAAAGAGGAAAATTATTAAAGAGAGAAAAAGAAAAGAAAAATTATATATATATGAATAATACTGGATGATATCTGTGGGCCTTTTCTAAGCCTGTAATTCTGTATATGAGAAGTTTAAAATCCAGTAGAGGAAGCTGCTGATCCAGTCAGACCAATTGGTTGTTGGGCTAATGGCCTAGGCTGCTCAGTGAAGCATCACATTTTGCATGACTAAAAGAGTGGCCCATGTTTCTATAGTGACAACTGAGTGATGGTGCTCTCCAGGAGGGACAGGCATTCCCCACCACTTCTCTTGACTTTGTGCCATGTCATCCTAGGATGGAGAACAAAAGGTCAAGTGGGAGTTAGTTTTTGGCTGATGATGAGAGGTAGAGACACAGAGTCTTGTCTTGCACTGTGCTGGACTGCACCTATGGTTTGGGGATCTCCCTGGAAACCTAATGGGGAAACAAGATCTGTTAAAGTGTTAGTGGTTTGATCCCTTCTATCCTATGCTCAAGTTGTATATATGTATAAATAAAAACATATATGCTACAGTCTCCATTGACTTTTATTTCAAGATAGCTGGGTAAATACTGGAACCCCCTGGATAATATAAGCCCTCCTTATGTCCAAATAGGTATCTACATTATATTGACATCTATATGCTCAAATGTAGTCAGGGCAATGAGGTTCTTCGAGATATTCAAGGGTTTTAAAAAACTTTTTATATTGGTATTATTTTCCCCACAGTGCACCAGAATGATATCATGACCAAGGCACAGATGGCAGCAAAAACCACAGGAAAAAAGAAAGAACAACGTATGCAGGTAGCAAATTGAATATTATTTCTTTGATAATAAACAACTAGGGAACAAACTAAGTACTTAATATATCATGCCCACAGCCATAATCCATTTGAAAGTCCTGAGATAAATAGGTAATTGAAGTAATTCTCGACTGTGTGAAGATTGCACATGCCCACCTGTTTTGTGAAATTGATCATTTAGCTCCTGAATTTTTTCAAGATCCTACAACATGAGATAGGATTTGGCAGTATGATCACTGAATATTTCCCTGCTGTGCACATCATAACCGCTTAAAGAGATGCACCCAAGAACATAACTAGTAAGATATTGGTGTTCTCTAGACAGTCTATGGCCCTGTATTTTGATTCTGGGGAGCAAAAATATGCAGGTGAAATATGCTTAGGAGATACTACCTATACAATGAGTATTTCTCATAGATAAATATTTGAGTTTAAAGAGCTATTTGAAAATCAATAGCACCTCTTTTAACAGCAGTTGTTTGTATTCCCTAATTTTCCTTAACTAGCAGTTGTGCATCATGACACATATTTTTATGTAATAAAAGAACACAAAGTAGGAATACAGACATTTTAGCTGATCCATATAAACTTGGGTGCTAACCAGTCTAACAGCTTGATGCTCTGCAAGTGCACTTATGCTTGTTGATTTCCATTATTTTAAGTGTAGCCACTCTGCACAGAATTCCTATGTACAAGTCACCATAAACTATATACTTACAGGATAACTTACAGGATAACTGTGATAGGAAGAGAATTTACTGTTCCACAATAATTTTATTTAAATCAAAGTCCCCTTTTCTTTTCTCAGACTTGGAAATATTCCCCATGTACTTTACAATTCATTTTTGACAGCCTTTATTTTCATTTTTTGCCCTCTAGAGTACAGAAGCACATTGTTCCGAATTCCTCTTTCAACTTTTTCATCACTCAGATCTTTCGCAGACATATATTTAACATGTTTTTGTATCATACTGTATGCACCAAAGGGCTTTAAACTTTAAAGGCATGCCAAGGGAAAGTTACAGTGTGAACATTGTTAAGTTTCTCCACATCCAGACAGCATGCTAGAATAACAGGCTGCAACCTTAGCTACTGTACGTAAGCCACTGCAGAAAGAGACTTTTAAAAAACATGTTTTCACCTTGTCTTCATTTTCCAGACAGCCAATCACATAGCACTCCTTACAGCCTGGATCTTTATAGAAAACACATGGGGAAGCCAAAATCATAGTATGATTAAGCATTCGGCTGCAACACCATCTTCAATTCAACCCAACTCTACCAGTACTGAGCAGGGGGAAATGGCATGGAAGTAAACATATCTGCCCTGGTATTGTTATTGAGCAGCATCCAAACATTTCATTACATTGAAGGTCAAATATTTCCCCAAGCTATTATAATACTGCCCTGAATATTAAAATTGTGTTTATTGCAAAAAAAAAAATTGCCAGTATATCCGCTGAGCACATCAATACTTAGCTACAGAATTCTGTGTATAAATGAAATAATGGACTGATACCCAAGGCACAAAGAAGGGTATTTTCTTCTTTCATCTCAGTGTCTCTATGAGGTTGATCCAAATCTAGTGATAACTCTCCATTTGGGGACAATAAGGAAAAAGGGCAAATGTGATACTGAAAGACCTGTTAGCAACATTATAGGCATCTAAAAAAATAATGATATCTATCTAAAAAATGATAAGCCAAACAAAAAATGGATACCGGCAGACCTAATTTGAGGGATATAAAGAATTAGGATCCAGCATATTATGTGGTTAAAGTAGGGTTAGGAAACTGGATTCTTAAATTCTCTACTACACACAGGGCAAGTTTGACAGCTGGGCAGGGCTGCCTAAATGTTGATCATCTGACATCACAATGATGTCACGTATTCTGAAGTTGTATAGTGCTTTGCATAAAAGTGTCCGGATTAAATGAAACAAGCCTTTCAAAACTGCCCAGATTCATTTTCTGAGGTATATTTGGATAATGTTGAGAACCATCACTATAGAGACATTTATATTCAGACTGGCCTTTCACTTCATAAGCAGATTTGTGATGGCATCTATAAATGTGTTGCAACTTAACTGTTGCTGTTTTCGTTACTGATGAATTTTACCAGCTCTTTTTAAGTTTTGGACATTTTGTATTCTACGGCTGTTAGACTACTTCATCGCCGTTTGGTGAAAAGGTAGGATACAATTTTAGCGAAGAAAAATATCTTTGCCCTTTGAGCTATATACCCATTTACTTGGGAGAGACTCCCACTGAACTCAGTGGAACTGAATAGACATGCATAGGCATGCATTGTGAAACTGCTGAAAAGTGCGCTGTAACATTTGGAGAATGGCAAAATGTGGGAAAAGTTGGAATCCAACTTGACGAGTCAATACTCTGCCTCAGTGGCGTAGCGTGGGGGGTGCAGGGGGGGCCGGCCGCACCGGGCGCAACATCTGGGGGTTAGGGTTAGGGGGCGCAAATCCATGGGTTAGGGGGCACAAATTACTTGCCTTGCCTCGGGTGCTGACAACCCACGCTACGCCACTGCTCTGCCTCCACACTTGGAAGTAGTAATGGTTCTGAATACCAGTTGCTGGAAACCATAGGAGGGGAGGGTGCCCTTGTCCCCAAACCCTGTATGCAGGTTTTTTTACAGGGATCTGGTTGGTCACTGTGAGAACAGGGTGCTGGACAAGATGGGCCATTGGCCTGATTCACCAGCGTTCTGTTAAATTCTTATGTAATTCTCCAAGAAATCTTAATCCCAATCCCTTTTTTTCCCTTTGCAGGGTCCTTCCACATGCCTGGGAGGCTCTATTCTCTTTCAAGTGCTCATAGTGCTCTATTCTCTTTCAAGATAAGGAGGGAAGGAATTGTCCTTCCCATCCATCAGATTGCTTGCTTTAAATTCTGTTGAGAATTCAGAAGTCTTTGCAGCACACATCCATGCAGCAACCCCTGCTGTCACCTTCGGCTGCAAAGCCATGCTAAGTGCTTTCAAAAACAACTGAGCTGCTTTGTTCAAGGATTCATTCACTGGTTTTTGTTTTTTGCTTTTTTTTCTTTTTTTTTGGTGGGGAGGGGTTGCAATAATTTTTTATTGGCTTTCAAATCACAAACGTAAACAGGAAATCCCTCCCATTTCTACCAAGGTGCACTAGAGTAACTAAACGAAGGAATTATGAAATGCAGAAAGAAAGAAAATGAGAGAGACTTCCGGTCGGCGCCAGCGTTTGATGGCGGTCCTAGCCTCGAGCTCCGAGGCAGGACTGCTCCGTAAGTTCGGGTCTTACCCGCTACGGCAAGCGGGGGACCCCTAAAATCACAGGCGCTGAAGCCTGTGAGCAAGGAGATTCGGTGGGCACCTTTGCGCCCCCCCGGCATCGTGAAAGAGCCTTTTTAAAGGCTCCGGAGCGGCATCGGGGTGAGCGCGGTGCTGAGGATCGCTACCCAGCTTACGGAGTGAAGCCGCGTCGCCATTAACGGAGAGCGCCGATTCCTTTCTGAAATCAACGATTGGCAACAACAATACCCGTGAGTAAGATCGCAAAAGTAAAACGGGACTTAAAAAATTCAGAAGATTTGGCTGAAAACGGGAAGGCAAAAATTAAGGAAGTCAGCCTCCCGGAACTGCATGATTAACGGAGCAATGAAAAGACTAAGCTGTGTTTAAATGGACTTTCCTTTTAACTTTTATTAAACCAGACATCGAAAGGATCTCCCCCCTGTTGTGCAGGAGAAGGGGGGGAGGAAACAGAACTAATTTAACCTGCAAAAGAAAGGGATAAGGAATAAAAAACCTCTGCTGCCGATACTTCTGGCCAGGCTGCCGGAGCAGCGATCGCCTGAAAAAAGGAACTGTCAAGTGAGCTGTCAAAGGACAGCGGCTACAAAATAAGACTTATTTTGAAACATACTCGGGACTTTGGTGGATTACAATTCTAACAGTAAAGTGCTACAAACTAAAGACTTTTAATGGGACTTTTGCCTTTGGACTTTCTGTTTCTTTGTTCTGGGTGCCTTTGGATGGTTACAATTTCCTCCTCTAGAGGGCTTTAGTTACATTACGGTGTATCCAGTGGGATTTTCCACTTGCAACTTTCCTGTGTGAATGACCTTGAGTTATGAGCAACCCGCCAGAAGAGATTTCAACAAGAAGTAAAACAAAGCAGGCTCAAAAACAAGCTCAAAAAAGAGGCTCCTTATCAGGAGCAGCAGCTGCACAAGAAAAAATAACAGCAGCATCAATGGAGTCAATGACACAGGCCCTGCTTAAAATAAATCAGTCACTAGAAGTACTCACTAAGCAATCTGCAGAACTCACCAAACAGTCTACAGAGAACTCTAAGAAACTGACGGAGTTGACAACAAGATTAGACCTGAATACAACAATAATTTCATCTAATACAGATTCTATAAACCGTTTGGTTCAAGAATCTACGGAAACAAGGAGAATAGCTGAGAGTGCTAGGTCCACTGCTGAAGAAACCAAAGGAAAGTTTGCGCCTATTGTAAAAAAAGTACATGAACATGATTCAGCATTAGCCCTACTAGAACTGGAAAGGAAAAGTAAGAATTTGAAATTAAGACTGGTTCCAGAAGAGGAAGAGGACAAGCTTGGGGAATTCCTCACAGATAAATTTCAAGACTTCTGGAATGATGAGCTAGATGGAGAGGAAGATGAATTTATGATAACTTCAGCCTTCCGGATTGGCAGGAAGCAAGGGAAGAAGCCAAGAGATTGTTTAATTACCTTAGGATCAAAGGAACAAAGAGATAAAATATTGAACCTACACTTCCAGAAGGCCTTGGTCATTAAAAATTCTCAGATTCAAATCTTCAAGGATATTCCCAAATATTTTTTGGAGGTTAGATCTCAATTTAAAGAACTAGTTGATCTACTTAAGAAGAAGAATATCCCATTCAGGTGGGAATTTCCACAAGGGCTGTCCTTTAGCTTCAAAGGGAAGAAAATTAAAATAAAAACAAACCAGGATAAAGAGTTCTTTTTGGAAAGAAATCAAGAGGATCTTCAGAAAGGAACTGTCAGTGAGGAGGAAGTACCGGACATCTCAAATCTATCTTTTGGACTGAACCGAGCACCGACCGAGGAGGAACAACAACTTGGTGCAGTCGGTGGAAGATCTACCCAGTAACCAAAATGTCTCTGCAACTCTTCAGTTGGAACTGCAATGGTTTGAACCACCCTCGAAAAAGGGGCCAAGTATTTCATTTATTAAAGAAGGAACATCTAGATGTAATCTGTTTACAAGAAACCCACATTGCCAGGATACATAGAAAACTTTTAACAAACAAGAGATTAGGACAAGAATTTATATCATCAGATAGAGTCAAGAAAAGAGGAGTTGTGATTTATGTCAAGGAAAAATTTGAACCAAAATTGATCTTTAAGGATGACCAAGGAAGATACCTGGCAGTGGAAATCCAAATTCATGGAGAAAAAATATTGATTGTTGGAGTTTATGCACCAAATGAGGGGAAGGCTGAATTCTTCAAGAAGTTGCATGAGACTTTAATGGACTTTTTGGACTTTAAAATTATAATGATGGGTGACATGAATGGAGTCGTCTCTACAAATATGGATAAGGCCCAAAGACAAACAATATCTAATGATGGAAGACTACCAAAGACTTTTTTTGACCTGACTGACACTATGGATCTGATTGATATTTGGAGAACTAGGAACCCTCTGGAAAGGGAGGGGACCTTCTTCTCTGAAGCAAAAATGACATGGACTAGAATTGATCAAATATGGATTTCCAGTAATCTGGCATCAAAGGTTAAAAAAACAGAAATCTGCCCAAAGACCTGCTCTGACCACAATGCTGTCAAGATGGAAATGAAACTGACAACAGCTGGAACCTTTAGATGGAGAATGAATGACACCCTCTTTGGAGATGAGGAAATTTGCAAAAAGGCCCAAAAAACACTTAAAGACTACTTCGAGATCAATTTGAGATCAGACACAGAAAAAAGAATCATTTGGGACGCAAGTAAAGCCGTGATGCGTGGCTTCCTAATACAACAGAATTCAATAAAGAGGAAAAAACAGAATGAGAAGAAAGAGAAAATTTGGAATCTAATAAAAGAAGGGGAGAAGAAACTGAGATCTAAGCCTAAATCCCAGGAGATATTAAGAGAAATAAAATTCTATCAAACACAATATATGGAATTGATGAACCAGGAAATAGAATGGAAAATTAAACAAATGAGACAAAAGACTTTTGAGTCTGCAGATAAATGTGGGAAGCTACTGTCTTGGCAACTGAAAAAGAGACAAAAACTGAATACAGTGACATCACTCGAAGTAGATGGGAAGTCTATTAATAAACCAAATGAGATAAGTAATTGTTTTCAAAGTTTCTTTAAGAAATTATACAAACAAGGGCCAAAAAATGAACAGGAGATAGAAGAATTTATTGGAAAATACGGACTATCAAAAATCTCTGAAAACAACAGAAGGAGTTTAAATGAGAAAATTACAGAACAAGAAATAGAGAGTGCCATCCAGGATATGAAGCTGGGAAAATCACCAGGACCAGATGGACTAACTGCGAGATACTATAAAGTATTGAAGGATTGGTTAATACAACCACTGAAAGAAGTCTGCAATCAGATTTTGGAGGGGAAAAAGGCTCCCGAATCGTGGAAGGAAGCATTCATCTCACTTATACCAAAGACAGAAACTGAGAAACATCAAGTTAAGAATTACCGCCCTATATCACTTTTGAATGTGGATTATAAAATTTTTGCAGACATTCTAGCAAAAAGATTCAAAAAGGTTTTGTTAGAGGAGATTCACAGGGACCAAACAGGCTTTCTACCAGGCAGGCAATTGTCAGACAATGTGAGGAATATTATAGATATTCTAGAACTTTTGGAAACTGATATAAATAGAAAAGCTGTTTTGATTTTTGTGGATGCAGAGAAAGCCTTTGACAATATTTGTTGGAGCTTTATGAAGAGGAATCTCCAAGGAATGGGGGTAGGCAAGAACTTTGAAAATGGTATAAGTGCAATTTATTCTGAGCAAAAGGCCAAACTTATTGTAAATGGTATGGTTATGGATGAAATTCCAATAGAGAAAGGGACACGACAGGGATGCCCAATTTCCCCTCTATTGTTTATATCGGTACTGGAGGTTTTCCTTAATATGATTAGAAGAGACCAGCTGGTTAAAGGTATACAGGTCGGAACTAAACATTATAAGCTAAGAGCATTTGCAGATGACTTAGTTTTGACATTACAACAGCCAGAAACTAGCACAAAAAGAGTTCTGGAACTTATTGAAATATTTGGTCAGGTAGCAGGTTTTAAATTGAATAAACACAAGACAAAGGTGTTGGAAAAAAATCTTACGGTGGGGGAAAAAGACAGTTTTCAAAGAGAAACTGGTTTGGAAATTACTAAAAAGGTAAAATATCTGGGGGTGAATTTAACATCTAAGAATGTGAACCTATTTAAAGATAACTATGAGAAATGCTGGGCTGAAGTGAAGAAAGATTTCGATATATGGTCAAGATTGAGACTTTCCTTGTTAGGCCGAATTGCTGTAATTAAGATGAATGTATTGCCGAGATTGTTGTTTTTGTTCCAGACATTGCAAATTTTAGATAAGATGGACTGTTTCAAGAAGTGGCAGAAAGATATATCTAAATTTGTCTGGCAGGGCAAAAAACCCAGAATTAAATTTAAGATTTTGACTGATGCAAAGGATAGAGGGGGCTTTGCCCTGCCGGACTTAAAACTTTATTATGAAGCAGCAGCTTTTTGCTGGCTGAAACCATGGCTACTTCTTGAGAATACAGACATTCTGGACTTGGAAGGTTATGATAATAGTTTTGGATGGCATGCATATTTATGGTATGACAAGGTAAAGGTACATAGAAATTTTAAAAATCATATTATTAGGAAAGCATTGTATAATGTATGGAATCGATATAAAGATTTGTTTGAAAGTAAAACCCCCAGGTGGCTGTCACCAATGGAAGCTAAGGCGGTAAAAAGATTGAACATGGATACAGACTGGCCAAAATATTGTGAAATTATAGAATATGATGGTGAAAAGTTGAAACTACAGAGTTTTGAGAAATTGAAACCTAAAGTCCGAGATTGGTTACATTACTACCAGATTAATGAAACTTTTAAGCAGGACAGAAAACTAGGATTTCAGAAGGAGAGGTCAAAGTTAGAAACAGAATTGCTAGAACCCAATACTAAGAATTTGTCTAGAATGTATAATCTGCTGCTAAAATGGAACACACAAGATGAAACGGTTAAATCAGCCATGATTAAGTGGGCACAAGATATTGGTCATGATATTATGTTTGCTGACTGGGAGCAGTTATGGACCACAGGTATTAAATTTACGGCATGTAGTGCCTTGAAAGAGAACATAATGAAAATGATCTATAGGTGGTACATGACCCCAGTCAAGCTTGCAAAGATATATCATTTGCCCAATAACAATTGCTGGAAGTGTAATGAATGTGAAGGAACCTTTTATCACCTTTGGTGGACCTGCCCAAAGATTAAGGCCTACTGGGAAATGATCTATAATGAAATTAAGAAAATCCTTAAGTGGACATTTGTAAAGAAACCGGAGGCTTTTCTCCTGGGCATGGTCGGCCAATTGGTACCAAAGAAAGATAGGACCTTTTTTATGTACGCAACAACAGCAGCAAGAATCCTTTTGGCGAAGTATTGGAAGACTGAAGAATTACCTACTCTGGAAGAATGGCAGACCAAGGTGACTGAATTTATGGGACTGGCAGAGATGACCGGCAGAATCCGTGACCAGAGGAAAGAGACAGTGGAGGAGGACTGGAAAAAATTTAAAAACTATCTTAAAAATTGTTGTAAAATTTCGGAATGTTAAGATGTCAGGGGATTGGACACAAAGAATTACAGCTATAAATCGAAATTTATAAAGCAGAAACTCTTTTTAAAGAGAATTAAATATAAAAATGGGATGAAGAATTGCTAAAAATTTTGAAATCTGGATGCAGTGAAGGGGAGGTTTGGGGAAGTCGCATTATGTTTGTTTGTTTTTTGTTTATGTTGTAAAATCAATAAAAATTATTATAAAAAAAAAAAAGAAAGAAAATGAGAAAGAAAACAATAAACACAGCTGTCATAATAAAAACAGCCAGGAATATAAGCAAATATTTAGCACATGTGGATATTTCAGTCATTACTTACTGGCCATGGTTTCTTGAGGTGGGTGCTTTCCAAGGCAATGGAATGGAACTTGGGGTGCTTCTAGATGACCTGCTTATTGAAAAATTATTCTGATTTGTTTGTAGGGAGATTAGACACAGCTGCATCAAAGCCAGCATTATCCCATACTTCTCAATGTATTTGTTCCTTAACTTTTCTTCTCCCTGCAACATCTGATCTTTTGGGGAAGTAGATTTGTTGTGTAAGACCTCTCGGTCAAATATACCGGTAATTGTGCACACTGAATTTACCAATATGCAATTAAATCCCCCACCCACCCAATAGAGAGAATATGTTTTGGGTTATGCAGGCAAGCCAAATGGAAACATGTGAAGTCCAGAAACCGCTGCTGTAGATTCATGGGCATAGCCACACTGCAAATTAAAAATAGATTCAATCCCTATTTGGAGGTTGAGCAACTCACGGTACTATGAGCAAGAGCAGGGCCTACTTGCAGCACCGCCCTCCTCCCTGTTGCCTAGCCCTAAAGCTCTCCATGTATTGGAGGAAGCAGGTCTGAAGAGCAATAATAATAATAATAATAATAATAATAATAATAATAATAATATATTATTATTATTATTATTATTATTATTATTATTATTATTATTTAATAATAATATATTATTTATACCCTGCCCATCTGGTTGGGTTTCCCCAGCCACTCTGGGAGGCTTCCAACTGAATATTAAAAACAATACAGCATCAGACATTAAAAACTTCCCTAAACAGGGCCACCTTCAGTTGTCTTTTAAAAGTAAAATAGTTGTTTATTGCCTTGACATCTACTGGCAGGGCGTTCCACAGGGCAGGCGCCACTACTGAGAAGGCCTGGTTCCCTGTAACCTCACTTCTCACAGTGAGGGAACCGCCAGAAGGCCCTCAGTGATGGACCTCAGTGTCCAGGCTGGATGATGGGGGTGGAGATGCTCCTTCAGGTATACAGAAACCTAGTCTATCTTGAGAGGCTCCCTGTGTGATTTATAGCCAGGTGTTATCAGGGTTAAAAAGTGCACAGGAACCAAGCTCCCTCCACCAGATCTCTCCCGTTCCAAAGGTGGGGCTGGCTAGCAGAGGGAAGGGGGTGAGTGAGCACGGCTCTCCTCTGCCCATCACATAGCTGGTGGTACATGTGTTCCACGCCTGAATAGATTCCGCAGGCTTCCTGGGATCACAAATCAAGGAGTATCAGAAGTGCACTAAAACAAGAACTGGTGATTGGTATGTAATCTTCAACCTTGCAGAACTCCTGAAAGTCCCCTTTTCACAGTTGAAAGGTTCTGAAGAGCCAATGCAGCACTAATACCTAGGGGAGCTCAATGCCTGTGGAGTTGATTTCCATTTCCAACAGCAGCCTAAGCATAGGAGAAGCAAATTCTGATCTCTAAGATAACTTTTCCTGCAAACCAGAGTGGTGCAGTTGTTAGGCAGTCAGACTAGGAGTGGGGTCAGCCAAGTTCAAATCCTCCAAACAAGGAAAAAATGGGGCAGTGAGGAGAAAGTACACAGTCTTGAGGGCATTGGAGGGAAGGTAGTGCAGAAATACACTGGTACCTCAGGTTACAAACACCTCGGGTTACAGACTCCGCTAACCTGGATGTAGTACTTCAGGTTAAGAACTTTACCTCAGGATGAGAACGCGTCGGTGGCACGGCGGCAGCAGGAGGCCCCATTAGCTAATCTGGTACCTCAGGTTAAGAACGGTTTCAGGTTAAGAATGGAATGAATGAAGTTCGTAACCAGAGGTACTACTGTATAACTAATCATTTCACCACTTTATTATCACGTGTGAGCACACTTCCTTTACATATCAGGTGGGGCCACATCTTCTTAGCACAAATATTTGTACTGCCCAATGCCCATTATTGCTTGTTACAGGACTGCATTAATTTCACTTAGTGGAACTGGTGGCAGGTATTAAACCTGTTCTGGAAGCTGCTACAAAACTGATGTCCATTTTCATTTTCCCTGGACTCACAGCTTTGTATCAATACATGGATAAATTTATTCATTTATCAATTGATTTCATTTATATCCCACCTTTTCCTCCAAAGAGCTCAAATGGAATAAATGGTCCTTCCCCAGGTACTTTTACCCTCACAAAAACCCTGTGAAGATGGTCAGGCTAAAGATAGTAACTTGCCCAAAAGCACCCTATGAGCTCCCTAGCTGAGTGAGAATTTGAATTTGGATCTCTCCCAGTTCTAGTGTGGCATTCTAACCACTGTGCCACATGGATGAAGTTCTTTGTCACCTTTCTTGTTTCCTGCCTCCACTTTCTAACTCTTGTCGATATTAATGTTTGCAGTTTATATAGTGCTTAAAAAAAAGTTTACCTAGCCATTTGCAATGACAATATAATTAAATCTATGTTCTTCAGTCAAAATTGGAGAATAAAAATAGTACAAAAAATGAAATCATACATCTCTTTTAGTGTCTGGATTGCTCACTAGGGCAATGATATCTATAAAATATAATTATTTATTGGGGAGCTCATCACATTCTTTCTCTGTAGCTTTTGGCTTTCTCATCCAAATGGGTCCTAAAGGACCTTTCAAAGCCCTGTTCATTATCCTTAGATTTTCTTCATTGTGATATATGTATCTGAGTACTGAAAAATATAGAGAGACTGAATCAGGGGGAGGGGGGAATTCTCTCAAAATACTACAGAATGATCCAATGAGATTGCTTGCTAGTATCGTTAGCACATAAAATTGGGGTGGGGGTGGGGAATTCATACAACACATAATTAGCTGAATTCATTCCCACACAATGGTGAGCTCTGCCAGCCTTAAAAGATGAATTAGTTAAACTCATGAAAGATGTCTATAATTGGCTATTAGACACAAAAGCTAAAAATATCCATTTATATTGTTATTCATATGCTAAGAGCATTTTTATTAATTGAAGTATAAGGCTGCAGCTCTGTATTATACATACCTGAGAATAACAGCCATTGAACTGAACAGAGCTTACATTGAAGTTGATATGTATAGTATTGCATTGTAGGAGATCACAAATAAGAGGGGATGCCATCCTTCCCTTCGCCTCAGGCAGCAAAATGTCTTGGGCTGCCCCTGTGAATGGGGTGGCATATGGATTCACAGTCTTGGGCTGCTTACTGATCTATTCTTGCACTGGAGACCAGCGGCGGAGGAAGCCTCTCGGGCGCCTAGGGCGGTGTGCCCAGGGGAGGGGCGAGCCTCCCATAGGGGTGGGGTGCACTGCGGGGCCTCTGGAGTCTGCCTGCCTCCTCCCACTTAGCCGCCCTACAAATGGGGGGGAGGCAGCAGGCGAACTGTTTGGGCAGCATGGAGCCTGTGCTCGCCCAAGCCACCGTGTCTCTTCCAGTAGAGACGCCTGGCTTGGGCACCCTGCAGGCCCTGTGGTGAGTGCCACCTGGTATTTTGTCACCCTCCTCAGTGGTGACACCCGGGGCAACCCACACCCACCACACCCCTCTTCCTCCGCCCCTGCCGGGGACACCATGGCACATAACACTTTCTGCCACTTTAAGGTAGTGCACCAGCTGTGGCCCCTTCAGGATGCAGATAGCCTGACCCCATCCATTCACTGCTGAACTCTAAACGAGGCTGCAGTAATGAATTGAAGACTGCTTGGGAGACGCAAGTTAGTTCAAAATAGAACAACCCGGCTTCTCACTGGGACCAGACATAAATAACTCTGTTGTGACCACTCACTAGCTCCTACTTCATTTCTACGCACAAGGCTTGGGATCTGTGCAACAAAACACATTTTTCCACATCAGTTTGCACACTTTGGCTATCTAGGACATCTATTTTCAGAATCCCTGTGGTGTCTACAGTAAGGCAGCTTGGGAAAGGACCCTCTTAGTTGTAATGCCTCTGCCACTTGGGCGGGTGGTAGCATTTGATAGCAAAACATTTTCAAATTGCTTTTGAGGTGCATTGTATGGCACAATTATTATTGTCTCTTCAAGATATGTCCTAATTCTACAATATTACATAAAAACCACAAAGAAGAGGCTAAGGGAAGAGCATCCATGCATCATAACTGCAGCTCCTATGTGAATAAACCTCACCCTCCTTTGTTGCTTCTTCAGGCTTTGGATAACTTAAGAGAATTTTCAAAGGCATATTTGTACAAGTATTTCATATAGAAACTTTACATTTGCTTTCTTCAGTTCCAAGACACAGTGTTCACAGATGCTGCAAAGATTTTGGCTGGTTGTTCTGTATCTCAAATTAAACGTGCTATGGATGAAAAATAAGGTCTGGTCCAACAAGCAAAAAACACAAGTAACTTCATTTGTGCAGATTAGGAAGACTTCTCTTTGGGTTTTAATTTGATTTACCGTATTTTTCGCTCTATAAGATGCACCAGACCATAAGACGCACCTAGTTTTTGGAGGAGGAAAACAAGAAAAAAAATATTCTGAATCTCAGAAGCCAGAACAGCAAGAGGGATTGCTGCACAGCGAAAGCAGCGATCCCTCTTCCTGTTCTGGCTTCTGGGATAGCTGCGCAGCCTGCATTCGCTCCATAAGACGCGCACACATTTCCCCTTACTTTTTAGGAGGGAAAAAGTGAGTCTTATAGAGCAAAAAATTCGGTAATTTGTTTTTTGCTTTTGCTGTTCTAAAGATTTTTTCATTTTCTTAAAAAAGGAGAAGAAAAGATTGTTATGTTGTAAGGGATACAACAAAGCCCCATAAGAGGAATGATGATGATGATGATGATGATGATAATAATAATAATAATAATAATATCAACAATTTTAAGCAGAAATAGCTTCTGTGTAGGAAAAATCATATTGACTATATACAGATCATAATGTTTCACAATTGGAGGCATATCTGTTTAGCCCTATGCTAGCCCTGGACCTGAGGGTGGAGCAGGTGGGTGAATCTGGGTGGGAGTGTCCAGCTTTGTGGATCCTTATCCACAAAGAGTGTTTCTTTCCATTTCTGTTATTTACCTTAAGTTTCCTTGGCCATCACAGTTGGTGATAGGAAGGATAGAATCCCAGGGAGCAGATGAAGCAGGGAAAGAGGGAGGCCAAGAAGCAGAGACTAGTAAACAGTTACGAGTGTCTCCTCCTCCTGCCATGACAAGCTCCCGTCCTCCCTTGTCTCCCAGAACCAGAAGACCCATGAAAGGGTGGAGGATAGATTGGCTGTGCACAGACACAGTCTCTGATTGCTTGGTAAAAAATAACTGTGGAGAGGAGGAGACCTAGGCTGCTATAGAGAGGCAGGGACCTGCAGTTTCAGCAACCGCTTCATGGGGAAAATATCTACTGGGGATGAGTTGCTGGGGATGAGTGTCATTAGGCCTGACACTCTGACAAGTCTGGGAAGAGGGTGTTTTAGCTAATAAAGAGATAACTCCAACTTGCATGGTGTGGTTTACTACCAGCTCACTCCTGAAGTGGTATGAATAGAGTTGAAGTGGTGGGTATGGCGACAATGTGACAGGAGATCCTAGGGATCCGCTGTGTAGTTGACTTGCACATGAATGGCATACCTAAGATTGAAATGGTTCTTACATCCCATCAACTGCTGTACTGAAGTCGGGTTAGGGTTCTAATTTGAATACCTTTTCCAGGTGACCTATGCCAGTATTCTAACACCGCAGCCGGCAAAGCAAAGCAACACAATACTAATAACAGTGAATGACAATTGATTGAAGTGTTTTCCCCTTGCTTGCTGCAAGGATTTATAATTCTTATGTGTCAGCATCTGTGTACAATGTACTAAATCCAAACGGAACGTGTAGTCCATAAAATGCTTGGCAGCTTTCAAAGTATTCCACCAGTACAGGGAAACACTTTATTAGAGGTTTACACTTCTGTACTTGGCATGCGTTTCTTGCAGTTCTGTGAATCTGCTTTATTCAGAATGAAGTTTCCATGCTAGAACGCTGGTTACTGTGTAGGTAAAATGAAATGAAAACTCAAAATTCCATGGATATCCAGACTTGAAAAATCAGAAATGCTTTGTTCCTTGCTTCCTGCCTTCCTTCCCTTCTTTGAGCTTAGGTGCAATCAGCAAAAATGAGTGTTAACAT
Organism: Podarcis erhardii; assembly: GCF_964252035.2. Lineage (NCBI taxonomy): Eukaryota > Metazoa > Chordata > Lepidosauria > Squamata > Lacertidae > Podarcis > Podarcis erhardii. The sequence goes on from NC_138512.1 coordinate 39,182,895, forward strand.
TTTCCCAGACTGTACCATCTCAGACAGGAGGGTGGGTCCATATTTGAGTGATCTGACATAAAAAAAGAACAAAACAGAATCTCAGAACATAGAAATCAACTGGTCTATGAGCAGGCCATGCTAAATCCTCCTTGTAAGTTTTTTTTATGATAAGCTATCCTTCCCCATAAGGGATATGGGTGGCGCTGTGGGTTAAACCACAGAGCCTAGGACTTGCTGATCAGAAGGTTGGTGGTTCGAATCCCCGTGATGAGTTGAGCTCCCGTTGCTCGGTCCCAGCTCCTGCCAGCCTAGCAGTTCAAAAGCACGAAGTGCAAGTAGACAAATAGGTACTGCTCTGGCGGGAAGGTAAATGGCGTTTCCGTGTGCTGCTCTGGTTCGCCAGAAGCAGCTTAGTCATGCTGGCCACATGACCCAGAAGATGGACACCGGCTCCCTCGGCCAATAAAGTGAGATGAGTGCCGCAACCCCAGACTTTAGCTTTTTACCTATCCTTCCCCATACACTCTCTCCCCACCCCCTCCCTCCCTCACACACACACAAATGCCTCTCTGGAGGTCCAGGTAACCCTCTTGGGTAGCTTGAGGTGGGGTATGGATGGAACCATCTTGCACAAGCAGCAAGTTGAATCTTTTTTTCCTCTCCCCCAGATCTAAGCATCTCAAACGTGAGTGCTTCAGTTGGAGGCCACACAAGAAAAATATGATTATATTGAAAATAAAAGTTCTAGTGCCTTTTTGTTTTAAATTTCTGGAAAAGTTGCCAGGTTTGTTTGGGGTTTTTTTAATTCTTTTCAAGAACGGACTAATCTACTTTTCCGGAAATAAATGAGAAATCCAGTTTGAAAAGAATTTTTTTGTAAGGTTGAACACATTTGGATTTATTAAACATTTTGTAAAGCTTATTAAAATCTCCTTATCTTGGGTTGCAGAGCAAACCAGCTCCCTTTGTTACTTAATTGCCGCAGATATCAATAAAGGAGCTCACTAGGTATCACAGGCTGTGAGAATGAGTGATTAGGTTAGTCTAGGTCACTGCTCCTTATCCTTTAGAATCTGACATTCCAGGGTTGCTTTTTCAAGAGCTGTTCTCTCTGTCCCGCCTATTGTTGTATTTTAATATTTATTGCATGATAAGCTGCTCTTCAATAGAGCTCAGCTGCGTGTTCAAATGAAATGAAAATGATAGTGGCACCATAGTTAAATGGAGCAGAGCACGGACTGTAATAACACACCCACATTATGTGTGTGTGTTATTACAGTATGTGCTCTGCTCCATATATATGTACACACACACTTTCTAGTAGTTTCGACTCTAGAAACTTTCCAATTTTTATTGCAATGCCTTCACAAGAGGGACCAGATTCTGTGGTTCTCAGAGTGTTGGATATGGGGGTGGGCCTCCTGTGTTCAAATTCAGCTGCGAGGTATACTAATAACATCAGCAAATCACTCTGTCTAACCAACTTCACTGGTTTGTTGTGAAGTTTGGCTGCTGCTTCAAAGCCTTTGGAGAAATGTTGGGATTGTGCCCCTACTGCAGAGCAGGGCACGCGGGCAAGAGCAAGAACTACACATAGACTGAAGTGAGATTCAAAATGGCTATGATGTTTATAAGACATTGTTTGGTATGAGATGCAGGATGGATCCAGATGCCAGACACCCTGGTTGCCGACTGATTTTACCATTGAGTCATCATTTTCGGGAAAAGATTGATGAGATTAGCAGGAATCCTAAGCTTAACTGAGAACCAGTATCATGGCCATTCCTGTAACTCGCGTGTGTGGCAGATATGCCAACCCCAGAACGGGACCATGAAGCACCACCCCCAGATCACAGAATCAAGGGACCATCAGGATCATCTAGTCCTTGAAGGAGATCTTCCAAGGGGACAAGGGGACCCCACCCACCCCAGCTTCCCCCTGCTATGGATTCAATCCAATGCCTCCAGAACCTTCAGCGAGAAGCTGTGATGGGAATATATAACTATAAAATTAAGTAGAAGGTAAAAACCTGTACAACTGAAGATAGTCTTGAATGCCAGAAGAAAACCTTCCTAGAGCCATCAACTAGTGACCAACCTCTGACCCTATCAAGACAAGGCATCATACGTATATGCTTGTCTTTGTAATAACAACAATCCTGGAACCTTATGGTGGAAGATGGCTAAGAAATCTTTTAAATCAAGTGGGTGAGGAAGTCAGTAATGGCTATGCCATGTGACTGTTCCAGGCATCTCCCTTATAGCCTGGAAGCAAAACAGAGGGAAGAAGCTCTCTCTGTAGTTCTCACCAAGTCACCCGCTCTCTTCCAGGCCCCAGGCTTCAGCTTGGACAAATGGTGAGCAACTTTAATGCACCACCAGCTGCACAAAGGAAAGATCTCATTGCTCTGTCCCTATTCCCCAGGTGACAAGAACATTGACGCCCCCCATCTCCGCAGTCAGTGAACTCCAAGGGCTACTAATCTATCACTTAAGACCTCACTGTTTTGTAACTTTGAGACATAAACTGCTGCAATGTTGTTGAATGAATTTGTCATTAGACATGATGTGATTTAACATGATGAAGACTGCAGCATCTGTTTAGGATGTATGTATCATAATTCATCTTCCTTTAAGATTTACCAAGAACAGTTTCTATGTGTGAGCTAAGAACACTGGGGCAAAGAGATATGTTGTTGGGTTTTGCTCTAGCCTTTGGCGTCCTTTTTCTGGAAGTCTGGAAGATACATTAAACATTTTTTAAAGAATATTTAAGCAAGCATTTAGTGTGTGTATAGTTATTTTATTATTCCATGGCTTGTTTCAATCTTCTGTGCCAAGCTAATATTAGAAGAGAACACTTAGAGTTTGATCCTAACTGTGTTTACTGGGAAGTAAGTTCAATTGATTTCAACCGGATTTGTTGCCAACAGGATTTGCTGCCTAGGATTGAAGCCAGAGGATAATAATATTGTGGCAGAACATGAACTGATCAACAAATGTGATTTGTGACTTCAAAACATTTGCAAGCTCTCTTTGAGTCAGAGCAACATTGCATTTAGAATAATAAATTAAAGACTCCATTGAACATGCACTGCTGTTTTGGACAAGAGTGTTGTGTGGGTTTTTGGTGATGGTCAAAGAAGGAGCCCAATAAAAATTGAGAACAAGGAATGTAATTAGTGTGGTTGAAACTGTTGAGGTAAGTAACATTCTCCTCCTCCAGATCTGTGCATAATAGCAGTGAAATGTTTCATGAGTAAATGTAATTCATCCATTACCAGACTCTTGCTGTTTTCATATTGGTAATGATACTATATACTGTGATATTCATTATAACTACAGCGTTTACAAATCCTCTTCTCACAATAAATCATTTAGAAGTCATAAAATCCCCATGCCTTTTCTTATTTCTCTTGAAGGGCGATGTATTAATAATGTTTTCCCTTATGTAGGATAAAAGAGCAGACAATTTGGTTCTGTTTCCATTGTGCCCCCAAAATTTCATTCATTTTCCTTGCCCTGATCAGTATTCAGAACTGAAGCCATCTTCACTTTCCAAATTAGTTCAGCAGAAACATTAATCAGATCCACAGTGAAAACAGAACTTGGACTGGCATGATTCCTTGCCCCCTTGTGTTTTAAGAAATGATTTCTTCAGGGGGTGGGTGGGCGCGGTACGTTCCACTGAAGATATTCAAAACTGCATGATTATATTTACATATTTGTACCTTGATTTGCTGTAATATGCGTATACCACCTTTCCAATAGCAACTCTGATCCCACAATAACAAAAAACACTCCTGCGAATCTAATCATGAGAAAAACACCAGCAAGCATATATATATTGTAATGGGAAAAGGGGGCTGCTCATGCGTAAGCGTTTAAGCCCTCAAAGCTTTGCCATCAGTTCCTAAACTCTCCCAGTCCGCGGAGCCATGGGTGCATGGCTACCTCAATCGCTGGCAGAATCCGTCAGTGGACGCTTCCGGAATCTACGCCAACATAAGAGTTCCTTGACGGAAACTCTCCTTCTGGATTCTCTGCGTGACAGTTTCCTGCGCGGAGTAGGCGTCCCCAGCGGAGGTCCTGAGCCCTCCCCGCTGTTCTCACTGGAAGCATCTTGGAGCCATTCCTCCGACTGAGTTTCTGCAGGAACTCTCCTGCTCCCCCTACTGGTTCCTTCCTCAGCATCCGAAGCTCTCCTAGCCTCATTGAGCCCTTCCACCATCTGACTCTCCGATGGCAGTTCCCTGACATCCACCTCCCCTCCAGGACCCCCCTCACCCCCCATTTCCCCCTCTTCTCTGGGTGGTGAGGCTGGGAATCCCCGGAAAGAATCCTCCTCATCTTCGGATGACTCGAAAACCGCTCTCCACCTACTACTGTCCCTTCTTCCCCCATACTCTTCCCCATCTGATTCTTCTTCCTCTTCCTGTCCTGATTCTGGGAACCCCGCGAACTCCTCTTCCTCATCAGTGGTGCCGAAGTGTTCCTCCCAGAACCTAGCCAAGGGCTGAGGCTTCCTTGGGAACCGGCGATGAAACGTTCCTACTAAGACCTCATCCTTGACCGTTTCTGCCGGTAACCAGGTATTTTCGGACTCCGGTTCCCCTTCCCATGTCACTAAGTACTCCACCTGTTTACCCTTCCACCCAGAGTCGAGTATTTCTGCTACATGACTGCTGCGCTCCCTCTCTTCTACTTGCGGTGCCGCGGGAACCTCACCTTCACGTCCCCAAAATTCCCGCCCCTCCCGGTATGGTAATAGTAATGACCTATGGAATACTGGATGCAGTTTCATGTTGTCTGGCAGCCTGAGTTTAAAGGCCACCGTATTGACCTGCTGTATAACCTCGAAGGGTCCCAGTCGTTTTGGCCACAATTTTTTGCAACCCCCCTTGAACGGTAACCCTTGTGTTGACAACCACACCCGGTCCCCCACCCTTATGGTCTCTCCTTCCCTTCTGCTCCTATCTGCCTGCTTCTTGTATTCTTCCTTGGCCCTATCCAAATTCATTTTGAGCTGATGATGTATTGCTTCCATTTCTTCCACAAAATGTTCCACTGCCGGTACGCTCCATCTTTCCCCTCCTTCCCCTGGAAAGGCCCTGGGGTGACACCCATAATTAGCCATAAATGGACTCATGCCCGTGGACACATTTTCCGCATTATTGTAGGCGAATTCGGCCAGGGCTAATTTCTCTACCCAATCATTCTCTCTGTCATTTACATAACACCTCAAATATTGTTGCAGAATACTGTTTGCCCTTTCCGCCTGCCCATTAGTTTCTGGGTGTCTGGCGGTTGAGAAATTGACCTCCACATGCAGTAAGCTCATGAGCTTCCTCCAGAACCTGGACGTAAATTGTTTCCCTCTGTCAGAGACCACCCTCAAGGGGGCACCATGCAACCTAAAAATGTGTTTTACAAACAACCTGGCGGTTTCTTCCGCCGTTACCGCATGTGAGCAAGCTATAAAGTGGCACATCTTGGTTAACAGGTCTACCACTACCATTACCGCAGTTTTCCCCTTGGATCTTGGTAAATCCGTCATAAAATCTATGGAAACTGCCTCCCATGGCCGTTCGGGTGTGGGTAATGGTTCCAGCAATCCCGCCGGTGCCGCCCTCTCCCCCTTTGCTCGCTGGCAGCGGTCGCACCCCCTTACATACTCTCGTACATCTTCCCTCACCTTGGGCCACCAGAATTTCCTGGTAACTAACCACATTGTTTTGTGTTGCCCAAAGTGCCCCGCGGTGGGGCTGTCGTGCAGTTGTTTGAGTACTCTACCCCTCAATTCCCCTTCTGGTATGTACAAGAAGAAGGCACACGGTCTCCAGTCCGACGCATCCTTCCCCGGTTGGAGCAGAACCACCCCTACCGCTCGATCTGATGCATCTGTTTCCACCCTCATCGGTTTCTGTAGATCCACGTGCAAGAGCTGTTCTTCCGAAGTGAACGCTTTCTTTAGCCGTTCAAACGCTCGCTGCGCCTCTTCCGTCCATGCAAATTTCTTCTTACTACTGAGACAATCGGTGATGGGAGCCGTTAAGTGGGCAAAGTTTTTGATGAACTTCCGATAGAAGTTTCCAAACCCCAGGAACCTCTGCACGTCCTTCCTGGTTCTGGGTGTCTTCCATTCCAGTACCGCTTGGACCTTGCTTGGATCCATGGCCAATCCCTTGTCTGACAAACGGTACCCCAGGAATTCCACCTCTCTGGTATGGAACTGGCACTTCTCCAGTTTTACCCACAGCTGGTTTGCTTGCAGCCTGCTTAGGACCTCCCGGACATCTCGGACATGCTGCTCTTCGTCCTCTGAGTAGACCAACACATCGTCTAAGAAAGCCACACAGTTCTTATAGAGCAAAGGTCCCAGCACGTGATTCATGAAGGATTGAAAGCAGGCTGAGCCCCCCTGTAATCCGAAGGGCATAACGAGATACTCAAAGGCCCCCAAGGGGGTGAACATGGTAGTTTTCCATTCGTCCCCTTTCCTCATCCGTATCAGGTTATACGCCCCCCTCAGGTCCAGCTTGGTAGAAATCTTTCCCTTCCTCACCCTGGTCAAAATGTCGTCAATCCTGGGCATGGGAAAGGCCACAGGTTCTGACACCGAATTTACGGCCCGGAAGTCCACGACCAGCCTGGGTTTAGTTGTGTCTTTTTTGTCCACAAAAAACACTGGGCTGCCCCCCACCGCTCTTGACTTCCTGATGAAACCTCGTTTCAGGTTCTTGTCTATGAACTCCCTTAACTCCTGCATCTCCCTGTCTGACATGGCGTACAGCTTGCCCACTGGTAGCTGGGCTCCCGGGAGTAGATTAATTTGACAGTCAAAGGGTCTATGCGGGGGTAGTCTATCTGCTTCCTTCTCACTGAAGACGTCACTCAGGTCGGCGTATTGTCGGGGTATTTCTCCCTTTTCCCCCACCGCCATCCCTGCAAGACTGGCCCTAGCCAGCCCCTCCATTCCTCTTCCCTTGCAGTGCTCTAGGCAATGAGCTGACCCAAAAGAGACTGTCCGCTGGTGCCATCCCACTAGCGGGTCATGTAGCGCCAGCCAGCTCATTCCCAAGATGATGGGAGGTCCTGCTAGTGTGGCTACATGAAATGCAATGACTTCTGTGTGCCTTGCCACTCTCATTGTCATGGGGACCGTCTGTTGGTTTACTTCCCCTCCCAGCAGTTCCCTCCCGTCAATCGTTGTTACCTGCAAGGAAGGACTTAAGGGCAGCGTCTGTATCTGGTGCTCTGACGCAAACTCCTTACTCATGAAATTGCAGGAGCTGCCTGAGTCTAATAGGGCTTTTATCGTGAGTGGATGTCCGTTGGGTAGCTCTAGCAGCATCTCTACGACGAGAGCAGCTCTTGGGGGTTCAGGCTTGGGCACGTTCACTGATCCTTGGCCTGACTGCTGTGCCCTGTCGCTGGCAGCCAGGCGTTGGCTTTTACCTGCTCCTTAACCCCCTCCTCCTCACTCCCCACAGCCCCCACCATTCCTTGCCATCCCTTCCTTTGCGGGCAGACCCTGGCAAAATGTCCTGGCTGTTGACAGAGGAAACATTTTTTGGCGCTCTTTCCCTCCTTCTTCCGCCCTTCGTTAACATTTGAAGTTCCGCGCGCGCTCGCCCCTCCAATCTCCATCGGTTCCACTGGCGGGGAAGGTTGCGCCGGCATCTCAGGAATGCGGAAATCATTCCAACGCTCTCCTCTCCCTTCCCACTTCTCCAGAGCTCTCGCCTCCTGGCGTGCTCCAATCGCAAGCGCCGCCTTGGTCAGCTGATCCATGGACTCCGGACGGGGCGCGCGGGAAAGTTCATCTTTCACCGCTGGGGCTAGACCTTCTTCAAACAGCATCTGTATCGGGTCCGAAGACAGGTCCCACCCCAATTTATGTATAATCATGGTAAACTGTGTCCAATACTCTCGGACTGATTGATTTCCCTGTTTGCACACCATTAACTGTCTGGTTACCACGCCCTGTTCAATCTGGCTGGAAAACATCAAGTCCATCGCGATAAAGAATTTCCTCAAGTCTTTTAAGGCGTCATTATTCGATGCCACCAGGGGCCTCACCCAATCTCTAGCCCCTCCCTCGAGGTGCCCAATCACAAAAGCCACTCTCGATTCCTCATCGGCAAAGTCATCAAATTGCAGGTTCAGTGCATACTGCATCTCTGTCTTAAAGGCTTGGTAGTTCCTTGGGTCACCCCCGAATTTCTGTACCAACCCCGGTACCTTCCTTGCGATGGGGGTGGGTTTCCCCTGTGCATCCTGCGCCCTCCTTTCCTCGAGCCGCGCCGTTAGCAGTGCCAGCTGGTGCTCCAAAGCTCTGTTTCTCTCCTCCAGAGTTGGTCCCTCTCCAGCTCCTCCTGCTCCCCCGGCTCCCGTTGGGTTGCTCATGATGCCTCTCCTTCGCACAAGCAGCATCAAGGACTGACGGATTGCTGTAATGGGAAAAGGGGGCTGCTCGTGCATAAGCGTTTAAGCCCTCAAAGCTTTGCCATCAGTTCCTAAACTCTCCCAGTCCGCGGAGCCATGGGTGCATGGCTACCTCAATCGCTGGCAGAATCCGTCAGTGGACGCTTCCGGAATCTACGCCAACATAAGAGTTCCTTGACGGAAACTCTCCTTCTGGATTCTCTGCGTGACAGTTTCCTGCGCGGAGTAGGCGTCCCCAGCGGAGGTCCTGAGCCCTCCCTGCTGTTCTCACTGGAAGCATCTTGGAGCCATTCCTCCGACTGAGTTTCTGCAGGAACTCTCCCGCTCCCCCTACTGGTTCCTTCCTCAGCATCCGAAGCTCTCCTAGCCTCCTTGAGCCCTTCCACCACCTGACTCTCCGATGGCAGTTCCCTGACACACACACACACACACACACACACATATATTCAGTTCAATAAAAATCCAACATAATTTATTTGCAATGGCGACTGAGCACAGCCCATTGCTACTTAAAGAGAACTAAAGAAGATTAGTTTTGATCTCAAGCCAAGCAGAGCTTTGTGTGGAATTCTGCATGACTGAGGGTTGCTAAAGTATCTTCAAGTTTGGGAAATGATCTATATTCCCTCTATTCCACGTCTCCTTTGCGCTGATACAACATCCCTTGACATTAAATAAAGCAAGCCCATCTCTTACTGCAAACAGTTTCATATGTGCACACTGGAGCCATTTGACTGTCCTACTTGATATGAGTTTCCGCCTCTACACACACTCCTTACTTAAAATGCTCTGCTCCTGAGATTTTGTTCACTCTGAAATGTGTGGATCCTTTGAGAGAATTCCAAGTGTAGCTCAAAAAGGATCAAGTCCTTGCAAGCATTCACTTTAAATGCCTGCTATGTTTTTATCCACTTTCATTGTTGCTCTGAGGTATATTTCCCTTTCAACTTACCTGGGGTGCAAAGAAACTGTACCACTCTCTGGTAGAACATTGTCTCTTGTGAGAAATTAGGTTGGGGTCCTGGGTCTTATCAGCATTACATATGTGCAAAGCATCTTCTCTCATCAGGGATGAACTGGAGTAAGATTTAGTCCCCATTGCTGTTTCTGGGAAGAGAATATTACTACTACTACTACTACTACTATCCCACCCTTTCCCCTGATAGGGACTCAAGGCAGCTTACAGATAAAATGGGAACATCTAAAACATTTTTTTTGGGGGGGGGTCATTAAAAAAACAATGAAAACAATCATAGTGGCAGGAAGGGGGAGCTCTAGTGCCTCCCCCTGTTGTCCCCCTCCCCCCATTTGTGCCTGATGTTTTTACATTGGTATTGCAGAGGTATTAATTCATGTCAGTTGTGTGGGGGTAGATGCACAGACATAGCATTTCATATCCACATTTGCAGTGTGTGTAATGCAAGAATTTCCTTCAGTATTATTTATGGTTTTTAAAAATCTGCCTAGTTTCTGTCTTTTGCCTAGAAATCAACCATCTTTTGACAAGTTATCTGGAGTAAATATATTATTCTGAAAGGGCATTTTGTCAACTAGCTTGATAGATTTCTTCCATCCAGCCCCTAAAGGTATGTGTACGAGAGTTTTATCTCCAACTCATTCTGTTACAGAAAGAAAGAAGCCTTTGATATTTCACAATCAGTTGCTATGTAGAGATTTTTTCAAAAAAAGTTAAATAAATAAATAATTTAAAACCTTCTAAAAGAGCTATGACCTGCTTTAAACATTCATTATTCTTTAAATACTCATTCATAGGTAGAATCCATGCTCTGCAAAAAAGAGAGAATGATTGTTTATTCTTCCAGGGCACCACAACCTGCTTTTCCCATTCCTCCTTTGAACTGCTTTGAACACCATTTCCACTGGGCATGCCAACTTTTCACATTTTGTGAGCCAAAGCCTCCTGATTTCAAAGCCAGTTTGCATTAACATGGAAGTTCAATTTATATTTTATTCCTCAAGGATTATAATGATGAAATTGGACTCTGTTACATTAAGGCTTAAAAAACAATCCAATCCTGAGGTTTTGATCAATGATCACTGTCGGTTTCTGTGCTTATTTTCTTTAATCCTACATGAGTGCCAAAGCTTTTCCTCAATGAATTCAAAGATCCAGGGCTGAGAAAGCCCCTTTCATTTTATTCCCCCCAATTATCTACCTATCCAGATTCCGTAAATATATAGGCCCCCAATTCAGCTCTAGTCAAAGCCTTCCAGTAATGGATTGGATTCAGATGCATACGTACTCTTATTTTCATCAGTGCAGTTCTCAATGAGCATCACAATGTGGATGCTAATGCCACTGAGACTGTAGCATGGAAACCTCCTTCTACTTGTGAATCTCCCTCAACAAGGTGTCCAAAGCTCTGCTGGGTGTTGTCATCATGCAAGTGTGACTGCATGCTAGCTGCATATGTCCATGCACGGAGCCCACAAACCATTATTATGCTGCTCCTATCCTTGGATGAAACAGGTTGTTCATGATTACTGGTAAGTCTAGCTCAGGACTGTCGACACTGCTTAGCAACTGTCTTCAGGATTTCAGACAAGGGTCTCCATCTCTACCTGGTGATGCCAGGGATGTAAACTGAGACCTTCTGCACGTGCTTTTCCATTGAGCTACAGCCTCTCCCTTGGGATGTCTATATATATAGCAAGGCAAAGGAGTGCCAAGATGTCTCTGGTCAATGCAGCAGGAAGATTGTCAGTTTGACTGGAAAAGGTCCTGATGGGACCTCAGAATCTAGCCCTGGTGCTAGCAAATTGCTCCTGTGAAGTACAGCGCCAGAGTCAGGTCTTACATAAAAAGCAGGCCCTGCAAACCTAGTGAGGATGCAACTCTTTCAAATAAGGAGTTTCTCCTTAAAGGGTTCATGCTTGAACTCAGCATCTTGGCACTTGGAGACCACATGCAGCATTAGTGAGCAGGGTAGCTGACAGGTTAGGGAAGCCAGACTCCTTCTCCTGGGGTTTGAGTCCAGAGGCACCATCCGCACATGTTCCTCTCCAAACCAGGCTGCTGATTTAAGTATGCTACATGGCTTCTTCATCCTGAAGCACCACTTTAGCTAATGGAGCCTCCCGCTGCTGCCACACCACCAGAGCACGATTTCTGTTCTCACCCTGAAGCAAAGTTCTTAACCCGAGGTACTATTTCTGGGTTAGCAGAGTCTGTAACCTGAAGCATCTGTAACCTGAAGTGTCTGTAACCCAAGGTACCACTGTACCAAACTTAGTATGAACAGTGGCTGCCCATTGTCTTCAAATAGAAGATATTCTTTGTATCCATGCACATGTCGTTTTGAGCAAAAAGCATCCTTTTGCATTCAAAATAGCTGTATGAAATGTGACATTTATTAGGATAATGCAAACTGGTGTTCCAAAACTCTGCTTCTTCTTTATTATGAACTAAGTTAGCCATCTATACTTGCATACGAGGAACCTTAACTGGGTTATTTTGTAGCTTGCAAGGGGTGATTTCCCTCTCTATAAAATTAATCCAACTGCAGTTGTTGCACTGAGAACCAATAAATGTATAACATCACAGAGAAAAAACAAAAGTCGAAGGTATGGTTTTGACAACAGCAGGGATATTGAAAAAGCACAAAGATTAATTTTAACATTCTTTTGGTGAACTTATAAACAATGGATTTGTGCCATTATATAATACCCAGATAACCTTCATTTTTAGTAGCAGTTGCTAGGATCCCATTCTGTTTCCTAGCAACATAAATTTAACCTACTTTCTAAATCCATGGCTCAAACGAATGGGAATCAGTATAAGTTTTGCACAGGGCAATCATAGCAGTCTCATCAGTACAAGAACACCTTGAAAACAACACATTGGAAGTATTGTCTGGAAATATTTCTTAAAACTTAATGGATATCTGAAATTGCATTTTACAAAAGAGAAATGAGCTCTCTACAATCACAGTGCCTTTCCTAGTGTTTTGGGTGTTAGATTAATTTATGACCCTGTACATCAATCAGACAACCTAATTTCAGCTGTTGCTGAAAAGGCAAACGCAAATGAAATTGAAAATGCAGAAGTTTGCAAGGATGCTACAGAGATAGCCATTGCTGTTATCTCTGGCAGTGCTGATCTCCTTTGGAGGAAGGGGAAGGGGAAGGAGATGTCTGCAAGGAATGCTGTTGCAGTCTGACAAGTGATTATCTGTGCTCTAAACAGACTCTCCCCCCAGGCAGCATCCCACTGTACATGTGGAGTCACCCTTGCCAGATCAGTGTGTAAAGCTTTTGCCATTCTCAGCCTTCCACAAAAACGTAGAGAAAATGTTCAGAAGTGTGTTAAAGGCACTCTATGTTAAATATTAAACGCCACAAAACCAAGGCATACTTTGAAGACAAATAAAGCATGCCAAAGATCAGCTTTTCTGTTAAGAAGAGAGCTTTCACTTTGTAAGTGGGAGGGAAGGGAATAGGTGTATGATAGGAATAAAATTTACTAGCCAATCCAGTACTGCTGTAAGAAATGAAACCTCACAGTTCAGATATAATCATATAAAAATGTGCATGCTTCTTGTTATTTTTAGAGTAGCACCACCTGGATTCAATGTCAATTTTTTAAAAAAGTCCTCACTCAGTCCTATCCAATTATGTCAGCTGCATGAAGATGGGTTTGCCACTAAATTCTCCAAACTGTCATAAATCCATGTTAAGATAGTGTGGTGAAGTTAAAATGGCATCATCATGCTGTTACACCCTTGTAACCTTAAGATAGTGGTGACTAACTGTTTTAATGGGTCTGCTCTATTATCTCTTCTTAGTCATTGTCTGGTGTGCTGCTATGCCACACAAAAAAATGCTGGATTGCAAGGGGAGGGGGGAGATGGAGAACTGGGTAATGGCAGTGGAGGGAAGGAGTCAGCATCTGAATGCTGCATGGGGGCGGGGCAGGGGCAGAGCCTGAGGAAAGCAGCCAACAGGAAACAGCAGACTGCGGAAAGCAAGCATTCAAAAAGGACAGGAGCAGGCAGAGTGCTGAGGCAAATGAAAAGCCAACCACAAATTGAAACACACCAAGGGAGGCTGAAGACACTGCAGTGCAAAGTTAGGTCAGACTACAAAGCGGGACTAGCCAGGATGTCAGGGAAGTTATTCCAAGCTGGGCTCCAAAGTCGAAGGAGGGGCAAACATTGAAGGCACCTGTCAGGACTGCCTCAAGACATTTTGCCTGCCTGAAATGAAGGACACGATGGTTTTCTTGCCCCAGGCACACGCAGAAGCCAAGTTGACAGGTAGTTGAATCTTACTTCAGTACTAGTGAAAGGAAAGTGTCTTCCACTGCACTTGAGGGCAGTAGGCTACAGGGGGTATCAGGCCGGTCATACGGCACTCATCATAGGGCCGTTCCTGTCACCTGTCATTCTTCTTTGGCTTAGACCAACTCCAAGCTGGAGAAGAATTTCTCCCCCCCTCCCCTGGCATTTTGCTGCTTTGAGGCAAATGACAAGATACTACTTCCTCCACATTCCATGTACGGAAGCCAACTGGGCAGGTGATAAAATCTTATTTTGAAACTGGTGATGGGATAGCATCCTTCTCTGAACCTGAGGTAGCAGACCAGATTAGGGGGCCAAGGACAGGCAGAGAGGCAACAGAAGGGAATGGCATAGGCAGTGGTTCAGGAGGAACAGCCAGGGGCTGTTGTTATTGCCCCTCCAGTTTCTGCTGCCTGAGGCACTCACCTCACCCTGCCTAATAACAAGACTGGCCCTGCATCTCCATCTTGTGAACTTTTTGTAGCATCCTCTGATGGTTAGCTTAATTCAAGAAAAAATAAACCAAGTTCTATTTGGAAATGATCCTTAACAAATGTATGTGGTATGGTATTGAGGAAGCTGAATTTAAAACCAACCACTTATGAGCTTGCTTTGAGAGAGGTGAATTTAGAATGGATATGTGGGGAACAGGAGATGCTTAACCATTTCCCCAACCACCAACTTTCAGCTCCAAATCTCATCTCTTGTGGCCTGTGGATATTACCCCTGCAGGGCTCCAGATGCATGTTTACAAGGACAAATCAGATAACTTTATGTGAACACCAAGAAATGTTTTTTTCCCTTAAACGTATTTAAAATAGGATTGCATATCCATTTAACCATTTTTGCAGGAGCCACTTAAATACATTGAAGAGCAGATTGTTCATTTTGATGCTGAAAGTGAAAGATAACAGCCATGTTTGAGTCAAGATTATCCTTTGTGATACTCAAAGATTCTTATTTCCATGGCAACACTTCCACCATTCTATTGAGATAACAGCCTTTACAGTCAGAATGAGCTTTTATGAAATGAAATCTGGAGAAGACTTAAGCATTAAAATATGAACACACAAGTAACAGAAACAAATGTACTTTAAGTAAACTGAAAGATAAAATTGCATTGTTGTTTTCATCCTTTCCTGTTACTCTTCTGTGAGCATCACAATGCAGGCTTCAGAATGAATCTGTAGAACAGGAATGGGAAAGCTGTAGTTCAGCAGCATCTGAAGGGCCACAAATCCCATCATCCCTCACCACTGGCTATATGTTGGGGGCTGATGGGAGTTAAACAATATCAGGAGGGCCGCAGGTTCCCCATCTCTGCTTTAAAGTCCAGCATTGCCAGGGTACAGCTTTAAAGAATCACATCATGTCACAATTTCTTTCTTTTTTTATAATATTTTATTTGGATTTTTCAAACATAAATGCAAAAATAAAAAAAAACAGTGTAACATATATCATAACATCTTTTCATAACATCTTTGGACTCCCTCGCGCCTCCCGCTCCCATTTACATCATTGCCAATTCTTGCCAGCAATTTATCATCTTGTTTACACTCTTATGTCAAATTCATTTAAATATAATCTATAAGTTCTCCAAAAGGTTTATAGTTTTTTTCTCAAATTTACTTATCATCTTAATTCTCACTAATTTAGTGGTGCACAATTATTTATGATCTAGCATCCTTTCTTAGTATTCAACCAAATTACAGTATTTTTTTAAATAAATCTTGAATTTCTTCCAATCTTCTTCAACCCTCTCCTCTCCCAGGTCTCGGATTCTGCCAGTCATCTCGGCTAGTTCCATATAGTCCATCAGTTGCATCTGCCACTCTTCCAGTGTGGGTAGTTCTTGAGTCTTCCAGTTCTTAGTGATGAGTATCCTTGCTGCCGTTGTTGCATACATGAAAAATGTTTGGTCCTTCTTTAACACCTTCTGGCCGACAATGCCCAGAAGGAAGGCCTCTGGTTTCTTAGGGAAGGTATACTTAAATACCTTTTTCAGCTCATTATATATCATTTCCCAGAAAGCCTTCACTCTAGGGCAGGTCCACCAGAGGTGAAAGAATGTTCCTTCAGCTTCTTTACACTTCCAACATTTATTATCAGACAAATGGTATATCTTTGCAAGTTTAACTGGGGTCATGTACCATCTATATATCATTTTCATTACATTTTCCTTCAAAGCATTACATGCAGTGAAGTTCAACCCAGTGGTCCACAACCTTTCCCAGTCCTCGAACATAATATTATACCCAATGTCCTGTGCCCATTTTATCATAGCTGATTTAACCATTTCGTCTTGTGTATTCCATTTTAACAGCAGGTTATACATTCTTGAAAGTACCTTAGTCTTTGGTTCTAACAATTCTGTTTCTAGCTTCGATTTCTCCACCTGGAACCCTAGCTTTTTATCATTTTTAAAAACTTCATTAATCTGAGCATAATGTAACCAGTCTCGCACTTTATCCTTGATTTTCTCCAAACTCTGCAATTTCCAGTTGTCTCCATCTTTTTCTAGTATTTCCCAATATTTTGGCCATTTGGCCTCCATACTGGGTCATCATGTCACAATTTCAAGGCATTTTTGTCCTGGTTGTGGAGCATATGGTGGATGGAACAGGAGCTACCACCATCATTGTCACTGGCTAAACAGCTGGCACAGTTATTGCTGCCTCTAGGGTCTACATGACAGGCAAGGACTTCCAGAAATAGCATCATGTGAAAATTACTGGCAAATATGTCTTGACAACACTATGTGGAATCTTTAAAGGCTGTGATTAGTGGTAGCATCAGTTTCATACCAGTATTTATGGTTGTACTATAGCAAGCTTCTCATTGTGCCTCATACCCTCCCAGACTCTTGCAAATAAATTCCTTCTCCATTTCATTTTGGGTCCCTTGTTGTGCTATGTAATTCTTTGCCTGCTGGGGAACATTTTGTCCACTGCTGCTCTTCTGTTTTGTTTATATAATTGTTGTGCATGTGTACATATACGTGTGTGTGTGATTATGGCTTTGGAGGGGTGGTGCCAGGAATTTTTAGACCTTTCCAGACCTGTGATCTATGACATAAACCGTACGGAAAACAAGTCCTAGAACAGAGGTTGACCTTTTCATGCTTCCTCAAATCTCCTTCAACCAAGAAGGGCAGATTCATCCTGTTTGGGACAGAGTCATTTTCCCTCTGAAGGACCAGATTCGTAGTTTCAGAGTAATGCTGGCTTGTCACTGGAATCCCAAGTGACCTGCGTCATGCTTTCTAAAAGTTTTCTAAAAGTTGCAATTTGACCTGGTCACAGATACCTTGGCCACTGTCATCCATACACTGGTAACCTCCAGATTAAAATGCAGCAATGTGCTGCCTTTGGAGACTTCCTGGAAATCTCCATTAGTACAAAATCCAGCTCATAGTTTACTAACTTGTGCTGGCTATATAGATTACAGGTCTCTAACGACGACATTGATTGCTGGTCCGTTTCCAGGCCCAGGTCAAAATGCTGGTGATTGCCTAAACATCTTTGGTTCTGGGTACCTGGAGGACTATATTCTATTACACAAGCCTATACAAACTTTGCAGCCATCCCTCCATATCAGCTGAAGTTAGATTGACGGTATTTTCAGTCATGCTATCTTGTCTGTGGACTAAATACCCTTCCCAGAAAATAAAACGCAGTGAAGATTTCTATCATTGCTACACTCTAGATAATGGTTTTGCCAATGCTTGATACTACTGTCTACGTTTGGCTCTCTTGCAACATGCCTGTCATTTATTAATGATCAGGAAATCCAACTATGTCAGATAAGACCGGTAAAGTCTGAAAAAGAAAACTGAAGAAAATACCAGTTTATATCAGTTGCTGGAAACCACGGCGGGAGTGGGGGGAGGAGATTCTGTGCTCGAATTCTGCTTGCAGGTTTCCCACAGGCATCAGACTGACCACTGTACGAACAGATTGCTGGGCTGGTCCTGCATCCTGACCTGATCCTGCAAGCTCTGCTTATGTTCTTTAAACTGAGACAATTGTATAGCTTTATAACAATCTCTACCCAAACCCAGACTTAAATGCATTCCCCCCACTTACATTAATGATATGTTTTATAAAATGCTTTAGATCTGACACTGATATAAATTTTTCTAAGAAGCATTGACAGCAGCTATATTTCTTTACCTGCACAAATACAATTCATAAAGGTTTGTCAGAGAAGCATTACTGTCCCATTACACATGCTTAATCTTAGTCACATGCTGCACATAACCTGCAGATGTTGCCTGCTACCCACAGAATAAAAGCAAAGATTTATGTTAATGTAATGAATAATACAATTTTTTTATTTATTTGGGGTTTTTTTGAAATAGAACTTCCTCAAGCAATCATCAATGTCAAACTAAGGGCAAGATGAGGAGTTCACACAGAGACTTTCGCTTCTGGTTTGAAGAGAATTGCTTTCTGATTCAGTGTGACTCACGTGGGAGCACAAACCCAAAAGACACGTATCCTGGTTTTCATCTGAGACCTGTTGGAGGGGATGAAAGTCTCCACCACAGATCTTGAAAGGGCTAGTATTAGAGAAGTCACCCCTGTGACTCCTTGGGCCCATATCACTGTAGACTTTAAATATTGGTTTTAGTACCTTGGATTAGGTCTGGTACCTTACAGGCAGCCTGTGCAGTGCATTGTGGTACTGCATCTTGTTTTGTTTCTTTTTGTTTTTGTTTTGTTTTTGTTTTGCTTTCTTTTTCTTTGGCAATCACTCGTATCTGAGTAAGATTGTCTTCCATGAATATGGTTTTAATGGTGTGTCTGTGACTGTGGAGGCCAATTCTGGATCCACATGTCCTTCCACATTGGGGACATTAAGTTTCTGGGCGGGAGTTGATCACGGTGAGGATTTGCCAAATGTGCCTTCCGCTTAGTGCACTTCTCCCTTTTGTCCTGAGTTGGTGCTTCTTCAAAGTTCATGATGCCTTTTGATGAGGCTATTCTCCAGCTGGAGCTGGGTGGTCACATGCTGCACCACATGCAGCTTTTGAATCTTTTTCAGGGTTAGTCCTATTTAGAGTGGAGTACCATTGGAATGGGGGACGCGGGTGGCACTGTGGGTTAAACCACAGAGCCTAGGACTTGCCAACCAGAAGGTCCCTTTACCTTTACCTTTTACCATTGGAGTAGCCCAGCTGTGAGGTTATGACTGAAGCTAGGTTATCCTGCAACTGGTAAACCAAACCTCTTCCAGGTTCTGCCCAGGTGTTGATTAGCATGGGGACCTCACAATACAAGTTTCAAGCATCCTAGCAGAAGTCCCTCAATGCTAATCTCTGGCAGTGTCTCAGAGATAGGAGTGGAATCCCTGCACTTTGATGGTGATTATTATTTTTATTTAGAATCTGACAGTGCAATTCTATTTACATGTTTACTGGCAAGTAAGTCCTACTATGTTCAGTGTAGCTTACTCTTAAAAGCTGTATGGGAAATGCATCCGGAAGACAAAATGTATCGAGGAGTTAGTGATCCGACACAGTTGCCCTTCCTGCCTCTGTTCCTTCCCCCTCCCTTGCTTTTGCTAAGTTTTTTGATGGTGTGAGAACAGTCTTTAATGTCCTGGGGACTTTGGGAGGAGGTGAAGCCCCCCACACAGCTGCCTTAATCAGCTGTGGAGGATAGTGCTGGGTATCTTCTTTGATGCTAGACATTGTTTTGAGAAAGTGAGGCATTGGGAGAGGGTGGCTAATGGATGACCTCTACTTAGCCAGTCTTGGAAGCCACACACACTATCTATAAAATTGGATGGTTTGGGCAGAGGCTTTTTGAAGCTCATGCATGGACTGATCAGCTGCTGGGCCATGCAAACTGAGGCTACCTGGGAGAGTCACTTCGCCGCTTCTTGAGGGCTTCCAAGTCACAGATTGAAGTGCTTGCTTAGTATGTAGACATTGCTTGCTTTTTTAGAATAAAATATTTAATCTTCTCACTCACTTGTGCATTTTGTATTGCTTCTGAATCTCCTTTTAAAAGAACCACACAAGACAAAGGGCAACTTAAGTGTATTTAGGATTGCAGCCGGATCCTATGATCTGCTTCTCATGCCACTCAAGGTTTTAGAGTTGACTCAGGGTTCCAGTGTTGAGGGTTGCTTTTGATCCCAAGCAGCAAAAAATGTTGATACTTGAGCTTCAGCGCAGAATTTACCTATTGCTTAACATAGTGCAGGAGTTTTGATGCTAGGGATATTTCAGAATAGGGAAGGCCATTGGCCTACCATCAGGTCCTTATGTCCTATCCTGACTCAGAGATGTTCTGAGATGTCTCTTTGGTTTTTAAAGACTAGTCCCTCTGTGGGTTTGTGCACATGCTGTTATGCAGAATTACAAACCTTTGGATATTTGTCAGTTGTGATGTATGGCTTTGCTTTTCCTATCAATGTATTAATCATGAGGTCTTTGCAGATAACTTATTTTTTGAGCAATATGGTGTGTGTGTGTGTGTTTAAAAAAATGCAGCCTAACTGTGGTTTCAAACTAAACTACCAAGGGAATGTAGGATATAATTTTCAACAGGAATTTATATTATTATGTTTCTACTCTGGTGATATTTCACAGAATTTCCCATAGGATACTCAAATGCGTGTTACAAAAGGCAACAGTTATAGCTGGTGCATGTATTAATAAGGAGACCTGTGGAGATCAAGGGTCTATGCATACATTTTCAAATATTCAGAGAGATGCCTTTATATGACCAGGATATCTTAGATTGTGAACAAATATCACCGAAGGAAAATAAAGCTCCAGTAAGATATAAATTTGTACTGGAAAATCACCACCATAATGGTATTGATCCAAGTCACCACTTTCTTCCTCAACCTGGGGCATGTGCAGGGAGGAAAAGGCATGGATAACCTATTGAAGGGGTGGGTTTTCAAATCCAAATCAAGTGATGACATCCACTGTTGCAGATGGCGAGATCTAGAATCAATCTAGATTGAAAGCAGCATTTGAGGGTGATCATAGATGATTCCCAATTGAGGGGGGAAACCACATTTTTGCACTACAAACAGGTTAGTGTATACGTGGCCCTTCCTCTTTTTCCCAGACCTGCACTGAGAGCCTGTGTCACCGACAAAGGAATTAGGAACATGGAAAGAAAAGAATCCCCAGAAGGTCATGGTTGCTGGGCTGGGCATCCGGACTTGGAAGGTAATAAAAGAATGTATCAAGAGAGTTTAAAAACCATGCTCCATCTACTTATGTGTGCTGTGCATGTTCCCACCACCATTTTTATAGGAAAACTGCAGCCTCTCCTACTTTTTAGTCAGAAGTTTGTTGGAAGTGAAAGGAAAAACCTTGCAAAGAAGGAACTCAAGAGGAGCCACTGTAGGTGTATTGATGGTGTCGCGAAAGGGAGAATGCTTTATTGTTATGCATTGTCGGCATGGTGAAAATTAAAGAGCAGCTGAAGAGAAGCCAATTTTGTCAACGTGAAGCAGTCTTGGGACTTGGGAATGGGTGATGTGCCATGGGGAAGGGCGAAAGAAGGCTGCTTAACCCTTCTCCACCCACTGCTTTTTTCGGAAATGTCACTCGCCCACATACAAACTGCTTCCCTTCGTGCGTGCATGAAACTTGCGCCTAAAATTGCAAGTGATGGAGAGGGAAGAGTTTCAGAAGGGAAGTGGTTGGCATTGGATTGACACATTCCCTCTGTTCCAGATCTCTGCCCACCTCATACTGCAGTGGGCTGTTGGGGTTTTCTTTCAGCATTCACATGTGTTCAGCAGTTAAATATAAACACATTTGCTTGGAGCAAACCTAGTTGTTTTAGTGGTACTTCCCTTCCAAATTGTTTGATATTTTAATATAATGCCCAGTTAAAGGTAAAGGTAAAGGGACCCTTGACCATTAGGTCCGCTCGTGACCGACTCTGGGGTTGTGGCGCTCATCTCGCTTTATTGGCCAAGGGAGCCAGCGTACAGCTTCCGGGTCATGTGGCCAGCATGACTAGGCTGCTTCTGGTGAACCAGAGCAGCGCACGGAAATGCCGTATACCTTCCCGCTGGAGCAGTACCTATTTATCTACTTGCACTTTGATGTGCTTTCAAACTGCTAGGTTGACAGGAGCAGGGACTGAGCAACGGGAGCTCACCCCGTCGCAGGGATTCGAACCGCCGACCTTCTGTTCGGCAAGTCCTAGGCTCTGTGGTTTAACCCACAGCGCCACCCGCATCCCTAATGCCCAGTTAGGTTCCAGTTTAATTTGTTATAGAAACAAAGGGTAATTGAAAGGACATCCAGATTGAAGAGACCGAATCAGGCTTTTACAGTCCATCAACCTAAGGAATGGAGCCTGAACAATGCTGTTTTCTTGAAGACTTTACCACCAACACAGAATATCTCTTAAGAAAAACACCTTAACCAACATAACAAAACACTTCTGAGTTATTTGCTGGAAGCTATATTTCTGTCAAACCTCGCATCTCCACACTGAAAGCAGGTCAGCAGCAGGATGTGTCCATTGAAGAGAGATTTGTTCCCACTTGAAGAGTATACACAATTCAGGCTCTTCATTCTGTCTCTTATGTTCTGTGCTGGCTCTGTGTGATCTTGAAAGGTAGCAACAGGACTCTGCAGCACAATACCCCACCAAATCCTGAAAACTGTCGCAGCCCCCTCTCTGCACCATCTGCTTAAACAGCAATGCTCACTCTCTGGACTATTTATCTTTCATTTCCACTGTACTGCACAACAGTGCTTATTGAATCTTTGCCTGCATAAGTGATCATTGCCTACTCCTTAGATTTGTCATACTTCTTTACCTATAATTAGCTTTTCAGGGCTTAGTTAACTCTGTAAAGACTCTATGGAGCTTATCCTACTGTGCAAGGTTCTTTCTTTCCCAGAGGATAATAATTTACTTAACTTGAGATGCACAATGAAATATGAGGAATGTGATTATTTGCAGCAACGCTTCAAAGAACTGGAATGGAGGAAGTTCCTGGCAGCCATGAGATACATTTTTGTCCACCTTAAAACACTGCCAACTTTTTTTAAAAAATGCATTCCTGCAAAGGGGTGTTTTACTCATGTGTAGCCCCTATACATGAGCAGCCGCTTATGAAAACACTTCCATTTCCAGACTTCCACACTGGGAATTCCCAGTGAGTTAAGAGCTGTTGCTCTCAGGTCTTGCTTGTGAGCTTCCCATAAGCATCTGTTTGGCCACTGTGAAAAACTGTGAGAGCTTTCAGCTTTTTCAATCTCCTGAAGGAGTCTTTGCATTCCAAATCTGTCAAGCTGCTTTAAAGATTTATCATGCCAACTGAAGAATTTTAAGTTAGGGTCACCTCTCTGAAAGTGTAAGATTAGTCAAACAGAGATCTCTAACTGCAGAGAGCTCCTTCAAACTATTGTGCAAATTTTAGTGCATTGGGCTAGCTATGTGAGCAAGCACTGGAAATAAGTCCCAAAGAGAATTTATTATACATCCCTGGTGCAGAAATGCAATCTAAAGGTTGTTGCAGGAGATTAACATACTTACACACACAAAGCAGAAAGATAGAATCACAGAACTGTAGAATTGGAAGGTTTCCCAATGGTCATCTAGTCCAACCCCCTCCAATGCAGGAATCTCAACTTGCGGTCTCCCATCCAATTTGAAAGCATACCAGACCCTGCTTCTTTGCAAATGTGCTAGCAGTTTTATTGTTGCACAACTAGGATGTTTCCAGAAGTGAGACCCCTCCCAGAATTCTGGTTCTGAAGAGACAAACACCAGCTGGTCTGAAACATCTGCTGATATCTCTTCCAAAACTGACTTAGGCCCACCCTCAAAGCATAACCTATGATGCAAAGCTTTTAAGGATCTCAACTGGAGAATCCATATATATGATCTCATTTCCCTATAATCTTACCTCAGACAAGACACCCCTGATTCTGCAGAAGGCACAAAACCAATTTCACTTCCCATTTTTCATATCCTGGTGTGCCAGCCCAGATGTCTGCTAAGACCCCTACCTCCAGTCTGGTCACTTAAAATAATTTCTCCACATCCTGTCACAAACCACATGTTGAGGTAATGTCTCATATAAATTCTGCACATATGAAAAAATACCCCCGGTCTTGACAGTTTTGATACCGGACAGTTCCTTACTCTCCCTGAACATTTGTGATTACCTCATTCTGTTAAGATTTGTCTCTCAAAATACTTCTACACTCTTAATGCCAGTGTTTCATGTCAGCTGAGTGGGTTCCCAGAAATGAGCCCCATGGTCATTCGCCTATATTCTTGGGCTTCTGGTATCCCCCTGAACATTTGTGATTACCTCATTCTGTTAAGATTTGTCTCTCAAAATACTTCTACACTCTTAATGCCAGTGTTTCATGTCAGCTGAGTGGGTTCCCAGAAATGAGCCCCATAGTCATTCGCCTATATTCTTGGGCTTCTGGTATCACTTCCCTGTTTCCCTCTCCTTATCCCTCCAATTCAGCAAGGCCAATTAGCAATGCAGCATATTTGAAACTTCCAGTCAGCTTCTTGTTGTGTAATATAATAAAGCATACAGCTTGTGCATCTGGTCTGCCAAGGTTAACCCCATGTAAATATCTCTCCTTTTCTGCCAAAATAATCTTCCCCATAGTTGAGTCTCCAAAGCCAGAGAGGTTGCTTGGATGGGGAGAAAGCATGAGTAATAATACTGTCCATGGTCCATTTTTGGTCAGTTTACTCATCTGCCAAAAACCATCAATATCTAGGAGCTAGGTCCTAGCCATTTCAATCTTAGGCCCTGTAACACCAGTTATTACTCTTTGTGTGTGAAATCATTATGAGAGGTTTTAAAAATAAAACTCTATTCTAAATGTGATAGTTCCAGGCATCCTGCTCAAGCATTCCCTTACTGTTTTGAAGTTCTCATTCAGCACTTGTCTTGCTTTTTGCAGCTCCACCTGCTCATATCTCTCCATTCCTTCAACATCTCAACAAATCAAACCTAATGAACACAATTTTTATTGAAGCCCATTGGGCATAACAATAAGAAACAGTTCAACAAAGTGTCAGGAGAAAGAAGCATGAAAGTTCTCAATTGGGAATGTTCCTTCCAGACATGCTCTCTAGTCATTATGATTCACCCATGTTTGTTTTAATAACCATAAATAAATGGATTCAGACAAAAATATTTGGTTGGGCCTCAAGGCAGCTTTTTCAAGATTTTATTTTATTTTTTATTTTTTGAAAATCAATGCTTTTTGTATATTCTTCACTGGCAAAAAATATGTGCCATTCTAGCTACAACATGTGAGTTACAGGTTCTTTAGACCACTTATGTGAATGTTCTTGCATCTCAAAGACTCACCTTCTCACTTTGTCTGGGTGACAATCTGTATAGTTCTAGATTTCTTAATTTTTTTCTCCCAGCATGCAAAAAGAACTGTGGGTGGGCATTCAAATAATGTGATCCCCCGCTCCATTTGAGAAACTCCAAAGAGAGCTCTACCATTTATTTCTTCTGTTTTCTTGAACATCCTGACCAGCTCTTTTGTCTTAAATGGATATCTCCATTCCCGACACTAGTCTCTTGCTCACTGTAGCTCCTGCCTGCAGAACTGGCAACAAATCTAACTTGTCCTTGACCATTTATTTACTTATATATCAACTAACTTGATATAGCCGCCACATAATACATGTTCTCTGGATGGCTCATAAAACATAATGCAACAATTAAGCTACAATATAAAACAATCAAAATAATGCAAAAGCTAAAATCACAGATAGTAAAAACTAAGCGGACCAGGCCATGAGGCCAAAATAACAAGTTATATAAAAGACCTGCATGAACAAGAAGGTCCTGATGCCTATAATCCTATCTCCACTCTGGCTGGACCCATCTGACTATGTTCCTGACCCTGGACCTGCATCCTGCCATGAAGATGATGCCTTGGACCTGATGTTGCCAGACCTCTACCCCTATGACCCTAATTCAACACAGTCTATGTCTCGCTGTATCATACACAATACAACCTGGTGGCATCATGACTGCAGTTATATAATAGTAGCTGAAGAGTAGAAAGTCAACAACATGTTAGACCAAGAAAATCAACACATTATAAAGAATACATATCTAGCTGCCAAATCATAATATTTCACTTATAAAACACAGAGATTCAATGCTGAACACAGAACGTATAAAAGGGAATGAGTGCATTAAATTATTGTTTGTAATGAATCAGAGATCCTTTGCTCTAACATGCCTATTCTAAACATCACTACTCACTTAATTTATTGAACATGCCAGAACAAATACAAATGTCTCAAAGGAGTGGAGGGAGAGAGCTCAACTGAGAGACCATTCTCTTGTTGACATTTTGCCCCAGGCTCACATTATCCTAATTTTAGATAAATACTGTTGTGCATAAAGGAATGTGAACAATTTGCTCATATATACAGAATAGATTTGTTGACTTAACTAGGAGCCTGTCACCACTATGAAGCAGAATTGTGTGGTAGCTGACAAAGACCATTGCTTTTCATTCAAGCATATTTTGAAAAAGAAAAAGGTCCTTTTCTATCTATGTTAAATTTTAATCTAAGAGTTAACCACCACCACCCGCCACCCAATGTTTGGTCGTTTATGCTTTCACATTTTTCAGAATTATTAATTTAAAGCAGTCATAGCTGACATGCTTATGTTTTTCTATATATCTCAAAGGACGTACTGAGGGTCAAGGGCACCAAAGTCCTTGTCTATCCAACCACATTCATATACCCTGTTAAATATACATGAGTGTAACGTATGGGATTTCCTCATCACAGAAGAAACTGAACTAATTAAATCTAAATTGCAGTAGATAAAGAAGAACTAGAGGATTACTTACTTATTAAAGGGCCCTTCATTTCATTTACAAATTGATCCATATGCTCAATTTAGAAAAATACAAATACAAAATAGCATTTGCTCACGTTTATTAATATTGCACAGAATTTGAAGTTCGCAAAAGAAACATTTGAAGCTATACAGTAGTACCTTGGTTTTAGAACAGCCTAGTTCTCAAACGTTTTGGCTAACGAACAATCAAAACCCAGAAGTGAGTGTTCCAGTTTTTGAATGTTATTTTGGAAGCTGAATGTCCAATGGGGCTTTGGTGACTTCCGATTGGCTGCAGGAGCTTCCTGCAGCCAATCAGAAGCCGCGCTTTGGTTTTTAAAAGTTTTGGAAGTCGAACGGGCTTCCAGAATGGATTCCCTTCGACTTCCAAGGTATGACTGTACAGTGAAGAGGAAAGGAAGTCAAAAATACAAGGAAGCCCACTCTTTGATTCTAAAAGAGTTCATTTATTTTGAAGGAAAACTCCATTCTGATTTTTATGTTTGTCCATGAGGACCAGGTGAGTTCAACTGAACATTTAAACCAAATGAATTGTTCCCGCGCTTTCCTACCTGACATTTTGCTTCCTGAAGGAGGGCCAAAATGGCACCTCCTCTCCACTGCTCCCCTCTGCTCCCCACAGTGCTAAGAAGTTTTGCTGCTGCATGCAGACCCCAAGTCCTGCCTTGGTCTATTCTTCCTTGATGGTGTTGCCTAATGCAAGTTGCTTCACTCTTCTTCATGGAAGGCTGGTTTTATAGGTGGGTTGTGGGGAACTGAGAAGTGAGGAATCTTGCTATATGGATGATAGCCGTGCACATTCCTTTTTCCAAAAAAGGCTGAAATGTTTTCCAGTCAGGGGAGGAACATCACTCACATAATAAAGGAAGATCGTGTTCTTGGGAAAGTATTTTTGGATCTCTTCTGCAGTTTTATGTTAAAAAAGAAACAGTGTAAATCATTGTGGTTATTAATTGCGCTGATAGTAAAATCCAGTGCTCTAAAAGTTAGACATTACTATCTGCCTGTCATTATAAATAAAATAATTTGTTGGTCCCAGACCATTCATAAATCATCAAAACCTTTGAAAGATCAAACAGGAAGGGGTTATCAGACTCCCAGTCTTTCCAAAATACAGCAAAATGAAAACATTTTGCTCCTTTGTGGTGCCTTTATGTAGAATTCCTTCCTTTTGTTTTGTCTTTTGGATCTTCTTTTGTCATATTTCAAAACCTGAAGACTTTTGAAATAGCAAATACCCCCTCTCCCTTTGCTTTTTTACACTTGGTCATTTAGAAAAGGATTGAAATGTGAAACTTTTGTGAAGTCGGCTAAGGTTGCCCAGTAGGAGTACTGCATGTCTTCCCATCTTTTCTGTGGAGTTCAGATGTTTTGGGCATGCTGAGTACAAGAATGCTTATGAAAAGGCCCAGGACATATGTCAAATAGCTTCCAAATCATCTTAAGACATCATCTCCTCTTTGGCCATTTTGTATCATAGCTAAGTGAAAAAGCAAGGGGAGGCATCTCCTCCTCCAAGTCATCATTTGCATTGCATTCCACAAGCTGGAGAGGAAACTTCTAATAGGGAGGGAGCCTCCCGTACTTGTGGAAGATCCCCACACACTTTAGAACTCTGGAAAATTTGAGTTCTGAAAATATACACAGAAGATCCACAAGTGTGGGAGTCTTCTCACTCCAGAAGTTCACCCTCCAACTTATGGCAGACATCAGGAACAGTGTCAGGAGGGAATGTATGGATAGTGGCGGAGCAAGCCAATCGGGTGCCTGGGGCAGCGTGTGTGCCCTGTGCCCAGGGGCGAGGCCAGCCACCCATGGGGCGGGGCAAGTCAGGGCAGGACACTCCTTGGGGCCTCCTCCCACTCAGCCACCCTACAGCTGAGGGGGAGGCGATGGGCGGACCGTTTGGGGCAGCACAGAGCTTGTGGGTGCCCAACCCACTGGGCACGCTGCAGGCCCTGCAGTGAGTGCCACCCAGCATTTTGTCACCCCCTTTTTGTTACCACTGAACACCCAGGGCGGTCCGCCCCCCACTGCACCCCTCTTCCTTTGCCCCTGTGCATGGAGGCCACTTGTCCCTGAAACAGTTTTAAATCACAGTCCCAGAATGTTTAGTTCTAATAAAGGCCAGCCTTGGCAGTTGGCATCATTTGGGCCATGGGACTTCCTTCAGTCCTTCCTGCACACTCCCAGATTCTGCACAAGCTTCCTTTTGTCACATTTAAAGCTTTCTGTGGCTTTGCTGCTCCTTGTTTCTTTGCACTTACTTCTTAGCACATCCCTTTTTGTGACTTTCACTCATTCAGCACTACCACCCTCAGTAGTCCAAAGGCCTTCGTCTTCCCGAAACCACTCCACTCGTTTCTCTTTCTTCTGCCCAAGGGAGTTCGCATCTCAAGACGCCTCTGTGTGAGCTTACTTGGGGTAACATGACTTAATGTGCCTGGTCTCCATTACTTATTCAGGTAGAAGTCACGGAATATGGACATCTGTGTATTCTTTCAATTTAAAGAATTGTTCAAATTGTTTAAATAAATGTTGCGGTAAAACAATAAAAGTTGTGGTAAAGAAAAAATAGTAAAATAAGTTATTTATTTGATCTAGCTAAAGCTCTATTGCTATGACATCTCTGGTGGTCCCCACAATAGATAAAGCTGCCAAGTCTTTCCCTTCTGATAGCATGTAACATTTTATTTTACATTCATCATTCAGAACGTGGAGGAGGAAATATAAACCCTTCAATGTAATTAAGTACATTCTCTGCAGTACAGTGTCACAGCCACCAATTGCAACGGGAATAGCAAAGACAATGAGTCATGTCATGCTGGGGGGGGGGGGAGTTTTATGGTACTGATTTATCTGCCATATTTACCATGCTGCAACAAAGTTAATGGATCTTTAATATGGTTGCCATGTATTCAGTAGTAGACAGTGGGGTAAGACGGCAGCACTAACCTGGCCTCCCAGTAGCTGAGTCGCTGCTGCTTCCTGGGAGAGAGTAGGAGGGCCAAGGTGGCAGAGAGGTCAGCACTAGGCAAATGCAGAAGGAGCATCCTATTGGCTCCACCACTGCATTTGCACTGTGCTGATCTCTTCACCTCCTTGCCCTTCCAGTTTTCTCTCTCAGTGACCCACCTGCCAGAAGGTCAAGTAAACACCACTCTCTCCCAACATCTGGCACAGCTTTTAAACTGCTATAGATGTCAAGGGCCAGGGCCAGGTGTGATGCTGGGAAGAGGCGCATTGCCCATAGCTTCCCTTCACATGTGCAATGTGTGCAAGGGCTTATGTGTCATCTGCAGCAGAAATTGTCTCTGCTGGTTTAGGATTCAACTTAGAATGAAAGGCATGAGACAGTATGGATGGATGGACAGACCTCCAAACCACATGATGACAAAGAAACTTATCTTGAATGTAGTTTCATAATCATCCAATTATAAAATGCATATTTAAAAATAAATAAAAAAAATCCTTCCAGTAGCATCTTAGAGACAAACTAAGTTTGTTTCTGAAGAAATGTGCATACACACAAAAGCTCATACCAATAACAAACTTAGTTGGTCTCTAAGGTGCTACTGGAAGGAATTTTTTTATTTTGTTTCAACTACGGCAGACCAACACGGCTACCTACCTGTAACTATATTTTAAAATGTCCAACCTGCTGGAAAGCACTTGGGGACTGAAGTACATAAAAGTTTAAAAAAAAAAGGCGCATCTTTAGAAACCTACAAAATTCTTTAAAATATATTTCAAAGGCAGCTGGTGTGTCATTTAAGGTATATACATTAGGAGAAAACGGAAATCTTCCATGCTTTCTTGCTGTTTAAAGGATTCACCTCAGTTTTAAGACTGGCAAAACAAGACGTGATCTAACAAATATTTGTATTTCTTCTGTCTAAGAAGGAAAACAATGATCAATGCTTCCACATCTCCCTACAGTCCTCTGGATGTGTTCAAACTCTGTAGGGAAGTATGAAAGCTGTAAGCATTTCTTAAATGCTGAACTGCAACTCCCAAGAGGATGATCCAGCCAGCAGAATATAAATCCTTACTTATCCGCATGGTAAAGGATATAGAAAAAACTTGAATGTAAATAAATGGTTGAAAGGGCAATCCTATGCATGTCTACTCATAAGTAAGCCCCACTGAGTAATTTCCCAGGTAAAATGGAATAGGATTACAGCATAACCTCACAACCCCAACCATGTCTACTCAGAAAAAGTAGGTTCTATTTAATTCAACAGGGTTTACTCTAGGTAAGTGGAGTTAGAGCTGCAGAATTGTTCTCCTAGAAAGATTTCCATTTCAGTGCCATGATCAGTCCTGAAGCCAGACTGGAATGGATCCACGAAGCCAGTTCCCTCCATGCAAACCTGAAGCTGGACCACCATGACCTTCTCAAGCATCTTGCTCAAAATGGGGATGTTCACCACTGGTCAATAGTTGCTTAATATTAGGTACCTGGATTGCACTGTGATAAAAGAAACAAGCAAAAAAATAAAATAAATGACTGCGCTTGATCATTAACTTTTAAAAAAATCACTGGTGTTAGCTTTCACCTTGCAACCTGACAAGGTGTTTAAGGGATGCATTAATGGGCCATTTGACATGCCTGGTCTTCCTGCTTCCATTTTATATCAGTAACCAGAAGACTAACACTAGGTAAATAAAGGAAAGAATGTGATCATTATAGCCAAGTAGTTTAGGGAAAAAATGTGTTTTGACCAGTTTTTCAAAAGGATCATAACAAGCAGAACTCTCTAGACTCTTCAAATACCAGTTACCATGACAACTGGATGTATTTTTAGTTGTTGTAGCAACATATCACACTTCTCAGTAAAAGTGTAAGCTTTTTGACCCTTCAATTCAATACTTCTCTGTGTTAAAAGAAATTGAGGGTTATGGGAGACAAATCAGTTCAATTTAAGCATCGTTGTTATTTTTAAGAAAGCAGGGGATGATGAGTGAGAAGATAGCCAACGAACAAAGGAAAGAGAAATATGATTTCCTCATGAGTAAAGTGGATAGCCCTGTGCCAAGCCTACTGATTGGTAGGGAAGTATAATCAGGCACTTCACAGACAAGGAGGGCTTCCTCATACTTGTAGGGCAGTCCAGGGGTGCCCCAAAGTTGCTTTTAATGAAAATTAAAAGGGGGAGAGGATCCAGAAAATTAACAGACCAAGGGCCTGTGTGTGTGCATTGCACTCATTGTGCCATGGAAACATGACCGCATGAAGGCAGAGTGAAAGTGGGGCTCCTCAGTTTTCAATGCGCCTCTAAGGTTTTCCCTTTTCTTTCCTACAGGCAAATAAGTCTATGGGATTTTGAGCTGAGCACCTTTAAAGTGAATGCCTTTATTGAAGCATATAAATAGGACTTGAGCTATTGCTACTTCTTTATCAGGCCTGTCCTGTGTCTTCACCGTTCTTTTGTCTGTGGATTATATCCAACAAAGTCATCCCGTTCACACAAGGACTTCTGTTTGTGCAACTGAACTTCCTCTCCCTCTCCTTTTCCCATTCTAGGACCCCCAACCCTCTGGAGCAGATTTGGGGAGGTGTGGGGAGCACATGAGGAAAGGAGAGGAAATTCTGTTGCATAAGCAGAAGTCCTTGTGTGAATAGCATGACTTCATGGGGTCACGAATGCGGGGAAATTGATTTAGTTGACATTTAAAGATGAATTTATCTAATATGCACTTTTCAAAACAATATGCAAACTGAAACGCAGCCATCTTTTATAAGTCACACTTCTCCGAATTTTGTAGTGCAGTTTCCAGCCAAGGAACATCAACAAAAATGCATATACTAGGGTTAAATGCATATATTTGCTGAAAAGAACATACAAACATGCATTATACTAGGGACAATATAAATATTAGGGAAAATAGATTTTGCAGAAATGCATATATTAGGGAAATTGCATGCAAAAATGTGCATATTAGGAGAAATCTGTGATTAAAATGCTGATGAATTTTCATGAGGATTTTTTAAAGGAATAATTCGAAAACAGATGTGTAAATCTGGAGGACTGAATTTAAGATGGAATGAAATGAGAAACAGAGAGAAATGGAAGTTGACAGATTCACCCATTCCTAGGTACAACTTACAGCTACTTCACAGAATGCAGTATGAAGACTTCCAGCTGACAATGGTAATATTGTCCTCATGTTTCACAGAGAGACTTGTTGATGTCAATAAATAATCTAGATAAAGAAATCTATTTACTTCTCTGATTACATAGTTATTACAGAGGAGTTATTCATAAAAAAGTGAACATATAAAAATAATGATTCCCATGCGGGAAATGCTTTGATCAAAAACTTTGTTTTCTGAACATACGCTTGTCAGCACAACATGAACTAATCTTGTATGCTGACATTTGCTTCTATTGAATTTTTGTGAATATTTTAGTTCTTTCTCAGTTTCTATGGAAACATGCAGAGAGGACATTAAAGCAGATAAAGTGTTGCTGACAAGAGAAAGTTGACTGTTCTGAGTGGACTGATTAATGTTTGCAAAGGTACTTAAGGATTCAAGGCACTAATAGATTTAGTGCTATTTTCTCAAAATATATTTGATGCTACCAAGGCCTTCTGGTACCAAGGGCTCAGGTGCCCATTTTAATAGGGGGAGGGAAAGTCCAATACTCACCCATATACCTGGTGTGAATAGGCAACGAGGTCCACAGTTCCAGTAACTGCAAATTTCTTTATTTGGCTAGGGCTGCATTCTCACACAGCATACATTTAAAGCACATTTGAAACACACAGCTTCCTCCAAAGAACCCTAGGAACTGTAGTTGATCCTCCACAAAACTACAGTTCCCAGCACCTTTCCTAAACTGCTGTTTCCTGGATGCCTTGAGAGAAACAATGTGCTTCAAATGTATGGTGTGTACACAACCTAGTATTTCAATGTCCAGAGCTTAGCAGTATACTGGGAGGTGGGAGGTTGCTCTATATTTTCCTACAATTTTCTCTTCAAAAGGCTAGGATTCAAGTTAAAATTAATGTACAGTGGTACCTCAGGTTAAGAACTTAATTCATTCCTGAGGTCCGTTCTTAACCTGAACTGTTCTTAACCTGAAGCACCACTTTAGCTAATGAGGCCTCCTGCTGCTGTCGCGCCACCGGAGCATGATTTCTGTTCTCATCCTGAACCAAAGTTCTTAGCCTGAGGTAATATTTCTGGGTTAGCGGAGTCTGTAACCTGAAGCGTATGTAACCTGAAGCGTATGTAACCCGAAGTACCAGTGTATAAGTAAATACCTCAAATAATAAGCAGCATTTTGCTTTTGAATCACACTGGTATAACTTAAAAAAAAACTAAACCCCAACATATGAAGGAAGCTAAATAAAGCAAACATCCTCCACGCTGTGTATAATGCTTCCTTCCAAGACAAATAGATGACAGGGACACTAATATTTGTTGTTAGGTCTGATATTTGTGAAGACTTTGAGCTGGTGGGGAAATCATTTTTATAAAAACATTTTGCTTTTGAAGTTTTGGCTCTTCAACCCAGAATGCTCTCTGGTAATCATTAGTTCAGTCTTCGGTAAAGAGCCCCTTGGCAGTTTGTTCAAACATACCAATGTTCAGCTGGTGGTTTTACGGCTCCTTTCAAGGGTAGGCTGAATCCTATTCAATCCCTTATGGCCTGGTCTTGAAAGGCCACTAAGTTATAAAATAAGTGCTTAAGATTGGGCAATAGGTTCTCATAAAATAGGTGTCTGTAGCTGGAAGTTTTCTAGACCACATTTAGACCCGGGGGCCCACCCACACCTACTTCCAAGCTCTCTTTTCCTCAAACAGTCACAAACCCTCTCTCAGAAAGCTGGAGGAAAATAAATAAAGGCAGGAGGCACAGGCAAGAGGAATACAGCCATCCCATAGCCCACATATGCCTCTCTCTGCCTGCTACCTCCCTCCCCAATCCTCCACCCACTTTTGGTAGAACAAATAGAAGAGGCAAGTGGATTTCCTGAGAGGCCCCTCCAGCAGAGACAGAGGTTGGCTCAGCTCCTTCATACTGTCGCAAACAGCTGAGCCAACCTCTACATCCCCTCCCTATAAATAATATAGGATGATGTTGAATACAACCACAAAAACAGTGCACTATCCCTTATTTCACTAATCTGTGTGCCTTTTTAATGCATATGACTAGTAGCACAGAACAGATGTTGTTATTATGCTGTGCTTAGTTATTTTCCAAGCGGCTTTCCCCAGCAGATGTTCTCATCTTCTCTAACGTTTCTATGGAGACTCTAGATTGCACTGCTGATGTAGCAGGATCCCATAGTGGAAAATAATGATTTAAAAGATGATAGCTGTTTCCCTTGCTCTAGCTAGCAGAGGTAACTAGACAAACTTTCCCCCATCATCCCCTATATTTCCCCCTCCCCAGAACCTCATTACTTTTAATGAACCATTTAATGTGGTCAAATGTCCCCGCCCCCAAGTTTCATTAACTAAGGATTAGGTTGCAAAAACATTCACCTGGCATTTAGAGGCTCACAAATGGAACCTGTGAAAAAAATGTTGCAGCGTGAAGCCTTCCTTCACAACATTCCACTAAAAAACCCCTCCTGCCTCAGTAGGTCCCCCTGTTTCACAATCAACAGTTGGACAGCATTTCAGGGTCATTCAATATATTTAGTTCTTATTGGAAATGCTTTCGACTTTCCCCATTGGGTGTTCCCCTTGAGCCTGAGGTCATCTGCCTCTAGTGTACAGATTGTGGTTTAGTCTACGTAAGTAATATCTCATTTGAATAGAAATGATCCAAGATCTTCTGGGATCGGGGGGGGGGGAGGGAGGCATCAAATGATCTCAGAAACCTTCATGGGTTTTTGGATTGGGAGCATGATCTGGCTTGGCTTCATTCAGCTAGTCTGTGTATGGTGAGTGATAGTCATTATTCTTCTTCAGGACAAAGCTGCAACTTTCCAGAGAGAGAAAGAGAGAGAGAGAGAGAGAGAGAGAGAGAGAGAGAGAGAGAGAGAGAGAGAGATGTTATTACAAAATAGTAATACATTAGGGAAGTTTTTGCCTCCCTTTCATTATTTTTTGAAAAGAGGATAATTGTTAGGGAAAATATTTAGAGGCAGCATTCAAATGGATGACTACATTTATTGCTCCAATTCTTTATCGTAACAAATAGCTCTCCTATTACTGGCACAGCAAGATCCCATTATTTATTCCAGCTCATTTTAGAAGATCTTTGTTCTAAGTTCTTTTTTCAGCTCTCTGTGTTATTGCTGAGAGCCAAAAGCTTTGACAGCTACTGCAAGTATTGTATTATGTTGGAAACAATTGGAGAATTTTCCTAGCAACACAACAGACCCCATTTGGTAGCTTGCTGCTTCTTGCATTTCAAACAATTACGGGCATATTTTAAGAGAAAACTGTGAAATTAAAAATGACGTTCCCTTCTATGGAAAATAAGAAATGTTGTGGGGTGATGGGAAAACAGAACTGTTCCTCTCATGAACACAAACATGGTTCCAGAGACTAGGTTTGCTGCACTTATGTTCCACTGCTTTTGATGGTACCTGTTAGTCATGCCGTAAATTCAGACCCAGTGCTCTGAGTGGGAATGAAGTTCAGGTAAATTAATCTGGATGCAAAGCATTATGTTTTCTCATCATTTTTCTGGGGTTTTCCGAGTGCTATTCTAAGAGCAACTGTCAAGAGATAAGCAACAGAGGCAAGAAGCCAGGGGCAATCTACCAAAAGGGAGCCATACTCTTGAGTTACATGAATACAACTGGCAACCAATCCCGAAATAAATGGAATGTTGGTACAGGAGCTTACAGTAAAAGCTTGCCTATATTTGGCTAATACGAATAAAGCAGTACATGGAAAGTTCATCCAAAGTATTTCTGGTTTTCTCAGTGTGTGTGTTTTTATAACAAATGCAGTGGAGCACTACTGTCTAAATTGGTATTTTCTGGATTTGCAAACATACTATTGTCAAGATGTTCTTCAGCTCTTGCTTCTTAATGGAGGATAATTGGTTTGATTTGGCCAAGCCATTCATACTATCTATTTTTTTTTATGTGTGTGTGCAGTTTCTCAGGAGCTCTACATAGATAGGAGAATATTCATTTATTTATTTAAAAAGATTTGCACACTGCTTATCCACAAAAAATGTCCAAGATGGCTAACACGAATCAATAAAAATACAACAGTTTATTTCTATTTATTTATTTTTAAAAAGCAATGCACATTAAAACAGTGGTAGAGCTTCATGCTATGGCACCGGGGGGCAGAGAGCAGGCGGGGGCAGGGCACGGCACCCACAGGGGTGTGGGGCACGTCCTGGGGGTGGGGTGCAGGGCGCCCAGAGCAGGCGGGGGGGGCAGCCGTGATGGCACCCTGCCAGGATCACGCTGCCGGGGGCAGTACGCTCCCCCCTTACTCCTCTTCCTCTGCCAGTGCATTAAAAATCACCAAATTGTTATAGTTAGTTAAAATTAATTGTCCAAACCAATATGAAAAAAGGTAGCATAGGGAATCTCAGGATTTAGAAAAGGGGAAGTGTGGGACAGCAACAGTTTGAGGAGAATGCAGCATGGATGAGGGGGAATTAAAAGAAGCACAAGGAGTTATCAATCCACATTAAACAGAGGTATGGACAGGCCCTCTGTGTTATGTCCAAACCAGGAATCTTGGTTTATTTTACTCTAGCAAATCACAATTATAAATGAAGAACAATATAATACTAAGCCAGAGAATGTCATTTGCATCCTCGCAGCATGAATGGCAAGAAGCAGAGCAGGCTCAAGATGCTTGGGCTTGGTAAACCATGGTTCATGGCTTACCACAACAGTGAGATTGCAATCATAATGAGAAGAACTATGGTTTGGTATAAATTTGCAAAAAAATTATGCTGTGATTAAGGTAACAGTCCAATGTACGATGGAGCAGCCAATCAAGCAACTATCATTTTGCAAGTAAATTGTGACTGCGCATCCATAGCTGTCTTAATTTGTGCCACCTTTTTCTTTTATAGTTCTGTGCATTTGTGTGTCTACATGAGTGCTTCATACAAATTCAGAAGAGCTCATTATCACCTCCCTCGAGCTTCCCCCTTTTAATTACAGGCCAGTGCTGGAACAAGTAGTTAAATTCAAAGCCAATAATTGTCACATTTTCTTTCACACAAAACTGAAGCATGTGCTTCAGATATGCTGAAAGGTTTGCTTAAGCGTTTCCCTCCACAGAAACTCTACTGTGTGTCAACCTTAATCTATCTGGCCAAATGGTGTGCTATTAAAAATAAATAGCGTTGGTTGTTTTTTTTTTGGGGGGGGGGGTTAAAAAGAAAACTTGTCATTTGCCACTAGAACATAAGAAACATAAGAAAAAAATGACATAACTGTGTGGATACCTTACTAGGTTGTAATTACAACAAAAGAAAATATTGTTATTGCAGTTGTTAGTCTGTATGTGATATAATACTTCCAAGTTAATCTTAGTGAACAAAGGTGTGTGTGCGTCTGTGTGTCTGTGTGTAGCAGAAGCCTCTTCCTTTATATCCCATTACAGATTGCTTTGAGGATGAAGTAATTCTTCTTCACCTGTTGCCTACTTGCATTATTATATCTTTCAGCAAAAATTACGAGAAAAATAACTGACAGCAACTCTCTGGATCCCTTCCAGCCCCAGCTAGATGAGGTCATTGAAACTAGCAGCAAGAGCTAAGCAATACCAACCCCTCAAATGCCCGCAAAAACAAAAATGCCTTTGCCTGGCACTGGAAACAGTCAGTGTTGGCTCCAGGCAATTTTCCTAGGGAAGAGCATTCCATAAATGGGGGCTGCCATTGAAAAGCCCCATCATCTTGTAGCCACATTCCAATGTTATGGAGAGAGCTCATTTTCTGACTCGAGTTGGTTCAATGCAGTAACTAAGGACATAGAAGGCAATCCCAACCCCAGACCTGGGCCTACGGGGGTCTTATGAAATGGTGGGGCCACCATCACATCTGCAGCTCTTCTGCATATGGTGACTGGGATAGGGGAGGGGCACAGGGTGGTCACTGCCCTAATAGAAGCAGCCCAGGATCTAATGAATCCCAGGCTCATTCAGCCCCTCCTGAAGATCCCACCAGTGGCACTTCCACCCACCAACCCAACCTTTTGACAGATGGAAGGGGAAGTTCTGCAGTGGCGGAATGATGCTTGCATCACACCGCTGCCTAACTGGCAGAGATGGGTGTAGATACACCTTTTCCCAGTCCAACCCACCACCATCACCCAGAATGGAGAGTTTGGCCGGCTCTTTAGCTATTAAGTCCCTAGCTCAAACCTTGCCTCTGTTATGAATTCCTCAGGTAGCCTTTGGCAAGCCAATCCCCTTATGCCCCACTTACTTTAGAATTTCAGGATTGTTAAAAGGATTACAAGACGGTGCATGTAGAGTGCTTTGCACATGTGACTGAATGATCCAAATGCTAAATATTGTTAGGCTTCAGGAAGAAGAAGAGAAGAAGAGTTTGGATTTGATATCCCGCTTTATCACTACCCAAAGGAGTCTCAAAGCAGCTAACATTCTCCTTTCCCTTCCTCCCCCACAACAAACACTCTGTGAGGTGAGTGGGGCTGAGAGACTTCAGAGAAGTGTGACTGGCCCAAGGTCACCCAGCAGCTGCATGTGGAGGAGCGGAGAATTGAACCCGGTTCCCCAGATTATGAGACTACCACTCTTAACCACTACACCACACTGGCACAGTAGGCCTCTTTAGGCATTATACTCATGAGTAAATGTCAACACATACATATGTATGTGCAAAGGCCTCCTTTCTGCAGACATTTGTGCTGTTTATGCTGATGCCAAAGGGTGGGTCTTGACCCTCTCCCTTCCTGCACACTTGTTGGCTTTACTTGTAAATATAATCCCTGAAAAGGCATAGTGGAGAAGCAAATCTCCTATGATGTGACTTGATGAAGAAGCCAAGTTAGTGCCTACATAATCTGTTCCTATAATTATCTACCATCATCATTGTCATCTTATTGTACACAGTACTGAAAGGGATGTTAATTGGTTTGCCTAGGGTTACAAAGCAGGTAGAAAAATGTGTATGTTTGCTTCATATGACAGCTCTCTGCAGAAAGTATACAACTGAGTGCAGTACTGTTGTTCTGATCTTATTGTGTGAAGAACTGAAACCCAGGAAAATGAATTGCTCTTCCTTGACGTCATACAACAGCTTCAAGAAGAATGCCTATTATTGATTCAAATTATAGCCTGATGGAGAAACACCTTGGTTTCTATCAAGGGATTTGGCAATGACATGAAGACAAAAATGTTCTACAAATAAATGGCCTTACTGCTCCATACATATGTAGCTGTGCATCTTTCCCCAGTAAAGATTAATAGTGTAAATGATGAGCTAAAGTCTTGCTTGGCACATGTGCCAGCATTTTGTACTCTGTTCTCAGATGACAAATTGGAAGTGCATGTCTTCTTGGAATATAGCATTTGGAAATATTTCAGTAGATCTGTTGAAGAATGGCATAAGAAAGAAAGAAAGAAAGAAAGAAAGAAAGAAAGAAAGAAAGAGTTGAGCTCTGAAAAGGAGAAAAAAAAACAGAGCCAGTCAAATTTTTAGAATCAACATGGTAAATATTTTCTGCCTTATACTGCAAAAGTGAGTTCAAACAAAGCACAATTGCAGGGTTGATGGAGACAGAGCAAACTACAGCTCTTTCAAGTGTTATTTTCTTCTCCCATCTGCGGAAACTGCAATACTGTGGGAAGTTAACAAATGGTGATGACTGACTCTCAGTCACAAAAGAAAAGACTCTGTCACATTTACAGATGAATAGGAAACATATCTCACCATATTACCCCCTGCTTATAGATGTGCTTTTAGTGTACCAAAAATACACCAAGCACCAAGCCAAGATTGCAGCATTTTAGCAGCACATGAAGTACTAAAATATATTGTTCTCAGGGGTCTACACACTGTGTATTTTATGTCTGCGCTAAGCATGCATGAAAACTTGCAAGTCCTGTCTACTGAATCTCTTGGAATTGAATAAGAACATTGGGTACTGCTTCCAGGAGCCAAATGATGCGATAAAAATTTCTCACCGGGGGAAATATATAGGTATCATGCAGTGTATAGTTTTCCTGGGGTGGGGTAGGGGATGGTTGTGGTTTACAAGGGAAAAAAGAACAACTTAGGGGTAGGGGTGGAGAAATCTGTCAATTTTGATTTCCTTCAGTGTCACAATTTTCCAGTCGGATGTTCAGTCCTCCAGATTTCTGCATCAGCTTGTGTATTTTGAGTCCTAGAGAAAATCCAACAAAGTTTTTATGTGGGCTTTTTTGCTAATATACACATTTTGGTATGTACTCTTGCCTAACACATACATTGATATATACATATACACATTTGCCAGTTGATGCAATTTTGTGTGCATTTCACCCTCATTATATGTATTTTTGTTCACAATACTTCCCCTGGAGAGCTGTGTTCCCAAATCTGGAGAAGCATAACTTCTGAAGGAAAACTGCATTTGATTCTCGTATGGTTTCAGAAAGTACAAATGAGGTAGGTTTGCTTTTCAGTGCAAACTGAACTGAATTTCTCCTCCATCCCTACTGGGGGGGGGGAGAGAGCCAACCTCTCAGTCGCATTCTCCCTATTGCTCACTGTGATAAGGGACCATCATGTCCAGGGATGTCCTGGAATACTGAATAGAGGTGCTCATAAAAGCAGATGGCCCTGCTCAGTTTCTCATAAGTAGGTGTAGGTCCGGCACATTCTGTACATGCTGCAATTTAACGTATTGTGATGTATCTTTAAGGCAGAACTGCTATGTATGTGCAGCACCAGCCATTTATGATATTCACAAACCCAGGCAATGCAAATGAGTCGTGCTTCTTGTATTCATGCATGACATAAACACCTAAGGAGTAGTTCCTTTTACTGAGGGGTGAAGAAGAGGAAGCAAGACGGGAGCTGTCAGTTGAAGGCCCCTTTGCAAGCCAACCTGACTTTGTGTTAAGAGAATTTGTCAATCCAAGAGAAAATAAAACTCAGCCTGACTGGCCCACGTAATTGCCAGCCTGCATCACCATTATCAGAATTACTCAACTGATGTGAAGGAAAGTTAAGCAATGTGGAGGTTCTGCTTGACCCCATTTCTGGATCCAACTTGATTTCTTTCCTGCTTGCATAAAGGAAAAAAGTTCCCCAAACAGTAGCTACGACATGCAAAAGATGACCTCTGGAAAATGGACTAATATCAGCCCAGGCTATATTTAGTACAGTGGGACCTCGGGTTACGAACTATATTCGTTCCGGAGGTCTGTTCTTAACCTGAAACTGTTCTTAACCTGAGGCACCACTTTAGCTAATGGGGCCTCCTGCTGCCATTGCGCCACCAGCACGTGATTTCTGTTCTCATCCTAAGGTAAAGTTCTTAACCTGAGGTACTACTTCCGGGTTAGTGGAGTCTGTAATCTGAAGTGTTTGAAACCCGAAGCGTTTGTAACCTGAGGTACCACTGTACTACTAACTAGTGATTTGTTGCAATAAATTGAAACATTGGGTGGGAGAACACTAATAAAAACGGCTGCAGTGTTTTAGCCTTAGATTATTAGAAGCAAGTATAAATTACAGAAAGAAAAGATATTGATTTCAGAAGAGGCATAGAAAGAGGTATTGATTTCACTTAGGAGGAGGTAAAAAAAGAAAATTAAAAGCTGAGCAGAATTTATTTATCCCTCAGGATTAC
Organism: Podarcis erhardii; assembly: GCF_964252035.2. NCBI lineage: Eukaryota > Metazoa > Chordata > Lepidosauria > Squamata > Lacertidae > Podarcis > Podarcis erhardii. Next base: position 39,225,257 of record NC_138512.1, read on the forward strand.
GGAACCTGTTTATACTGAATATAACCTTGTATAAAAGTAGTTGTGGTGGCGGTTTGGGGGGTGCAGGGAGTTCAGTGTAATTTTTCAAGGCTGTTTTTGTGCCAGCAAGAAACTCATTTGCATGAAGGTCAGGGTAATATGCAGTCGTGAATAGTTAACACAAGCCAGCACTCCTAGAAAATCAGTATGGGATCAGGTAAAGCCCTAGTTTAATAAACAATAAGCCAGTTTATGATCTGAATGCTAATGGTCTCCAAGACAATACAGCAAGGTGATAGATGTTAATGCCTTTGCTTCAATATTGAGCACTGCAAGGTCAAGAATTACACACAGATTTTGAAGGCTATGGCGCCAATTAATTAGATAAAACAGGAACTGTTAAAGCAGAAGGGCAGGTGAACTTTAACAGAACCTTGATTATATGTATATGTGCAGTATGGGACACATGCTAAGTAATAAAAGCAGTCCATTAATGTTAAAGTAAGGAGATCATTTTATTGATTGTAGGCATCAAGAGATGTGCCAGACATTTTAAAACGTCATTTGCAAGGGACAGTCAAAATGATCCTGACATGATGTAAGATATAAATATTAAAGCTGGGATTGATTTATTTTTAGAAATCTTGTTTATCTGTCTAGATTTCTTTTAGATTATTTCTTTTAGATTATTGCAAGCACAAAACACGGAGAGAATTAACCCAAATGGCAACTCCTTGACATAGATGATGTCATGGCCACCAAACACACCAATGTGAAATGCACAGATAGATCAAACAGATGTGTCCATGGAATGAAAATGGATAGAGAAAAACAAATGAACTGGGGAGTGGAGGAAAGTCATCAGTTTCTCCTCCCTGCTAAATTATGCCTCTATGTAACCACTGAGGCTTGGGCTTGCCGATCGGAAGGTCAGCGGTTCGAATCCCCGTGACGGGGTGAGCTTCTGTTGCTCAGTCCCAGCTCCTGCCAACCTAGCAGTTCAAAAGCACGGCAAAAAGTGCAAGTAGATAAATAGGTACCACTCCGGTGGGAAGGTAAATGGTGTTTCCGTGCGCTGCTCTGGTTTCACCAGAAGCAGCTTAGTCATGCTGGCCACATGACCCGGAAAAACTGTCTGCGGACCAACCCCGGCTCCCTCGACCTGTAAAGTGAGATAAGCACCGCAACCCCAGAGTCATTCGTGACTGGCCTTAACTGTCAGGGGTCCTTTACCTTTACCTTTTTAACCACAACCACTCAAAGCTTCATAAACTTTAAAAGATTTAAATTACCTTCAGAAACTAACCAGACTCAGACTTTAACTGGCCTCCAAGAAATGAAAGAACTTCAGATGAAGCAACTAGCCCCCCCCCCCCCCTCTGTCTGGCTTCACTCATCTTTGTGAAATGCAGCTCCACTGACCTGCATGACACTGCAACCTGTGTCTTTTACAGCTCATGAAAGAAAGATGCCTCAGTTATTCTTTTCATTTTTAGCTTTGTAAACTTCAAAAATCCAATAAAAATATTTTTTAAAGCTTTAGCAAATGTAATTTTGTATGCAGGTTTTACTAATATGCACGTTATTTTGCAAGCATTTCCCCCCAACACAATGCATGTTGTATGCTATTTTCACTCATTTATTTGCACACATTACAGTGGTGCCCCGCAAGACGAACGCCTCGCAAGACGGAAAACCCGCTAGATGAAAGGGTTTTCCGTTTTGGAGGTGCTTTGCAAAACGAATTTCCTATGGGCTTGCTTCGCAAGATGAAAATGTCTTGCGAGTTCCTGTGGGTTTTTTTTTCCTTTCCCCCCCTTTTTCTAAGCCGCTAAGCCGCTTATCTGCTTATCCGCTAAGCCGCTAAGCGCCTCTAAAAGCCGCTAATAGCGCTAATAGCGCTAATCCGCTAAGCCGTCAATGGGCTTGCTTCGCAAGACGAAAAAACCGCTAGACGAAGAGACTCGTGGAACGGATTAATTTCGTACTTGGCTGAAGAACTGAATTGCAAAATTCAGAGAAGAGTGAATTTCAAAGGACAGTCACTTTTCAGTTCATATATTGTTTTGGAAAGGGCAAAATTGGTAAGTTTGACTTTAAATGCAAACTGAATCCATTTTCTCCCTTATCCCTACTAGACATATTTCATTTTTTATCCTGTAAGTGGTCTGTTGTGAATATCGATTGAGTGGCAAAAGAGGACTGCTGCTTCGTTCCATCTTTTTCCACATATGTCATTTTACATATAATATATTGAAGATGTTTGCTTCCAAATGGCACCTATTCTTTCCACGAAACGTCTTAAATTTCTCTTATTGCAGCAGAACAAAATATATGATTCACTTTAAAGCTTTTTATTTGCCGGAGGATCAAACAGGTTGGAAAAAGAGTACAGGCGCCCTGGGCCCCCAGCCATTTTGTAAACATAACTCACTGGAACTTGCTTGCCTGGCTGATCACTAGAATGGTCTTCAGATGTTCAAGCATGACATTTAGAGCCATCTTTCACAGCTTTAAAGGAGATGTACAAAATGGATATCTAGCACAGAAGAAGACAGCCAAGCACACATTTGTCTTCCTGCCTCAGTCCTACACGGCCAGCTCCTTCACAGCTGCCTGAGCGAATTTGCTGACCTTACCAGGACACAGAGCAGCTATGATGTGAAAAGTTCACAAAGTTTAAATGTTGCTTTCACAGCCTCTGACTTTGCAGCCTCCAATACTACCTGCAATTGGTTCTAACTTTCACTGCAGCTTGGCAAACTGGGAATATGGACAGGGGAGCCCTTCACTAACTTGGGCTGCATACGCATTATATATTTGAATCACTTTCCCCCCCAAACCAACCATTGGAACTGTAATTTACCCCTCACGTAACTCTAATTCCCAGCACCCTTAGCAAACTACAGTTTCCAGGATTATTTGGGTGAGGGGGTGCTTTAAATAAATGGTGTGTGTAGTTCACTATGGCCGTAGTAACACTGATTCAAATTTGAGTCACAGCACACACACACACACACACACACAGAGAGAGAGAGAGAGAGAGAGAGAGAGAGAGAGAGAGAGAGAGAGAGATGCTCCATGGAATACAATGAGACTTATTCCTAGGTAAATGTATTTAGGTTTCCAGCCTTAATGTCACTAGGGCACAATCCATCCTGATATGAAGCCAATTTCAGTGAGAGAGTTAATTGTGTGCCTAGCTTCCTATCACTGGGAATTATATCTGCTTAAATTTCCCTAGATTATGCACCATACACCCCCCCAAAAAACCCCCCACCTAACTAGACTTTTTTTTTACTATTGCAGCCAAACTTAGTCATACAGCAGTTTAACATTCCAATTAAATTTGCTTCTTTTCTACATAGGAGTCCCATGTAAACATGAGAGTCATAAAAATAATGTGAGCCTTAGGCGGTTCCAAGAAACTGCTACACTTGACACTGTTTCAAAAAAAGAGAAAAAAGTAGAAGGATTTCAATTTCCAGGGACAGAAAAAGAACTTCTAAAGCCTATAAAGTTCAGGGGTTAACTTACAGCTTTCAGATTTTGAATATCTTCAAAAATTCATTATGCCTGAGTGTTTTAAATCTGATTGGTGTGGAAATCTGACTGGCTTGTTGCTGCTACTTAGCTCACAGAGTGCTTGGCTACCCCAGGCAAACTGTCTTTGAAGATGTGCTACTTCCTCCCAAGTGACACATTTTAATGAAACTTCAAAGCAATTTCACTTCTCCTCCTGATAGGCAGCATCAAATAACAGATGGCTGTGTCTGCTGCTCTCTGATTCAGACAGCTAGATTTTGTAAAATGGAACAGAACAGTTTAATGCCATAGCTATCTTGTAACTTCACAGTTGCTGCAGGGAGATAGCTGCAGCCAAATCCACCATATCTTTCAAGATAACTAAAGATGAGTCCCTTTTCACCTGCTCAGACTCCACAAAGGTGGGAACCACCTGGCTGCCAGGACTGGGCCTTTATTACAGTGTTGCATGATGATGTCACAATGTGGGTGTACAAACCATGTGTGATACATTTCAGGCCCTTTGTCAAATTTCATGGAAAATATACCTTATTACCCTATATTAGCCAGCCCAGTTATTAAGGTCTGCTGGGAAGGACTTCCTTCAAGTTCCACTAATGGGTGATGGGGAGATTGGGTACGGCTTTTTCTGTGGTGGCACCTCCATTAGATAACTCTCTCCTCTCAGAGGTACAACTTGTGCCTGTTTATATGGCTGAAGAACCATTTATAGGGAGTCAGCATATGTGGACAGCTCTGGGAAATTTATATACTGCTTAATTATGGTTAGAAAGTTAGATTAGACAAATTAATGGAGAATAAGGTTATCAACGACTACTAGTCACAATGGCTATGTTCCACCTCCATTGTATAACCCTTTCGCTTTTAAGTTCTTACTGGCAAGTTTAATGTACTGTGTAATTTGGCCCTGAGAAAGACTCTCCTCCCTGAAAGAGAGGGGAGTGGTTGTGGGCGGGAGCCCGAGCACCGCCCAGCAGGGGGCATTTGCCCCCTGCCTCCAGCTCACCTGGCTGGCGCTCACGCCCCCCCCCCCGTGGCCATCCAACCAGGTGCCACGGAGGGGGCGTGTCCAGCAGCCTTTTGCTGCAGCGCCAGCCTTTCTCTGGCCTCAGTCCTCGTCGTCCCGTTGCGAGTCAACTCATCAGGATCTCCTCTTCCGCCCAGCTGAGCGACCACGTGGAGCCTGTACTTTGAAGAGGATTTTTAAAAGGGAAGTTTCGTGTTGTTGCTGTTGTCCAAGCTAACCCCCTTGCCTGTACCTTTGCATTTCCCTACTGCTTCCCCCTCATTCTTCCTTATTTTCTCATTTAGATTTCCAAAGCCTTTTCTCATTGTTTCCGTCTGCTGAGCTTATTTAGTTCTGGAAATTCTACGTTACCCTTTAAGACTTTACTTCTAGTGTTCTCTGCCTCCCGACTATACTGCCTAAAGTCCTCCTTTTGTTTTGGGTGCATGTTGCTGGGTTAGCGACTTTGTTTTTGCCACAGTGCAGTTTTCTTCACTGCTTGGTTACTTTCCTTTTATTGGTATTATTTCGCTGTCTTGCCTCGGCACACGTGTGCTTGCAGCTGCATCTGCATACCTACTATCCTCTTTGCCTCAACACATAGCATCGAGGCTAGCTCTGCTCCTTACTTTGCCATTGCTGCACCATTTATAGTTGTTAAAGTGGTTTGTGCGTGGTTGTGAACAACGTTGCTTATCCTCTCCCAGTTTCTCCAGCTGCATTTCTGCCGCTCCTCCCCCTTTTGCCTGCCGACTCTGTGCGTTTAAACCCAGCCTCTCTTTGCCTTTTAAATAGTATTTTGTTGACGGGCTTTGCCAGGCAAAGCTGCTTCTGCCCCTTGGGGTTTATTTAACTAAAAATCATGTTGTTGCCCCATTTTGCTTCTTTATTGCTTTAGCTGTAATCCTTCCCTTTTGTTTGTCCTTAAGACGGTCGCTGCGTGTATTCTGCTGGTGTCTGTGGGTTTGCTTTGAGTGTCTGCTGGCAGGAGGGTCGATCTAAACTCATCCTCCTCTACTGGTCTATTGGTGTTTTGGAACACGTGGTCAGGGCGTTTTTTGGGGGGCAACGTTTCACCTTTCTGCCTTAACAGACTTTATGCTGCACTCCCCCCCCCTCCCACGCGTCCACAATTTCAGGGGGCGGCTGCTCCTTCCAAGCCTCCTTGCAGACTACTGTTATTGCCCCCATTTTCCTTCTTTATTGTTTTAGCTTTAATCCTCCCCTGTGCTCCGAGCTCCCCCCCTCTACCTCCCCCACCCGCTTGGTTTTAAAGTGGGTATTCTGTCGTGTATTCTGTCCGATGCCTGCTTGGCGGGAGGCCATGGCACGACCCTCGGTGACAGCAGGAGGTGAGCCTATAGTTGGATCAGCATCAACAGCCTCCACCTACTGGTGAATAAACCCACTTGTTTCAATCCAATGCCTAAGCCAATGCCTTTTCCATTGCTGTAATCAATAAAGTTGTGGCCTTTTCTAGCCCATTAACCTTATATCACATGTCCTTGTGTCTTCATTTCACTCTTTGCAGGGTCGGGTCCTCAAACCACAAGCATCCAGTTATCAGGGAAAGTTGTTCACTCATTTTGGTTTGAAGCCCTCTTTCAAAGTTGAGTAGCTTTGGAATCACTCACCATCCAGTCTTAGGGACATGGCAGCTCATTCTGTTTCTATGACTTCCCCCTAACTGTTAATTTTCACATTGTATGTGAGCTTTCACATGATATAAAAGCCACTTTTGGAACCACAGAAGAATATTGTGCAAGTTTAGTGCTCATTTCTGTGTTATTTGATTCCAGAAAAAAAATCCATTTGTAGATAGTATGGAAATGAGTGCTAAACTGGGGCTATATTCTGCTATTAGTCTTACATACAGTGAAGTTAGTTTAAGACTAAAGCTTTGAATTCATGAAACAGTTATCACCAGGATTTATTTTCAATCAAATGTTTAGTTTGCACTGTAAACCAGTCACAACAAGCAACAGCCACCACTTCTTTCCCGCCTTGCTTTTCTCCAAACTGAAAGATGCTTAGTGTTTATAAGATACAAGAAACACCCATAATTTCCTATAAAGGGTATTTCCCCCCTCAGTCTAGTTAAAGCCTGCACTTGAGGCATTGTTCTCCAAAGGCAAAACACTAGGCTAGGTAACACACCCTGGTAAAATTTCAGAATTCATTGTGAGTCAATGCTTTCAGTGTGGTACACTTAACGTTCATCAGGATGACACATTCCTAGAAAACATAAAAGTTATAATTAGCTTTCAGTACCCAGTACTGCCATTCACACAAAGTCAAGACATCATGACACTCCTGAAAATGACTAGCAGCTGCATAATTCACCTTATTATCATGCAATGAATAAGGTTTAATGTTTTATTATGTTTTTATATATGCTGGAAGCTCCCAGAGTGGCTGGAGCAGCCCAGTCAGATGGACGGGGTACAAATAATAAATTGTTGTTGTTGTTGTTAAAGATCCTTAAGAATTAGCCAATTTAGCATGTAATGCATATTGACGCCAAATAATTTCTTTAGATTTATAATCATTAAATGCAAATTTGGAAATAACAGGTACAGTGGTACCTTGGTTCTCAAATTTAATCCATTCCAGGAGTCCGTTCGACTCCCAAAATGGTTCGAAAATCAAGGTGTGGCTTCCGATTGGCTGTAGGAGCTTTCTGCACTCAATTGGAAGCCATGTTGGACGTTCAGCTTCCAAAAAGCGTTTGCAAACCAGAACACTCACTTCTGGGTTTGTGGTGTCCGGGAGCTGATTTGTTCGTGAACCAAGCCTTTTGACTACCAAGGTACCACTGTAAATAGGTTTGAGGGGCTCTTTGATTCCAAACTGTCATTAGAGGTCCGGATTGTATCAGTGTATGCGGAACTAAGTAAAAAAGTTAGGACTGCAGTCAGGGAGAGATTATTATATAGGATATATATGTGGAAGGCACAGATTAAGGGAACAGCTATCAGGAAGTGGTTCAGCACAGAAGGTATAGAGGAGGAAGGTCAGAGGGAGCTAAAGAAAGCTTGTTTAAATAAAGTTCTTTGTTTTATTATACTCCTGTCTGATCCTTAATGATACTTAACACCACTTGAAGCATGAAGGCAGTGGTTTAGAAGTAGAACCCAGTTGAAGCAACAAAGGAAAAGAAAAGAACAAAGCAAGGATTTTTACATCTTGCAGAGAGGACTGAAACCCCCAGCACCACTGAATTTCACTGCAGCTAATCTAGCCCAGGCATGGAGGCCCTGGAAAGAAGAGTTTGAACTCTTGGAGAGAGAGGAGGAAAAGCATAAAGTAAAGCTGTAATATTACCTTATTGGAGACAAGGGAGGAGAAGTATGCAAGTCTCTTGGCCAAAGCACTGGCAGTACTCTGGAGCAGTTATTCAAGGCACTGGATTAATACTGTATATCCAAAGAAAATGAAACTGGGGAACACTCTCAACTCTTTACGATGCAACAGGGTACTGAAGAAGTGTTGGGTGTTTACTTTGCTATATTAAGGACCTGTAATTTGGGGGACTATAACAGACTCTCTAATCAGAGGTAGAATTGTTTTGTGGGAGAAGAGATCAGCATTTGCATGGGCAACTGTTGTGAGAAGCAGATTTGACACGGCATTGCTACCTGAAGACAGGCAAGGCAGCAGAACTTCGTAAAGCAAAAATTAGAATATTCGTAGACACAAAAAAGAGAAAGGTGCATGCTGTCCAAGAGTCAGGATATCACTACAAATAAAATGTACAACCTAGTGGAAGGGCATCCAGGATAAAATGCCTGCATTGTGGGAAACAACATGTAAAGATAAAATAAAAAATGCCCAGCATATGAACAGTAGTGATGAGTCTGAGCACTAGGAGCCTGTTCTGATTGCCCCAGTACAGCATGGATGAGCAGCCTAGTTATTGTCGGCAAACTCTCAGGAAAACTATGCATTTGTAACAACCCTAAACCTTTGAACGAAGCACTAAAACATAGCCATTATACACTATCAGTCATTGATGATGTAGTATGTGACCTTTCCTGAGCCAAGGTTTTCTCAATGTTTGATGTAAAAAATGGATTCTGGCACACAAATGTTGACACAGTCAAGCTAATTGACCACATACGCAACTGCTTTTGGCAGAAACTGTTGGTTGTGAATGCCAGTGGACATCAGCCCCTCTCCTGAAGTATTTCAGCATCAGCTGAATCAGAAACTAGAGAATGTCCCAGGCCTGAAAACAATTGCTGATGACATACTAATTGTGGGAGAAGGAGATACTGAAAAGGAAGCAGCAAGAGGGCATGACCAAAAGTTAAACATGTTTTGGGAAGGTGCAGAGAAACAAATATAAAACTAAACCTAGATAAAGTCAGGTTAGGACTAAAGGAAGTGTCATGCATTGGTCATCTGTTGAAAGCAGAGGGTCTGAAAGGGGACTCAGCAAAAGTAGAAGCGACCCAGATGATGCCAAGACCTATGGATGTCAAGGGAGTTCAGAGATTTTTAGGAATGGCAAACTACTTGGCAAAGTTTTGCAATGGGCTCGCAGATCCGTATAAGCCACTCCAACAGCGGACAAATAAAGAGGTAGAATGGGAATGGCCAGAAAGCCATCAGCAGGCATTTGAGAAGATTAAGGACACAACAGTACATAGAATCAATAAATATGCTGCAGTACCTGCTGATTTCTTGGTCCCACTTACAGGCAATACAGAAAAGTAGAGCTCAGGACAAGAGTCTACAGATAGTCAAACATGTTATCCTTGAAGGCTTGCTAGAAGTAAAGCATGGGTGGAATCTACACACACATACAAAACACTGTGAAAATGCTTTTTTGGAAAAACGTTTTGAAAAATACATTGAATTTTGCATAGCTCAGTCTCGCCATCTAGTGTCACATTTGTAAATTGCACTTTATAACACATTTAAAACGTTTTATTTGCAGCTGTATCTCTGAGTCTATGGACTCTACAAAATGCACACACCAAATGTTTGCCTGAAGATAATTAGCCACAAAATCTGTTGGGATACTGCCAGGGAGACGGAGGCATCAGGCAGGCCCCCAGTTGTCTCCGGACGATCACCGGTCTCCCATGGAACAGCATCAGTCAATTACACCCTTTCAGCAGAGCCTCCACAATGAAAGATGCAGACAGGAGAGCATATTTACAGCTTTATTCAATGTAGATCAGAACAAAGGAAAAACATGACTGCTTGCCTCCGTGTCCAGGAAAACAGCCGGAACAAAAGCTATATACAAGACAGAAGTTTCTAGCGAGAACTGGAAGTAAACAGGCATGTGATACACAACAATCATGCCTGACCCTTTAAGGTGGAACGGAACTATTTCCTAACAAAATCAACCTTTCTTCCCTGATGCCAAAAGACTAATATTATTTTAAAAGAGAAACATTGTTCTGAAGCCTGCCTAGATCTTAGTTCTCAAATTCCTTAATTCCATGGAACATTGCCCCTTCCAATGGAACGTGGGCCAGCCCTGGGCACTTGGTTTGAGCATCACCTCCAACTGCTTGTTTAACATCTCCAATCTTTTTACTTCAGTCTTTTTATAGATCTCTGTTTAAACTTATAAGGATGACAGGGATATGAAATCCTTGCCTGATGTTTGTTTTGTGATGCTTTGCTCAAGCAGGTCATCACTTGTTGCTGCAATTCCTTGAGTGACAGGCATCTATGTGTGAACTTCAGACTCCAAACTGAAGGGCTTAGGATCTGATTTGGAACAGGGTGAAACAGATAATAAACCAAACATGTAATTCTAAGGCTGAATACCACAGCTGAGTCACATTTGGGAGAGGCAATCAAGAATGAAGGAGAAACTGAAGCAAAGCAGGTCAAGGAATAAATCTGGAGTGTGGTGAGAAAAGGTAATTGTATGTCTCTCAGGTTCCTGTCTTTGTCAAGTTAGTGTTAATGCAGATGTCCTAACTTGATTCTTTTCCAGTACTGCTCTATATCTGAAAACTGATTGCTTTATGGCAAAGTTACTTAAAGTGTTTACTGTTTTCTAACTCCACAAATCAATTTAGAATGCTACAGCAACTGTCAGTCACTATCCAACCAGCTTAGTGTTCAAGAAGAAATACGTATACTATTTAATTTATTTCCCTGGCCGGTATAACAGATCATGAGATAAATTAGATTTTCCATTTAAGGCACTACAGTGGCATGGCTGTTGTCCTTAGAGCACTTAGAGTAGGTAAAGAATGTGAAAGTCAATAATCCTTAGTTGCCATATCCTTTATTAATTACTAGCACAGTATTTAGATATACAGACTCTCCCACACATGCGCAACATACATTTCTCTTCAGCTACAGCTATTTCACACTTTTCTGAGGGCAAGTTGCATCTATTTCAGCAAGACCAACTAAGAGTTTCACAGAACCTGGAAAACTCATTTATTATGAATGCATATTTTTGTGGACCATAGCCCACTTGCATCATTAGATCTGAATTGCAATAGCTGCATTTGAGAAATGCAGAGGGGGAGAACACTGGGAATAGCCATGCTGAATTCCCAACAAGCAGCCTAGGGCTGCCATCCAGAAGGTGGGAAGAGCATATTAACTGATCCTCAAAAGGTTCTTCAAGGTTTGCCACCTCTTGGAGAGAGTCCCAACTGACAGATTAAAAGAATCGCTCATCACATCCAAGTTGCACAAGGATCTCTAACTAAAGCTTTCAGGGATCACATCTGTCAAAATAAAGGAAAGAAAGTGGGAGACTGTGGAAGACAGGAGTGCCTGGCGTGCTCTGGTCCATGGGGTCACGAAGAGTCAGACACGACTAAACGACTAAACAACAACAACAACAATAACGTCATACCAAGGCAATGGGATTCCAGGTTCTCATTGGACTTAAAAGAATCCAGGACAAATAATGAAGCATTGCCTTGGGACATTGGCAATCCTGGCAAGACAGATACACTATGAGTGCGTGTTCCCATGTCCAAGAAATCTTTTGAGTGTGACAACACTGGAACTCTCCATTGGCATCAGAGAAGCGCCCACTTAGAACATTTTTAGGCAGCCCTATCCAGACACAAAGATGTTGATGTATTTTGATATCTTTTTAGTCTACTGTTAAGTTTAATGATCCTTTAAACACTTTAATGACTTTTTTTACTGTTTTTATTGATGTTAATAGTTCTTGTAAACCACTTATAGATTTTTTTTGCAAGCAAGTCTGTAAATTTTCTTAAATAAAATAAATGAAACTGGACAATGTGTATGAGTTCTTTGCAGCACACTGCAGTCAAGCAAGTACAGTGGTACCTTAAGCCAAGGTACGAACTTAATTCGTTCTGGAGGTCCGTTCTTAACCTGAAACTGTTCTTAACCTGAAGCACCACTTTAGCTAATGGGGCCTCCTGCTGCTGCCGCTGTGCGATTTCTGTTCTCATCCTGAAGCAAAGTTCTTAACCTGAGGTACTATTTCTGGGTTAGTGGAGTTTGTAACCTGAAGTGTCTGTAACCTGAAGCATGTGTAACCCGAGGTACCACTGTATTGCTTTGCTTAATATTCAGGGGAAAAGGCTAGAGCCTACTAAAGCATGGGAGACACCGGACTAAAACTTGGCCCTCGCTCTCCGTAGGCTAATTCTGCCAAGAACCGAAGTGTGCTTGTTCCTCAACCTTCTTCTCAGAAGATTTTTTTGACAGGGAGTCTAAACAAACATCCCAAGGAACTATTTAAGCCTAATGGATACAGTTACAGGGCAGGCAGCTAGGTTTTATAACACCGGTCTTCCTTTTCCAGTAATGTTAACAAGGTTTTAAATACATGGCAGTTAGACTACTTTTCACATATTTTAGAAGCTTCTTTTTCTCAAGCCAGTAGGTGGTCGCGATCCAAAGGACGGATATATGCATAGGGAACTGTGCACTCTCCTGGAGCTCTGCTTTTTCTCTTCTCTGCCGCACTCCCCAAGGTTTGCTAAGCAGACACAAGGCAATTGTTCAGCTGCACAGTAGCTTGCCTGTTTGGCGATGAGAACAGCTATGGCAGAAGGAGAAGGTGAAATGAAAGCAAAGCTTTGGCAGGGTACAAATTTGTCTCCTGCCATGCACATATCCCGTCCTTTGCACAGGATCCTGGATCCTGTTCTTTGTACCAAATAGCCAATATAAACCCTTCCATTTCATGCATACTAATGACAACGCCCCCCTTCCACCCAGACACACATATGAAAATATGAGGCTATGGTTGCCATTTGCACATCTTCACTAAAAAAGAAAAGGGGGGGGCACACCAGGAAACAGATTTGTATAAAATCAAGCATACAATATGCTAATGTATATCTATAAATGGAAATTTAGAAAGTTACTATAATTTATATCTTTTATGCATTTATGACATTTGTATCCCACCTTTCCTCCAAATAACTCAAGGTGGCATCCATAGTTCGCCCCCCCCCCGTCATCTTTATCCTCACAACAATCCTGTGAGGTAGATTAGGCTGAGAGACTGTAACTGGCTTGAGGTCACTCAGTGAGCTTCATGGTCGAGAAGGGACTCCTAATTTCTTGCCCAGGTCCTAACAGTTTGTCTGGCTGAAGGATAAAAAAGGATGTGGAAGGGTGTATAGAAATGGCCATTTTCCATCCTTTCCATGGTGAGCGGGAGCTGTGGCTGATGCAGCACCTCCCTCATCTTGCCCAATGTGCTGTGTCATTTTGGGACCACTGCACATCCACCTTGGCCACCACAGAGGCTCATAGGTTTCCCTCCAGGCCCAGCTTCCAATGGGCCAATCCACAGCGGTCTAGGGGGCATGGCTTGGAGAGCAGACCTGAGAGAGTCAGGCTTCCCTCAGGTCCGCCTGACATCCATTCAGCACTAGTCTACTGTCCAAAGGTAAAATTCAAAAGATTTTTTTTTCAATGTGAATGCGTGTGATTGTGAGGACTCTGGGGGTTTTTCTGGCAAATGAGCTATTCATCATGAAAGGTCAAGGGTCCATAACAATACCGCTTTGAATTCCTTAAAAACACTTCCCTCTTTCCCTTGATAATAATTCCTAGTTCTCAAGTAGAAAAGTTGTAATTTTCAGTGTCCTTGAAAACATGACTGTGGGTGGTAATGCTACGAGTTTGTCAGTGAGATGACTCATAGCATGTTTTTCTTACTTTTAACGGAATTTAGTGCCATTAGAGAGATGTTATCTTGACGTCAATGAAGACTAAAGTGCTTGCATCTTTAGATGAAATAGCAGCAGGTATTCTCAGAACACACTTTAAAAAAAAAAAAAAAAAAAAACCTGCCCTGCAAAAAAGACTTTTCACAAGATATAAGATAATACGATCCCGATTACCTTTATGTCAGGGCTGGGTAGGGATGCTGCAGCATTGTGGTGTTTGGTCAAAGACTCCAGAGCTTTACAAAAATGCTGCACCTGAAGCAGTTTGTGCAATACCAGTCTCAAGCTCACTTGTACAGCTACAGTCCTATGCACAGATCCCTGGAAGCAAGCCTTACAGAACAAGGGGAGAGTTAATATCTGAGGAAGCTCCCCTAGGAGGAAAGGTTGCAGCATTTGCAACTTTTCAGTTTTGAAAACAGGTGAATAACAGGTGACATGACAGAAGTTTAAAAAATTGTGCATGGCATGGAGAACATAGATAGAAAAAGTCTTTCTTCTGCTCATGTAACACTAGAACTTGTGGAATGAAGCTGAATGTTGGGAGAATTGGGACAGATAAAGGTAAAAAGCAGGGCTTTTTTTTAGTCAGAACTTGCCGGAACTCAGTTCTGTCATCTCTCAGTTGGGCGCCATTACCACTATAAGAGAACAAGAGAGGCATTCATTGTGAGTTCCAGCACTGCTTATTCTAGAAAAATAGCACTGGATAAAAAGAAGTACCTTTTCACACAGCACATAGTTAAATTACGGAACCCGCTCCAACAGGAGGTAGTGATGGCCACCAACTTGAAAGACTTTAAAAGAAGATTGGACAAATTCAAAGAGGATGGTCAATAGCTACTAGCTTTAATGGCTATGATCTGCCTCCATGGTCAGAGGCAGTAATGTTTCTGTATACCAGGTACTGGAAATCACAGGAGAAGATAATTTTCTTGTGTTTGGTTCATGCTTGCAGGTTTTCCACAGGCATCTGTGTGGCCACTCTGAGAACAGGGTGCTGGAGTAGATGAGCCATTGGCATGATTCAGCAAGCTCTTCTGTTCTTTTGCTAGGTAACTTATGCTCATGCTTGGGAGAAAATTGGCACTCTCTCACTCCCTTTCTCTTTTTTGTGAGCTTGGAGAAAGTACATCTTCCTCCATGGCTAAGGAGAGAGAGTGAAGTAAAGTACATGTGTGAAGAAACAGCACATGGTACTATAGAAACAGACAGAATCAGAGAGAGACCTGCAAGTTAGCAGAAAGTGAGCATGTTCAAGGCGACTGGTCAATTCAAATTCCAAAGTAGACTCACCTGATATTTGTGTCGTAGACTGATGAGCAGATTGAAACATAGAAAGTTTTGAAAGGCAGACCACCTCACAATAATGTGTTGGGTATTTTTGTTTTTTAAAATGTGTGTATTCTCCACACCTCCACACCCCCCAAAAAATATATGTGTGCCTATGGCTCATAAGCAATACCTACTCATTCAGCCGTATTCATTTCTCCCCTGCCAAAATTGGTGCAGACATATATGTTCATCTTATTCAGTGCAAAATCTTTTCTACAATGCAGAATATGTTTTATTCCCCAGTTAGTTAATTTTTTACAGTCTTCCACTAGGAAAATACACTATCTTCTTTTAAGGCGATGGATACTGGTTTCTGATCACCAGAGCACATTTAAAAGAGCCAGTAGCACAGGCCAGGGATAAAGTGCCCACACTCTTCATATTGGAGAACTCCCACATGGCTAAAACAATACAGCCACCCCAGTTTGAAACTGGCTAAAGTGAAATTCTCTAATCAAAGTTGACTGTGGTGTTGAAAAAATGATTTGCTTTCCTAAGGTTAAATGAAGCCTGAAATATGGTGTAAAAGAGATTGTAATCACTTTCTGCCATTGTAAAGTGGAGTGAATCACGACACAATTTTCAAAGGTTAATTTCCAACTAAGAAGGCATCTTCTAGCCTGCCAGTCTGTTGATGATAATAATGGTATAAGAAGTGCAGTTCATTGTCAAAATGCACCTTGGCTTTGGAAGATTTTCTGTGACATTCTAACTTGGAAATTTTCGTATGGGAGTGACTTCTGGTCAAAAGGCTCCTCACATAAATATTGCAGGGCCAAGTCACCATTTGAAGACTTTGTCACCTCAGATATGCTTGGATATATTAACTGGCCCTCTGGCCACAGGAAAAAAGAAATAAAACAATGCAAGATAGGAAAGGAAACAGGTTCTGAATGACTCACACTTGTGTTCCACAAAAATAGCCACCTATGAAAATCCAGTTCAAAACACTGATATCTATAGGTTATCAGCTAAGTTGGGACTAACTTTGCCCCTTGTATTACATGGAATGGCCATTCCTTTCTGAGATACTAGATCAGAAGTGGGGAATCATTTGCTCCACCAGCAACCATAGGCTGAATGGTAGTGGTGAGCAGGGCCAGAGGCAAAAAGTAGGTGGAGCAACTAATGGGGCTCTTGCCTTTGTAGAGGAGGCTACATTCCAGCCATGCAGAACTCACAGGTTTCTATATGCACTTCCTTCCACCCCCGTCCAGGCAAGCAAGAAGCAATATATGAGCTCAAGAGCACATTCCACCTAGTCAAAAGCCCTTCAGGAGATGGAGCAGGGCTTATGGCGGCTGTGGCTTGGATAGAGCCCCAAAGGCAAGATAAAGATGTCTGGATCAGGCACTGAACATTTCCATTGGCATGTCTAAAATAGAGGAGGGCACTGCTTATGCCTAGTTTTTATTTCTTCACATTTATTTTACTTTCACATTTAGACAATACCTGGAATGTTTATTTCAGGAGACAAAGGTGTCTTTATACTAAGCAAATTACATGGGCACTCTAATCACAACACTTTATGATATTAAAATAGAATAAAATAGCCTAGTAATAAGCCTTTAGATGCAATCTTATGAATAAGTAATTGTGTCATTATTAAACTTCTATCTGCATACATTATTGAGGAGATAATAACCATTGCTATAAAAGTGAGTGCACAGAACTACTATTCCAAAGGTTTTCAATGCATTAAGGACTAATAAAAACCTATTCAGTGTTTAGGAGTCTCACAGAATGAACTCATTGTCAAGGTATGATCACTCCTAGACCTCCTTCCACTCATGAAGCACAAGGCAATTATAGTGTGCTTTCATCCCAATGGTTTCTGAGATGGTGGGGTTGACAATTCTCACCAGTGCAGGGGAAAGGTTTAAGCAACACACATTAAATGTATGCATATATGTAACTTAGCATCTAATTTGGCTCTGAAGCAAGATGGAATTTGAATTTGGAAGTTTTAATTTTGTGTGCATTCAAAGCACATGTGACTATGCACACATGCATCACTGCAAGGAAGTGGCATGGAAAGGGGATGGAATGGGGACAGGGCCATAATGGACGTAATGGGGCAAGGCAGACTTATATGCGTTCTGCCACCACACACAATGACCTAGAATGTAACCCCCATGCAAATCAGGGGTTGCCTGTATTTTACAATGGAGAATGCATAGTGCTTCACAAATAGGAAGAAGTGTATTGGTGAGCATAATTTTAGAACCATTACATCTAAAAACAAATATTCCTACTTATCAAGCCTTTAAAGGAACCTGGTGATGCCTCATGGTTTTTATCTCCAAAAGGTTCCAGAATGTTTTGCATTGTTAATCATTAACACATCTTCTGGATACTTATTGGAGAAAGGATGGAAAGTATACAGAGTGATTAATGACATCAATTTTCACCAGCTTTCCAGTTGTGCAAACAGCTCTCAGCTTTCGCAAATCTAGGCTGAGATCCATGAATAAACACAACAAACCAGAGTTCAAGTCTTGGCCTTGAAGAAGTGGCAAATTCAGTGATTTAAAATAACCTGCCAGTTCAAGACTAGAGTTAAGGCTCTCTTACATTGGCTCAAGTGCCAAAAAGACTGGAAACTGGATGCTAAGGTTGATGCCTTTACAGATGTGTCCCATGATTAGAAATGATGTTGTGCAATGTCACAAAGGCACCTGCACTTTTCTATGGTATTTTAAACTGAAATTCAGATGCAGAGGATAAAGTGACTGAGGCCAGCAAAGATGCAGGGAAAGGTGCATGTGTGGCTGTGTTGCTGTCCCCCATTACAATTTCCTAGATTTCCAGATGTACCCATGGTCCCCCAAAAGTTGATGAAGCCTCAGTTAACCACTGCATCACAATGTCATGCCCCATAACTAAAGGAATAAACATTGCACATAGCATCCAATAGGCACTTCCTCAGCAAATGTGGTACCGGCAAAATGTTCACTTCAAAAACCAGTCTTGGCATATCCTTCCTTATGTTGGCTTTAATCACTGTCATAAACTTCAATGAAGAAGGAATACCTTAACTTTTGAACTGCTGCTCAGAAATCAATATAATTAATGAAGAATTGCCTTCCTTGACAAACCTGAATAAAGTACATTAGTAGTTTTCGCCAAACTTGGAAAGAACTATATGATATGCATATGACTGTTTAAAAATTGAAGAAGATGACAAAATTGTCAGCTCTCAGCAATGTTAAACTCACTGTACATGTGAAAAAAAAATTAGATAAAAATAATTACCTCATCAGGTAAATGATATGTGCCAATTTTATGTTGTTCATTCAACAGGTGCCATTTTTATAATCTATAAAGAAGACTGAAGCTCCTTTGGGTCATATTAAATCACTGATCTGAAGGAAGCTGAATGAGTGACATGCTTTTCACTTCATTTTTGTGCTTCCCAAGGCTCAGGCTATTTTACCAAGATCCACAGGAAAAGCAAAATGTATGCACACATTTTGTCCCGTGGTCTGTCTTCAGGAATCGAAGCAGGTGGATCTAGGGAAGAGGAAATGGAGGAAGTGATCAGAGGAGATGGTGCTCACAGCATGTTCTCAGAAATCCAAATGTGCCCAGGGACCTTAAAAGCTTAGAAGCTCATGGTGTAGAGACAATACTGAGCTAGATGAACCAGTGGTTGGACTGAGCACAAGGCAACTTTCCATTTTCTTTAGTACTGAGACAATTCAGGAGACCTGCACCTATAACGCACATTTTGGATATGAATGTAATGTGGAGGCATACATCTATGCTTGCAAGAGGGAAAGCAAATGATTTTTTTGGTACCTTCTTTTCTAATTCACACCAAAGTCTCTTTTCCAGAGCAGTAGTACAGACAAAGACTGCCCTAACAACAACAACAACAACAACAACAACAACAACAACAACAACAACAACATTATCATCACTGCTTGTTTGAAACTGCTTCTCTTCTGGGTTTGCTTAGGTGAGCTGAAATGGAAGTAAGTTCCAAGCATTTTCCTCTAGAAGCCCCAGAAGAAATTTCCTTGCTAAAGAACATATCTCAAAATGCTTTTGAATACCAGTTGCTACAAAACCCAGGAGGAGAGAACAGTCCTCCAATCCTGCTTGTAGGTTTTCCCCGGTCATCCGGTTGACCACTCTGAGAGCTGGACCAGATGGGCCACTGGCCTGATTCAGCAGGCATGTCTTGTGCTAAAATGTGTCAGGAATCACCTGTGCAGACTTTCTTCATCTTCATGTGAGTAAGCTTCCAAGAACTGCTATGTGTTATCTCATGCCAAACTACTGAAGCTCTCTGTTTTTCATTGCAAAAGATTTTCATTCCCTTAGTGCAAATAAACTGGATAGCATGGAAATGGTGGTCACGATTCCGTGTGTCCCTGCAGGTAGCAGGTGACACATTTGAAGAATTTCACACAATGTATTCTATTTCTGCCCCAAAGTTGCTTTGTTTAATGAGCCATACATTCGTACAGCTGAGTGGTGTACAGAACAGCTTTGTGGAATTTTTAAGTGTTGAACAACACTTTGGTTAAATAGATATAGTAAACTAGTACATAATGCTAAAAAATAAATAGTAAATAGTAAAGCTACACAGAGAGACATATATATTGCTCAAAATAACTCTTCTCCCCCCCCCCTCTCACACAGATGGCTTTTATACGATACATGAAAAATAGTAGAGGTTACCATAATATTAATTAATGATTTGAACTGGATAGCTTTCTTCCCTAGCCCACTCAGTTTCTCTGATCATCCGAAAAGTAAGCAATAAATAATTCATGAGGTTTCAGAGGGGCAAACATTTTGGGGGAAGTTAAAAAGGTGAAGCACTTTTAAATCAACATCGTAAAACTTTGCTTGTGTTGATTCTGAACTCACCACACATTCCGTCCCCCCCCCCATCTCTCATTCATCTGGAAATTACCTGAATAATTTGCACTGATGGGTTTTTTTAAAATATTATGATGACCCTGTTAATTTTCAAGTGAAACACATAGGGGTATATTATTCTGTCCCCTTGATCCTATAGCCAAGCCTGAAGCAGAGAATCAGCCATGCCTTAAAATATAAACACCATTATTTATTTCTCTACTAGCATGAATCTTGCATGAAGTTATAAAAAGAGATAGGAAGGAACGTTGCCCCCAGCTTTTGGAATTATCCCCTCTCTTGAAATCCAAAAGGTGTTGACTTGTGTTGGGTTTTGCATCTGTTAAAGACCTGGTTTTTTAACCA
Organism: Podarcis erhardii; assembly: GCF_964252035.2. NCBI lineage: Eukaryota > Metazoa > Chordata > Lepidosauria > Squamata > Lacertidae > Podarcis > Podarcis erhardii. Next base: position 39,245,519 of record NC_138512.1, read on the forward strand.
AGCATTTGCTGATTTTCATACCTAGGGCTGCATATGCAATGAAGCTGTCCTGTTCACACAAGGACTGCCACATGCACAAAAGAACTTCACCCCTTCTCTTTCCCCATCAGTTCTGGTGTTTTCCCCAACCCTCTGGAGCAGATCTGGGGTGTGTGTGCAAGGATGCACGATGAGAGGAGAGGGAGGGGAGGGGATAATTCTTGGAATAAATACATAGAGGCTGAGCAACTGAGCAACTCTTAACACCCAACATTCAACATTTATGTTCATAAGGGATGGGGATAGAGATTTGAGTAGGGAGAGGGGAGAGATTCAGTTCACTTCACATTTAAAGGTGAACCTACCTAATCTGAACATTCCTGAAACCATATTTAAACCATAGCTGTCAACGTTTCTCCTTTTTTAAGGGAAATTCCCTTATTCCGAATAGGATTCCTCGCAAGAAAAGGGAAAAGTTGACAGCTATGATTTAAACCAAAACATAACCATCCTTTGAATTTCACACATTTCCAAATTTTGCAGTGCATGTATACAAAAATGCATATGCCGGGGCGGAGTGTGAATAAAAATGCCTATATTGTGATCCGAGGACCCGATCCCTGCTTGGGGAATAAAGACACGTGGACACAGAATGTAAGGTTAATGGGTAAGGTAAAGGCCACAACTTTATTGATTACAGCATGTGAGAAGGTATTGGCTTAGGCATTGGACCACAGAACATTAGACTCCACCCACTCGTCGAGGGGTGAGTCTGAGGAGGGGTTAACCACCAGTAGGGGAAGCCTGTTGATGCTAATCCAACTATAGGCTCTCTTCCTGATGTCACCGAGGGTCGTGCCATGCCCCCCGCCACACGGGCTTCGGACAGGATCCACGACCGCCGGATTCCTTTAGTGGAATACAGAAAAATTGTCGGGGAAGGCGATGGCCACACCTTGCCCCCCAAAACACCAACAACACATTCCAATGCCTAACCGCCAAATACCACAAAAGTTGTGACGGTTGCTACGAGGTAGGCGAAAAAAATCAAGAGGCCGGGCCAATTTAGCCAATTGGAAAAAACTCCTACCAGGCCCCCTGGTTAAACAGGGCGACCAACCAGAGGTCCATAGCAAAGTCTCAGGAACAGCTAATCTAAAGGGAGTGGAGGGTGGGTGACTCGAAGAAAATGTATGTGCAATGGTTGGGATGGCTGGCGCGGCTGCGTTTGAGCAGCAAGCCACGCCCCTGCCGAGCTTCCCTATTGGGTGCCCAACCGGGGAGGGGCGTGGCGCCAGCCCTGGAGTTGAAGCAGGGGGTGGAGCGCCCCCTGCATGATGCAGGAATCGTCTCCCGCTCACAACCCCTTCCCTCCTGGGAGTAGGAAAGGCTTTAGTGAAAATAACATACAAAAACATGCATTATTCAGGGAAAATTGCAAAGATATGTATACTAGGCAAAATTCTGTACAAAGTGGCACACATATTAGGGGAAATTACATACAAAAATGTGTATTTTGAGAGAAACTGGCACTAAAATACTGGTGAGTTTTCATGATAAGCTTTTTTAAAAAAACAAATTTATCAGGCTGATATCTAATGTGGAGAACTGAACTAGAAAAATGAGAAATGGAAATTATCCCATCCCTAATTTGTTAACTTGGTGTCACAGGATAAGTAAACCAACACACACAAGTCTGAACAGGAACTGGGATGTTATGAAGGAAAACAAGAGAGTGGAATCAATGGAAGATGAAAGTTTGCCTGCTTCCCCTACCGTTTACTTACAATAACAAACTACATGTCACAAACACCTCACTTGGATGAGAGATTCTTTCCGCTTTTGCCAATTGAAAAGTTGCGCTCTGGAATTGTGGCAGATGGGCAGAAGGAACATAGACTGGCCCTACCTTTCCTGGGCTGCAGATAAACATAAAGGTCACTAAGCAATCTCAGTCTGTCTCAGTTCTGTTTACAAACAGTAGCAGCTAGAAATAGGCAGAGATGCTTCATCTTTAAATGTCCGTTTTTATTTCTTGGCTTCCCTGGGGAAAATGCCAGAACATCACCAGCTTATTATGACAAGAATCAGAGTTGGAAGGGACCCCAGAGTCATCTAGTCCAACCCCCTGGGCAATGTAGGAATCTCAGCTAAAGCATCCATTACAGAAGGCCATCCAACCTTTGCTTAAAAACTTCCAAGGAAGGAGAGTCAACCATCTCTCATGGGAGGCTCTTCCACTTCCGAACAGCTCTTACTGATAGAGTTTTTCCAAATGTTTAGTCCAGCGGTTCTCAACCTGTGGGTCCCCAGATGTTGTTGGACTACAACTCCCATCATCCCTGAGCTCTGGCCTTGCTAGCTAAGGGTGATGGGAGTTGTAGTCCAACAACATCTGGGACCTACAGGTTGAGAAAGGCTGGTTTAGTTGGAATCTCCTTTCTTGTAACTTGAAGTCATTGGTTTGAGTCCTACCTTCCAGAGTTGGGGGGGGGGAGCATGCTCCCTCTTCCATGTGACAGTCCTGAAGGTATTTAAAGATGGCCATTTTATCTCCTCTCAGTCTCCTCTGGTGGTGGTTTATGAGCACTTTGAATGAATGAATGAATGAAACACATTCTCCTCAGGACCATTTTCAACCATAAACATGATAGAGGGATAGGAGGCACACTGTATTCTGCATTGTTTCATTACAGACTCAACACAACAGAGGGTCTACAGCTAATTTACGTACAGTGGTACCTCGGTTTACGAACTTAATCCGTTCCGGAAATCCATTCTTAAACCAAAACCATTCTTAAACCGAGGCACGCTTTCTCTAATGAGGCCTCCCACTGCCGGTGCCCTTCCACTGTTTGGATTCCGTTCTTAGACCGAGGTAAAGTTTGCAAACCGGGACACTACTTCTGGTTTTGCGGAGCTGGTAAAACCAAATTGTTCATAAAAATGACTGTTCTTAAACCAAGGTACCACTGTATTTGGGTTTTGCATGTTCAGATCAGGAGAGGAAAACTTGTTGCCTTCCAGATGCTATTGGACTACAGCTTCCATCATCCCTGGTCTTTAGCTATGCTGCCTGGGGCTAATGGGATTTGGAGTCCAACAATATCTGGAGGGCCACAGGTTACACTATAAACTCATAGATCTGACCGCTTCAGTTCTGTATCATTTGCAGTACACTTTAACTGCTTTGAAAAAAATTCAATGAAGATGGTGGAAGCTGGGTTTTCTATGGAACTGGTTTTTGCAGTGTTGTCCATCAGCTTTTCTTTTCTTTTTTACATTATTATGGCAATAAAAATTCAATTTAATTCAATATAAGATGCAAAGGATCTTGATGGAGGTCTTGAAGAGTTACCTCTGCATGAATTGCAAGCAAAAGAGATACCGTATATCCTTTTGATGGCATTAAGGCTGCACTTTTTATCTCTCTTGCCAGTTTGGAAATACCGGTAACTGCCTGAAACACAGGCAACTCTAGCTGTATTATTTAATCTAGTTATCTAGTAATATTTTACAACAGACACCCATCACCCATTGCTCCATTCCCCTAGTTAGCTGGTAAACCTTTGTACAATCCTCTTTACAGATTCACACAGAGTGTAATATAACAAGTACTGTTATCATACTGGAGCAATCTTTGGAATTAGAAAATAATATTCATTGGGGAAGGATTTATTTCTGGAGTTGGTTAAAAACCAGTGCTGATGTTCAGAATGCAACTGGGACTCGAGTTTCACATCTGTTAAATTGCTCAGTGGCAGCACACATCATATTCCATCAACTCAAGAAAAAATTCAAACTACTGGACAGTTCTGAAGTCCTCTCGAGTTCTGTTAAGAGAAATACTTCTGAAAGATTTCACTTTCAAATGCAATTTCACTAGAAAGTTTGCTGTGGAAGTTAGGAAAACTGGCACATATCTCCCAGGCTGTCACTATAATTCTTATCTCCAAAGCAAACAGATCATTTGAGGATTGGGAGTAAGACATTCTTACTCTGATACTCGAATGATTTATGTATTTATTCTAAAAGTACTTAACTGCTTTAGTGATGGAATCTGAAGGAAGATGATACACAATATTGGGAAACTGTTTTGCAGGATGCAGCTTCTGGTGATTCCAACAGTTTTCCAGTGATGATCTTTTTGCTATGCATGCATATGTCTGCAGTCTATCCACAATCTAGCAAGGGGCAGAGGAAGCATATTCAACCCAACGGTTGCATTTCCTTTTGGGCAACCTTCTGAGAGCCACATGCCAGAGGTGGGCAAGGCCAGAGGAGAAAATTGATGGAGGACCAATGTAGAAAGTGACATTTGTGCAGTAGAGCAATTACGGCACACACTTTTCTATCCTATCTCCAGTCAAACAGCATTCTTTAAAATCACATTGATTTCAATGTAATTGGTATGCATATGCTTAGATGTTGCTGCTGAAAATCATTGGACACAACACGTTCTCACCCTTGGTTGATTGTACCTCAACAGCACATCTTTAAAAGCTTTCTACCTTGGTTCTTAAGTCCATAATATGTAACCTACAAGATTCTGATATTCGTACAGACTGCTCAGGAATTGTGCCAGATCCATGAATCAATACATTCTCTTTTTTTAGCAGGGAGAGTCACTTCAAAAACCTTTCTTCCAAATGAAAAACAAATGTGGGTGAGGATATGTTTTTTTGGCGTATAGGTAGCATTTTCCGTTTTGGCTCAGCACTAGTAAGCTGGACCATGAAATACATCATCGTGAGTGGGAGGCAGGAAGAAGAAGTCCTCTACTACAACTTGGAAAGTGCCTGTTTGTGCCCAACACACATTCAGGTGTGTTGTTTGGGAGCAGTGAATGACTAGAATGAGATGAATGTCTGTTAAAGATGTCTGCAGCTTTACTGGGGTTGCAGCATATCAGAGCTTGGCATGGCATAGGGCAATGATCCTCTCAAGGAGCATATGGCTATGAATGGCCAGTAGTCCTGATGGCTATGTTCTACCTACATCACTGGAGGCAGAGTGCCTCTGAATTTCAATTGCCAGGAATCACAATTGGGGAGGGGAGCATTGCTACACTCAGGTCCTGCTTGAGAGTTTCTCATGGGTATCTGTGATAACAGGATGCTGGACTAGATGGGTCATTGGGCTGATGTTCTCATCATCTGTTGGGCAGACCATATGCTTGGCAACCTGCTGATGAACCAGGAAGGAGTTGCTAAACTCTTAGCAGCCATAGGAATAACCCAGGCTGTGGTGGGTCTATCAGCAACCTGGGTATGTGACAGCTGGCAATAGTCCATCAAGATAGGGTCAAGGCCTTAATGTGCCATTCTCTTGTAAGGTATGGATCCTGCCCAATACCGCCCCTCACAAGTTGCAGCACCGCAACTCAAAACACACAGGCTTGCCAAGGGGATGGCAAAAGCCACGCAACCCTGGGGCAACGTGATGCTAGAGAATGTGGTGCTAATATCCAACACCAAGATGAAGGTCTACCAGACTTGCATACTGCTTTATGGAAATGAGTCATGGGCAACTTACAATCATCAAAAGCCACACCTCAGTGCCTTCCACATGTACCGTGTCAGGAAGATTTTGGGTATCACATGGCAGGACAGAGTCTCAAATAAAGAGGTGCTCTCCCAAGCCCGCATTCCCAGCATGTTTGCGCTCCTGTCTCAGTGACGTCTATGCTGGCTTGGTCATGTCTACAGAATGGAAGATGGCAGGATCCCCAAGGACATGCTCTATGGGGAGCTGGCTTCAGGCACCAGGCAAACTCTGTGTTACAAAGAGGTCTGCAAATGTGACATGAAGGGAACTCCTTGCAAACGGCCACAGTGCCTGAAGAGATGCTGCCAGTTAGACAAATGAGCTAGATGATCCAATGGTTTGGCTCAGTATAAGCCAGCTTCCTATGTTCCTATGGAATATTTCTGTGTAGAAGAATACTTCACTTTCAGTAGTCTCTTAGGAAATGAAATGTGTTTCTCATAAGATTACCTCGGGGGGGGGGGATTAAATAGCAATGCCTACTGAATAATTAATGCAATTAAAAAAGGTTTATATTTCCAAAGAATGTGCTACAGGGAAGTCGTTTTCTGAACAGGAATGAAGGCTAAGATGTACACATGTTAAAACAATAAAGTCAACAGCGAGATCTAACAAAGGTCTAATAAGCAACAAAATGCCCAATCATCCTTCTAGCGTGGAATGAGAGACCAACGTAATATTGAAAAAGTTCTGCTACCAAAATAATGTTCAAAAGAAGGTGGAGCTTCAGAAGAATAATTGTACCACACGGTTAATCCAAACTCCTAAAAAGACAGTATTGCCTTGAAGAGTGGGGGCTGTGTTTGTGGGACTTTGTTGTGGTTGTTGTTTAGTCATCTTAGTTGCGTTTGACTCTCCGTGACCCCATGAACCAGAGCATGCCTTGGAAACTCTCATTTTCTTCTCAAAGCTTCTCCTTTTTTATGTCCATGGAGTTTTCATGGCAAAACACTAGAGTAGGTTGCCAGTTCCTTCTCCATTGTGGGGCTTACCCACTACTAATTAGGTTGCAGTCCCTTGAAGACTACAGCCAGCGTAATGGTGGCCAAGCATTATATAACAAATCCCCCAACTCTGGAGAGGGTTTCCCCACCCCAAGGATTCAAGGGGTTGCAGGCTACAGAAGTGGAAGAGAAATAGCAGTCACTTGAGCTGCCTTCTGCCTGCATGACCTTAGGATAAAACCCAATGTCTTCTGCACATGCATGTTTCCTTTTGTGGTCATTGCACATGTATAAAAACATTAAACAATGATTTACATACAGGAAATTTGAATAAAGACTTCACATGTATTTTCTTAAATGCCTCAGACAAGGGGATCTATGTCCCATTGGAATAAGATTCCTCCGAGCAATTTGAGGCACTTCTCCCTCCCACTGCTAGCCTGTGCAACAGATTCCCCATTGTTCAGGCTCCCCAGAGCAGCCACAGAGGGGTTCAAAGAGCAGCTGTAATAGGAGGAACAGAAGAGATAGATCAGTTGAGCAAGCTGCCTTCCACTTGTACAATCACTTGTTACAACCCATGTTTTGCTCTTGTTGGGTTGTAGCTTTTCTAGATTGTGTTCTGTGTGTACGCTATCAATTATTCTACTGAAAGAAGTGCACTTTTTTTGAAATATATTAGCTGGCTGTGCAATTTTGGTCAAGAATTTCAGGGTATCTAGTTCTTTGCAAAAAAATGAGAATATCAGCAGGTACTTCCCTACTTGGTTGTGAAATAGTTTCTGTTAACCTATTATAGATGCCGTATCACTGGAAACCTACAGCTGCTGTAGAAAGTCAGATTAATGTGCTGAATCTGTCAGCAAAAATAAGCAGGAAAGGGGGAGGATTTGCACTGAAGCCCATTTCATTTGCAAGGCAACGTTCTATTGGGGTTTCTTTGCATACACAGTTGCTGTTCATGGGAAACATGGAATGGAATACAAAACTGTAATTCCCTTATTTATTATGCCATTCAAAGTGACATGCCAGTGCAAAGGGCAATAAAGAGTGCACTTGTGTCTTTTTTTACTTGGGTACATGCAGTGCTATTTTTCTAGAAAAAGAGGTGCCGGAACTTACCATGATCGCTTCCCTTGTTCTCTTACAATGGCAATGGCACCCACCTGAGAAGTGCCAGAATTGATTTCTCATGAGTTCCTGCAGGGGAAGAAAAAGCCCTGGGTACAGGAACATATGCAGCTCCAGTGTCAGTTAATGGAGCAATCTCCCAAGTCTTCTTTGTCAATCACTCATAGCCAAGTAAGATTGACTTCCACAAACATGGTTTTAACAATGAGTCCGTAAGTGACTGTGGAGGCCAATTCTGGACCCACACATCCTTCCACAGTGGGGACATTGGTTTCCAGGCGGGAGTTGATCACGGTGTGGATGTGCCAAGCATGCCTTCCTCCTAGCACGTTTCTCCCTTGTGCCCTGAGATCGAGAGTCTTCAAAGCCCATGAAACCTTTGGTAAAGGCTGTTCTCCACCTGGAGCACTCACAGGCCAGTGTTTCCCAGTTGTCAGTGTTTATACTACATTTATTTGCCTTGAGACAGTCTTTAAACCTCTTTCGTTGACCACCAGCATTACGCTTTCCATTTTTAAGTTCGGAATAGAGTAGGTAATCTCTCAAGTAACTTGCATAGGAGAAAAGAAGAAATGATCCTGTTGCCATGATGCATTTGGTAAAGACTTTACTCTGGTTCCCAACTGTACTGGCATATCCAAAGGGTTGCATTAGAGTTAATCTCTTTTTCTGACCTTTTACTTGCTGGAAAGATGTGACAAGAATCAGTAGGAAGACTTGACAGTAGGAAACAATTTGGCTGCAAAAGATCATTAAATGTAGGTATTTTCTCTCTTTGGCCTACAGGTGCAGGTTCTCTTTAGACAAACATACTGTAGGTGCCATTTAAGTTTAAATTTAAAAAGATGAGCAGAACAATGAAAGCTCATCCCAGGTATCCTGTCAGACCAGGAAACAGTATGCCAAGCTTTTGTGTACAGGTAGGCCCTTTCTATTCAAATGGCCACCAAGAGCGAGAGGCCAACTGTAGCATCAGAAATTCAATAACCTTCTCTTCGTTTGGCAGCTTATTTGTTCACAGATAAAACACAAAGCACACTATAGGCAATCAGAACCACCATCTGTGACTCTCCTTTCCTTTGTGGAAAGACAGCATAGGTGGGGGGGGGGGGCAAAAGGATTTCAGAGTAATAGAGAATATTTATATTCCCTTGCAGAGAGATAAACACCTATCCTGAAACAATGAATAATCTAAGCCATTTAAATGAAATGGGAGTTCGAAAGACTACTATCCATCTTCTGTGAATGTTAATATAGAAACCGTAACAAATTTGGTAGAGCTACAGCTTGGCCATAGAGCAACATGCTTTGGATTATCTACAGAACCAGCTTCCAGTTCAGCTTCCAGTTTCTCCAATTAAAGGAGCTCTTCTATTGTTGTAACTCACCCTGGGACCTTACAGTGAAGGGTGGGTAAGAAATATTATAAATAAAAATAAGTTTTAAATTAGCAATATTTCAAGCAGAGGGTTACTCAGAAATCACTAAAGGAGACTAAAGACAGCCCACTCGCTCCACACAGAATGCTAAGGAGCTTCCAACTAATGATGATATAAGAAGCTGCACTATATTGAGCCATTGGCATTGTCTACATAGCCTGGCAGGGTTCCAAGCTGAATTGTTTCCCAGTCAAAGGACGCACTACTCCCAATAAAATATTTGAGGAGGCTGAGCCCTCCCAAAGTTGATAGGCATTGCCATTCAAATAGTGTCATGCGCCACATCTTGTGATTATGTGGGGTGGGGCTTTCCTGGGCTCCCCTCCCCCTGATATTTTATTCAAGTTGGCACCTCCTGTTCCCAGTCTGACCTGGAGATATCAGGGATTGAACATGGAACCTTCTGCATACAAAAGAGATCCTTTTCCACTGAGTCGTGGCCCATCCCAAAGAGCTTATGGGGGTATTCTATGGATGTATCCATAGGACTGTCCAGTGCTGTTTTTATAGAAAAAGCGGTGCCAGAACTCACCATGAACACCTCTCCTCATCCTCTTAGAATGGCAGTGGTGCCCACTTAAGAGGTGCCAGCTGAACAAAAAGCCCCAGGACTGCTTCATCACCTGTTCCACTCCTATACACATAAATTCAGAAACCAAAGTTAAATAATAATCAAGCTGCTATAAAATTATCAGTTTCCCCTCCCCCTTCCAATAAATAACAGGCATGTTGAACATACAGATTTCTGCCTTTCTAAGGAAAGGGATGTTAGCAAAATAACCCCATGCTGACATTTTCCTATTTACTGACAAACATTTCGTTGCTGCAATTGTGCCATTGCTCAAAGGCCAACAATGCATAGATGGTTCCGGATTTGGAGAGCATTGAAAGAAGGGTTATTAAGACTGCGACAGACGAGACTAAAATATACCTAGCACCACACTGATTTGACAACCTGCCATAATAGGTCTAATTGGTACGCAAAGTGCATTCAGAAGCCTTCTTGAGAACACTGCCAGTTGTGAGAAAAGAAAGAATAGAAGATGCTGCACAAACAAGACGGTTTGACAGGCATTGTGCACGTGCTTGTATAATCCCTCAGAAGATGCCTATTATCACTGGAAAGTACACTTCTTCCTCCACCTACGGAAGGTAGTGTTGGCTTCAATAAAAATTGCTCAGTGTCTAAATCTATCCAAATACATGACACATTGTCTGCTCTACCTTTCTATGAACTTTTCATCTTGAAAAAGGGGGGCGGGGGGAGGATAGCTTACCATCTCTCATTGCAAGCAGGACCTATAAATCTGTTCCAGGATCAGACACAAAATTCTAGAGGGAAGGAAAATGTTTTTTGGTTCTTTCCCATCCACTCAAAAGAAAACAGCCCCATCTTGAGGAAGATGGAAGGAAACATGAAGCAAATTATTTGAGACGTATTACAGAAATAAGTTCAAGGTATGACTGTGAGTGTACAAAGCCTATACAGCCCTCTTGATTATCTCAGTTTTATCTCATATTTGTTTAATTTCTAAGGCTTTTAGCATAGTGGTACCAGTAATTTGGAACCAGTCAAACAGGCATCTACAATTTTGACATTTTGTCACCTGCTCAGAATATTTTTGGGGTCACCAGACATTTTCAGGGAATTAATTTGATTCAACATTGGTCATTTTGTTCTTCATTTTATTGTTTTATAAGCCTACAGGGTTTTAATTATTTTATCATTCGCTATATTTCTGTAAGAGTTGGTGATTTATGTTTACTCAGATAATAAGATGGAATTGCACCTTACAAATGAGGGCAGAACTATGTCATGTGCAGTAAATACATGGAACAAAAGCTTGATATGGCAGATGCTTTTCTTATAGGAAAGTTTCAGGAGGGCAATTGGAGCTGAGGGAGGGGACTTAACCCCTGCCGCTTTTCCATTCTGTGAAGCCCCTTGGAAGAAACCAGTTTTGGGCTTGGGGACAGCGAGATGTGGCCGGTGGAGAATGAGTTAAGTACCCACCCTGGTGCTGCTCCTGGGTTCCTGATGCTCCTCCTTTTGCTCCATGTCTGCAATCTGTAGTTAGAAAATCGGCTTCAATAGTACCATCTTGACTAAGATATGCATTCCATATCATTACTGAACTCCTTGTCTACACCTAGTCGCAGTTGACAACATGCATGGGGTAGGTGGGTGTGATTTGGGGCGAATGAATGAAAACCCCTGCCAGGCCTAATTAGGTCCATAGGTCAGAGGTTCCCCACTTAGAATTTAACATAGGAACCTGTTGCTATAATCACCCAAACTGGTTAGGTTTTAGGTAACTATGGTTATCTCAGATGAACTAAAAGAGGCTATGTAAATTATTTATAATTTTACTAAGGGAAGCAAAGTGTTATGATGGATTTGGGTGGGTGGGGAGGAATCAGTGTTTCAGTTTAAAAATAAGCATTGAGCTTGCCTTGAGAATTCCAGCAGCTGCTATAATTTGCAACACCATCTCATTTATGGTTTATTAAAATAAGTGTTAGTGAAGAATACTTTTAATTCTGTTCAGCTGAACCGCTTCATATAAATTTATGAGTGCAACAGATGTTTCTGCTGGCTCATTTAGCCTGCTTAGCCTTACATTCCCCTCAGCTGATGAGGTGCCCGACCATATAACAAGGAATTCCTTTTACATCACAAATAGTGCAGCTGGCTAAAATCACCATCTGCAGTCATAAATGCCTGGATTGAATTAAGTTCCTCTGTGTAGAGTCTGAGGTTGTTTTCCAAAACGTAATGATGAATTTTCATATTAGGTTGAATTCAATTAACCTCTGTGCATACAAGAATCCCTTTCTATGTACTACATAAGTCCTCGGTTAAGCCTTATGGGAAACGTTAAGCGGTGTAATAACATTGCACAGGAGCTCAACAGGGAAATGCATTTTGCACATTGCGACTTCAGTTTATTTAGATATCTCAGTTAAGAAAACACTATAATGCATATAAACAACATATATTTATAGCCAATGAAGTCATGAAATATTTGCTGTATTTCTACTGATAACTCTGTCACAAGCCTTGTCACCTGCTGGAGTTATTAACCCCCTATTCACAGAGATCTAACTAGAGTCTCTTCCTCTGAGGTTTAGCTTGGATATTTTACTTCTGCTAGACTCCCCTAGATGCTGACTGCTCATCTTTCAAAATAGGCATGAAATCAATGCAGTGAATGTAGACAAGCCTGTTAACCTCACTTTATGTGGGCATGGTTTCTTCCTAACCACTCATTCTCTTTCCTCTAGTAGCTGATGCTCTGGTCACTCACAGAAATAACTTGAAAGATTGAATCCATATAACTCAGATTCCAAAACAGACGCAACTGATTCAATCTGTGCAGCTCTCGACCCAGATTGGAGCATGAGTTCATTTAAACTACAAGCTGCAAAGTCATAAAAGCAACATTTCAAAGTGGGATTAAAGCTGTATCTAAAATGCTCAAGAAAATAAAATGGTCTTTGCCTAGGGCTGAAAGGTCAGTAATGTGGGTTCCCCAGTGAAGTTTCCAACAGGGTTTGTTGTTCAGCATTTACATTGCAACATTGCATTGTTCTGCTCTTTTTGTTAACCACCCTGGAAATATGATTGAAAGGGGAAACAAACACTCACAATGAATATTTGATTAGTACTAGGAACAAACCATCAAATCCTAAATACCTTCTGAATGCTTTTCAAACTACTGCTCTTTGCAATAGATGATTACGTACCTCTCATTTTCCCTAATCATTTAACTGGTCAGACACAAAAAAGTCAGTATCCTGCATTTAACAATCAAGGTACTATTGTGGAAAAAGAACTATGCAAAGTCCAGCATTCTTATGTAAATTTGCATAACAGTTGCTAAATACCTGTGGTAGCTTAAGTTACACCCAAGTGATATGGTGAACAATGACTGTACTATCATGCTGCTAGCCAGTAGTTTCTTGTGAACTGGGTGGTTTGGCACATCACAAAGCTGTTTCTGTGTCCTCATAATAAGATATTAAGGTGACATGTACATTTATTTCCAGAATTTCTACGAGCTACCCAGCAGCTATTACTTTCTTACAACCAATAAAATTAGATTTTCAGTTATAAATCGTTCATATTAGAACTGGTTCTGTTTGTTTAACCATGAAAGTATTACCTTTTCCAAACAATTTGTTCTGTAATTGTAAAATTCAGAGTGTGTGGTTTTTTAAACTCAGTAAAGAAGCTTTCTGCTCTTCAAAGCTTTGCACATTTTTATACCAAGAGCTATTTATGTGTCAGATTGGGAAAATTGATTATTAGAAGGCCTGCAATAATTGATTAGTTGGGCTACACTGTATGAAGGGATTAATAATCAAACTAACATGTTATGCATGTTTGCTTGGAAGTAAACACTTGGTTCAAGAAGACTTACACCCTAGAGTTCAGTGGCTCTTACTTCCGAGGCAGCATGCATAAGACTGACAGCATATCATAATATTTTCATTGCAGTGGGGCAGTTTTAGTTTTAAAGTGCACATTCTAATCGGTATGGCTTGCACATTCTAATCGGCATACTTGTTTAAATGTTGTGGCTAACTCAGTTCCAGTATGTTCTTGCGATGGAAGAAAATGAAAATATTGGCTCCTTTTAAAGTGATATGGCTTTTCCTCATTAATGTGCAAATTATTTTACATATATTTAAGCATCTCAAAAATGCACCATTATTGCAGTGCTGATGACTGGCACCTTTATTTAAATTTGTGCAATCGATCAATTTGTTAACATGCAGATGGCTAATAAGCCAAAGTTACATAGTTGTTTGACAGCTGCATAAGATGTACTGTTTAACACAAGAGGTAGCAAACATGATGACCTCAAGAGGTTCTTGGACTCCAACTCTCATCAGCCCCAGCCAGCATAGCCAAAGCTAAAGGAGGATGAGAGCTACCAACTAAAACATCTGCAGGGAACCATGTTGGGTCCTTCTGCTTTACACGGAGGATAATGGGAGATGAGACAGGGGTCTCCTTTGCTATGACATCCCCATTGCCAGGAAATGCACTGGTGAGGCAACACCCAATAGGACTGAATTCTGCACTCACCAGCTGATGAGCGGCAGGTTCAGTTGTTCTCTCTTCTGGGGTCTTCTTCACCAGTGCATTCACACCCTGCAGGATTGAACCCTACCCATCACCTGATGTCACTCAGTGATATCTACCAGCTGACAGATAGAAGTAGTATTGGGGAAACGGCCTGCATTAAAAATCCACATTTAAATAAAAATGTTTAAATACATTTTGTCTCTAAGAATATTTTCCTTTCCAAATATGCTTTTCTGGTGTATGCCAATGTATTTTTGAACCAAAAGTTGTTACAGTTTCTAGAAATATGCAAATCAAAATGGCAGCTACATGCCAATCTGTACATAAGTTCAGGAGGCGAGAATCAAATCAGCTTGTACTGGGATTTTCAAATATAGAATTGCTCAACTACCCCTTTTTGCTTGGACCCTAGAACATCAATACAGTTTTCCTATCTCCAAGGCCTTCAAAGTTCAGTTCAGTGGAGGTACATGTGCATATGCTCTATAATATAACAGTGGTGAGGAACCATTTCCATAATGATGGCCAGATTCAGAACTGGCCTACCTGCCACAGGCCACTTTTGACTGGTGAACTGGCCACCTGGCACTTTGCCTTGAAATTACAGATCTCTGCACCTGAGACATCAGGTGACAGTCGGGTGGGCTTGTTTACTCCAAAATGGCCTGGTGAACCAAATCAAGAGATCTCAAAGGCCAAATTAGGCCTGCAGGCAGGTAGCAGCAACAGCAGAGTTCCTTTGTCAGTAGCCTCATAACTTTTTTGTTCCACCCAATAGCACAATTCCAGAGCACTGCTAGGGTGGAGGAAAAGGGCTACAGCCCTCAGATGTTGCCCAGCTTTTCTGACAGACGGGAAGAACCCGAGCAACCTTGTCTGGACTTCAAAACGGATCCCTTCTCAGTCTGTGGGTACTGATCTCTGCCATACCTTTACTGTGCATGGACTTTATTCACACCAGGGCTGAATCTGGTCTTAGAAGCATTCCTTCAAAGCCCGAATGAGTTCTTCACAGTTTTAATGCCCATGTCCACTCTTCTAACCCTTCCTACAGAGCTTAGGATTCATATCACCAGCCAAGGATTTCTTTATTAAGCATTTTTTTTATGGGTCGAACTGGGTATTTCTTCTGGTGATGATTTATAGGCATTATTAAGATTTCAGTACTGAACTGGTATTTTATTGCAACTTAACGTGTTTAGATTTTTGCATGGTATCTTGAGCATATTTGTTGGGACTGGTGCCTGGAAATTATATAGACAAACAAACAGATTTCCTGTGGATATGAGCGATTGTGCATCACTGCATGCCCTGGAATACAATTGAAAGATCACCAACTACTTGTTCAGAAACATAACATGATTTTTCCATAAGCAATCCTTTGATTCAAATTCATATGATTTTTCTGATACTCTAGAGCTGCTGGTCAATTGCTTCATATATCCAGGCAACTGTTAGTTCTCCGTTATTTTGCAAAAAGAACAGTTACCATAGCAACTGCTATACCTCATTGCTTAAACTATATGTTACCTCTGAAATAAAAGAGCAGCTTCTTTAAATCTACATCACCATGGGGGTGTGATCGCAAGGTACATTGTGATATATATATCACAATAGAATGAAATGTTACTCTAATGGTAAAGGACAACCTCATATATAAATAACTATATATTATATTTCAGACATCTGAGATCATTGTAGCCACAGACAAAAGGAAAAAACACTCATGGGAGACTTTGTCAAAATAAGTATAGTCTTTGCATTATCCCGGTTGCTATGCCAGACTATAAAATAATCAGAAGAAAATAAATGATATAATAGTCCTAAAGCTGGTGAGAGAGGATTGCGTCTCCATTTGGGATTGAGCAAAGTAAGATCTAAGCCTGCATGCTGCATATAGCTCCTTTACTGATTTTGGAGAATACATTATTAGTTATTAGTGTTACGGCTTCACAGGTTCATGAAAAATCATTTTTACATAATGGAAACTCTCATGCACCATGAAGGTCTGATAACTAAGTCACTCGACTGGAAATGAATAAGAATTTAAAATGGTACCCATTTTGTTCCAATCCATTGCTAGCGACTCTCTCTCTATCATCTAACTAGCTAGCTAGCTAGCTAATAAATAAATAACTAAATAAAGTTCTGGACCCCGGGTCCAAAATCATAAATATGATTATTCTCATCAATTTTCATATAAGTATACTTTAAAGCTGGCCGACAATGGCTATTCTGTTGGAAAAAACACACCTCCTATGTGGCCGACAGACTTATGACATCACCAGTCAGCTAATCAATCTTCAGATCAGCGGGAAAGGCTGGGAAGTGTCCAGTGTAACACTTGTCTTTCTGTAACAGGGATCCTGTTTTTCAAATAAATCTTTATTAATTAATTTGATGCCTTGAATGAATCAATAAGAAGGTAAGTCTCATCTACAACATGTCTGGAGTAGTATAGAAGGGACCCCCTCTTGATGGGAGGTTTACTTAATTAATTTGCTCCATCAGGCATTCTGTCCAGAAGCGAAACCCAAAATTCTCCTTCAGCTTGTGTGCCTAACTCTTCCTTAGTCTTATGTATCTGCTCCCAAAACACAAAAATGTGCATCAGTGAGCTCCTGCCAACTTTCATAAGGTCAGACAGCAAGACAGAAGGCAACATAGCTAGTCATCCTACTCAGATGAACAACAGGAAAAAGAGCGCAGGGACATCAAGTCATTTAGAACTTCCAAATCCAAAGAACGTCAAAAAGCTGAGGGTCACAAAATGTTGTAATTATACTTGAGACAAAATTGACTACAACAAAATTGTGTGTTTAAATTCTCAGGCTTATCATTAAAAGGGTTTATCCGATTTTCATTTGAGGGCACGAAACAAAAGAAAAGTTATCCTCCAAACTATTTATGCCAATGTAGGGTTACCATATTTCAAAAATATGAACTTTTTGAGCTATTTTTTAGGAAATTCACCAAAATCTACACTTCCGACATAGGTTGCCATACATCCAGATTTTCCCAGACATTTAAGGGATTTCCACCCAGGCGCTGTTAAGAACACCCGAATCCCAGCCATGTCTGGGAAATTCCAGATGTATGACAATGCTGTCTAAAGTCAGTGTGAAGGTAGAGAGCTGTGACTAGATTATTCCATATTTCTTCTGGGAGGGGGGAACCCATCAGAATTGGATTGGGGCCATGACTGCACACCTGTCAATCATGTGACAACTTGAAAGGGCCTCACCTTTGAAGCCCATTTGCAAGCAGTTTCAATGGGAACCACTTGCAAGCAGACTTCAAAGTGATCTCACTCAGCACCCATCAGCTGACTGGTGCTGAGAGATAGCACCTTTGAAGTCCGTTTGCAAGTGGTTTGCATTGAAACTGCTTGCAAATGGGCTTCAAAGGCATCTTTCACCATGGGTCAGCTGATGGGCACAGAGAAAGGACACTTTGAAGTCCATTTGCAAACAATTTCAATACATGCTCCTTGCAAACAGACTCCAAAATGTTGGTAGCTGCACTTATACCTCCCTCACACTTGGCATGACATACAACATCAGAAGTGGTGCAAGTTGGCATGGGTTGGAGGAATGAGAGGCACAGGCCAAATCTGGGGCCCTGCCAGACTTAGTTAGGCTTGTGATTCCCCTTATGTGCAAAAACATTACATTCATTGGAACACACTACGTATATGTGTGCACAATGGGGAACAATATCTATAAGGTCTCCATCTTATGCAAATCTATTCATGGAAAAACTTGAACAGGACATCCTAAAATGGTCCACTAACAAACCACATATATGACGGCAATGCACTGATGAGTAACTTTGTGGAAAGCTTCAAGCAATATGAATATTACCTCAGCTCTATTCATCCTGCAAGCTAGTTTACATGCATTTCAGTGTCACTGAAAAATCTACACATTCCTTTACTCAGTGCCCTCCTCGCTTATCAACAACAACAAAATAGTCACTGTTCTTCACAACAAACCCACTGCTACCTAAATTGGAATTCTTGATCATGGTGTCTCCCCTGCAGGTAAGTATCTAAATTGGAATTCTTGTCCTTCCAAACATAAGCTAGAGGAACGTCATCTACAGCTTCATCTCAGAATTAAATGCATCTGCAAAGAAAATGACCATAGAGTCAATTAAAAAAATTATTTACCTTCCACACAAAGAAAATCCTCCACGTGTTATTGAGCACAACAACCAAGAGACATGAATCTTCTGGAGCAGGGATAGGGAACAATTTTTAGCCTGGGGGCCGCATTCTATTCTGGGCAATCTTTCAAGGGCCACATGCCAATGATGGGTGGTGGCAGAAGCAAAAATGTGTGGAGCTACAAATGTAAGTTATGCCTTTGTACAGTAGACTAGTTCCTGCACATTCACACACAGCCCTCTCTATTCCCCTTTCAGATAAAGCAAGAGTTGTTATCAAAGGACACAGAGCAGCCAGTCCAAATTACTGAGTCTGGGGAGAGTTCTGGGAGTGAGAAATATAGGCCTAAAAGGGTGCATTTGGCACCCATTCTAGAGAAACTGTTCTCCATGAAAGTAAAGACTCCAGCAACAACAATAAAATCAGTTTCCACCTTGCATTTTGTATCACTTGCCAATCAGAGAAAACTATCTATAGCCAACTCTGAACATCTTGCTTAAGCAATTATCAAGCTTCCCCTATAGAACTCTACCAGCCTTTCAATCTACACAGATTACAAATGGCATTTGTGTTTAAACTATCCATTTGTAAACCCAAAGCCTATCCTTGTGATTTCAAATCACCTGTATTTATCTCAGGGAGGCAGTTACCATCAATAACACTATGACTGGCGGTAGTTGTTATATCAAACAAAGCACCACTTGCACATCCTGCAATATAATATGCATCACTGAGTACAAATATTCAGGATATCCAGGTAGATAGTCATACATGGGTAAAACAACAACTAACATTACACATGCTTTTAAGGAACTAGTCATGACAGAGAAATAAGAAGAACCAGTTGTAGAGCAGCTCAGTTGAGATAATTGCACCTCCCTGCTCTGACACATTTCATTTCAGATGCGATTTGATCCAAATACACTGGAAGCAACAGCAAACCTCTGCATATTTAGACACCTTGACATAACATAGCTTCAACCTGGAGGACAGTACCTACAACAAAATGCCACACTCAAATATTCCATCCTCATTGTTCTATAACTACCACCTTGACTACACAGTATACTTTGATTTACATCAGAGCATCTGAGGAAGCCAGAATACTTTACCATCTGTTATATTAGTTGATGTACTAGACATATCGCTTTAATGTTTAATTTCATCCTTCCAAGATCCAGAGAATATTTGCTGTTTAATGCTTTAAAAATTATGCACGCACACGATAGATAAGTAGGTAGATTTCACATAGAAGATTAAGAAGCATAGCAGCTTAGGACACAAACTGCTCTCATACTTTGTTATGCCTGGGCCAGACAGTGGAATGAATTTACTGCAAGCAGATCCAGATAGGTATCCCCGTTTGTGGAATGCTCCCCAGAGTGCCTCGCCTGGTGCCTAAAGCACATATTCGCACAAACCTAATGCATCCTTGTACTTTAGCATTGCAGGTTTAAGATTCAAATTGTTTCCTTAATTTTTGAGGTAGTTTCACAAACTCATCACACTGAATAGACCCTATGCCAACTTACCCACCAGCAGATTGTGGGATAAGCTCAAAAAATCAAATTGGCAACAGCATCTAAAGTACTAGCTTGTATTCACTTGAATATCTTTTTCTTCCACATCCTACTTTATTATTATTCTTGCTTTCCTTGTCTAGCAAAAAAAAACCACCCCACACATATTGTACAATATTGAGCCAGGTTGTAAATTGCTACTGAAGGAAGGAAACTGCTCAGACTCATAAGATCCAACAACTGGGTGATCAAACTCATAAACCTTGGACTGGATATGAATAAATTTTGCTTCTGGTTTATAAAACATATTGTAAAAACACTGTGGCCATTGTGGTATGAATAATTATGGCTGAATTTTTAATGAATCTTCCTAAACCCAGGACTTTTACCTACTCTAATGGGATTTCTATATATAACTGTGAAACAAATTCTTTGGAACAAGCTAAAATGAAAGATGAAATTTATCTCAAAGGAAGAAAGAAAAGAAAAGAAAAGAAAAGAAAAGAAAAGAAAAGAAAAGAAAAGAAAAGAAAAGAAAAGAAAAGAAAAGAAAAGAAAAGAAGAAGGTGAAGGTAAAAAAGTCAGGGTTCAGTTTTGATTAGAGTACAGTATACAAGTTTACCTGATACCTCTTTTTCCTGGCAAGTTCAAATGGTTGGTCTGATGATGGTCAGTATGTGGGGTGGTGAACTTGTGGACCCCCAGATGTTGTTGGACTCCAACTCCCATCAGCCCAGCCAGCATGACCAATAGTCAGGGGTGATGGGAGTTGTAGTCCAACAGCATCTGGAGGGCCACTAGCCTATACAAATATATAAGTAGAAATAAGGAAAAGTCAGCCAAAAATGTCTGGAGAAGCAAAGAGAGAGAGAAACTAAAGGATAATCTATTGATTCAATTACCTAGTTTGTGCAACTAATTATGTATATTATCGTAATCTATGTTATAGTTAAATGGCATGCCCTTCTTCAATCCATTTTGTACTTGGAAGTTTTTTTATGAGTATTAAATATCTTCATCTTTCATAAAATGCTGTTGTTCCTCTATTGATTTTATTCTGCATTAATCTGTGTTTACAGCTGCCTCATTTGTTGAAATGAGTTGAACAGTGCATTTGAATTTGAACCAATAATTCTTCCCTCAGGGACCAATTGAGGCTTACCACTCTTATTGCTAGTTTCTATACGGAACTATGAGGTGTTCATTATCGATCATAAAAAAGGAATTATTTATCGTGGAAAATGATAGAGTGCTGTGCAAAGGAACAGTACAAAATGTGGTTCTGAAGAGAATCGGGCATATCCCAGTTTCCCACAAGCTGATTGCTATCTGTGATCAATCATAAAGCTGTGAGGTACAGCTAGGCAGGGAATTCCTATTGTACAAAATAAATATAACTTAATTTGGTGGGTGGGTGGAGAAGATTCTACTGTCATTCAGCACACACAGTTTTCAGTGTTACAATTTTAAAAAATAACTTCTCAGATAAAATACTTGCACAGATTTATGTTCAAGCCATATTTTTTTTCCAAGTGTTAATCAAATCCCATTCTAGCTCTGCATCCTTCAGAAACTATATCATATTTATGTTCCTTTGTGTTTTTGCCTACATTTCTTTGGTTTCTCATTAAACTTGATTTAATCCTTTTGGAAATAAATCAATGAAATCTAAGGCAGTGATTAAATGAACTCTGTATTAAGGAGCCTTAATGCCACACTGCACCTATTTATATATTTTGTTGGCATTTTTTAACATTAATAAGAGAAAGATAAACAATTGCACTGTGTACAGAACATTCTTCAAGCGTGGATGACAGAGCATAACTGGGAACTTTACGTTCCATTTTTTCCAAACTTCATTTTTTAAAAAAGAGAGAGAGAGAGAGAGAGAGAGAGAGAGAGAGAGAGAGAAAAGAAGAAGAAAAAGTGAAAGCAAGCAACATTCCCTTTACAGAGAATGACAGAATCAGGCAAATGGGTAGAAAACAAATGCAGGGTTTATGGGGGAAGTTAAACGTCTTCCACCTGTCAGATGTTAGGCAAACATACTGGTCCAAATTTAACATCCACACGTAAGCAGAATCAGTTTATAAAGAATGCCATGCTCATTGGAAGGGGGGAGTAAGGAACAATGCTGACAACTAAAATGTTTTTTGGACTCCCTCCAAACTGTTAAGAGATTTTCATATGCATGCCCAGCCCCCTGCTGCTGGAGAATATTCAGTGATACTGAGATCCTTCAGGAGGAAGGGCAGGATAAAAGTTCAATAGAAGCTAAAATAAAATAAAAATGTCTTCCCCCTGCCAAAGTTATCTGCCCATGAACAAATACGAGACTGCGTGACACAGCTGTGGATCCATTTTTAATTACTGTTTAGTAACATTTTAGTATTGTTGCAGGAAGCAATAGGCTTGGCCCCTCACTCCATCTGGACCTCCTCTCTTAGACCATTGCTTCTTCATCCATCAGTATCAGGAAAGGTTAGAGAGAAGCGTTGCCGCCACACAGATGACCTCCTGGCACCAGAGTTTCTGCTACTTGCCAAGAGGTGGCATGGAGATCAGTGCTGTGTGAGTGCATCAGTGGAGCCAATCCCGTGCTCCCATTGTCGCACCCACATAGTCCCATCTTCTCTGCCACCTTGTCCTTCTCTTCACACTCCTAGTGAGCACTAGTGACTATTGCTGGGAGGTCTTGTGGCAGTGGTACCCTCTCCTCACTCCCAATCAGTATAAACCAACAACTCAACTTCATTCAGTACAAAGTGAGTGGAGATTCGTCTTCTCTAAAGGTTTACTGATGAATTTTCTGAGGGTTTTCTTCTTAGGATGTCCTCAAACCATTGTGTAATATGTGGTGGATTCCCTTCAAATAGGATGGATAAGTTTTGGGAAGGCATTTTTACTCGGTCCCAACCATGTATGCTGTGACTTGGAATGGGCAAACTGCAAATCTCTGTCCATGGGTAGTTGCTAAGGCATAGCACTTGGGCCTACAACCTCTACCAAAGGGGTAAGTGGAATTGATGTAGTGGTCCCTTTGGAGACCATGGCCTTATAACTGGGTCTGCTACACACAGTTGTATACTTGAGTGTTCCAAATTCCTTCTGAGATATTGGATACAAGCTGAACAGATGCAGAGGCACTCCTCTGGGTCTCCACAACGTGCTAAAATATATCCTTCTTTTTCTTGCACAGTGGAACAGAATCAAACCCGCCTTTTTAACTCAGAGCAAGAAAGTAAATATTAATGACATCCTGAACAAAGTTTTGATTTCCTCAGCATATTTTTTATGATAGGGTAAAAACTAAACATCTCCCATTCAAGAGCTTCATGAAAGGCCAACCAAAACATTGTTATGTAGCTGTTAAGATGGCCACAAACTTTCCCGTTTTTGAGCATATTCAGGTCTTACATGCTACATATAAAATGCTTTCCCTCAGAATATTCTCCTGACCCAAATTGTATGATTTAGTCTTTCAGGTAGCATTTCTTTAAAAGGAGTGGCTGGTGCCAGATAAGAGAATGGGACTAATGAATTGGAGAGATGTTAATATTCAACAATTTCATTACAGAAAATTGGAAAACTGACAGATTTGACCTCAGACTGCAACAGGGCTGTAATGAAACCTCTCCTACACTGCTGCTCTTTGCACAATTTATAGGGTCAATTTCAAGGTGTGTGAAACAAGGGATGGCTTAATTAATAAATAATTTTTGCTTCGGCTCCTGTCTCCAATCTGTGGTTAATATATGATCAGTTATAATGATACATCTGGAGGGGAAACCTGTGAAGCAGTAAATGACTAATCTAAATAAATAAATAACACTGTGAGTTTGATTAATGACAATTCTGTTCCTTCCCCATATGGGAGAGTGGCGCATTTGCCACACTCTCCTTCCCTGCAAGAAGAAGGGAGATTGACTCTCCTGAAGGGGAGAGAAGCAGAGATCAGGCTATTTAAGCCCATGTAACACCACATGCTGCCCTCTTCTCATTGAGACAACCCCCTACTGCTTTTTCAGTGTGGGCTTCATTAAGGTGACTGAGTAGGATTTTTTTGGGATGACTTTAATTGGCCTTTGTCACATTTTTTTTTTTTTTTTGGCCAACTTCACTGTTGGGCATCATCTGCATGAGCGGAGTGATGTTTTGTTAGAATCTGGCTAATTGGCATTTGGTCCAGGTGGGTGAGTGGATTTTGTAAAATATCAGACTAATCTAGCAGCCAGAGCGGTGTTTAGGCCTGTCAGGTGCATCAGGATGAACATCGGCTAATGGGGCCAAGGTGTGCATGTCAGATTCATATAACCAAGGAGCACACAGAGAGGAAGGTAAGTTTCCTTGAGCCTTGCTGTGTGATCCCAGTATGTGGCTGGCAGCTGGCTCTGGAGGTGGAAGAGTTGAAATCCTCCCATCGCTTCACCTCACCATCCGCAGTAGAAAACTCTAAATATTTGAGAAATCAACCACAACAGTGCTAGCTAATGGAGCATGCTTGTGGGAAGCGGAGTTCTGTGTATGCATCAAAGCACCCAGGAAACTGTATAGTGAGTAGTGGGGTGGAGGTGAGCAGTGAAAGGAGTACTTCATAAATTAACCCTCTATTTGCAGAGATAATTCACATCCAACCAATTAAAGCATGTACTGGTGGATATTAGAACAAAGTAGGATTGACCTTTTGATCATATCAGGCAGATATAAAAATAGTTCATAGTATCACAGATGTAAAATATTATTCATGCCAAGTTGATGTGGAAAGAGTAAAATCCCAAGGAAACTGTAATTATTTAAATAGTTTTCTGAATAATGGCTCTGATGCAATAATTAGCAGCTGTGGAAACCAGATATCTTTCATTAGTGGAGAATCAGGAATTAAGTGAGAAGTACAATAAAGATTTTGCAGTTCAGTAATAGTGCTGAGGGGCATCAAGGAGACCCCCAGGACAAGGAATTTCCAAGTTTCTTCACTGTTCATTTGAAAAGCAGAGAGATATAATGTTTTAAAAGTTAAAACAAGAAGTATCTCATTGCATTAGCCTTAAAGGCGAATTTAATGAATGCAAATGTATTGATTTTTATTTATTTATTATTCAGCATACATCAAACTATCTACACACCCCAGCCAAAGTTAAGTATTAAGCCCATTGATTTCTCTCCTCCACTGAAGCATTATAAGTGTTCAGTTTTATAACACAAATAAAGAATAATTGCTTTATGGATCTTTCATATTCAGCTTCTCTTTCATATTTTTAATTAGTGCTGAAATTATGGTTATTGGACCAGGTTATCTGAAGGACGGGTGACACTCCTGTGACTTTGCCCATGCTCTTAAGATTGGCCTCACAGGCTCTGGTTGTACCCCTTCTATTAAGATCAATCATATTGACAAGCTCTAGAGACAGGGCTATCTCAGTGGAGGCCCCCTTATTTGTGAACTCCTTCCTAAATAATATACATTTGGCTCCATCCTCACCAGCTTTTCAGTAAGCCTTGAAACTCCTTTACTTCACTCTGCTTTTAGTTAAAGATTCTGTGACGGATTTTTCATTGTTTTACTATTTATGTTGTCGCTGTCTAGGTTTAAATTGTTTTGCTGAACTTGCTCCTACATCTTAATGCAAACTTTGTAAGCTGCTTCAAGGAATGGGCTTCTCTGTGTTAACATTTTGTTTTTGTTTTTAATGTTTTCAGTGGAAAAGAGGAGGCAGGTTTTTAAAAAAGGTAGAAATAAAAGGGATAGTTGTGACTTGAAAACCTTAAATAGAAAAGTAAACTGAGAAAGAATCAAATGTATCTCTGTTTTCAACCATAAGTTCATTCCTGGTAATTTATAAAGAAAAAAATGATCAAATTTGGCAAAGAGTTTTTAGGAATACTTGGCTGCAATTCAGAAGAGTTATTTTCATAATTAAAAGTAACAATTCAGAAAAGAAATATGTTTCCTTTAGAGTATGATACACTTAGCATCAAGGTCGTGGGTTTTTGCTCCATGTTGGACAAAAGATCCCTGCATTGCAGGGTTTAGACTAGATGACCCTCATGGTCCCTTCCAAGTATAAAATTCTGTGATTCTATGAAACTTAAGACAGGGAGGAGGAGCATTCTGTCATGCAAGAAGAAATTCTTGAAGTGACTAGGACAAGACCTGCCAAGAAAAACAAAGAACTTATTTATGTATGCTACAACAGCGGCAAGAGTCTTGGTAGCACAAGGATGGAAGAATGAGGAAATCCCAACGAAAGAACAGTGGCAAGAAAAATTGATGAGCTTCGCAGAGCTGGCTAAATTGACATACAAATTGCGGGACAAGGACAACTGTGACTTTAATTTATCTAAAAAGACAACAAAATGAATTGGACTCCTTGGCAGGTTTTGAATAAACATACACATATTTATTAGTTGAAATTCTTGAAGTGACAGAACCTTCATCTTGGTGCTATGTTGAATACAACCCTATGATTTCCACAGTCCTCTGTGCTGTAGCTCATTATTAGCAAGGCCATACTGGTTAACAGTGTGCCTGGATGTAGAAGACAATAGGAGCTACCATTTTTCCATGGACTCCTACAATTGCAGAGGCCTTTGAGAAATTATAATTGCCCCCTGTTCCTCAATACGTTGCTGGCCAGCATGATGGCGAGGAAGAAGGAAGGGGAATTTGTCCCTCCTCTAGGGACACCAGCTACAGGAGGCTGAAGGGGTTTCAGCCCCCTCAATATTTCTAAGGGAGCTGAGCCCCCCCCCCCATATTAAGGTGGCCACCATCCCATCACCTCCAGCGAGTGCCAGCGCACCAGGCAGGGGCAGAAGGTGTGAAGGGCAATTTTCACCCTTTACGCTCCTCACCGGAATTGCCTGCGCATTCTGGCAGGCCTGACCAGATGGGGGGCCGTTGTGTGTGTGACGTCATGCACGGGCTCAACTCGGCATACTTGCCCTCCTTAATCTGCCACCGCAAAACATCCCTTTGTTGCTGGTCAATTTAAAAGAAGGGAAATATGGCTGATCCAATTCCCCTCTCCCTACACAAAGCAAAATAAATGTTTGGACCTGCATACATGTTTGGACCTTAACTTCTCACATATTAGCATAGTCCATTATGACATTTTACTGAGGGTCTATATCTTCAGTGTTTAACAACCTTTCGAGTTACATTGCTAATACCATTACTATTTCATTTTTTTCATTTTGGAAGAGTCTTAATTTTGCTTTAATGACGCCTCATTACTGAAAGAAAATGCATATGTTCTCACTTACCTTATGTCTGCTATCGACTCATTATCCTTCATTGCCTCTTTAAACCATTCCTCTAAGCATAAAGAAATCAGACTTGTTATTGCATTTAAAATTATGAGTAATAAATGATACTTAGTTTTCCCGTGAGCTTTATGTCTTTAGTCTATAATTTGTAGGGAAGAGTGTGAATCATGTGGAAAACTCTGAAGAAAATATCCAAGCTTAATTTAATTTATAGCTTATTACATAGAAGTTGTGGTTCTTAAACAAACCCAGAATAAATCCATCTGGAGTGAGCGGATATAATCCACAATTACACAAGCATAAGGGCTTTCTTGATTACAGCCTACAATCCCCTAAAACAACTTACGGCAGAGTAACACTAGAGAAATAAATGGATGAGCTTTGGAGTAAATCTCTGCAGAATTGTGGTTATTCTTTAGACTTTTAAATATACACTCAAATTTTAACTCCACATTCCAGACCAGCTGCTACTTCCTAATACTTTTCAACTGCAGACCCACATCAAGTAGTTGATACTTGAGGTTTCCAGGGTGGGGGGAATAGTTGTACAATGTGGCATGAGACAAATAATAGGAGGAACAATTTAAATCAGGGAAACAGTGAATGGAAGAAATTGTGTAAAGAGAAGGATTAAGTTGGAGGAGGAGCGACTTGTGGTCCTTCAGACTCCAATTCCCATCAGCTTCTGCCAGCATAGCCAATAGTCAGGGATGGTGGGTATTGTAGCTGAGGGCCACTGGTCCCACACCCTTGGTTGAAACCCACTCTTATTCAGCATGAACAGCAGACCCCAGCCTTTTTATCTGCTTTTAACTAAACATCGGTTGAGTGATTCATCATTGTTCTGCTTCCATCCAGATCAAGCTTAAATGCAGCATTTATATGTGATGCATAGCTGCATTTCCATTTAAAAAGTTTATCCAAATATAAAGGATTTTAAAACATTTGTATTTCCTTTGTTGTTTCCTTTCAAGGATTTCTACCCCTAGTTTTTCATGTGAGGTTTTAATTAACTAGCACTTAATTCAGAGCCTGAGCAGAAGAAAAAGTGAACAGCAATTGCCTTATTATATCTTGATTCTGTGGCTTATCTTTTGCCCACAATTCTCATTCCTTGTACTATTGCATTGCAAAATAGTTTAGTTGTTCTAAATCTGCCGTCATTGGCTGTGGCAGGATCAGAAAACAGAGTGAGCATCTTGTTCACTCAAGCTATGAAAACACTTGGGCACCACAGTGCTCAAGTAAACCTAATCTGTCAGAAAGTTCAGAAGCTACGGCTTCACAGAAGAGGGGGCAAGCTAAAATGTGCCCAGAGAAGTGTGTGATAAGAAACAAAGCAGTTGTAATATGGTCTTTGTGCCCTAACTGGGTTGTTTACTGCAAAGCTCCCTTAGCAGACATGGAGAACCAAAGCAATCAATAAAGGTGTGATACCAGATTGAAAAGTAAAGAGAGAGGCTGCTGTTCTCTGCATAGTTTAGTGTACGCAACCACTGAATTCAGGTGAGCTAGGACCATAAACTAGAGTCCCATCTGTTGTAGTCTCATTGCTGAGCAACAACGTGCAGAGCTCAGTGGAGTGGGAGGCCAGCCAACCAGAAGAGTCTGTGAGGTGTACTTGCCTGGAGGCAGAATCAGCATACAAAGTTGGGTCCAGTCCTAGGGTCAGGCAAACAGAAGTCCACATGGTCAGATGGTCCAAGGGATTCCAATGATCATGGGGTCAAGAGTCAGGACGAGCAGGAAGCAGCAAAGAAGGACCAGGAACTACAAACATTGTTACCAGCATCTAGCTGCTGCTGGAAGCTCTGCTTGAGAAGGCTCAATCTAGCTGGTTCTCATCAGTGCCTTCTCCTCTGTGTCGTTGAAGGCTGATCAGCTGCAGGTGGAGTCATTCTGCCTTTTCCCCCTTTAGGCTGCTCTTCAGCAGGCAAAGCCCATGACACCACCTGAGCATTCTCCTCCACATGATTACAGTGGATCCCCCACTGCCATTGCTACATCCCATGTTGACCGCTCCCACTTGCAGCCCATGCAATGGCCTATCATTTGAGGAGGGGAGCCTGCTATCACTCACCCACACCCAATTAAGAAACCTGATTGTATAGGCCTCTCTGTCATGGGGCAGCCTACCCATGTAGGTTCACCTCTTTAGATCTTCCCCAAGCACTTGGAGGGTGGGTAGAGCTGGTAGGGAATGTGGTATGAGAGATCTAGCCAATGGACACGGCCCCAGTCTCCCACTCTAAGGCAAAGGCCTGAGTTTTATCATAAGAGGAAGCCCCTGCTGTTCTTCACATGGAAAAGAGCAGAATTTGCATACATGTCTCAGCTCCTGGACAACTGCTTGGTGGCAGGTACTGGGGCAACCCCCTAACTGTTCCTCCCGAGCCCCTTGCCATTGGGTTGTTTTTTATCCCTTTAATAAGTAATAGCAGAACCTTATGTTGTTTTGAAGCTTGCTATGGAAGAAAGAGGATCACTGGAAAATCAGAAGAATAAAGCAGTTTCCTGCTTATAGAACCATGACCAGTGGATGGGGCGGGGAATTTCATATAGTGAAATGAAGGCTGCATACCCAAAACTATGACTTTCTTTCTACAACTGAGTTTGACATTTTAGCACATTTAGGTAGGAAGTAACAGAACCACATCCAGAAGTGAAGGAAGCATACATGTCCATATGAAATATTATTCTTGGAAACCTCTACTTCCTAAACTTGCACACAATTTATACTGGCTTCTATTTTATCTGAAAAAGGGAGACTTCAACATGAATAATATAATTAAAACAAAAAAACCCCAACCGGCATTTGAATGCCAAGGGCCATCTTTCATCCTCATGGCGTTCTCTTTCTCTCAGATATCATTGATCTTGAATATGATAAGGTCACATTATCCTTTTAACAGCAGACAAGATTGCAGAAACTACTGTCGGATCCTCAGGCGCCATTCACATGGAGCAACGTACTGCCGCCTCAGCTACATTATTCCTAGTTTTACAGTCTCACGGGGGGAGGCCTCAAGAGTTGGGCTTTGCAAATCTGAGTGGAAAGAAAATAAAAAGATACATAAACAATTTGGAATATCCAGGAAGGCTAGACTGAAGAAGGACAGATAATCTAGTGTGTATGTATGCATGAAAATCCAAAGCAGCTTCTTTCTGCTTGAATTTAGCAAGATGTCCGTGGAAGATACATAGCCCTAATGATTAAAATGCCGTGTTAAAACCTAGCCAATTTGCAGATTATTCAAAGCAGCTAGGAAGTGTGACCCGCATTCCAGTCCAGCCCGTGTTCCAAATGCAAATACATCCAGCTATCATATTCACTTTTGAGTGTGCTGAAAGAGATCAAAAACATCTATGGCTTGGGAATATTAATCGGTAGCAAGGGTTTTGCATTGCAACGAGGGGTGGGGGAGCATTTCTGTTTCACATCACTTGTTGCAACGAGGCACATTCAAATTGGTAGCATTTTAATGATGCTATGCAGTCCTGACTATTGCCTGCTCCCTCCTTTCTGGAAGCCTACTACTAGCTTTCAACAAATCAGGATATGGATACTGCCAGTGGCAGGAGGAATACATCACTCGCAGGCTCTCCATCTCTGCCACAGTGTTGTTGCACTTTACTGTTCTTTGCTGACAAGTACCTGATGTACTGCAGAATCAGTGTGACTGGTGGGTGGGTGTCCAGGATAGAACACTTCCTGAGGGCCAAGCTACACATCGCAGGGGAAACTGACCTTTTAAAACTGAAATGCAGGGATGTAGAATTTGCTCACTGCAGCAGTAGCAGCGGAGGAGGGAATCTTACCTGAACCATTTCTCCCCTATCCCAGCTGCTGTTGTTGCCCTGGAGAAAGAGGGACAATTTGAAGAGGTCAAAATTTGTCCAAATAAACCATAGAGGCCTATAAAATGCTATGTGAGGGGTGCCCACAAAAGCTGCTTCTGGGTAGGTTTATTGTGGAAACCTCCCCTTCTCAATATATTTAGGATGATTTTCATTATAAAGCTTCCCAGTGCCTTTGTGGTCTATTCCAGGGACCACTTCCCACTTTAATTTAGCCTGTTCAAATTGGGTGTACTGCAAAACTATCAAAATATATGAGAGTTTAATCAGTTGTATGTTGTTAAAAGCCTTGTCCAATATACAACTCAATGTTTCATAGCTGTTTTAGCTCCTAAAAAAAGCTGTAGGCAGTAGATGACAAATAAAATAGAAAGATAAATTTATTTATAATAAACAGCTACGTCTCTCCTTTTGATCTGATGCTGTTAACCATGTAGCAGGGTGGCATTTATCATATTTAAGGAAAAACAAAACAAATCAAAGTTAAATATTATTAATTAACAGCTTCACTATGATTAACGATGCCTATGTCAATTTGCTGGGAGGGGTCATTTTTGGAAAACAAGTCTGTCCTACTTGATGGGCTGTTTAAAAGGTAAGTAAATGGCATGACAGTGCACTGAATTGCTACATGACCTTAAAGGGAGAGGAAAAATGATAGATGCATTGCAGGTTGCCGATAACCTGTAAAGGAATAATGAAATATTCAGGAGTTCCAGGTAGTAGTTATAAAACAATTAGCATTTATTTTTCTTTTCTTTTCTGTTTTATTTTTATATTCATATTTTCTCCCTTTAATTAAATTTAAACCATTTGCATTTCAAAGTTACCTACTATAAAAGGGGAAACTCAATAATGAGTTTGGACAAGTGGGCTTTGTTTAAAAGACATGAAACAGCTATATCTCTTCTCCTCTAAGGACAAAACTGGGAGAGAGAGAAAACGAGAGAAGAAATTTTTGCAACTTATGCCATGCATAATTTCCCATGATGACTGGCAATCAAGTTTCTTGAAACCTGTATTCTGCTATGCAGCATAGAGAGTTTCCCTTCTCTCTTGAACATGGTCCAACCAGCTAGTTGATGAGGGCACAGCATATAGATGGATGGGCAACTCAGTGTAGTCAGTTACAGATAGGTAGCCGTGTTGGTCTGCCATAGTCAAAACAAAACAAATTCCTTCCAGTAGCACCTTAAAGACCAACTGAGTTAGTTCTAGGTATGAGCTTTCGTGTGCATGCACACTTCTTCAGATACACTGAAACAGAAGTTTCCAGACCCTTCTATATAGTGAGAAGGTGGGGAGGGGTATTACTCAGAAGGGTGGTGGGAATGGGTGATTGGCAGATAGACTGGAAAGAGAAGCTGCTGAATTACAACTTATCACCAAACTCAAAACAATGGAGAAACCTGGTCTGAACAAAGACCTTGGATTCTTATCTCATTATACATGACAAAGCCATTTTCACCTTCTCACCCCTTGCTTTTTCCTGTAAGACCTATTGCAGTCATTAAGAGTCGTCAACAGGCTCATCACAGCTATCTGCCAATCACCCATTCCCACCACCCTTGTGAGTAATACCCCTCCCCACCTTCTCACTATATAGAAGGGTCTGGTGACTTCTGTTTCAGTGTATCTGAAGAAGTGTGCATGCACACGAAAGCTCATACCAAGAACTGACTTAGTTGGTCTTTAAGGTGCTCCTGGAAGGAATTTGTTTTGTTTCAGTGTAGTCAGTGTCTTTTGCCTCGTGTCACATGGGATGCATCCCAGAAAGGCATGTATGAAGAAACCACTGAATGATTTGCTCAATTTCATGAGGCTTGCTAGGTGCGTTTTGAGATGTATGTGCATGGATCCTCCATTGCTGAGTTGCTTTTAATCACCACCACCACCATCATCATCCAGAGCTCTTCAGTGCTCCACAGGCAAGATACTTTGGACAGTCCTGCCTTCTTGCAAAGCCCATGGATCTAGAAAAACATAAATATAGACAGCAATTGAGCTATAACATCCAGAAAAGAGCAGGTACAACAGAGTGACAGAGCAAAAAGAGTATTTGTGGGGGCCCGGAACTGACATTGCCATTTGACTCAAGAGCAAGGGTGAAACTCTCAATGATCCTGATTCACCATGTAGTCCACTCCTCACACATTGCCAATGCACACCTCTATTTTAAAGCCCTTTGTGACTTGGACATTGTAAAAACCACCCTCTCCTGCATGAATCTGCCTCAGGGGCAGATTTACAGTGGTACCTCAGGTTACAGATGCTTCAGGTTACAGACTCTGCTAACCCAGGAATAGTACCTTGGGTTAAGAACTTTGCTTCAGGATGGGAAAAGAAATTGTGCGGCGGTGGCGCAGCAACAGTGGGAAGCCTCATTAGCTAAAGTGGTACCTCAGGTTAAGAACAGTTTCAGGTTAAGAACAGACCTCCAGAACAAATTAAGTTCTTAACCCAAGGTACCACTGTACTATGAAACTAATGAAGCTTAAGTTTCAGGTCCCCTAATCCTGGAGGGGCCCCAGAACCGAATTTAGTCCACATTGCTTAAAATTTATGGCACTAGTAGACTCAACTTGAGTCGCACGACTCAGACTGATTAATTTTTTGTTGTAAGTATTGCAACAATCCCAAAGTTTGAGAGTCAATAGCACAGATGTTGTAAAGGTTTGGTGATCTGTCATGGAACATACCTATAGAAGAAGATAACAGTGGTTACCCAGAGCTTGTTTCTGGTTGCAAGGGGGGCCCCAAAAGTGTAGGTCCACCATCTGCCTCACTGCTAACATCATCTCCAAGTCCCCTGCATTCATAGGTGAAATGGGCAATTTGTGGTGCCCACTCTCTTGGATACTCTACCCTGTTATGTTTGTCTGGTACCAGAAATTATATTCTCTCAGTATCAGATTTTTTATTTGATGTCATTTTATTTGACCATGCCTTCTATCGTATCACTTAAGTTTGCTTTCACTTTGCCGATAATTTTTATGAAATCTGCTGACGTTACTCTGTTGGTCCACTTTACTGTTAGCTATGTTAATAACACTTGTTAATCCCATTTTCATTGTTAGCTTTTGTTATGCTTATTTAATTTGTTCTATTTCTAGATCTCCTGTCAATCCAAGTTCAGTCATCGGTTTAAAACAGGCATCCCCAAACTCGGCCCTCCAGATGTTTTGGGACTACAATTCCCATCATCCCTAACCACGGGTCCTGTTAGCTAGGGATGATGGGAGTTGTAGTCCCAAAACATCTGGAGTTTGGGGGTTCCTGGTTTAGAAGATGCAAAAATTCAGAAGCCAGCACAAAGCAGCATTAAAAACATAATGAAAACAGAGCAACCTATAACTGATATTAAAATTATCCTGAAACTCCCACAAAGAGAACATATTGTAATGCTACCCTAGAAGTTATATAGCTGAGGGGTAGGATATAAACAAAATACCCACTAATCATTCCTCATATTGTTGAATTCACATTATTAAAACAGCCCAAGCTTAAATGCACATGTTAATTTAAGGCCAATTTTACTCTAAGGAAAACTCTAAGGAAATCTCAGTGGGGGGAGGATCATCTTCCCACCAAATGGAAACATCCCACTGATGTTAAAACACAGGGATGCCACTTCTCATATACCAGAACAATGATTAATTGTTCGCATTTTATATGAATTATCACAAGCTAAATTACAGCTCTCTTAAAAAAAAAAAAAGTTTTAAAGTACAGGATTCAATAGATTGTTCCTGAAAGACCTCCTGCCATAATGGCCAGCATAAACATTGCATGGCCATCTCTTCTTGATGTTTTCAGAAACAATATTCAAAGGCACTTTCTGAAAGGATGGAAACATTAGACCTACGAAGAGAAAATTGCTCTTGAAGTTCTCTGAATGGAAGAGACGGCTCCAAAGTTAGACTCTTTGACAGGTCATGCAGGGAGAGAGGAAGAAAAAAGGACGTAAACAGAGAAAATCATATGGGAATCTATAACAAAGGATATGCTGAAATGGGAACGATCAGAAACAGAAAAGTATAGAGGTGAAAGTTGCACTCAATAGACTATTTCTAGTCACCAGCACGGCAGAGACCAAGCCTTCCATTTTACTGTATTAAACATCAGAGACTGGAGAAAATGGTCATAAATAGAACAGCCAGGAGGATAATGAGAGGGAAAGGTTTTTATCTGCTTTATAGATGAATGTACTAGAGTCTCATTTAGAAGAGCAATTCTGTTCCCATGAAACAATTCTCTGCTCATCATAGGCATGGAGTAAAATAGACAACCAGATTCTTTGCAAGTGAAAAGGAATGAAAGTACCACTAGAGTATATTACTTTCAGATGCATACAGCAGAATTCAATTAACATACAAATGTGACACATAAAACTAATTAGATACTGCCAAGGTGACTGAAGATAAAGGAACAACCTACAATCACAATAGAATTTCTTATTTCTGTATCTGTATGTGATATATATATATATATATATCACACATACACACACACGCACATAGTCAGGAACTAAATGTCGTCCATCAACTTGTTTCCTTTCAAAATTCTCTACTGCTCTTCTATTACATGGCTTCATATCCTGAGTTATTTTGTGACCATTACGCATATAATAAGCAAATAACCATAAAAGGTAAATGCAATTCCTTTCCCCCCCAGTATCAATTTGATTACCACAATAAATTTAGGATAGTATCATTGGGAAGGAGAAAACAGAATTTTCAGTTGGAAGATAAATATTACCTCCAAGCTAACAGATTTGAGTGTGGGAAATTCGTCATTTCATAACTGAATTGTGGGTGTGCAGTAACATTTCAGCTGACATTTGAAGTTCCTACAGACTGACTATGCAAGGAAGTCATCAGTCCAGAATAACTGTTGGCCTATGAGAAAGGAAAACATTAAAGATTTGCTGTATGGTGAGGCAAAACTTGCAACTTTGCATAGAATTTGTGTGTGATTTGGGTAGCAGCCATAACACCCACATGACTGTGAAGGCATAAAAGCTTAAAAAAGGCACACTGCATCATTCGGAGCTACAGCTAACATGTGCAATCAAACCATTGTGCTGGTTGGATTAACAATATTGAAAGCAGAAAATGTAATTGTGCACTACATTAAACCAAGATAATGAAATATATATAGCAAACCCTGGATAACTAGACATGCCTAGTTTTAGCATAAACATGTTGCACATTTCTTCATTCCCATTAGCGTGGCCAAGATCTTACTGCTGCAAATGGAATGGCCGACCTTTTCTAACTGACTAAAACAGCTGGAATACTAAAACTGAGTTCTTAATTAACTATTATACAATATGAAGTGTATCTTAGCTGGAACATGAGCACAAAGTTAGATGTAAAAAAGCTTGCATAACACTTAAGCATTATGGCTGCATTTAAAAACAAGCTGCTATATAATTAAGAAAGGCCAACAATGTAGAAGAACACAATCTTACTACTTTAAAATAATTAAATTTCAGGCAATATTCCTGGATACAAACTTTTCTGGGTGCTAGCTTTACATACTTTTGAGCATCCATCTGCCATCACTGCCTTACCAAGCAAGGTTGCTGCTTGGTCCTGAATCCTAGGAGACTTAAAAATAGTTATAACGTTACAAATTTTTCTGGGGGGAATATATGAGGGGGTGGGGTTTCTGATCTAATCCATTATTGGGTTATTTTAAAGCGGTCCTTTTCGTG
This sequence comes from Podarcis erhardii, assembly GCF_964252035.2. Taxonomy (NCBI): domain Eukaryota; kingdom Metazoa; phylum Chordata; class Lepidosauria; order Squamata; family Lacertidae; genus Podarcis; species Podarcis erhardii. Next base: position 39,282,185 of record NC_138512.1, read on the forward strand.
TAGTCATATAATCACTTAATGGGGAAAATTTATACAAGGCAAAGTTATTTTTCATTTACCCATGAAAGGCATGGGGTAACAGAAGTTTGTATGCTGAGAATAGCCACCTCACGGTGCCTAGAGCCCTTTGAAGGACCATTCCCCAGAAGAAGAGCACCCTGTTTGCTGCTGCATACCCCACAAGAGTCCCCCAAAAAGGGACATCCCATTTTCTTGCACAAGGCAAGAACAAATAAACTTTATGTTATGTACTGAAGTTCTCACCCTGGGCCAGCAGGGGATACTGTAGCTAGTTCAGGTCCACATATGCAAATAAGGGATCAAAAGTGACGTTCAGTGATTGGATAGTTACAGAAAATGGTTACTGTTGCGTTCTAGTGGAGCTCTATATAAGCAGGCTGGCTGAACCCTTCAGTTCAGTTCTCTTCCAGCTTACAAATAAAGAGCTGCTTTGGAGAAATCACTGCATCGTCTGCTATGTCCACCCACAACTTAACACTTTACCAGTTTATTTGTTAAGTAGGTTTCACCAACCTACACAAACCAAAGACTATGTGGTGAGACTGGGGAGAGCCTAAACCGAGGAGATACACTGAAGGGCATACAGGAAGAAAGAGTTGTTCCCAAGTACATCAGAAATAATTTTATCCAAAACATGTTTCAGTTGAAGTGCTCAAAGGCACACGTGTCCATCCAAATCCCTTGACACATAAATCGGGTCCTGACCTAGGTCACATCCATACCATAAAGTATTCTTTTTCCACTTTAACAGTCATGAAGAATTCTGAGAACTATAACTTGCTAAGGGTACTGGGAATTATAGATTTATGAGGCCAGCACACTTAGCAAACTACAGTTCCCATGATTTTCCATAACAATTAAGCATGCTTTAAATGCATTGTGTGGATGTGACCCTAGCCATGCTTTGAAAAAGCCCACTTAATCAAGGGAACTTAAGTTAGTCATGACTAGCTTAATTCCTAATGATTTTAATGGGTCATTTTTAAGGATGACAAAGTTTGGATCTAACTCATTTTAGCCTGAGAATTAAGTTTGATTTTTCTTATTTTATAAGAACTTAGCTGTAGCTGTATCCAGCCCAAAGGATTATGTGCATATTAGAGTTCACGTCTTCAATTTATTAGGCTAATATTTGTATAAGTGGCAGCTTCATTAAAAATAAAATAAAGCACCTAATCATCTAATTCGGAAACATTTTTGGTGAATTCCTGCAGGAAAGCAGAGTTATGTGACTTCTAAAAACTCTTTCTACAAATCATATGCTACATCTGAGCTGATGACAAGAAGATCAGCTGCAAAATAAGTGACAGTAGACTGTTTATCTTGGCCAACATCTTAAGACCTCCCACCCAGCATTAGGAAAATCAACATATGACTCTCTTTTTTGAGGGGGGAGTTCTGTATTTAATGAAGTAAAGTGCTATATGCCCTGCCTTGAGCAAATATAAATCACAGTGTTTGTTGGGTTTGATGATCTTGTTGTCAGCGTGTGTCAATAAAAGCCCATGGTTTCTTCATGCTTGAGGTTTTATAAAGCATGACATTAAGGCATTACTAAAGGTAATTTTCAAGTAAGCAGCTATTGTCAACTCTTGTCACACTGGTGAAGGCCAAGAGTCATGTTTTTATCAAATAAAATAAATGCCGTGGGTTTGTACTTTGTTTAAACTGGTGCATATCTTTGGTTTTTGTTGAAACGATGGGAGGATACATTTTATACTTGTTATTCTGTCTGGTTTCAATTACATTGTGTGTTTACATTGCAGTGGAATCAGATTCCATAACAGCAAGTTCACAGCACCCAGTAGCTGCTGGCCACATAAAAACTGGGCCTGGTGAGGAGGTTGCTGAGGAGAACAGGAAATTGATTACTGTTCCTTCCATATGAACGGCAGACGAGACCAAAGCATATCCCAATAGCAAGATCTCTCCTTTCGCTCTCAGGTATATTCTGGTCTTCATCTCCCCGTCCTACCATGTTTGCTCCTTTGTTTTGTGAACACTTTGCATCAGTGTACATATGGAACACAGTGGTACCTCGGGTTAAGTACTTAATTCGTTCTGGAGGTCCGTTCTTAACATGAAACTGTTCTTAACATGATGCACCACTTTAGCTAATGGGGCCTCCTGCGATTTCTGTTTTCATCCTGAAGCAAAGTTCTTAACCCGAGGTACTATTTCTGGGTTAGCGGAGTATGTAACCTGAAGCATATATAACCGGAAGCGTATATAAACCGAGGTACCACTGTAAATCCCTGGCAACGCCAAGGACATCCTCTGTAATTTTGATCAAGATCCATCTCCTGCTTTGCCCTTTGAATAACAGCTTCCTGTCTTGTGGCTTAGACTGTCCAATATTGATGGGGAAAGGTTCAGATGTAACCTTAATCAAATGAATGATTAATCTTGTTGTTGTTGTTGTTGTTGTTGTTGTTGTTGTTGTTGTTGTTGTTGTTTCATTTATGCCCTGCCCATCTGGCTGGGTTTCCCCAGCCACTCTGGGCAGCTCTCAATGGAGGACTAAAAACAGAATAAAAGTTCAAACACTAAAAACTTCCCTAAACAGGAAATGTCACGTCATGCACAGAAAGAACCAACAATTTCGTTTCCATGTCGCTCACTGACGTCAACTCTTATCTGCTATTGCAATACGCTGCAGCTTGTGGTTAAGCAATTCCGATTAAGATTTAAGTTAGGACTTTTAATGAAAATGAAATAATTTTAACTCATGCATTACAATCAGTCAGCAAACAGAATAATATCCAAAGCTAGGCCAGATAACAGTGGTGAAAAAAACAAAAACCCTGTCAAAATGCTTCGTTTTACAGGTAGCAGGAATGTGTACTCATCCTTAACATCTGTCTGAATCTAATTTCTATGACCCTCACAAATGATTTTGCAAAGGCAAAACATCCCACAGCATGAATAAGAATGCATGCATTTGTTTTGTATTTATTTATTTAATACCAACAGTGTTATAGCTTGACAATTCCTTGGTGTCTTTAAGTAATGGTTCTCAGAATGGAACGAAAACATGACTGGCTATGACAAGGGGTGCAAGCTCTACCCAATGTATGTCTTCACTGGGGGGGGGGGACTAAGTACAAGCACACTCTTCCTAATCAGAAACAGTTACACCAGAACCCCTTTTCTGACCAATTCTGTCCTAGAGTCCTTCTAATATTCATTCGCTTTTCTGGTGGTCTTGAATGACATGACTCACTCCCCTTTTCCTTCTTCTGTGCTCCTGGAATATTGATTCAAAAATTCATGCTTATCACTCAATATCTCATCAGTTGTTGACTTGCAACTGAATACATGAGCCGCTCCACTGAAAAGCATTGTGTCTGGAGTACTATGAAAGCTCGGTGATATGTGATCTGCGGTGGCTGTTTCACATTCACATTGCCAGTTGTGGCAGTTGTTGAGTGACGAACACCTATGTGTGTACTCACCTAAACACTGAACCATCTTTTTGCTCTTTGTTTCAGCTTGTTTCTTTTCCGGGGGAGTTGCTTCTTTCTTTGAACCAGGGACGTTGCAAACACACTTTTTCAAAATCTCTCATAAAGCCAAGTTGGCAAATGAGGTTCTCCCCCATCATAAAGCTTGATTGCTACAAGAAGCTACACTGCCAAAATTAATATTTCTATACAATGATTAAAGTCATAAGCACTCTATTCTGCTGGACTATGTCAGCAGCAGGCAAGGCTAGCTACCTTCTAACCTCTTATTGTGTGCATGTAAACCTTGGAATTTTTTTTTTTTTTTTAGACAATGCACTCTTCCAGTTCATTTGTGGCTGCTTGCATGTTTTTATTAAACTGAATATTTTTCTTTTTTTCTTTTTTAAATAATATTTATTAACAATTTAAACACTACAAAAAATAAGAACAATACAATACAACACAAAAACACTACACAACACCAACACATTTAAACTAATAAAACAAAACAAAAAAAAAACCAATTTAAAACACATCAAATAATTTCAGTATCTTATCTTTCATTCACTTATTTCCGCGACCTCCTCACACCTCCCTTTTTGTATTCCACTTCTGTTAACTGTTTCAGCAATTCCTTTCCATCTTTCTCTGTTTTCTATCCTATAATTATCTTAACACGTTCTAACCTTATTTTTTCCTTTGATATTCTATTAATCTATTTATACTTAATTCCTTATAACATTTCTACTAAAGCCATATAGCTTCATTCCAACATTTTCCTAACATTCATTAATTTTACAATATTTCCGTAAATAATCTTTAAACTTTTTCCAGTCTTCTTCCACCGACTCTTCTCCCTGGTCTCGGATTCTGCCAGTCATTTCCGCCAGTTCCATGTAGTCCATCGACTTCATCTGCCATTCTTCCCGGATGGGTAAATCTTGTGTCTTCCAATACTTCGCGATGATAAACTGAATATTTTTCACTACTTCACCATGACAGTTACTCAAAAATATTGCCATCATTGAACAATGAAATGCTTCTGTACTTTGTAGGTATAATGTATTTAAAGTCCAGCAGACTCTCACCTTTATAAATGAACCCATGGGTGAGATCCAGGCTGCTAACAGAGCAATCATTCCACAAGGGAGAGCCCTGCCCTTAACGTAGTGCAACAGACAAATCTAACGGGTAGAAGCAGGGCCAGATTTAGGTTTGATGAGGCCCTAAGCTACTGAAGGTAATGGGGCCCTTTATATGTCCAGCTGTTGTTTGTCAATAACAAATTCTCGCTGTTTTGTGTTGAATATATGCTATATGGTCACTGATGGACCTAATAGGTATCTAAAGCCATTTGCACATGTTGCCATGCAACCCGGTCCATGAAGAATGTAGGCACCCTATATATAAAAATGAGCAAACCAGTGATATTTTAGGGAGCAGGCTAGCAGCCAGGGCCCAGTACTTGCATCATAGGAGCCTACACAATACAAAAGATTGTTGTTGTATGTAGGTTTTATTTTATTTGTTTTTTATCTTATATTTTGGAAATATACATCCAGGTTTTTTTCTTTAATTTTTTTGGGGGGCCCAAGAGAGTGGGGCCCTAAGCTATAGCTTGTTTAGCTTATACGTAAATCCGGCACTGGGTAGAAGTGTTAACCTTCCATAGGTTTCGTACTGTGATGCTACTTCTGCTTGCAGAACAAACAGTTCATAGGACTGCAGAGTTCCAGAGATTCAAGAAGCTGAGAAGAGATGTGAGTTTAGCAGAGAGAGAAAAATGTGAGTTGGAAAATTTTCGAAGGATAAATAAATAAACAATTAATATGCAAATTGGGCTGTTTTGCATGTGGTGATGTGTATCAGCACATTTTCAGTTTGCATGGGGGGGGGATTGATTCTGTAGAAGAGTGATCTAATTTAGCATGTTTATTTTACCCATGTTTAGTCAACAAAGCTTGAAACTGCACTAATACTGTATTTGCAGTGGCCATTCATACACTGTTAATTATGAGCTTATGAAATGGAAAAATTCCCAAGGGGAAAAAATGAAGCCTCTGGCCCTGCCTGTCTCTGGCATTTGACACACACAACCAAACACACATGCACACACATTTGCCCAGGTGGGGATGCAGTTCTCTGCCCCAAAAAGCCCCTTCCCTTTGCTTTAGAGCATAGAACTGGAAACCCAACATGCCACAGAGACTAACATCATTTTCCTGTACACTAGTAACAGTCAATTCTATCCAGTCAGAGATAGATATTTGTTTACAACAAAGTTAATTTCTATTAAAGTTCACAACATTATTGTGGAAACACTGTTTTATGATACTGCCTTTTATTTTTGACTCCAGATTTTTAATCCCTGTTGATAACTTGGAGATCTCTGTAGGCGGTGAAATATTATTAATTTCCCCCTAAATATTAATATTCAGCATATGCAGCCGAATAATTAATAGCTGCAAATAAAGATGGGATTCGGTTGAGAGGACAGTAGCTGAACCATAGAAATTAGGAGGTGAAGATGCCCCATGGGTCATTTTGCCCATTTGTCTTTCTTGGCAGGAGACAGTCGGCGGCTATGCATGAAATGACTTGAAAAATCTTCTCCAAGAGTTTTGCTTTAAGTTTAGTTATTTTCTATGTTGTCGTCGTATTTTAACATTCTAAAGCGGAAATAGTGTTCGTTTTGGTTCTTTCAGGGGTGAGGAAAGGTGTGATGAGCCACAATCAGCAGGGGTGAACTATTCTGGAATTTGGAAACAGTGCCATCTCAGTGGCAGAGATCCTTCTCCTCCATTTGAAATTTGTGGAAGAAGCAGAGCAAAAAAAAATAAGAACTTCCCTCTCAAACTTTTCCCCACTGTAGCTTTTCCCAGACATTTTAGTCCTTTTTCTGGTTGTGGGCTTAGCAGCTTCCTCTGAACTCTTCTGATTTCTCTGAAGTTACACCACACTTTCTGATGCTGCTTTTTATTTTGGTAATCGACTCCCAGGTATCTAATCCTGAAGTCCACTGCAGAGAAGGAACAGAACCCAGTGCCCATAATGGTGTGCATTCCAGGGCTAAGACGTATGGGCAGCGAGAGGATACTGCAGCACCCAACAACCAGGTCACTGGTGTCATATTAAATTTGAGTTGTTCAGGTGCCATGTACCATGCACAATGTTGACATAACAAATGCATGTCTTCGCCTCCAACTCATGACAACCTCACTAAAGATGTCCAGGCTACCATTCTCATGCAATGGTATTCCACAATGGTATCAGTTCCATAGCAAATTGCCAACTGGGACACCAACTGTCTATAAATTTGGATTATACAACAACAACAACAATTTATTGTTTATACCCCACCCATCTGGCTGGGTTTCCCCAGCCATTCTGGGCGGCTTCCAACAAAACATTAAAAATACATTGAAACATCAGTCATTAAAAACTTTCCTAAACAGGGCTGCCTTCAGATGTCTTCTAAACATCAGGTAGTTGTTTATTTCTTTGACATATGATGGGAGAGTGTCCCACAGTGCAGGTGCCACTACCAAGAAGGCCCTCTGCCTGGTTCCTGAACTTCTCTTCTTGCAGAAGAGAACCGCCAGAAGGCTCTTGGTGCTGGACCTTAGTGTGCAGACTGGATGATGGGGGTGGAGACACTCCTTCAGGTCATTTAGTGCTTTAAAGATCAGCACCAACACTTTGAATTGTGCTCAGAAACTTACTATTTATAGGCATGAAAGGGGTACACAAAAATAAAGAAAATAATAATGTTATTAGTTATACAATTGCACGCAATTGTGCGGCTGTGTAGCCTAGCCAAAATCTAGATCTTATTTTTGTGCATGCATTTTAAACTGGCCAGGCATCCATGGATACAAAGATTCCTGCTGCATTCAACTGCTAAATATTAATCTGTTTTCTGATGAAATCTTAATTCCATACAAGGAATGCATGCATGCTCTGCTCTTCCATCCTAACAAAATGTCGTCAATAATAATTCTGGATGCAAAGCCCTAATGCTGTCCTCTCTGGTCACACAAGCAAAAAATAAATTTGATACACCTATTTTATTCATACTTAGGTCCAACCTCATAGAAACATTGGCTTTGGCCGCTAGATCTTCCCCTCAATTTGAGATTCATTTATTTTATCTGCTACAGCCTTCTAACTAACACTGGCTGTGGTACGTTGCTGCCCCCAAGCGGCCAGCAGGGAGATAATCTCTTTACATTGAATTTTATTATTTTCTGTGCAAAAGTAAACTACGTACCTGATTTGCAACATCAGGACCACAAAGGAGCACACTAGCAGATGAATTGAGAGTCAGCAGGAAACCCTTGATTATCTGAAGTGTTTAGTCTGATAGTGTTAAAAGCCTGAAACTGTCTGGACAAAAGCTGAATCAGGCTTTCAGCTGCAGGATATCGTTTCACTCAGTGGATCCTAAAAATTGTATGGACAGATTCTAGTTTTTATACCAGTTTCAATGGCATCAAAGCACCAATACATTCAGACACATGTATAGACACCATTAAAGGTGAGAATTTTTTTCAGCGTAGGACAAATAGGTCCCTGCTCTCAATGAGCCTGCCTTTTAAAACAGACACTGGAGAGCAACAAAAACAAAAGGGTGGGGGAGAGAAGAGAAGAATGTGATCAGTGCAGGCAGATATATAGCTTGCTAGAAGTTTGGAAGTAGGATTCAAGGGTTAAGCCAAAAGACATGCAGGAAAAGTGGGTTTTGATATAGATCCAAAAGGAGTAAAATAAGCCAACTTTAACATGTATTTCCATGGACTGCTGTAAAATTGACTCACAGTGAAAATCAGCTGCTGGTAGACTATTTTCAACAAACCCCTTTCAGTGAATCTTCATAACGGTTCTAACAGTTCTAAACTGGAAATAGGAAGTTTTTGCATTCTTCATTTTCACCACAGGGCGTCAGTACTGAAACAATGAATCTTGGAAATGGACTCTAGTCCAGGAAAGTAACACAGATGAACAGGGCTACCTCACTGTCAACCCATGAATTATCCCCCATAATTTGTGGGTCACTTCCCCCTGTGGTGTGGTGATGAATTCCTTTCTTACCACCAAGAGATGTAAACGCAAGAGAGGTTTTGTTTGTGTGTTTTGTATTTTTAAAATCACACAGATAACTAATTTTGTGGAAGTGTAATCATTGGACTTTGGAAGTCCCTCTTAATATTTGGTGGTTGCTAACAACTGAGGGGATTTAAAAATCACCTGTACCACCACCATTTCAGCTAATTACATGTGACAGGACAATGTTTGGTCAATGGAAACATTTGTACCAGCAAGGTTTGACTGAAGGGACACAAATGAGAAATCTGAAAAGGAAATAAGATTACCATATAACTGAGAATTATGTCATAGAACCATAGAATTGTAGAGTTGGAAGGGACCGTATAGAAGAAGAAGAAGAGTTTGGATTTGATATCCCGCTTTATCACTACCCTAAGGAGTCTCAAAGTGGCTAACAATCTCCTTTCCCTTCCTCCACCACAACAAACACTCTGTGAGGTGAGTGAGGCTGAGAGACTTCAGAGAAGTGTGACTGGCCCACGGTCACCCAGCAGCTGCATGTGGAGGAGCACACTGGTTTGTATCCAGTGGTGTTGTTCAGCTGAGGTATGGCTTTGCAGCAATTCCTCTCCCTCTAGTGTGCCCATGCCACCTTAAATCTGCTCTGGAAATTTGGGGAACCCTCCACAGCAGATTTAGGGAGATTTAGGGTGACAAGAAATGGCTAAAAATTGCTTCCCTCCCCATTCCACTGACAGAAGCCTTCCTGTCAACTGTGTGACATCACTGGATCCTACCCTGTCTGTACAGAACTATAAAATATATGTGACCAACAAGCTATTTTGAATTACTTTATTTTAAAGAAATAAAGTAGAAATGCATGAAGGGAAACTAGATTGTTTTGGGGTTTTTCCAAGTGAATGTTTTGGAAGATTTCAGTAGGCAATATGTCATTGACTGTTCCTACAATACTTGTTGTGGTGGTGGTGGCTCCACTGTTCAAGCTCTGAGTTAGCTGAACCAGTATTAATTTCGTAGAAATCCACAGGTTCTGTTAATAAGTGACAATTTTAGGTAAAGACTGGATGAACCAGCCCCTTCAGCCTCCTTTCTGGAATTTGAATAGCATACACAAATGTAGGAGCTCCAGGTGCAGAGAATTCTGCCCACTGTGTGTTAAATGCATCTACAATTCTCCTTTACATTCCAAATGCAGACCAGTGCATAGCAGATATTGACTGTAAAGTAGAATGACTTTTTAATGTCAGAAAGTAGCATGCCTTCTATGACAAGTGGATGGGATGCACAAAGGAGATACGGGATATGTAAAAGGGCATCGGTAGTGTTTGTCTATCCTTTGCACTGTTTTTGTCATGTGACCTGGACAAACAGTGACACTGAGTACAACTTGTACAAGCAACAAGGTATGTTCTTATTTGAGGTTATTTAACTGAGTACTACAGAGAAAATTCTTGTGAATAACTAGAATTAGAAAAAAGGAGTGAAGGGAGATTTGCAAATAGCTAGAAGTACACTTGCCCTGACCTTTCATGGTGGTGTTGCAGGCTGGTGCCACCTGCCTGTCGCAATCTGATGACAGGGCTCCCTTTTGGTGGCAGCCACCAGCCATCAAAGGCTTGCAGGCTACCTTGATGGCCCAGGCTGTAGATACTAGCTTCCCTGAAGATTGGCCTATTGCAAGCAGGCTTAGGGACTGGCCAACTGAGCTCACAGGCTTGGCTTGGGTCCATTCCAGGGGTATATAAGAAGGTCCACCAACCCTGACCTCATCCACTCTTGTAAGATCTCCCACTCTCCCTGCCTTGTATTTCTGCTTTGACCTTGCTATGAGCATCCTTGGTCACCAGGGATGGAATTTCCCACCTGGCAAATTGACTCCCGCCTTGTGGGTTTGCCTGTCTTACAGCAATCAACACAATTTTGGCAGAACAACAACAACAACAACAACAACAACAACAATATTTCTTTATACCCCACCCATCTGGCTGGGTTTCCCCAGCCACTCTGGGTCACTCCCAACATCATATTAAAAATACATTTAAACATCAGTCATTAAAAACTTCCCTAAACAGGGCTGCCTTCAGATGTCTTCTAAAAGTCAGATAGTTGTTTATTTCCTTGACATCTGATGGGAGGGCGTTCCACAGGGTGGGCGCCACTACCGAGAAGGCCCTCTGCCTGGTTCCCTGTAACCTCACTCCTCACAGGGAGGGAACTGCCAGAAGGCCCTCGGCGCTGGATCTCAGTGTCTGGGCTGAATGATGGGGGTGGAGATGCTCCTTCAGGTATATGGGGCCAAGGCTGTTTAGGGCTTTAAAGGTCAGCACCAACACTTTGAATTGTGCTTGGAAATGTACTGGGAGTCAATGAAGATCTTTCAAGACTGGTGTTATGTGGTCTCGGTAGCCACTGCCAGTCAGCACCAACACTTTGAATTGTGCTCGGAAATGTACTGGGAGTCAATGAAGGTCTTTCAAGACAGGTATTATGTGGTCTCAGTGGCCACTCCCAGTTACCAGTCTAGCTGCCGCATTCTGGATTAGTTGTAGTTTCCGGGTCACCTTCAAAGGTAGCCCCATGTAGAGTGCATTGCAGTAGTCCAAGCAGGTTTAGGCATTGGTAAGCCTTTGTCTTGGAGGAGAGGTTGTAGCATCTGCCTGCCCATCCAAAGGAAAAAAAGGGTAAAGGTAAAGGACCCCGGACAGTTAAGTCCAGTTGCAGATGACTCTGGAGTTGCGGCACCCATCTTGCTTTACAGGCCGAGGGAGCTGGCGTTTGTCCACAGGTTTTTCTGGGTCATGTGGCCAGCATGACTAAGCCGCTTCTCGCGAAACCAGAGCAGTGCACGGAAATGCCATTTACCTTCCTGCTGGAGCGGAACCTATTTATCTACTTGCACTTTTTTAGCATGCTTTTGAACTGTTAGGTTGGCAGGAGCTGGGACCGAGCAACAGGAGCTCACCCCATCGCAGGGATTCAAACTGCCAACCTTCTGATTAGCAAGCCCAAGAGGCTCAGTGGTTTAGACCACAGCACCACCCGCATCCCTCTCAAAGGAAAAAGGGGTATCCTATTAAAGACATCTGGAAGGAGATGCTTCTGTCCAGATCCCCAGGTGGGAGTTAGGCACCAATCTATTCCTTTACTGAACAGCCCATTGCATGCTTGCAGCTGATCAGGTGGAACCAAGGTCCTCTGCCGCCTTATAAGCAAGTGATCAGCAGACAAACAGATTGAGGCTGCATGTTATTAGACAGGGATTTTGCTCCAGGCTACACAAGCATACTGTTAGATCAAAACCAGGGAGTGTATCATATCCATATTTCCTGATCGATTCCCACATAATAATTTCTGTAGCAATAGCAGATTTTACTAGTTATTATTTCCACCAGCCATTCCTGATTTTCAGTGTTTGTGAACAACATAGTTGGCATGCTATTATCTGGCAAGGACTTCTACTTAAAACAGCAAACATTTCTTGGACTAGAATCAGACAGTTTCTCCATCCTTAGCAGTCAGATACTTTCCAATCAAAAGCTGCTTTGCAGCTGGATTTTTTCAAGCTATGTTGATGGTAGATTGCATTTTGATGCTGAGGGACTATTTCTCTATCTTCCAGTGGTCAAGAAAAAACAAATATGAAAATGCTGCTTAAATAGGGTCCTTTGACAGTAATTGTGAATGCACTTCGCTGTCAAGGTGCTATTTAGTGGTTATCATATAGTATCACAGTTCCAGTGGAGAGACAAGTCGTGCTGTTCTAATTACTGGTTTTGATAGGACAAGTAAATTTTCATCTGCCAGTTAAATTATTATTATGTATCAGTTCAGAGACTCACAGTGCCATTCCAACTATGTTTGCTCAGAAGTATAACCCCCACATTTCAGTGGAATTTTCTTCTGCATAAGCATGCTTGGTAGCTGGGACTAAATTGAGCAATAATTTAAAAATTAGTAACATTCTTCACATTAGTAACAAGCAGGAATGCCTGCTTTTTACACACACAGTATAAACTCTGAAATCAGCTAACTGAATTGCAGTACCCCCAGAGTCTTGTGCCTATGGGGGCATTTGGATTTTCAGCTAAGTCTCACGAGTGTGACAACAAAATGGCTGCTGTGGACCCAAAGGAGGGGAAATGTGCATGCCAGCTCAGTTTTCCACAGAAGGGGGGAAAGTAAGGAAAAGGTTTCCACCTCCCACTCTTGGCAAGAGCTTTGTAGGTACCATGAGAGGCCTCAGCACACACATACACAACTTGGGGGGGGGGGTTAGTGCTATTGGATATAGCTGTAGGAATACATGCAATCCAATAAGTGTCCATTTACTTTTTCCAGTCCCAGCTGCTAGATTCACTACACGCCATTTTGAGAGAACCTGCTCTTTGTTGAGCCACAGGCATTCCAGTGAAGGCTTTTGCATCAATGGAAGATAGCCTGCTGCTGCCCCAAGGAGTTCATAATGGAACTCACTGGTGACTCCATTTATATTCACAAAACATATACACAACCGCTGTCATTGCTGTGTATGAGGCCAAATTATAATCCACCTTTTGCATTGCTTATTCTCTGGCATCATGCGCTCATTGTGTCTGTGCATCTAACACACCTTTGTGCATACTGAAGTGCTAGAAGCTGGATAAAGAGCCGGATTCTGTACAAGATTCCAGGTCCTGCTTTGTTCACATGAGGTTTTGTTTTTAGCCCCTCCATGACAGTCCAGGAAATGGCCACAAAAGTTTGTGAAACTTGACCTTTCTGAAACACATTTTTTGATTAGCACTCTGTATTGGATTGTATGGAACCCCTGGGGAATAGACAGCTAGGCCCAAATTAAAATGGGTTCCAATATCTGTGGTAAGTTGAGCAAAAGACATTGCAATTGGCTTTGCTGGATACAAGCACAAGTAAGCTTGCAGACATAGATTAGATGCCCGCATTCCGAGAGCCTATATGTAATTTCAAGCAGACAGATTTCACATTCCTCCTCTCAGTTTTGTTGTCTTGGGGTGCAGAAGTTGTGGGGTTGTGGGGAACCAGTATCTTAGCATGAGGAAAGCTGGTGTGGTTCAGTCATCTTGAGGGCTGTCCTACCTGCCTGTCTGACTGTTTGCTTATATGCTAAGATACACACTGTTAAAGCAAATGGCCCATGAGCAGATTAAAGGTAAAGGGGCCCCTGACCTTCAGGTCCAGTCATGGCCGACTCTGGGGTTGCGGCGTTCATCTCGCTTTATTGGCAAAGGGAACCAGCGTACAGCTTCCGGGTCATGTGGCCAGCATGACTAAGCCGCTTCTGGCTAACCAGAGCAGCACACGGGAACACCGTTTACCTTCCCACTTAGCAGTGAGGGAAAAGCTGGGGAAATTAATTCTCAAGTCTATATGATGATGAAAACCCTGTGTATTCCTCTGGAGCCAGTTGCCACAGACTTCAAATGCAGTGAATAAAGTTACTCAGAACAGCATCTCATATGTTGTGACCCCCCTGCAATCCCCCATCATTTAACCTCCTATTAGAAATATTTCCGATCTAAAATGGGCAGGGCAGGGGCTAAGGAGTAAGAGAAGGTGTTGCAAGAATACTTAAAGAAGGATTTCTCTAACAATCAAATGGTAGCCTTGATTTTGCTGACTCCTAGGTATTGCTGGTGAAGTTTCTGATGTGTTTATGTGAAGTGGCTGCTCTAAGTAAAAGCTTTGTGGCACACATTTCAGCCACTGCTTTCCACAGGATGGCGGAGTTTTACTTTCAGGAAGAGACCTGTGTGCCCTGAGACCATAACAAATCAAAGCAACCTCTTCCAGTCATTGCCATAAACATTTATTTTTAGGAGCTGAACAACAGCTCTGCAGTGTACTCCAGACCATCACTTATGGAAAAGGAAGGCATTTTATATATTACAAGTTCATGTCTCAGTTTTCAAAACCCTGACCTTACTCATGCTTAGCAAAATATTTCAAATAAGAGTTGAGCTATTGTGACCCATTAGGTAAGAGATCTGGGTTTGTATCTGGGACACTAGAGTTCATCAAATACCAAGTACCTGCTGTGTGGTCTTTGGCAAATCACACTCTCTACCTTGGTTCCCCGTCTATAAAATGGGAACAACAATAATTCATCTCACAAGATTGTCATGTAGGCAAAATACAATCAAAGTTGCAAAGCATTTTACAAATCAAAGTCAGAATTAGGTGAGTGTTGGATGCATAGGGTCCATGTTTTTCCACCTAGCAATATACTTTGTAACTTTCTCAGTGCTGCAGAAATTGTGAATCAACCCCTAGAGGCATCCAGTCAGCAGCTGTGTTTTCTCTGATTTTCTGCTACTGCTGAGCTCTCCTTCTGCTTCTGTTCTTAAGCATTCATGTTCTCTGAGAAAATGACATCACTTCTGTTTCGTGTAGGCCCTAAAGTAGCATATTTAAGTCTTTGCTTATCCATTTAATATTGGCAATCTGACTTCTCTTTTAATTGTCAGGTGTTCCCTTCTCTTTGGTTCTACACTGGATTCACATGCACAAATGAATAGTATTTTGAAATGCTTAAAATTAACATTTGATCACAAAATGCCAGTACTTCCAAGCACTTAGGAAAAACTGTGGTGGCTTAGCAATCAATTTGGATTAAAACATGAATAAAAGTTACCTGAGTTGAACATTAGACATTTCTAATTTTTATAGTAAAGAATCATGAATAAAATCACTGTTTCTTATTTGTATCTATAATTATAAAGGCTGGCATCCTTTTTTTTTTTAGTCACTTATACTTAGAGAAGGATGAAATTCAGCTGTGATTGCTTCATAATATATGCCAAGCATTATGTACAAAATGATGTTGTGTCTTTCTAAGCCAAGTCAAATATTAGCTTAGTCCCTCAGTAAGGAGTCCTGGAGTGTCTCATAACATTACTCTATTACCTTAATAACATAATGTGGAATTGATTGTCTCTATGCAGTATAGAAGATCAATGTGGTAAGTGGTACTACATGTTATTATCGCTGAAAAGAGGATTATATAGATTTTGCTACCTTATTTTTTCAGTTACTCGATGCTACAAGGTAGATGTTTATTTTTATTTTATTTACAATTATTTCTATGCCACCTCCCAAGGCATGTCACATTAAAACATTATCTTCACAATCACAAAACTCAATAGTACAACCAAAATACATGTCTAAGCAAAAGCCCCAATGAGTGCAGTAGGGCTTCCTCCCAAGTAAATGGGTATAGGACGGCAGCCTAAAATAGTTATCTGAGCAAGCTTAGCAAATCAGACAGAACATTGTTAAACAGGGACAACAACAACAACAGTTCAAAGCATTAAAATAAATGGATCTGAGTTGTTTGCCTCATCATCTCTAAATTTTATTTGTAAATTGTGGAGCTGATTATTGTGCTTTAGATGCTATAGTACATTGCACATAAATAGATATAGATTTCTATACTGTTACATACTGTATGCATAAAGTATTATGTAAAAGGACCGAGCTTCATTCAGTTATTTACAGGGAATCGACATGGAAGATTTTCAGTCTGAATCATCACTGCTGAAGTAGGAACTGTCACAATATTCTGCTGTGTAAAGGAACTTGTGAACAGTAGGGTTCATCCTGGGGATCCAGTGACGAGGCACCAAATATGTTGAAAGGTTGAACAAATCAACAAACACTTTGTATCGGTCGCTGCCAAGGAAAAAGAAATGCATTCATATTTTTAAATATTCCATATTATTTTCTAGTTCTGTATGTCACGATGGAGTGTGCTTTTGACATAGATAGTCCTGTTATCAGGAGTTTTCATGTTGTACCAGCCTCCAACACTAATGCTTGAGGGCTGGGTGTCATCAGCTAAGGCTTGAGGGGGTAAGCTGGATAGAAAGTGGTGAACTAGGGCCGTGACAGTGCTATGATCTTATGCTACGAATTCTGCAGTGCCAACAACATGGCTCCTGTAGTGGTGGGTCCCCTTTAAAGTCCGCTGTGGCCTGATTCAGGTAGCTGCATGGATTGCAGTATGAAATGTAACCAGATGAACTTATGATAAACCAGAGGAAAATTAGGGTAATTTTGACCGCAAGAGCAAGCACACCAGTGTAGCTACTTGTGGACAACATCTTTATGTAGCCACATTTTTCACATTCCTGCATTCATAGCTGGCAGGGAACATCCTTGTCCTAGCTTATAGCAGCCTTCCCCAATCCAGCACCTTCCAGATATTTTGGATCACATCCTCACAAGTGTTGACTGGGGCAGGTGAGAGTTGCGCTCCAAGTGATGTGGAAGGTACCAGATTTTACAAGACTGGTTTATAGCAATGACTTTACTACACTAATTAAAGATACCTTTGTTGGTCCTGAACCTGCTACCAGTCACTTTCACTGGGTGGGGGGGAAATTCTAGTGTTTTGAAATAGGGAAATAAGCTTATTTCTCCATCTTTACTCTCCCTGTAAACTGTTAAAATCATATTTGTTAGTAGCAGTGTCATTTTATTTTATGTATTTAAAAGAAAACCCTCAGACACAAATTTTGAAACAGTGTTAAAGCAAATATGTTCTATGTTAAAAGAATGGCTCTCTTCTTTCTTTTTTCATATCATCATCGTTTTTGGACTTGTCCTTGTGCGTTGCCTTTTATGAAAGATGAGTATAAAGTGGAACTCTATTTCCTATAGACTCACCTCACAGTTGAGCGTAAATATTGATACCCTGAGGATCCTCCAGTCCCAGCCTTGCTGCCAATCATTCGGTGCACCATACACACATGGTTATCTAAATAGATGAACTTTTTTTTTAGTGCGTATCTCATTAAAAAGGCTATCCTATTACAAGTGGAATAGTCCTTTAAAAAGTGATATAATGGATAGCTTGGCTTCTCTGTATTGCAAATTTGAGTGTCTTTATATTAACATATTTTCCCCAACTATATAATTAAACAATATCGGCACAGATCATGCTTTGCAATACCTGCCTATTCAGAGGTAAGTCCCACGGAGGTAAGCGGGTATAGGATTGCATCTTTAGAGTTTTTAAAGTGTCTTGTCTAAGGCAGTTCAGTATCATATTGCAGATGAGGCTGAAACTGAATGGCCTGCTGAATGTGATTTCACAGGAAAGGCAAGATTTGAATTGGGAGACTTCCTGATGTGGAGCTCAATGTTTTGCCACTGTGCATCTAGTTATAAGGCAATTTTATTCAGTTAACTAGTTCAGGTAAAAAAGAAGAAGAAGATAGGGGTGAATATTTTTTCTAATAGACAAGGTAGATCTAATAGAAAGGATAGATCCCCAAATACCAAGTAGAAAACTGCAGATATGTACCTACTGAGAGACAAAGGGTTTGTCTGCAGTATTTGTTCACCATGAGTCAGTGGTACACATATTTCAGGAATCTGTAATGCATCTTTGCTCTCAATCCTATCACGCCACAACAGTGTTAGTTTGTGGTCTGTGTGCAAAGCTGCCAGGTGTCATCCACATGTCACAGCAGGGAGTAGGTAGTTATGTGATTTCCCATGTTTTGCAGGACAAGCATGAATGAATTAGCCACACATTTCATCAGTCAGTTCTCTGTACAACCTCTTGGGGTTTCAGTACTGTTATAGTAGCAATGTGCGTTAACAATCTGGGGGGATGCAGGGGGACGCATACCCCTAAACATTTTGTGAATCTTTGTACTTTTGTCCATTTACTATATATATTTTTACCGATTTGAACTATAAAATGGTGATTTTCTTGAGTCAGAATGAGAGTGCCCCTAAACATTTTTTTAGAAAACAAGCACTGTCCGTTAGTGTGTTGTGGCAGTCATAGCACAGGAGAGGAAACTTACATCTCCATTTAGTCATCAGCACATCAATATCCATCAGAGAAGTGAGGATCTGAAAAGGAACCTGAAAACGAGGCTCCTCTCTTAAGGAGGTGGGGAGGACAAAGGAAAAACTCATCAATGTACTAAAATTATCATTTTTTTTACTGTATGCATCAGAGGAAAAGGCACATTGGTAAATACATGCTATGCTATATTTTATACTAAACTTTGCAAAAGTAGTTTAATGGCCTGCTATGGTTGAAATGTTCCCATTTCAAAAACAGCAGTAAATTGATAACAAAGATAACATTCGTAATTGGCGTCTCACAAGATTATATGGTTCCTGCTTCTATTCTTTCTACTGACATATATATGAGTTAAGAGGAGCTGGAGAGGGGAGTTTCATGCTGATGGTTCTGTAAGCGTAAAGGCACAATTGTTTATTGACTGTAGATCACGTGGCATTCAGCAGCTAAATTATAACCAGCTTCCAGATAGAAAGATGGGCAGTGCATTCCTGTGCATGTTTTCTGAGAAGTAAATCCCACTGTGTTCAGTGGGGTTTACTCCCTAGGAAGTATACTTAGGGCACAGTTCTATGATCCCTTGGAGGATGTTTGAAAAGGCAGACTTGCCACTTCCACACCCCAGCTTTAAGAACGCTTAGCCTTACACTTTATTTGCCAATAGTAATTGAAACATAATGTGAAATCCTAGAATGTTTCATTCTGTAATCCAAGCCCCTTCCCAACCTTCTACAATTCACCCAGGCAAAGTCTGCAGGGGGCATCTACTTGCAAAAATCCAAATACAGTCGTACCTTGGTTGTCGAACACCTTGTGGCTTGAACGTTTTGGCTCCTGAACGCTGCAAACCCTGAAGTGAGTGTTCTGGTTTTCAAACGTTCTTTGGAACCCGAACATCTGATGCGGCTTCCAGTTGAGTGCAAGAAGCTACTGCAGCCAATCGGAAGCTGTGCCTTAGTTTTCAAATGTTTTCAGAAGTTGAATGGACTTCCAGAATAGATTTTGTTTGAGAACCAAGCTACGGCTGTACTAAGAATATTTCACTCTCAAAACCAGCAACCACACTTGGGAAAGACAGCAGGAAAGTGGTTTTTTAAAAAAAGTTTGAATAAAAAAACACGCTCTGAGGAAGAAAACAAGATTGCTAGTGGGAGAGATTTTACGGGGATGAGTCACCCTTTAAGAGAGAGATTTTACAGGGATGAGTCACCCTTTAATGTACCTGTAGAAGTAGATCATTAGAGCTCCTTTCATTGCTTTGTAAGACAGCCGTCTTTCACCTGCAAATTGTAATGCATGTTAAATAATATATCAGTTTTATTACAGCTTAGTTCCATCTGGTATGCTAGAAACTGGCAGTTCACATCTGCACACTCTAATGAGCCCACCTACCTTTACTAAGGAGATGTTCGTGGCGTTTTTCATCAAACAATGAAATGAGCACTTCTTTTTGTTTCTGAAGTTCTGCCAGTTGATCTTCTTTTTCCTCCAAGTCTTGTTTGGCCTTTTGAAATCACATCAATTATTTATTTTAAAAACATACTAAAAGCTTCACTTTTTTGTTGATTTGCATAAAATGGAATATGTCCTAAGTTCCAAAATTTTTCTTAAGAACTCAGTTAGCTGACCCAAGATGCACTCAATGTCATCCAATCAGTCTCAGCTTTCTTCATGAACTCTCATTCTCAGTCTTCCTCATCCTCGTGAATAGGGAACAAAACCTGCTAATTCTTCCATTAACTTATTCACAATTTTTTTTCATACATGAATATTAAATCTCTGTTTACCATCCCATGGGGCAACATGGGAATTAGACTTCTGATAACAAGTTCAGTGACTGGATTTGAGAGAGCCTCAACTATTATGAGAGAACAAAACTGTCATGGCTCCTAATTACCACTCAATGGACTTTGGGAACTGAAGTTCTTTGAAGGGGTTAAGGAACCCTAAGAAAGTACTCCTGCTACTGACACAATTGCCCACAGAACCTTTGTAGGAAATATATCCCTTATTCCAAATCACTGAATTGGCAATGAGCACACACACACACACACACACACACACGTATATGTGTATGTGTATGTGTGTGTCTATATATATCCACAAAGTAATACCTTTGTGTGTGCATCACTACATGATCCACATGATAATACAATCATAAATGATTCCTTATAGCGTGTGTGATTTTCAGCTATGTTAGAACCACATATTCTCACATAGAAAAAAATGGATCACACAGGCATGCTTAGATTTCCCTTCCTCCAAAATGCATGGAGAATTGTTCATACAGATGGGCTCCCTCGTGGAACTGCACCCAGGAAGTTCTCTTGCAACATACAGGCATGGATGGATCTGTGACAAATTATGTTTACCTGCACCATTGCAAATTCTTCTTCCAGTCCCTTCAGTACATTCACTTCAAATTTCCCCCAGAAATTAAATCCTTCTGGTTCAAGTCCTGGCGTTCTCTCCAACCATGCCTTGCAAAATGAAATAGATTCACTATTATGTAGGTTACATAGCCTGTACTGGTAATATTTGATATTTTAGTATGTGAAGTGGCAGTGACGATCTTAAGAAAGACTTATGGAAATGTGTGGGCTTAAAAATAGCACAATGTTTATATTTGAATGTAGCAGTTCCTATTGGGATAGGGACTGCTTTATTGATACCGCCCCCCCCCCCAGCAAACTCTTACTTCCACTAGCTGCAATAGAGTTGGCTCCTGTTCAGATTTAAGCAATAATTCGTTCTCTTTTCCCTTGAAGTTATCTCGATAATGTCTTCTGTTATATGGGACTCTCAGACTTTGAGGGACACCAATCTTGTTCTCCAGCAGTCGAAACTGTAAGCTTTGAAATCCTGAAGCTGGACTCAAATAATCTCTTTGGGGATAGATTTAAAAAAAATACAATTGAGAATAGATTGTAAAAACACATTTTCATTTTACCTGTAAGCCACCTTGAGTCCATCAGGGGGAATGGCAGGGTATAGATAAATCTAGTAGAAGTAGTAGTAGTAATATACAAATAGTGTTAATAGACACTTTTTAGCAACCCAGTCCCACAGTCCAAATGTATTTTTATGTTTGATTTCAAATTTATTAAAAACAATGAGATATTCAATACAGGAAGCTTCCATCAGCATTTTAGTGCAAATTTCTCCTAATTATACGTATTTTCATGTAATTTTGCCTAACATTCACATTTTTACAAAGCAAGTTGGCCTAATATAACACATTTTTGTATTCCCCCCCCCCTAATATGTGCTTTTATATGAACACCGTACCAAAGTATATGAATTTTGTCCATAGCTGTCAAGTGTCCCTTATTTGAAGGGACAGTCCCTTATTCCAGCGCCATGTCCCGCTGCTGTCCCTTATTGATGGATGTCCCTTAAATGTCCCTTAAATGATGTCCCTTAAATTTCAAAGGAAGCAGCTCCTCTCCCTGCCGGCCAGGGAGAAGGGAGGCTCCATCTGTGTTGCATGGCTATGTTGCTCACCCAATAAGAAGTCTAAGAACGACTGGGGGGTGGAGCTTGCATGCCTTGTGTGTGGCTGGTTAATGCAAGCTGAGGGGGTTTTTGAATGCTGGACACCATTTTGTTGCACGTGCTGCTGCAAACTTTGCAGTGCAAAGCCAGGCCGGGGAGCCATCTTAAGTTGAGGCTGCATAGGCCTTGTGGTGCATGTGATTCAGTTGAACCTCTGGTTACAAAGTTGGTTGGACAGTGTTCTCGAAGCTACTAGCATGAGTTTGACCAGACTGCAGGAGGACAGGAAGACAGGAGTGCCTGGAACAGGTGAGGATGCAGGTTCCTTATTTTGGCTGCTGGTCCCTTATTTTCAAGGCTGCTGGTCCCTTATTTTCAAATCTGTAAGTTGACAGCTATGATTTTGTCTGCAAAATGGCACTGCAAAATTCTGAGAAGTGCAAATTTCAAAGGATGGCTGTGTTTCAGTTCACATATTGTTTTGGAAAGTGCAAACTAAGGAAGTTTTCCTCTAAATGCAAACAGAATCAAATTTCTATCTCATTGCTACTTCCTGATCAGGATTGCCCCCTTCCAAAAACCTGTAATTAAGGGAGGAAATTGCAACTCAAAACAGAGTTGCCTGCTACATACCAAGTGAATTTCAAGTTTGGCACTGAGCATAAGTACATGAAATTATTGCACATTTGTCTCTTGATTACCCCGCACTTCTCTTCCTTTTGTCAGCTGTTTACTCTGTGTTGGATTTTAAATTATAAGTTTCTGGTGCAGAGGCCTGCCTTCTTGTGCTTCATAAAGTGCCTCAGACAGTGATGGTACAACGATGGAATTTGCTCCCACAAGAGGTAGTGATGGCCACCCACTTGGATGGTTTTAAAAGAGGATTAGATAAATTCATGGAACATAAGGCTATTCATGGCTGCTTTTCGAAGCAGTATGCCTCTTCATACAAGTTGCTGGGAACCACATGGGCCATATGGCCGTGTGAGAACAGACTGCTGGAGTTGATAAGCCCTTGGCTTTATCCAGCAGGTCTCCAATGTTCATAATGGAGTGTTGTCCAGCTTCTTAGCTAAATCCCAAAGTATAACCACTTATCTGTTGGCAGTGTGAACATTAAAATAATTGATTGCTTCCCTTGAGCTATGAGACAGGCGACCTAGGTTTGCCATATTTTGAAGAGAGAGGGAAAAAAAAGAGGGCACATTTGCCAACTTCTACTTTTAGCTATGGATCGCTATCACAACTCTACCCATGAAAAATAGTACAAGTTCAGGAAAAAGAGGACATATGGCAACCCTATGAGATGTTCGATTACTTGTGAACACAGCTAAGCATGAGAAATCAAATAATCAAATACAGTGTTTACCTGAAATCAAAGAAGTCCAGGGCAGTCATTGTTTCTAGAACAGAAAATTGTTCCACAAGTAGTTTAAGGATCATTGTTATCCTGTTCATTCGAGTGACGACCTTAAGCATGTTTCTCTCATCTCTCACCTTAGTAGAAAAAGACATCATTATCATGACTCAACTGGCAAGGGACAGCAGGGCCTCTAGTCTATAGGTTATTCTAATTAGGACTGTGTCACTCGGATATGTTTTAATCACCTGAGTCTTAATTTGAATGATAGCCCAATCAATTGAATCTGCATATGAGGAAACAAAACAATTGTTCTTAAGGGGGGGGGGTTGCACACTTTCATTTTGTTTAGATGATGCATGAATGTGTCACCCTAAGGATCATCATAAACTCTGTTTGGGGTTTCTCTGTTTGCCCTGCACTTCCCACTGGCAAAGCCCTACTGCTGTCCATGCTTTTGGGAAGATACAGGCAGACAAACAAATGCATGTAAACTGTCTTTGTGAACAGGAACCTTAGGGCTTCAACTGATGGAGCCTCTACATGTTTCCAGGCTGTCCTCCCAAATAAATACACAGATATAACTGGGGAAGGAGCAAGAGTGGTGAGAGCCTTTTCTCCTTCCTCCCATGAATAGGTCTTTAGAATAAGATGCCTGAACAGGGGTTGAATTTAAAATATTCAGTGATTATTTGGTGAAAAATAGAAATAAGACGGGTTTTTCATTAGATATCTTATATCTCTCTTACTTACGTGACCATTTTGAAAAATCACTCGAACTGAATCCAGTTCCCACAGAATCTGCTTGAACCACAGTTCATAAGCTGAAATAAAAAGGCACTGTTTTTGGTTTCGCTTCTTTGGGACATTGACAATGAGTTAAGCTGAAATATCAGAGGTTGGTCATCACCATATCTATTATGAAATTGTCATATGGAAAAGTTGCTATCATTACTTAAAGGTAGAATCCGTAAATAAAATGCTTATACATACTGACTCCAGTTTTTTCTGGCCTCAAGTATCCTTCTTAGTTGTCTTATCTGGCCCCTCTCTGCCCTTCCACTTCAATTACTTTTGCAGCCATAAGGCAGTTTAACAGGATGGCCTCCGGGTAGTTAGCAAAAGGCCCCTGAATCGGCCCTCATATGCGTCTAGTGTAAAATATGTGTGTCTGATTTCTACAGCATATATATTTCACTGAATGTATAGGCCAGCAGTTTTTTAAAAACATCAACCAACCAAGCAGCTTTTCTTGATACTCATATAAAATAGTTTGGTACCAAGAAGAAGAAGAAGAAGAAGAAGAAGAAGAGTTTGGATTTGATATCCCGCTTTATCACTACCTGAAGGAGTCTCAAAGCAGCTAACATTCTCCTTTCCTTTTCTCCCCCACAACAAACACTCTGTGAGGTGAGTGGGGCTGAGAGACTTCAGAGAAGTGTGACTGGCCCAAGGTCACCCAGCAGCTGCATGTGGAGGAACGGAGACGCGAACCTGGTTCCCCAGATTACGAGACTACTGCTCTTAACCACTATACCACACTACACCACACCACAAGACATCTAGGAAATTCTCCCCCAAACTGAATCATGCTCCACCACATCTTTCCCATCAAAATTTAAAAATGGGGCAAGGTATCTGAGGAATGGATAATAGATGTACATGTGCTCTCACTGTATTCATGTATTATTATTCTTCATTCATAACTCTGACCAATATGATAAATATGACAATAATTTCATCATCAGATAGTCCAGTGGGGCTGCCTGAACAGCATTTGCTAGGCTCCATTTCTTCTGAAAGGTTACCTTGATGGGTCACAATAAACAGATGCTCATCGTGGATTTTGTTCCCCTTCTTTTCACTCTGAAGCTCCTGAGCATTCAGTATTTTGTCCAGCTTTAAAAGTAAGACATTGAAATAGTATAATTAATTCACACAAAACTTTTCTTGGTTTGGCTTTAAAAAAATATTGAACAATCAACATGAAAAACTTTTAAGTTCAGAACTGTGTTGAAGCTTCACAGATTCCCCCCTCCCCCACCGCTGCCCCCCCAAATAAGAGTAATATCCAGATGAGTCATACTCATTGGTTTGGTTTGGGGGATAAATTTGATTCAGTTTGCGTTTAAAGCTGAATCTAGCAAATTTGCACTTTCCAAAACAATATGATAACCAAAGGGCAGCCATCCTTTGCAATTCATACATATCCGAATTTTGTGAAGCAGTTCTCCAACCAAAGAATGTTTGCAAAAATGCACGTATTACGGTAAAGTGTGCATAAAATGAATCTATTAGTGAAAGTAACATACAAAAATGCAATTTAAGGAGAAACCACTTCCCAAAATGTGTGCATTAGTCAAAACTGCATTCACAAATATGTGTGTTAATAATTCTGGGATCTGTACTTCATTAAGGGTGCTGAGAATTGGTAGGAGACCCCTATTCTGTTCACAGACCTACAATTTTCAGAGTTCTCTGTGAGGAAGGATGGACTGTTAAACCACTCTGAGCACTGTAACTCCATGAGGGAGAACAGAGGTCTCCTAACAACTCTCAGCACCCTTAGGAAACTCCCAGAATTATTTGGGCAAAGCCGTAACTATTTAAAGTGGTATCAGAGCACATGTGTCAGAAACTAGAAGGAACTGAAAAACAACATTAATTGTTTTGCTATTGTAGCTTTCATAGTTTTTTTTTTTTTGTTCTTGTCTGAGATGTCATTCCCAAAAGCTGTTTTGATTCAGTACTGTCCATTACAGTCTATACTGAATAACAGCAGCTCTCCAGGGTCTTATTTCCTCAGCCCTGCCTGCAAATGCTACTGAGTTAATGTTTTCATAGGGCTTTGTTTTGTAAGCCATCTTTAAGCACTTGTCAAAAGGTTGCTCTTAAACCCTGCAAATAAATGAGAAGAAGGACAATTGTTTGAATTATCTGTTGATACCGTTGTCTTGCAGCTGTCTACCTAGGCCTGGCCGGTCACTCTTTAATAGAAAGGAGAAATGGTCACAAATATGCCCTAGGTCATATGAAGTTGAAGAAAACTGAGCCACTGGTCCATTTAACATGGTATTATCACTCTGACTGGCAAGTGCTTGCCAGAGTCTCAGGAAAAGGGCATTTCCATCACCTCATCCTTTTAACTGGAGATGCTGGAAATTGAACAGGGGAACCTTTCACATGTAACACTAACACTAAGCAATGCCCCTTGGAAGAGAAATGTTATAAATATCAACAAGCCCATAAGTGAGCACTTTAAGCTTGGGGAAAAGTCCATTTCTCATCAATGAGACAGGAATTGGGAGGGGGGCACTAAACAGATAAGATTAACATCAAGGTATTCAGAAAACCCTGTCCCTAATCATTGTCTGTGGTAGCCAGGCATACAGACACATAAATTTGCCCCATGATGACTTATTGTCAGGCAGGATTAGTGGCCTATGCAGGCTTTTGTAATGTAGTGTAAAATCATCATCTGACTTCTGCCAAATAAAGCATCTCAGCTGACACAGAGTAACAGAACTGCTAGTACTAACAACACCTTCAAATCTTAAAAACCATTTTCTATATTCAGATCCCCCTCTCAAAAACAAAACAAAAAGTGAAATAGAGTTAAACTTTTAGAAAGCATAGCTTAGTGAAAACCATTATAATTTTAAAACTTTTTATTATCTATTATTATAGCTGCATTTGCAATAGTTTCTTGGCAATTGTTATCATTCTTATTAATTTTTTAAAATTTTCGCACTGCAATTTGTTTGTTTGTTTGCAAAGGGCATTCTGATCACCCCCCCCCCAGCAAAATTCACAGAAATTTAGAAATGCCTGAGGGAAACAATTTTCCGAACCCAAAGTTAGAATACATAAAGGCTGCAATCCTATACCCACCGATGTGGAAGTAAGGGCTTATCAACACCTCCGTTTGCTTTGCAACTTCCCCCCTGGGAATCCAAATTTTTAACCCTGAATTAGCAGTTGTGTTTTCCATGGATTGCTGTTTGTTCTGATTTTGCCCCAAAGAGTGGGTTTTCCAGGGGGAAGTGGCGGGGTAAAGGCAAAATCGCTCAGACCCATGCCTCGAAAGCGTGGGTCAAGCGGGAAACAGTTCAGGCCCAAGCTTTTTTAGGCATGGGTCAAGCAGAAGTGTGGAAAAGCCCTAATTGCCAGTGAACTTGGTGGAACTTGCTTCTGAGTAGATACGTATATGAATGTGATGTTAAATACCTCACTATTATGAAGGATATATTAGCTACCCTAGAAGATGTGGGTAATTATTTTGCGTAGCCACAAATGTTCAGTATGTTTGCAATTGACTATTTGCAAAAGGTCCAGCTGTCATTGCTGAAGCTACGCCACTAAGTCACACTTACCTGCAGATAGTCTCCATAGATGAGGCCACCTTTGCTAGCTTTGTTCAGCCCTTCTTGTGATTTGTCGCCTTCCTCATCCTCCAGTGACAGCTTCTTAAAATTAAATCTAGGAATAAGCAACAGACATTCCTAATACCAGTAAAAGTGATATTGAGTGTATACAGTCTAAAGATCACTTACAGAAAGTATTCAATGTTAGCAAGAGTAACATAGTTCAGATCATTCAAATTTGCCTTAGAGTGATTACATATATTCATATTATATATACTAATGGAAGTGACCAAAGGATGCATACTTGTTCTGACATTATGACGGTTCACGTTTTTAACATAACTGATTCAGCAGCTCCATCTTTTCGTGTAAAAAGCAATATAAAATATGCCACATCAATTGCTAAGATCCCAAAAAGTAGCTTCTTGTGATTTGTTTAAAAAAATATACACTTTTAGAAGTTAATTATCTACCCATTAGGCAGTATTTTATTCTTTCTTTTTGTCCTCTTAAAGTTTGGTCATTCATAACATACCCTCCAATGTTCCTCAGAAAACAGGGACATTCTGTTCTGTGCCTATCTAAATTACTTCCTTATTCTTTAAAGAGAGAAATGTACTTACTGGTATTTGTTCTCCCAAAATGGACACCCACTCATGACTCCAGAATCTAATAACACACTGAGTCAGAATCACCTGGAGGTAAAATATATTGACATTTCCTAAATGCTAGCAGAACCGTTTTTGTGTAACCTGATCCCATGATTTAAGCCAATCCCCCTATTCAATAGCCATTCCTCTTGTCATTCAGCTACAATCATAGAGTATATCCTGAAACAAACTCCATGAAATATTTGTTTTGTCGACTGACCTTGGTTCAACCCAAAGAAGAACTGAAGAAATGGTCATAAAGGTCAAGGGGTCACAAGGAGCAACTTGTGCTGCAGTTGCAGCCAACTGATCATTTTCAGCCACGCACAAAGTTTGAAATCAAAGTTGAGTGAAATGACAGACAAACGGATCGGTGTCTTTTTCATGGAGTCAATAACATCCTTAATTGTTGAAAGAAGAATGCCATGTTTAAGAGTTCAAATTCTGAAAGCAATTCTGAAAAAAGAAACTAATGAAATGCATATTATGAAGGTAACAAGAAATACTTTCTAGCAATAACCCTATAATTAAGGCCATCAAACGTTCACATTTTAAATTAAAATGAAACGTTTTGAGGGCTTGTTAAGACTTGGGGGGGGGGGAGAGCTTAACTTTAAAAGAGCTTTGAACTTTCACAGTAAGTTTCCCAAGTCCTGGTTTTATTTGTTAAACATTGTTACTCAATTCCATCTAATCATTAACAGAGTACTGTTGAAGTAAGTGACAGTGTCTTCTCACTCTGCTTCTGTTGTATCTTTGGTATACAACATAGTCATATAAAAAAGGGAAAGATGAGTATAATCCCAATGATAGAACATTCCTTTTCTTAGTAACCTTATTTTAAAATAATCAGTTCTATATGAAACAATTATTCAAGAAAATAGAATACAGAATACCATTTGATGGGGGGGGGGGACAAAACATAAAATACTGTACTGGCCTGAATATAAGATGCACCTTTTTTCCAAATTCTGTCCGTGAACAGTTAAAGTGCAGCTTATATTTGCAAACTTTCAAAAATTGGGTTTTACTCCAATATTGTCTGCGGCTTTTAAACACTGCTGCAAAAGCGACACTGTGCTCACACCGTCCCTTGAAAGCACCCTGCTAACTTTCCAAACCACGTTCCCTTACACAGGCAGCAACCCCCCAGAAAACTAACAAGCTGAAAGGTGGTAGCACACACACACCAAACGCAAGCAGGAATACAAACCTCTCTTCCTTCGATAACCAGTAAATGCAGTTGTCATAGCTAGAGTACTCTTCCGTTTCAGCAGTTCCAATTACGGACTCCAATTTCATCCAAATAGGTGGCTTTTCTGTAGGAGTCTCCTTTATTTTTCCAGGATATTCCATTATTATTTCAGGAGAATCCTTTGCCTTGGGGGATTGAACTTTTAGACCAAATGCAAGACAAGAGGAGAGGAGGGAATGGCAGGCTCCAGAAGCTGAGTGCTTCTATAGTGCTTTACTTTCTACCAGCCAGAAAGGAAAAGTCCATCTGGTTAATCCGGCTGCATGTTATGGTTTAATGGGCGAGAATTTGATTTTATAATTTTGTACTTGCGCTTTCACACAATTTTGGGGTGTGGGTGGGTGTGGGTCTGTCTGCTTCACACTACACGGAGAGACTGTTAGAGGAAGAGGCATCAAGCTGCCAAACAGAAAACATGGCACTGGAGCCAAACAACAGTTTGACCTGCCGGAGTGGAGCTAGGTCCAGCCTTGTAGCTGCTGAGATGTCATACCCTGGACTGTGGACTTTGCAACCTTGAATATCAGGGCAGAGGGAGATGGAACATCTCCCTGTCTGCTGTGAAGACAAAAGGGTTATGTCATGGGCACAGGCCTCTTCCTGTTCAGTAGCTTCAAGTCCCTCTACCAAGGTCACTTCCTGGCTTAGCATCCCAGCCTTGCTGTAGCCTTGCTTCCTATCTGGGTACATCCTGTTTGCTCTCACTGTGTTCATTTGGCTTTGCTCTGCATATGTTTACTAAATAACTTGGGATGAATCATGATTCCTTGGGAAGACCGTGCAGCCTGAGGCTGTGTTTATATGGCTCTGATTTTTTTTTGGGGGGGGGGATTTGTAACCCTCTCTGATTTTTCCTCTGAATATTGCCACACCCGACTGATTTTACCCCTGCTGGAGAAAAGACATGACTTCAGCAGGGCATTTTTTTCCCAGCCAGAAGTCGCCAGAACTCAGTTCCAGCGCCTCTCAGGTGAACACCAATGCCATTATAAGCGAACAAGGGAGGAGTTCATAGTGAGTTCCCGCACCTCTTTTTCTAGAAAAATAGTATTGGACTACAGATATATTTTTCTCCCAAGGAGGTTAGAGCAGCTTGAAGGGCGATTTCCAGGGGTTAAGCTGAACAAGAGGGAAAGGGCTTTGAAATATCCTCTGCCCCCTGCCTGCTCCCATCCATTGTCAGCCTCAGCAATTGGAGAGAACATTTCACAAAGATTCTTAAAACTGCATAGGATGTGTAGTTTTACCCTCATCTGAGGTATCCAGAACATGCTCCGTCTTTCATTACTTGTTCACTCACACCACAACTCCCGATAGGGCGTGATGAAAAATGAAAAGTTTCTATGAGCTAGAAAGCAGCTTACTTCTCCTCCTCTTACTGGTAGTGACTGCGATTGCATCATAGCAGAAAGCAA
Organism: Podarcis erhardii; assembly: GCF_964252035.2. Classification (NCBI taxonomy): domain Eukaryota; kingdom Metazoa; phylum Chordata; class Lepidosauria; order Squamata; family Lacertidae; genus Podarcis; species Podarcis erhardii. Next base: position 39,313,096 of record NC_138512.1, read on the forward strand.
ACAGCTGGCTCTGGGTCACCCCTTGCAATGTGGGCCCTGAGCTGAGGTCCAGTTTGCTCAGCCTCTGAACGTGGCAATGCTTGATTGGATGGTCTGTGTATGTCACACGGTTTCTGATGACATCCAACCAAAACAAACATTCTTGTCTGACCAGTTCATTAAGTAGAAAATGGAGAAGGGAGCCTCGTTCTAGTCAAACCAATAGCAGACATGCTAGCTCTGTGTTAGGGAAATGTAAAAACTCCTAGTACATTTTAATCAAGGCAGTTGAAGCATTATCTTATCAGAAAACAATTTAGGCAGCAATTCTATATATGCTTACCTATAAGTCCTCCTGGACTCAGTAGGGCTAATTCTGCATAGATATGCCTAGAATAGTACTATAAATGTCAGAAATGGTTTAAAAGAAAAAAACCCTCCTCCTCCTCCATCTCCATAGCTGTATGTCTGCAAGGCAAACAAGCAGGAGGATGACAATGGTGCCTAGTGGTTGCAGGAGATCCCAACAACTAGCAGCCCCTTACCTTTCTCCATGTATCTTGGGGGTCCACTGGGCAAGATCCCCTGCAAAGCAAGTCCACATCCCATAGTACTTAGGGCTGGGAGTGATTATTATTGGGTGTCTCAGTAGCCCCCTTTCCAGAAGGATCCATGTGCACTGGCAGAGAAAGGGGTGTGTGGTGGGGGGTGGTTTTTCCCAGGTGTCACTGCTGAGGAGGGTGACAAAATGCTGGGCGGCACTCACCGCGGGGAATGCAGTGTGCTCGAGCCACGCATCTCTCCTGGGAGTGACGCGATGGCTTCGGCGCCCACAGGCTCTGCACTGCCCCAAATGGTCTGCCCGCTGCCTCCCCCTCAGCTGTAGGGCGGCTGAGTGGGAGGAGGAGGCAGGCTCCTTGGAGGCCCCATGGAGTGTCCTGCCCCAGCTCACACCGCCCAGGCACCAGATCGGCTTGCTCCGCCGCTGTCCATGCGCAGGGCTTCAGATTGATCATGGACGCTGTAGAGCTGTTTGGAGAGCTGCGGCAACCTATGTGTGTGGGGCAGGGGTTTGACTGCCAGCCCCAAATGTTTTGAACAGTATTCAGCAATTTTATATCTGAAGCAATCATTCTCGGATGGGTGGGCAGAATAGGATGTAATTTCCATCTAATTTCTACTTTAGAAATTCATGCTTCAGTCCATCTTTAGCAGTTTGGAGCCTATAGCTGCACTATGTTGGCAAATGTGGAAGATGAGATGGCCGTCCTAAGAATATTGGAATTGTGCAAGTGTGAAAGGATATGCTTCAGCAAGCCATTCTGATTTGGAAAGGAAAGGAAAGGAAAGGAAAGGAAAGGGAAAGGAAGGGAAGGGAAGGGAAGGGAAGGGAAGGGAAGGGAAGGGAAGGGAAGGGAAGGGGAAGGGGAAGGGGAAGGGGAAGGGGAAGGGGAGGGGAGGGGAGGGGAGGGAAGGGGAAGGGGAAGGGGAAGGGGAAGGGGAAGGGGAAGGGGAAGGGGAAGGGAAGGGGAAGGGAAGGGAAGGGAAGGGAAGGGAAAGGGAAAGGGGAAGGGAAGGGAGGGGAAGGGGAAGGGGAAGGGGAAGGGGAAGGGGAAGGGGAGGGAAGGGGAGGGGAAGGGGAATGTGACAATCAACTGAGGCACTTCAGTATGACTCAGCGCACACGGACTGAATAGAATGGTGTGGGATTAGGGAAAACTGAAGGGATAATTTGGCCCTTTTGTCAAGTTCTTAGATGGCTGAGCCTCTTGGTGACAATAATTTACATATAAAGGTACATAGTACTCCATTGGATGTGCCTCAACTGATTGTCCTGTTCACCTTTCTTTTCTCCTTAGCTTTATCCAATTATAGTGCTTTGCATGTCTCTTCATCCTCAGGTTCTGAGTATATTTTAGGATGACAACAGCACCTCTTTTGGGGGGTGCCTAAAGATGCTGTCAAGCCTACATGCATACAGGTATAAATGCACATACAGTTTTGATCAGAACTGACACTTGAATGTGTGGACATGGACACAGGCCCAGGAGGCAGAATTTTGATTAAAGTACGGCCACTGGGTGCAATACAGTCATACTGGATGCGTCCCATGAACAGAGCCTCCGTTATCAGAAATTCATTTTCACAGCCACATATTAGTTTACTTCTGCAACATACCTTTTTCTTTCAGTTTCCCATTAGGTAGAAACATCTGGTACTCATTTTCTATTCTTCATCCTTCTGCTTGGTATGTGCGAAATTAGCCATACTATTCCAGGGAGGAATACTCTGGTGATAAAACTTAAAAGGCCTCCATCTGCTATCAACACTTGTTGGAGCAATTTACTATTATGCATCCCGGCAACTTCTTGACCGCAGTGAAAATTGCATTTTTGCAACTCATACTAATCCTTTAATTTGTACACTTCCACTTACCTTTTGATTATATTTTAAAAAAAAAAAGAAAAGAAAGAAATTAATAACATTAAATTGTGGGTATTTATCAGGGTCTCTCATGGGCTATTTAGACAAATCCATTATCAAATCTGGATAGTCAGCATGGACTATTTTGAGTTATGTTACGTCATAAAAATATTAATATCTATATCTATCTATCTATCTATCTATCTATATATATATATCTACTCTGTGGTTAAGTTTAAATGCTTCCTATGTTCCCTGAGCATTTTGTAATTTCCGCAGACACGGTGCCCTTTACGTTTAACCTCCATTTGTAATTAATAGTCTGCTTTAAGTAAATGGGAGATCCATTTACTCAAGGTTAAGCAAATACGGATAGCAGTTATGCAATATTAATAATCCAATCAGATACTCATTCTCAGTGGGAGGAATAGAGTTCAAGGTTTAACAAACTGCAAACTAGTTTGTAGCAAAGAAAGGCAGCAGGGGAGGGTGTGTTTTTTTAAAATAGTACTCTAGCTTAAAAAATATATGTACGTGACATGACTTCAAGCCTGCAACCTGGGAGGGCATCCTTTGCGACTTCACGTGGCCCAGAATTCTCTCCAGAGATATTTCTCTTGAACTTGGCTTCATATTTTACTCCCTTGAAACAGAAAGATCCCTGAATACCGTAGTTATAGAGGACCGGTTATCACTTTGCATTTTGTACTTGGTTAAGATTGCTAAAGAACAAAACTGCATGCAATTCTGATGCAACCCAGCAGTCATCTATATCATCTTGCTAAATAGCAAGGAGACTCTTTCGCAACACATTAGGTGAAGAGAGGCAGTAATGAGGCTACTGATGTCTGGGCATCAGTGTAAAGCATTTCACAAATACTAATGAAGCTGTTCAGTAGAATGAAGCATTTGCTGAATAAATCAGTTCTATCAATAAATTATTTTGCTGAGTTCCTTGCCTCTATTAGCAGAAGAGAGATCTGGTTTGTCAGTGCATCGGTGCTGTGCACCCTCTAGTGTTAGCCATGGAAATAAACTTTAATTCTTGATTTGCTTTCTGGAAATAGGTGGATTTTTCAGAGAGTAACTAAAAGAGAAGCACTATGGACCCATTAAATACAATTTTTTCAAGATAAGTAACAAATGTTAAACTCATTAGATCTCATTCTCCAAGGTAACTTTGAGGACTACGATCCTACCAAGTACCTTAATCAAATTTCCACCCAATTACAACATTTAATTATATTATTAACAAGTTTTTCGAGAGTCCCACCAAAGATGAAAATGTGAAGCAATCTGTCAACCCCTGCTTGAGCAATACTATCTACTTTGGACTGAGTTTGAATTGAGGCATGCAGGGGTAATGTGCCACCGACAGATAACATTTTATTGTGCTTTCTTTATTATTTTTTTATCCTAATTGATAGATAAAGTTATGGAAGAGGTTCAAGTACTGTGCCAATAATTTTCTGACAAAGATTCCTCTCCCATTCTCCCACCCCCATACACAGGGTAGCGTGGCATCCAAAACTGGCATTTAGAGGATATTATAAATAGATGTTGTTTCTTCAGCTAAAGGTCTGATATCATCTATTTATAATATCCTCTAAATGACAGGCATCTCTATGACCATGCTAGCTAATTTTCAGCAGCTACAAACTCTGTGTTCACAGATGTCTGCCAGCATGTGCAGCACAGTTCATACAATTCCATTCTATGTTATTTAAAGAGGGAGAGGAAAGTCAAAAATCCCATTGGTTGCTCAAAAGTCCCCACTTTTATATAAACCCTCTGCATCCTGCTACTTTGGAAAATTAACCGACTCAATTATTTTTAAATTCCAGGAATTCTCCACTTTTATCTAGCCTGCCATACGTTATCTGTGTTGAATCCTGTTGCTCACTTTAAAAAATGCTATGAGTATAGCAACAGAGGCATGTGAATTGCCTCTTGATGTGTATAAAATGTAATCCCCACCCCTTTCCTCGTTTTATATGAGCTATTAACTGCCAGTCTTCTATAGCTGAATTTTCATTTTCAAATAATATATGCCCAATGGAGAAGCTTAGGAAATTAAGTGGATTTCATGACAGAGGTATGTAACAGTAGCTACTACAATGCTATGCATCCTTGTCTAGGTGGTATTCTTTGGGGGTGTGATAATTTAGATTTTCTGCAGATACAAATACTTTTCTTATGAAAAGAGGCATGAGTTTATGAATCTTTTGAGCATACTTTATCAGTAGATAATGACTGCAATCCTAGGCACACTTACCATTTCGCAGTAACATCTAGTAAGACGCTGTGCTGTACTTGGTCTAGAAGTAAACAGTGAAGCAAGGCACTATACATTAAAATAGGGGAAATGTCTGTTAGTGCTACTTCCTGTAAAATTTTGAGTAATAAATGCTAATATTTGTCATTACTGCTTTAACCGATATTTTATCTCAATGCTTAGAGGCATATTCTAGATATGTAAACCTCTGTAACAAATGAATTAAATCTGGAAGTGCTACATTATGGCTTTTCCCTGCCATTCGGATCCACCTTGAAGCATCCTTTTCATTTGGTTTTGTAGGGAACCTATGTGCCAATAATTTTTCTTCTTGTCAAATGTTAAGGATTGTTGGAAAAAGCCAGGCTCTATTTAACCAGAAAACCACTGCCGTCTCTGGAAGAAAGGAAGAAGTATGATTATGAATTTGCAACTTCCACCTCATTCCATGGAGTGCACAATATTGTTCGTACAAGGAGCAAGAGCCGTAAGGCACTGTGGATGACAGTAGTCGTGGGCTCCATTTGTTTGGTTGCCTGGCAAATCGGCAGTCGTTTCGCCAATTATTTCAGCTGGCCCACAACAACATCGGTGGTAGTTCAGTATGTGGAAAACATAGAGTTTCCTGCTGTAACGTTTTGTAATCTGAACAGGTAAGGCACCGTTTACTTCCAGTAGGAATGGGCAAATGTGTTAATTTTGGTTCCTCTCAGTTTCTCATTCTTCCCATCTTCAGCCCAATTTTCTACATGAGTTTGTGAAGATTTTCTTCTTCTTTTTTTAAGTTCTATTGAAAAATTCATGAAAAATTCTTCCTCTATACACCTTTTAATATACAATTTTATATGCATTTCTGTATGTTATTTTCACTGATACACTTTAATATATTCATTTTTGTACACTTTAGTTGGCTGGAGAACTGCATTGCAAAATTCAGAAAAGTGTGAATTTGGAAGACTCTATGTGTGTTGGTTCACATGTTGTGTTGGAAGGTGCAAATTAAATAAGCCCACCTTAAAATGCAAATTACATTGAATTTCCCCTTAATTTCTATCCTTCTGCTAGATTTTCTATTAAGGTATATATAATATACATAGGTCTTCCATAAAATGCAATGCTATGACCAAATACCTGACTTGGGCTCCTTACTCTGTTTCTTTTAAAAGTTTTAAGAGCTGCTTTGGAATTATCCCTTGGAATTCAGGCTTAACCCTGCTTTTATGGTTTATGCTCACAGGTTCCAAACCCAAGCAGTAGCTAACCTGAGCGCCATTTTCTTCCTGTGGAGCATAGTGTCGGGAGTGCTACATTTGTTCGATACTAGAGAAACATTTGGCCAAGAGATAAAAGACTTCCTTCAGGGGAATCAAAATTTCAGCATCAAAGAATTCACAAGGAATAATGGTTTCTATCTCAACAACAGTACATTGTTGGATTGTGAATATTTTGGAGAGCCGTGTTATCCAGAGGTAATATTTTTGTTTCTATTATCAGAGGTAATATAGACATTGTGAGGGCATGTGAGTATGGAAACTTACAATCTAGTGATCACAATCTAGTGATCTGGAATGTATCACTTTCATATGGAGAGGAGACTGCATGTATGTACAAAGGACTAGATCGCATACGTTTTGTTGGGAGCTATTATTATGATACAAATTTTATTTCCTCAGTGGACATCCACCAATTGTGCGCCTCAAAGACCAGAAAATAGGTCTGTAATTGCTTGTCTAAGGCTTGATAAAGCTTAATGTGACAAAAATCAAAAGGATGCTTCAGAAAGTCTACACCTATGAATTTCATCCCATGTTTTAAAATTCTGAATGACTTGATCTGGTCTGAAAGTGGGAATAAGGCACTCAGAATTCTTCATTGTTTTGTTTCTTTGGGAGGAATTCATCATACACTTTTCCAAATGTTCTGTCAGTGCTGAGACAAGTATATGTCATACAACCTGTAGGTTGTAATATTCTCGAGTATGCATGGTTGACAAAGGTAATGTTTGAGATAGTGAATTGTTGTATTGGTTGTGTGAAACAGCTGGTGAGTGAGAGTGTATGCATGGTTGTATATATATATATTGTGTACTTTGAAATTCTATATTATTCTGCACTGTAATGCCCTCTGGTTTTATGTAAAACAAAAACCAAAAAGCGGATACTGTTTGTGTATTTTGTGAATCATTTGCTGGGCATTGTACTTATTGTTCGTGTAAATCTCTTTCAGATCTTTTCAATAGTAAATGGAATAAATAAACTTTTGACAGACACTGCTCTGAGGCATTTTGTTGCTTTGGGCAAAATTATAAATAGTTCCCAGGCCACCAATCAAAATGCTTGTTACCTGAGGCTGAAAATATGGTATAGACTTCCTTCCCCCACCTGGCAGTAAAAAATACAATGATAATAAATAAATAAATAACAGTTTTATGTTCCTTCATGACACCCTAAATCAGATGCCTGGGACATCCTCCTCATTCTGCCTCACCTTTTGGTAAGGCCAGCTTTTACCTCAGGTACGACCCTAGGAACCATGAGGAAGTGCAGCCAAGAGGTTAAATGGGTTTCACTTCACATTTTCATCCAAAATAAATCCAAATCTATAGCTACAGTTCTCTGTGAACATACTTAATATTTGGTGAGCTAATTCAATTTCTTATTTTCTTTAACTTTCTTCATGGAAGAACTTTGAACATGTCTTCACTGAATATGGAAACTGCTTCACCTTTAATCACATTAACATTCCAGCAAAAAGAAGAGTGAGTGCCTCTGGAAGGGGCTTGAGTTTGCTTTTCGATGTCAAACAGGTAGAGATATTCAAAATGTTTCTACAATGCAACCGCAAAACCTTGATGATAAAGGACAGGGCATGTGGGTCACTTTAATGGTACAAGTTCTTTGAAAACAAAGCAAAAAAATAGTAATACATACATGATTGAAGTTTCCCACAAAGTCAAATTTCATAAGTAAAATTTATGAAATCCCTAGAATATAATCTGCATCCTGAAACTGAATTTGAGTTGACAGATTTTGAATTGGTGTGAAATCTGATGTAGAGTCAGATGATAAGTGATATGGTGATGCATCGTGGATTACAAAACGGAGATGCTGCATATATGCTCTTATTTTTCTCTTAATGTTAATTATGGTAGTAGATAATTTTTTGCCAAGGCAATTCGCAGTTCAGTGTGACAGTGATCTGAAAATTATCCTCTGTAATTTTACTGTAACCCTTCAATGCCTTGTGTCCTAGGCAGAGTTCACCGACGACCCTGCTCTTGGTTTTGTTGATGTTGGCATCACATTTGCTATCCACTCACCTAAAGCACCTCCCCGATTTGATGGTTTAGGTATATCAACCCCAGTAGGAATGCATGCTCATGCTGCAATCCAACAGGTGAAGGTAAGCATTAGAGTAAGACACAGAGAAATGGAAATACAGTGGTACCTCGAGTTAAGTACTTAATTCGTTCCGGAGGTCCGTTCTTAACCTGAAACTGTTCTTAACCTGAAGCACCACTTTAGCTAATGGGGCCTCTTGCTTCCACCACACCACCGCTGTGAGATTTCTGTTCTCATCCTGAAGCAAAGTTCTTAACCCGAGGTACTATTTCTGGGTTAGCGGAGTCTGTAACCTGAAGTGTATGTAACCTGAAGCGTATGTAACCCGAGATACCACAGTATGGCTAGCCACTTTAAAGTCCAATAAACTGCATATGCAATCATCATTATTGATAATAACAATATTTAACAATATTAAAATATATATTTTCTTTTAATTGTCAAATAATTCTGTGTACATTGCGGCAGCCTTTGGCTATGTGCAATAAAACTGACTGAGACTGAGACTGAATATTAAAATACAATATTAAAAATCAATCAAAGCAATTAACCCCTAATGATTGACAACTTTAAAATATAAGCAAGACTTTAAAATGACAAGGCACACAGGAAGGATAAAAAAGCAGAGTAAAAACTTAATTTGATATAGTACTCCAGCTCAGTTCTATGTTCAAACTCCAATGTATACGTAGAGCTTCCTACCCAGAAAATCTTACCCATTCAGTTGCACACTGAGCATCCATCTTGAATCAGGAGAAATTGAAGCTAGCTGGGGCCAGTCAGGCTGTCCTCTGGGGGCAGCCCTGCAGAACAACAATCAAGTTTACTACCAAGTTTTTTAATTTAATTCAGTTTGGTCTGGTCCAACAACAACAACAACAAATCTTTTGCAGCAAACTGTGTATGTGTGGAGGTGGGAATGGAGGTGGTTTTTGTTCAATTAAAACTTGACAGTAGCAATGTATATAACGTATGTCGTGCCATTTCTGTCATTCAAGACAATTATTCAAGAATACCCTTGGGGAGAATGCAAGCCAAACATCAAACTTCAGCACCACAAGCTCTATAGCACCTACGGATGCCTACAAGAATGCAAGGCACGCCATATTCAAAACCAGTGTGGATGCTTACCGTTCATGCTCCCAGGTATAACTGGGCAGGTATAAGTTGCTTTATTTGTTTGCAGTGTTCAAAGAAATCCAACAAGAGTGTGCGGATAACAGCTTGGGGGGATGCCTCTAAGCCACTGCTTTTTTTCTTTAAAAATGTTTAGGGATACTCTCATTTTGACTCAATAAAATCACCATTTTATAGTTTAATCGGGAAAAATAAATACAGTAAATGGACAAAAGTACAAAGATTCCCAAAATGTTTAGGGGTATGCATCCCCCCAGAAAAAAAGGACTGCCTTTAGCCAATTTTGAGCTATCTGCTCACTAGTAAAACCTATGCACAAGCAGGGAGGGTGAAAAAAAGCAAAGGTCTGAAGTGACTCATGGCAGCTCCTCACACAATTTGGGACCCTTCTTGTGCAGGGTTCCTAACAGTACAAGGAGAAAGAATTCCCCAGTTCACCCTTTCACCCTTCCTGACTTGTAGGGCAATGGGAGGTGGGGCTTAGTGCTCCTATCCCTGCTCCCGTTGCACAGCATGCAAGCATATGACATTGCTGGAGAGTCTTTATGGATTACTTTCTGTGCAGGCAGAGCATCCCAAACTTTTTCCTGCTGCCTCTGAGCCTCTGCAGAGCGGTGGAGGTACTGCCACATCCACAGCCTGGCTGCTCATGGCGATGGTAGCAGAAGGCAAAAGGGCAGGCAGATCAGGCCCAATCCCTGTATCAGCTTCAGGTTACTGCAGATCCAGGCCAAGATTAGGACCAATGCCAGCTAGTATCAGCTGGGAGAGCAGCTTGGGATCCAGTGGATCCAGAGCCAGCTCAGTTTCATCCCTGCAGTTGGAATGGCCCATTTGGAGGCTTTCTGGCAGGCTCTGCTAGCAGGAATACCACCAGCATGCCTTTCACCCACCCAAATGTTCAAAGGGTGCATGTTCTGCACTGGCAGAGTGACAAAAGTATCACTCCATCAGTGGTGGCCAGAGGAAGGACAGCTGAACCAGCAGAAGCAATCAGTGCTGCTCGGCATAAGGAGGAGGGATTGAAATGTAGTCTCAGACAGCTTAGTTTCAAAGATAAGTCCTTAATTGCTTAAGGAATCACCTTGTGCATAAATGACAGCTGAATAATGAAACCATTAGGATAGAAACAGGCCACCTGCAGCCTAAGGGTAAATATAGCTCTCATGTACCCCTCACCTTATTTTCAAAAGCTCTCAGCAAGAATGATCTGTCTCTGCCCAAGCAGTCCTCCTGTGGAACAGAGAGAAAATGAGTTGGCAATAGGTGAATCAAGGAGCTAGCCTGCCCACCAGAGGTTCAGCTCTGCGTATCCAGTCCCTAACATACTACCATCAGATGATGTCATGATGATGATATGATGATGAATTGCATTTCTTACCTGCCCAAAGGTGTTCAGGGTGAGATACAGCCATATAAAAACACAACATTAAAATTGCTAAGAGGATGGGTACTAAAGATATATTTCTCAGGTGTCAAAAGCCAGGGTAAAATTAATGCAGCCTCAAATAGCAAAAAGATTGCCCATCCTCAGCTCAGGTGCTATCAGTGTTTCTACATGAGCTTCAGGTTGATACATACAGGTATCGAATTCTTTGCTTTACTTGCTGGGGTCACTTGCTTAGTGGTTATTATTGGTTTACCAAACAGATGGATTCAAATGTGTGTTTTGATACCTTTGTCTTTGTGTTTTTCTCTCCTTCCCCACTCCCTCTTCTTCACACCTGTTGAAAAGGAAATGGCACAGAATGTGACTTGGACAAATTTTACAATTGTGTTTCTCCTGAACTGTGTAAGTAAAGCCAAAGTCAAATACTAGAGCCTGCTTCATAGGTACCAGACAGGGCCATGTCACAGTGATTACGTCTGCAACTGGCAACCAGCTGGACAGTGGGGGTGGGGGCATGTCTCACATGTTTATCAACCTGTGGAATCCCAGTCACACAAAAGCATCATTTGCACCAGGATAGTGAGGCTTAGGGGGAAATCCCATAGCCTGGGATATTCTGCTGATGGGAAGCAAGGCTAGCCTCTGCAATGGCTAGCCTCTGCAACAGTTTATTAGGGAAAGGAGAGGACTTGATTTTTCTCAGAATACTTTAAATGATCTCAGCTGAAAGTTGTGTTTAGACAAACCATAAATAACATTCTAAATGTACTCTTCCAATCATCTGTACAGTTTTGGTTTGATTTCATAAGTTCCAAATGCTGAAGAAATTCAGTGTAAAATACAGGCACCTATTTTTAGTGGGAAATCACACACTACCATCTTTCTGCGACTTAGAATGCAAGGCTGCTGACTTCCGGTCGGCGCCAGCGTTTGATGGCGGTCCTAGCCTCGAGCTCCGAGGCAGGACTGCTCCGTAAGTTCGGGTCTTACCCGCTACGGCAAGCGGGGGACCCCTAAAATCACAGGCGCTGAAGCCTGTGAGCAAGGAGATTCGGTGGGCACCTTTGCGCCCCCCGGCATCGTGAAAGAGCCTTTTTAAAGGCTCCGGAGCGGCATCGGGGTGAGCGCGGTGCTGAGGATCGCTACCCAGCTTACGGAGTGAAGCCGCGTCGCCATTAACGGAGAGCGCCGATTCCTTTCTGAAACTAAAGATTGGCAACAACAATACCCGTGAGTAAGAACGCAAAATTAAAAACGGGACTTAAAAATCTAGAAGATTGGGCTGAAAACGGGAAGGCAAAAATTAAGGAAGTCAGCCTCCCGGATCTGCATGATTAACGGAGCAATGAAAGACTGAGCTGTGATTAAACGGACTTTCCTCTTAACTCTTATTAAACCAGACATCGAAAGGATCTCCCCCCTGTAGTGCAGGAGAAGGGGGGGAGGAAACAGAATTAACTTAACCTGCAAAAGAAAGGGATAAGGTATAAAAAACCTCTGCTGCTGATACTTCTGGTCAGGCTGCCGGAGCAGCGATCGCCTGAAAAAAGGAACTGTCAAGTGAGCTGTCAAAGGACAGCGGCTACAAAATAAGACTTATTTTGAAACATACTCGGGACTTTGGTGGATTACAATTTTAACAGTAAAGTGCTACAAACTAAAGACTTTTAATGGGACTTTTGCCTTTGGACTTTCTGTTTCTTTGTTCTGGGTGCCTTTGGATGGTTACAATTTCCTCCTCTAGAGGGCTTTAGCTACATTACGGAGTATCCAGTGGGATTTTCCACTTGCAACTTTCCTGTGTGAATGACCTTGAGTTATGAGCAACCCGCCAGAAGAGATTTCAACAAGAAGTAAAACAAAGCAGGCTCAAAAACAAGCTCAAAAAAGAGGCTCCTTATCAGGAGCAGCAGCTGCACAAGAAAAAATAACAGCAGCATCAATGGAGTCAATGACACAGGCCCTGCTTAAAATAAATCAGTCACTAGAAGTACTCACCAAGCAATCTGCAGAACTCACTAAACAGTCTACAGAGAACTCAAAGAAATTGACGGAGTTGACAACAAGACTAGACCTGAATACAACAACAATTTCATCTAATACAGATTCTATAAACCGTTTGGTTCAAGAATCTACGGAAACAAGGAAAATAGCTGAGAGTGCTAGGTCCACTGCTGAAGAAACCAAAGGAAAGTTTGCGCCTATTGTAAAAAAAGTACATGAACATGATTCAGCATTAGCCCTACTAGAACTGGAAAGGAAAAGTAAGAATCTGAAATTAAGACTGGTTCCAGAAGAGGAAGAGGACAAGCTCGGGGAATTCCTTACAGACAAATTTCAAGACTTCTGGAATGATGAGCTAGATGGAGAGGAAGATGAATTTATGATAACCTCAGCCTTTCGGATTGGCAGGAAGCAAGGGAAGAAGCCAAGAGATTGTTTAATTACCTTAGGATCAAAGGAACAAAGAGACAAAATATTGAACCTACATTTCCAGAAGGCCTTGGTCATTAAAAATTCTCAGATTCAAATCTTTAAGGATATTCCTAAATACTTTTTGGAGGTTAGATCTCAATTTAAAGAACTAGTTGATCTACTTAAGAAGAATAACATCCCATTTAGGTGGGAATTTCCACAAGGGCTGTCCTTTAGCTACAAAGGGAAGAAAATTAAAATAAAAACAAACCAGGATAAAGAGATCTTTTTGGAAAGAAATCAAGAGGATCTTCAGAAAGGAACTGTCAGCGAGGAGGAAGTACCGGACATCTCAAATCTATCATTTGGACTGAACCGAGCACCGACCGAGGAGGAACAACAACTTGGTGCAGTCGGTGGAAGGTCTACCCAGTAATCAAAATGTCTCTGCAACTCTTCAGCTGGAACTGCAATGGTTTGAACCACCCTCGAAAAAGGGGCCAAGTATTTCATTTATTAAAGAAGGAACATCTAGACGTAATCTGTTTACAAGAAACTCACATTGCCAGGATACATAGAAAACTTTTAACAAACAAGAGATTAGGACAAGAATTTATATCATCAGATAGAGTCAAGAAAAGAGGAGTTGTGATTTATGTCAAGGAAAAATTTGAACCAAAATTGATCTTTAAGGATGACCAAGGAAGATACCTGGCAGTGGAAATCCAAATTTATGGAGAAAAAATATTGATTGTCGGAGTTTATGCACCAAATGAGGGGAAGGCTGAATTCTTTAAGAAGTTGCATGAGACTTTAATGGACTTTTTGGACTTTAAAATTATAATGATGGGTGACATGAATGGAGTCGTCTCTACAAACATGGATAAGGCCCAAAGACAAACAATATCTAATGACGGAAGACTACCAAAGACTTTTTTTGACCTGACTGACACTATGGATCTGATCGATATTTGGAGAACTAGGAACCCTCTGGAAAGGGAGGGGACCTTTTTCTCTGAAGCAAAAATGACATGGACTAGAATTGATCAAATATGGATTTCTAGTAATCTGGCATCAAAGGTTAAAAAAACAGAAATCTGCCCAAAGACCTGCTCTGACCATAATGCTGTCAAGATGGAAATGAAACTGACATCAGCTGGAACCTTTAGATGGAGAATGAATGACACTCTCTTTGGAGATGGGGAAATTTGCAAAAAGGCCCAAGAAACACTTAAAGACTACTTTGAGATCAATTTGAGATCAGACACAGAAAAAAGAATCATTTGGGACGCAAGTAAAGCCGTGATGCGTGGCTTCCTAATACAACAGAATTCAATAAAGAGGAAAAAGCAGAATGAGAAGAAAGAGAAAATTTGGAATCTAATAAAAGAAGGGGAGAAGAAATTGAGATCTAAGCCTAAATCCCAGGAGATATTAAGAGAAATAAAATTCTATCAGACACAATATATGGAATTGACGAACCAGGAAATAGAATGGAAAATTAAACAAATGAGACAAAAGACTTTTGAATCTGCAGATAAATGTGGGAAGCTACTGTCTTGGCAACTGAAAAAGAGACAAAAATTGAACACAGTGACATCACTCGAAGTAGATGGGAAGTCTATTAATAAACCAAATGAGATAAGTAATTGTTTTCAAAGTTTCTTTAAGAAATTATACAAACAAGGGCCAAAAAATGAACAGGAGATAGAAGAATTTATTGGAAAATACGGACTATCAAAAATCTCTGAAAACAACAGAAGGAGTTTAAACGAGAAAATTACAGACCAAGAAATAGAGAGTGCCATCCAGGATATGAAGCTGGGAAAATCACCAGGACCAGATGGATTAACTGCGAGATATTATAAAGTATTGAAGGATTGGTTAATACAACCACTGAAAGAAGTCTGCAACCAAATTTTGGAGGGGAAAAAGGCCCCCGAATCGTGGAAGGAAGCATTCATCTCACTTATACCAAAGACAGAAACTGAGAAACATCAAGTCAAGAATTACCGCCCTATATCACTTTTGAATGTGGATTATAAAATTTTTGCAGACATTCTAGCAAAAAGATTCAAAAAAGTGCTGTTAGAGGAGATTCACAGGGACCAAACAGGCTTTCTACCAGGCAGGCATTTGTCAGACAATGTGAGGAATATTATAGATATTCTAGAACTTTTGGAAACTGACATAAATAGAAAAGCTGTTTTGATTTTTGTGGATGCAGAGAAAGCCTTTGACAATATTTGTTGGAGTTTTATGAAGAGGAATCTCCAAGGAATGGGGGTAGGCAAGAACTTTGAAAATGGTATAAGTGCAATTTATTCTGAGCAAAAGGCCAAACTTATTGTAAATGGTATGGTTATGGATGAAATTCCAATAGAGAAAGGGACACGACAGGGATGCCCAATTTCCCCTCTATTGTTTATATCGGTACTGGAGGTTTTCCTTAACATGATTAGAAGAGACCAGCTGGTTAAAGGTATACAGGTCGGAACTAAACATTATAAGCTAAGAGCATTTGCAGATGACCTAGTTTTGACACTACAACAGCCAGAAACTAGCACAAAAAGAGTTTTGGAACTTATTGAAATATTTGGTCAGGTAGCAGGTTTTAAATTGAATAAACACAAGACAAAGGTGTTGGAAAAAAATCTCACGGTGGGGGAAAAAGATAGTTTTCAAAGAGAAACGGGTTTGGAAATTACTAAAAAGGTAAAATATCTGGGGGTGAACTTAACATCTAAAAATGTGAATCTATTTAAAGATAATTATGAGAAATGCTGGGCTGAAGTGAAGAAAGATTTCGATATATGGTCAAGATTGAGACTTTCCTTGTTAGGCCGAATTGCTGTAATTAAGATGAATGTATTGCCGAGATTGTTGTTTTTGTTCCAGACATTGCAAATTTTAGATAAGATGGACTGTTTCAAGAAGTGGCAGAAAGATATATCTAAATTTGTCTGGCAGGGCAAAAAACCCAGAATTAAATTCAAGATTTTGACTGATGCAAAGGATAGAGGGGGCTTTGCCCTGCCGGACTTAAAACTTTATTATGAAGCAGCAGCTTTTTGCTGGCTGAAACCATGGCTACTTCTTGAGAATACAGATATTCTGGACTTGGAAGGTTATGATAATAGTTTTGGTTGGCATGCATATTTATGGTATGACAAGGTAAAGGTACACAGAAATTTTAAAAATCATATTATTAGGAAAGCATTGTATAATGTATGGAATCGATATAAAGATTTGTTTGAAAGTAAAACCCCCAGGTGGCTGTCACCAATGGAAGCTAAGGCGGTAAAAAGATTGAACATGGATACAGACTGGCCAAAATATTGTGAAATTATAGAATATGATGGTGAAAAGTTGAAATTACAGAGTTTTGAGAAATTGAAACCTAAAGTCCGAGACTGGCTACATTATTACCAGATTAATGAAACTTTTAAGCAGGACAGAAAACTAGGATTTCAGAAGGAGAGGTCAAAGTTAGAAACAGAATTGTTAGAACCCAATACTAAGAATTTGTCTAGAATGTATAATCTGCTGCTAAAATGGAACACACAAGATGAAACGGTTAAATCAGCCATGATTAAGTGGGCACAAGATATTGGTCATGATATTATGTTTGCTGACTGGGAGCAGTTATGGACCACAGGTATTAAATTTACGGCATGTAGTGCCCTGAAAGAGAACATAATGAAAATGATCTATAGGTGGTACATGACCCCAGTCAAGCTTGCAAAGATATATCATTTGCCCAATAACAACTGTTGGAAGTGTAATGAATGTGAAGGAACTTTTTATCACCTTTGGTGGACCTGCCCAAAGATTAAGGCCTACTGGGAAATGATCTATAATGAAATTAAGAAAATCCTTAAGTGGACATTTGTAAAGAAACCGGAGGCTTTTCTCTTGGGCATGGTCGGCCAATTGGTACCAAAGAAAGATAGGACCTTTTTTATGTACGCAACAACAGCAGCAAGAATCCTTTTGGCGAAGTATTGGAAGACTAAAGAATTACCTACTCTGGAAGAATGGCAGACCAAGGTGACTGAATTTATGGGACTGGCAGAGATGACCGGCAGAATCCGTGACCAGAAGAAAGAGACAGTGGAGGAGGACTGGAAAAAATTTAAAATCTATCTTAAAAATTGTTGTAAAATTTCGGAATGTTAAGATGTCAGGGGATTGGACACTAAGAATTACAGCTATAAATCGAAATTTATAAAGCAGAAACTCTTTTTAAAGAGAATTAAATATAAAAATGGGATGAAGAATTGCTAAAAATTTTGAAATTTGGATGCAGTGAAGGGGAGGTTTGGGGAAGTCGCATTATGTTTGTTTTGTTTTTTCTTTATGTTGTAAAATCAATAAAAATTATTATAAAAAAAAAAAAAAAGAATGCAAGGCTGCTGACATAGATTCAAATTATCACCAAATCCTGCAATATAATATAATATTTATTATGCTTTATTAACTCATTTGCTTGGGATGATAAACTCAATCTATTTTTTGTTGATTTCACTATGGCTGTTTGCAGTTGGTGGTGAACATGAAAGTCGCCTAGAGTGGGCATTTATGTTTGAAATTGGTTCCCATTTTAGATAAAATTGAGCTCGCAGGATTGTGTACAGCAGGAACACATAATTCCACTTGCCCTGTGCCTTGTGAGGAAACAGATTATCCAACCACTATTTCCTATTCAACTTTCGAAAGTGAAAAGGCTTTGAAATTTCTTTCTACAAAGCTGAAGAAACGTCCAGAATATATCAGGTACTTTTCTTCTTCATTGTCATGCTGTCAAGAAATGTGTTTTACACAAGAGCAACCTTTATTAACCAATTAGGGCCAGTCATGGACGACTCGGGTTGCGGCGCTCACCTCGCTTTACTGGCCGAGGGAACCGACATTTGTCTGCAGACAGTTTTTCTGGGTCATGTGGCCAGCATGACTAAGCCGCTTCACAGAACAGCACACAGAAATGCTGTTTAACTTTCTGTTGGAGCGGTACCTATTTATCTACTTGCACTTGACGTGCTTTCGAACTGCTGCTTTAGTATTAAGCAGTATATAGATATATGAAATAAATAATAAAATAGAAGCCTTTGAATTATAATAATTCTTTGGGTTCAACATCTCTTGAATATGTCTTCAGTCATGCTGGCCACATGACCCAGAAAAACTGTCTGCAGACAAATGTCGGTTCCCTCGGCCAGTAAAGCGAGGTGAGCGCCGCAACCCGAGTCGTCCATGACTGGCCCTAATGGTCAGGGATCCCTTTACCTTTAAACAATAAACTGGGAGAACTACAAGGTATGCAAGTCCTACTATCTGCCTTTTCGCTATATGAAAATTCACTTATCCAAACATAAATAATTATGCCCAAACCTTGCTATACACACCACAGATTCAGATATCTGAACAGCCAGAGTTTGCCTACTTCTTTTCTTCCTTGCTTGTTTATGCTTTGCTGGTTGGTGACAAGTAGGGAGCAAGCAAGATCAGACAGCAGGACAATTGTTTTTTCTTTGCCTTTCTTTTGCTGGTTGCCTGCAGCCATTACAGAAAGAACCCATTGAAAAAGCAGGGGAGAGATCAGAAAAAAAAATCCAGATTAGAAATGCTCCCATAGGAATCTTTGGAAATTGTGGACTCGTTATGTGAATGCTTGCCTAACAAATGATTTCCAGGCAACACATTGTGTTTGGAAAGCAGGACCTGTGTGTACAATATAATACAAAACTACAATATAGTACAATATAAAACAAGAAAATCTCCCAAAAGTAAAACATATAGCAGTAATTTTTAAAAACGTTTTGAGTCAGGGATCTCTGATCTCTTCACCCAATATCCCCACCCCCCACAAAAGCAAAAAAAATATCACTTCTGCAAGGGTAGTTATGTTGCCCTGCAACAGCAAAAACACAGAGGCACCTTTGAAAAAACCTAATAGATTTATGGTAACATAAGCTTATAAATCGCAGCCTCTTTAAAAATGTTTATAATCCAATATAAATTTTAAAGTTCACTCTTCTATAGATGAGGACTCCTTAGTTTATCTTCTTCATCACTGGAAAGGTCTCTGATTTTATCAACACTAAAAGCAGTTTTATTAATGATTATGTTATATTAATCTTGTGAAGACCAAACTACAGTAGATCTGTGCTTAGATCTCACATTTCCCCCTAATGTTAATTTAATGGAGCTGGAGGAGGCTATGGCTTGGGGGAAAGTTCTTAACTCTGTTCCTCCTGTGACATTTTCTAATCTACTATTAGCTCTACTTGGCAGCGGGTGGGACTAGAGGAATGCCCCCCCCCCATTGCCACTGCTCTGATCAAAATTGCACAAAACAAATGAAATGCCTAGAATTCTAGGTTAATTTTTTCCTTAAACTTTTTGATTTTTGTTATTTAGCTTAACTCTATAGTCGATTACTTCTCCTTTCAGGGATTTTCACGGCATTTCATTTGTTTTGTGTAATTTCTTGGTTCTGTGACTGTCTTTTTTCCACTGATCAAAATTGCAGCTGTTTTAATGAAAGTTAGAAATGCTATGGATCTTCCCCACCCTGTGCGATGGTGTCTTCATAACAACATTTTAATTTTACTCCTTCTGACATTTGATTACTGTTCACAAATGGGGTACTATCTAGCAATTAGTCACTGAAGCATGACAAATTACGGGGAAATGTTTCTGTTCCCAAGTGATTAACCAGTCAGGATCAAACAAACATATTAATGAGTTTAACATCATAAATTAACTAATAGTCATCCATTGATTTTTCAGAAACTTTAAAAGGTAGTTTCAACTATTTACAGCCCTATTCCAAATATGTATTGTGGTATTGCCTCAGTTACCTCAGGAAGCCCAGACTGTGGGATCCATTAGCAGGGTCATTATGGTAATTATAATGCAACAGGTTTAAAATGGAGAAGGTCCTTGAAGAAAGGAGTGAGTTGAGCCTTCATTTTTAGAGCTAGGATTGCCTAACACTGATTTATTAAACAAAATTTAATGGTTCAACTAAACGTTCATAAAAAAAGAAAACTATTAGCTCAAAATTTAAGAAATAGCTAGGTCAAGGTGAAGCACTCAAAGCTGGTCATCAGCAATCATTTGAACTGAGTAAGTAAATACTTACTATTTCAATGGTGTCATTTTTCATTGTTATCTAGTGATCCTAGGAATTTTAGTACATTTTCCTGCAACCAATGAGGGTTGCGACTAAGTGTACACGCAGCCCAGAGTTTCTGCTGACCGTATCTCTTTGGCACATGTACCTAAATGAAACATTCATGTTCCCAGGCATTTATCTGTTTGTCATATCCAAACATTATATTTTTAGATTCATATTTATTTTTTTAAAACCTGTAGATTTGTGCTAAAAAAACCCAAGGACATTATTCAGTCTTCCTGCCTACCTGGATAATCTGTTCTATGCATAAGAGTTGCCTGCTTCCTGTTGGAAGTTACCCTTCTTCCCACTGAGGTATTTCTTATGAGAAGACACAGGGGCTCATAAGAACTGTTTAGGCTGACTTTATAATATGTGAAAACACTCTTGAGTGTGCTGAAGAATCAAATTCTATGTTCTCTCCACCTCCCCACGATTTTGGATTATTGTTACTTTGTTTAAAGCATGAATAGTATTTTCTGCAGATGGTGATGGCTAGATTGATCATCATGATGATAATAAATAGCAATACAATTGCATAATAAAAGTGTGCCTTTATTATCCATAGGCGTAACCTTGTATATATTGACATTAGATATCATGATTTGAATTACAAAATGACCCGGCAGCAGAAGGCATTGAGTGTATCTGAGCTACTTGGTAAGTGACCCAAATGCACTTAAAACAACAACAACAAAAACCCTACATTTCTGTGTGATCACAATAATGAAGTAGTTGTTGACATAATTACTTCTATGCTGCATCACACTATCACTGTTTTCTTAATTAGCATTATTTGGATCATGAGATATAACTATCTTTACCAGCGGATGGTATTCAACAGTGGGCAGTATATAGTGGGTAGTATTTTTTTTTTACTAAGAATAGAATCAATAAACATTACTAAGTTAGGGTCATTAATTTCAGTGGGTCTACTCTGAGTAAAAAACAGTTGAATATCACCCAGTATTTCTATATACAGTATTTTTCGCACCATAGGACGCACTTTTCCCCTCCTAAATAGCAAGGGAAAATGTGTGTGCATCCTATGGAGCGAATGCAGGGGGGGAGGCAGGCGGGAAAAGCCCCCAAGAGCCGCACACAAGCTTCGTGTGCTCTTGCGGGCTTTTCCCCAGGAGGGAGAAGGGACTGACTGGCCGCATCAGTCCCTTCTCCCTCCTCGGGGAAAAGCCCCCAAGAGCAGCACCCTCTTTAAAGGCTGCGCGGCTCCTGCGGGCTTTTCTACAAGGTGGGGGAATCCCCCCACCTCCCAGAAAAGCCAGGAGAAGCCGCGCAGCCCCTTTAAAGAGCATGCGAGTTCTGCGGGAGGTGGGGGAAGCTGCAGCAGATTCCCTCCTCCCGGGCTCCCTTTGAAGCGGCAATGTGGGAGGGGAGCAGCTTACACTCGTGTAAGCAGCTCCTCTCCCACTTTCCTGCTTCAAAGCAACTACGGAGGAGGAAAGGAAGGGGACCATGGATCCTCCGCTGCTGACGGCTGCTGCGGATTCCCTCCTCCATGATTGCTTTGAAGCAGGAAAGTGGGAGAGGAGCTGCTTACACGAGTGTAAGCTGCTCCCCTCCCACTTTCCTGCTTCAAAGCACTCACGGAGGAGGGAAGGAAAGGGACCATGGATTCTCCACTGCTTGCGGCTGCAGCGGATTCCCTCCTACTGGGCTCCCTTTGAAGCAGCAAAGTGGGAGGGGAGCAGCTTACACTCGTGTAAGCAGCTCCTCTCCCACTTTGCTGCTTCAAAGTGGAGGGAATCCACTGCAGTTGCGAGCAGAGGATCCATGGCTCCGCTTCCTTCCTTCGAAGCGGGCATGCAGGGAGGAAAGACGGCAGGAAATAGATGCCAGGCAGGAAGACACAACCACACTTTGACCACTGGAAAGTCCACTTCAGCCTCCCCAGATTTCCACTGAGACGGCCAGGCTAATCTCGATGGCCATAAGTCAGGCTCAGCATTATTAACTGGACTTAGATAAGCCATGGTTCCCCTTCCTACCCTCCTCTGAGGCTTGATTTAAAGCAGCAAAGCGGACAGGAGCCACCTGCTTTGCTGCTTTAAATATTTTAATGCAACATTTTATTCAGAATATTTTTTCCCGTATTTTCCTCCTCTAAAAACTAGGTGCACCCTATGGTCAGGTGCGCCCTATGGAGCGAAAAATACGGTAATATGTTTCTATTTGTTTGCTAACAGAAGAATCAAGTCTTGTATTACACTAGGTTACAGCACAATAATATTTACAGTGGTGCCCCGCAAGACGAACGCCTCGCAAGACGGAAAACCCGCTAGACGAAAGGGTTTTCCGTTTTGGAGGCGCTTCGCAAGACGAATTTCCCTATGGGCTTGCTTCGCAAGACGACAGCCCATAGGGAAATCTCCGGGACAGTGGGGAAGCGCAGCTCGTCTTCCCCGCTGTCCTCGGACCTCCTCCGAAGCCTGGCGGCGGGGCGGGGACACCTCCTCCCGCCGCCGGGCTTCGGAAGGATGCCCCGATGCCGGGCGGCGAGGCGGGAACGCCTCCCCCCGCCGCCCGGCATCGGAACGATGTCCCGAAGCCGAGCGGCAGGGCGGGAAAGTCTCCCCCCGCCGCCCGGCATCGGAACGATGTCCCGAAGCCGAGCGGCGGGGCGGGAAAGTCTCCCCCTGCCGCCCGGCATCGGAACGATGTCCCGAAGCCGAGCGGCGGGGCGGGAACGCCTCCCCCCGCCACCCGGCTTCGGGGCGGGAAAGCCTCCCCCCGCCGCCCGGCTTCGGGGCATCGTCCCGATGCCGGGCGGCGGGGCGAGAAAGCCTCCCCCTGCCGCCTGGCATCGGAACGATGTCCCGAAGCCGGGCGGCGGGGCCGCGAAGCCTGGGCACGCTGGCAACTCTCCGCAAGGAGCGCTCCCGCTGCTTGCGGAGAGGTCCGCGAAGCCTGTCCTGGACCTCTTCTGAAGGCAGGCGGGGGGCAAAAGTCTTTGTCCCCCCTGCTTGCCTTCCCAGGGGCTTTTAAATCGCCCGGACAGCGGAGAAGTCCTCCGCTGTCCCGGGCGATTTTAAAATGCCGCCCGCCAGAAGAGGTCGGGGGAAGGCGGTTTCCATAGGAACGCATTAATTGATTTTCAATGCATTCCTATGGAAAACCGTGCATCGCAAGACGAAAAACTCGCAAGACGAAGAGACTTGCGGAACGAATTAATTTTGTCTTGCGAGGCACCACTGTATTTAGAAGTAATTTCCACTATGTTCAATAGGTAAGTGTGTATAGTATTTTAGTTTCACTTTGGACCCACAGAAACCTGTAGAAGTTATTAATAGATTTCAACAGGGTTGCATAACGGAAGTGGTCGTTCTGGTGAGTATTTTGTATCTGAAGCACAAAATTTATTGAGTTTTGAAATGGATCTTATTCAACATTGTGCAAGTACATTTCTGTTTCAGCAAGGGACTTCCCCTTGCTCTCTGGCCCTCCATCCAAATGCTTTCTGGAATGTTCTGGAGCATATTTGGGGGGCATGTTGGGGTTACAGGAGGGAGGATAGGAAGGGGAAGTCCCATTGTGATGACATAAGTCCATTTCATTAGAGGGCAGCCACAGTTGGCTTTCACTCAGTGTGTCAGTAATTTCAAGACTGAAGGCTAGCATCCCAATCCTGAAGACATTTAGATAGAATTAAATCATACTAATGCCGATAGAATATAGAGGCACAGAATTGCTGGACCAATCTCTCTGTTTCTTTCATTACAGCTGATGTTGGTGGCCAACTTGGTTTGTTTTGTGGAGCCAGTATGATTACGATCATAGAGGTTGTGGAATATATTTTCACCAACTTCTGTTGGATGTGTGTCTTTCTTCTACTGAAAGCACCAGAAGTGCCCAACTGGAATACAACAGATCAGAATGCACAAACACACAAAAGAAGAATACAAGAATGTTAAGGGCTTGCAGAAAGGGAATGGAAGAAGGTGAAATTTTCTTTTCAGTAAATGGCATTTCCTTCTGAAAATAATGCAAGATAAAACAGTATTCAGTTCATACTTATTTCTCTGATGCAAGTCCAGAAAACAGATATTAGGGAAGGCAAGTATTTATGAATGCAGGGCTTGCTTATCCTGGTAGTCTGCACCATCACGGAGAACACAGAATTTCCTCGTGTACAATAGAATTCACATTAGTCCACATTTATGTCAGTGGGATGTAGGTGTGCCTAATTCTCATTGGAGTGCACAAAATGACATTCCCCCATCCCAACTTATAATTGGTTCACTCTCTCTAAGTTTTATTGGATAACTTTCCTAGGAAACTGAGTGGGGTGGGGTGTCCTAGAATTCTCCTAAGCTTGGAAAGGTCCTCCACCATTGCTATCCCTCTGGGTGGTAGCTTCCTTCCCCACCTGCCCTGCTCCTTTCCAGCAATTTCTCAACTGAAGAGCCAAAATTGGCCAAGACAAGACTGATGGAGGTCATGGATTCAATATGAATTACCTTGGTTCTCGTCTCAAATGAAGGCATCTGAGCATGCCCATGTTGATAGGAGTTCTTGAAATGGCCATTTTTATTTCTGAAGATGTATTTATCAGGAGGGCAATTGTACAGCTAAAGCGCATGACACAGCTTCCATGTATCCTGCCACTTAAAGGCTAGCGGGTGTTCAAAAGGATGCCTCTACCTCCATCCTTCGGTAAGGAAGTTCCTTCTCATTCAGTAGTCAAGATGGGCATGAGATGTAGTCATGTAGTAAATTCATGATTATTAGATGTACAGCTGAACACATAATAGGCATATGCACATGTGAGCATGATTGGCACAGGAGTGTGTATTTGATGATGCAAGACTGTACTAATGAACCTGATAAAGGTGCAAACTGAAATTATAATTCACTGTGAATTCTGCTTCATTTGGGGTAGTCTGCTAATTTTCGCATGCAAAAGTCAAGTTGGACTAGCATAGCAAACTGCAGACCAATAATGCTCGCTGTTGGGTGAAGGTCATGAGTCTACACAGAAGGAGACTCACTAAATCACTCTGTCACTGCTAAATGCTATGTGCTCATGCTTCCATAGAGATATAGGATCTCAGGCATCTCCACCTGCTGCCTTTTCCTCCTCCTGCCTTTCCTTAGAAGCCTTATATTGAGTCAGACCTTTTGTCCATATAACGCAGTCTTGTCCACACTGGCGGCTGCAGCTCTCTCCAGGGATTCAGGCAGGAGCTGTTCCTAGCTCTACCTGGAGACACCAGGGATTGGACCTGGGTCCTTCTGCATGCAAAGCAGGTGTTCTACTCCGGAAAGAAAGTCCTTCCATATTTTAGAGTTGCATTGCAGCATTATAGCCAGCTTTAATGCTTCAGTTTTCCCATTCTGCCTTGCACTGCAGACAGCAAATCCTTGAAAAGCTTCCTAAAGAGATTTTCTAGATATATGGAAGATAGTGGCATGGTCACAGGCCTCCCAAGTCAAAGGGTATTGCTTCAAAGCAGGTTTGTGAATTCTAGAACCAGACCTCAACAATTTTAGGAAATTAATCTCTGAAGCAAGTGAATAATATAAAGTAGAAACTATAGACATTATAAAAATAGTAATACTTTAATCAAAGTTTTGAAAAAGGGACATGACTGCAACATTTCACATAATGCAAAAACCCTTTTGTTAGAGAGAATTTAAAATATATTGTTATAGACGGCCAACTCATCCACACCCCAACAGGGAAATATATAGCTGAGGGGAAGTGTTTGCTTTAGATTGGAGAATCCCTAATTGCAATTTATGACCAGCAGATGTCCTACTTAGCTTTCTCTTTTTCCAGAATAAAGAATAATCTTTAAAACACACAATATCCATAGGTACTTTTTTGTGCTCACTACTGACACTGCAGTCCAGTGAAGCCACATTTATGGTGTTCAGTAAGGGGAAGATCAGGTGAGCTGTGAGTCTTCTTAGTCTGATGTCCTGGTGCTCACTGCCAAGGGGCCTAGTCTCCCTCCATATAGTTCTTAATTTTAAACTGGACTTGGGCCAAATAAATGACTTATTCAAATAGAGGACTGTCCTCTGACAGCCCTTCAAATCAAGGCTCAACTCTGTAAACCCACCCTATGCGCAATGTGGCTCATGTTACTCAGAAATATGTATTTTTGCCATTCTCTGCTCACTGAGAGAAAAGTGATGATGTAAATGGTAGCAGAATTGTTATTTTGCAATCACTTTTCTTCAAAGAAATATCAGTGCATGATCCAGGGGACTCAATGTGTTTATATGGCCTAAATGTCCTTGTTTGTGTTGACAGGTATTGCCAACTCAACCCTGAGGTAACTCTGAAACCTACTAGCTTAAACAAACTGCATTACTAGTATTTTGTTCCACAGACACAATATCAAACTGACAGTGTATGAAGATTCACAGGGGACATACCGTAACTGTATACACAAAGTTCAAACAAAACTGCCCAAGGTGCATAAACTGAACTGAGGATGTCCATTCATGTGTTGTCTCATTGTTGCCGTCTCCTTTTTCTCATCCTGTGGCTCTGACATTTTATTTTAGCATTGTATTTAGTGCTCAGCATTTGTAAGGGCATGAACACACACACCTCATCCACCCCCCAGACTGCATTAATCTTTGGGGTATGCAAAATCAAAGAACTTCCAGGAATGCCTGGGCGTGCTTTAAATACAATGTGGCTGAGGGTTCCCACACCCACACCTGCCTGCCAGAAGGCTTTAATTCAGTAGTAGAGCATCTGCTCTGCATCCAAAAGGGCCTTAGGTTTAATACCCACTGTCTTCTGAAAGAGCTAGGAAAGACTCTTACCTGAAATCCTGGAGTGCCTCCGCCAATCTGTGTAGACAGTGCTGAGCTAGAAGGACCAATAGCATCAAGCTATATAGCCCTGTTCACATGCGGAATTCTGTCCTTAATTACAAAAGGTATGCCTCAGGGAGCAGCTGAAGTAGTGATACAGGTTTTTTCTGTTAAAAAGGAAAAACAAATCCCTCAACTACCTCATCTTCGAGGACAGGCGCACCTTCACTTGAAAGTTCTTCAATTCCTCCTCTCCCACAAAAAATAAATATTATTTCACAGAGTGGGTGTGGGTGTGTATCTGGCCCAGCTTGATTTGTAATACCTTTAATACTTATTAACATTTGATCCAAACAATCAAAGTGGCATCTTGCTCTGGGCTCTAAAAGACACATTTCTTCTGAATAGCCAGATGCATAGGGACCTGGGGCAGGAGAAAGGTGTGTGCATGCATGTGCACACACCTGGATTCAGCTATCATATTTTACCATCATTTGAAACGTTCAGGTGAGCAGAAATGTGTACAGTATACTGACCAAATGATAAGGCGCTTCCATTTCCATCTCACCTAAACTCAGTTTACATATCTACACCTTTCTTTGTGTATCCTCACCATTTGATGTACATCTTGCTAATTCTGAACATCTTTCCTGTCGTGATATTTGTCTGAAATACTGAAGTTTCAAAATACTTCCATGATTCAGGTTTCACTGTAACTCTTTTTAAGAGTGTTAGGTAATACTCACAGGAACACATTTTCTTGAGAGTGGCTGACATTTTTAATTGCTTGGATTTGGATCCTAATTTTTGTTATCTGTTTAGAATACCAAGTGTTATATCACATTCCTTGCTGGAAACCACATACACACAAAGGCTGGGTGGAGGGGGAAGAAAGAAACAGCTGTTTCCCCAACTTACAGATATGTAAAACATGATGTCTTTTATTGATATCACAACCATCAGTCCTCTTCATTTTGATCTGTGTTGATGAGTATCTACCAAAATGCATGCAGCTGCTAAAGGGAGCTGATTTAAAGCAACATTTCTTCAGTCTCAATAATACCATGACACATTAAATTTAAGAAGGCATTTCTTTAAAAAGTTAAAGCCTGGGTTATTAATGCTGTGTAAATATTGTTGCAGCTGTAGACATATTGCCTTCAGCAGTGGAAGCAACTACTGATAACCTTATATTTGTTTGCACAGTTTGTCCAGCCTAGTGGCCCTAACTACCTCTTTCCTTTAAGAAAACCATTTTTATACAGAATTCCAAAATCATTGGGCAACAAAAGAGGCCCAAGACATGAGACTATCTTGTGATTAATTTCAAGAAGCATAAGGACTTTGTTCAATACCACCGACCGTACAAGGGACTCTGGAGATGGCACCATTCCTCAAAGTGAACATGGTCCATTTGCTGTACCTAGGTACCATTTTTGCTGTGATCTTCCCAAATACAGTGGTACCTTGGGTTAGGTACTTAATTCGTTCCGGAAGTCCATTCTTAACCTGAAGCAGACTTTAGCTAATGGGGCCTCCTGCTGCCGCCGCGCCGCCAGAGCACGATTTCTGTTCTCATCCTGAAGCAAAGTTCTTAACCTGAGGGACTATTTCTGGGTTAGCGGAGTCTGTTACCTGAAGCGTATGTAACCCGAGGTACCACTGTAGATATTTCCTTGTACCCTGCTGTTTCTCCATGGACCTCTGTGATGTTTCCAGGTGCATGCAAGCCTGTCAAACCCACATAGCTTCAAAGACAGAATTTAATCAAGAACATACAAGGCTATCTTATTTTGGTCTAGCTAACTCTACACCGTTATAAGCCACCCCAATCTCTGAGTGGTGCAAGATTCCAGGAGTTGCAGATGCACTTCAACCCAGGGTCTGTGTTTCCTTTTGGACAATGAGGCACAGTGGAGACTGTGGTGTCTTTATGATTTATTGACACATATACACAACCTAAGTCTACCATGGAGGGATCTCCAGCATTACATTCCAAGAGACTTTGGCTTCTCCCACAGCCATAGCATTGGATCAGCATCCTACTTTTTGACTTTCTCTCCAGCCCCTGCTTAGTAACTCTGCTGCCATTCTGAACTCTAATGTTTCCCAAAACACTGGCATTGTCTTTTAAACTAAAACCTCAAGTTGAGGGAGGCAGAAAACCCACTCATTTGCAAATGAGATTTGCTTTTGATCCTTTGAGTCGCCTAAACAGCTCATCCCCAGGCTATCACCTCAAAATAAAATTATTTTACTTAATTAGCTTTTACACTTGGCTCAGTTAAAGGATTAACAAGGTCTGGCACAGGCTTAGATACACCATGGCTCTGGCTTAAATACACACAAGTCTAGGTATCACCTCCAAGCAAATTAGCTTTCACACCCCAAACCTTAATTAAATTCTAGCACCCATAAGGCTATAACTATGCTGACTGGAAGTAGCCTTCCAGGGTTTCATGAATGAGCCTTTCCCACTGCTGCCAAAAATTACCAGACACGGAACTAAACCTGTATGCAAAGCAGCTACATCCCCTTCAAGAGGATTAGGTAAAGGTGAAGGACCCCTGGATGGTTAAGTCCAGTCAAAAGCAGCTATGGGGTGCGGCACTTGTCTCGCTTTTCAGGCCAAGGGAGCCGGCGTTTGTCCACAGACAGCTTTCCAGGTCATATGGCTAGCATGACTAAACCATTACCGGTGCACGGAGAAGAAGAAGAGAAGAAGAGTTTGGATTTGATATCCTGCTTTATCGCTACCCGAAGGAGTCTCAAAGCGGCTAACATTCTCCTTTCCCTTCCTCCCCCACAACAAACACTCTGTGAGGTGAGTGGGGCTGAGAGACTTCAAAGAAGTGTGACTGGCCCAAGGTCACCCAGCAGCTTCATGTGGAGGAGCGGAGACGTGAACCTGGTTCCCCAGATTACGAGACTACCGCTCTTAACCACTACACCACACTGGAGGACAGTGACAAGTGCCAGAGTACACGGAAACATCATTTGCCTTCCCGCCACAGCGGTACCTATCTACTCACACAGGTATGCTTTTGAACTGCTAGGTTGGCAGAAGCTGGGACAGAGCAACAGGAGTTCACCCTGTCATGAGGATTTGAACCACTGACCTTGCCATTGGCAAGCCTAAGAGACTCAGTGGTTTAGACCACAGTGCCACCCACTTTACCTGTATTTGAGGATGTCAGGGGTTCAGAAGGAGAGACACAGGAGGGGGAGCAAATGGAGAGTGAGGAGGAGGAGTACGAGGGGGGAGCAGGCAGTGACAGTGGAAAGAGTTATTCCACAAGCCTCTCCAGCGAATCGGAGGACTCACAGACGGGAGCGCCGATGGCCAGGGCGAGGGGGGTTCCAGGGGGGAAGCCCCAGGAGGAAGGGGCCAGCGGGGAGTCCCTGAGCAGCAGTTGGAAATCAGGACCAGCTTCCCCACCAGAGCGCAGTGGGGAGGGGGAGTCCCAGGAATCGGGACCAGTGCTCTCACCACCAGCAGGAGGAGAGGAGTCAGGTTTGGTCACGCCCACATCAGGAAGCGGGGAAATGGTCAGGAGGAAGGTTACCGGCTGGGCGCGCGCGCCAAGTTCAAATGTACAGGCGAGCGGCACAGCAGGGAGCCCGGGTAGGGAGCCAGGTCCTAAAGCCCGCTGGAAGGAAGGGGAAGACCAAGGGGGGTCAGCGTCAGAAGAGTCCAGGAAGGAGGAGACCCCAGAGGGCAGAAAGACCCAGCGAAGGAAAGAACAGCGTAGGAGGTGGAGCCGGGTGAGGATCTTAAACTGGTGTGGGAGGAGCAGTGAGTCAGAGGGGACTTAGCCGGTCTAGCGTCGAGACGTGGGTCTGCGCGCCCAGAGCCTTGAAATGGAAACTAAACTTCAATAAAGACTTTGTATATTATATCCACCGGGCGTTGGTCCTCTGTGAGCTGGGATCTAGAGGCAGACCTGACAGAGGATTATTATTATTCCGTCCATATATTTTCCATTACTTTCTCCTGAAGGAGCACAACATAATGATGGCATGTAGGATGTGTGACTTATTTTAAACTAGTAAGTGGTCTGGCTTTGCTATTTTTCAGCTGAACAATTAGTTCTTTGAAATCCTTAAGGACCGAAGGGAAACATCATGACAGCCTACACCACTTGTACAACAGTTAGCCTGTGGAGAACACTGCCACCTCTAGAAATGTAACAGCACGGTCTGTGACTTTCTGCCATAGTTTAGCTAACTCAAAAAGTCACACAAACATAACCAGTGATCAATGGAGCTTACTGTTTACTGATCAGTTAAAATAAACAGATTGGGATCCAAAGGCCAGGTTTCCCACAGAAGCTATTTACATACCCTGAAATGTTGCTCCTGAAAGTCAGGGTAACTCCAAGGGTGGCATCAAGTGCAAGTCAGAAACAAAGATCAAAAAAAGTCCCTGTATGCATGCAGATGCTATAGGTGCACACAGGGGCTGTTGGGAAATATGCAGGAAGGCTTCAGTCTAGTAAAGGTAAAGGGACCCCTGACCATTAGGTCCAATTGTGACTGACTCTGGGGTTGTGGCGCTCATCTCACTTTATTGGCCAAGGGAGCCAGTGTACAGCTTCCGGGTCATGTGGCCAGCATGACTAAGCCGCTTCTGGCAAACCAGAGCAGCGCACGGAAACGCCGTTTACCTTTCCGCCTGAGCGGTACCTATTTATCTACTTGCACTTTGACATGCTTTCGAACTGCTAGGTTGGCAGGAGCAGGGACCGAGCAATGGGAGCTCACCCCGTCGTGGGGACTCGAACTGCTGACCTTCTGATCGGCAAGTCCTAGGCTCTAGCGGAAGGCTTCAGTCTGGTAGATCATCCATTTATTTAAATACTTTCAGGTTTTAAACAAGCAGTGCACGGTTCTGCTTATATGGAGAATTGTCTTTATGACAGTTTGTAATATCAGCACCAAAATCTGAATCACCAGTAAACACCTCACCACTTCAAAATAGTTTAAATTATGTCATGCCAATTTTGAGGTATAAACATTGTACAGCAGAATTGATTATGCAGCAAGAGCACACAGCAGAAGGACACATCAACTAATGGTTAAATACCATAATGACAACTCAAACAGGCCAGCTGAATAAGAGAGAACATGACTTTTACAATAGGTATTGATTCTAGCCAGTCTTCCATTCTAAAATGCCAATATGCTTTGAATAGATTGTCTGCTGGGTCTTTTATTGACTTTTTAAAATCCCGTTAATTATACAATATTATGGCCTCAGGACAATAATATATCCTTCCTTATTTAGAAATGAAACTGAGTTTTTTGTTTTGTTTTGTTTTTGTTTTGGCTTAGCAACCATCTTCATTGCAACTGCCTGATCTCACCTCAGAGTGTGAACTCTGGAACATATGTCTGCATGTGGTTTTTCACAGAACTTCTCGAAAACAGTGAGGAAATGACCTTTCAAAAAATTCAAATATGTTGTGAATTGATATCAGCTTTTCTCAGTATCAGACTTCCCCATACCTCTAAACTTAACTTGCATTTTCATAGCAAGAACCTAATTACTACTGGAAAGTTAGATATGCTCCAATTTTTTAAAAAAGTGTTCACAAGTATGCACAAGCTCTCCCCATTTGCTATTATGCATATCCTTTTCTTCCATTCTGTGAAGTGTCTTGTTTTAGCTCAGCACAAAGTCGGTGGAATCCCAGCATCTTGACATGACCTCTATTTAAACCCTGGATGTCAGTTATTGTTTTATTTCTAACTTTACAACCCACTCACATTCAGCATTTTCACGTTGGCTATTAATTTATAGACAAGTGGCCACCTGTGAATTTTTACGGAAATGAGGGAAAGACCCATTTCAGTTTTTATAGTGCAAACAACTCAGCCAACTGTACCATTAGGCAGAGTGAGGCAGATTTTTGGGGATTGAAGGCAGTGGCAGCTTTCCCCTGGCTGGTCCTCCTGAGGTCCTCCTCTAGCAACTCTTGTGCTTGTGGACTAGTGTCCTGGTAGCAGCAATTCTTACTTGTTGCTGGCCGGAACTGGCTGGCTATCTCACTCAATTGCCTGAAGAACAAGTCATCATGCAGTGATGAGTTAGTGGTGGTCTTAAGAGGACAGAACTGAGTGTGCAACATGGGCAGCACTGCACAACCTAAGCTACTTGGCTGCCCTTGGATGTGGAGGAGGACGATGTCCCAGCACCACTGTTGAAGATTTAACTGCCACCCTGGGTAGCTTCTATTCCTGGAATGTGGGTGAGGGAGCACAATCTTCCCTTTCTTCAGGAAAAGTTATTGGGGTGTCCCTGCATAAGGCACATACCTTAAACATATCAGTGGTTGTTTTCTTTATGTGGCAAGGGCAGCATGATTGGTATAAATTGAACTGAGCAGCTCTATGGGACACCTGACAGTACTGCAATTTATGCCATGCTACAATGAATCTGATTAACAGTGCATTTCTATATACACGTAGTTCAGAGTTGGCCCCATTGCACTCAAAATGATTTATTTTTAAGCGACTATTCATAGGATTGTACTGTTAGCTCTATTGATGGCATGGTTCAGACTGTTGCAAACAGGAATTTAAAATGAGAGCGCTAAGCATCTTTTTTTCAAAAGCAATTTAGTGCCCCCAGAAGCATGGTTATAATTAAGAAGTGTGTAATAGATTTGCACCAATGTTAAAGGAACGATGGTGCTGGAAACCTTAAGGCTCTTCGTATCTTGTACCCACCATGATTTGTCTCTAGCAGCTACCATTCCTGTCATTTGAAAGGCTTTGAACTGTTGTTGATAGCAGCTGTTTCTGCCATTAATCAGCTCTGCAGTTCTGATGCAGTATTATAGATTGCAATGCTGGAAGAATATAAAATATACTGAGCTGGTTTAACTTTTATGGAAACTAACCTTATGTGAGTTTCTTTTTTGTTTGCTTGTTTTGCAGGTGTGGAAAATTCTAGTATTTGGTTCTAATAAGGTTTTCCTTTGGAACATAAGGTACAATGAAAATATGGACCTCAGCCAACATAGCACACAAGGCGTCAGTCCCCTAAGTAAGTGTGTTTGGGGCTGGAACCTAAATGAATAATGCAAATTGAAAAGATGTGTGCTATTACAGTACAAATTTAAGCTCTATTATAAACAGGCTGGCTTTGAAGATTCTACTAAAGTAGCGAGGAGGGAAACCTCCCCTTCCTTAGGAGATGCAAAAGTGGTGACAGAGAAAGCAGGGCTCACATACACTTTCTTCTCGCTTAGCAGAGCATCCAAATAGACCCTAAAGCAAATGCAGCATGACATACACTAGCAGGCTCAATCTGGCCTATAAAATTCTTGAGATTTTTTGGGTGTGTGATTCATAGATTTCTGGAAATCAGCCATCAAAATCTCAGCTCTATGGTTTGCAATGGAATGCAGCCTACGGATTCAGTGAGTCTGCGATCAAGCCATGGGCTACAACAAGGGTGAATATAACCTTCTTCAGCCTGAGGGCCACATTCCCTTCTGTCCAATCTTCTATGCATCATGTGCCAATGATTGGTGGGGGCAGAGGCAAAAGTGGGAGGAGCAACACATGTAAACTCACAAACGCCATCCGAACAAGCAAGAGGCATCACTCAAGGACACATTCCGGCCAGGCAAAAAACTCTTCATATGTGAGGCAGGGCCTAAGACTCCCCACCCTTGGATTATGATCTACTTAAATAAGGGAGACTTAATTCAGAAGATAGGGGATAAATTGTATTTATTATACCATTTCCAATATTAACATATGGTTTTCCACGGGGAGAAACCCTTTCAGTGAGAAAAAGCCCATAATTTAAAGACCTTCCTTATACACCTTAACATAAAACATTTATACATATATTTTATGTTGGTTAGATATATATATATATGTATATAAACTAGAGACTGACAAATTTTATACATTACATTCATATTTATGTATATATACATATATGTACATGTTCATATCTTATAAAGGCATCATCAAAAAATATGAAATGAATTAGGAGTCATTGTATTATTCCTACAATATATCTAAACTGAGCTCATTAGTTCTGACAGGTTTGGAATACAAGATAATCAGAAGTTCATAAAAATACAAGTGCAGCTCACATTTACACGGGTCTATGTAGGCACACATATGATGAACCTAGATAATGAAGGTTCTTTATATAATAATGGACATACCTTTTTTTCAAGCAATAAAACAAGGCTTGATAACTATATCCAAAACATATCTTTCACTTATCAGGAAATACTATAAAATAATACCGTTGCTTCAGTTTCACCCAAGAGAGCATTCTGACCAGATCCTGGGGAAAGCAAATTTCAAGGGGAATCTTCAAGAATGCACAGCGGGTTTTGCCACCATGCTAATTGTGGAAATAGGCTTCTTGCCTAGTGCACATCTGATCATTCCTGGTGCTCTGCCCAGAGAGACAGGGCAACAGAAAAGACTATATGGTAGAAGCCTAATGTTTTAAAATTCCTAGTGCCTTTGGAGAGTGACTTCTTCCTTTAAAAAGTACAAAGCATGGCATTTTCTTCAATAACAATCTTACTTGTATTCTTGGATACTTTTGTGGGGAGGAACAGCTATTTGCCTAATCCATGCTTTGTAGCCTAACCATGCTGTGCATTCGGGGTCATTTTGCACATGCCTATACTGTATATGTCACATGGGACACTCTTTGCCAATGCCTTGCAAGAAGCAGAATGACAGAGACCTGTGACTTATTATAGGTCTCCTAATTTCAGAATAAACTTCTGAATTTCAGAATAAAGCCCCCCAAATTCTTCATTATTATGGACCTCAAGGTTGGGTATCCAATTTTTTCTTTGAAATATCCCCTGGTCTAAAAAATAATAATATCATTATGCATTATATTAAAAGTTGTCCAACAACCTATTATGCAAGTATGCATGAATCATCTTTACCCCCAGAATTCAGTAGGAGAAATAGGAGAGAACACAATTAGATTTAGAACAGAAATTGACTCACATTTCCTACTATAACATAATATTAAACAACCTACCCTTCTCTTCCATGTACAAAATGCGTATGTTGCATCAGCAGACAGTCAATACATAGTAAAAGAGCAACCACCAGCGTACTGAAGCTACCTTCTAGAACAAACTGCAATATTTCACAATAGCAGATTGGAGGAAAGCAGATGGATTAGTATAAACTTTACAACAAAATGCCAAATCACGGCTATAAAAATATCAGTTCTCTGAGCTCATGATGCTTGCAATCAATTGGAATTTTTTCCCTCGCAGAAACAGTTTGAGTTACAGCATCATAAAGATCATGGTGATTAGTCACTAAAGATGTAGATGAGAAGCATATGTGTGAAGCACTATATCCCTTATGGCATGTGAAAAAGTTTGTGTTAGATAAAGAATGGGAGACCAAAGACATTGAGATACACAGACCCACAGAAGACCTACTACAATATCAAAAGGGGAGTGACCAAAGAGCAGCACGGTGGGAGGGGGGGCAGAGGAGCTTAGTGAAAATGTTATTGCTTGGCACAGTTCGGATGAACGAACAGAAGAGACACAAATGTAGCAACATCAGTCACATCTAATTACAAACAGGCTGTATTAGTGGCAGGACACAGTGTTCCACTCTGTTCTTTGTCCTCTTGCATTTCGCCTGGCTCAGTTAGCATCATGCGTTACATCCTTGAAGGCATGCGAGAAAAGTTTGAAAAGGAAACAGTTGAGCTTGTGGTAATAATGTGTGATAAGTTAAGATATATTCTCACATGGGTGCAACAAATTAAAACGGTGTTTGAGGAAGCACATACTTTATATATCTTGGTAGTGACACTAACCCATATTTAACCATGGGAGTTACTCTCAAGTGCACTTGATAGTTTAAATTCCTATAAAATAAGAAAATACCTCCTCACGGAGGTCTCCAATTGCCTTGTGGAATCTGGAACATTCCACAATATTGATGCTTGAGAAAATTCCCATTTTAAAACAGGACTCTGCTGCTCTCATATGCCAGCAGTAGGACAGCAATAGGCCCAATACAGGCAGGTTCTCTGAGAGGGACATTTTATTCCTGCCACCCCCTTCTTTTGCCTTGGATGGCATGAGCACTAGGGATGGAGCACTGGCTGTGCAGCTTCTTCAAGCCCCATCCCAGCAAGGCAGGGGTTAGGACTGCGCACTAAAGCAATTAGTTAGCTACTTCTGCTAGCAGTTCACAATCTGTTAGAATATAAATCTATTGCTCTATAGTAAAGCCTGCTCATTAGGATGTCATAATTACCGTAAATTTCGCTCCATAACACGCAGATTTTTCCTCCTAGAAAGTAAGGGGAAATGTCTGTGCGTGTTATGGAGCGAATGCCTACAGATGGCGGGGGAATCTGCTGCAGTTGTGAGCAGTCCGTGGCTTGCTTTGAAACAGCAAAGCGGGTGTAAGCGGCTCCTGTCAGCGAGCCGAGCCGGGAGGAGGGAGAGAAGCAGAGCGGGCTTGGCTGCTTTAAAAAAACCCGTCCTCTATGTTCCTCTCTCCTCCCCACAGAGCTGCTAAGTAGCAGCGAAGCTTTTCAGCCAGCCTAGCCGGGAGGAGGGAGAGAAGCAGAGCGGGGTTGGCTGCTTTTAAAAAAAACCGTACTCTCTGTCCCTGCCTGCAGTTTTTTTGCTGTCCGATTTTGGATTAGCCACTGTAGGGGCTGTGTGTGTGTGTGCTTGAGCTATAGTTCTCCTCCTCCTGCTTCCCCTTCGCTCTCCCTGCGCCCCTGCACTCTCCCTCCGACTTTAGAATTGACACTCTGTGTCTGTGTGTGAGAGAGAGAGGGCTCCTTCTCCTCCTCCTGCTTCCCTTCACTCTCCCTGCGCTGTCCCTCCGACTTTAGAATTGACACTCTGTGTCTGTGTGTGTGAGAGAGAGGGCTCCTTCTCCTCCTCCTGCTTCCCTTCACTCTCCCTGCGCTGTCCCTCCGACTTTAGAATTGACACTCTGTGTCTGTGTGTGTGTGAGAGAGGGCTCCTTCTCCTCCTCCTGCTTCCCGTCACTCTCCCTGCGCTGTCCCTCCGACTTTAGAATTGACACTCTGTGTCTGTGTGTGTGAGAGAGAGGGCTCCTTCTCCTCCTCCTGCTTCCCGTCACTCTCCCTGCGCTGTCCCTCCGACTTTAGAATTGACACTCTGTGTGTCTCTGTGTGTGTGAGGGCTCCTTCTCCTTCTCTTGCTTCCCCTTCACTCCCCCAGCGCCCTGCGACTTTAGGGCCAGTTCCCTCTCTGCGTGTGTGTGTGTTTTGACCTCACTGCGCTTGTTGGGGGAGAGTGTTGGTCGCAATTTTTCTTGATTTGTCTCAGAGTGGTTACTATCATGGTTTCCTTGCCGGGGAGGAGGGAGAGACGCAGAGCCTGCTTGTTCTAAAGGAGCAAAGCTGGAGAGGAGCCTCTCCTGCATTATCAGCAGCATCCTTCTCCACACCCCCCACGCGAGCTCCTTGTCCCTTGAGTTCTTTTCCTTCCCTCCCCACTTAAAACGTGGTTACAAAGCACGGATCCACATGGATCCTCAGGATTTTTGCACTAGGTCACCCCAAATTCACCATCAGATCACATAGCATATCCATGGCTACAGCCTGCACCAAAACACACACGCACCCACTGTTTCATGGGGTCGCAATGGCGCAAAAACGTGGTTACAAAGCATGGATCCACATGGATCCTCAGGATTTTTGCATTGGGCTACCCCAAACTCACCGTCAGATCACATGTCTGTGACCACAGCATGAACCACAAAAATCATATATCCACTGTTTCATTTAGAATATTTTTTTCTTGTTTTCCTCCTCTAAAAACTATGTGCGTGTTATGGTCAGGTGCGTGTTATAGAGCGAAAAATACGGTACTATGCACTTTACCACTTTAAAGCAATTTATTTGGAGCGAAGAGTTTTCAACTTTAGAGCTTCAGCAAATAGTGGCTTTCAATTTTACGTAAGGCTAAATTGCAAATATGTTTTGGTAAAATCAATCCGTTTCTGAAAACAAATACTAAGGGGATGTTGTGTGCATATTACAGGTGACTGGCAGCAATATCATTTTAAATGAAGAGAAGCAAGGTTAGAAATTTCTGCTACTCCTATGCACAGACATTGCATAATACCAGTTCCAGCAAAGTAGGACATAGAAAGTGTGTGAGATTAAAATTTAAAGACTTAGCGCTCTCTCGTTGACTTTTTGAAGCAGAAAGCCTGATTTCTAACAAATGCATAAACACCAGGGACAAATTAATATATTGTAAAGAAATATATTAATGGGTTTAAAAAAGAAGGTTAATTTCTTCGAGGGAGCATTGAATTTTGCAAGAAAAACAATGTCTGTCATGAGTCTGACTGTTCATACATATTCTGTGCATCTTCTTTTTAAAAGCACTTTTTGATTAGTCATACCTCTGTCTCTGTGCACTTTCTGGACAAAAACCAAACTTGCATTGGTTCTTTTTTACCCTTCATGGAAACGGGACCTCTGTGTTCCAGATGGAATTGTGGGTCTGAATTTTCAGGAGCCATTAGACACCTGCAAATAAAAAGAGATATAACTAAATGATTAATTGCAAAATACACTTTCATGAAGTGCTTTCAGGCCAAGACTTGCAATACACTAAAGATAGAATACGTCTTAAAGAGACTATAACACCCAGAGTATCTGAAGGCGATTGTCTTTC
This sequence comes from Podarcis erhardii, assembly GCF_964252035.2. NCBI lineage: Eukaryota > Metazoa > Chordata > Lepidosauria > Squamata > Lacertidae > Podarcis > Podarcis erhardii. Next base: position 39,352,736 of record NC_138512.1, read on the forward strand.
TCCATATGGAATAATTGCTCGCACTAACAATGCAACTGTAACCACCTGATCTTTGCAGCTGGAGGGTTTTAGGATTTGGAAGAGTTGACCTTATGATCTCTGATGACAGGGGAGAGCTCCATCACTACGGAGGTCCTCATTGTACCCAGTCAGACAGGAAGCCTCCAGCAGCATTTTCCCTGCTTGTGGTAGCCTTTGGGAAGGCCCAAATTGCCAGCAATTTTGTATCTGCCTGATCCAAACTCTTATGGATCTCCCAAAGGTCACAATCTATGTACCTCTCAATCGTGGCAGCCTAGAGTTGGTACAGCAAAAAAGAAAAATCTTCCACCCTGTCAGATATACTCTCTCCACTCTGTCTGACTGTTCCCCAGCCAGGGGTTATAATTGCTCTGTGATGCAGATAAGTATTGGCAGTGTGCCCCCCCCCAAAAAAAACAGCTGATATAAGGTGGTTATGAAAAATGAAAAAGTGAGCCCATTGTTCTAAGAAAGCTGTTTTCTGGATATTGCTATAAGCCATCTGTACACTCAATTTCTCACCTGTAAGTATATTCAGAGACATTGATTCTTCCTTTCTCTCCAGTGGTTTCTGTTCTGCTTGTTAGATTAACAGTGTTTCCAAAAAGACAGTAACGGGGCATCCTTTGGCCAATTACACCTGTGACTACTTCTCCTGTGTGGATGCCTATTGTTATCTTTTAAAATGAACAAAAATATAGATGAACAGTAACAATAATAAAAAGATGTTACCAAGTTGTTTGAAGTGAAATGCATACAGCATTGCAATTTTGCATTTGAACGATAAACAATTACATAAGTAGTGGGTAGATGGCTTAGCATTTGTGGGGAAATAAATGTAACCATTGCACAACTACTTCTAAATTGTTTTCCTGGTAATTTTAATATTTCTGTAAACGACTTAGAAGCTTCACTACAACAAAGGGATATATAAAACTTTGTTAAAAAAAAATAAAACAAGCGAAGCCACTACCTGAGTGCTTGTTAAGCAAAAGAGCTTCCAAAAGACAGAGTTATCCTACAAGAGGATGGAACAATGTTGCTGTATTATCTCAACCCACATTCTCCTAATGTCCCCTTCATCTGTCCCAAGCACCAGTCTTGAGGGAAGGAACAACCTAACAACCTCAGCATGATCCAGACCACCAATCTCAATGCACACTATCAAGGGGAAGGGGAAGCACTGATGAGAATGGTGGGAAGAAATATGGAGTAATTCTCACATGGAAGTATATTTAGTTTGGTGGTATTCCTCAACCATTCCCTGTTGCATTCTGCATCAGTGCCCGATACTGGTCTTGTACGATCTTGTCCCATGGTTTCTAGGCTACACATACTTGAAAGTTGGACCAGTAGCATGTTGTCAATTACTAACCTGTACAGACTCTCCATCAACTTGAACCTGTCCGGCGATTTCCATCATATCCAATGCTAAGTGGCAGATAGAACGTGCATGGTGAATGCATGGCTCTGGCAAGCCACTTACTGTCATATACTTGTCTCCAACTGTCTCAACCTAATAAAATGTGAAGTTGGAAGTTATTCCATTTTCTTGGTTACATGGAAACAGTGTTATTACAAACACTAGCCATACCTTTGAAACAGAAAGGGCCCTTGCACTAGCAGATGGTACAGTTTAAAGGTTGCACAACAAAGGAATCCAACACAACAGTTGCACTAATAAAAGTTTGTTGTGCAATCTGTTGTGCAACCATCTTTAGTAATGTGCTTGTGTTTTCCCATGTGTATCAATGTTCCAGCAGCACAAGTATACTGCCAAGTGACTTTAACTTAGCACTCCATTGGATGAAGCCCATTGATCTGTGCCCCATCACAGGATGCTTTCTAAAAGTAACGTATGGTATAAATATAGAAGAATCAGAGAAAAGTACATTATTTTTTAGATAGGTACCAAGTGTAGAGGCCTAGTGCAGAAAGCTTAATGAAGAAGGAAAGGAAGGGTGGCACCAAAAAACAAACAAAAAATGAAACCCAAGCAAAATTTCAGATTGGAAAATATAATTGATTATAGCAAATAATATACCCAGCCAAATACATTTAGAAGACAATCTTCTTCAGGGGCAAGAGTCTTGATCTATCTAACTCGCTATCAGCTAAAACACTTGGAGGCTGTTCTAGCTATTGTTGCATCAAACAAACAAAATAAATCAGGGGTGGGGAGAGGCCCAAACAAATTGTGAACAAGTAAACATGCAGGTTCCTGGAGCAAAGACTGTAGTGGCTGCATTCCTCTCTCAGTCCTCCTACTACCACACTATCCAGAGGTAAGCCATGGTTTGGCTTAGCATCTGAACATGGGCTTATGGTTTGTTTCTCAAAATATGAGTAGTAAACAAAGAACAAACCTTGGCTACAGCTGATTTCTTGTCTCAAGTGAGACAAATCATGACTTGGACATGACACTAAGACAAATCACAGCTTAGCCTCAGGTATTTGGATTCAGAAAGAAGCATCAGTAAAGTGTTTTGGAGTCAGGAGCTCACTTTCCCCAATTTCTGTAATCAACATTGATGCAGCTATTTTGTCTTCAGAATAAATTTATTTCAGTGCGATGTTTTCTCTTGCCAAGAATTAAACCATTATTGCATCAATGGGAAATTCTAATACTCCATAGAACTGAGCTCAGATAATATACCTCTTTCATAATTTCATCATAACAGGGCTGTTTCTACATTAATTTTCATTTAATGCAGCATTATCTCAAACAAACAAAAAATCAGAAATGAAGCAGTGGTGCTTACCTTATAAACAAAGGGGTTCCTTCGTGAATCAGTCAGGATATCAAATCTTGTGTAAAGGTCATTTAAGAGATTGACAATTTTCATGGCTCCCTCTCCAGAGGCATGTTTACTACAGAAGGCATTAAACCCAACAATGCCACTAAAAAGTATGGTCACATTATCATAGCGCTTTGCTGGCACAGGGCGCTTGTGCCTCAGCTCATTGGCCACAGATGGAGGAAGGACAGAATACAGCAAGCTACATAATGTTGGATAGTAATAGTAAAGAAAGAAAAAGGAAGAGAAAATCATGAGTCATTTTTTTGTGTAATGAGGTTTTCATCTGAAAGCGGATTTTTTACATTTTAGGTTTCCAACAGTCACTTATTAAAAAAATTATTAATGGCAGAAGTAATACTCTTTAAGCACCAGACATTGGTGTGCATTAAAAATGTTCCTAGAATACTGAAAGATAAAATGGGCAAAACTATATAGGTATGAGAAAGTACTGCTAAACTCTTAAGGACGTGTGCTTAAATCTCTGTAGTTGAAATTGATGGTACATAAAAATACGTAATGTTCCATGGAATGTGCCCTTAATCTTTTGCAAAGAAGTCACATACTCTAGATTTATCTGGAGAATGGTTGGGGACAGGCAATAGCTTTAAGAAATATGAAAATGGCCCAACAGAGGCAGAATTAACCATATTATATGTATTCATTTCCCTTGTCACCAATGCCTATGGTCAAACAAGCAACAGTGAGATGAATATACACACCCACAAGCACTTCCAGTCTGGATAAATTGATATTTCAGCAGAGATATCCATTATCAGCTAGAGGGTTATATGCTCACATTTTATTATTTACTGTCTCCCCACCACCACCCAAAAAAATTGCAAAGCACAATATTCACAAAAAGCGAAATGTTTCATTCTAAATACTACACATAAAAGGTACTTAGATTGTATGGTTCAGACTAGATGAGATGCCATTTACACAATTAGGAATTATGTGAATGGCTTTTTAAAAGCAAATTGGAAGTGTGTGGGCCCTGATACAGATCAGAATCCTGACATGCAGCGTTAACCTTTTACCCCTAATAATTGCTAATTGTGTGAATCTTGTTTAGCCCTTAAGTTATGTGCATGAAAATTAAACAAAGATCTCCCAAGCCAGCTTTTTCCTAAGTTTTTATGGTGTCCAGAAATATTTTATTATTCTGAAAGCTCAACTGATTCAGGTTGTGATAGATAGATTATGTGCCAGTAAACAAACATTAGGATCCAAGACATAAAAGCTAATGAGACATTGAGGGAAAACAGACAGAGGGAAGAAAACAGAGAGAAGAAAGATAATGAAGGGAGATAACAATAAAAGGGGATGCTTTCCTTCAAAGATTAGTACATGAAGCCTTCCAGAATGCTTTCATTTTGAGCCCATTGAAATACAGTTTACACGGCTATTCAGTGACTTAATATAGTATTCTGAATGAGTTAATAGGTATTAATTTTCATTTAACTTGTTTGTGTCCTTATTTTCACATACCAGCTCCAATTTGTAATCATATTCAGATTGTCAGAAGGCATAAAACTATTAAAGAGGGTCAGTGACTATGTCAAATACTCGCTACTGTAAACAGTGATTCCTGGCCTACCTATGACATTCAGAACAGCTTAGAATGTGGACAGCTGCCATTACAATAAGGACCTGCATGCACCTGCTGGAATCTTCTGGTGGCTGGTATCTCTACAATCAGTGTGATGTGTGAATCAGCCCCACATCACTGATACCAAGACTGAGAAGGCTATCCTATCCAAGGTGGGAACTCCTTAAACCAAAATGTCAACATTTCTAAAACGAAACACCATAGTTTCATAATAGTGATTCATAAAATATTAACTATTCCACTAAGTTAAACTGATAATCATTAGGTGAATGGCTGCCTCATAATACAGAAGGTGGGAGGAATAATACAGGGACATGCATGATCTAAAACTTTTAATAGGTCAGAATCAGATCTTAGACAGAGGTTGACATGGACATCCATTCAAGAAGTTCATTAAGAATTATGCAAGAATTATGGCAATAATGCATGCGGTAAAGAGTCACTGACTAACAGGACAATTCAAAATCAGATGTGTTTGTGAAGCCTCAAAATACAGGTTAAGACGGAAAATAATTCCACTACTTCCACTGTTTCTCATGTAAACTTGAGAGATAAACTCTTACGTGTCTGTCTTTTTCTTCTCATCTTCCAGTGCTCTTAATGTGTGCTGAAGCCTGTCTGTTAGTATCTCCAGCTCTTGAGTCAGCTTGTATTCCTCTCTGAACTGCTCTCCCAAAAGGACCAAATCACGGGTAGCATCATGCAGTGGAATGTCACTCAGATATAGCCCTCTTCTAGTTAAGTCATCCAAATTCATCACACTGTAATACAAATAATCAAAAGACCAGTTGGGGAAATGGTGGGTTAAACCTGGCACTCAGATTTGTCTTGCACAGCCATTAAAAACACTGATCAAGTTAATTTGCAAATATATTTTGACACTACTCCGAAGTAAGAGAGAACCTCTACCTCATTATTTAATATACACTGAATATGCCGCCTTTTCTACCCTGTCAACACAGGGAGGAGAGAGAAAGCTGAGAATGGAGAAGTGCGATCAAACAATTAAAATCACTACAGAAACACCATGATGTGATAGTGCTGTGAGTTTGCCTGCTACTCAAAGACCTTCTTTCGCATATCATAACAGAGGATTATAGGGAATAAGAAGGCACAGAGCAGATGCAGATCACTATATCTGAAACTAGCAAGTTCTGCCATTAATGGGCTTATGTTACTGTGCCAGAAGAATGTTGTCCTGGAAATGTTTAAGCCAAACGGCCAAAACAGAGGTGATTAAGGAAATCCATGTCTAGACCTCCCATCAAAGCAGTGGTGGTGAGAAAGAGGCTTTGACCATTTTCCCAATCTAAATCATTTAATGAAGCTCCTTGGGGGGGGAGCAGGTTGGGGGGGGGTTAAATAAACAAATGGAGAGCAAAGGAAGCCCACCCTACATTTATTCATTTCCCCCTGACCCACCTGCACAAAGCTGTGATTGTGGGCTTACTTGGCTTAGGGAAGGCAGTGTAAGGCAAAGCCTCCTCCCCAAATCTGGACAAGAACTTACTGGGCATTGGAAAGTAGGTGGGGGACGGACTCTAGGTTCCTGGCTTTATGCATTTTTAGAACCCCTGGACGGTTAAGTCCAGTGAAAGGCAACTATGGGGTTGCAGCGCTCATCTCGCTTTCAGGTTGAGGGAGCCAGTGTTTGTCCACAGACAGCTTTCCGGCTCATGTGGCCAGCATGACTAAACCACTTCTGGCAAAACGGAACACAGTGACAGAAACCAGAGCGCATGGAAACACCATTTACCTTCCTGCCACAGCAGTACCTATTTATCAACTTGCACTGGCATGCTTTCAAACTGCTAGGATAGCAGGAGCTGGGAAAAAGCAATGGGAGCTCACTCCATTGTGGGGATTTGAACTGCCGACCTTCCAATTGGCAAGCCCAAGAGGCTTAGTGGTTTAGACCACAGCACCACCCACGTCCCTGTGCATTTTTAGATATACATGTGGACTCCTAGAACCGAACCCTGATGTAAGATGTGAGTTACTGTACAAGTTTTTGTAACAATGCACTGCAATATACACAAACTGTGTTTGCTTACCTTGGAGAACAAAGAAAGAGAATACTATCTGCTTCTGGTAGGTAGATCATTTGACCCTTAAGGCGTAAGCAGCTAATTTCTGTTCCAGTTAATTCATCTTCACACTCTAACTTTTCCACATCCAACAGCCCTTCCTTGTAAAGAAAAAAACCAAAACCCATAACTGCAGCTAAAGGTGTCATAGTTATGTCTGTATGTTTTCATATCTTTCCACAAACTACTTTAATGCTATCCACAGTCAAAGGCTGTTTTTACTTCTGTTTCACCCAGGCAGAAACATGTCCAAAATGTGGTAAAGAAATTTGAGGTTCTATTGTTTATCCAAGTAAAACATGATTATCATTGAAAAATGGCAGGTGAACAGTATGGTTACCTTGCTCCTCAGCACAAAGACTGTGTTGATATGTGAGAGGATTCCATGGAAACTAATATCAATATGAGGCCGAACCAATGAAAACACTGACAAAAGATTGCAATAGCCTGGCTGGAGCTGAAATATAAATGAGACAGACAAATTTCATTTCAAAGACCTGAAATTATTTATACTCTATATCATGTGTAGCATTTGAATTCTGTTTCCCAATGCTCTATCTATGCTAATTTATCAGTACAATGTTGAGGAGTACCCCCCCCACACACACAAACACAAACACATATGCACAGTACTAGATTTTACCACATTAATAAACTGTCTAACGAGTCATATGACTCAAACTGTGGAAGGATTTGGGACCTATGTGGACCTTTGATCAATTCCAACAGATGTAAAATAAATTAAAAATAAAAATGTTAAAATATTGGTTAAAAGGCTGTTGAAATGAAGGACTATGACACTTTATGAAGACAAAGATGGAATTAGTTAAAGGCATTGATGTGAAATGTCTTTTGGAGTTCTAGGAGTGCATACAAAATTTGTCCATGCATAATAAATACCACAACCAATATAAGCTAGTGAATAGCATTCACTAGTTCACCGGGTGTGGTAGTGGGAGCACCGAGGAATAAAAATGTATACGGTTTTCAGGTAAAATGAGAATTCTTACCTGTGGAAGGACTCTGTATATTGCATTGCCACACTGGGTGACAACTAGATATCTATCAAATATAATATGGAAAGGGAAAGCTTTGCAAAAAGTATAAGGACTGATGCGAGACTCTTGAGTGCCATTCTCTTCAAATCTGTCCAGGTCTTCATAAAAATCTTCTTCCTTAGACTCCTTCTCTTCAATTAAAAACTGAATATGGTCACACTCTTCATTTCTCTGTTGAATAACCTGAATAACAACAAAAAAAAACCCGAATTACAACAACAATTATGGGCAATTTTACTTTTTAAAACATTTTTTTTAGGGTTATTCTTCTATAGCAATGAACAAGAGCTATTCTTGATTTTCATAATTCCAGATTTTGACCCTGGATTTGAGGGTCCATTGACCACAACTCTGTTTCATTGGTTTTTTGAGCAGGATGTCTATATAGAAATATGTTCATTTTATTTATTTTTTAATGCAAACATAGCAGAGAGAAAAAAATATCACCAGCTGACATTAATACTAAAAAATGCTCCATCAATCCTGACTTAAACATACAAATTAATATATACAAAGAAGATTGACACTTATAAGATTGACACTTATGTTCAAACGTAGAAAGAGCAGTGAGAGCATCAGACCACTGAGCAGCAGAAGAAATAATAAATACATTCCAGGCCATCTGAAGGCCAAGGCTGCTTTGAAATGAAATGGAACCCTAGGCAGTACCACAACTTTAAGAAGTATTGACCACCATGCATGGCATACCTGTCAACTACCCCGGGACAAATCAGGACAAGCGAGTTTTGGACATCGTGCTCTCAGCATGGCACCCTGAAACACATGAGATGGCGAGCTCACAGATTTGTGATCTCGCATGGGTCATGTGACTCAAGTGGGAGCAAGCCCGGGAAGATGCATGTCCTGGTTTCCAGCGTCAATGTATTGGAGGGTATAGCATGAGGGCCAGGTGGATTAAAAGTTACCCCAGTCTTCTGAGGTCTTGTCAGACTCTCAGTTCCTTTCTCGGGATGGAGAGCAGCCAAGGGTAGGGATCCAGCTTACAGCACAGAAGGCTACAGAAGCAATTAACTGGCAAGACCAGTTCCAAAATTAACTGAACCAATTCCACCTGTGGTTCACTCCATTGTAGTTAAGTCTCATAATTAGGACTGTGGAAAAGCAGACAATGCCCTTTTAAATGCCAAGATTTTGAAAATCAAACAATTCATCTTATCAGGCAAGATATAACTGCCTTTTAAAAAAAACTTCCTGATTATATTTTCACCCCTCTTTTAATAATCCATTAAAACATAGACTGCCACTTCATTAACAGAATCTTAGATGACTAACTTTATAAATTAGTGGGATTATTAACTGATCAATTTATAAAATCTGCATAGACTTGTATATTAAAAAAAGCTACTGAAACACACTTCGATAGTATTTAGGAAAATATGCACATGTCACAGCTTCCACCATCTTATTATTCTGGGATATAAAATGTGGGTGCTTTTTCTAAGATGGTGCCTGCCACCCACAGCTTTTAATAATATCAAAACAAGAAATGAATAAGGGTTTTAAAATATATAAATAATCTGCTGCCTAATTCACCGGCTGCACCTTTTTAGATAAGACGTAGGTTTATTGACTCTATCAATGCAACTAATTAATTTACTAAATACTGCAGCCCTAATTAAAATAAAATAAAAACAATACAAAGGTTTCACAAAAACAATATGGCTGAAGTGCTTAGACTGCAATGTTAACAAATATTGCTTATTGGTGGGAGGTCTCTTTCTATTCAAAGTCCCTCCCTCCTGGGACAATGCTGAAAATATAACGAAAGAAAACATGCAAGCCAAATGATTTGTACATTATAAAAGCCCCTGCAGAATATTAGCAGCATCCCCCCCCCCGCCACTAAACTTATGAAACTGTCTAGTCTGTTTCAAAAAGTGCCACTATTAAACAGCAGCAAGTCGCCACAGTTTCAGAAAACCAATCTGCTGTTTCGTTCAAGTGCTCTGCAGTCTCCAATGACCTCTACCGAATGAGTATGTGTCAATAATAGCACAGTTGCAACTGTAATTCACAGTGCTGAATTGAAATGAATAAGAGCAATTGAGATAAAGGAGGAGAGGGAAGGACATGAAGGAGTCGGAACACTAAAAAATAAGTGAGTGCTTGATCCAAAGCACAGCTGAAATCAATAGAAACATTTCCGTTGTATTCTGGGGCAAAATGAAAGCAACTGAGTGTCTGTTAAAAAAGATGATGTGATTGACAGAATACATGCTGCTGAGGAGGGGTGGCGCTTAAAACCTGCAGCTTAAGTAAATAATGCCTCTTAAAAAGAATACTCTAGAGTTGAATGCAAAAATGTGTTTGAAAACTCACTGAAAAAAATGTATTTTCCCTCAGGAGTACGACCAGTTTCACATCTACTTCATTCTCTTGCACTTTCCATCAAGAATAATTATTGTTAACTTCATTTTAAAGACGTATGTGCCTGTGCTGCTTATATGTTTACTCAGAAGCAAGTTCCACTTAGTCCAATGAGGCTTGCTCCTGCAATTACAGAATTTCTGCCCCAAACCTCCTCATGTAGAACACCTGACACTATTATTTTTATTAGACTTGTTACTTGCTTGTTATTCAAAGATGTTCAAGTAACTTATAACATTTTCTTTTTTAAAAAAAAAAATCAAAACACCTAAGTTACATACACACACACACACAAAACATCTGAAGTTCATAGAAGCAGAATTAGATAACTCCTTGCTCCTCAAGTTTTATATGACTTCAAATAGGTCTGGGAATTTGCTAAACACCCGACTGTGGAATATTAAATAAATGAAAGAGCATCACCAGCAGCGACACAGCCAGGAATAAAGTTTGATTTTTGTTTCCCTCTGTGGACCTAGCTACCAAGTTACGTCAACCAATCATGCGTACGAACTCTTTCACCATGGTAACAGCAATAAAAATGAAGACAAATCACTCTTTAAGTTTCAAAGAGATATCTAGCAGATTCTTTCTCCTGTGCTTCGCAATAAAATCTGCTGCAAAACTGATGTTCCCACTTGGCTGTGTGAAAAGTGGCATTTATAAGGGGGAGAGTTTTGAAAATGCCTTCAAACTGCTATACAAAAGGCCTTCAGAACAATGTTTAGATTTCGTGCTTATGTCCATTGTGTTGCATTAAAGTTAGCTTTTGAAAATGCTATGCAATAGTACAGTATGTCCTATGTTTTCACTTTTTTCGAGAAAAACACATTAAGTAAGATAGGTATGTGATTGTTTACCATCATGGAACTGGAAATTTGTGGGAGAGGCAAGGATATATGTGAAGCAGCATTTTTACATGAATGCATTTGCTTTGAGTGTGTGTGTTGCAGTGGAGGGAATTCGCTTGCAAAGAAGGAGCCCTGTTTAGGTCAGACTTTTTTATGTATAAAAATTATAGCCCACCTTTCCTTAACATACTCCAAGGCAGCTCACTAACAAATGATGGTGGTGTGTGTGTGCTTTTATGGTTTAAAAGAACAGATATGCCAACTGGATTTTGAAAGAGACGTTATGCTCCTGGCTTATACAACCAGAACAAAGCTCCTGAGCTAAATTTAACTCACTGCACAATTGTAGTAGTTTAGATCAATAGCAGCTTTAAAAGAGACCCAGCACTAATGAAACACTTCACCAAAATGGGTGTCCTTTGATGAGACAAAAACATCTCATCAGATGTTTTTGTCTTATGGGACGTAAAGACTTATTGATTTATCATTGATTTAACACTACATAAGATAATGTGGATTCTAGTCCACAAATGGTTGTATCAGAACAAATCCTTTGGACATTATGGTCCCACAAGACTGTCGTTTCAGCTGCAACAGACTGACAGTGGTATTCCTCTGAAATGTCATGTGAGAGGGCATTCAAACACACTGTAACAATAAACTATAGTTTATCGTTATAGGAATGAACCTTCACAAACTCTCTTCCCCTTTTCCAGAGACACCCTGAAGAAGAGAAGCTTTCACTTCGATTACGTCTGAAACCATTATGTCTGTATATGATTTACTATAGCAAACCAACTACAAACCTTGATTTATGAAGCTGATTCGTTTAAAAAAAAATGTTAGTTATGATTGACCATAGTTTATGGCTCATATGTCAATAACATTGTTGTTTGCTTGTCTGCTTGCTTCAGGTCAAAGGTGGTCAGCGTCCCTACCATAGGAGCCAACTCCAGGGAGCTGTGGGTGCTTGGGCACCCACAATAATATAATTGTGGGAGCCGGGCACCTACAAAGTCATTGAGAAAAGCCGGCAGGTGGCAGTGGTGGTGCCTCCAAGAGAGAAGTAGTCCAGCTCTGACCTCCAGAGTCAGCCAGCGAGGTACCCTTTTCTGGAGGGGGAAAGGGGGCAGAATCTGCCTCCAAGTCTGAGCACCTCCCTGTGGAAAAGGGTGCCTCGCTGGCTGCGAAGAGGAGCCACTGCTGCTGCTGCCAGCTGCTGCAGTGGGAATGTGCGATGTCACACACGCACCTGCACATAGTGTGTGTAATATCACATGCCCGTGTTGCGGTGGCGGGCATCCATATTCCCTATGTAAATCATAGCAAGCCCCCAAAATGAATAAAAAAATCAACTATTTTGGCCATCTTCCTTATACTGTGATAGCCTGTCCTTTTGCCCTTGCATATCTCCCATCCTACAGCTGCCTCTGTTCATTTTGCCTGAAGCTAAATGTGACAATCAAGGTGAAATGAGTATCAAGCATTCTGATTTCTAGGTGTCATGTCAGGCTAAATATTTTTTGTGAAACTTCCCCGAGTTTAGTGCTATTGGGATAATTTTCTTGACATTTAGCAAAATAAATGAATAAATCCCAACCTTTTAAAAATAGAAATCTATGAAGGCTGTAGACAAAACAAATTCTTTGCCAACTGCGTGAAGAAAAATAGGAAACCAACAAAGATAGGAGTATGTTCTAATCTTTGTACTGATGTAGACTTTTTTTTGGTTCCTTTAATTTCTTATCCACTCAAAAGGCTGTGTGTGTTTACTTCCAGATCATACTAGTATTTTTGTATTTCCACAGTTATGTGTCACAATTCTATAGATTGTGTTATTAGACATACTTTGACTTTCACATGGCCTCTGTGTTTGTGGCAGGCTGTAATTTGATTTTGTCATAGCTGTCTGGTACACAGTTCATCTGGCGTGGAAAATTTGAGCCTTACGATCATACAAGCTCCTCTGCCTTATATTCTCTATTTGAGCTCTCTTCTTTGTGACACACTATGATTTTGACTATATATAAAATCTGTTTATATGCATTAAGATAAAGGTAAAGGGACCCCTGACCATTAGGTCCAGTTGTGACCGACTCTGGGCTTGCGGCGCTCATCTTGCTTTATTGGCTGAGGGAGCCGGCGTACAGCTTCTGGGTCATGTGGCCAGCATGACTAAGCCGCTTCTGGCAAACCAGAACAGCACACGGAAACGCCGTTTACCTTTCCACCGGAGCTCTACCTATTTATCTACTTGCACTTTGACGTGCTTTTGAACTGCTAGGTTGGCAGGAGCTGGGACCGAGCAACGGGAGCTCACCCCGTCATGGGATTCGAACAGCTGACCTTCTGATCAGCAAGTCCTAGACTCTGTGGTTTAACCCACAGCGCCACCCGCGTCCCACTTATATGCATTACCCTGCTGAAAAATCCACAAAAAATCCGAACATGTGTCTCTTCCCTCCTTATCTGCAGCATTGGTACCACATTTTATGATACCAGAACCTAGGACAAACCAGTTGAGCTCCAATCCAATGTCAGTGAATGCTGAAAGATTCAGGACAGGCAAAAGAAACTACTTCTTCCCGCAGCACATAGCTAAGCTATGAAATTCATTCCCACAAGACAAATTCATGGAGCATAAAATTAACAATGGCTACTTGTCATGGTGGCTGTGTTCTACCTCCATGCTCAGAGTTGGTATGACTCTGAATACTAATATCTAGGATATTAGGAGCTGGTGAAACTTTATGCTACAACTTACCTTCATATCTATTTCTGTGCCATGAATTTGTTGAGCGACTGTTTTGATGATTCCAATTACAATGTCTTGGAGCCCTTCTCTCTCGGAATAGTAATGCAGAATGAGTCCCTTCCCCTTTTCTGCATCAGTACATCTAAAGGATGGGGCCCGCATACCGGGGTATATTGTAGCAAGGTGGTCATGAAGAGCATCAAGGTTCTGCAAGGAGATTATTTAATAACAGAAAACGATTAGAACCTATTTTTCCAGCGCTTTCACTGGAAAAGTGAATGGTGTGTGAAGGCAACATAACTGCCTGAAGAATATTTGTACCAAATTCTGCTCCATACAGTAGCACAAGCACTGCTACCTGCTCTGTCTCGTCCTTCTGCATCTTCTAATGCCATTAATGTTTAAAGTTCATATGGGCACTGATGTTTTTAAAACATAATAAATAATGACAATGTTTTATAAGAGCAAGCTGTATTACAGAGCATCTGCAGATCCTCAAAACTTTGGAAATAGCTTGAACTTTATTTTCTGTGAGAAATGAAAAGCCTCAACAGCTGCTTCTTCTCTTGGGAGGTCTCCAAAGGAAATGAGCATCTTGTAAATTAATTCCTTGGGCTAAACTCAGCTTAGAGCTTCCTGGTTTACTTTATTTGCTTATTTGAAATTTACATTTTATTGAGATGGTTTTTATCAATAGCCAGCATACTAACCCATACATTTGTCTGAATGGATTACTATGATGGCTGTAGGGAAAGATCCATTCCAAAGTCCTGTTTCAAGACTCCTTTGTTACTGAGAAATTCAGATTTCAAGACTATGCTTGTATTTTGGTTTTGTCTGACTAAGGAGCATGGCACTCTTCCAAAGGAGTCAGAGAAAGTGACCGTATTTCAAGCTAAATCCTTCACAATAAAGAAAGCTCAAGCTAAGTATTATGGGATAGTCTAGTGGCTCCTCTCAAGAGTGGTGCCTGTACAGGAGAATTTGTGTATATGGTTCTAATTGGTTCCTGAAACTTTTGTCAAGAAACCTTACTTAGCATTAAATTAATTCTGGGCAGTAATCAAGGAGCACCATTCAGTAAAACCCTTTCCTGGAAATTGGATTGCCTAAATTTACATTTCCTGTGAAAATGTCCCAATGCAGACAACAGCATAGTCTCATAGGCCCAGAGACCCCTTGTGACCTCCCTGCCACTTTCTAGTAAGAAGAATCGTTTTTTGTAACTAATGATAGCTCATCACATGCCTTTTTGCCATTCAATGTCCCTTTCAGCCAGTTCTACCCTTAATAAAATTACCTTGTGTATCAAAATTCCCCACTAACCAGGAAGTCCATTTTCTGTAAGTGGGTACCTCTCAGCCCCCCAATTTGCTCAGTTTTCCCAACTCAGACTGTTTCATTTTCTGCTTCCTTCCAGTTCAGTCTTGTGGGTCAGACACTTACTAAGCTGCTCATTGGTCCACTTTTCCAAGATGCTATGAAGAAATAACTCCACGAACATGGGTTCAAAATAACAGGTTCATGTACACATGTGTATAGACACTCAGAAAGATATGTTAACAGTTTCTTAGGGCTTAAGTGGAAGATGTATGACCATGCCATGTAAATACTTCAGGAAAGCAATTTCCAGCTTCAACGGAGAAATGATGGGAGAAGGGGCTAATTAACTGTTTCCCTTTCTGCCATTTGAACACTCAAAATAATAGCAGCTCTTTAGGCTAGCTTCTTTCCCCCATACAATGGTAAAGTATACGGGGGTCTGATATATTTTCCTCAATGGGTGGGAAAGCGGCTTGGGAAGATGCAAATTTTGAATGGGAAAATGGCAGGAAAGGGGTTGGGTTAAGCAGCACCTGCTCCTTTTGCTCTTGAGTTTCCAATAGCAGCTTGTCCGTCAAAAGAGGAGGGAAAAAAGGAAGTGGGAGGTAGGAGTCTGGAAGGGGGATAATGTAAGAGACATTAGTAACAAACCAATGAAATATTTTGGATACAGTTCTTTGAGCAAATGCAAATTACGACCAGTGAAAGGTGAAAATGTGGGGAAGGAAGTCAGTGCCCCATGCTCTTATTGGCTGGTGTTGAATGGAGCCATTAGGGCAAATATGTGGCTAAAACGTCACCTGGGTGCTAAAACTCACCCCAAGCAGTAGCAGCCAGTGGGGTGAAGTCATGTTCCTTACCTGGCTTCCCAACATGGAGTTCGCTGCCAGTAAGCAAGAGTACAGTGAAACCTCGGGTTGCGGACGTAATCCATAACATCTGCAACCCGCAGCATTCGCATCCTGAAGCGCCGTGTCTGTGCAGGCACCAGCGCGATTCAACACTTCTGCACATGAGCAAAGCACGATTTAACACTTCTGCGCATGTGCAAGCAGTGAACCCCAGAAGTAACCCGTTCCGGTACTTCCGGGTTTCCTGCATTCAGTAACCCAAAAACACGTAACCTGAAGCATCCGTAACATGAGGTATGACTGTACTTGAATGTTCACACTTAGCCATGGGTTCGTGTTACACATAAACTGGCCAGTGTGTTCCTTAAGTAGATAGGTTTTGGGTATATGCAGCGTAAAATGGAAAAATAAGCTCTGGGGCACATTGTTGGACATATTCTGCAAGCAATTCTTTTGAGTGCTATAAAATGCCATAGAACATATACTGTGTTGCTAATTTTAAAATATGAGAAGGCAAATAAACTACTCCCTAAAGTATCTTAGGTTAAGCACCACTTGGTGTCTGATTGATTTTTGTGTGTGTGTGGTTATAACATAATAATGCCCTTGGGATTTCTCAAATTGCACTTATCTAAAAGCTGCCTCTCTTTTACATTCTGCTTTGTATTTCCATTATTAATGCTTTCAGCCCTACATAATATAAAAAGGAAGAATTGTATATTTAAAAAATACTAATGACCGCTCCCCACATCAAATGGGAGGCGTTGCCAGGGGATCGGCCAAGTAGGGGGAGGGACCGCCCTGCCCACACAACAGAGGGTGGATCTTACCTGGGAATCATTAGAATTGTATATTTTAAAAAATACTAATTATATTTCTTTCTTTCTTTTTGCTTACCTTTCAAATTAAGTTTCACATATTTGTATTCCTTTTAATTTAAAGAATGTGTTTGTGTGTAATTTAGTGTGCAACTGGAGCCTTAACTTGATATGGTACAAATGCAAACGGGTAGGAAGGTTTTCCTGAATAATTGTGTTAATTCGGTTCTTAAATGTGAATTGTAAAATCAGTTTATTTATGGAATAGGTAGTCAGTGCAGCAAAGCACTAATTGTTGCCTAAGAGAATAGCCATAAATCAATAGATTTCTCATTTGAAATTCTATGAAAAGGTACTGCAAGAGTTAAGTCCCATAGAACTCAACAGGCTTGGTTTTACTAAACATACAGGCCCAAACACAACAACCCTGAGGGGTATAGGAAACAATAAATGACATGGTAACCTTTGGGGGATTGAAATGGCCACAACTTTATTGATTACAGTTGCAGGAAGGCTTTGGCTTAGGCATTGGGTATGTATCCTGGATCAGCCAAACATAACTTCCATGGCCCATTAGCCCCCATGTGGGCATATGGACAGAATCCTTCCCCTTGGGCCCCTTTACTGACTGGGGCCGATGATGCTGACCAACCAGATGCTTGGAAGGTTTTTGCCTCCGCACCTCAAGTTTGCCCAAGGCCACACTGGGCCACAGCTGCTGCTGCCATAGAGAAATTACACTGGAATTTGACCATTAATGGTTTGCCACAGATTTCTTACCTGCAAAAATTCTCTAACATTGGAGCCCAACACACGCAAGATGGTGTCATAACCAGATTCTTGACAAAACACAAAAAACATCTTCCCAAACATCTGAAGGATTTCTCCAGCGTTAAGGTCTAAAGAAAACATGAAGCATTATATACTACCTGAAGGCACTGAAGCCCCTGCAGAACCAAAAACAAATCACATTTAATACTTCCTAATCAGCACTGAGGAACATGAATGCATTGGGCTTTTAATATTTTATTGAAAGATTCCACTGTCATAGAATTCTGTGAGTTCTATTTTTGTGTACTTCAATTTTGTTTTGATGCATTTGAAACGCAAGCACCTTCTCTTTCTTTTAGCAATGAAAACTGACATTCCCAAGATGCTTGTGTGGCATGAAAAACTACAACGCAATAAATGCATTAATGCAAATCAACAAACATTGTGAACTAACTACACGTAAACTTCAGTTTTTCCTTAAATGTTAATTGGTGCTGAAGGAAATAAAGATATACTTACTAAGGACTTTGCTTGCCGCAGCAACCAAATCGTATGTTTTTGAATCATCATAAATAATTCTAACTAGAAACTGCCCTTCTTCATCCAATTGTGCCTCCCGCCTAAAACAAAGCACAGCAAAAATATAAAATAAATATATGTATGTGGGAAACATAGCCAAATAATAAATATTGCAGTTGCTTATTAGCTGAGAAGGTTCAGAGTATGCTAGGTATAAAAATACCATACAATCCACAGACAGCAATCTTAAATTATTTGAAGGCAGTCTGGAATAAACAGAGTTGGTTTTCATTTTATATCAGAAGCTAGCATACTAATTGGGACACGGGTGGCGCTGTGGGTTAAACCACAGACCCTAGGACTTGCCAATCAGAAGGTCGGCGGTTCGAATCCCCATGACGGGTGAGCTCCCGTTGCTCGGTCCCTGCTCCTGCCAACCTAGCAGTTTGAAAGCACAACAAAGTGCAAGTAGATAAATAGGTACCACTCTGGCAGGAAGGTAAACGGTGTTTCCGTGCACTGCTCTGGTTCGCCAGAAGTGGCTTAGTCATGCTGGCCACATGGTCCAGAAGCTGTATGCCAGCTCCCTCAGCCAGTAAAGCGAGATGAGTGCCGCAACCCCAGAGTCAGCCACGACTGGACCTAATGGTCAGGGATCCCTTTACCTCTACCTTTAACATACTAATTGCTCAAAACTGGAAGATGCTCCCTCAATAATACCTTGAGAAATTATTTTAATTTTACCAATTTTAAAAAGTTTGGATAGTGAAAGAGATAGTGTCTGATACTATAACAATTTTTCAATATAGAAATGAGAAATGAATAATAGTTGGATTGATTTTCTAATTTTGTAAGTATAATGAAGTCTGCAATGTACTGTTGTTCTGTCTGCTGATGAACAGATAAAAGGAAAAAATAAAGTAGACCAAGTCCCAGCTCTTTGGTACTCCTAATATCATTATCCATCCCTATCCTGTGGACAGAAAGCAGGTTTTTTTGCAGATGGAAGGCAAGTTTCTTAATTATCTCACATGGAAGATGTATGTTCAGAAACATCCAGGTTTCAGCCAACTGAAGAAGAAATGGAGCAAGAGAAACAAGTCTCGAAATGGCTGTATCCCATTTTAGCGTGTGTGTGTGTGAATAGTAATATGAGCCACCCTGCTTTTCAGGTGCTATAACACAACAGCATTCAGCCTCACCATTAAGGAGAAGTAACAGAATCTAAAACTTTCCCCAAACTACAGTATGAGGAGTTGTTTCCTTAATCACTTGGCAGTATTACAAATGTCAAGATGTGCTTAGGAGCTTCACTCATCCATATCCCAGACATTCCACATTTATCAGCTGTGCAGGGCAAGGAACTTGCATTTTTCCTAGCAGCAAAATGCTGGGGAAATGCTATTTTCCTAGAGGAGTGTTATGATGGAAAAAGACATGTTCACCTCATTGCTTATCCCATTTAAGATATATTTTCAGCCATATTATGTTCATTTTGGTCAGAAAGTACCTTTTTTATATAAAAAAAGAAAATGATACTTTTAAGAAGGCAAATGTTAAAAACAATAGCCACCATAAATGGAGTTAATTATTAACTTGCAGGCTCCTGCACCTGCTTCCATTGTTTTTTTCAACCAATAAATCAGAACACACAAGTAGCATGGCATGAAAAGCTGCAGCTTTATTTATGCAAACATTTGGGGCTGAAAGTAAGGCAAGGCAGCAATGAACCCAGAAAAACATGCCACTCCCAAAGAAAAGGAATCAGTTGTAATCATAGTAACTAACTTTTTTGTTTGAGACTGGAGCATGTAGATGCATGCCCTCTCCTCCAAACATGTTGCCCTTGGGCCTAATAAGCTCCATCAGTTATTTCATACAACTCACTTCTATGTAGTACTTGAGCATCAAAGAACTCTCATCTGACAAGCAAAAAGTTGTTATCGCTGGAAAGTACTCATCAAAAAGGAAAGATTGCTTGAGCAAATTGTCAATGGAAAAATTATTTCAGTTTCTTGGATAAAATGCTGGCCCAGAAACCATCTCAGTGAAGCCTGAGGAATTGCATGCAGAACTGCACAAATGAGCAATGCCCCAAGCAGAATAGGAATACATGTAGAAAATATAATACAATTCTATAGAATAGCTAGAATACACAAATCAGTGCTGACATATGATCTCACAAAGAATGCATGACATAAATAATTCACTGCCCTCCAAGTGTTGCCAGGAGTGTGGAATGAGAGGAGCTTCCTTTCCTTTGCGATGGGAATGTCCAGAGAGATCGTGGTTTGCAGTTTATAGGAGTTTCTCAGATATGATTTAAACAAGTGCTCACCTCTGAATATTTGCTAGCATATCATGGGCCATTGAAAACATATCTCTACATGAATTTGGTGTTATTAAGAGGTTGCGGGCATGGAGGTAGCATGTAACTGGGAAGTATAAGCAGGTTATGCTGCTACAGGCTGGCTTGCCAGGACATGGCAACTGACACTGTCAGAATGATTAACTCATCAGAATAGGCTGGACAGAACTTCTTAGAAATATAGAGTAGTATTCAGATATGTTTTACTGTGTGCATCTTTCCACACTAAAAAAAATATCTTTGTAAGAGTTGTGGACATTAGCTGTTTGTTGTTATGCCCAAAAAATAGAATAAAATGCATTGGGGGAAACAAAAGAGAAGGAATGAACAGTTATCACAAGCAGGGTGGTTATGTCTATCCTCTCTCAGTGATTCCTGAACCTTAGCAGACTGTAGACAATCTCATCCTACGTCATCACAAAGAATATGGGACTAACATATCATTTAGCCAACCCTTCATATCATTGTGTCTACTTTGGAATGAGCATCACAATGCAACGAATCAAGGGCACTGTTTCTGAAGTAGATACACACTTTCTAAATATTTTTAAATTGTGGGAACATGTACAGGGACAAGAAGCATTAATTGTTTGCAGTAAGGGTTTGCATAGATAAAAAACAATGGGGGTGTGTGTGCCAAGATCTTGCAAAATACTTAGGGCAGGCATTGCAGATTGCTGAAAGCAAACTTGTAAAGGATGACTAAACACATCTGCTTTCCACACAATCACGCACACATATGATTTCCCTTCAACGATCCTATCTAGTCCATGGATTAGAGTGATCAAGGGGGAAGCATTTGTGTGTGTGCGCGCGGCAGGAACAGGAGGGAGTTAGCATTTTTGGGCAAAGGGTTGCATCTCCTTCTGGAGGCTATGTGCCAAAGTGGGTGTGGCTCCCCCATGTTCTAACACACACACATCAGGACATCAATAACAGGACACACACAAACACACACATGTTCAACTTCCTTTCCACCCCACCACCATTTTCTCATTATACCATCTGGGATACAGAATAAGTCCAATGCAAGACCAGGTGGCTGTGAGACTTCGGTTGTGAGCAACATAAATAAAAAAAACTTGGTCTTAAATTAAAATACATTTACACTAGTTAAGTATGGCTATAATAGTACTAGCATTCTGTTTATGTGTAAAATGGCCCACAACAGATATTCAATGGCTAAACCCAGCAAAGCCTTTAATTTTTATTTCATGTACTGTCTGCTTTGGACTTTCCATGGGAAAAAGCATTTTTGTTTGTTTTGAAATACATTGCAATCTTTCTGAAAAGCTACTCTTGGGAACATGGTGCAATTCCCACTGATTATAATAGGAATTGCAGACTAAAATGCCAATCTGGCCAGTTGGCTCATGTGGTCCTGTTGATATTAATGCATTGGAGCAGTTATGGATATATAATCATAAGAAATTGAGAGGGATAAGTCGAGATATTGTGCACAACAGAGTGTTTTATTCAGGCCTGAAGAGAGTTTTCAAAACCTTGCTTGGCCACAACCACATTGTATCTCTGGTATTTGGTTCACTCGGGATTAAAAGCAGACTCACTGGGGGCAAGAGTGGACACTTCCAAGGGCAGAAGAGGAGAAGGTGATTCTTGTCAATCTCTCCTTCTCCCTGAAGCCCCCAGTAACTCTTGAAAATCTCCTCTGTATGATTGGGATACCCCTAGAACAGTCTGACAGATGATGGAAGGAGCAGCAGGGAACAATCTATGAAAAGCATCTCCTCCCTGGGTCCTACTTCCATAGGGAAGCTCTAATGGATCTTGAAGCCATTTGCAATGAAAGGAGCCATTGAACCTGCAGAAGGGGAAGTCTGGATCCAAACCTAAAAACTGTATTACAAAGAGAATATTAGCAATATTACCACATGAAAAGATACATGAAAAAAGCTTACCATAGAAAGTAAGGCTGAAATCTCAAAATAGAAACTTTTGTGGGGGTCATAGTCTTCTGAGATTTCATCCATACTTTTCAATGCAAAATATCCTCAAAAGTTAGTGATAACTGTGGTGAAATATTGGAATCCTTATACACTGAGGTAATAAGATCAGTAACTGTGATTGTCTTAAGATGCTGGTTCAAAACTACCCTTGGGCAGTAATCTTTGGAAAACTCCCATCTGCAGCTGAGGTTGGTTTCTCATAAAGTTCATCCAGTATAGTAGCAAGCTTTTAATGTCTACGTGTGGGAGGTTTTCTTTTAAAATGGCTGCCAAGTCAAACAACTAGAAAAACAATGTGATTTATGATTGGTGTCATCTTTCTTTTCAAAACAGGGTGTGCTTCAGTGCTTAACTAGATTAAAGTACAAAAAACCCAGTAAATGTATATGGAAGGGGGAGGGAGCTTAACAACAGCTCTAGAAAGGCGAACAAAGGAGTTTAACTCCAGATCTCTGTACATAATCAACTTGTCTTTTGAAAACACATCTATTTTTGAGAATATACTATGTTATTATGATAACCGTGCTGTAACTAAATACAATGTATTGGCTCTCCACAATGTACAAAATATCTGCCAAGTATTAGACTATATATATAGTGAGGTATTAATTTACAACCATTAATAAATAGTTCACAACTCTTTTCAACCCCTGTAATGCTTTTATATGTCACAAGAACATGAGAATGAAAAAAGTAACAGGAACTGATTGTTTTCATAATTGCCTTCTAGTTTGCAGAACGTATCTGCTAAAACGCTAATAGGAATTAGCCATTAAAAGGACACAGGACTAGCAAGGCCAAGAGTAATTAGGCATCTTGCAGACCACGTCCAACTCATCAAGGCATTTTCTCTTGGCCCCCACTCTCCACAGCGGGGGGGGGGCAAGAATTGTTCATTTAGCTTTGAGGATTTGGAGACAACAGAGTTCAGTTGCAAGTTTGGATATGCAGCATAATTTCACTATGTGCAAAAAGGATGACTTCAGGTTTCAATCCTAAGTACATACCCTGGGAAATAACCTAATGAGACATACTCCTTCTCCACATCATTTGCTCAGCATCCAACCACTTTTTCTCTCGTTGCCCAGGTGATTTTGCTGCTTGAAGCAGAGCTCCAAATGGCAACCCCCACAGCCAAGATAAACTTTCAAAAGTTCAAACATCACTTTCTACCTTCACCTGTTCCCTAAATTTTATCACACGTAGCAGACTGTTTCTTCTTACTGTATGATAGGGCTGTCCTCATTTTCTTCCAATTTATCTGATCTCTCCCCTACTTCTAGATGTTTTGAAGCTTACTCTGGAAAATGCAGAGAAAGCATGAGGGTGTTTTATCTGCTGGAGGTTACATGTTCACATAGTGGTCATGATCTCCTCTCCAGAAACCATCACGCTTGTGCATTTGTACTAAGGCAAGGTCTGGATTAGCATTACATGTAAATCAATTTGCAGAACTCACTTCAATGGACACAATTCAGACAAAGCTAAGCTCATTTAAGCTGTATTGAAGTCAGTGGGAGAGCTTTAAAATATGTGACCAACTCTCACATTGTAAATATGGGACATAAAAGTTCTTAACTTTGGTCGGATGAAATCATGCCGGGGGGGGGGTGAAAATACCATTTTCAGCTGAAGTCAAGCCACTCTGGTTGTTTTACTGTAAAGTAAAACTTTACTGCAAGTATCCAAACACACAAATAAGATCGCAATATAATTTTTTTGCTGTACAATTGTCAAACTTCAGAGCTTGCAGTGTTTCTCCTTACTGTGATTTATGGTTATGTTAGAAGCTTTTCAGTCTTGTGACATATAACCTTGACATTTTATCTATAATACATTTCCTATTCACTATGAAACTCCCTACAATAAATGTTTAATATAAAGAGGAAGAGCTCATTTGTAGCAATGCTCCCAAGAGGGCAGTTGCAACATAGAATGGCTACAATGTAAGAAGGGTAAAAGAAAGTGCTACAAACTTCATAGATGTGAATATATTCAAGCTTCCCTGGAAAAACGTACGTACTATGCTGCCATGAACAATTAAATATAGCACAGAACTGTATTCCCTTGCAATTAAACTTTTCCTGCGTATGTGTATGGCACTTAAAACACGTTATTAAAAAAAAATAAAAATCCAAGGTTGCTTTTATATGTCAGGCATTGTTTCTGTTGGGCTTTTTGCCACTATTGTGTGTAAGTAGCCCTTGTTGTTCAACAGATACTATCATGCAGCCATTTCAAATCAGGTTTCTAAAAAGTCACCTCAATTCAGATTAATGTTCACCTCTGAGTAAACCCCAAACAGAGCCAGATGCATGCATGTAACATAACCTCATGTGTTACAGACTGGCTGCCAGAAGAATCCAAACTCACCACATTGGCCGAATATATTTGGATCTCACTGACTTACCAACAGCATGGTAATCCAGAAGGCAAAACGATGGAGGCACAGCACTTAGAGGTCATCAACCATGGGAAGATATGGAATTTGAAAAACTTTAACGTTGGTCACTTAAGGTCTCTCTCTGGGTTCACATTGTGAAATATTGGGTGATCTCTGTATATAGTGTGCTGGAGTACGATACCAGTGCTAACACCATAACAATAACACACGTCTAAAGGTTAGTCATTCTGTTACAAAAAAGGTTTCTTTTCCTGCCATCCCAACGCAACTGTTCCAGACCTTCCTCAGCATGTTGCTGCAGCCAAGGCACTGAGTTTCCACATGGACAGCTTTGGCACAATTCCCCACTTGAAGAAGCTCACACTGGGCAAATAGGTCTGTCAGCCTAACTGATCTCAAAGTGCTGTTGCAAAGTTAAAATACATATCTCTGCTCTGAGCTCCTATGAAGAATGGAATGCAATAATCTATATATATATATAGATTTAAATAAAACACCAGTTTAGCATCATCAAAAAGGAAAGCAAAAATAGGGCTATCCACTGGTTAGCATCACCAAGGTGCAGAGTAGAGTGAGCTGCCCACGACATGTCACCATCGTTTTCTTGCTTACTAGAGGAACAAACTGCATTCATTCATTTCTGTGAGAAAGTAAAGTGCTGCATGTCTGGATGCTTTTGCGATGAGAACAAAACTTGACCTCTTCTCAACACTGGGCTCCCCAACTTCAATGAAAAGGACACCTCAATGGGCAGGGAGCACAGAAGCCCAATGGATTGCAAGCCTGCATTCCTCATCTGCCAAAATGGCAGGCATTTTGCTTGCAACTAAAATATGAGAGTAAAGCCTGAATTCTACATGGCAGACACATACTGGAGATCACAGTGTGGCCCTGAATCGATGCCATGGGTGACTCTCCATAAATACCACTTGGGGAATTATGCTGACAAAAGCAAAGGATGGCAGGGTTTCAGTACCTGCCATATTGTGTAGGAGAGGGGAATTCAACTTCTATCAGTTTGATATGACAAACTGCACCAGCCAAAGCTCCCTTTACAGAATTGTTAGAGCTACAGAAGCCCTGTTCTCTTTCACCTCCAGTTTCCCCACTGGTAGGTCAAACACAAGGTCATATATGTTTCATAAGCTGGGTGTATTGCCGGCCTCATTCTTAAAGGTTCTGTAAATATTGTAAACATTCAGTTAGTGGAAAAAATTATGAGTAACAAAATTAAATAAAAATGGGAATCTGTCCAAGGAACTGACTTTCTGCATAAAGTAAATAGTTCTATTTATAACACTCAGAATGCATGGCTATTTTTGCTGGTTCTCTGGACTGTGCATGAGTGTGCTTAATGTCGGCTTTCAAAATCATATAATCTATTGATTATTTTTAAAAATCAGATGTAACATATAAAATAAACTGTGTGTTAACATTCCAAACACACATTAGCTTCCTTTATAAAACAAATTAATTTAAAAGAATGCTTCATTAAAGAAAAGAAGAGAAGAGGAGGAGGAGGAGTTTGGATTTGATATCCCGCTTTATCACTACCCAAAGGAGACTCAAAGCGGCTAACATTCTTGTTTCCCTTCCTCCCCCACAACAAACACTCTCTGAAGTGAGTGAGGCTGAGAGACTTCAGAGAAGTGTGACTGGCCCAAGGTCACCCAGCAGCTGCATGTGGAGGAGTGGGGAAGCAAACCCAGTTCACCAGATTACAACTCCACTGCTCTTAACCACTACACCACACTGGAAACCATATTTATGACTCTTCTGTAATAATAGTAATCAGTCTGCAAACATGGTGAATATAGGAAGAGCCTGGTGATGAAGCCAATGGCCCATCTGGCCCAGCCCCCTGTTCCTGCTGTGGTCAACTAGAAGCCAATGAGAAGTGCAAAACCAGGGCCTGAGTGCAACTGCACTTTCTCCACCAGTGGTTCCTAGCAACTGGTTTTCAGAAGCACACTACCTCTAACATTTGATGTAGAAGCTCACCATTGTGGATAATTGGCATTGGTAGCCTTAATTATCCATGAATTTGTCTAACCTTTTAGAGCCATTAAGCTGGTGTCCATCACTACCTCTTGTAGGAGTGAATTCTATAATTTTATACACACTGCATAAAGAACTTACTTTCATCTGCCCTGACTCTTCTAACATTCAGCTTTATGGGATGTCCCCAGGTTCTAGAGTTATGAGAGATAAAAAACTTCTCTGTCCACTTGCTCCACCATGCATACACACTCTTTCATGACTCATCTTACACTCCTTTTCTCTAAATTAACCCCCCCCCCAAATGATGCTGCTTTTCCTCACAGGGAAGTTGCTCTATTCCCTTGCTCGTTTTTGTTGCTATTTCCCAACACTGCCAAGATGCTTTCTGAGGTGAAGCAACCAGAACTGTACACAGTATTCCAAGTGCAATCACGCCACAGATTTGTATAATGGCATCACGATACTGGCATTTTATTTTCAACCCCTTTCTTCATGATTCTGAGCATGCAATTTGCCTTTTTCACATCTGCTGCACACTAGGTTGACATTTTTATTGAGCTCTTCACTATGACCCAAAGTCTCATTCCTGGTCCAACACCACCAAATTTTCATGAGCATCGAAAATTTAGCTCTCTCTCTTTTTGTCCCAGTGTGCAGCACTTTAAACTTGCTTACACTCAGTCAGAAGAATCTTTTTGAAGCTCTTCACTACCCCTTTTGGTTTAATCCACCCTACACAAATTTTCTACCTCACTGCTCATTTATGAACAAGTCCCAGTATCCACCCTTGGGTGACTCCACTTTCTACAATAATCCTTCCAATTGGGAAAACTGTCCATTTATTTCTACTCTCTGCTTCCTATTTCTTAACCAGATACTGAGCTAAAAGATAGCCTTTCCTCTTATTCCACAACTGCTAAGCTAACTCAGGAAATCTTTGGTAAGGTATTGTGTGTGTGTGTGTGTGTGTGTGTGTGTAAAGCTTTTTGAAAGTCTAAGCAGATGGTGTGAAGTGGATCACCTCTATCTATACGCTGGTTGACAGTATCAAAGAACTCTAATAGGTTACCAAGAAAGGACTTCAGCAAGACTTGTTCTTCTATATGTTTGAGAGTTTTGTCTTTGTTAATACAGTACTTTTCAGCAGTTTTCCTGAAAGAGGCATTAATTGGCCTGTAATTTCTGAGGTCCCTTCTAGTTTTCAGGTATAGAGGCTGATCTTAGGAACAAGCTACAATTTTTTGTTAGAAGATCAGCAATTTCACATTTGACTTCTTTAAAAACTCCTGGGTAGATACCATCTAGACCCAGCAGTTTGTCTTTTTTGTTTTTTAAGGCCTATAATTTCCATCTATTGTAACCATTATTTGCCTCAGTCCCTTAGACTCTCTTCCCCTGAAAGTCATCTTCCAGTGTGAAGACAGAGGCATGCAAGAAGCCATTCAACTTCTTGCAATCTACTTACATTTCTTCAGCTAACTTTTGATTCCATATCATCCCAAGATGGAACTGTTTTCCTGGTCAGTCTACAGCTACTAATGCATGCAAAGATTTCTTGTTTGTGTGGTCTTTGTTTTAGCAACGTGCTCCTCAATTTTTAGTTTATATTCCCTTATTGTCTACTTGAATTTCTTTTGCCAAACTTTGTGTTCCTTTTTGTTCTCCTCATTTGGAAAAGATTTCCATTTTCTAAAGGAAGCCTTCTTGCCACATGGTGTATTTTATCTTTTTCAATATCAGAAAAATGCAAAGTGACACTTGGAAAAAATTCATCCAACAAAACACACAGGTTCATAGCAAGGCTTTGTGTGGAATATTTATTTTAATTCTTGGTGATTGAAAACATTCAACCAATGAAGCAAAGCTGTTTCCCTACACCAATATCTTACCATAGTGTATAACATGTAGGGAATTGTGAATTATTTTTTTATTAAGGAGCGGGAGAAGGTGTTGAACAATGATATAAAACGTTCACAGTTTACCATGATTAAAGAATGAATTACCATGCCTGAACCAAAACAAACATGTTTTTTAAAAGTTTATTTTAATGTGCTAAAAGGAAGTTTTGAGAGGCTGCTGGTAGGTAAACCTTTCAATCTCATGCACCCCTTTCTGGGCAAGAGTGTTTTCATCCCAAATTTCATTGAACCAACTGTCCTGATTCAGAGCTTCATAAATGCTGCTATGAACAAGAGACCAGCTGTGTAGATATAGGTTATCTCAAACTCTATTGCTGTATACTGTTTTGGGATTTCTAGTTAAAAGACATATATAAATTATATGAAATGAATAAATCAAGTGATAGGGATGGAAAAATATTCACCTTGTTAGCTACGTGCTTTAAAATCTAGTAATGCTACATAAGAATTTATTTGTACAGTTTCTATTCCCGTATAAATTCCCAAGTACTGAATGTGGACTCTTTAAAAATATATATATATATATATATATATATATATATATATATATCCACAGTCGTGGGAAAATAGGGGGAGGGGATCCTGATCTGTGGGAGAGTCAACTGTATGAATCCATCAATTCCTTCTTTGCCCATGATAAACTGCAAGAACTGGATAGTTGGCAAAATATCCCCTATTAATATGCTCATGGGTAAGACTGATTAGACAGATAAATGTAAAGTTTAACACCTTAACCCTAACAGATGCTCACTAGTAGCTAATTAAGTCAAGCAAGAGCAGCTCTTTACAGTCTGTACAAGTTAAAAGCTAGATAGCCATTTAGTACATGGCTTGTAGCCCCATGGAGAGTTCTCTTACAGTGAAAATACAGGAGGTTGCCAAACTGTGGGTATTTATAGCAGGTTTCTTGTGCTACAGGATCAAGTCAGGTGCAGCAAGCAAATAAAGCTCAGCTGCTTAAAAGCACTCTTTGTTACAGACATCCAGAAGCAGAATGGGGTCAACAAGCACTTCTAAAATGTGAATGAATTTGATGCTTCTAGGGCAGTGTGACCCATCCAGAATGGGCAACCCAACCTCTTCAAAACTGCATGTTAATATAATGCTGAACACATTAATATTACGTAATGGAAGCTATTAGCAACTGTATGTTCTCTGGCTCAGTTTTCATCTGATCATAGCCTCCAGGTACTGGCTTAGAACTACCAATAATGCTTCTGGATCAAGACAGCAACAAAAATACTTGGTGTCATCAGCATACTGATACCACATTCCGAATTTCTGAATGATGCCACATAAGATACATCACCTGTTGTGAAAAAATAGAGGCTGTAAATGCAGTCCTCCCCAAGTCCAACTTAGCTATTTGAATTTCATGTACCAACACAGAGGGAAAGAGGAATATTTCCCCTGCCCTTGCTGTTAGTTTTTACACATTGTGATTCTGCAAAGAATTTTGAACCTCTGAACATGGTTCAGAAAGAACCCAACGACTGATGGTATCAACTGAGCTCTTTAAGACTGCAATCCTATACACACTTACCTGTAAGTCTCGCTGAAATCAATGGTGCTTAGCTCTGAATAGACATATATAAGGTTGCAGTGCACATCTTTAAATGTTCAAAGTTTAAGTATTTAAAGTATTAAAAGTTTAAAAATGGAATTAACCACATTAATTTAATCAATCTTTTATTGCTGAGGAATCAGAAAATGTGGCTCCTTTGTTACACCCTAGCAACTTTTCTAGCCATTATGGACATGACTGATTAGTTAATATACCTGTTTAGTAAAAATAATTACAAGTCAAGGAAGACCACAGGTAATATTCTTTTCCAAAGAGCAAAAATATGCATTATATTGAGCCTAGATATACATTTTCATCTTTTTTGGCTAACTGCTACAATGAAATGCAATTTAAATCTACTTTCTTTCTGCCACAGAGAAGAAATGAATTGTTCTATTGATGTATTCTGGATGGATTATTCATAGCCATTAAAACTGCATTTAAGTTGGGCACAAAGTAAAAGACTACAGGCAAAAATCCTACTCACTCTTCCAGTGCGTGCAGATAAATTATGCTGGGGAGTAGTAAATGGAGCAGTTTTTTTAAAATTCAGCTGAAACACAGTGACTTCTATAGTCCCACCAAAAATACCCCTTTGTAGATGAGAATTGTAACAATATTATAAACATCAGAAATTGAATAGTTTTTGTATCTTTTTAGTATCCTTTAGCATCTTTGAATTATCAAATATGCAAGATGCCAGTCACAAGAAAGGGAGCTTCTCCCCACGCAAATAAATTGCAAATGCAGGGAGCCAAATCCATTTTGGACAACAATGGGGGCCTGAAGGCTAAAGCTTCTGACTCCCGTGTGAGGGTTCTGATACAAATTCCTCCCCATGTGTTTGCAATTTACTCTAAGAAAGCCATTCACACAACTGAGTGGAAGAGCAAACTTTCACTTGTGTAATGGGACTTCTCCTACCTCTGCAGTCAATCCCTCCCCCAACCCTCTGGAGAAGATTGCAGGGGATACGCAGGCAGGAATCCTTTCCACCAACAATGTCTGTTCCATTGGTTGATAAACACTGTTGTATTTCCTCCATAGTTCGGAGATTGCTGCAGCATACAGATGAGTATACTCTAGTAAATAGGAATTAGATATGCTGTCACACTTTTGCATAGCTGTCAACTTTTCCCTTTTCTTGCGAGGAATCCTATTCAGAATAATGGAATCTCCCTTTAAAAAAGTGAAAAGTTGACAACTATGCTTCTGTCAATTTCTGTGTGCTTCTAAAACATTTGAGACACGTCGTGTAAGAAAGTTCTCAAACCTTCACACAAACCCCAAATGCACATCTTACTGCAGAGCATCACCTTGTCATCTACATATTGCTGAGGTTTGTACAAAACACAGTTAGTTGTGTTAGCAAGTCTTGGAAAATCTAAACACAGAACTCTTTTGCATTTTCAGCAGAAGCAAAATGTTTTCTATGTATAGAAGCCTAAACCTACAGACTATTACAGCTGGGCAAATTTCCCCAAGTTCCTAAAGACTAAATATGACAACTGTACTTTAACAAGCTACAAAGATCCCATCATACATATCTCTGTTATTTTGGGAAGTGAGCAGGAGAGGATGCTAAATCACTTTTTATTACCATTACATTTTCACTGTGGTCAGATTTATTTTTTAATGAAGAGAATTGATTGCTTGCCCTTATCACTTAAAAAGGCATGAAAACAAAATTCAACATATAGTGGTACCTTAGTTTACGAACTTAATCCGTTCTGGAAGTCCGTTTTTAAACCAAGGCGTGCTTTTTCATAGCAGCGGGGGACTCAATTTACAACTGGAACACACTCAACAGGAAGAGGAACATGTTCTGCTTCCATGGCAAAGTTCACAAACCGAAACACCTACTTCTGGGTTTTCAGCGTTCTTCATCCAAGTTGTTCATAAACTAAGCTGTTCTTGAACCAAGGTACCACTGCATTACGATAAGTGGTAAATTAAGCTAGTCTCAACTGGTGCCAAGTAAGCAGTGTGCACTATTCTGCAACTTTAGGCCAAAAATAACAGATACTGGTACCAAATATGCAACAGCCCTAGAATCTACATGGAATCAGGGCCATTCCTGAGTATGATGAGTTTAGGACTACCAAAGTATTAGGTCTACTCATGTTCAAATAATACATGCAAGGGACGCATGCTCTGCCCCCACCCCAAAAAAATTACATCTGCTTCACTCCCAACATTCACATGATGATTTTGAACATGCTTAGAATCCTCCTTCACATCTTTGTGCATTTAGAAGTGGAGCTACCAACAGGATTAAATGTATGTGACAGGGCTGGTGCATGCAGCCCTGGTCTCCTTTCATGTGTTCTTTGAATACATGCAGACCAATTATCTGAAGAGGACTTTCAGATAGTTGTATCCAACTAAGTTCTACACAGAGTAGACACACTGAAATCAATGGCTCTAAGTTAGTCACTTCCTGGTTTAACTATATTTTAAGTTGTCTGACACATAGACATGGCAGGAGAAGGAACATATGAAGATAGCTTACTGAAAAAAGCTAGTTAGGACAAGATGGGATCTCTTTGCTGGCCATGTTTCATGGTCAAAAAGAGCAGAGTACCAAATGAAATGAAATCTTCAGGGATTCTGTTATGAAACTCAACCCTGGATGCTACTGCTCTAGCCAAACCTGATTGCTATGTCTCCGAGTGTTTCTTGGCAGAATGGTTGTTCTGTGGTTTCACACATCTGGATTTAATCTGTTTTCTGGACCTTTGCTTGCATGCCTTTGATCTTGATGTGGCACTTCTTGACTATGGCTAACTATGTCCAGCTAGAAAATTCTAGGAGAAATTCTAGCCTTTGATCCAGCTACATCCTGATGCAGTGAGATCAGGTGGACTATAAATATGAAGATATAAATAAACGTAGTTTTGTCATGAACTTCCATATATAACACTTCAAAGACAGAGATACACTGATATTCCTTCTTTTAAAAATATGGTTTTACATCATGGAAAAGGTTCGAGGGGGGTGGCAATCAAGTGGTGTATAATTTTTTATGAATAAGATAAATAAAAATTTATTTGCAGCCAGATCAAGTCTAGAAGAAGCCATCAGAGTTCTTAATTACCAGATGTGGTCAGGTAGAAGAGAAGGAACAAAGAATGAATCTGGAGAATACTGAAGTTATTCCATACAGAGACAGCCATCTTGGTAATGGGACCCTATTGCTAGTAAATCAGATGTGCTTTTGGACTCCATAAGCACAAGTAATGGCACTATAAGACCAAATGACTTTCCAGCTCTTGAGGACAATGGGCCAGGGAACCTCTAGACCAGGAGTTGTCAACCTGGTCCCTACCACCCACTAGTGGGTGTTTCAGGATTCTAGGTGGGCAGTAGGTATAAAAAGGTTGACTACCCCTGACCTAGACTGTGACTTAACTTAATAGTTGCATGAAGAATCATTTCTACATTGTGGGGTTTCTCCCATCACTAAATGGAAATTTGAGAGAGACCATTAAGGCTAAGAGACAGTGGAGTGAGAGTACAAATTAAATTTACTAATTGATAAAAACTAACTAAGCTGCAACTTGGCTACAGACATTTAATATGAAATAAAATTTGGTATCATCATCTGTGTGTGTGTGTGTGTGTGTGTGTGTATCCATCTATCTGTGTGCACACAGAGATAAAATTCTTGCTTTATTGTAATTTTGAGGTAAGTAACTCTGGTACCATGATGTAAGTCCTAACAGTCAGTTTGAACATGATGTATAAGGAGTGGCTGTTATAGATTTTTTTTAAGTACATTTTTTTATTTCTGCCTTAGGGGAAAAAATTCTTTGTTAGCATCAATATAGTATATGTTCTTGTGGTTGGTCATGTCTGAAGCCTGAAAACTGCATTATTTTGAGAATTTTAATGAAACTTAGGCTACACATCTACCTGGAAGAAAGCCCCACTGAATTACTGTTACTTCGGAGAAAACATACATAGGATTGTATTGTTATTTCTTATGCTAATGACAGACTTAACCAGCTGAAAATTTTATCATATTATCAACTGTAATGACTACATTCAGCTATAGCCAAATGGACATCTCTGTGCATTCCTTCCAAGAATTAAGGTAGCATAAATCAAATCTAATTTATACCAGGCTTAGCTCAAATTTAGTTAAGAAAACTGAAGTATATATCAGAAACATGTCAGTTCTTGGCAGGAATTAAAGCCATACACACTACTTCATCACTATTACAATTCACGTCAAGAAAATGAGAGTACAAGAGTTAGAGACTACATATTAGAAATATACAGCATAGTTCACTTACTGCAGGGGGGGAAATAATCTCTCAAAGGTGCTTATTCAGCACACTGCTCACAGCTACAAGAATACATAGGTGTTATGCTATCACAAGAGAAATTCATTTGCCTTGTCTGCCAAAGTGAAATGTGAGAAAGAGGGGCACAGTAAATAGCATATAAATGCTATTAAATATAATAAATAATAAATACGGTGTGTTTCTTTTGCTCTTGTCCTGACTCCTGCACAATCTGGCAAAATCCTTCCATCTTCTCTCCATAATTCCTTCTCTTTCACCTCACCTTCAGTGTCAGGAGCCTGACGATTTTTGATAGATTGTTAACTGCGCTTTATGAAGGAGGGTGGGAGCAGTCTGACTTTAGGAAGCAAGGTTTCCAACTGGATCGCCATGCAAATCAAGGGCAAGCTTGGCAGAATCAGGGAAGCATGTGATGGAGCAGTATCCACCTATTCTTTCCCCTCTTCTGAAGAACCTCTGTAAGTAGAAGCAGTCATTTGGTGGAACTGAAACAGGAGGACATGAGGCTGCATACACATGGTTTTTTCTAGACTCAATGGAGACTGAGTGCTTGTTTTTCCTACATAGTCCACACACAATCTTGCATAGTTTGCCCCTGAAATGCACTTACTGAGAAATGAGTTTCGTTCTGAAAATAAAAGCTCACTGCAGATTGCCCCACAGTGTGTCCATTTGAAAGCAAATTAAGGCTATGGGTCTCGGCATCGAGAGATGGGCCAAAGGCATTTTTGGTGGGCATAAACCAAGATGTTGTGGGTGGGCCTATACCAAGACTGCAATCACCAGTTCCTTCTTCGTTTACCGGGGGTATGCGTAAGGAGGAAAAGGCATGGATAATCTAATCAAGGTGAGTGTTATAAAATGTATATCAAGTAATCACATCACCCTTGTTGCCAGCAGCCTCTAGCTCAATTTTGATTGAAAGCAGCACATTCTGAGGATCAGAATGATTTCAGACTGAGAAGAACTACAGTTATATCTCCGCTTACGTATCCTTCTGGATACGTAAACTTCGGGATGCGAACGCGGCAAACCCAGAAGTATTTTACTGGGTTTTGTAGCGCACATGCGCAGAAGCACTAAACCACACTGCACGCATGCACAGAAGTGGTCCTCTGGTTGCGAATTCCTCGGGATGCAACCAAACCTCTGGAATGGATCCCATTCGCAACCGGAGGTACCACTGTACATTTTTCTGCTACAAACGTTAGTATGTATGGAACTGTATGGGAATAGGAATAGCACTTCCTATTTGCTTTTTTTAAAAAAAAAAACCTTTCTCTCTTCACCCCCTGCCTCTCTCTTGCAGGATCATGATTGATAAATGGAGTCTGCTGAGATTCTGGGAAGGCAATAAAAGCACTGGGATGGCGTAATTGCTCTTCCATTCCTCTTTACCATCCCTTTGGATGAAAAAAAAAGTGAATGTGAGCAGAGTAGATTTGAGAGAGGATGTATCACTTAAGTTCTTCTCTTTGACACACTTTCCTTGCATGATACTTAAAGTAAGCTGATATTTTTGTAAAGCAAGGTTGGCCCCCTGGACTGACTGTGCTATAGTGGCTGACTGGTATTAGACATGCATTCTGCACATGACCAAAGGCACTGATTAAATACAAAATGGTGATTCTGAGAAGCTAGATGCATCTGTGTGTGAATTCAAGATTACGTGTTTATTTAAAAAACTATTTCTGTATCACTGTTCATAAAAAAATTCAGGGCAGTTTATAACAACTTTACATAAAACCATACAATAAATATCATGTAAAAAATTAAATTCAGAAATCAACAAACCATGGTGGGAAAATGTATTCTTAATTGTCTGCATGAGGCTGATGGAATAAAAAAGTTGTCAGCATCTGGAACAGGTAACTTGATGGACATGGGAACCACCCATCGAAAGAGCCTCTATCTTCGCAGAATTCAAGCAGGTTATTGGCCCTCATCCATTCGACCATTGCATTTAGACACCAGCCCAGAGCTTTCACAGCCTCTGAGTCAGATGTTATGGAGATGTAAAGTTGTATGCCATCAGCATACTGATGACAATGTGCTCCAAAATTCCATATTTGTTCACTGTTTCAGTATATGCTTCTGAATGATGTCAAAGAGGTGTTTTTGTTTTAAATTCAGTAATGGGGAAATGGAGATCATTCTTGGGAATTAATACAAAGAACAAATCTGCAAGGCTGTGCAGATAGCATAATGCATATAGCACAAGAATACCTCTTCACCCTTATATATGCATAGCAAACTCACGCTTTCAATTACTCATCTCACATTTAAAAGCCCTTTTCAATTTCTGTGAACTGTGCAACCTACATGGAAGGGAATGTGGATTTGATTGAAAAGCATCCTCTTATATGCTTATATTGTCTTGGTGCTAATCTTCAACACTCACAAAACATGTGTGAAATCAGAGAGGTTGCTGAAGAATAATTTACAGGCCAGTTCTATGAAGAGCCCACAGTAAGATAATAATCATGATCAGAACCAACTCAAACATCATTAAGCTTTCAGATTCTCCCAAACTCTTTTTTTGTGTGTATATTAAACAATGGAAGCCCCTGCTTTTTAAACGCACGCAAATACGGCTCCCCGTTTTGCTTTTAAAAACTTCAAGAAGAGTTCCAGAGACCCTGCAATCCTTGTGTTTATGACCTTTCCTGTGTTTTTGATAAGTAAGGTATGAGTTTACTGTGACTTTTCAAGGCGTATTTTCCTTCTCAGCTGTAAATGAGATGGATGGCCATCTGTCATGGATGCTTTAGCTGAGATTCCTGCATTGCACGGAGTTGGACTAGACGACCCTGGGGGTCCCTTCCAACTCTACGATTCTCCAACCCAGCACAGCGGGGCTTGCGCGCCCCATAGGAGCCCGGGGCCTGCCCTGCGGTCTGGCGGCCGAGGCGAGACATTGGGTAGTCGACGGCCCTCCTCTCCTGGAAGGCAGCCGGCGTGGGAAGTGCGGCAAGTCCACAGGCCTCCTCCTCCTCCTCCTCCTCCTCCTCGCGGCCCACTTCGTTTTCCCACCAGCTGCGGAGCCGGGCCTCGTGGAGGCGGCTGGCTTCGCCTCTTCCCACGGGCCCGCTGCCGGCTGCGAAGACCCGGGAGACCAGGCCGCCCTGCTGGCCCTTCGTCTCGTTCTCTCTCTCCCCCGGGAGAGGCTTCCCTCCCTCGGCCTCCTCCTGCCGGCGCCCCTTCGGAGCGTGAGAACCCGGCGAGGGGGGAAAGAGTCCCCTCAGGAGGAAGGCGGCGGGAAAGGTCGCGCCGTTCCCTCACAGGGCGCGGGAAGGAGGAGAGGGGAGCCGGCGCGCGCGCCCTTCGGGCAGGTGAAAGCGGCGCCCACTTACTTGATGTCCTCCCAGACCTCGGGGCCGTAATTCCGGATCACCAGAAGCTCCAGAGCGTGATTGACGAATCCGTACTGCCAAAGAAGGGGGGAAAGCGGGAAAGCCGCGTTGGTGGAAAGCTCTCAAATGCGCAAAGGGGGCGAAGCTTATGAGGTGCTTGTGCGTGGAAACACGGGGACGAATCCGGGTTGGGTTCGAGAAACGGGGAGGAAAGGTAGGGATGGCGGCGATTATTCTCTCCCCCGCCCCCGCCTCCCCCCCGTTTCACCTGCTCCAGGTGGATGGTGCTTACAGGAGCGCCTAGCTTCAGGCAAAACCACAAAGCCAAGGAGGGGGGGTTTGGAGATGGGTACCAACCCGGGTACTTCCTCTGCAAGGGAAAGGAGCGGGATGCCAATATTCCCCCTTCACACCCCCGTTCCTCTTCCAGGTGGACTGTGCCCAGGAAAGAAAAGCGCGCGGCTGTGGGGGAGCCCCAACTGCGGCCGCATCTCCCCGCTCTCCGAAGCTATTCCCGTCCCCTGCGCCGCGCTCCTTATCGCGCATCCTTCCCTTCCCACCCCTGCCAGAATATCCGCTTCCCCCCTCCCCGAATAAAGGCGACCCGGCAGCCTGTGGCGCATCTGCCTCTCGCCTCGCACTCACCATCGCGCCTGCCGGAGCGCCCCTCTGCGACCGCGCGGTGACGCCGCCTCAGCAGCAGCAGCAGCAGCAGCAGCTCCGTGAGGGGATAT
This sequence comes from Podarcis erhardii, assembly GCF_964252035.2. Taxonomy (NCBI): domain Eukaryota; kingdom Metazoa; phylum Chordata; class Lepidosauria; order Squamata; family Lacertidae; genus Podarcis; species Podarcis erhardii. The sequence continues at coordinate 39,391,208 of NC_138512.1, forward strand.
AGGCAGGCGAGGAGGAAGACGAGGACGGCGGCGAGCAGGCGAGCAGCGGCTTCTCGCGCCGGCCTCCCTCGATGCGCTCTCTTGAGTGTCACCGGAACGCAGCCAATCGCGACGGCGGCCCGGAGGGTGGCTTCCAATCGGAAGCAGAGGAGGGAATTCGGATGCTGCCGGGGTGGGAGGGGGGAAGGGGAGGGGTGGCGAATGATGGGGAAGGCAGGGCGATGCGGGCTGGTGGCGACAGTGCTGGGAGAGGCGACACCAGAGGCAGAGACGTGATTGCCTTGACAATGGGGGGACGAAGGAGACGCTTCAGCTGATGCAAACCAGGCTGCCCCGAAGTCATCCTGAGGGATGTGCGTGTGCGCCCAGGGCCACATTCCTCTCGCTCTCTCCATCTCTGTTCTTGGCTGCTTCCCAGGGACTTGCTCACCTGTTTGCTTTACTTTGATTAATACATCGACTCACCTTTCTAGTCAGTGGCTTTTCTGAGACTTGCATGGTAAATATTTAACAGGCACGATTGCTCTTCCCGTTCCCACCGGCTTCAGCATTTTGGCTCATCATTCGTGCGTTGTTATTAAGCCTTTTCTAGAGCCCCCTTTGTATTTCGGAAGAGTGGCAACTATCCTCTCTATCCGAAAAAGTGTGCATGCACACGAAAGCTCATACCAATAAGTAACTTAGTCGGTCTCTAAGGTGCTACTGGAAGGAATTCATTTTCATTATTATTATTATTATTATTATTATTATTATTTTGTTTCAACTATCCTCTGTCTGCATTTTCACAGCTTATAACTCCATTTAGGATTTTTGCTGTTGCTATGATGAAGATGATTCCAAAAGTCACCCTGGCTGCGCTGAGAGCTGTCACTCTAAACCCGCTAGTCAACTGTTATTTTCCAGATTTTTTTTTTCTTCCTCTACTTACTTTTTATTTTTATTTTTTAAATAATATTTATTAAAGATTTTCAAATATAACAGAAAAAGAAAAACATCCAAATTTAAAACCTTATTTTCATTGACATCTTTCCAGGACTTCCCCTCCCCTCCCCCTCTTGTATTCCAATTCTTTCAAATAAATTCAACAAATTCTTGCCCCAAGTTTTGTTATTTTCCAGATTTCATTAGAACAATTGAGGTGTGGATTCTGGCAAAGTTGTCCAGCAGCGGCCCAAGCCATTTTCCCGCCTGATGTGAAGGGCAAGATGGTGCATTCCCCATTCTCTGCACAGAATCTAAGTAGAAACCAGACTGGTAGTTGATGGTGATGGAACTGAGGCCTCCACCACACCCTTAGGGCAGTAAGCTGGCTTAGAGGCTGCAGGGCAGACCACATGGCACACATTTCTAGCCACTTTCTGCCCCTCAGAATTTTCTGCCTGAGGCAGCTGCCTTGCTCTGCCACATGGACAGGCTGGTCCTGCTATTGCCAATACTCCTGTCCTTTCAATAAACTGTGTATCTGTATCTTTCCAATTCCACATCTTCATCAGGGGTGCTGACCTCTCCTCTTGGATATGGTACCCTCATCTCCAAAAGAATATTATGAAAATAGAGTTTATAACCTTCCTGCCCAAATCCTTCCTCAGTCTCTGAAGATACTGACTTAAAAAAAAACCAAAAACCAAATAATATATATAAATAAATAAATAAATAAATAAATAAATAACCAGTGGCAGTATTGCAGCTGGATAGTTGGGGCTTAAAGAGCAAAACTGGCCAAGATTCTTCCTACGTGAAAAGGAATGATTACAGCGTAATCATTAAATTGGCCATCAAAAACTGGAGGTAATAGCTAGCAATTCTAAAACTAGGCTTCTGTAAATGGGGAGAGGGCCAAAAACTGCCATGGGTATTAAAAATACTTTTTTTAAACTCCCCCTTATAAGAAGATTTAAAATAAAAATAAAAATCGAGACAATGAAAAACAGGATGCTCATTACCCAAGACAGACTCTTAAGGAAAGGAATTAATTACTGTTTTCTTGCAATACATACCCACAAGAGGCCATCATGATTACTGGGAAATGAAGGTTAAATAAACTCTTCTTTTGGCAGGAAACGTACCAATAGGGAAGTGATCCAAACTGGTGCCTTCTGGTGTTCAAATGTAATGGATAAAGGTCAGATTGGTTAAGTGCAGTAGCAGGAATTCAAAGACATGTGAGCGTGTGCTTTGAATATTGGACTTGCATGCAGATTGTAGTGATTAACACTGCTGACCCACCCAGAGCTGTGCAGGCTGAATGAGAAAAGATGGATTGTGAAAGATATTAGATTCAGTCAAAGCAATTACTATGTGCTGTTTTGAGAAGCTCAGCAGATACATCTAGTAATCATCATTATCTGAATCTGCACTATTCAAATTTCTAATTGAGTTTGTTATATCCTGGTGTGCACTTAACCATACTTTAAGTTATATACGTATATAGAAATAATAGATTTAACAGTAGAACAATGTGGAGGAATTGTTGAATTAGATCAGCAGGGAGGGGGTTTAAAGACAATGTTTCTGGACATTTGCTGGATAAAGCAAATTTTAGAAAAGCTTAAGTTATATGGTGATCATAATTCTTAAATCATCTCTATAGAATCAGTGTGACTTACCTGGAGGAAATGTGCTTGACAATTAAAGAATAATCCAGATCCACTCAGAAATAAGACCCACTGATGCAACTAGGACTTACTTCTAAGGGTGCGAGCATGGGATTTCAACCTAATCCTATGCACACGTGCTTAGAAGTAAGTTGTATGTAATTCATCAGTACTTATTTCAGAGTCACCATGCAAAGGACTGGGCCGTAAGATAAGTATATTTTATTGCAAACAGCTTCCTATAAACAGGTAGTACAATTATCATCAGATTCATTGCAATACATGTTTTCAGCCCCCCACCCTTTCCCATTGTTACACACCTTGGCAGTTAGGAGCTCCTTTTTCCAACTTCAGTTGGTAAGACAACTGTAGGCATTCCTGGGTCAGGATAACTTAACCAAAGTTTTCCATGCATTGTGAACCTCACATTTGGATTACTGCAATGCACTCTATATGGGGTTAGCCTTGGGGAAGGTCCAGAGCAGAGGCTGCATGTCCCTTTTTGCCACCTGAGGCAAAACAGGAAGGTGATGCTCCCCTGCCATCCTGCTTCCCCTGCAGCCTTCCTTACCTGGGTTGCACAGTGGCAAAGTGGCAGTGATGACAATGGGTTCTGGTGAGATCTTCCCCAAATCTCACAAGATTGGGGTGAGATTTGGGGAAGACCTCTCCAGAAACCGCCACCACTGTTTCTCTGCTGGTGGTGGAGATGGCAGGGGCCCCCGTGGCAGCTGCCTCAATTTTCTTCCTGGGCAGGCAGGTCTTGCTCCAGAGGCTGCAGCTGACACAAAGCACAGTGGGTAGGTTGCATGTGGGGCCAAACTAACACCAGCAAATAACACCCTACAAAAAACACCCAGGCCAAGTTCAGGGTGTTAGTACTCACATGTAAGTCCCTATGCAGCTCAGGACCAGGTTACTTAAGAGACTGTCTTATCTCTTATTATACCATGGGTCGGCAAACTAAGGTCCGCGGGCCGGATCAGGCTCAATTGCCTTCTGGGTCCGGCCTGCGGATGGTCCAGGAATTGCCGCATGGATCGTCAGTGCATGCGTTCTTTCCCTCTCCCTCCCTCTCCCTCACAGGGTGGTGATGGCACCTCCCTCCCTCCTCCTGGCTTCTCTCCGCCCTGCCTAGAGGAGGAAGGGGACTGGGCTTTGTTGGTGCCAGCAGCACTTGAGCAGATTCCATTTTATGCAGCCCTTTAGCGTGCCGCTCATCATCCCTCCACCACCGCTGCCAGTCCCTGCTGCTAGCAAGATACAGGTAAGCAGGCACCGGGGCTCGTGGTGCTCTTGCATCTTTCTTTCTTTTTTCCAAAATATAGTCCAGCCCCCCACAAGGTCTGAGGGACAGTGGACCGGGCCCCTGCTGAAAAAGTTTGCTGACCCCTGTCTTATATATCTTAGCAGCCTGCTCCACTGTAACTCAGAGCAGGGCTTTTAGTGTGGCTGCCCCTGTGTTGTGGTACAACATTGCTGTCAAGATATTATCCGTACTTTCAGAAAGCAATTTTTGTCCCAACTGGCTTTCCCAGCTAGATAAATGGGTCTACCGCAAGTGTCCACTTGTTAGGGTTTTAGTCTTGTTTCAAAAGCTTTGATTATCTGATTTATAAATCACGTTGAGATGCTGCTTTAGAAGGTGATTAATAATTCAATAATAATAGTGAATTGTATCATCAGAGCAGTCTTTAATTCAGGAGAACCTGGAACTGATCACAGATCATGCAACGCCTTCTAAACAGACTGCCTTCAGCACATCCGGCGTCTTAAAGGAGAAGCCAAAATAGTCGCTGCTGAAATGCTTGAGAAAGCTCTATTGCCAAGTCAATTACTCTTCTCATTCAGACATCTCAGCTTGGTCATCTGTACCGGATGGAAGATGAATCCATTCCAAATGAACTTCTAACCAGAGAACATGCAGATGTTCAAAAGCCATCGAATCAAACAAAGATCAGGTTTTAAGGATGTTTGCAAGTTAAGAGGGGCCTAAGGCTGAAAAGGAACATTGTAAGCTGGGAAATTTCAGCTGGCAACAGGCTATGCAGAAGGTCAAAATGCAGCAGACAGAAAAGAATAGAAATAGAGGGGAGAGAGAGAATAAAGGAAAGGTCCACTGTGAAGTCTTTCCTCACCATACCTTCAAGGTACATAAATACCTTGAAGATACAATGTCCAGTATCTGTGTCCAAGATAACTGTGCATAGGTCAGTGATCCATATGTGCCATAAATATATTTCCCTTATCGGGGAAGGGCCATAACTCAGTGGTAGAGTATTGGTTTTGCAAGCAGAAGGAGCCAGGTTCAATCCCTGGTATCTCCAGGCAGAATTGGTAATTTCCCCTCTCTGAAATCCTGGATAGCCACTGTGGACAGTATAGACAATATTAAGATGTATGAACCAAGAGCCCCTGTATTCCATAGTCCTCCTGCAAGCCACATAAACATAATACGTTGTTCAAGTGCCATCAGGAGACAGCCTTGGTGGAAGAGGACAGTGGTGCTGAGTTTGATGCTTTAGAACTGTCTCAATGTATGTTCCTCTACAAAGCCACTTCCGGCCTGCCCGGGAGGTGGGGTTGCGGGCTTCACGCCCACCCCACGTGAGCGGGGGCTGGTCCCAGCCCCCGCGAGAGCAGGGGAATCCCGGTTGGGTCTGCCCCCCAGCCAGCCAGCCAATCAGCTGGCTGGCTGGGGGCGTGGCCTGCCCGATTTAGGGCCGGCGCGGAGGGGGCTCGCCCTCTTTTCGCTGGCTCGCCCCCACGTTTTTGGAGGTCTTCTTGCTCGTGTGGCGGTAGGCATTGGTAAGAAGGGGTTAAGAGGGTGGGGGGGGGGAGGAACGCCATCACCTCCCCCCAGCAACCAAAGGGTGGTCCGTTAAAGGACTCCGGGGGGCATGGCCCTGTCCGAAGCCTATGCCTCGGCAGGAGACTCCCCCAATATAAGGTTATCCCTTCCCCGTGTCTCCAGCAAATGGGCTGGAGCCGGATAGTCATTAGGACCAATGCCTAAGCCGATGCCTCTCATTCCTGAATTCAATAAAGTTGTGGCCTAATTCACCCAATTAACTTAAATTATGGTGTCTCGTGTCTTTATTTACCCTGGTGGGGGGCGGGAACTCGCCACGCAAAGTTAGTAGAGCAAAGTAGTTTTCATCTGAGCTGCAGAAGAACTGTATCTTTACAGTATGCAGAACACAACCCAACATTCCCAGTTTAAGTCTCTGAAAACTGTTTTGTTTCAGTGAAGACTGTAACAGAAGTAAGGGTTCATTACCATTTGCTTGTGTAAGCAGAAGAGATTATTTGGCTGTCAGCATCAAAACCTCTGAAGCCCATGGGACATATATCTTTAGAGGATTGTTTATTTTATTCCAGATTCCTGCACAGTTTATTATTTCTTTGACTGTATGTCTAACCTCATGTTCCAGCACAACTGCATATTTAACATTCAGATCCACCCTTTGTATTTGGGAGAAAACACAGCTCAAACCACTGTATCTGGATATGATGGGGCATTCAGAGCAATGGATCATCTATGTGTACACACTTTGGCATCCTTCTAAACGAAGTAGCATCATTTTAAACAACCATCCAGCCATGCAGTTCAAGGGAAACTCTGGACACCATTTCCATGTAGGAAGACACATTACTAACAACCAGAACTACTGCAACTTATGACTCTGGCAAACACAGATGATCCACTGCTCTGAATGCCCTTCTATATCTAGAGACAGCAGCCTGAGATATGTTTTCTCTTAAATGTAAAGGATGGATCTAAAGTTAAATATGCAGTTATGCTGGAACATGAGATTAGACATACCACCAAAGTATTCTGCAATGTGTGATGGGAAGCACACATGACCCAGTGTGTGGCAGTTTTGAAAAAAAGCAAATTCCATGCTAGGGATCATTAGGAAAGGAACTGAACATTTTGACCATGTTCCTGTTACTGATGTGCCCCCCTGCCCCATGTTTAGGTGGCAATGACAGATTTTATGGGGACAGGCCAGCAGGCATGGATCTGCTCTTCCCCTTCAGGTGAGTACAATCATTCTGAGATCTACTGGGATCTTATACTGTCGTTGAGAGAAGTCACAAGTGCAAAACTGGTATCAAAAGTGCAAAGATCCTAGTTGGATAGCTCAGTCAATAGTTCATGAGATTCTTAATCTCAGGGTCATAGGTTTGAGCCTCACGTTGGGCAAAAAAATCCTGCATTGCAGGGGGTTGGACTAGATAACCCTAATGGTCCCTTACAACTCTACAGTTCTGTGGTTCTATAAATCTAGCTTCAACAGATTTACCTCAAGCCATAGAATAAGACTTTGGCTTAGAACCATCTTTTAAAAATCTTTTTGTTTTCCAATCCTATTACTGTTAGAAATGAAATACAGTCTTGAAAGTATGGTCATGCTCAAAGGCTTTGACTTAAGATCCCTAAAAAAAACTTCTGCTACATGTTATGTTAGAAGTAAAAAGAGAGAGAATAAAATGCAAGATGATTCAGTGACCTGATGTAAGCCTTACTATAAATGGCAGCTGAGTTTCTATTTTTGGAGTCTCACACTCTAAGGAGATACGTTTCCTGCCTCTCTAAGCCTGAACCCTCAAACAATTTACACTTGACTAGTCTCTGTTCAGTCACCTGGAACTGGTCCAGAGTTAAGCGGTTTCAGGTCTGCAGCCCTTTTATGCAAATAAATGAGGTGGGAAAGCAGCTATTTCTGGCCACTGTGAGGAGAGACAAATAGGATCACCAAAGTAGGCCAGGCCATGCACATGCAAAAGAAGTCAACAGCTGGGCACAATATTGGGTTCTACATACAACAGAAGCCAGCAGTGTATCTTATGGCAAGAGTAAAGGTAAAGGGTAAAGAGACCCCTGACCATTAGGTCCAGTCGCGGACGACTCTGGGGTTGCGGCGCTCATCTCATTTTACTGTCCGAGGGAGCAGGCATAAAGCTTCCGGGTCATGTGGCCAGCATGACTAAGCCACTTCTGGCGAACCAGAGCAGCGCACGGAAACGCCGTTTACCTTCCCGCTGGAGCAGTACCTATTTATCTACTAGCACTTCGTGCTTTCGAACTGCTAGGTTGGCAGGAGCAGGGACCGAGCAACCTTCTGATCAGCAAGCCCTAGGCTCTGTGGTTTAACCCACAGCACCACCTGCATCTGGGCACAATATTGGGTTCTAAATACAACAGAAGCCATCAGTGTATCTTATGGCAAGAGTACACAACAGGAAAACAATTCTGTATGCTTGTTTCTTCGGTAGCATTGCAAATCTATGAGGTAGCCACATTTGGAATACTATGTACAATTCTAGTTGCTCCATCTCAAAAAAGGGATAGCATAGAGCTGTAAACGAGCAACCAAGATTGAAGCATCTTCCCTAGGAGAAAATGCTTCCCTAAAGCATTGTGTGTGCAAAGCAGGGAAGAGGAGTAATTTAGCGGGGGGAAGTGACTGTGGTTGTGGAGTTTCTTCTACAAGTTCCAAAGATCTTAGAAGCTCACTCTACAGTAACTTGGAGCAGGGCTGCCCATTTTCTGTGGAATAGCATTCCTATTGAAACATGACAGACATCCACTATCCACTTTCCAGAAACAATTGAAGGCATCTTAGTTCTGACAGGCTTTCCCATTTGCATAAGTGGGTCTTTATCACGAGTGTCCATTTGTTCGAATTTTGGTCTTATTTTCAATGTTATTTTCTCTCTTTTTTGTACCTTTGAATGTTTAACTGTGTTTAATTATTTTATATGTAAATTGCCTCGAGACAATGATTAATACATCAATGCGTGTATACACAAAGTGTTACTATTTAATAGCACTAGAACTTACAGGGTCGTTCAATGAAAATGGACTGGTAGTAGATTCAGGACAGATGAAATGCAGCACTTCTTCACAAAGAATCTATTAATCAAATTTATGGAATTCACAGGCACAAGATGAAGAGATGGCCGCTAGCTTAGATAAATTTAAGGAAGGTTTAGACTAATTCATGGAGTGTGGAACCATCAATTAGTCATCAGGATGGAGGGATAGGATGCTTCTAGTTCAGGGGTCAGCAAACTTTTTCAACAGGGGGCCAGTCCACTGTCCCTCAGACCTTGTGGGGGGCCGGACTATATTTTTTGGGGGGAAATGAACGAATTCCTATGCCCCACAAATAACCCAGAGATGCATTTTAAATAAAAGGACTCATTATACTTATGTAAGAACACGCTGATTCCTGGACCGTCCGAGGGCCAGATTTAGAATACAATTGGGCCAGAGCTGGCCCCCGGGCCTTAGTTTGCCTCCCCATGTTCTAGTTACTGTATCCTAGGGAGCAACACTAGGTGAGAGCTACTGACTTTATGTTCTTCATTGTTGACTTCCTGGAAGCATCTAATTGTCCATTTTGGGAAAGAGAATACTGGATATTTGCTCTGTTCTTGTAGAGCCCCTTTGACATTTTTATCATGCTGTGGGATCACCTACTGATTTTCCAAGTCAGCAAAGTATAATTTACAATCTGTACCCATGTTGGATCACTCTCACTGGAGTCTAGCACGGATATGCCATGGCCTGACATGGAAAACCTTTCCTCATGCAGACTGTGCCAGAGCCCTGGAATTTAGCACTATTCTGCTCCATAAGTGTTGGGCAGGATCCATAAAGAGTTGAAGGAGAAGGTTGAACTTGAATTACATGATCTTGCTGTCTTATGATTCAACCTTACTGACCTTTACTAGGACAAGACTGGCAGGCTTCTTTGTACATTTATTATGCAGTTAGGAGCTACGGCCCCTGTTCACTTCACTCAACCTAAGCCAACCAACCCTTTTGCCACCACCACCCTTCCCTCAGACTTGGCCAGCTCCACTACCTCACCCATTCCCTCACCTATCCCTCCACAGCTTAACCCACCCTCCCCTTACAGCTTACTCCAACCCCCAACCCTTTTGAAATGAGATGCACTTCAGACAGCGGTTTTTTGAAGTGCCCTTGTTAAACCTCACTCCAGCTACACTGAACGGGGGTGGGGACTTCACAGAGTAGTTTGCCAAATTGCATTGTGAAACCCCTCCTTCCATTAAATAACTTGGATAGGCTACCTGTCATTATGCTGGAGTTGGCATGGCTGTGATGACAGCGTGATGACAGCCTTACATTTTTATGCATATAGGAAAAAATGCTCTGTACATTATTCAAGTGTTTTTCCTTTTATTGAAGTCCTCATATATCAAAACATGAGTACACCATCCATACACACACACACACACATACATATACACACACATATACACACACGCACACACCTTACACTTCTGAAATGAATGCAATGTAATCTGTTTAGAAATGGTCGATACTGTGGAATAGTTTACTTTACACTTTAATATAAACTTAAATAGCAACGAAAAGAAAACATTTATTGCTATAATACATAACAAGGGAGATTTGTTCCCCTTGAAATCAGATTTATAAGTTTGATTACAGAGGTTTTAGCATTTGATTATAATCACACACACATATACACACACATTGGTATAATTTATTGACAGTGAAAGAAGTTCAGGAAGCAGTAAGTGACATATCTGTATACTAGCACTGAAAACAGCTGATAACCATATATGCAAGAGCAGTCAAATGTAGGCCTACTCAAAATTAAGTCCCATTAACTTCAAAGGGACTTGCAGGTATGTGTGCATAGGATTCAGTCTAAGTGAAATGCTTGGCCTTTTAATATCTGATTAACCTGTGCCTTTCAGGAAATGGTTAATACTGAACAGAGCTTTACTTAAAATGATGCAGCAATGCAGTGAAAAAGGATGTCCCATATTTTAGGACACTTTGGCCAGGTTATACGTTTGTCAGCTGGTAAAAGAGCATGAAACTCTTAATCAAAAATTGAGGTTGTGCCATCGTGTTAGGCTTCCTCTCTTTCCTAATTCTTTTGATGACACATATTCACGATGACACATACTTCTTATATCACATGAGATAAGAAATAGGAAACTGTAGGAAGTAGAGAAGTCAGAGCAGTAAGTTTGAGAAAAAAGAAATTCCATTTCCAGACAGGTATGTCAAGAATAATTTCAGGGAGTTGTATAAATGAAGAGGAACATTTTCAAGTCTGAGATGGGGGGAGAGAAGGACAGAGGAAGGAGATCTTACTACATAGACTTGCTTGGACCCAAAGTGTGGCAGAAAAAGGGTTTCTAAAAGGAAAAATTCCTCCTAGCTTAGTTTCAGAATTGGTCAATATTTTACCATCCTGATAAGAATTTTACTCTCTTTGTTAATTGCCAGGACTTAACGATGCAAAGGCAGAAAAAAAATCCAGCCAAGCCATTTTTGGTGTCAGTGCGAATGCATAAAGTATCACAGTGTACACATGGGGCCTAGGTCCAGATCTGTAGCGCATTCTGTATGCATGCAACGTGAAGACCGTGCACTACAAATGCATTCTGAGCTACCGTGTGAATATCCACCACATAACAAAAAGCACATTGAGGTATGGTGCTGGAAGAATTAAGATTAGGAATAGTCATAGGCGCCGACTCCATGGGGCCTGAGGGGGCCCGAGCCCCCTCAAAAATTCATTTGGGGGGGCTCTGCCCCCCCAATAATTTAAGAAAATTATTAGTTATATTATGCTTTGTAAAATCACAAAATTATGTTGGTATTTTTTATTTTCCTTGTTTGACGATAGTTACCTTTTAAAATACATTCAGTAATGATCTAGAGAGGGGGTGGGGTTGCGGGCTCTCGACCCATCAACAATCTCGCGGGGCTGGCGTCAGCCCCGTGAGAAGCGGGGATTCCCCCTAGCTCATTAATATTCACTGCCCACGGCGGCAGCCAATCGGCTGCCGCAAAGGGCGGGCCCTCACAGGTTCACTTAAGGTCGGGGCAGCCCGGGGCTCGCCCCTTTCGTTCCCCCAGCAGCAGCGGTTTGGAGGTCTTGGGACCCCCCAATATTTTTTATAAGTCAGTATGGGCCCCCGCCCCCCCAATATTTTTTATAAGTTGGCGCCCCTGGGAATAGTTCAGATTCATTTAAAATACTGTAATGGGGCTACTTGAATGTCAACTTTGTTTCTGCTATACATTTAAAAATACTACTATAGTAATAATGGGCTGTAAATGGAAACTAAGAAAAGGTACACTGCATGGCTTGCAGTGTGCAGTAACTGAGATTGAACATGTTTTCGCTTCCTCTGCTCATGAACCAAACAGACTTCTCCCCATCAAATGAATGGTGGCCTGTGGTGTCATTCCAGGCTACTCCTTAAGTGGTACTGTAGCATCTGTGAAGCCTCCTATGCAGAATGAAGATGAGAGGCTAGACACCAATTCCCCTTGCATCTAGGTAGGCATTCTCTTTGCCATGTATTCCATGTTCATGTTTAAAACTAGCAGTGGCCAATGTGGCATTGCTCACCTGGCTTTCCAATGCCAAGCATCACTGCTAGTTACCAAGAAAGAGATGAGGTGGTAGAGAGCTTGGTGTGGTGCAGACATGGCGATGGAAGCATTGAATTGGTTCTTCCAGGCATGCACCACACTCCCTGCCTACTTTGCCATTCCCCCATCCTTCTTGGTGCCAGCAGTGGGCACTTGGGTGTTGAGAAGCCTGGTGAGCAACACCTCCCCACCCACCACTAGTTGGTACAACTTGGTTAAGCAACTCTATGTAACCCGAATATAGTGGTACCTCAGGTTACAGACGCTTCAGGTTACGCAATTTCGGGTTGCGCACCGCGCCGAACCCGGAAGTACCAGAACAGGTTACTTCCGGGTTTCGGCACTCGTGCATGCGCAAAAGCGCTAAATCGTGCTTTGCACATGTGCAGATGCAGCGCTGTGGGTTGCGAACATGCCTCCCACACAGATCACGTTCGCAACTCAAGGGTCCACTGTATATTTCAAGAAAGAGCAGTGCTACATGTTATGCTGTTCATATAGCAAGCAGATCAGTTCTGCTTGTTTTGAATGCTGTCCCTCCAGAAGTGATTCCTAAAGACTGGGAAGTGGAGAGAAGTGTCAAGCGCATACTCTAGGGAAGTAGGGAGCCCTTATCAGACTCACCTTGGTAAAGCAGCTGTTTGCAAGAGGAAAAGAAATATTAGGTGCCTGGGCTTTTCCCCTTTCATTGTTACACGAGGTGTCACTAATATGGGCCGCTCCTGCTTCCCACCCTTCCAAACTGCCACTGACTTAATATATTTTTACATAAAATAAAAATTAAAAGTAGTATGGAATATCCCTTTTTTGGTAATTTTAATACTGGCTTTCAGGTGTTAACAAGCTAAAGTGCTGTCATGTTTCCTTTTTTTTTGAATGTTCATACAGAACTCATCCTGGAAATGCAAGAAAGCACAGCTTAGTCTACTCCTGTTGGTGTCCCCAAGAAATTTGCTTTTCCATCTTCAGCGTCTTTCTTTTGAAACCAGGGCTTTGAATTTGTTCCTTGAAGGTAAGCATCAAGAAAGTAACAGATCCCGGGAATATCACTTGGAAAGTTGGGAGGAAGTTCCTGCCTTGAACGAGGAGTAAATACAAATCCTGGATAATCTTTTAGTAACCTGCAAGAAAAATTGAAATGCGGTTAAATATAATATATATGTAACCTTTAAATAATGGTGAACAATATTATCAAAACAAATTCAAACCAATTTTCTATGCACGATGGTGTGCTGTATCTGCCATCAACACAAATTGCTAGGTCATATAGGCTTCCCATCCGAACAAGTTTTTACTGGCTTGTTTTTAATTGTTGTATACGCTTTTTTAAAACAATGTTTTTCATAGAATAATAGAATTGGAAGGGACCAAAAGAGGGTCATCTAGTCCAACCCCCTGCAATGCAGGAATCCCAACCACATGGTCCCCCATCCAATTTGAAATTATAACTGACCCTGCTTAGCTTTTCAAATGTGCTAGGTTTACGTATGTGCAATTGTTTAACTATTCTTGTATCTGGAATTGTTTTATGTAAGTTTTTATTGTACTGCAAATCATACAATTGTTAAGAAATGCAGTAAATAATAGGTAATAAGACTCTATTATTTGTTATTGTTTTGCTTTTTGGTTACAGGAAAAAAATTTGTCTCAAAGTGACTTACAATTTAAAAGGAAAAGGCAAAAAGCATACAATACCAAATTGAAATACATCACTGTTTGATCATTTTATTCAACCTTCCATAACATTCAGGTTTATCCATTCCTGACAGTGGTTCTCTTGCTGAACATTGCACAAAGCCAACAAGCACAAAATCAGCAACAAGAAGAGCAAAAGAGTCTCTTCCAACCTCTCCCCCACCCCACAGTTCTGCTAATTCAATAGAACCATGTCATAGAATGCAATGCGGTACTTTGCAAGGGGGGGGGGAGCTGCAGATAAATGTGAAAGTGATTAACAAGCCACCACTTGCATAGTATAAGAACTTTGCATAGTAAACTGCTGTACCTATAGGTTGTTGGGCTGACATTTATTTTCCTAGGAACGCTGCAAGACTCAAACTTGTTGGCAAGTGTTACGTTGTTTCCAAATAGGCAATACCGTGGCATTTTAACACCGACGACACCAGCAAAGACTGAGCCGGAATGCAGACCTATGCGCATCTTTGGAAAACAAAAGAAGATATATAATATTGTTTGATTGTTAAACTTGACAAAAATCAAACTATCAAAGATGCAGTAAGTTTTATTAGCTCATTTGCAATCATTGTGGATTATGACCAGAATATGAGCAGTGTAGTTTGAAGAGCAGTAGTCAGATGGTAACAACAGAAAACTTCTTTTGATGCTTATTTTGAGGCTTACCATTAGTCTAAACAAAGCATGTTTGTGCAGAGATGTCTGAGTGCAGTCCAACAGGAACAGTTGATGCAGAACTTTAGTTTTGGTTTTGTTCTTTTCCAGCAAACCTTGTTGGGACAAATGGAGCTGGTGTTCTGTGGACCATTTTCTGAGAAATGAGCCCATTAACCTCTAGCTTAGGAACTTGTGGGAGATCGTGTTTCTCAGATTTTAAGACTACCGGTATTTTAACAGTTCTATCATCTTGGCTTCCCCTCAAATCAAGCACTTACCATGACTTACAATCCTGTTCTGTATCCTACAATTACATTTAAATGATAAATACCATGCAGCCAATCTATTCTTCCATGTCCAACAAAATACTTTGCAGCATGCTGCTTGTTTACAGCTAGAAAAATTAGTTATTTATATTGTATCCTCAAAAACAAACACCTCTCAAGAGTTACATGCACACTGTCTTCTCTTTGCAGTTTGTTCATAAACAAGGGCATATTGCATAGCAGAAATTATGTACAAAGCTACAATCAGAATACCATTACTGTTCAAGGAATAGTCTCCTAATTTACAGGCTGGTGTTGGCAATCACTTGAAAGATCTTTACACAAGCCCAAAGGATCAAGAAAACGCCTGCATTGACTGATGGAAGCATATTCAAATCACAGTGCAAACTTTTACTAATATAATCAAACAAAATACTCTGCGATGCATATGTGTTTTCCAGTTCCTAGCAGCCTGGAATCAACAGATAAATATGTAAATGTTTCTCTCAACTGGGATCCATCCACCTGCTAGTGAAGTGATCAAGCCCAGAAAACAGAAGGCAGGTGTTACCCAGGAATTGGAGGGGTCGGTGCCTTTGGAATTTTAGAGAACTGGCAAAGCCAAGTGCCTCCCATATTATAGTGAAACCACAACCAATTTAGGATTTGCTGAGTTGCAAGGTACAATATCTCATGAGGCACGGACTGCTTTTCTTCATGCTATGCCTAAAACTAGCAGATGCTTCATACTTATAGGCCACAAGAAAACAAGGGATAAATAATAAAATTGTAGAGTTGGAACCATGAGAACCATCTGCTCCAATCGCCTGCAATGCAGGAATCTTTTGCCCAACGTGTCACTCGAACCCACGATCCTGAGATTAAGAGTCTCATACTCTCCCAACTGAGCTATCCACAGTGACATTAACGTGGTTTTATGGGCACCAAGGGGACTTTCCAGAGGAATGCTGATTAACAGTAATGAAAACTCAATTTAGGATATTAGTAGTTTGCTTTTGAGATAGCCTTTGAGATAGAATACAATTACACAGCAAGTGTCAAATATTGTAAGAGTTAACTATTATTAAGTGTGTTGAAAACATTAAGCGTAAACAACCTCTACTGATAAGGTCCAAGAGCTAAGCCCATATGCCAGCTGTTAGGGATAGATAACACACTAGTCCCTTTCTTGGAAAATCTAACATTATGGAATAGGACTGTGGAGTCCAAGGGCTACATTTCCCAATAGCACTATCTATGACATGTACTGCATTGTGGAACTATAGTGGAATATAGTACAAGTTTAGTGCTCACTTCCATGTAATTTGCTTCTAGAAGAAACCCATTTGTAAATAAAATGGACATGAATGCTAAACATGTGCTGTATTTGACTATAGTTCACTATTCCACTATAGTTCTGGAAGTGGCTCTTATGTTGTCTGAAATCTCACCGTTAGGAAAGCATCAAGGACATGGAATAAACTGTGAATGCAGCCTCAGGGTGGGAAACTGCCCTGCTGGGAAAAGGAGATAAAACAGAGGAAGAGACAGAAGAGTAGAGGGGATGTCAGCCTAGGATCAGGTCTGTGAGGGCTGATGAGACACCAGTGGAAACTCAAGTGGAAAAGAAGATTGATTCTAGCAGTCTGGGAAGAAAGATAGCCCTGAGATTCTGGCTAGACAAAGTGTCTTTGTGAGAAAGGCCATTGGTAAATGTACTGGAAGGCAAGAACACTGACTGCAAGATGAGCTTAGCACACCAGCAGTGCTCTCCTGATTTTTATTAATGTCCACTTGGTGATTCATGTTCACATGCTGCCTGGGCTGAAAATAAATCTTCCAGAGGGAAAATAAATCTTCCGGAGGGAGCCTGCACGGCAGGGGCTGGGTCCTACCGCACCGGCGATGCGGGGACCCTTAAAAACCACGGCCACGGGGGCCGTGGACATGGAGACTCGGCTGACACCGTTAGCGCCCTCCCGACTCGTGAAGGAGCCTTTTTAAAGGCTACGGATCGGGTGCCGGGGAGAAGCGTGGTGTTTTGAGTCCTCTGCTATCCCTGCCGTGCGAAGCCGCATGCCATTCGGCGGAGAGCGCTGGCTTTTTCCTTTGAAAATTCGGACCTAAAAGAACAACCCGTAAGTAATTGGAACTTGGACTAAAAAGAGGGACAAAAATTTTAAAAATTTCGGAGCGAGCGGGGGAGGCGCAAAAAAGGAAGTCAGCCACCCCCTCCATTGTAGAAGGGTCAAAGCAAAGGATCTGATAACTAAGATCGGAGTAACATCATTTTGGCAAGTTTTTAACCTCACGAGCGAAGAATATGAGATTGAGCTGGAGGAGGAAAGTAGAATTCGGACTTAAAAACAACCCCCCCTGGAACCCCGGGAGCGATCGATGACGGAGTTTGGAGAGGAGAAAGGCAAGTTTTGACAGCTGTCAAAGAGCTGTCAAAGCGGAAAATAAGATAGAGACTATGTTACAAGGACTTTGCTGGTTATATTTGTTATAAATTGGATACAAATTGTTTTAAATAAGGATTATAAAGTTACTAGGGCTAATGGATGCGATCTGGAAGAGAACTCAGTTTTTGCAATCCACCTAGAGGAGCCGAGGGATATTACAAGTGGTTTTAGCTGGAAATTGGAACAGAACTGTTTATCTCCTGGGAAACTGCAGAAATGGAACATTATTATGACTACAGAGGCCACTACACCGAAGAAGACAATGGAATCATCTGTTGTGGAATGAAAGGAACTTGACGTAATGTTTTGTTTCTGAATAACAAGCCTCGGTAAAGGAACTAACTTTTGGAATTAGGACATTTGTGCAGGAAAACAGGGACAGAAAGAAATAGAAAGAGGAGTGTGATCAATAAGAACAACAAAATAACAAGAATTGGACCAAGTCAAAAGTGGGGACGTTTGGGACATCCAGATTTGACAAGCTTAAGGATTATAATTTGGAGTTTTTTACTCCTGGATATAAAAATCTGGATGGAAAAAATGGGCCTTTCTTTGAGACAGAATCCTTCCATGATTGGACATTCGAAACTAAAGAGGACTGGCAAAGGACTATGACTTAGAGAGACGTGGAAATATCGGACATTGAGGAACATTGGGAACGCAACCGGGAAAAGGGGGGGTGGGAAATGTGGAATCCAAAGGGCGTAAACTATGTTTTATTTAGGCTATATACATCTACATGGTATTCTAAAGTGGGGAACTCGTGGTGGGAATAAGCCGATTTTAGGGGAATGGAAAATAATGTTTGTTTTTTTTAAAAAAAAAAATTTGGGTTAAGGATAACAAGTCTGAATTGAGGAGAAGAACTTGTTGAGATCATTTGAGAGATTTGGAATACAAGGGGGGGAGGGAAGGGGAAGTCCTGAAAGGATGTAATTGGAAAAAGATTTGAAATTGGATGTTTTATTAATTTGTAATTAATTGGAAAACTTTAATAAATATTATTCAAAAAAAAAAATGAAAATAAATCTTCCAAACATAATTTTTTCCCCTCTGCCAAGGCATATTTATCTTTTCTGTAGAATCTTGCAGCCAAAGAAAGTGGTGTGCAGTTCAGATCGATATTTAAAACTCAGCCCTTGGCCCCTTTAGGGCTCTCATTACTCTCTAAAAGTTGCCAGGTGATAATGTTGCCATAGAAAAAGTAGTTGGAATAACTCCTATGAACTCCACACCTTGGACTGACTTTCTTTAGCAACCCTGCCCCCTGACCTTACCAGTCCTTTTGGACAGAATAAGCCAATAGTTTTAAGCAGTTGACTTTAAACAGTGACTTTAAGCACTGTGGTCCCCCAGCCATAATTTCCTTCAGGCTGCTTATCCTCTTCTTCTCTCAGTTCCATCTCCCCTACCCTTTTCCCAAGCCACCTATCATTCCTTCAACTTCCTGTCTTGGTTCATTTCTTACTCTGCTTTTTTTCATTTTCTTCAGCCCCCTTGGTTTGGGGCAATCTATGTCATAACTGGGACACGGGTGGCGCCGTGGGTTAAACCACTGAGCCTAGGACTTGCCGATCAGAAGGACGGCGGTTCGAATCCCCGTGACGGGGTGAGCTCCCGTTGTTCGGTCCCTGCTCCTGCCCACCTAGCAGTTCGAAAGCACATCAAAGTGCAAGTAGATAAATAGATACCGCTCTGGCGGGAAGGTAAACGGTGTTTCCGTGCGCTGCTCTGGTTTGCCAGAAGCAGCTTAGTCATGCTGGCCACATGAGCCGGAAGCTGTACGCCGGCTCCCTCAGCCAATAAAGCGAGATGAGTGCCGCAATCCCAGAGTCGGTCATGACTGGACCTAATGGTCAGGGGTCCCTTTACCTTTATGTCATAACTTCCCCACATCCTAGGACTCTTCCTTGTCCTTAGTCTGACCCTGTGTGATGGTTTCCTTCTAGCCAAACAGAACTTTCTCTTTCTCCACAGAATCTGGATTTCAAACTGCTTTGTACTCTGAGCGACTGAACATCCAGTGGCAACACATCGGCTAAGCCAGTATCAAAGGTGTCACACCAAAAATCAAGTATTTGTGGGGCAAATAGAAACTTTTGTGGGAAAGCAGCATGAGGGAAGGGTTAAAACCACCTTCTCCAGCCCTCAAAAGAGCACCTCCCATCATACAAATACTATGAAACAAATTCTAAAATATAGTTGGTTTGATCATGGATCTTTCACATCACACCTGGTTTGGTCCCAATTCTGCACAGAAAAGCACAAATGAATTTAGACCACTAGTCATGAGGTAAATTAAATCATTGTGAAAGAAAAGCATTTTAGGTAATACTTCACTAAAAATGAAAATAAGAAACATTTTTTTCTACTAGCTAGTATTTAAAATATCAGTAGTTTAGTGAATTTGAGATAACATGCTAACCTTGATGAGCTCTCCATGTGGAGACATCACTTCATTGGACAGCTCCATCATTTTCAAAGCCATCAATGCAATCTGAATAGCATGGGTCTCACTTTCCTTGTGTAAGCCTCCAGCCACACAGTATGCATCCCCAATGGTTTCTACCTGAACATTAAAATAAATAACTTAGAACACAAGTAAAATCACATGAAGAAAACACAGAACACACTTGGAAGGATTGTCCATAACTCTGTCCCCTCTAAAGCGCACCCACCCACTTGAGATTCACATGAACTTGAGTTCTGATGTGCTAATTGCATGATGCAACTTGCCAGCTGCTGGAGCAGATTATTTTGAGCTGTAAAATCTGGTTTACTGTGGTGTTTCATTATGACAAAAATGTCAAAATATTTATCTTTCATCCACCACCCATGAGGCTCTATCATCAGTCCTGGAGGCATTAACTCATAAATAGTGCCAATGAAGCTAGAATATTTACTCCACACTAAATGCACTGAAGATTGCATTCTGAGGTATATAATTTGTTAAATGACTTATTCCAGATTAACACCATCACCTCTAAGTTGCATTATATCACTCAAATAACCTTACAAGCTTGATTCCCCTCTCTAGGAGGACAAATTGGTGCAATAAATTCTCTACCTTATAGACATCCAGCTCTCCACACTGGTAATCAAAGAGAGTGTAGAGCTCGTTGAGCATTGTGATAACCTGCATAGGTGAACACTGGGAACAGATAGCAGTGAACCCTACGATGTCGGAAAAAAGCATTGTCACATTATTAAATTTCTTGGCCTGTACAACTTGTCCTTGCCACAGCTGCTGTGCAACCTCTCCGGGGAAAATAGAGCACAGAAGATCTACTGTCTTCTTTTTCTCCTCTTCAAGGGCTTGGTGTGCCTGCTCAAGAGTAGCCTTCAGTTTTCCTAGCCTTTTCTTCAGTCCATCTTGAGCTCGGGCTTGTTCTCCTATTAAAACAACATCCCTAAGTGCATTATGAATCGGAATATCTGAAAGATAGAGGCCACGTCCTGTAAAGTCTTCTAGTCTATCCACACAGGGGGATCCCAAGAACAAGATGGTACTGGACTCAAAGATGTAGATCATCTGTCCTTTAAGGTCCATAACCTGAAACAATGAGAGAAACATGAGGTGATGTGAGACTTCTGGAGCATTATGGAAGTTTACTAATGCAGTGATAGCCAAGTTATTAAGCCATAGTACCAAACTCTCTCCAGACAACCTGCTTTGGGTTAGAAGCTCAATGATTATTATAAAATCACAAATCTCACACCTCTGAAGAGCTTTAGATAAACAGGGGCTGTCCCTCTACTAGGTGGAACTTAACAACTATTGTTCCCACTGGGTAATTTGGTAAGGAGAGGCACCTCACATGCACAAATAGGGGTCAATAAGAGCTAGAAAACTCAGAGTAGAGTCTGGATGCAGCTTACAGGCTATCCTACAGATTTGCTGGCAAGGGCCAACATGTTTAAATGCTCTCCTGTGATTGTTAGCTTTTTTAAAAAAAAACCTCCTTATTGAAATATATCTTAAGGTGGAGTTTTAACCTAGCTTTCTCCCTGACATCCTTGTTTTCCATGAGTAGGGTCGTTTCCTCATGAGGTAATGTTAAAACATGCATTCCCTTCACCCGCAGTCCAAAGTGGAATGACCCCAAAATAAATGTAACAAGTGGAGAATAGCTTACTTCAAACAAGCATTCCATTGTGAATGGAAGCATTAACAAATAAATGCAAGAATTTTTTATGCTTGCGCTTTTGCTATGAAAAGAAACTTACATGAGGAGAAACTTCAAATTCAAAATTCCCGATGTCAAAGCCCCCCCAAATGGGAGGAGGAATCATTCATAGTTATTCACTCATTGCCTTGTGCAATACATCCAAAGCTACTATTGCATTTGTACACTTGAATTAGAGATGGGATGAAGAAATAAGAAATATAAATATGATAAACCTGTTCTTACCCCTGTTGACCTTTTAAGAGTGCTGTCCCCTCGTCTCACTCTTATAGTAAACTGCATGTTTAGCATTGTCATGATCCCACTAAACGTGGAGTTTATTTTAGGGGCCAGGATTTCGAACCACTCGTCAAAGTTTGGCTTTGCTTGAAATTCTCTCCTGCTCAACAGTCTCCTTATACCATTGCCAACTTGCAGAATAGCCATATCCTTGTCAAACATGCAATGAAATGGGAAAGTCTTGCAGAACATAGAAGCAGGAATCACAAGAGAAGACTGAGGTTTGCAGGGAGATAAAGATGGCTTTGCACTTTTGACTTGCACAGAGTACAACAAATATGGCTGGTTAATAAACTCAGCGCTATCTTTGCAGAAACAAGGGGGCATCACTGTCACTTCAACCTCTGTTTCATACAAAATGTGAGCTGCTGCTTTGATAATGCCGGACAGGATCAGGCTGGTTGTTTTCTTGGGAAAGAAATAGTACACGTTTAAGAAATCTGGGTCCTTTTCCAAGCACAGTATTGAGACCTCTTCAAGTCTACCCTTTTTTTCTGCATCGTGGCAATGAGCACTCTGCTTCAGAAGAGTACTGAAACTGTTCAAAAAGTCTTTGAGGGATCCCCCGACAACTCCTAGGATATGTTCATCTTCTTCATAGCATATTTTGAAAAGCTCTTCACCAAGCGATTCCTTCATAATGTTTACTGGAACTCCTGCAAAGTTAAAACATTTTATACCAGCATTCTTCTAAACAGTATGCCTTTGATTTTTTAAAAATCCTTCTGCATTTCATTTTCTTTCACCCCAAACCTGTTTTCCACTATTAAACATCTTCAAACTAACAAAGCCATTTCAGATCAGTCTCTGGAGGAATCTCCTCTCATTCTTGCAAAACCTCATATGGTAGGAGCAAAGTACTTGTTGACTTTGCTTTGCAATTTTATTTTATTTTAAATATCTTAAACTTTTAATCGTTACGTCTTTAATTGTTTTATTGTATATGTTAATTAAGGAATTTTTATGTTAGGTATTTTAATTATGGATTTATTTTATAGTTGTAAACTGTTTAGAAATCATTTGGACAAATTATAACAACACCTTTGCACGTCTATTTGTTTTGAGCAAAAAATTGGTAACCATTTCTAGTGGAGGACAATGAATAAGAGTCCTTCCAAATGGACAAAAAAGACATGGATTAGAGTTTACTAAAATCTAAGAGCTGAACTGAGCATTTGGTAGGAAACAGGGATTTTGGAGTCTGAGGTGGCACTTGTCCACTGGAAAGCAACACGTGTGGTATGTGTGCAAGTTCTAGAGAAGAAATGCCAAAATGTTCATGTACCACCTCATGACAGAGAGATGGCATTGCAGAGGAGGTGTGTACAGTGGTACCTTGGGTTACAGATGCTTCAGGTTACAGACGCTTCAGGTTACAGACTCCGCTAACCCAGAAATAGTACCTCGGGTTAAGAACTTTGCTTCAGGATGAGAACAGAAATCATGCAGTGGTGGCACGGCGGCAGTGGGAGGCCCCATTAGCTAAAATGGTACCTCAGGTTAAGAACAGTTTCAGGTTAAGAACGGACCACCAGAACGAATTAAGTTCTTAACCAGAGGTACCACTGTACTCCAATACTAACGAGGAAGGAGTGTGCAGCTACCCATCCAAAAAAGCAAAATAACAAAGCAAAAGGGATCACCAAATGACTTGGGGAGGAAGGGAGATTTCTTTATATTTAATCCCTTTAAGTATTATGGGGCTGCTTGAGAGAGTGCTCTCCTTCTAAAGCAGGGATGGAGAATCTATGACTCTCCAGATGTTGCTGGACTCCAGTTCCCATCAGTTCCAGGGCAGGGATGATGAGAGTTGGAGTTTAAGAATACATTGAAAGCCATAGGTTTCCCATTCCTGAGCTATATAATTTTTTAAAAAAAAATTAAAATGGAGCTTGTTTTTAAAGGCACATATACTCACTATTGCAACAGATGTGCTTGTTTGCAATAGACACAAAGCACTTAGTATCACAATAAAGCAGAAAGGATAACATTTTCTCAGCAACCAAGTAGTTTGAGTGAATGCCTAGAAAATATAAATCCTCTGCAACACAAATATTTTCTTAAACTAAGCAACAATTGCACTAGAAAATATCTGCTCGTATTGTCAACCTCCCACAGTAGCCAAAGCCAGGTTGAATCAACACCATATAATGAAGACTGCACTGTTAGCCCTGAAAGTAATTTATTATCTCCTACTGTGTCCTCAAAATATGAACTGCATCAACATGATCCCTCACTATTGCTGGTCACAAATGTGAGTGGTGTGTGCAGAACTTATTCCACTTCAAATGTTTAATAAGCATCAACTAATTACATTAAGTGGAATTGCTTGCCATAGATATCCCATTACCTGATGCATTTGCATGGTCAGTGATTAGCTTTTCAAAGTCTTCTCTTTCCTCAGAATTCCTATAAATGATGCAAAACAGAATTTTAAAAACTACCTAATCCACAGTAAAAATTAATTTTCAGGTACTAAAACCTGAAAAAACAACAACAACAGATAAGCAACCCAATTTGCAAAGTTAATTTGAGAAAACTTTAGATTCCCATTTACTCAAAAATTTAGTTACTCTTTCTTATCTGCTAGCTAAGCAATTTTGCAGAAAAACAATTAAGCAAGCCAATGCTTTTGTGTCTCTTCCTCATCCAACCTATTCTGTTCCTACACAACCACTAGCAAAAGAACTAGCATCTTTCTGTATCTTCACCACCACCGCCAAGTAATTGGAAGCAAATCCTACACTCGAATATCAGTAGGATTCACAGCTGAGTTAGCTTAAAATCATAGTGCCACAGTGTTCAAATTCTACAAACTCAAGTTATTATGAAAGGAATTTTAGCTTCCAAGAGTAGCAGGATCAGAGACTAGGCAAGACTGCTATGAAATTTTGCCTCCTAGTCCAATCCCTGCTTTGACTTGAATTTTCATTATAAAGATTCATGACTCCTATGCAACTCCCTCCCCCTTTCTTAGGGAAAATATATAGCTGAATATATTTTTTAATAAAAGTAAAAGTCAGCTACTTTTTAAAGCTATTAGTTCTCATGCCTAAGGACAACTTTGCAACTCCCATTTGTAGGAACAGGCAAACACAAAATGTCTTCGCAATAGAGAGAGGAAAACTCTAAAGGGAATACTGCTCAAAATTCAGTCTTGGTACAATGACATACTGATAAAAGTTTCCAGTGTCTTAATGTTGAATTATTGTTTGATACCTTAATACTTAAGACTGTGTTTGGCATTTATGGTACCTGATTTCACTAACATAGGGGTTTGTTATATAATCTGTGCAGTCATTACCATAAATGGGATCCAACTTCCTATTTGGTTTTTGCACTTGTTATTGGTTGCAAAAAGTTAACTTATTTAACTTACCTGCTTTCTTTTATTTTATTATTTGCTAGTGTCCTCTGAAATGCAAGATATAACCTTTCATACTGAAAGGAGAAAAGTCATATTAATTCAAATGTCAAGTTTAAGCATTTCATATATTAGAATTTCATATTAGAATGAGCTGCAAACTTTATACTAAAGGTAGAATGCAATTCTATCCAAAATTAGAACACACCTATTTGTAGATCATTGGAGTCCCCAACTTGTCCTGTCTACATTATGGTGTAGTGTAATGTGACTGATGTTTTCAGATGGCCAGCATTCTGTGCCAAAGCACCTGCCACTAGACTACATATGGATCAGGGAGATCACATTGTAAGTTCCCATACTAACACAACAAGCAACTGTGGGCCTGTATCACTGTTATGGAAATTTACTACACAGCCCATTCCATTGATAAGATGCCCAGCTACAGATGTTACTCTCCAAATACTGTCCATATTCACATGCCACTGTGGACAAATGAAGATGCAGTGTGCTCATATCCACTGGATACACTTCATTACTCCTCAGCCCTTCCAACTCAGTGATTAATCATGGAGTGCTCTGATGAACACACATAGCTTCCCATTTGTATGGGCCTGTCCATTTATTTCAATGAAGGAAGGTGATCTGTGTCTGTATTGACTCAGTTCATTGAAATGAAGGATAGATGTCACATATGAAAATGGAACACATGGCAGCTTTCAGGACTGAAGTATTTCTTTGACAGAAAGATAATGCTGCAATTCCCTTCAGTTAGCACATAATGAAGTTTGGTCAACTGTATCTCAGGACTTATATATGTATCAGAATGCCCAAATTATACAATAATAGAGTTGGAGGGGACTGTGTAAGTCGCCTAGTCCAATGCCCTGCTCAGTGCAGGAAATCCCCAATAGAGGATTGAACTATTTATCTATTTAGCCTCCTAATATGAGAGTCAGTATATATGAGTATATTGTGAAAATGACAGGATCTCCAAGCTTGGGCACATAATGTTTTATTGTCGTTCATTAACCTTGTTGTGTGACACACAGAACTTTGTAGACAGCAGTTTTATGGGAGGAAGAATGGAAGTATGTCCATGCTGCCTCAAGAAAAAACTACACTGGTAATGAAGGCTGTGTTCTACATTTGAAATAAAAAGAACAACTGAATGAATGTTATACCTTATTAAAACAAGATGTAATTAATATTTATATCTAAACAGAAACAATATGTGCAGCGCTTTCCAACCTCCTTATTTGAGTCTGGACTTACAATCTTCTTAAAAAACAAACCAACCAACGAATTAAGAAACAAACAAAGCCCCACATGAATTTGCTAGTATCTTGAATCTCATCAAATGCTATTTTGGGCCACGCTATACACTCCCCATGATATTTGCACACAACCTTTCACTGACGTCAATGGAAGCAGCCTGTGCTGATCCAAGTCACGATAGTCACCTTCTCAGTTTTTTGAGTTTTCCATGTGGAAACTGCGTACATCCAGTGAGGAGAGATAGTAACTTTTAAACAAATCTAAGACCATCTAAGGCAGGGGTGGAAAGAAAGCTGGTCACAATCGACTGGGAGATCTCTGGGTGCTTTGCAGTAGATCAACAAGGGTTTCTGCCTCAGTTATTTAATGACAGCAACAACTAAATGACTCCCTCTCTCTAATTTAGGATGCTGAAATAAACAAAGCTTGCTGGTAAATCCAGCAAGCCTGAAATCTCCCCGCCCCAGTTTTTATAGATAGGCGTATCCCCCCCACACATATAATGCAGTCAATGCCCATGCAACAATCTGCACCTTTGAAAGCAATGTTGGCACATTTTCTCAGTCAGTGTACCAGTTCAATGAACTGCAAACCAAGTCTAGAGGCAACAATGAAGGTTCTATGGTTATATCTGAATCCTATCATTTCAGTATATACATTAACATTATGTAACATTGAATATAACAAAATGAGATGTCTCTTTTAGTATATATTTTACAGCACAATCCTATATATGTCTATTTAGAAATAAGTCTTATTGAGTTTACACTCAGGTAAATGAGCTTAAGCTTAAGCATCTTAATTAAAAGACAGCAGCATGAATAGTATACCTTACTCCTGGTAGGCAGTATACTTTGCATGTGGAAGACAACTTGCCCAATTGCTTTTTAAAGAACCCCATACAGTGGTGCAATGAAAAAGATCTATGCTTCAGTGAATCCAAAAAACTGATGATATTTGGGATAGACTGCATTGAAACAGATGAACCATTAGTCTGACTCCATGTTAGGAGGCTACTTGTCTCACTAAGGAATGCTTTTAGACATTGCTGCATTGCCCACTAAATTTGCTTCTTGTCACACTCTCCCATGGATTTATAAAATGTTTTTGAGTTATGGATGCCTTTCCTACAACTACAATGGGGAGAAGACAAAAAAAAACAGACATTCCGTAAAAAGCAGGGGCCGAGATGAGTAATAAAGAGCATGTAAAGATTTGGTATCCAATTAGCAAAATTGCCCTTGCCCTTAATAGTGTAGTGGATTTCTGGACTGAAAGTTTGTAGTTATAATCCATAAGTTTTCATTTCCCCCTTTCCAGTTTCCACAGCTATTATTATTATTATTATTATTATTATTATTATTATTATTGACCAGCAATTCTCTATCCACACTATGGCTTTAGCAAGCATCATTCCTTCTACAGTGCTCAGTAGATGAGATGACAGACACCACCCCCTCTGTTGTGCTCAGTGTAAGCCACACTTATCTACACATCAATTTTTCAATATTGTACCAATTTATATTCAGGTTGCTCCAACTGTTTTCCATTAAAACTAGGTGGTTTCCAGTAATTCTTTTCCATGCACCTTTTCTAGCTCTACAATATCTTTTGTTTTTTGAGATGTGGTCTAAAACATAACTTGGTGGTTGGCTGTGATAACGGGATTGCAATCCTGGGTTTTTCATTTGTTACCACAGCTGCTTCCCCATGGCTTCCTATTTTGCCATCAAAACATTAGGAAGCCAAGTGCAGCAGGCCAGTTGCAAAGATCCTTCATCTTACCTCTTCCTTACAGGATATGTTTGGTTGGGAAAGACCTATGTGATTGGCCCACTCACATGGTTCCGAACTTTCACATGTTAGTATGCCAGAATGGCAATAAGCTCCAGAAAGCATATCTCTCATCAATTCTGCAACAAATTCACTGCTATAATAAATTAAGGTGCCCTGACATGGAATAAATCTGAGTAAATCTGCTCCATCTAGATGTTGCCATGGTTCATCTGGCACAAAGTATTATCCACCCTTACTTCGCATAGGTTGCTAACCTCTTTAAATTTTGCTAAGTAACTGCTAAATCAATGTGTGAGTAAACATTGCATATTTGAGTTGCTTTTAATCATCCTTCTTTTCCTTTCCCTAAACACAGAAGATGTAGTGAAATAAGATTAAATAAATGCAAAAGGTTTCAAACTACAGGATTAGGCATAATTAGAAATGAAAACAGAACCCAACGTCAAGAACAGAGTTTGAAAAGGAGCATTCATCAAGTGAAAATTGTCTTGCTTTTAAAATTATTGCTTAAAAGGCATTCCTCTAAAACCTCCCTTAGAATGGTCTTTTAGACTACTTTCATCAAAGCATCATAATAATTTATACCTCAGGAGAGATGAGTTTGCAGATGCTCTCAGCTAAAGTGTGCAGATACACTCGGCTCCTGCTGGTTTTCCTTTGTGGAAGGTTCCCGTGCGTAGTCTTTTCTCTGCAAATTGGCAAAGCAGCCTTGGAACTATTTGGCACTTCTGCACATTCATCCTCATTTTCATCTGAAATCCCACTTTGGGTCAATAATGAAAAAGGGCACTCGCCAGTGATCTTCAGGTCTTTCAGTTTGGTACAGAACATACTGCACAAGTCTCTGTTCACCAAAGTTGTGAATTTCTCTAGTTTGGGCTGAACATGTCTGTTCTATTAACCGACAGCAGAAGATGGCAGGAACAACTGTAGCTTTATATCCCTACAACAGAAGATGAAACAGAAAAGAGAAGCACTGCATTTGTACATTTGTTGAATTTGGTTCAACTTCAGAAACATAAGCTTCCTTAATTCAGCAGGCTCTGGCTTTGCAACACACAAGCATGACTTCACAGTTGACCTAATGTTCAATTACTTCATACAACACAGAGTCAAATGGTAGATGTAATGTGTGAACTAGCCGCAAGAATACACCCAGTCCAGTACTTTGAAAGGTTAGGACAATTGCACAAAGAATTAAAAATCCACAAACCCACCTTCAACACCATATACTTCAAAATGGCATTTATGTCAAAAGGTAAAGGGATTGCCATTTACTCTGATTCTATTTTTAAGAATGGGTTTTCATGGGGAAAACAACTCTGGAGCAAAAAAAGGAGGGTCACTTGGACATGGAGCTTTAAAGTGCAGCCACGCCTGGAAAGAGCAGAGGAAAGGCACGTGTGGATAAGCCCCAAAGGAAAACTACATTCACTCGTGTATCTTTCAAGGATTCAGTTCAGTATCACTTGTCTGTTCAAAAGGAGGGGAAGGTTAGATATAAGAACTATGGGCTTCCAGTATACCACTGAGAATTAGGTCCTCTTATTCTCCTCTGGTGGATGCATATTATTCCAAAAGAAATTCACCTGGAGTCAGCTGGATAAATTATAGCTTCTCCAAATTAATTGGCACAATCCTAGCAGACCTTCACTGACCATAAAGACACTTCCAGACTTTGTGTTCTTTTGTGAGTGAGTGACAGTGTGCCTGGCATGCCCAATGGGGACAGTACCAACCTCTGCAATGATCGCTGCTGGGGGGCGAATTAACTAGCAGCATCAACTAGCACAGCCATTATGGTGCAATTACAGGGAGTAATGGCACTAAGGGCTCAGCTACACAGCTGCAAATAAAATGTTTTAAATGTGTTGCAAAGTGCAATATACAAATGTATATTGGATGGCAAGAGTGAGCTATGAAAATTTAATGTATTTTTCAAAACATTTTTTAAAAAAGCACTTTCACTAAGTTTTTTATATGTGTGTAGATTCCACCTCTGTAACTAAAATAAGATAATATGAGTAAAGATTGGTCTCTTATTTGTTGCTGCAGGCTGAAGAGCAATATTTGTCTAGTCCTATGTACCTTATGTACAGAAAATTTGGAACGTCTCCAGATCAACAACAAAAATAACCTCCTCTATTTGTGAATATAACTACTTCAATACCCTGTAAGGTAATGTACAAAACCTAACTCCCTACTTTTCTTTCACATGTTTTGGCAGTAGGTTATATTCTGAAAATAATGTGTAAAACAGATGCTAAGTACTAGCAACTACGAGCTTGGATTCTTCCATTGCTATCACTTTGCAATCATCTGGATGCATCAAAGTTTGGCTAGAACATGATAACATTTCTCATGATCTAAATGTTAATGTGGTAGAGTCATATAATTGTAGAATTGCAAGGGACCACAAGGGTCATCTAGTCCAACCCACTACAATGCACGAACATATTTGAAACATTATACAGGACATTATACATAGGACTGTATCCAGTGCAACAGTAAGTTAAAGTCACGTAGTGCTGGCAGAACATTGTGGTGCAAGAGAAAACACAAGTGCATGACCTAAGATGGTTCAACAAAAATCTGCTGTTGAGTAAGAAGCTTCTGCTAGTGCAATTCCTAGGTGGAATATTTTGTTGTGAAACTTTGCCCATCCATTAGCACAAGAACTCTTGCACTAGCCACTGGAGAATGATAGATATGACCCATACTACTTTGCTATGTATTAGTCAAACCATCACTGCAAGTGTGATCCACTCAATTTTACTCATTCCTAACCTACGCAAGAGATTTTAGATTGATTTGTGCAAGGCGCAGCAAAACACATTATCACTGATATGTGTAGATTGTCTTCTGTCGTCTTTAAAGTGTGCTTTGTCATAGAGGCAGACATATACAGTACAGCACTGGATATACAAATAGTTTCTTTTTTGCAAAAGAAGCCAGTGTAGTTGTTTGGTTATATCATCATTATGTCTCCCAACCAATCTGATTACAGTATTAACAAAGCAAAAGTACAGCCAGCCAGGTTGGCAAAAGATCTATTCATACTGAGAATATACATAAGCAAACAGAATCGCACACAACACTCAAAAAGCACAAACTGACTAGTGCTTAGATTATATAAGCAAGCTGGCTTAACTTTACATGCAAGAAGAGAATATGGAGTGTGTACTCCATATGAGCTTGATATTATGTGCAAGATCCATTTGAGAGGGTGGGATAGAGTATAAGAGGCTATGCATGATTTAAATAAAGATCAAAACTCAACAAACTGAAGCACATTGTGTGTCCAAGATAAACACATCTATTTATTCTTTACTGAACTGGTTTCCACTCCAACCCCCTCATTTTTGCACCCAGTGTTATAAGAGAGAGAAACAATAATGGACTCAGGTAAACAGGACAGTGATAGAACCATAGAAAGGTAGAAGAATTTGGTCTATTTCCTCTATCAAGATGATCCTCTGAACTCAACACTCCAGAAAAGATTCACTCAACTTATCTAGGTTTCAGCCTGCCACAAGGAAAGAGCAAGAACAAGTAAGGGCAAATGAAGCCATATTTGACACATAGCTACTTTCTTTAGCTTTAACTCCAGCTCAATCAAACTAATCTTTGTTGAGTACCAAGCTACCTTGCTGCTTGGAGAAAACAAGAATCTTCTCACCAAACCCAACTTGCATTGTCTATGTATCACAGATCCAAACTTACTCATTATCTGACAAAAAGAGGTTGGTTGGTACACTGGGGTTATTATTATTTCAAAGGAGTTCTCAAAGGGTTACTTTTCGTTGCCAAGTAACTGGGAAATATTCCTGGAACAAGGAGGCAGAATCAAACTATTTTGATCTATCTGGGCAACAAGTATTACAAAAATAGTTCTGAAGCCATTAGCTTTATTATTAAGATGTGTAAAAGATGTGTAAAAGAAAGATTTCTTTGGCTTTCTTTGAAAACCATGGCTGAAGTCATTACAGCCCATGGCAAATAATTTCAGCTGGGTATGGATTGCATGCTAAGTAAACTGAGTATAAGGTAAAACACAGTAGTTCATGGGGAAAACTGCAATATTTACATCTATTGCTATGTTCTATGCAGTGTTCTTTTTATTTAAGTTATGAAAATCAAGCTTCTGTCAGTGTCAGCAAAACCTAGTCAAGAAAGGCAGCATATAGAAATGGCAGGAGATTTCAGAAGGTATGAAAAAATAATTGCCATTCTTCTACCTGTAAATATCTACACAAACAAGTATTCTGCACAGATAGAAATGTGGTCATACATGTAGCATTATAATAAAGTAAGTTATACTCAGAATGGACTTAAATAACAAGTCAATGGATTTCAAGGGATGAACACTACCCATAAAACAGGCATCAGACCTTAAATGCCAGGGATATTGGAGGGTTCAAGCCTTCCTTACTTCTCAGTAGGCACAAAACAAAGAAATGTTAACTTAATAGCTGCTTAAATAGCTGTTCTTTTATTAGTAAGGCAGTAGAGTTCTTAAAATGCTATACGGTTGCATCGGAAAACACCCAAAGGAAGAAAGTATTCACAGGCAAAACATGGTACAGTGTAACAAAGGAAGCAAAATTACTGAACCATTTGGAGGATAGTGAAGTATGGTGTTGATAACTTAAAAACAATTAAGGGCTGCTTCCAAGTTAATATTTTGCAAGCCTGCAGGGGCAGGGGAGCTAAACTGAAACAAGAGTATAAAAACAAACAAAAAAAGAGTATCAAAGCTCTACATACATAGTTATCTCTTGTGAATGCATAACATCTGTTTGTATCACTGTCTGTTCATAAATCAGACCATTATGTTTACTCCATATAAAGCAACTAAATATAGAAACAATGTCCTCATCGAAGGCTCAGTGCGATGGTGAGACTGCCCAATAGGTCTATTCTTTCTCCCATGCTAATGTTACTACCACATGGTGTGGTAGAAACTTTCTAAACAACAGACAGGAACAGAATATGAACATATATGACAAGTAAAACATGAAATTAAGGAACTCTCCAGAATTCATTTTGATTCTGACACCACAATGCATGCAATAACTTTTTGCATGGAAGAACATCTTAAGACTATTTTTCAAGGTTTATCAAATTCAAAACTAATCTGTAATACTAAAATTCAAACACAAAGCCTCTCCCATACCTTATTGATCTTTTATACTTACTTCTTATTTTTATAATATAGATTAGTCATGTTCTGGAGGCACTTATTTAATTATGTATTAGGCAGAAAGTTAATTTCCAGAAATCTGGAGTCTGGGCTAACATGATTATAAATGTCTGAAGACTGCTGTGTGGAGACAAGTCTTAAGGAATCATGACAGGAACATAAACTTTACTTATATCTAGTTTTTCATTTAAAACTGCAAATGCACCTGTTAGCATAGGGAATACCTCTAGTGAGGCAGGACGAACGAGGGAAGGGGGGCTTTATAAATGGGTGTTGGAGATGGGAGATACAGGTACCTGTGCCCGCTCCCCATGTTGCTGAACCACAACTCCCATCATCCCTAGCCTTTGACCCTACTGGCTGTGGCTGATGGGAGCTGGAGTCCAAGAGCAACAGGAGCTCCCCATCTATGGTATAAAGTGTAAAATATCATTGTTCTCACTTCCTATGTCACATTGGCTATTTGAAGCAAAGATCCTCTGCCTCAGCAGTACCCACCCAGCCACCCTTCTCCTAAAAGGCTGGCACAGGTTTCATATACCAAACAATGGGTAGATGCATCCCACTGATTTAACTGCATCAGATGACTGCTTTTGCTCATCTCTCCTGCTTATGCAGACTTCAGTCTTTCACATCAAAATCTGGGTGGAACAAACCAGATAATTGTTATTGCTGTGAGTTTGGGAGGTTGGGGGTTAGTCTGTACGATGCCAGAGTCCCTTCTAATTTGGGGCATCCTGGATCCAGCAAGGGCTAAAATCTAATGGGAGGATTCAATTGTTGGAAGTAGCCAGACC
This sequence comes from Podarcis erhardii, assembly GCF_964252035.2. NCBI lineage: Eukaryota > Metazoa > Chordata > Lepidosauria > Squamata > Lacertidae > Podarcis > Podarcis erhardii. The sequence continues at coordinate 39,425,253 of NC_138512.1, forward strand.
AGCTTCTTGATGCGTTAATGGGCTTAAGCATGGTAGTTAGTATAATAACGGAAATGGCTTTGTGCCAATGGGTGGGCCCCCTCCTCCCTCACCTGGCTGATAGTGAGAAGCACAATAGGTAGTGTGTGAGGAAGCTGGGCTAGAAGTAGGCAGAAGCTAGAGAGTGAGGGCAATGCTTGATTTGTGCATGCCTCCAAAGTTGTGGCTATAGGAGAAGCTAGACCTTCTGGGGGTTTTAATGCTGTAATCCCCTCCATTTTAGGCTCAGGTTGTATATATGTAGAAATAAACCATATATTGAAAGGACACCACAGTATATCTGCTCTGCCCCATTCCAAGGAAACTGAACCCTGGGTAAGCTCCTGGAACCCCCTGAAATCTCGCACCACTCAGAGATTGGGGTGGCATATTATCATTCTTGAAATGCCTAGTAAATCTAGCTTTTGGTATGCATTACTTCTGGGGATTTGGATTATTTCCTAGGCAGGAACACAATTTGAGATGCACTGGGGTGGGGAGAGGAGATGAATGATACACCACACATGTCTAAGCCTTGATGTTTTCTTTTCAACTAGAGCCAAAACATGGTGAATTCTTTTTAAAGAACTTATTTTCTATGATATTTTTTTATTTTTTTGCTGAAAATAATAGAACCCAATTTTCTTGGAGCGTTCAGCGACTTTGGAGAAGTCAATGTGTTATGGAAAAACAGTATCACTATAACATGTTTTTATAATTCACACACCCATCCCACACCCCACACTGGGCACAGATTCTTTAAACTTTGTTTGCAGCAGAGAATTAAATCCTACATAGCAAGTGATGCATCAAGCTGACAACAGGAGCAGATTCCAAAGCGACAAGACACTGTCACTAAAGTAGCAAAGCTGGAGCTAAGATATGAGAGCTGTTAATATTTGACTTAGAATGTCAAATGTTTCCCACCGCCTATCCAGTTACTGCTGAAGTGAAATTATGGAAATACATTATAAATACACACATTTTGCCTCACACATTTTTCTTTTAATATGTGAACAACAGTCAGCTAGAGAACATAGAATGGAGCAAGCAACAGAACGATTCTATAGGAACCTGCACACACCACTTAAAGGTTTGTCCCATTTTAGCAGCTGAAACTTGCAATGTAATGAAGTCAGTATTGTACATAATACTTCTGGCCTATTAGCAAATATGTTATTCATAGACCGAATTTACTATCCAAAGTATGGCTTATTGGTTACAGCAGAATGTGGAGTTTATTGAATAAAATGAGTCCAAATGACACGTGACTGCAGGAGATCTTTGATTAAACCTCCCAATATTTTCGTTTTCAGTTCAAGGCAGCCACAGGCAGCTCTAAATTAGTTCAAAGCTGTGGCACAAAGGAAGGAGTCAGCACCAAAACTGCTGGACTGCCCCTCCCACAGGGCCATTGATCCAACTCAAATCAAAGCACCCCATGGCTATTTTTAATTAAAAACTAAAAGTGAGAACCAGTCACAAATCTCCCACATCCCAGGTAGTTTAGCTTCTGTGTCATTAGGAATAAAGTACCTTAAGATTATGCTTGTGAATGCATTGGTCTCAAAATAACTGAGTTTGAAGTTTAGAGTGGTCCCTGGGAACAAGTGAATTAATATTCATTAACTGCCATGCTTGCTCTGTGACATTAATATTCATATTCATTTGTAATCCATAACAAGTTATACAATGTATTTTAAATCCTACACAAATCCCCCTTCATTGTTCAACAGCTAGGATGTTGACTTGTATCAACCACAATGGGCAAAAACAATAGGGTGTCCATATGCTCTCCTTTGCAGAGGACAGTCCTTTGTTTGAAGGAATCCTCTAGTTGGTGAGCTGTCTGGTTTTAAAGATAAAGACCCATAAGAAGGGAGAGCAGGGACCTTGAAGTTGCCCATCAAAAGCAGCTCCTGGACAGCAGATTGAGCAAGCACACAGATCACCTGTCCAGTCTTTCTCAATATATTGTACGTCTATTAAAATTTTAGTAATCAATTCTGCATTTGTATCTGTACATATGAATTAGTGGAAGCAAATTTTACACAAATCAGCGTCCTCTTTTGTGGAGATGTGTTACGTGACCACCCTAATAAGCAAACTGTTGTTGCAGGTTGCCAATTAGTTTCCGGGCTATATTCCAGCTGACTGTACTTACATGTCCTAGGGAAGAGGTACAAGAAAAACTCCCCTTCTCTTTTGTTTTTTGTCCACGTTGTTATGAAATTTTTATATCCCACCTGCCACCTTAACCAGGGCTCTGTTTCAAAATTCGACAGCACAGGTGAAACCATTTAAAAGATCTTGCTACTTGTCACTATCAATTTTGCAACCCCAAATACCTCCCTCAGTTGAGTTTAAAAGGCTGACAATGACCTGTTTGTATTATCTGGATATTTTAAACAATTACTGTTGCATTCCTATGCACAATTTCCTGAGAGTAAGGACCACAGAATTCAGCAATATTTACTTCTGAGGAGACATGTATATGATTGCAGTGTTCAGTGTGTAAAACTATAATGAGGCTTTGATTCTTCTTGATACTGTTTTCCTTTTATAAACCATCAAAGGGCAGCATACAGATTTTAGAAATGAATGAAATTAATTGCATTAGTGTGCTTATAGTTACACTGCATTGCTTTTCAAGCACTAAATATACAACTGAGCACAATTCACATCTCAGTGTAGATAAAAGGTGAAGTATTTTGATTTACAATTATTCGCTCTTACTCATTTCAACAGGAAAAAAATCATTTTCTTAGACCCAAGGAATCTGCTCAAGTTCCTTGCAAATTATTGTTTACAAGCAGAGCCTAACAATCCAATATTGGAAGCTTCTGCACTAGAACTAATAGGAAGAAGAACAAGGATTCTAAAACTTGTGCAATTTCACAATCTACACTTTGAAGGGAATTGAATACAAACTTCAGTTTAGCACAGTACAGCTGCCAGCAGCCACCATCATTGTCGCAGTCTCCCATTCCAACGTAGAAGAACCTCGTTGTATGCACCCTGGGCTGTGGTTCAGTAAAGCACATGCCTTGCATGCACAAAAGTCATGTTCAGTTCCTAGCATCTCCAGTTAAAAAGGATCTTGGGTAGAAGAGATGAGAAAGACCTTTCTCAGACACCCTAGACTAGAGCACCACTACTAATCAGTGGAGAGGATAATGGGCTAGATGGATCAATAGTATAAAAAAGCAGCTTTTTACAAGCCATTTTGTCTCACTAGAGCTGCCGGTGTCATACAGGCTGTGCCAGACACAGAATACAGTTTTAGCTTTTATGGAGAAGGTCAGTGTTTGTTCCATAACAGGAAAGCAGATTTGCAGGATCAAAATAAATCCTCTCCAATCTAAACAACTGTTACATCCCTTTAAAAAAGATAACCATGCAGAACAATTTTCCAATATATACTCAGTTTTCTTACTTTTCTAACACAAAAGCATGTTGTTACACCCATATAGTTCCAGTGCTTTGGGGGTCCCAACAGGTATTCCCTTCCATATGATTAATCCATTGTATACAGTTTGTACTTTACAGTAGCTCCTTCCTTTCTTTTTTCATTCAGTCCACTTTGCTGTCTTGTTTCCTACTTCATATTTTATTAAGTTTACACACACACACTATGCACTCACTGTGAACAACAATGCATACACAAAACTGAACATCCTTCTTCGCATCCCCATTTTCCTCTGTACAGTTTTCATATACTAGCGGTTATAAGCAGTACTTATGGAAATATAAAGCCACGATCGAAATCTTGCCTAACTCCCTCATCTATCTTTGTTATGTCTTTTGCATTATAAAGCACTTTCTTTCCCCCCACCACCCCAGCCAAGACTTGTGGGGGGAAAGGATCTCGCCAGACTGAACTACATTGCACTGGACCGACTGATGCTAAATGTGTCTGTTTGAAACATATATTTAGCAACCCCTTTTACTCCTGAAGGGCATATTAACTATATTAATCATCTCTAGGTCACTGGAAGCCTTTGGCTTGGAAAGAGATTATTTAATTACTATTTGCTTTGTCTAGGCCTCAAGACAATCAATGTGCTTTTGACTCAGTGCAAGCATTAACTCTTTTATAACCCTTCCTTGAGCTCAAAATGCTCCTGTTTACTGGGTACACATGAGCAATCATTAATATTTTGGGTTTTTACTTGAGGTGATGAATTCGTGATGCCATGCCTTCTACACTGCCATGTAGATTTGCTCTTTTTAAAAAACAAAACCATCCTATTATTTCATAACATTGTCATACCACTTAAGAAGCTTGTGTGTGTATGTCTCATTGAACCAGCCATTCCACATGCACATAACAATGTAATACATTTGATAGTTTTCAAGATGCCACAAGACCGTTGTTTCTACTGCAAAAGATTTACTCCTCTGAAAGCATAAATATTGTCCTATTCAGAATAATCATTTGACATATCACTCTTGAAAACTGTACCATTTCAAACTATATGCAGAGGGATTGCACATTTGAATACTGTACTCCTCAATGTTATATTTATGTAAATGGTGGATGAAATCCATGTAGAAATCCTGACATAGTATCTGTGCTACTAGATTCATTTTGAGCAGTTTCGGTACACTAAGAAAAAAAAGGGAAAGTACAGCATATTAACTGTTGGAACTCATCAGCATGCCAACTAGCATAAATTGCTTTGATTATAAAGAGTACTTTTAATTGACATTTTAATCAAATTCTAGTCTGTTTGGTCTCTACCTACTCCCCTTCCATGTCACACACACACACACACACACACACACAGTGTAACCTTTCTGCTGGATTTTCTGGTGTGTTTTTTAGAATCTCACCCATCCTGTGATTTTTCTAATTTTTATATTTCTGTTTGTCATTCTAGAATAAACATGCAAAACATTATTGTAGTCAGTAGAGGCTGCTAACTCCCTTCAGCTTGATTTGGAACTAGGTCAGCATTTATAAGACTCACTGGATAGCTAAACTTTAAAAACTAGAGGAAAACCCCCAGACTCATCTTTTTCTAAGTTATCTAAAATGACCCTAACGTCACCTTGGCAAATTGTCTTAACATTTCACAGACCTTTAATTCACCTTTTTGACACCAACCTCATCTCACACAAACAGATTCAAAGGATGATATCAAGGGATCAATGGAGAAGATCAAAACTTATGGAAAAGAAACCTTCCAATTTCTGAATTTGCCTAACCAAGCTCTAGGAAACTTCCCAGCCAAAGTAGTGCTTAACATGTGCAATTGTTTCCCCATTTTTCATCTGACACTGACACCAAAAAACATTCCTTCCATAAGCCACAGTATTTTTTAAAAAATGAACTACATATATTAAATTTGTGGTTAGATTTATGCTAAATATTTCTCATTAGTTATGTTTTTAACTGTTCCTATTTTATCTGTAAGCTGAATTTAGCCCCTGTCAGGGTGGGGGTGGGGGAGGCAGGCGAATAAATAAATGTGAACAAGCTTCTCCAATTTATTTACTAACTTAGTAGCACTGGTCCATTGGTTACTTGAAATATTGTAATTCTCTTCCACAGAATGGTGACACAATTCACTGATACTGTGAAGCTTTTGGGTGATAAAGTTTGTGTTTTCATATTACACAATAGTGTTTCATGTTGCCCAATTTCCCAAGCCATAGAACATGCCAGGGAATAGCCTTTCACAGGGTCAGTGTCCTTGTGAGGAAAGAGTCCTGGAGATTTGCACTGCTTTTGTATGCTCTGGTTATCTTCAAACAAACAAGTTATGTTGAATGGGAAACAAGTATATAAACAGGCATCAATTGTCAAAAGCAACAGGACATCCCTAAGGCTTATACCAGTCAAGTCCAAAAACATAGCAACTGTATCTCTCTTTGTCTAAATTCAAAAGTGTTTCTCTTTTCCCTTTCTTGGCACTACAGATGGAGAAGAATTTTGTTCAGGTCACATTTTTAAGCGAACTGACCTAATTTACACCTTCTGGACTAATGCACAGATCAGAATGTAATTATCTATTGGATTTCATGCTTCTCTGAAATAGCTAACATAGTTCTCAGCTTTAAAAATGCACCAAAATGCAAAAAGTATACATTTTTGTGATACAATATGTCAAGAAATGTGTACATTGAGCTAGAATAAGCATTTAAATATATATATTATAAAGTATTATTAAGTGCATATCTAAATACATTTTCCTATGGACTTTAAAAAATGCAATTAATCCATGAACGGGGCAGAACAGACTCATGAATGAACACATGCAAAACTGACATGGACCAGATGTGCACTGATTTGTCCATCCCTACTTGGCGATAGATTCCCTGGGCGTGGGGGGGGGGCTCATCTCAGACCCCACCCTGAGAGGTATAGATATAACTAGCATTCCAAACATCTGGAAGAGTTAGCCTAGTTTAGTAAGGATCAGTAGTGACTGAGTATGTCCAAGCTTTGTAAAAGGTAGCATATTTATTGCAATGCTATTAACCTCCTTGAATTCATGGGAAAGGCAATAAAGACAAACAAACACAACTAACCTTTTTGTGAACTGTATTTCAAAGCATTTAGGGAGTGCTGTCTAAAGCATTTTAACAAACTGGGCAAATGGAAATTTCCATCCAAATTCTATCAATGCAATAAATTCATTATTGCAATATTTTTCTTGCATAATTATATAATTAATGTTATTTAAGCAATCACTTTCAATTGGGCATGTCTGGGACCCTGGGCACTTTGAACAGAAGGAGCTAAGAAATGATACTTAGTCCCATTCATATATATATATCTCCACCCACACATAAACAAACCAAATTATTCTCCAAGATTCTCCGTGTTACAAGTGACCTAATTACAATATGGGCTGGACTGTGCTCAAGGGATATAACAATACAAGTGACAAATCTGCTTTTCCAAAAACTGTTTATGTGTATTATCCCTGACTTTTTACATACAGAAATATAAAGCCATTATTCTCTTAACCTTTCATATACATATCCATGCCTATCCATGCTCCCCACTACTCTACTAAAATAAACATAAAGTGGAACTCAGATGAATTATATTGAACTCTTGTTGGTTTTAAAACAGTTCAAAAAATTCAAAACTATTCTTTACTTAACTACTGTAATCCTCTACATGTTCTGCCTTCATACTTGCAGGAAGCTGTAAAAGTCCAGCTGTGACATCTTCAACAGATTTATTTCAATGCCCATTAAGTATGCATTTGAGGTGAGAAAATCCATAGTTGCACAAGAAAGAAAGAGTGGGGGAAACTCAGGTTACAAACATGGTTTCAGCTGCTGCCAAATGTGATTGCTGCAACAGAAGCACTTAGCAGCTGTAAACCCTGTGCAATGAAAGAGACCTCTACGACAACATCTGAGAAAGGTACATGGGCCTCCACTTTGATTTATTCTCTCTCTACACAGAAGGCAAGAAAGGTTATATCCATGAAATATGTTGCTCTCTTTTTTGGCAGAACGTTTTGCAAGATTGGTTCAGCCGATAGTCGGTTATGATTAGCTTGCTCCCTCAGGGACGCAATCCTAAACATACTTCTCTGAAAGGAAAGGCACATTCCTAAAAGCCACAGCATTTTGGCTCCACCTGTGCTAGGATGGCTTCTCCCCTGCCCTGTATGTACAATGTGATATGTGGAATACATCCTGTCTATATACATAATGACACAAATATACTAGGCTCAAATTCCACATATGCAACAGAAGGGAGTAGCTGCAGCATGTGGATGAGGCATATATTCTGTATCTTGTGTGTGCATGCATATATATATATATATATATATATATATATATATATAGCGCATTGCAGGGAACATACACAAGACTGAGGCTCGTTCTACTTTATATGTGGAATCTAGCCATGTGTGGAGCCTACCTACTGGTGTGAATTGGCCCTAAGCCCCGTGGATTTCAGTGGGGTATGACTTCCAAGCAAACAAGTTTTTTTGCTTGGTGGGTTTTTCCAAACAGTGCCCTCCAAAGCATCATAAGGTTTAATAAACCCAGTTATCAACTTCGCTTCTCCATGATGGAGACTACATCTTATGGGGCCAAGGGAAAATAAGGCAAGACAAATGAAAATAAAGAAATGTACCTATTGCTATTAAATAGCAATGTAACAAATGTTTGTGCCATAGGAGCCAGATTTGTGTACTTCATGGATTACCTCAAAGGAGTTCATATAGCTGATAAACTGATTTTAAAAAATTACTCAATATATTTCAAATAACTGCATTATACTCTAGTCTACTGCAATGTTAGCTTCACATTCAGTTGTCAGGGGCGGGGAAGCACCAAAATAATTATCTGGCTATTATGAGTTAGTGACCTTTTCCACTTTGTTTCTTCTCCTTCCCAACTGTAGAGTGAAAGGAATCTTCTGACTGCTCTTCTATTTAGAGATAATGATCAGTTCAGCTGATTGGGGCATCTCTGCCTGCCTTTTATCTAGCAGCCTATCTGGTCTACTCATGATTGACAGAGTATAATAAAGCCTAATCTCAGTTTCAGAATCACAGCAATACACATAGGAACAAGATTTCATTCCCTACCGTTTGATAAAAAAGTGAAAACAAATTGACTGTTTCACTACTTTTTGATAGCAGTGAAAACAATATATGACTTCTCCTTAATGGCATAAAAAGTATACCGGCCAATGTAACCATTTCAAACAAATATTAGTTTTATTATATAAGAAGCCATATTTTCCAGTAGCTGCCGCCCCTATCAGAGTTGTTGTCATCACCAACCTAGGAACTTCAGTGTGAAGGCAGCACCTTCTGGTTTGTTCTTTTTAAATTTATTCATCCCAGTCCTCTGTATTTTCCACAAAACTACATTCATTTATCAAAGAAATGTATATGCTACCTTTTAAACAAACTGTCCCAAGATAATTAATTTTAAAAAATATACAAAACAATCCAATTACAAAACTACAATTACTACTGACAATTTTATGTCAACAACAGTTGAAAGATCCATTAGGTATTCAAAACTCACATCAGAATCCACAGGAGTGAATTCCACACACAGATACTTGAATTTGCAACATTTCAGGTTTGATCTGTTTAATTATTCTAATCGAGTATCAACCAAAAGTGTAGTGGTGGTAGTTGTTCACTCAAAGGTTAGGCTGCATTTTGAGTGTGTTGATTTTATAACATTAGAAATGCAGAATTCACAATATTCTATGAACTCAGATGGTTCGAAGCATAACCATAAACCCTTTATCCCAACTGTCTGGATTTTAAAAACAAAACAAAATACATTGCAAGCTGTATTTTGCACATCCACAATTTTATTTTGGCTCTGACATGAAAATCCACCAATAAATTATATACCTTGAAACTGATTATCTTAGTCGTCCATTAACGAAACTGTTGCCTTCCAAAAAGAATTATTGACAACAGCGTTAATTGTTGTAGTAGACACCTTTATCCTTAACCAGTGAGATGGTGAGCTAAACATTAAAACCTTCTTTTGTGACTCCATAAAGATGTATCATGAAATAATTCTCATTAACCTCACTTTCTATATTGTTCTGGTATTACACAACGTACTTTGAAAGATATTGTTCTTTCACCGTGCTTGTCTAAAGTTAGTAGAATAAAATACATGCAGTAGGTGGCCCAGACGACAAGACCCCCACTCTTGACCTCATTGATGTGGTCAAATGAAAACAGAGCAATATGTTTGGCACCAGCTTAGCTGCAGGAGTTGCCGGAAGGACCTCCATACACACTGCCCAGGCTTGTCACTAAGGTTTGATGTCCTCGCAGGAGGTTCAACCCATTGCCTCTTGAGACAGATGGATGCCAACAACAAGTAGGTGGTAAATTACAACCCATAAGGAAGTATAATAAAGTCACAAAGTTTCTCTTGGTTTCTTAAAATTTATCAAATACATTCTGGCATAGGCTTTTGTGGACGAGAATCCATTTTTGTCAGATGCACCTGACAAAACAAGGACATAAAAACTTATGCCACAGTAAATATGTTAGGCTGAGCCTAAGTCCCCTTGAACTCAGCAGGACTCACTTCTGTGTAGAGATGTGTGTAGAGCTGTGCTGTTAAGTCTTTAAAGTGCTACCTAAATTCCAACTACTCAATAATACAGTTAGATAATTAATAAAAACCATACTAATTTATTTGTGTTTTTACTCATATGCCAGTTGCATGTTTTCATACTGGATTAGAAAAGGGGCAAGTTGGCTAAGAAACTAAGAAACTTTCAAGATTTTAAACAGTTCTTAATTTTAGCTTCACAACCATGAACACAAATGGCAGAAACAACAGCAGATTCAACAATGGAGCCTTTGATAAACATTAAAATACTGTCCCCAAGTGCTCAATCATAAACCAGAAAAGTAATATATTTCTAACCTGTAGCGATTAATTCTACTTTAACTCTGCTTTCAATAGACATTGCCATATGATGCATACAATAGCATCACACCAATAAGTCCAGTTAGTTTTAATGCACCAATTAGTCCAGTTGGTTTTAAAATAAGAACTTATTTTCTAAACTTGCTGGAAGTTATGTAGATGAGACCGAGGCAAAGAATACATAAGGACAAGAAAGGAGAGTTAAAACTAGCAGCCTTTTGCCATATAGCCTACATCATGCTCAACATTGCAAGAGTTGGGATGGGGGGGGGGGATGTTCCTTTATAGAATATGAAGCAAGTATCAATAATTTAATGTCTGAAATCAGTCTGACTTGCACTCTAAGATGCACCCCGTGTAACTATATATTTTAGAGCTATCTCCAAGAAAGGTGGTAATGGTGAAGCAACTGGGTATTGGAGTTTTGTTTTGTTTATTTTGCATACTCAGATACAATGGCCAAATAACCAGAAAAAAACAGCCTTGGCCTGGTTTGTGCTTGATTCACAAAAATCTACAGATGAAATTTTCCACAGACCAGAGATAGCGTTGGTGCCAAAGCATGAAAACGAGCTAGTACATTTCCTTCTTTCTTCTCTAACGGGAATAAACACCTTATTTTGGGTTGTGTCATTTCTGATGCATTTTTCCTGATCGTTTTGACACAATACCATGGTTTCATCTTCTGTTTTCCTCCTTGATTCTGTTGACTACTGATTCTAGTTTTAGTTTCCTTATTTTAATTGATAACAAGATAGAGACAAAATTTAAAAAAATCCTTCCAGTAGCACTTTAGAGACCAACTAAGTTTGTTATTGGTATGAGCTTTCGTGTGCATGAACACTTTTTTTTATTTTGTTTCGACTACGGCAGACCAACACAGCTACATACCTGTAAGATAGAGACAGTGTGACATAAGTGGCTACAATGCTAAAGTTGGGGACATTCAGATCCAGCCATGGAGCACATGAAATGATTGATCCATTCTGCTCTCCTCCACACATTTTTTTTTGTTTGTTTTTAAAAAACATTTTATTTACAATTCTATCAATAGTGTGTCTTGCCTTCAAGGAGTTAAAACTTGTATATATGGTTCTACCCTTCCCTATCTTATCTTCACAATAACCCTGTGAGGTAGGCTGTGCCAAAAGACGTGATGGCCCAAGGTCAGTCAGTGAGTTTCATGGCTGAGTGGGGATTTTGGCCTTGATCTCAAAATGAAAACTGTGAAGCTAAAAGGGGGCGAAGAAAATCGGACGCCATCCTGACCTTGGAAGAAAGGGGAGTTATGATTTGGTTTGGTTTGGTTTTTAAATGCAACAGATCCTTGCAAACTGCTTTGAGAACCCTTACAGTGGTAAAGCGCCGAGCAAAACTTGTTACGAAACAATAACGAACAAATAATATTTAAAGAAGCAGCCATCCAGCCTATGCAAGAATTTGCACAGCATGCGAGCTGCTTTTTCGGGGCGCAGCTACGGTGGCCGCTGAGGACCACTCTGGACAAGTCTTGACTCGGCCCGAGGAAAGGCCGGCGCGGCCTCGGCAGCAACCTTCCCTCCAGTTCCTGACAGGGTGAGGGTGGAAGCAGCTCGCTCCGCCTTTTCCCACGAAGCTGCCCCGCTGCCACTGCCTGGAAGCCCGGAGCTCGTCCTGACCCCGCTGCCCTGACCCGGGACGCTTCGCCCTCTGCCGCGTTCCGGAGGCCGGAGCGTGGGAACCAGGCAGAGCCAGAGCCGGACGGGCGCGCCGCGGGGGGAAGGCGGGGCCCGCAGGCTCCCGCGGCGGCTCCGGTTCCCTTCAGACCGCGCGAGCCTCTTGCCGGGCGCAGGACCTGCCTCGGCACCAGCCGGGCGGGAAAGGAGGGAGCTGCCCGTCGCGGCCCGTCTTTCCTCTGTGGAGAGGGTAGGGAGGTCCGGAGAGGAGTCCTGGCTGAGGAACCCGCTTTGCTATTGGCGGGACTTGGCGGAGCTTCCAAACCACCAACCGCGTGCGGGCGGGGGGGGGGGGCAGTGAAGGAATGGTGCGCATAGGAAGGTGAGGGAAACGGCAACAATACCCCTCGCTCCCCCCCCCATCACCTGCCTCAAGTGGACCATGCCCAGAGAAAGGCATTCGCGAACCAATTTAGGGCAGAAGAAGAAGGAAAGTGGTGGCGCGCGGTGTCGGTTGGGCTAGACCGAGGGAGCGGCGCAGGCACCGCTTGAGCAGGCGAAGAAGGGCGGGAGAGGGCCACACCCCGGCGCGCCAGGCGGCGCCAGCCCCTCCCCTCCGCGCCCTAGCGCTGTCCAGGGTCCCCATTTGCCCCGGCTGGCGGCGACGAGACGTCTTTCTCCTCGACGCCTCAGCGAGAGGTGGCCGCGCGCCGCCGACCCGAGCAGCCCCACCGCCGCGCGCTCGCCCCGTTGCCGCCTGCTTTGTGGCGCTCGCCTCCTCCACTCACCCCGTCGCGCTGCTTCTCCCCTTTCGCTTCGCCCGGCGCTCGAGCGGCAGTCGGCGGCTCTTGCTGCTGCTTTTTCGGTGCCTGAGGGGAAAGCGCCGCTCGCCTTCCCAGCTCGACAGCCTCTCCTCGGCGAACTCATGTTGGAAACGTGCGTTTGGACAGCTGGCTTCAGCCGCTTCTTCTGGCCCCTCCCCGGCCTCTCGCTCCAAGCGAGGAGGCGCTTTCTTGGGCGCCCAATCGGAAGAGCCGCCGCGGCAGGAGCGGAGCGGGGGGGGGGCAGAAGAAGCGACACAAAAGGAGGAAAGAGAGCAAGGTGCGGGGGGGGGGGAGAAGAAAGAGCGAGGCACTCCTTAGGTGGCACATTTTAAGACTTCCCATCATCTTGGGTTCTACTGTGTTCAGTCGCCGATTACCGTAAATACAAACACGGATAGGTTCTTGGCTGCCACATAAAGCCTTCCCCCTTATTCTAGAATTGTTGGGAGTTAAACACCTTCACTATTATTATTATTGCATTTCTATCCCATATTTCCTCCAAGGAGCTCAAGGTGGCACCGTCTTTCTCATTTTATCCTTAGAACAACCCTGCAAGGTAGGTCGGGCTGAGAGTGAATGAGTGACTGAACCAAGGTTACACAGTGAGTTTGATGATTAAGCTGCATATGATTTGAACCCTGGTCTCCCTGGTCCAGCACTCAAACCACTACACCACACTGCATCATATGTAGCTTGCCCCAAACAGATAAACATACCTGGATGCCACTGGAAACTCTTCTATTCCACCAGTCTGCGTTCCTCCCGCCCCCAGCATCCACTGCCTTAGGCTATGTAATGAGAAGGCCAGCCCCGTTAATCCATCTCTTCAAGTTATATGGACCTTTCCAACTTGGCACCATGCCAGAAACTTGCTTCTGAGCCAGGAGTGGCTTGCCACAGCACTGTCAAATACTTGCAATAAAGACTATGCTCAGGAGAAGCAGAAGTGGAGATGCTTCTGGGGGCCTACAGATGAACAAGCTCCTGGGTGCTATAGATGAGACTCAAGCTGTCATGAATTGCCTGCAACTATCAGGAGTTCTACCAGGATTGGAGAACCTCAGTCCCAAGATACAAATACAGCCCTCCAGACCTCTCTATATGGCCCTCAAGACTCTCCCCATGGCACACACTTCAAGCTCTGCACCCTCAGTTGTTTTTGACTGGCTGTAATGTGATCATCCCTTTTGCATGGACAGAGGATGGAGAAGTCAGTGTGCATGTGGAAACCTCCGATTTTCAATGGTATGTGCTGAGTAAACTTCAGGTGGCTACCACCCAACATTTTTTCCATGTAAGGATAACCAAACGTAACTAAGGCCTTTGATTGTTACCAAGAAAATCTCTCTTCCTATATAGATAATACCTCTTTTTCCCTTTTCTTTTTAAGAAAAAAAATAGGGCAGCTGCTCATGAAAATGTCAAACTGATTTGTGTAGGATACAGTTTAGGATTCCTTATCCTAAGTGGGGAAATGGGTGCACACACATTAATGTGATAAGATGTAAATATTGAAAATACAAAAATGCAGAGTGCAAACATTATGATACTGATTTATTTTGGTTATTCATATAACTAGAGTTGCAAACGCAAGAAAGAAAGGAAATGCTGTCATTAAAGTGAAAAAATGCATAAGGCTGACAGTGTCTTGAAACTGATCATTCTGTACATCTTTACCAGTATCTGTTTTTCTCCAGTGGAGTTGTATGCATGCAACAAGTTTTGGTTTCCTCTTCTTTGGAAAAGCAGCCCAGTTTTGGCATACCCACACAACAACTCATTATGCTTTGGCTTGTGAATTTTGCAAATTGTTCCTAGCTTTTTATATTGATCCCTGAGCCCTCATTTTGCTCTGGATTTTAGCATGTTCTTTTGTATGTTGTATTTTGTAACTTTATAATGCATTGGGTCTTGGCTCTAGCTGCATATAAATAAACAAACAAATGTAAATATTCAAGAAGATGATCATGATATGCCTCCTTTTTTCTTTTTCTTTTAAAAACATCTGGATCCACTCTTCACTTTATGGGAAAATCCTCTGAGTGTGTATTTAAAAAATCATTCATTGTAAATACATGCACACAAATTGAACACAGATGAAATCCTTCTCATTCAGGAAGCTGAATCATTAATTGGACTAACATTTGACTGGTTGCAGTTTTGAAATTACTCTGCTTTATACAGATGAAAAACCTTATGTTCTTAAGTGGTAATAAATGCCAAAAACATTTTGACATCAAAATTGTATGTCATTATTATTGTTGTTGTTGTTGTTGTTGTTAGAAAATATTTGTTTTGGACTAGATTTTTTCCCCTGCTTTCAAAGTTGAACTCATTTATTTCAATCTGACTCTGTGTTATTTATCACATCTGTAATACACTATAGTTTATAAAATGGTTTATCATTCTTATCTTCACAGCAATCTGTGAAGTAGGTTAGGATGGGAATTATTATTCCGCACCAGTCTGCCACTCTTCTTCATGGCTAAGCAGTAATGAACCACCCTAAGGAAACTTCTAAACAGTTTTGTTGGCTGGCGGTTGCAAAGGAATGAATTGCGGGGAACCAACTGAATCTTAATTGAAACTTAATACAAATAAGAAGGGGTTACTATTGGGTGGAGGAGTTTGTGGTCCAGGAATGGATTCGACCAAGGCCCGTTGAGGCCAGCATTCAGGTCTCACAGTGGCCAACCAGATGCCTATGGAGAAACTGCAAGCATGACCAGCAACTGGTAATCAGAAGCAGACAAGGGGTGTGGGTGGTGCTGTGGTCTAAACCACTGAGCCTCTTGGGCTTGCCAATCAGAAGGTTGGCAATTCGAATCCCCATGACGGTGTGAGCTCCTGTTGCCCTGTCCCTGCTCCTGCTCCTGCCAACCTAGCAGTTCGAAAGCACGCCAATGCAAGTAGATAAATAGGTACCGCTGTGGTGGGAAAGTAAACGGTGTTTCTGTGCACTCTGGCTTCTGTCATGGTTTAGTTGGTTTAGTCCTGCTGGCCACATGACCTGGAAAGCTGTCTGTGGTCAAACGCCGGCTCCCTTGGCCTGAAAAGTGAGATGAGCACCACAACTCCATAGTGAAGTGTGTCCTTTACCTTTACCTTTTACTCAGAAGCAAATGGCAAGGTAGTGCATGAATTCTGTGTTGCTTTTACCAAACACCTGATAGCCAAAATAAAAATAAAAATGCATCCAAACAAGGAGCTTGCATTGCTGGATATCAGATCTAATAGGTACTTGAAACATTTTTATTATTATTTAAACCACCTATTTCAGTAGCCATCACACCATCCCTGCCAATGAATCCCATAGGTAATTATACTTTCTGCAAAGAGCTGCTTCCTTTAGCCTTCCTGAACCTGCTGCCTTATCAATTTAATTGGATGACCCTGATGCAGTTCTCATGTTTTGAGGCAGTGTGCAGATTTTTCTCTATTCATTATTTCAACATAGCAAACGAGCCTACCATTAACAGTTCTTCTTAAACACCAACATTGATTGGAATGGGATTTTTAACACACACACACACACACACACACACACACACGCTGCTTTTGCAATAAACATGCAAAGTTCAAAGATGGATATTTTAGAATGACAATAGGCACAACTCACAACTTTGTTGGGTGGGGGGATAGAAAAAAATGGTGCCTTCCCATCTAAATATTTTGTAGGCACTTCATAGTAAATTGAATTTATGTCATATTTTATTGTCCATTTGTTTTCTAGATGCTTAACAATGAACCATTTTTATGCTGCCTTCCTCCTGTTATTTCTTACTTGTATTATGAAAACTTTTTCTTAATACTGTATCCTTGTACATTTTATTTTAAATCTTTAATCAGCAGATGGTGTTAACAGGAGAGCCTTTAAGGGAAGAGAGTAGAGGATGGTGAGCTAGATTCCCTCTTTACAGTGGTACCTCGGGTTAAGAACTTAATTCGTTCTGGAGGTCCGTTCTTAACCTGAAACTGTTCTTAACCTGAGGTACCACTTTAGCTAATGGGGCCTCCCACTGCTGTCGCACAGTGGCAGCGGCAGCGGCGCAATTTCTGTTCTCATCCTGAATCAAAGTTCTTAACCCGAGGTACTATTTCTGGGTTAGTGGCATCTGTAACCTGAAGCATCTGTAACCTGAAGCGTCTGCAACCCGAGGTACCACTGTACTTCCCAACATCCCATTTTCACGACCTTCCTAATACCACTCCTGCATCTGAGTCGGCTAGGAGGAAACCTGTTACTTCTCAAGGGGCCAGAGCTGTCCTTTGGGAATTATCCAATTGCTGGTGCAATTTACTTCTTTTTACCCTTGTTTTCTCTGGGTTGTTTTTTTTCTTTTTTTAAAAAAAGCTTTTAAATTCACAGTGCTGTAGTTGATTAATAGGCCCACTTAGCAATGTAAACTGTTGGCAAAGACTGTTTCTTAACAACTGCTGCCACCAACAAGTCCTAGGGCAAATCTGGACACCCTAAAACAAACACCGGATGGGGAAAGTGCTTTGAGACTGGACCGCTTTGTTTGACTCAGCCAAAGTTCTGTGTTTCATTTGCTAACCTGGGCATGACGTCCTTTCATACATAATCATGGATGCAATGCAGGGTCCTCGTTAAATAAAATTGCATTATTCTAGAGAGTAAGTAGACAAAAATAGCATGAAAATATAAAAAAATGCAAGATTATGTAGGTGGACGCGTTTCTTCACCACTTAGCTAAGAAAGGAATTAGCAAGCAAAGCTGCTCAGTTTATATTCCTGATCTGAATGTCCTAGGCCATTTTTATAAACATGAAATATTTTTGGCTGCATGTTATCTATGTTTAAGCCCTCCTTTAACATTAGCCCTACCCACAAATTGATTCAGGGCCCGATCTGGGGTAGGGCAGTGGGTCTCTGCATTGGGCCTGTCAGCAGGCTGTGCATAGCCAACATGGCCAATGTAAGTACAGTGATACCTCAGGTTACATACGCTTCAGGTTACATACACTTCAGATTACAGACTCTGCTAACCCAGAAATAGTGCTTCAGGTTAAGAACTTTGCTTCAGGATAAGAACAGAAATCGTGCTCCAGCAGCACAGCGGCAGCGGGAGGCCCCATTAGCTAAAGTGGTGCTTCAGGTTAAGAACAGTTTCAGGTTAAGAACGGACCTCCGGAACGAATTAAGTACTTAACCCGAGGTACCACTGTATAGCTCATTAAAGATACACCTTCTAATTTAGAATGTAATCTTTGGAATACAACACTGTTCACTTATAAGAAGAACTTAGTACTCATTTTTATAAGGGTGATATCTGCAGGCATACTCAGACTGTAAAGGGCAATAGAACAAAAGGAATGTTAAAACTGGGACAATGCTCACTTCTAAAGTGAATTCTCTTGTAATTACATGCAATAACCGTAAAAGGAAAATGACAGCCTTTCTCGCCTAAAGAGACAAAAATAGATGAATCTGTACAAAAATGTGACATTCTGAAAGTCACTTTGGCTTCTTAGTACAAGCAAAATAAATAGATTAAACCAAATTAAAGGTTAAAGTGTTACATCCCTAAAAGCTAGATAATTGAGAGTCTTCGCACTACAGATTTACTTATGCCAATCAAATGCTGGCTGGGTCTCCAACGCGCACCCTACCTAGTACTCGTCACTCATGGTTATATAATAGGCGCTCAAAAGCTTAGGAAACTGCCTTATACTGAGTCAGACCACTGGGTCCATCTAGCTCAATAGTGTTTACTGGCAGTGGCTCTTCAGGATTTCAGATGGAGTTTCTTCTGAGAGCCAGTGTGGTGTAGTGGTTAAGAGCAGTAGACTTGTAATCTGGTGAACCGGGTTCGCGTCCCCGCTGCTCCACATGCAGCTGCTGGGTGACCTTGGGCCAGTCACACTTCTCTGAAGTCTCTCAGCCCCACTCACCTCACAGAGTGTTTGTTGTGGGGGAGGAAGGGAAAGGAGAATGTTAGCTGCTTTGAGACTCCTTAAAGGGAGTGAAAGGAGGGATATCAAATCCAAACTACTACTACTACTACTACTACTACTCCTCTTCTTCTTCTTCTTCTTCTTCTTCTTCTTCTTCTTCCAGCCTAAATTGAACATACTGGGGATTGAAACAGGGACCTTCAGCAGGCAAGGCAGATGCTCTGCCCCTGAGCTATGTTCCTATTTCCTGTTTGCAACAAACGTGTCCAAACCAATAACTGAGGTGCTGAGTCATTTTCAGAGCCAGTTCTACTTCCCTAAGCAGCAGATGCTAAGCAGTGGGCAGCAGACAGAGAAGTGACTTAGAATCTGGTGCAATTCCACACTGGCGTAAGAAGCTATCAGCCTCACTGTCGCTGTACTTCAGGAGCCGTCATTGCTGCTAGAACTGTCCAGGATAGGTTAAATGCTTGTAAATCTGATTAATCATAGCAAAATAGAGATTCTGCAAACAGCGAGAAAGTTCAGCAGACATTGGGGTTTGACTGCTTTTGCTAATATCTAACTAGGAGGTTACGTATGAAATGTGTTGAAGACTTTACATGCATTTGAACCCAGTATGCATTAACCGGATACATTTTCTTATCTATTACAGTGGTGGTTGTTAAAGTGAAGTACGTGTCTGTTTGGAAGCTATTTATGAGGCTCCTGGTTTTGTGTGTTAAAAGTCACCAAAGGGCTGGCTGAGAAGTCTCTGCAGCAGATCAGTTCCTGTGTACACCATAATACTTCTAGATAAACTCAAAACAACTAATGTATACTTTAAAGCAACTTTAAAAATGTAAACAAATTTTTAAAAGGAGCAAATACACAAATAGCAGTGGAAGAAATTGAAAAATAGAATCGCTCATTGATGCAGTAATCAGGAATCCCAAAGCAGCAGCAATGCAGAAAATAAACCAAATAGCTTTAGCCAATCCAAATGCCTTCCAACAAATGTTTTCCACCTGGCACTTGAAAACATAGAGTGTTGAGTTCTACCTTTCTGATGAAAGCATTCCTAAAGTCAGAATTATCACTGAAAAGACCCTTCTCAAGCTTTGCAGGCACTTACCAATCCAGCAGGTGCTTAAGTTCGTATACATGGCACTTCCTTCCTTCTTATCCTTCTTATCCTTGGACAAGCCTATGAAGCAGGTTAGGCTGAAAGAGACAGGCCAAGATCCCCAAGTGCAGACCCTCCTAGTGTCCCTATTTTCCAGGGACAGTTGCAGATTTACAGAAGCCATCCCAGTTTCTGACTGAATCCCGGAATGTCCTGCTTTTCCTTAGGATGTCCCTATTTGCATTGGAGAAATATTGGAGGGTATAGAGTTATGTGACCCCCAAGCCCAGGAGAGAAGGAACTATACAACCTTTAGAAGACATCTGAAGGCAGCCCTGGATAGGGGAATTTTAAAATGTGTAATGTTTTATTAAGTTTTTATATATGTTGGAAGCCACCCAGAGTTGCTGGAGCAAGTCAGTCAGATGGGCAGGGTATTAATATTATTATTATTAATAATAATAGGATGTACCTATTTTCACTGGAGAAATGTTGGAGGGTATGCAAGTGAATTACATGGACAAATGTGGATTTGAACATGGGTGTTCTAAGTCCTAGTCCAGCATCCAAACCACTACACCACACTTTGAGTCTTCATGGGAATATGTGCATTCTTGGAATCTAAGTCACTGTACCTTAGCACAGGCTGAACTCAGTGACTGATCAGAGATGGGGAACTGAAGGCCAAATGCAGCCTCCAAGGCCTCTTGCTGGCCCTTGTGATTCTCCCCAAGCCATATCTCCTCTTCCCAAGGTACAAACCTCCCTGGCCTTGCTTTGCATACTCCTTGAGTGTTCTTTCCTGGCTGCAATGTGTCACTGAACTCTGAAAATACCTCTTGTCTGGATGGTGGCTATAGAGCATGTGTAGAAATTAGCCAGCTGCATAACAGTGAAATTCACATGAGTTGCTCTGCCCGTCTTTGCCTCTGGCCCTGCCTACTTCTGGCATGTGGTTTTTGTAAGCTTGTCCAGAAAGCAACTTGAACTGAAAATGGTTCCCCATTCCTGCTCTGGATTTTTCGGCAAGTAACTATTCTTTATGTTTCCAACATATGGGCAAATAATCTAGCCTAATGTGAAACTAAACATCAGGAAATGAAAATAACCATGGTGACGGAAAACAAAATTATAACACTTTCTAATATATGGCAATCTGTCATGACACATTAAACAGAAATGTCGCATCCTGGAAGATTTAGTCCTGAGAACAGAAGGGAGGCCTTCTAGCTGTCTTCAAGCTCACAGATGGACAAAATTTGGAGGCTAGTGACTCGCCATGGCAACAGAGGAGTTAGCTAGAGGAAGTGGGATAAAGTTGCAGGAAGAAAGATAAGTGCAAGAGAGAGTTTTCTAAACATAAAAATATTTAGGAAATGGAACAAATTGCAAGGGAAGTTGTAACGGCCCCATCACTAGAAGTGGACTCTTTAAAAATAGCTTATTAGATAAACATGTGTCTGAGCTGGTTTTCACAGTGCAAAGACCTGGATGACCTGCTATGGCACTCACTGCTGCGTGTGAAGTTGTGCTTCAGTCATCTGGCCTTTTAGTTACTTAATATGAAATCTAATGCTTCATGTACAAGTGACAGTCACTGGCAGAATCGACATGGACTACCTCCTATAAATCAGAGGTTGAGGCTCTGTGTGCCCCTTCAATATTGCCCAATTCCCTTCAGTCCAGGCAGCATGGTCAGTGGTTGGGAATGATGGACTCTGGAGTCCAGCAACATCTGGTAGGCTAGAGATCCTCCCTAAAAAAAAAAAAAAAAAAAATCCAGTGAAGTGAATGGAGAAAACTTTTGGGGGAATAGCAGGGAGCATAGCTCAGTGGTAGATCACATGTTCTGCATGCAGAAGGTCCCAGGCACAATCTCTAGCATCTCCCATGTCTAGCTGGGAAATACCATAGCCTGAACCTAGAGAGCTGCTTGGCAGACCAGCCTTCCCCAGCTTGGTGCTCTCCAGAAAGTTGCTGGACTGCAACTCACCTCAGCCTCAACCAGCTTGGCCAAAGGGACAATAGGAGTTGTAGTCCAAAATATCTGGAGACACCAGGTTGGAGATAGCTGATGTAGACAGGACTGTGCTAGATAGACCAATGGAAGACTAGTTTCCTGTATTCCATAGAAGTTGTTTTATGCCTGCTTTGACACAGGTGAGTCAGTGCTGTGATCCAGGGTGCTAATTTAGGCTACTCCCTTTATGATTCTCAGAAAGAAAAAGTTGGTTTTTGCTTAACCAATGGAACTTTTGACTCCCCCCCTCATTGAACAGCAAATCCTCCCCTCCCTTTGTTGCCCGCTAAAACACAAACTGCTTTTGAAGCTCCCCTTGCATTCAGAAGTCTTTTGTTACACAGCATAGAGGGGCTGTCATTCACAAAGCACAATTCCAAAGCACCATTGTGAACACAAAAGTAGTCAGATGCTGCTTGAAAACTCAAAATGATGCCTTGTGCCCAAACGCGTCCAGTCTAGGGAATATGAGCCACACAGAGTACCATTGAAATAAATGGGGCAGAGGACACTGGGGATTGCATTCACCATCCTTCTGCTTTTGACTTGGGTGGTGTTATCTATAATCTCGGTGTGATCTCAGCCTGCAGTGAAGTTCTCTTCATGAAACCGAATAACCTAAAACTGAATAGATTCCCCTGCAAATATAAATTTGTTTTCAGCTGTGCTGTTTGAAAGAGTATCTTCAAGCTACTTTTGTGGAGAAATGCCTTTCTTATTATGAGGAAACTTAAGGTGCTATTTGAGTTCCAGCCTATTCCAGTCTCCTCTTATACTCTGCAGATTTATTTATAGACTGTGAACATACATAACCAAACATGGATAAAGCTATTTCTAGAGAGTTTGTGTGTTTACCTGCCCCCTCCCACCATTTTGAAGAAACAGTCTTTCTTCAGGAAGCCTTAGAATCAGATATTACACAGTGTACTGGGAAAGATGGCCCATTTCTTTGAACTCGCAGAAGATATGAATGGCGTATTGACCTCAGCTGTGTGGGATTCCATTTTTATGGACGTACGTTAAATTGTGTCAAAATGGAGTTTGTGTTCTAGTATTAAACTCACTTTTGTAACCACTGGAAGAATACCTAACCACTCTTCAGGGGAGAAAGAACAGCGCAGACATTTTCAAAATTTTGGCATGACTTCTTCAGTGCCCTCATGACTGGAATACCATCGTCAAATTTAGCATCTTCATATTCTCCTATCATAGTCCTATCAGACAGTAAATTCTTCTTAAAGGGTTGGAGAATCTGCATTCCTCCTGGTGATGCTGGATTAAAACTGCCACTTCAGTTGTTATATTTTGCTGTGTTCGCCCCGGCAAGTGTTATATGGAAACGCACTGCTTTTCAGTATGTATTTATTTAGAAGTCTTGAACACCATGTTTCAACTGAACAGTGGTGCAATGGATGGGGAACATGGCAGAGCACAGGTCCAGTACATTTTTCATAGCATGAGGAACAGCACCATCTTCCAGAGCAGTATATGGAAGTGTTATAAGCTTGCCAGTGTCTGTACATGCAAGACCGGACATGGCCATTTTGTTTGACATGGACTATAGCAGGTCCAAGATAATCCAGGACACTTCATGTCTGATCAGGGATGTGAATCTCACCAGCCAAAGACTTGCATACTAACCACTACACCTCCCTTTGTCAGCTTATTATTCCAGATTTACCCTTTCAGCGGGGAGGGGAAACCTTGTTGACAACTATCCATTTGCAACATCTGAACAATCTGTTTGCAGTATTAATGCATTCATTGCCCCCATCTAGAAGCAATCTATGACTGCTTATTGACCATAATCAATTGAGTATTATGCTGTGTGCTGCTGCTGCTGTTGTGTGTAATGGATCAATAGAAATGTCTGCTCCCCCCCCTCCCCATTTTACTTATGGGGATGGTTCTGGGGCAGTCATTCCTACACTTCAAAATTGTCAATTGCATCACTGCAATGGATTGCTTCTCAAGGCATCTTACAACATGTTGTAATAATGTTCCTTCCCAAAAGATTTGCCATCCTTCCGCAGGGCCTGCAAGATGGAGTTGTTCCACCAGGCCTTTGGTCAGGGTTCAGTCTGACTCATTTTCTCTTTGTATAAGAACAAGCACGAAGGAGGTTTCCCAGCCTGCTTATAGGTCCTTATAATATCAATGGAAACAGTTGGTCCTGGTGAATATTAACAGCTTTCCATTTTAACCTGAGGATTGTCATTTGTCCAGTTTTAACTTTAATTTATTTGAATTAATTTTGGGATGCATTTTAATTGATCGATTGCTTGTTTTCATGCATATTGTATTATTTATGTGATGCTTTATATGATTGCTTGTTTTTATGCATTTGTATTATTTATATGATGTTAGCAGCTCTGAACCCGGCTCTGGCCGGGGAGGGCGGGGTACAAATTATTATTATTATTATTATTATTATTATTATTAAGCAACACAGATAACAATCCAGCTTCATTGCTCACCTGGCTCCCTAATGCAGGTGTGAAGTGACAGGGAAGTTGATGCAGCACAGGTGTAGCATCAGGAGTGCGTGGATGGCTCAGCGCTGGCACAGCAACAGAGACAACCCAATAACAACAACCATACCCCACCCATCTAACTGGGTTGCCTCAGCTAAACTGATGCACCCAATGCTGAACCCATTCTGCACTGACCTCCCACCTGCCCTGTCCCTCCTTCTCATTTACCAGCACTGAGCTCCACATTAGGAAACCAATTGAGCAATGCTGCCCCAACATAGTCTGCCCTGTCCTGCCAGCCACTACTGGCTGGGTCCAGACTAAAGGCTCATTGAAATCACTGGGACTTAGATCCTAGCTATATGGCTCCAACCCACTGCTTAAGGAACCAACACACTATATGTGGTGGGGAAAGAAATGGATGCAAACAAGAAATAATGGCAACATATGGATGGAACAGAAGGAAGACAGTTGCCAGGAGTAGAATGAGATGTAATTACTCAAAGTGGGAAAAAGTAAGTGCAGATGCACTCAAAACATTGACAGAAGGCTATAAAAACAGTAAAAGGAAGCTGGCAACATATAGAAGGTCAGTTTCTCACTGCTGCAGCATAAGCTATAATGCAAAGAGTAGCTACTGGCACTATATTATTATTGGTGTATTTTCTAGCATATGCCATCGCCTTCTTTGGAGCCTTGAGGGTTGGTGAGGTAGTATCCAAAGTCCAACCAAATGGGACCTCCTGTGGCCTCCATTTAAATGACATACAATTATCAAAAGGTCGGCGGTTCAAATCCCCGCAACGGGGTGAGCTCCCGTTGCTTGGTCCCTGCTCCTGCCAACCTAGCAGTTCGAAAGCACGTCAAAGTGCAAGTAGATAAATAGGTACTACTTCGGCGGGAAAGTAAACAGTGTTTCCATGCACTGCTCTGGTTCGCCAGAAGCGGCTTAGTCATGCTGGCCACATGACCCAGAAGCTGTACACTGGCTCCCTCGGCCAGTAAAGCAAGATGAGCGCCACAGCCCCAGAGTCATCCACGACTGGACCTAATGGTCAGGGGTCCCTTTACCTTTACCTTTACCTTTACCTTTACCTTTATTTGTGATTGGAGGAGCCATGGTTCCATCAACTACTCAGTCAACTACAAAAGCGTCAAATACAGTGGTACCTTGGTTCTCGAACTTAATCCATTCCAGAAGTCTGTTTGACTTCCAAAATGTTCGAAAACCAAGGCATGGGTTCTGATTGGTTCAGGCACCCCGGAAACAATAGCCAACAGCCGCATTGGACTTTCAGCTTCCGAAAAACGTTCCAAAACCGGAACACTTACTTCCGGGTTTTTGGCGTTTGGGAACCAAGGCATTTGAGTACAAAGGCGTATGAGTACCAAGGTGTTTGAGAACCAAGGTACCACTGTATTTAAAAACACAAACATGAATGATTATAGAGTGTTTATTACTTCACCCATAACATGAATGGAAAGTGTGAGGGGAAAACTTTCTATCTTTTAACCACTATTATTATACATTAAACATAATTTTTAAAGGGTACATGAGAGGCAAGATGGAAGGTAATTGTTCTGAGGTCTGCATTATGAATATAAACTCAGAACAATGGCTCTTCACACACGATCCCCACATCCTTGTATCTTTTTCTTTATCTGGCTAGTTGATAAACCAGTTTAACATTTGAACAAAAATAAAACAAGAGCTATATGAAATATCTTAGGGCTGAGCTACCTCTGCCTTTTTTGTATTGTAATTACATTTCAAACCTAAAAAACAAAGTTACAATTCCCTTTGCCTGTTCAGTTGAGGTCTAAATGCCAGCTGAGCTTTGGTTCCAAATGTTAGCACAGGAATTCACAATGACAAGTGAGCCATCTGAAAATGGCAAAATGCTTATAAGATTTCATTTAGAAGGCAACAAATGCACCACCTGTATAATACATCTTCATTAACTTTGACTGCAGTTCCTTTACATTTATAAATGCCATTAGTAACATGTATAATATCCTTATCATATTTTGTTGTATGAAGGTCACCTTTCTGCAACACTGCATAATCAGCTTGTGTTTAAAAGAACTGGACTGATTCCAACATGTCTTTCTGACCGCTATGCCTGTACTCCAGCTTTCTTCAACTGGTTGTCCTCCAGAAGCTTCAAACTACAATTCGCATCATCCCTAACATTGGCAATACTGGCCGGGGCTGATGGGAGTTGTACTGCATAGCATCTAGAGGGCACCAGATCTAGCAAGGCTGCTGTGTGCTGTTATTTAGATATTTCTATCATGGTGTGTTAATTCTATGCCTCCAGCAGCCATGCGTTGTAAGTATCCCATGGTGAAGGAAATTAAATACTCTCTTTACAGAAACATTTCTACTATTTCATTCACCTGTTTAAGATTTAGAATATCAAGAGTGAGCAGCAGTAAAAAAGATTTCTGGGGCTTAGCAATGCAACATTGTGTTTGAAACACACATGGACATCCTGCACATAGAGAGTGCAAAAGGAAAAACAGAATTATATATTTTTTAAAAACATGCACATTTTTACTCAACCTTTTTTGGAATTCTGATTGTTTACCCTTCTGTTCAGTAAATTTATACTGTCTCTGCTTTTAGTGATTTTATTTTGATGCTTAAAAAAAAACAGATTGTGACATGGTTTTTTTTAATTATTATTTGTAACCAGTCCTGGAACCTTTAGATGAAAGGCAGACAATAAATGTATCTAAGAAATAATACAATAGATAAATAAATTAATATCTGGCTTTGAGGAGATTATGGTCTGCTCCTTTAAAATAGTTTCTTTTTCACTACAGCCCTTCCTCTCCACTTGAGGCTTGGAATTACTGTTCTAGAAAAATGCTATTTTTCTAGAAAAAGAGGTGTGGGAGCTCACAATAAACTTCTGCCTTATTCTCTTAGAATGGTAATGGTGCTCACCTGAGAGGTGCTGGAACTGAGCTCCTGTGAGCTCCAGCTTTAAAAAAGCCCTGGTTGTAAAACTAGCATATTTTTTCAAACCACCACCCCCCAAATAAAAATAAACTGTTTAAGATCAGGAGATGTACCTGTAGGTCAGGAATAGGAAACCTGTGGTCTTTCCAATCTGCTAGACTCCCAACAACCCCAGCCAACAACATCTGGAAGTCTCATGGTTTCTCACCCCTGCTGAAGATGAAAACAGTCAATGCAGGTCTTGAAATAATCTTACATCATGACTGCTGATGAAAACACTTTCTGAAGACACTGGTCTTTCATAGTCTGTCATCAGCTCCAAAACAAGGACTCACCAGCACCATGACATCACATCTTTGCAGGCTTCTCATAATGAAAGAATGTGTTTGCCAAACATCTTTCATTATTTATCCCCTTTCCTTTGTTTAAATAATGAAAGAAAATATTTTCTTTCATAATGCTATAACTCTGGGGCATCCAACAAAGCTGGAAGATTTGGGACAGACAAAAGGAAGCACCTTTTCACACACTACATAGTTAAACTTAACAATTTGCTCCCACAAGAATTCAGGGGTGCCCACTTGAATAAAATATTGCGGGTGGCAGGTAAGCCCTGCCCCATTATTTGAATGGCCATGCCCATCAACTTAGGAGGGGGGCTGAAGTCCCCTTGGCCCCAAGGAGTTTGCTACCAACGTGGACGAATTTTAAAAAGGATTAGAGTCCAGTGGTGTCCAAACTTTTTTTCAAAGAGGGCCACCAGATTTGATGAAGTGAAGGGCCATCCAAAGTTGTTGACCTTTTTTTAGGATTTCACCCTAAAGTTGTTGAGCTTAGGATTTTACTCTAGGAAATGAACTGACCGTATTAGGCTCCCAAAATTGGCTTTGGACATCCCTGGATTAGACAAAATAATGGAGGGTAAGGCTATCAATGGCTACCAGCAACAATATTTGCAGGCTGCCCATGGGTATCTAGTTGGCCAACAGGATCCTGAACTTTGGACTGATCAAAGTTTCTGCTATTATTTCAAAATGTTCAGACCATCACTCTGTAGAGGATTCCACGTGAATCAAGTATCAGCTTCCAAAACTGGCCAGCATTCTAAGAATGTTAACTTATTTAAAGATAATTATGAGAAGTGTTGGTCAGAAGTGAAAAAGGATCTTGAAATATGGTCAAACTTGAAGCTTTCCCTACTTGGTCGAATTGCGGTTATTAAGATGAATGTATTGCCGAGAATGCTGTTTTTATTTCAATCATTGCAAATCATAGACAAGATGGACTGTTTCAAGAAGTGGCAAAGGGATATTTCTAGATTTGTCTGGCAGGGCAAAAAGCCCAGAATAAAATTCAAGATACTTACGGATGCAAAAGATAGAGGGGGGGTTGCCCTGCCGGACCTTAAGTTGTACTATGAATCAGCAGCTTTTTGCTGGTTGAAAGAATGGCTGCTTCTTGAGAACACAGACATCTTGGATTTAGAAGGCTATGATAATGCTTTTGGGTGGCATGCATATCTGTGGTACGGAAAGGAAAAAGTGCATAGGGCTTTTAAAAACCATATTGTCAGAAAAGCATTGTTTAATGTCTGGATTAAATATAAAGACTTTTTGGAGAACAAAACCCCAAGGTGGCTATCACCTATGGAAGCAAAAGCTCTGAAAAAACTTAATATGGAGACTAACTGGCCTAAATATTGGGAAATTTTGGAACAGGAGGGGGATACATTGAAATTGCAGAGTTATGAGAAACTTAAAGATAAGGTGTGGGATTGGTTACACTACTTTCAAGTAAGAGAGGCCTACAACTTGGATAGAAAAACTGGCTTCCAGGTGGAAAAATCAAAATTAGAAACAGAACTGTTAGAACCCAATGCTAAAATACTATCAAGAATGTATAACTTGCTGTTGAAATGGAATACTGAGGATGAAACGGTAAAATCTGCTATGATAAAATGGGCACAAGATGTTGGACATAATATTATGTTTGCTGACTGGGAACAATTGTGGACCACTGGGGTTAAATTTACGGCATGTAATGCCTTAAGAGAGAATATTATGAAAATGATGTACAGGTGGTACATGACCCCAGTCAAGCTTGCAAAAATCTATCATTTGCCCGATAATAAATGTTGGAAATGTAAAGAAACTGAAGGTACATTCTTTCACCTTTGGTGGACGTGCCCAAGGATCAAGGCTTTCTGGGAAATGATTTACAATGAAATGAAAAAGATTGGAAGAAACCAGAGGCCTTTCTCCTGGGCATGGTCGGCCAATTGGTGTCAAAGAAGGATAGAACTTTATTTATGTACGCTACAGCAGCTGCAAGAATACTCATCGCAAAGCATTAGAAGACACAGGACTTACCCACCTTGGAAGAATGGCAGATGCAAGTAATAGACTATATGGAAATGGCAGAAATGACGGGCAGAATCCGAGATCAGGGAGAAGAGTTGTTGGAAGAAGATTGGAAGAAATTTAAAATCTACTTACAAAAATATTGTATAATTTCTGAATGTTGATGACATTGAAATGAAATGAATGGGTTCTAGTAAAAAAGGTAAAATATAAATATGAAAGAAGGGATAGATATTGGAGGGAAATTAGGAACAAACAATATGAGAAGAAAGATAATTAAGGATAAAATTAATAAGAAGGAACTTGCTAATTAATTTTAAATTGGAATACAAGAAAGGGGAGTGTGAGGAAGTCAAGAAAATAGGTTTATGAACGGTTAGAAATTAAAGAGAGGGATTATCTCTTTTTTTAACTTTTTGAATTCTCTTTTAGTGTTTTAATTTTTTCTTTTTTCTTTTTTCATGTGTTAATTGTTTGTTTTATTGTATTCTGATGTGTTGTGTATGTTTATATATTTTGTGTTTTGCTTCATGTAACCTTTTTCTTTGACAAAACTTAATAAAATATCATTAAAAAAAACCTAAAAAAAAAACTGGCCAGCATAAATGAGAGAGTGATACCCAAGCATTTTAATGAATATCTTAGTCACAATGAAGCTTAAGAATAAAAGCATTTATTTCCTTGATAAAATAATTTTTTTAAAAGATTGTGAAAATTATTTGCATTTATTTGCAGTTTTCTTTCTTTCTTTCTTGGTGAGATGGATGATTGCATTTGGTAATTGGACTGAAGAACAAGTGAGGTATGTTACATCACCTATTGTTAATTTCCAAAAGGATATTGTTCAAAGAGAGATAGATGATTTTTATCATGCACAAGGAGTGAAATAAGAGACTAAAATTAACATGAATAAGTTTTTCTGCCCCAAATTTCTAGCTATAGAGAAAGTTACACACCCACAAATGGGCAATTTCTTTTATCGAAGAGTATTATAATTCCCATTTCTGACTGAAATTTGTGTTAATGGGCTTGCCAAAACCTTTTCAGGGGTCAGCAAACTTTTTCAGCAGGGGGCTGGACTATATTTTGAAAAAATAATAATGAATAAATTCCTATGCCCCACAAATAACCCAGAGATAAGGTAAAGGTACCCCTGCCCGTACGGGCCAGTCTTGACAGACTCTAGGGTTGTGCGCTCATCTCACTTTAGAGGCCGGGAGCCAGCGCTGTCCGGAGACACTTCCGGGTCATGTGGCCAGCGTGACGATGCTGCTCTGGCGAACCAGCACCAGAGCAGCACACGGAAATGCCGTTTACCTTCCCGCTATAAAGCGGTACCTATTTATCTACTTGCACTTAAGGTTGCTTTCGAACTGCTAGGTGGGCAGGAGCTGGGACTGAACAACGGGAGCTCACCCCGCCACGGGGATTCAAACCGCCGACCATGCGATTGGCAAGTCCTAGGCGCTGAGGTTTTACCCACAGTGCCACCCGCGTCCCTTAACCCAGAGATACATTTTAAATAAAAGCACACATTCTACTCATGTAGAAACACCAGGCAGGCCCCACAAATACCCCAGAGATGCATTTTAAACAAAAGGACACATTCTACTCATGTAAAAACACACTGATTCCCAGACCGTCCGCAGGCCGGATTGAGGAGGCGATTGGGCCGCATCCGGCCCACCGGCCTTAGGTTGCCTACCCATGACTTTATGATTATAATCAATGCAAAGGGAAATGGAGAAAAAGTCACCAGCTGTGGGTTATCTTGCAGTCAGAAGAGCTTCTTTACCCAAGCACTTGCAACAATGTAAGTACTTGTTGGAGCCCTCACATGCCAATATACACATTTCCCCTCTACACAGATATTAAACACGTGTAGGACATAATCATATGCACATGCTTGCTACTGCAAATTTAAGGTGCAGTCATGAAAAGCTTGTGGGTTCCTTTTTAGAGTTTTCTTTGGAAGATAGAATTTGTGGTTCTCTTTTTAAACAAGACTAAACAAACACTCAACTTTTTCAGTCTTGGTTTGTTTAAATGCACAGTTATGGTTAGAAGAGTAATGCTTTTTTTGGCTTCCTGTACTAAAAGAATATTTGTTAAACTCAAGAGTGATGAATTGTTTATTCGTACTCGCTGTTGCCTTACTTTATTTAACTTAAGCCGATATCTATCTCCCTATCTATTTATTTCTAAGATTATTCCCCCCCACCCATACACACAGGCAGACACCAAAAAGCTAATCACGAGCTGCTAATAGAACTTCCTGGTCAATATTCTCAAATGTGGAAAATACTCATTAATCTTGGAAAGGAAATATTTTGCCTCTGGGTCCCAGTATATGTGCTTGTTATTCTTTTTCTTTTGTAGCACCAACAAGTCTAAAGGTCTATAATTGCATTGTGGAACTTGGCTATCTCTCTTCTAAGATTGTGCAGATGTGGCTTCCCAACTGCTGTTTCTGCTTTTATGTCTTCTGTGCTAATTCAAGTTGGAAATTTGTAGGAAGTACACTTGAGAAAGAATAGGTGTTGTTGCATTTTATTTGTGATGCCCAATGCACTGTAAGGCAGCCCCACTTGGAGCATGGCTTGCTTGCAGTTAAAGATCAAGATAATCTAAGGTGGGTAGGTAGTCTGTAGGCCCTTCACATGCTGATGGACTTGCATCATTCCTGACCATTAGTCATGCTGGCTGGGGCTGACAGAAGATGGAGCCTAGCAACATCTTGAGGGCCACCTAAGAGATGGTAGTTTTTTGTTCTTTATTTATTTAGTTTGTCAGTTGCTCTACCCTGCCCAGGGCACCCCAAAGCGAATTACAACCAAACGAATAGACAATACATCCCACATAGATACATTAAAAAAACCAGAAAAGACAAATACATTAAAAAACATCTCACCCATTTCTAAAAGGCAACCGATAGTTAAAGACTAAATGCCTGGTTATAGAGAAAAGCTTTTGCCTGGTGCCTAAAGATATTGGATGTTGATGTCTCTTGCTATGGCCTCACATGTTCTGGACACAGACTGATGGTTATGTAGTCCTTGGGGATTGAAATTGTTCATTCCACATGTCCCAACTGCATCTCCAGTAGCAAGCATGCCAATTGGGTTTTGCTCACCCATGTTTTGTGGTTGAGATCTGAAAGGTAAAATATTTCAGAGTGTGTATTCAGCAAATTGTGGAAACCAACATCAAAATTTCTAGGCAGTTGTATGCATAGGGAAAAGCAACCCCCTCACTTTAGTTTTTCTCAATTTCTCATTTTTCTAACCTTTAGTTCTGTACCCCACATTTCTGCATCAATCTGCATTTTAAAAAAATCCTCATGAAAAAT
The DNA here is from genome assembly GCF_964252035.2 of Podarcis erhardii. NCBI lineage: Eukaryota > Metazoa > Chordata > Lepidosauria > Squamata > Lacertidae > Podarcis > Podarcis erhardii. The sequence goes on from NC_138512.1 coordinate 39,458,349, forward strand.
CACCAGTATTCTAGTGCAAATTTGTATTATTCCTTTTTTTGTATGAATTTTGCCTGATGCACACATTTTTTCCAAGCAATTTTCCCCAGTATAATGCATTTTAAAATTCTAATTTCATCAATATATGCCATTTTATCCATGTCTTACATTACTATAAACATTTGTGTGCACATTATTTGTTTGGAAACTACATCACAAAATTCAGAGAAGTGTGAGTTTTGTTTCAGTTTGTGTCTTGTTTTCAAAAGTGAAAATTATGTAGGCTTGCATTAAAATATTAACAGAACTGAATTTCCAATTGTGTGTGGCTCTGATGGACGCAGGTGGTTGCAAGCAGCTCTGGTGTGGAAACATCCAGCACCTAGGAATTGAAGTTTCGTTTTCTGTTCTTGGCAATTTAAGAAGTGTGTGACATTTTCTGTTTCTTGTAACAGCTTGCATAGCAGTAGCTACAGTATAAATCGTGCTATTATTCTTTGTGACAGAAGAAAAGCCTAAAGAGCTATATAATATTTTGCTCATTCCCATCTTCTTCTCTAAGCCAGTTCTGGAATGCTTCAAGGAGGTTTAGTCAAAGAAGAAAAATAAGGGGTGTATAAAACTTTGTTGCAGTATAAAGGAAATAAATCAGCTTTTCTATCTGCAGAAACCTGCCTTGTGATGGCAACAGCAGACAGGCAGGAAAGTACTTTAATCTTATGCAAGTCTACTCAGAAGTAAGCCCCACTGAGTTCAGTGGGGCTTGCTCCCAGGCAAGTGTACACAGAATTGTTCCTTAGCACTTTTGCATGATTTATTTGAAGTATTAGGGCACTATAACTCTAAAGTTGTGGAATTTATTTATTTTTTTTGACCTAATGCAATTGCGTTTACTGGCAAAAATGTGAACTGTTGTTTGACTTGTCTTATGTCCTCACATGACATACTGGGGGGGAGGGGTGTTTGCAGTTTATTCCCCTTAGATTGCACTCCAGAAAATCTTTCTTTGTTCTGTGTTTAAAATAGAACACAGCGCACCAGTTTGCAATGTGCCATCAATGTTTTAGTAGCTCCCTCTTGACAGCAATGAGAAGCCCATGAAAAATTGATGGTACAATATGGTCCTTAAGTATGCATAATTAAATAATTTTATTCCATGAATTTCACATTAGTTACCAACCATGTGTCAGCGTCAGTCGACGAGACAAGTGAATGATAGTCATAATAGACGCATTTTGGCAAACTATGATTGTAGCTTGGTGGTCTGAATTACCCTATTTTCAAAACCTGCAGCCCTTAGGGACTTCATCATGCTATGACTAGGGCATAAAGCATGGATAGTAATGTGTTGTTCAACTCCAACTCAGCCCCAACCAGCATGACCAATGAGAAAGGAAGATGGGAGTAGCACTTCAACAACACATTTGCTCCCCCTGGTTTAAAGTATCAATGGCATCAATAATCATTTTTTAAAAATGTATGAAATGTGTAGCTGTTCCAAAACAAACAAACCATTGTATAATACTGTACATAAATAATATATCTGAAAAATAACACATATGCTTTGTAGTGTCTTTCCAAAAACCAAATGTCCCGGGCACAACAGAAGTTGGGTTTCACAAAGAGATATGTTTGGTTTTCTAGACAAAAGTCCATGGTACAAACCACTTATTCCCTCAGTCAAATCTGAAAGAGCCTTTGTTGCATATTAGCTGTCAGAAGGCCAAAACCAGTCTTCAGATTTACGTCTCCCAGTGATGTCAGTATGAAGTCAGGGAATACTGTGCACAAGCATAGATTATTTTATTTTTAAAATCTACCCATATGTTTAGCCCACACAAGGCTCTCAATTTAGTTCTCTTTAATCCAATTTGTTTTTCAGGGTTGCAACATAAAGTTGCATGTAGATGATTTTGCTTATATTAGAAATTAGAAATGTAAGGTTGCTTACTCAGAAGTAATTCCCACTGTGTTCAGTGGGTCTTAATCCCAAATCAGTGTGCTTGAGAACCTTTCTGTGATGGGATGATGAGCTACTTGTGCGTAAAAGTTCAGTCCCTCAGATCTTGGGCATGTTTCTCAAGACTCTGTCTACAGCGGAGCCCCTTAAGCATGACTCCCTTAATCACTGGCAGAATCCGACAGTGGGCGTCTGCGGAATCTACTCCAACATAAAACTTCCTTGACGGAAACGCGTCTTCGGGATTCTCGGCGCGACAGTTTCCGGCGAGGAGTGGGTGTGCCTACAGGAGGTCCTGAGACCTCACCACTGTTTTCGCTAGAAGTCTCCCTGAGCCATCCCTCTGACTCTCTTTCTTTGGGAGCTCCCTCTCTCCCCCTGCTGGTGCCTTCCTTCGCTGCTGAGTCTCTCCTAGCTTCCGAGAGCCCCTCCACCGCCTGCCTTTCTGATGGCAGTTCCCTGACACTTTCCCTGCAGATTATCATGTTCCATGTGTCAGTGCTAGAGGGTGAGGCTAGCTGGACCATGTGATGCAAAGGGTACGGATGCTTTGCATGCCCCCCTATCTGCTCCCATGTTGCTCTACAGAGGAAATATAACACCTGAATAAAGCATCAAGCTGCAGCCCTAGCTCAGCTTATCTGGAAATAAGCCCCACCCACTTACTGCATGAACATACATGGTTAGGCTTGCATAGTTAGCCTGGCTCCAACACAATACAATCTGACATGGAAAAGAAACACAGATGGATTTAAGATGGCATTTCCATAAGGTCACATGCAAAGTGTTTAAAGGTTCACAGTACAGTACATTGAACATCTGTAGAAATATAAACTGCAGGTAGAAGAAAGACAGATGATTTAAATAATTAACAGTAAATAAAAATATAGCACAGTGTTTGTTTATTACTATTTTATGTTAACCATTTGGGCTTTGTGAGTGAAAGGCATTGCAGGCAACCCCTTCACATTCAACCAATCAGGCTTCATTCAGGGGATGTGGGCTTGGCTTTTTCAAGTTCTCTCATTGTTCTCCAATGGAAAAATTGCCCACAAAAGAGCTGAGAATGTTCTGCTCCACCAGTACTTTCAAAAATTTCTTTCCAGCCCCTAGGTTTTCTTTTGTCATTGACAATGTTTTTTTTTTCCCCTGGGTGACTGCTTTGACCAGATCTAGAATGTTAGACCCCAGTAGAATCACAGAATTGTAGAGTTGAAAGGGACTCCCAAGAAAAAGGAGGCACACATCTCTTGCTAGAAAGAAAGATATTTTAAGCCACCATGGCCTTCATCCACTTCAACTCTGAGGAAAGTACTAAATCTGAATTAAAGGTAAAGGGACCCCTGACCATTAGGTCCAGTCATGGCCGACTCTGGGGTTGCGGCGCTCATCTCGCTTTATTGGCCGAACCAGAACAGCGCATGGAAACGCCGTTTACCTTCCCGCTGGAGCGGTACCTATTTATCTACTTGCACTTTGATGTGCTTTTGAACTGCTAGGTTGGCAGGAGCAGGGACTGAGCAACGGGAGCTCACCCTATTGCGGGGATTCAAACCGCCGACCTTCTGACTGGCAAGCCCTAGGCTCTGTGGTTTAACCCACAGTGCCACCCGTGTCCCTTAAATCTGAATAAGATCTATTCAGAAAAGGACCTACAAAGTATTGCGAGAAGTTTGCTTATTGAAGAGCTACCCTGTCTTGCCAAATGCAAGGTGGTTCTTTTAATGAGATTCAGAAGCAATACAAACAGAAGTGAGTGAGAAGGTTAAAGATTTTATTCTAAACAACAAGCAATATATACATTACCAAGCAAGCACTTTGATCTGCCACTTGGAAGCCCTCAAGAAGTGGTGAAGTGACCCCCAGGTAGTTTCAGTTTGCACGGCCCTGCAATCAATCAGTCCATGCATGAGCTTCCCAGAACTCCTGCCCAACACTATCTGATTTATAACTAACTCGCCTGTTACCCTACGTGCCTTGCCCGACTAGCTAGTGTAGATTATTAATTAGCTTGCCCCCTCTTCCAATACAGAAGCTACCCTGCATTATCACTTCCAACAAATTAAAGGATGTGCTCAGCCATCAAAGAGCAGAACAAGGGATAGAGAGGGGAAGTAAACAGAGGCAGGAAAAAATGACCATGCTAGATAAACTCAAAATTACAATTGTCTTCTAGATAAATTGCCCCTACATACCCATGGCCACCCTAACTGAAGGAGCACCATTAGTATTCTTCCTTGCTGGAAATGGTGAAGATTCTATAGATTTAAACAACACCCTGTTATATGTGTGCTGCAAAATTGTAACTCATGAGGCAACAAACCTTGCCAGAAATGTTAATGTATGCTTTTTTGGGGTCTGTTTCATTTTTAAAAGATGCCAGATTATTTAAATAAATGTGTCACATTCTAACAGATTTATCATTTATTAATTTAAATTCAAGGCCACATGGCTTTTGAAATAAATATGAGACATTTGTTGAAAAGGGGGGAAATGTTAATGCATTTTTTTAAAAAAATAAATGTGTTACCTTCTAGCAGATTAGAACCTTTTACTCTACAGTTATGGAATTTATTGATTCACAGTGGTATATCACCACAGAGGGGTCAAATGGGGTGTGGATGTGCTTTAAAAGCACATATGCTTTAAAAGTGCTTTAAATATACTGTGTGGCTGTTACCTCTGATGGATCAGCTCAAAGACAGAAATGATAGGAAGCAGTTTTATTAGATGGCTTCCATTTGGTAATATAAATTACCGTATTTTTCGCTCTATAAGACACACTTTTCCCTCCCAAAAAATAAGGGGAAATGTGTGTGCGTCTTATGGAGTGAATGCAGGCTGCATTGTTTTCGCTGAAGCCAGAACAGCAAGAGGGATTGCTGCGTGGCAATCCCTCTTGCTGTTCTGGCTTCAAGGCTTGCAGAGCAAAGCCTCTTCAACAACATTTGATTCAGAATTTTTGTTTTGTTTTGTTTTCCTCCTCTAAAAACTAGGTGCATCTTATGGTTGGGTGTGTCTTATAGAGTGAAAAATACGGTATCCACCAGCCTGGTTGAACAAATTCATTCTAAGAAATTAACTAAACACAAGTGCCTGCTATATTCCAAATGAGACTATAAGTTCTGCACAGTTTCAGATAGGTGTTTTTTCCCACCCTTACTGAGAGATATGAGGGATTGAATCTGGGAACTTCAGCATGCAATGCAGATGCTCAACTACTGAGCTCCCACCCTCCCTAGTTAACTGTGTTGCCCCTAAAGAAAGGAAATGGTTCCGTCACACAGCACTTTGAAAGTATTCTGTGGGAAAGAAATTTCTACTGAAATGCAAGCCGAGTTCAACAGATGGTAAATTAGATGTTTGGTTTCATCTGTTGAGATTCTGGGTAAATGGTTTTGCTTGCATGGGTTGCATTCCAAGGCTTCAGTGTTTCAAAAATTTCTAGGCTGTGTTTGGGTGGCAACTATCTCAAAACATCAGTTAACTGCATGGATCTCATTTGCTTTAATCCTATATATGCATTATAGGATTAAAACATAGCACTTGTCCAATTAACACCGATTCTGGTGGAGGTTATGTAAAGGCAAGCTGAAGCAACCAAAGGAATATCCTAATTAAAGTCTTAAAGGACGACAGCGTTGACGGCATTAATATATGTCAAATTTTAATGCTCTCTGTCAGCCTTTCCCAACTTTGTGTCCTCCAGAGGTTTTGAATGACAGCTCCCATGAGCTCCAGCCAATCCTCATCACCCAGAGGTGCCCCAGATCATATCTCAGGATCCCATGACCCTCAGCAGCAACTTTTCCAAGGGTTGGGACCTCAGTGGGGAGGAACGAGAGGGAAAACCCTGTGGTGTGAGCAGAATGCTGGATCCAAGCCTCAGATATTATGTCAGGGGTTGTTTCTCAAGAGTTGTTATCCCAAGATAACAGCCCCTGTCTGCCACCAGCTTCCCCTAGAATTTATTACCTGCTCTTTTATTTATTCATGTATTTATTTGCTATCCTGACCTTCTTTCCCAAAGCAGCTCAAGGTGGCAAGCGGAAAAGTTGCAATACTATTAAAAAGAAAAGAAGAAAGTGGAGTCATTGTATGCACTTTTTCTTGTTTGTTTTGTAAAACAAGAAAATCTTTAATAAAAACTGATTTAAAAAGAAGAAAGAAAAGAAAACACCCAAAAAGCATCTTGGATCACTCCCAATAATTCCCCCCAGGATCTAAAAAGCTCTTCATTGATAAAAAGCTTGCAGAAAAGAGACTCACGGACATATTCTTTAGGTAACTCAGACTAAGGACTCAGGTGATGTTAACACAAGACAGCAAAAACTTGAGGGGGAGAATTTAAATGTATTTATGTATGAATTGGAGGGAGGACAAGCAGTCCTGCATTTCATCAATTAAGTGTGTTGATTACAACGTGGCTACATAAATAATAATGAGACTATAACCTTAGAATATGCCCTCACCATCCCTAGCTTGACCAGAATGTGTTTGGCTACTGACATGTGACTGCCACAGTACTGTATAGCTTGTTCTGTGTTTTGAAACCCACAGAAAGAAAATGCCGTTTTTTTAAAAACAAAACCTTTTATTATTTTTCCAATGGACATAAAATTGATTAGGAATTACTAAGCCAGATTTATTAACTTTTCTGCAGTTGGATCGACATTGCCAGTTGGAAATAACTTAATTGTAATGTTTCACTATTTGTTTTTAAAAAGACTGGACAACTGTTATGTGTTTGAGTCACTCCGCCGGACATGTGAAATCATCAAAGCCTGTTTGGAAAGAAATGTGCATCTTTCTCTCTGTGTTTCACGGTCTCAGATATTCACGGAGGGTGAAGCTGTCAATGGCTACAAGCCACAATGGCTATATGCAACCTCTGGGATCAGAAGCAGCTTGCTCCTGAATATCAGTCGCTGGGGGACAGCAGCCAGAGAAGGGTTTTGACCTCATACTCTGGCTTCCCATAAGCATCTGGTTGGCTTCCGTGAGAAACAGGATGTTTGACTAGATGGAGCCTTGGTCTGATTCAGCAGATTCTTCCTATGTACTTATGAATAAAGCAGCATGCCTGTGTCCCATGTGATTAGAGCAACCAATTAAAAACTGATCCAGAAAATGGACAGATCCAACTTGCAAAAAGTCTTAGGGCTATTTCACATGATGGAAACACGATGTCTCCTTCTCCTTAGTGCTTACATTCAAACAATTGACACCAGTAGCACTACATTCCATTGGCATATAATATTTGCTCCAAGGAATAAAAAGAAATCCTGTAGGGAAATAGTCCAGTTTTGTTTGGTACTCTTTTTAAAGACATGTACACCCTTAGACTGGAAAGAGAAAGCACAACATAAAAAACCCAACACCAAATAGAAATAGGAAAAGGATTCATTAAATTTTGTCTATAGTACTTTACTGTTCTGTGGGCAAGAGGAAGGTGGAGCCTTGCTGCTACTTATTACTATTTTGTTGTTGTTATGAGGCTAGGATGCTGTGACATTCCCTGCTGCATTAGTCCTTCCTGCATAATATTAAACATTTGGAGAAGTTTTTGAAAATAACATCAAACTTTTGAAAAGTTTATAGAACAGCATAGGTGTGTGTGTGTGTGTGTGTGTGTGTGTGTGTGTCTGTAATTGTACTATCCATCACCACTGACGTCATGGGTGCTAGCCAACAAGTGCGCCAGCAGCACTCACACCTCTGCATTCCACATGACAGAAGCAGCCACAACAAAATGTATGCTTGGAAAATGCAGTTTCCTTGTGAAAGGCATGCTCTCTGGAGGAAAACCTTGTAAGAGCTACACATTGGTTATATTAAAAATGACACCTGCAAAAACCTTCAGAGATTGCTTTCTATACATCTGGTTTTCGGGGGGGGTGTCTTTTCTCTTCTCTTCTTTTCTGCACATCATATATTTCGCCAGATGTCATATGACAACATTGCTGATATGATCAACCCTCTGCTATGCCTTGTGAACGTCAGCCTTGCCTATAGCCATGCAGCTTATGAAGACTGCCAGCTCCATACTAAGTGACTGCTGTGCCAGAGTGGTGGACCCTTTCCCAAGACCAGGTTGCATGAGGTGAAAGCAGACTTTTCCATGCAATGGAACAAATCAGCTGTACTAATTGATTCTTTTTCTATCCCTCTGGAAGACTAATTGAAGTAGCCAGGCTTGTAATTTGCAGCACTGAAGCTCCGTAGGAGTCCCAAGAGAACGGAAAGTCACCCTCAAAAATGTATCAGTGGCATTCCCTCTGGGACAGATCACTAGACTCTGTATGAATCTCAGTTATAGAGTGCCATCTCTGCATGCCCTTGAAGCTGAGCTGCGAAGGGCAACTGAAATAACTTTTTAATACATCTGCACAGTAACTGTCAATATGTATTTGTATTGTCTCAGCACTGAGCATTCTTGTTAGTTCAGAAGCATCCCATTGTCTGCAAGGAGGATGGCATTCCGCCTTTGGACCTTAACCCCGGGATTTTGTGGCCTAGTTTATGAGCCTCACTACCTCACCACTGTCAATTCTCATTTAAGTTCAAATTGAAAACATGCAGAGCTTTGGGACGTAGCTTAAGTGTGTGAGTGTGTGTGGATTGTGACTTATCCACCCTCTAATGCACTCTCAGTAGTATAGAAAAGAGAACACACTCCCAACAGCAATATCAACAAGTTATGCAGATGTTTTTCTGGACTTTGGGTTGCCTCAGAAAAAAGACCCAAAAGTTTCCATTTCCCATCCACCCCCCCCCCCCAAAGATCTTGGACTGTTTCTGAATTAATCTGAGGTGAGCTTGGGCAAGCTCACCCATTTCTAATATAACTATAGCTAATCACATCCAGAGAGAGAGAGAGAGAGAGGTGGATATATTCCCACAGAGCCAAAGGATATGCCATGTGACCCTAGAGTTTCCACAAATGGAAATAAACCCAGCAGCAGCAGCAAGGGAGACTACATCCATTAATTGGGTTTCAAACTTATGCGGTTAGTGGTTGCCTGTGATCCACCAAATGACAATTAATTAAGCAGCACTCATGGTTTATGGAATATTGCTTATTTGACAGTGATTACCACTTTGAGAGAGCTATCCTGTCTCATTAAAACATGCACTAGCTACATGGCAGACCACAAGGAATAAAGTATAATTTTCCAATCAATATCTCATGAAACAAACAGAAGCTCAGTGAAGATTACTGGAAGATATAAAATGTGAGCCTGGAGCTTCTACCCTCACCTGCTTGCCACCAGGAGAGCTTCACGTCAATACCCTGATTTTAGTTTTAGCAGACTTTCACCAACAGCAAAATGTTAGGGCTCCTGCATACCAAAAAGCAGTTTCAGAAACATCCTCCCTACTTCTTAATAAATGAAAGTGGGGAAAGAGACATTGACATTTGAAGCCTGTGTCTATTTTTAAAATGTGATATGGCAAAATATAATTATTGGACCATGAAGCTCCTATGGTATCTTCTTGTGTCTCTCCACATTCACTAAGTGAAAAGCCAGAACCAATCATTATCACATTCAGAACATGAGTCACTGCTGGCAGCCCCAGTCTCATCTTCCTCTGACTGACTGGGGCCATGACAGGCTCAGCATTCACTGACATCTCGAGTGGATGGGATGCAACCCTGAGCTGTTCTGCTGGTCTTAATGGTGTATGTTTATATGACCACATTCACACCTGGCATTCAAAACACTATGATGCCACTTGGAACAGTCATGGCTTCCCCCAAAGAATCATCCTACGTGTAATTTGTTAAGGAGACAAGAGTTGTTAGGAGATCCCAGAGCTACAATTCCCAGAATGCTTTAACAATTGATCCATTTTCACAGGGAACTCTGGGAATGTTAGCTTTGGGATGGGAATAGGGGTCTTCTAACAACGCTCAGCACCCTTAACAAACTACCCTTCCTGTGATGCTTTGGGGGCAGCCATGACGGTTTAAAGTGGTATCAGAGTCCTTAAAAATGTAGCACATGGTTTACCTGTGGAATTTGATGCCACAAAATGTAGTAGCAGCCAGCAACTTGGATGGTTTTATAACAGGATTAGACTCATTCATGGAGGAGGAAGCCATCAGTGGATGCTAGCCCTGTGGACTATATGTTACCTCCATGACTAGAGACAGCAGGTCTCTGGCAGCAGCCAGAGAGGACTATTGCACTCATGTCTTGTTTTTCTGCTTCCCAGGAGTATCCAGTTACCCACTGTAGGAAACAGAATGGTGGACAAGATCACCCTTTTGTCTGATCTAGTAGGGTTCTTCTTAGGTAAAGGTAAAGGGACCCCAGACCATTAGGTCCAGTCGCGGACGACTCTGAGATCATCTCACTTTACTGGCCGAGGGAGCCGGCACACAGCTTCCAGGTCATGTGGCCAGCATGACTATGCCACTTCTGGCGAACCAGAGCAGCACATGGAAACGCTGTTTACCTTCCCACCAGAGCGGTACCTATCTATCTACTTGCACTTCGTGCTTTCGAACTGCTAGGTTGGCAGGAGCAGGGACCGAGCAATGGGAGCTCACCCCGTTGCGGGGATTCGAACCACCGACCTTCTGATCGGCAAGTCCTAGGCTCTGTGGTTTAACCCACAGCGCCACCTGTGTCTAGGGTTCTTCTTAGGCACTTACATAACGAAGGTTGAGGGCTAGGCTTCACATGTACCAACAGTGTGGTGTTGCTTGTTACACAACTGTGTGCTGCCTGCACCCTATTCTATTTTGTAACATTCTCATTTTGCTTGTGGATATATGGATTCATTGTGACTCATCCCTCCTGCATGGCAAAACTGCCAACTGCAATAATTAGTCTTGAAAACAAATAAATACTGCCTGAACTGAAATTTCAACCTTTATTAAGCACGGGGAGGGGGGAGAAATTTGATTGTCAATACTTCATAACTCAGAGTATATTTCTGCCTCCCTGGGTGGTTTGTATAGTGCCTGAATTAGAACTCCTGGGAAAAACTCAGGAATACATGCATAGATGCAATTGCTGTAATGTTCTCTGACATCAGCACACAATTGCAAGCAAGGGAATGTCAGGCAGGGAAGGCTGGTTCTGTGGGGGGGGGAAATCTTTTTATGATTTTCAATGTTATATATTTCAATAATTTTTCAATAATTTTAACATTTTGAAACTCGACTTCCTTCCCCCTTTTTCTGTGGTTCCTTAAATTTCTTTTTTATATTTTCTGCATATTCCTCATTAACTTAATCATTTATTCATCTACTTTAAATATGTACTCTCATCAAACTACAGGTTATTACAATAATTATGCCAATGTTCTTATCTGTTTACAGTTTGTTTGTAAATATTCAACAAACCATTTCCATTCTTTTATTTAAAAAAGTTTGTTATCTTGATTTCTTATTTTTCGGTTAAGTTTTGCCATTTCTGTATATTCCATATCTGGGGGGCAGGGTGTCTTATCCAGTTTGGAGTCCTTGAGATCAGTAGCCCACTCGAAGTGAAAACTGGAAGAACTGGAGCTTAGACCTAGGTTTCACTCTGCTGACCAGGTAAAGGCAAAAGTCCAGCCAACCAAGAAGCTTTCTGAGGCCAGTCCAAAAATGCCATACTGCCTGTCAGTTGCATGGTGTTAAAATTGCACATCCAGTTTATAATCCTTGCATACTTCCATTAATAAGAGCCCTGCTGGATCAGGCCAAAGCCACATCTCGCCAGCCATGTGCCTCTGGGAAGCCAGCAAATAGGGCATTAGTGGAATAACCCTCTCTCTCATAAGAGTCACTTACACTATGGGAAAACACTTTTTTCCCCCAGCAGACTTCTGGGAGCTGTTCATATTTCTTGTTCTCCTAGGTTTGAGAAGCTTCTGTCTTAAAAAGCTATAGTTTTGGGTGTGACCACATTTCCTAAGAGAGCAGTGAGATACTCAATTCACTTAAGCCAACACTACGCCAGAACTTTGAAACCAAAAGGGTTCCGCTTGAAATACAATTGCTGCCTATTAAGATCAACTGGCACACAAGTCGTGTCCTTGCTCAACCTCATTTGAATCTATGTTGTTTATTGGCATTGTCCATTGTTACGATCTTTAGAGAATGACAGATCAAGCCCATTTAATTGCACAGCTCATTCGGAATTGATTTTTCACACAGAATGTACAAGACCTTTTTATGTAACACTCCCATTTATTGCAATCATTAACTCAACTTGGTTCCAACTGCACATTTATTCTACATGCATCTGAGATAGGAAGTGCAGTTGGCTGAATTACTGAGTTTTACTAGAACAGATCATTTATTATTATTATCTTATAGCTCCCTGGTATTTTTAAATGCATTTTTTATTTTAAAAAAGCAAAAAGCAAACATTACAATCAAATGATCAATACAAACAATAATTCTTTCAAATTATAAAGTAGGTGGCTTACTACCCAGCACTGGTTTGAGAACTGAGACATTCACAGGGAAACCAAAACGCTTGTTTACAAAGCTATTGTACTACCAACTTTACTGTACGCTTGTGAAACATGAACCACTTATGAATGCCATCTCCATTGCCTCAAAAGATTCAATTAAATTCTTGTTCTATGTTATCCTAATTACTCATCAATATACTCAGAATTAGGAAAATTCCACATATCATTCAGTTGATTGTCACTTGATGACCCTCAGTTATAGATGTGAAGCTTCTCTGTTGAAATATATTGTGTGTTTTGGGACAATGGGAGGTGATATGGTAGTTCTCCAGATGGTTTATTGTCTCTGCTGGCTGTATCACACATGCAAATCATTCATTACTTGATGCAGAACTCATCAGGTGATAAACATATGTATGTGAGCTCACCTGTGGTTTTGTTTGGACAGCAGAACCTTGCGCTGTGTGTTTAGCTGGTAACTCAGGTACCCTGTTGTTTTTTCTCTACAAAGGGAAAAGAGTTTCCTTATTTCTTTCTACTTCAGTGCATTGAATCCAGCCAGATTGAATAAACACTGCACACAGACAGCTCATAATAGTAATAATCTTTAAGGTTTATGTGTAAACCAATGGCTAACTCAGAAACTAGACCGGTTCATTCATTTAGAGTCTTTGTTGTTTAGTCGTGTCCAACTCTTCGTGACCCCATGGACCAGAGCAGGCCAGGCACTCCTGTCTTCTTTAGAGTCTTAGAAGGGTCCAAAATCTCTTCACTTTTCATAAAACACTGATTACACATATTTATTTTATTTTATGATCCTCTTGACTTGTGTATTGTGAAAAGAAAAGCACACGTCATTTATGGCTCTCTGCCCGTTGACTATTCTAGGGAAATTATGGACTGAAAATCATGGATATAGCATATGTAAAGCTTAAGGCTATAGGTAATAACTAAATGCTTTCATGGTTACATCTTAGAAGCAAACAAGTACATTAATTACAAATCTTGTGAGATACAGAAGCCAGAATTCTAGCATGGCCACTTCCACTGTTGTTAGGCTGACATCTTCCAATGTGACAAACTTTGGCTTCAGAATTATACCTGTGAGTTGGCACAATTGAACTCAATGAGGCTTGCTTCTGAGTAGACAAGTCTAAGCTATTTCACTGTTAATTTTCATCCATGCCCTGCATAGCTGGAGTATTCATATTGAGACGAATAGCTCTGGGCAATCATATTGCTGAAGGATGAACAGACCATATCTGTTCCATTTTTCTTTAAAGAAAAGGAAAGGGTTTTTTTCCAATATGTTGCACCAACTTTTCATTTAAATCTACTGATGTCACACTGGAATACACCATTGCTATAATATCTTGCCCTACACTTACTTTTCTAAAGCATCCTTATTTCTATTTGCTACTGTTCAATAAGACTATTGAATATGGAAGATGCTGGCTTTTCCATCTGAAGAAAGCCTAGCTCCTTCTCAGGTACTTTCCAAACTGACAACTCTGTAGCTTTCTGGAAACAGAACTAATCATAATACACATGCAATTCACTGTGTTTGAATTACTGTAAAAATTCAAAAAAATGTAAAAATTATGGTGCTGGAGGAGACTCTTGAGAGTCCCATGGACTGCAAGAAGAACAAACCTCTCCATTCTTAAGGAAATCAGCCCTGAGTGCTCACTGGAAGGACAGATCGTGAAGTTGAGGCTCCAATACTTTGGCCACCTCATGAGAAGAGAAGACTCCCTGGAAAAGACCCTGATGTTGGGAAAGATGGAGGGCACAAGGAGAAGGGGACAACAGAGGACAAGATGGCTGGATAATGTTTGTGAAGCTACAAACATGAGCCTGACCAAACTGCGGGAGGCAGTGGAAGACAGGAGTGCCTGGCGTGCTCTGGTCCATGGGGTCACGAAGAGTCGGACACGACTAAACGACTAAACAACAACAACAAAAATTCAACATGTTTATCATAATTTCTCTGTGAACTCTGACTGGGTACAATGCTTGATCTTGAAGCACACTGGTGTGACACCCTGGACTGATGTATGTGGTGGAGAATACACAAGATGGACAGTAAATGCAACGATCCATTTCTCATGACCCTCCTACACAAGCAGGTTGGCCCATTCACCTCAGTGCAAGGGACAACTTCCTTTGCTCAGTTGAGGAAGATCTTGTGAACATGGGAGCTTCATGTTTGCATCCCTTTCTCTACTCTTTGAAGTTGAACTAGATAACCCATGGGGTCCCTTCCAACACTATGATTCTTGCAATAAATTGTTGCCAAGAAAAAGAAGAAGAAGAGTTTGGATTTGATATCCCGCTTTATCACTACCCGAAGGAGTCTCAAAGCGGCTAACATTCTCCTTTCCCTTCCTCCCCCACAACAAACACTCTGTGAGGTGAGTGGGGCTGAGAGACTTCACAGAAGTGTGACTGGCCCAAGGTCACCCAGCAGCTGCATGTGGAGGAGCGGAGACGCGAACCCGGTTCCCCAGATTATGAGACTTCCGCTCTTAACCACTACACCACACTGACTCTCTTATCTGAAAGTCTGATAAGGCAGTGTATTCAAACTAACAACCCCTCATGTACAGATAGTAAAGCTTTTTGAGAACTCTATTCTGTGCAATTCCTGAATGTTTAAATCAGCTCTTGCCTCTCTGTCTCCCATGGAATTTGGATGATTTATTTGGGTGACATCAGTGTGTGATGCCAGCTTGAGCATAAAGACGCTGACATTTTGGGTGAGTCAGCCTTCTGAACCGGGTGCCCACCAAGATGGGGTGGACTTCAACCCCCATCAGCCCCAGTCAGCACTGCCAGCGTTCAAGAAAGATGGCAGTTGTAGGTCAAAACATCTGGAGGGTACCAGGTTGGGAAGGAGCAACATTTTAATCATGCTATCAAATTGTTTGATTTTTACAGAGCAACACTGAAGAGCCAGCTCAATTGGGATTATGATTATTATTATTTTTTTTAAAGGAAGAAATGCCTACGGAACAGTTCTGACAGAAGCTGTGAAAAAGGCAGCGTGGGGCAAGGGGTGTCACACTTTCATGTTGATGCTAGGAATGTTTTTTGGCACTTTGTGGCCGCTTTCTGCATGCCGACGAAGGAGGTTCTTTTCTCTCTCGGTAATCCTTTCTGACATGTGATTCACAACCTTTCATGCAAGAATTTGTCCATATTAGGTCAGCATTATTCAGGAGGATAACAAGCTTCACGCTATCTTTCAATCCAGAGTCTAAAAATGGATTGTGGAGACAAGCCAGCCTTTTTATGACTCAACACTTGCATAAACTCCTTTGGGATGTAAGGGTCACATTATACAGCCAATCACCCATTTTAATTTTCTGTGGCTATATGCAGTTTTTAAAAAATAAAGACAGAGTAGTCACAGACACATATGAGAAATTGGTAGAAGGAAGGAAGGAAGGAAGGAAGGAAGGAAGGAAGGAAGGAGGATTGTACAGAAATCAACTATAGTTTTTGTTGGGAGTATTGAGTCTTCTCTTTAGGCAGAATAATCATAAAGTGGTTATTTTTATTTTAATATGAAATTTATATCCTACCTTTTCTCTCAAAGGAGCCCAGGGTTGAAAAAAGAGACAAATGTTAGGAGACATGCACAGCAATCCTAACAATAGAAAGTTGGTGGAAATTCCTCCAGCACCTGTGACAGCAAAGGATCCAGGAGTATCCCCAAGCTACGAACCTACTCCTTCATAGGGAGTGTAACCCCATCAAGACCAGGCAACCTCCCATTCGTCCAGTCTAGGGAACCACCCAGTAACAGTGCCTCAGTCTTATCTGGATTGAGCTTCAGTTTGTTGGCTCTCAACCAGCCTGTGCTGGTCCGGGGGGGGAGGTTACCGTGGGGCGAGGTCCAGGACCTGAGTTGAGGGTTGGCAGACAGTCCTCCTCGGGCGAAGCAGGGTCCACAGAGGGAAGCCGGGCAAGGACAGGAACTCTGGGGAAAACAGGACTGGATGCTGGCCGAAACAGCTTATCAACGACGTTGCTCCCGCAACCTGGGACCGGGCTGACTGGCCTTTATCTGTTCTGAGGCCATGCGCGGTCCCGGCCCCCAGGAGACCCGCCTCTCCTGGCCTTAAGCCGAGCACTCCTCCTGGGAGAAACCAGTTCCCTTCGCCTCTCTGCCCTGAGCCTCTGCAGTTCAGGAGAGGCTGAAGGGTTACTGGGCCCAGGGGGAGACTCACTTGTAGGCACTGAGTCCTCAACCACCTCTGGAGCCAGAGTGGATTCACCTGGTTCCTGCTCCTGAGGATCCGGCACAGGTGCAGGCGCTTCAGAATCAAGGCCCTGCCCCAGTTCAGCCGGCCCTGGAGGCGGGGACTCCTGTGCAGGCTGGGATTCCTCCGGTTCAGTCTCTGAATCGGATTCCCAGGCCATCACACAGCCCATTACCAAGCCAAGACAACAGTCTAGCACAGGGCTCAGCAAACTTTTTCAGCAGGGAGCTGGTCCACTGTCCCTCAGACCTTGGGGGGGGCTCGACTATATTTTGGAGGAAAAAATGAACAAATTCCTATGCCCCACAAATAACCCAGAGATGCATTTTAAATAAAAGGACGCATTCTACTCATGTAAAAACACTCTGATTCCCGGACCATCCATGGGCCGGATTTAGAAGGCGATTGGGCTGGATCTGGCCCCTGGGCCTTAGTTTGCCTACCCATGGTCTAGCACATCCACTGCCCACCTGCAGATGTAAAGGAGAAGTAGAGCTGTGTGTCATCAGCATATTGCTGACATGACAACATACTCCAAAACTCCAGATGACCCCACTCAGCAGTTTCATGTAGATGTTAGACAGCATAGGGGATGGAGTCAAACCCTGAGGAACCCAACAGTGAAAGCTCCATGGCACCAAAGAACAGCCCCCAAGCATCTCTCTTAAGAAAGGATGAAACCACCAACATAAATTATGCCATTTTATATAGACACACACGTACATATGTAGTAAACAATGCTGATGTACAGCTATGGAAAGATGAGAAGATGCCACATACCCCAAAATGACTATCTAATGAATAAACATGTTTTATGCAAACATTACTGCTCAAATTTCCATGCATGATCCACAAAGATCTATGGGAACAACTCACTGTAAAGTTCTCCTGTGCGCACCTCATTATGAGGAATTGTTTTCATTTCCCTGCTTAATTTACAAGACTGGTAGACTATGTACCCTATTTATAATTTCAGTCTAAGCCTTGCACACTAATAGATGGATTGTGTAATGGGGGGAAATCCTTAAGCATTAGTTAACTGGTTTTCTTTTAATTTTATTGATTACCTATAATTCTTGCATTATCACAAAAGAGCATGAGACTGTCATTGTGCCACCTCCTATGGTTTCGTAAGGCTCTGCATTATTCTCTTTTATCTGTCCCCCTTTAACTAAAGAGGATTAAAATGACATTTTAATCTTTCCACTTTTCAGGAGTTTCTCTAAACCTCTAATTTGATTTCCCCCACTTGAATTCTGTCTTTACAAACTAGTGTTACTTAGGCTTTAAGGAAAAATGAAGCATACAGATTAATCTATTATTCATATACTCCCCTTTCTCCAAGGAACTAAAAGTAACATCCAAATAAGCCTTCTAAGTAAGTTGCACAGAGACCTGGTGTGTTGCCCAATACTATTTAAGGAGGAATTAGAACCTGGATTTCACACACCATCCAAACCCCTTATAAAAATCTAGGGAATGCCTACCCTAGTTACAGATGCTTGATGGATTGCATTTATAGTCCACCTCTTTCCCCATGGAGCTCAAGGTCGCATACATGGTTCTCTCCCATCTCATTAGTCTCCACAACAACCCTGTGAGGTAGGTTAGGCTGCAAGAGACCATGTGTCAGGCTTCAGGGACTCGGCTCCCCCCCGCCCCCTTTGGCAGTAGATAAGTGGAACAAAGAGAAAGGAGTCTCTTACCATTTAGAAATTTAAATAATCACAGCAAGAGAACAAAGAATCCATTCCTAGGAATGAAGGTGTTCCCTATTAAGGGACTCTTCCTCCCTCGTCACCCACGTCACTCCCACATCTTGCAACCTGGTCTGCTCTGCTTGAACTTGACCTGAGCAGATGGACTTTTTCCCCACTTCTTCTCTTCCTACCTGCTCCCCACCCAGTACTTCCCATCTTCTGCCTTCTGAACTATGTCCCTCTACAAATCACTGTTCCAAATCTATACTGTCCTCCTGCTCCTGGGAAGATTCAGGATCTTGATCAGGAGTAGGGGGTGTTGGGCAATAACGCCGAGGCCTGGTGCCTCCCCCCAACTGCAGCATCGCCCAGGAGTCATCACTCTGGTCTCCCATCACGCTGATATGGCCCATATCCAGGGACATGAGCACACAACAAGCAGAGTTCAAAAGAAAAGCTCAACTTTGAGGAGTAACATCTAATCCTAACTTATTGCAAATTAAATCAAATGTACTAGAACAAAGAAAACATGGCTCCTCTCTCTGTCTTTCTTCCTTGGGGAGAGAGCTGCAAAAGCAAAAGCTATACAGAGCGGAAACAGCGTATCTCTCTTTCCCCCCACAAGACTCTGATAATCAGTGCTGGAATGTAAACAGACATGTGACATGTAACAATCCCACACACATCTGCATCATGGGAGGAATGGAATCAAAGTCACCCAGTGAGCATTACTGCTGAGTGGGGAGTTGAACCCTGGCCTTCCAGATCCTAGTCTGACACTCCAACTACTATTGCATGCTGGCTTTGTGAAAGAGAAAAACTCATACTCAGTGGTAAACTATGCAATAAAACTTATGGTGCAAACCCATGGCAGGGCTATGCCAAGAGGCACATGCTTGATTCTTACCAGCTAGGGCACTGGGGGAGAGAAGAGGTTTAATATCAGAAGCCCAGAAGGGCATGTGTGCCCCTGAGTGCGTCCTTTTACTTTCTTGTACATAAGCTAAAATGAGCTGCTAACTCTTATGGGGAAATATGAAACATTGCAGAGGGGGGCAGACAGAGTAGCGTTGGGGCAGCAACAGAGCCTGAGGAATACTGATGACAGGAAGGAGCCAAGGGTTGAAAAGTGGGCTGGTGCCAGAGTGGAGGAGAGAAAAAGGAATGCTGAAGCAGGGAAACGAGAGGAGAGCCAGGAAAACACCATTTCCTGCTGGGTTGGGCCAGCCTGAGACATTTTGCTGCCTGAGGCAAAGGGCAAGATGACACCATTTCCCCTTACATGTACAGAAGACAATGGGATTGCTTGCTAAGAATGGGGGCATGGGTGCCAACTTGGATAAAGTATTGTGTGGGCCCAGGTAAGCCCAACCTCACATAATCGATCACACGATGCAGTGTAGGCACACCATTTGAATGGAATGCCCATCAACTTTGTGAGGGCCCGGCCCCCTCAAATATTTTATTATGGGGGATGAAGCGCACCTAGCCCCTAGGAGTTGGTTCCTATGAATGGAGGCTTCACAAGCATCAAGACCATGGCTACAGGAGACTATGCCAAATTACCGGTAATTCCGATGCACCCCTAGTAGATGGTTAGGAGTTCAACTAAACATTCTTCGCTCAGTGATGCTGGCATGCAACGCATTTCATTTTTTGCATAATTGGTTACTGCAATGACATTGGGATGTTTTATTGCCTAGTTTTATGATGGCATTCGTGATTTATGAATCTTGCCATGACCCCAAGTCTAGACAAATAAACATGTTACTTGACATAGCTTGAGCTACAGGCTGCTTCACAGTTTGGCTCAGGTTAACAACAGGTGCTTTGGCAATAATCAAAAAGTAAGGTCATTTCATGTGTTTGTTTTACTCTTTTAAATGCATTCCCTTCAGTGTCTTCTAGTAGACAATGCATATCTAAAATTAAGCATTTCTAGCCTCCTGATAGTCCAATCTATAAATTTCTACAAATACATTTTTTTCTCTAGGAAAAAGCAAATTAGTATTTAGGCCATATTTTTAATTAAAAGTTATCCAGTACTCTACATAATTAGAAACAAGAGTATGGGGGGGGGGTTCCTGACAGCCATTCTTTATCAGCCTTTCCCAGGCCTGATTACTTAGCACTTACCTCAGTGAAATGATGTGCTATGAATGAAAATAGTTTCATTTAACAGAATCTGCTTTCACAGGGTAGCTTTTAGAATGACAGGACGATGGAGCTAGTTCAAGTGCCCAATATTTCAAACAGAACAACAACAGCAAACCCCTACAGACCACCATATAGGTTAAAACAGGCTTTCTCAATATTGGCCCTCCAGATGTTTTGAGACTACAATTCCCATCATCCCTGACCACTGGTCCTGCTAGCTAGGGATCATGGCAGTTGTAGGCCAAAAACATCTGGCAGGCCGAGGTTGAGGAAGCCTGGGTTAAAAGCTTAGGGCAGAGATGGGGAATCTGTGGCATTCCAGGTGATATTTATTTATTGCATTTCTATCCACCTTTTTTTTTCCTCCAAAGAGCTCCAAGGCAGCATGCATGGTTCGTAAGTAAGCTATTTTCCTAGACTCAGCTAGGTCACACAACCTCACCTTGGAAGGAAGGAACGTTTCTTTGCTTCTTCTTTTTCTCTCTCTCTTTCCCACCATGTAACCAACTAGGAAGGACATCTGGGGAGATCGCTCCAAGCCCAGGCAGCTGCATGGCTTTAGCAAAGCCATATTTGTATTTCTACATAAATAATTCAGGAACTCTTCGACTGCCATGTGAAACACCCTGCAGAACTAGAGGAGGGCTCACAAGAGTTTGGATACATAGAAAGATGACCAAACTGCCAGAGTGATCAGGTGTAACAATTTAGGTGTAACAATTTATTAAGCAAAGGTCTGACAGCTTCCTGCTTGCCCCTGCTCACAATATTCCATGGGATGGACCCCACAACAAGGAGATAGCTTCTCCATATCAAAATAAAGATACACACAATCTTTATAGACCCAGGAAGGCTATATGACATGGGAACACATGAGCTTTGGAGAGTTTGTAAGTAAAAACCCATTTTAACTTACCAAACTGTGTGGTCTTTTCTATGCTAAAGAGGAAGAAATGGGAAGCTTGGGAAAGAAACATCAATGGGGATAGTCATACCTCGGGTTGAAGTAGCTTTGGGATGAATATTTTCGGGTCCGCTCCGCGGCGACCCAGAAGTAACAGAGTGCGGACGTGGGTTGTGTTTGCTTCAGGATGCGAACAGGGCTCTGGAACCAATCCCATTCACATCCAGAGGTACTACTCTATATACATACAGGGAAATAAAAATGTAGCACAACTGGCAAGTTATAACTTATGCAGAGTTCTGTTTGCAGAAGAGTAATGGCTGTTGTCACCGTTTGACAACCTGACTGGAATGTTGCCCAGAATCCTACCAAGTCCTCACCTGACAATGGGATACAAGTTGGATTAGAAAAATCCAAGGGCGTGGCTGTGTTGCTGTGTTACAGCAAGTAAGAGATCTGCGGTACCTTAAAGACTACTAGAGAGCCAATGTAGTGATTAGATCCTTAGACTAAGGCAGGGAAGGCTTGGGTTGAAATCCCCACTTAGCCTTGAACTTCACTGGGAGGTCTTGGACAAGTTGCTATCTTTCAACAGGGATGCTGTGAGGATCAAACAAAGGTTTTATGCCCCACTACACCTTCCCTCTTATGGTCTAAAGGGGATGTAAATTTTTCTCCACCCTTATTTTATCCTCACAGCAATTCTCATGGGATGGATCTTTGCATACCATAGACAACAAGACTAATTACATGTTGGTTCTTTGAGATTATGTATGAATTCTGTTCCAAAGATTGCTCATTTGTACATATTACTGATAGTCAGAAATGTTTTGTTTACACTGCATATTGTAGATCTTTTCTTTCCAGGCATGTGCCATGGAAAGCATTCATTTCAGGAAAAAATATTGGTGATAATAGTGAAGAGTGAGGTTGGGGGAAGGCGGGCGACATGTGGTGTTGCTATTTTCATTATACCTTAATACTATGGCACTGATGGATTGAAGAAACCAATTTAGCCCTGTATAAATGATTATCACAAATAATAAATGGTCTGAATGAAATGGCAAAAAGGAAACTTGATCGTAACATAACAGATTACCATCAGATGGGCTGCTGAATCAATCACTCTTCATACTTGGTGATGTACTTGGCAAACCCAAGGCTGTGTAATAAATTACACATTTGGTTTGCCAGGAGGATTTGGCAGCAGATAACCACCAAGCAGTTAAAAAAAAAAAAGCAATGATAATTTAATAGCAGCTTATTTGACAACATGTATGTTGGCTATAAAAATGAAGATTAATCGTCAGGCCTTTTTCTTTTCCAGGGAATGCAGTTTTACTGCTGTTTACATTGCACAAAGGCAATCTCTCCTTGGCAAGCGTGCAAAACTTGAGATGGCTCACCAGTTGATACATGGCTTCTTTATACATCCAGCAAAAGAAGGATCACTCTTACTATTAGCTAGAACTTGCACAAAATTCCTAAGCAGCTCGTATCAGGTTGCCAATAAATAGAAAAATAAACATCCATTATTCTTAAGGTATTTTTATTTAAAGAATACTTTCTAATTGCCAGAACCACTTATTGGCTTTACAGGCACGCTTCCAAATAGTTCAAAGGTGCAGAAAAAGCAGATATGGGTGTATTCAGATATTTACACACAGAGAGAGTGAGAGAGGGAGGGAGAGAGAGTTTTACATCTGATGTTGCTCAGGAATTCTAAGAAACCAAAAGAGCAGTGCCATTTTTAAATCAGTGGTTAAAATCTGCAGTTTTCAAAGATTCAGTTCTCCACCTTGCTTCAAAATGATATCCAATTTGTATCCAAACATAGATGGAAACCTGCTCCTTGATCTTAGGAACCATCGCGCAAATGTCAGTTACGATACCTTAAGAGATATCAAAATCTATAGCAAACAACTTTCTAAAATATATGGTAGATATTACAGTATATATAATAAACCATATATAGATTGGGTCTGCACTGAAGTAGGTAATTTCAGAAAAATTCAGAGCTTGTCCGCACCAAAATGGGATCTTTCCAAAGTGTTCTGAACTGAAGCAGGGAAACTCCAAAGTATTTGGGGGCATTTCAGAGACTTAGACACTGGGGGAAAAACATTGTGGACAGTTTGTCTGCCAAAAGTGAATCTCTTTATTCAGATTTGCCTTATCAAGAAAATGTCAAGGTAGGGAGAGGGGAAGGAAGAGATATTTTGTGACTGACAGGGCTAAGCTTTAATCAGTTGTAATGATTTCACCAGGGTTCTCCAGTCACATTGCTTGAGGGGAGGGACACTGAAATAATGTAAAATCTTGTTCTTGTCTATTCTGTGTTCTTTGCTCTTTCTGCTTTGGTTCAGAGTCCTTGCTGATGGATTAGGGCAACATCATCAAGAGCCATGATCCAAACCAATGACAGGGTGTGGGGAGAATCACATATCCAGATGAACCTTTGCTTACTATTTCTGCTGCATCTGCTCTCACTCTTATAAACAGAAAAGTAGCTATAGCAGGATTTAGATGCAGGGTTGCCATCAAGCAATTTGATGCTCCAAATTCATTGGGACCTGATCAAGCCACAGGGATGATAATTGCACTGCATTCACTTCTCAAGTTCCTATAATTGAAACCAGCCTCTAAATAGTTTGTGGGGGTATTAGGTAGCTGCCATTTCAGCCTGTATGATGCTAGCTGATACATCAGTTGGAAGCCTTTACCTTTCCAAAGGCTAAAGCATTTCTGAAGCAATTAGTGGTTTTTAGCAGTTGACAAAGCTTCTTACAAGCCTAATAGCAATTGCTCCCTGGGTGTTCAACCTTTTCAATGAGTATTCAGTACCCCCGTGTAATTCAGGGTGTTGAGAGAGGACATGGGAAATCCAGGATCAAGCCTACTTTCAATCATGGAGCTCACAGGGTGGTCTCAAGAAAGTCAATAGCTCGCTCACATTAACATACCTGGAAATTTAATTTTATTTCTGGTGAAAGTGAATGAGAAAAAACTTGTATTTTGAATCAATTATTACTGTTATTATATTTCTTACCCACCCTACACCATAACGTCCCAGGGCAAGTTGCAACAACTTAAAAATACAGGGTGGAATTTAATATCATGCTAAGGAGGTTGTTCCATCAGCATGCAACTTCTGCTCGCCAGACAGAATAGTCCCTCCCGCACACCGTGCTGTTTTGTGGTTCTTCTGACCCTTCTGAGGAGGGTGCAGGGGCAGGCAGGAAGGAGAAAGGAAGTCCCATTGCACTAGGGATAATCCTTGCACTGGTTTCCACTAGCACAACAACTTAGTTGAGCCCACAGTATTTAAATCCACTAAAGCAAATTATAGCCAAGAGAATAGGATGGGAACTAAATCTCTCTCTCTCTCTTTCAGTCAAAGGTTAGGATAAAGATATTTATCTGCAACAACCTGATACAATGAAGGTGCAGGAATGCCACAGTTTAGGGTTTGCCTAAACTGCATTTAAAGAATGCCCCATTTTAGGCTGTCAATCCCTCCTGCCCACGGCTGCCGCTGAATTTCTGAGGATGATGGAACCGAACGGTGTTGCTCACAAAAATTGTGAGAAATAGGAAGAAGGACAAAAATGTATTTCTTTTCCCAATTCTCCTGTTCTCCCTCACCACACAAAGACATGTCCCCGCTGTCTCCCTCCACATTATGAAATTGATGCACCTATGTTTAAATCTCCATCTCCTACCTGCAGCCTAGGCATGTTGAAACAGTACTGGCAATGAAGAAATTCCATCGAACATTGGTGTGAAGAGGCCCTGTGTGTATGCAGGGAAAGCATGGGGCGGCGGGGGGGGGACATTGTAAAAACACTTCTTCTGTTTTTTTCAATGATCTTTTACTGCAGAATTTAGACTCTGCACAGATATTGGTAACATAACTGGCTTATTAACAGGGTTTAGTACAGTTTCCTACCAGGGCTGTTAACATAGAAGAAGGAGGAGAAGGAGAGTTTGGGTTTGATATCCCACTTTATCACTACCCTAAGGAGTCTCAAAGCGGCTAACATTCTCCTTTCCCTTCCTCCCCACAACAAACACTCTGTGAGGTGAGTGAAGCTGAGAGACTTCAATGAAGTGTGACTAGCCCAAGGTCACCCAGCAGCTGCATGTGAAGGAGCGGGGAATCGAACCCAGTTCACCAGATTACGGGTCCACCACTCTTAATCACTACACCACACTGGCTCTCTGGTGAGGGGGCTTCTGTAAGGAAGAGTGAGGCTGGGGTGCACTTAAGGGGGAAATGCACAGAGAATTACCTATGTCTGAATACAGCCCACCCACTTTGCAAACTGGTAGCTGGTTGCTGGCAGTGTCTTTGGTCATATGTACATAATCATCCTTCCATTTTTTTTCAGACTGAACCACCCATATCAAGAGTGCCTCTAGTGTTGCAAACACAGCCATTAGCTCATGCAGCTAGCTGACCCTCTCAGCCAGCCACAACATGCTCTTTCGGCCCCAGACACACTGGCGAGATGTCTGGAAGCTGTGGCTGGATGGTTACGTGGGAGCCAGTTGAAGTTAAATCCTTCAAAGACAGAGGTCCTCTGGCTGGGGCGGGACGATATGGGATTGAGGGGGCAACTCCCATCTCTTGCGGGGGTGCAATTAGTGCCAGCACTGTCCGTTAAGAGTTTGGGTGTAATCTTCGATACCTCCCTCTCTATGGAGGCACAGATTACAGCTATAACAAAGGCGGCATTTTTTCATCTCCGCCAAGCTAAGCAGTTGGCCCCTTATCTCTCTCGCCCTGACCTAGCCACTGTGATCCATGCGACGGTCACCTCCAGACTGGATTATTGTAACTCGCTCTACGTGGGGCTGCCCTTGAGACTGACCCAGAAACTCCAGCGGGTGCAGAATGCCGCGGCGAGACTCCTTATGGGGTCTTCGCTGCGAGATCACATTCATCCGGTACTATACCAGCTGCACTGGCTGGTACAGGATCAGCTGCACTGGAGTACAGGATCAGGTTTAAGGTGCTGGTTTTAACCTTTAAAGCCCTATACGGCCTAGGACCCTCATACCTATGGGACCGCCTCTCCTGGTATGCCCCACAGAGAAACCTACGGTCTTCAAATAATAACATCCTCAAGGTCCCAGGCCTCAGAGAGGTTAGGCTGGCCTCAACTAGAGCCAGGGCCTTCTCGGCTGCGGCTCCAATCTGGTGGAACGCTCTGTCACAAGAGACTAGGGCCCTGCGGGACCTGACATCTTTCCGCAGGGCCTGCAAGACAGAGTTGTTCCACCAGGCCTTTGGTCAGGGCGCAGCGTGACTCCCTCCTCTGGCAACTTGCACAGAATTTTGCTTAATCGGTTGCCATTAATTTGATTTTAATTAATTTTTATAATGAAATATTTTTAGAATGTGTGATTATTTGATTGTTTGATTATTTGGTTGTTGTTAGCCGCCCTGAGCCCGGCTTCGGCTGGGGAGGGCGGGATATAAATAAAATTTATTATTATTATTATTATTATTATTATTATTATTATTATTATTATCTTTCAGCAGCACCATATTAGCTATCACTTTAGGCATTGGGGGTGCAGTTGCTGCAGAGTAGGAAATAGCAACCCCACATCTCCACACCCCTGACCCCTCCTTGCTTGCTTGGATCAGTTTGTGCATTCCAGCTTGTGGGACCTTAAATAATGACCTTTTATTCAGGTCCAGAAGAGTCCTCTGTTTAAACTTCCCATTTAGGAGCACAGATGGCAGTTCCTTATATCTGCTGTCTGCCTCTCTCTTGACAACTGTAATGGAAAAGAGGAGAGTGTTGTATATATTAGTGTTTGGTGCTGATGCCAAAAACACATTTTGGAATTCTGATTAAACATATCCAGATAAAATGCTTGACCACAGCAAATGGACGATGTTCAGAAAGATAAAAATGACTCTGGACACTATGTCTTCTCTTCATAGGACCCTTCTCCATAGCACAGCAGGATGTAGGTCTATTGTTTATTATTAGTCTAGATTGGCTCTAAGGAGAAGAACACTAAAACACAGGATTCACTGTCATGTGAAGCACGCTTAACACATTAGTAAACTAAGGATCCTACAAGAAATTCCCAAAATTGGGTTTCTTAAAAGTGTCAGCATCGCCCTTGAGCCAGTGCCACTAACTGGACTCATCCACTTCAACCCCGACTGGGCTAGGCGAGCTGGGTAGCACTTCCAGAGACCACCTTCTGCACAAGAACAGGTCAAAGTGCTGTGGACTCACAGCTTAGAGTTGTGAGCACCGGATTCACTTCCACAAGAAGACAGTCGTCGCACAGCAGAGTATAGCAGAGTCTAGCAGAGCATAAATGACTTGGAGAGCAGCTCTGTAGAATATCTTCTTTATTCTATCTACAACTATTATACCCAACTATATACAGAGCTAAATAGGTCTAAGTATAAATGAATGTTGCACTGCACTGAGTGTCTGCAGCTGCTCTTAGCAGCAACCTTATCTATACACACGATCTCTAACACTCAGTCTCTCTCTCTCTGACATACTGACTGACTGACTCTTTGATGTGGTGCTGGAGTAGAATAAGTAGAGAGCAGAACACCGCCCCCTCCTCTCTGGAGAATCAGCAGAGACATCAGGAGATTCTTGGATATGGGAGGGGTGAAATCTCTTCAGAAATTACAGGCTGTACTGCGGCCAAATGACAGATATGCCTGGGCTGGCCCTGGTTACATTGCTTTGAAAGGAAGCAGATCAAGGCCCTCTTAGGATTGCTGAATCAGGTCCAGGACTGAATCGGAGGTGCATTGCACAGCCCCAGTGGGCAGTGTGTTGCATAAGCACTTGCACAACAGTTCTGTATTTCATGCGTCTTGGTCCATGATTGGGTGACGGAACACAAGAGGCGTGATCTACAGCGAACTTACCTGCTAGATAGTAAGTTGTCACTGTGAAGTAGGCACCTATTGCATGCACCCCCACCCCACAATATTCACCCCTATTATTATACAGGGAGCTGTCTTTGAAAACTTTGCTAGTTAAACACACATGCACACAGAAACACATAGAATTGCTAGGTTACTCACTGAGACAGGCAGCTGGGAGCATATCTCTCCAGAACATAATGAGAGTTGATCAGACCAGAGGCTTATCTAGTGCCTTTATTTTCCTTCAGAAACCAAGAGATGCCTGCTTAGGGCTGCCATACGTCTGGTTTTCCCCTGACATTACTGGGATTTCAAAGGTGGAAGTGACGTCCGGGGGGGATTTCTGGAAAGTGGTGGTTTGTCCTGGGTCTTCAGCAAGTAAATCGAAGGACGACAAGTCTGCGCATGCGCGAGTTGCTTTTCGCCGCTTCTGCGCATTACTTCATTTTGAGCGTCTGCGCATGTGCGAGCAGTGAAACCCAGAAGTAACGCGCTCTGTTACATCTGGACGGCACCAGGTTGGTGAAGGCTTGTCTCTAAAACATGGAGGAGGCTGCAGGGAAGTTAAGAAGAATCTGGTGGCATCACACCTTCAGGGCTAACAGATTTGTTGCAGCATACTAGGGTGTGTGTGTTTGCTGTAACAGACTAACATGGTCATCCCTCTGGGATTTGCCATAGTAAAGTTGGTACTTCTTAATGGTACATTCTGCTGGCTGGAGCTGATGGGAGTTTTAGTCCAAAACGCCTTCAGGGCACCAGGTTGGCTAAGAATGAGTTACAGGAAAGCCTTGTTTTCAATACTTCTTCATATATTTGCACTGTGTGTGTGTGTGTGTGTGTGTGTGTACAGAGAAACACTGGTTTGTTTTTTAATACTTATTAAAGCTCCAAAGAGTCATTTTGTTTCTGTGTTTGGCCTGAGGTGCTTTAATCTAATTCTTAAACAAACACCATAAAAAGAATATGAGATGAAACTGGTACACTGAGTTCCCGTGGGCTAAAACATATGACAGGATATTAGTCAAAATGCACCAGCAAAGACCAATTAACACATATTAAAGCCACTTTATTACTCTTGAATTGTTCTAACCAATAATAGGAACTAATTGACACAGGAGAACGGATAATTGGGAGCATTGCAGGTGATGTCATAAAGGCTTCACTCCAGAGCACAACACATAAACAAGAGCATGCTCTTATTTTAGATCTGCATCCAAAATAGCTGCTGTCTGCAAGCTCTGTATACAAATTAAAAATGTGGATTAGAATTGTTGCTCTACGCATAGCAAAAACATCCACTTCTTACTGTTCTTATCCATTCTGATGCTCCATCCACAGGCCTGGGGTCAATAAGCACCAGGGTCAGGCAAATGCTGGGGCTGCAATCTGGTTTCTGTTTATCTCAAAACTTTCTAATTAACCTTGCAATGGAAAACAGCGGCTGTAGCTACAGCCACCAGCCACCATCTTTCCCCCAGAATGCCTCTAGCTTCCTGATGTAGCAGGGCTCAGGGCTGTAGAGGGAAAGGAACATGCTAGATGACTGTAGCCTTGGCTAGTGCTTAGCTCCCTAGCACACCTGCCATGCTAGCAAGTAAAAAAATGAACTTCTGCTTTCTGCCACCAGGTAAGCATACTGGGAGATGACCCGGGTGCCAGGGATGGGAACTAAATTGTGGGGGAGGGGAGAATTGAAGGTCCCTTGCCCAGTGCAACCTCAAACCTGCCACTGGCTCTACAGATGATTCAAAGGGAGAATGTAATGTCCCAAATTTCCCATGCAGAAACTTTGGAATTGGATTGAAGAGCGTCTTTGGTGCCACAACATGCTGTGATAATGGCTGCAAGATCTTCTCCCATTGAGATCATAGGCACCATAGAAGTCATTTGTACCACAGCCCTAGACTAGATGGTAGAAAGTGTACCCACAGGGGTATATGTGCCGCTTTTATATGCATTGATTACAGAGAGGCCTTAAGAAAGGTCCCTTGCATCTCTGGGTGAAACTGTGAAAGGCACTTGTCCGAAGCCCTGGAGAGCCACTGCCAAACAGTGAATAGTAGACAATACTGAGCTGGGTCAATCAGCAGTCTGACTGAATATAAGACCGCTTTCTACTTTTGAAGAGAAGGAATTAGCTGTTGTGCCAGGTAGCCCCATCCCTTAGTGACATGTGCACCAGGCACACACACACCCACACAGAGTCAACAGCCATATATTGGACAGCTGCATGAAGGGATCCTATGCATGTACAGATGTATTCGAGTAGGGCTCATCCACACAAGCAGGAATCCTGGGCCAGTCACGGATGAGGCTTCTATGCAGGTATATAAGCACAGAGGTATATATATATATATATGTGGTTCCTTTACATGGCTGCTGAACTTATAGCTGATGGGGAAGTGACTAGTTTATACAGTGTATGTGTGGGCCCTTACAATATGTGAGGGACTTTGAGTGAAATCCCAACTCCCCAATAAGACATATGTATACATTCCAGTTCTTTGCATTTATAAAAAGGTTTTTTTTAAAAAAAACACAACAACAAGAAGGGATGGATACAATTGGTTTTAACAGCTGGGACTCATTAAATAGTAGCCTTTCAGCCCTCCAGATTTACACTGGATCTGATTTTTGTATGCATTGGAAAACTTCTTCGTGCAGCCTAATAGCTGGGAAGCTGTCTTCTTCCTCTGACAGAGTTTAAACAATTATTTTCTAAGATGAATTTACATGAAGCCACAAAGCAGTAAAAAAAAATCTGCAAATTACATCCACATTTAGAAAGTGCACATTTTCTTCATGCTGAGGAGATAACATCTTTTAAACTTTCCTGCCAGCTAATCTTGTTACTAAATGTCAAAACAAAACCTTTTTCTGCAATATTTTATTCCCTAGTTGCTTCATCTAATATTAGGCAATGCTAAAAAAAATTAATCAAGCAACGACATTCTCAGTCTAGGTGCAGGTTCTGGCCAGCTGAGGTTCCTGTTCTTCCTATTTCTTCCTTCATTCCCAAGGTGGGTAAAAAGTCCTTGAAAAAATTGGTCTAATCTTTTCAAAACAACTGCTAATCTCTGTCAAAATTGCTACAGGTGTTTTGCACTGTCAAGAATTAGGTCCCTCATCTGCACTGTATATTTAAAGCAGTATCATACCACTTTAAACAGTCATAGGTTCCCCCAAAGCAACGTGGGGATTGTAGTTTGTTAAAGGTGCTGAGAGTTGTTAGAATGGATACCTCAATTTCTCTCATACGGCTGCAATTCCCTGTGTTCCCTGGTGGTTAAACTACTCTGGAAATTGTAGCTCTGTGAGGGGGGGTCTCCTGGCAAGTCTCAGTACCCTTAACAAACTACACTTGTCAGGATTCCTTGGGTGAAAAAGCCATGAATGTTAAAAGGGGTGTGAGGATGCCTTGAATGCTAAGTACAGGTGAGGCCACAGTATTAATATTCACTCACGTACTAGTTGTGTGGTGCAGCATCATGCATGGAGTGGCACTAAAGAAGTTACACATGGATGTGAAGAGGGCCTCTGCATACCAATATAACTTAAAGGCAGATCTAAGTAAAGGTAAAGGACCCTTGGACGGTTAAGTTCAGTCAAAGGTGACTATGGAGTAGTGGCGCTCATCTCACTTTCAGGCTGAGGGAGCTGGCGTTTGTCCAGGTCATGTGGCCAGCAGGACTAAACTGTTTCTGGTGCAATGAAACACTGTGACAGAAGCCAGAGCACACGGAAATGCTGTTTACCTTTTCGCCACAGTGGTGCCTATTTATCTACTTGTGCTGGTGTGCTTTCGAACTGCTAAGTTGGCAGAAGCTGGGACAGAGCAACAGGAGCTCACCCCATCTTGGAGCTCACCCCATCACAGAGATTCGAACCGCCAAACTTCTGATCGGCAAGCCTAAGAGGCTCAGCGGTTTAGACTACAGCACCACCCACATCCCTTGAAGGCAGATCTAATCCACCTTCACTCACCCAGCAACAGATTTACCCAGAGAGTGTGAGATGCTCAATTAGGAATGTCTTGTCATTAAATCACCCACTTATGAGAGCCCAGAAAGTTTTTGTCAGGGATGTGGAGCCTGTTAGAGCCCCAGATTTGTCCAGGCTACAACTCCCATCATCCGTGGGCATTGGCCATGCTGGCTGGGGCTGGTGGAAGTTGACATCCTATGACCTCCCTGGTCCATGCCAAGCCATTTTATGTATGCAGCTAAAGTAACTTCTGCCTTCAGATGCTCAGGCTTGAACATTGAGTACTGTGAGCACAAGCTGGCTTAAAAGTCCTTGTTGCACTGCAGTGCTAATCAGAATATTTCAAAACTGGAAACAAACAGTGATTTCATTTCCTAGAAGTGTAAATGATCTGCCCCAATTATGGAAACAAATCTCTTAACGGAGCAAAAGATGTGGGGGGAGGGGATAGTTGCTTGTCCTGTTCTCCTGGGGAAGTCACAAGCAGGGCAAAACTTCTTTTCCAGAAGAGATGACACTTGTTTACATTTTCGTATGGAAGAATCCAGCCAGTCGGCAAGTTTATTTTTAGTGAGTATAAACTTGACTACTTGCCTCTTCTCTCTAAAGCTGAAGCTTGAACATAAAAATGATTAAACACCAAGGCCAGCACTGTCTGATCTTCCAACAAGGGAGGCAAGCTTTATGAATTCTAATAAACATTCTTTGAATGGGGAAACCTGAAGAATCCTTTCATATATTTTGGTTGGTTGAATTCACCAGCATATCATGGATCTGGCAACATCCCAGTGACCTTAAGAAAACAAAAACTAAGGACATAATAATTCAAAATATCAGCTCTGGGATAGATGTAGAGGTGTTTAGTTCCCACAGAATGGTAACACTAGCAAAGGAAGAAATCATCGTAAAAAAATGAGACTGCGTTTTGCCTTTGGCTTTCTGACAACTGCAGAGGTTATTATTGCACAAACTTTTGCTCTGCTTTTAAAGAAGGACGTATAAGGGCTGCCTCGAGTGTGAACTGGCTGCAAATGGTGCTAATGGTTCTAAATAAAGTTAGAGAATTAGTAGCTCCCCCCCACACACACACATTGGCCATTACAAGGATTCCTGGAATGATGCACCCTTCTCTCCCATAAACTCTTTTAAGCCTTTCTGCATACTTCAGAAGATGTGTGTGCTCCGAGCTCATTGCAGGAAAGCCCTGATATGCAGCCGGTACTGCTAAATCTCATCCTCATATAAAGGCAGGGGGGATTAGTCTTTCTCTGGGAGAATAGGTGCCAGGAGAATAAACTAGCTATTTGAAACGTCTGCATTTTTTTTATGGACAAACACTTCAGCACCGACTCTGCACACTGTAAATGACTTACAGTAGGGTGGAGGAACCTGTTGCCCTGTAGATAATGGCCTACAGCCCTCATCATTTCTTACTCTTGGCCATGCAGGCTGGGACTGATGGGAGCTGGGGTTCAACAATATCTGGAGGACCATAGGTTCCTCACCTCTGATGCACACCAAGCAAGGGGTGGGGTCATGATTCTAGAATAATAATAACAACAATAATAATAATTTATTATTTATACCCTGCCCATCTGGCTGGGCTTCCCCAGCCACTCTGGGCGGCTTCCAAAAAAAATATTAAAATACTGTAATACATCAAACATTAAAAGCTTCCCTAAACAGGGTTGCCTTCAGATGTCTTCTAAAAGTCTGGTAGTTGTTGTTCTCTTTGACATCTGGTGGGAGGGAGTTCCACAGGGAAGGCGCCACTACCAAGAAGGCCCTCTGCCTGGTTCCCTGTAACTTGGCTTCTCAGAGCGAAGGAACCGCCAGAAGGCCCTCGGAGCTGGACCTCAGTGTCCAGGCAGAACGATGGGGGTGGAGACGCTCCTTCAGATAAACTGGACCGAGGCTGAGAATAGCAGAGCAGGGGAAAGGAAACAATTGATTTACTCCTCTTCAGACTTTTTGTTTTGTATTGTGCAGCAGCTTAGCACCACCAAATGACCAAGGGCTTGAAACAAAGTTCCCAGGATGACACAAGGCAATGTGCTCATCTTTAGAGGCATGTTAGATGTGTGACCACACGCTCCATAGTCCTTGGGATGCGGGTGATGTTGTGGTCCAAACTACTGAGCCTCTTGGGCTTGCCGATCAGAAGGTTGGCGGTTCGAATCCCCGCATGCGATGGGGTGAGCTCCCGTTGCTCAGTCCCAACTCCTGCCAACCTAGCAGTTCAAAAGCACACTAGTGCAAGTAGATAAACAGGTACTGCTGTGGCAGGAAGATAAATGGTGTTTCCGTGCACTGCTCTGGTTCTCCAGAAGCAGCTTAGTCGTGCTGGCAACATGACCCAGAAAGCTGTCTGTGGACAAACTGCGGCTCCCTCGGACTGAAAGCAGAGGTGAGCGCCACACCCCATAGTTGCCTTTGACTGAAATTAACAATCCAGGGATCCTTTACCTTTTACCTTCCCCCCCCCCAATAGTTCTTCTATGCTCTACTACCACAAAACCCAAAGACTTAGCTTCTTTGCTTATGCTTTTCTCTCCCCCCCCCCTTTTATTAAAAACACACACATTCTCCTTAATTTTCTACAGGGCAAAAGCTCAAATCAAAGACAGCCATGAACAATGGATAATTAAACTGGGCTGTGAGCATTCATTTGGAAATTAAGTCCCAATCAATGCAACTTCAAGCTAACACATGTTGCATTTCACCTGCTACACTTCATTATTTTATCAGGAACTAAATTTAAACAGATCGCCATAGTGGAAGATATTGCATTATGAAAGCTTTCCAACAAGCTGGCAGGCTAGGCTGAACTGCTCGTTCCACGTATTTTATTTGTCCAGCCCCACAAATGATGTTGATGTAGTGCCTGTGTTTGCAAATTACAGGGCCACTGTGGTTGCAGGAAGCATGCCAAGAATTCATTAGACTTCTCTTTGACATATTGGCCTTGACATGCCAGGGGTTCTATGTGCCCTGGGCCCAAATGTGATACTGAAAGGGAAATTACAAGCTTGTGATATATTCTGAGATGAGGCAGGTTATGACCGGTGAGTGCATCTAATGCATTAACTTTTGAAAATGCACAGAAACCAATGTGACATATTCTCTTCCCCTCTGGATTTTATGTAATGTTGGTTAAAAGCTACAATAACCCTTTCCTTTCCCCCCCCAAAGATGTGCTTTGATAAAGCACTTCACATGGAAATAAACATTTCACAAATCTAAACCTGCCTACGAAAGAGGCATTATAAAGAGAAATAAATATTAGGTGTGTTCTTCCTCTGATGTTTTATCTTTATCATTTACATAAAGGCTAGATAGAAACCATCATAACTATGAATGTAAAATACTTAATGGAGTCAATAGGATTAATCCAGAGCAAGTTAGTTATGTGTAAGGTAAAGGTAAAGGTACCCCTGCCCGTACGGGACAGTCGTGTCCAACTCTGGGGTTGTGCGTCCATCTCACTTAAGAGGCCGGGGGCCAGCGCTGTCCAGAGGCACTTCCGGGTCACGTGGCCAGTGTGACGAAGCTGCTTTGGCGAGCCAGCACCAGCACAGCACACGGAAATGCCGTTTACCTTCCCGCTATAAAGCGGTACCTATTTATCTACTTGCACTTAGGGGTGCTTTCGAACTGCTAGGTGGGGAGGAGCTGGGACCAAAAGATGGGAGCTCACCCCGCCGCGGGGGTTCGAACCGCCAAACATACGATCAGCAAGTCCTAGGCACTGAGGTTTTAACCACATCGCCACCCGCGTCCCTAGTTATGTGTAGATCCTATCAAAACAAATGTGAAAAATTAGTCGTGATGACTAACTTCAGCCTTAACCCAATTACAGTAGCCATGAAACCAGTATTCACCTTTTGTAGCTATTAACTTGTATTTTATTGATATTTATTTATTTATTTATTTGTTTGTTTGTTTGTTTGTTTGTTTGTTTGTTCGTTCGTTCGTACATACATACATACATACCCCACCCACCTGGCTGGGTTTCCCCAGCCACTCTGGGTGGCTCCCATCATCATATTAAAAATACAATAAAACATCAAACATTAAAAACTTCCCTAAACAGGGCTGTCAGTAGTTGGTTATTTCCTTGACATCTGATGGGAGGGCATTCCACAGGGCAGGCACCACTACCAAGAAGGCCTTCTGCCTGGTTCCCTGTAACCTCATTTGCCAATAGCTCTGTGGACCTATGGGACATCATTATCATCACCGCAACCACCATCATTTCTTCATACTTAGCATTAAGGTATATGACAGTTTACAGAGTAATAGTAACAAACAAAAATAGCTCAACTATTATCTCTCTGACCCTAATTTTTCAGGGGTGGGTAATCCTCAGCTGAGGTGCAAATTTTTCTGTGCCCTCAAGAGCCCACTGGTTTTGATGTTATCAAGAAAAAGAAAAAGGATTAAATAAACACAGAGCTGAGGTGGGCAGTATGGTTAATCGTTTCTGTCCAATCCACCACATTGGCAAATTGCAAAAAGATGACCCATGCAGTGAGGAGAGAATCTGTAAAAATCAGCTGAGGAAGGGGACTGTGTGTGGGTGTCCTGGTGGTCACACCCACTTTTGGCCACACCCATTACTGGCATGTGGGCCTCTGAGGTTTGGACAGGCTTCCTCAACTTCGGCCCTCCAGATGTCTATGGCCTACAGATGTCTATGGCCCTAGCTAGCAGGACCAGTGGTCAGGGATGATGGGAATTATAGTTTCAAAACATCTGGAGGGCCGAGGTTGAGGAAGCCTGGGTTTGGATA
This sequence comes from Podarcis erhardii, assembly GCF_964252035.2. NCBI lineage: Eukaryota > Metazoa > Chordata > Lepidosauria > Squamata > Lacertidae > Podarcis > Podarcis erhardii. The sequence continues at coordinate 39,495,437 of NC_138512.1, forward strand.
AGGATAAATTCCCTGCCTATGCCAATCCCCTGCCCTCAGGAATTTTAAAGTACAGTATGCCAAAAAGGAGTAGAGGGAGTGGGGATCTGTGCTCAGATTTCATAATGACCTGATATAGAGACTCAAAGGTTAGGCTAATGGTTCTTAAATGTCATGTGCTGTACTGAGGAGGTGGTGTCACCTATTGAAGTGTCCCTTTTCCTCTTTCTGCCCAGCTGAGGTCCAATTTGTTTGTAGCTGGTGATGTACTCTAGAACAGATAAGCGGTGCTTAGTTACTACACCGTTGGGAACAATAGGTTCTGATGGGGAGCAAGAGCTAGGTTTTCATGGATAAAGGAGAACATGACTGGATGTAGAGCAGACAGACTGAAAGTTCCTGAGGATGTGAAGGATAAAGCTAGGGTTTGCAAGGGGCTCATGAATGGAATCAGTCTTATTCACTGGACACTGAAGTAGATGGGACAGCATCTAAGAAATGCGCCCACAACACAAGTTTTGGTTTGGGGAAACCACATTGTTGATTATTGAGTCAATGTGCAGAGTTTAGCAAAATAAGCAGCTGAGGTAAAGGAAGAAATCGGACTCAAGTATCCTTCTAGCATGTTTTCCATACATTCTGAGCCTCCTCTCAAGCTGAGAAACGAATATATTTTAATAATTTGGCTAGAGCTCTGATGCTGTGCATTATGGAATCAAAACATTTCCTGATGGCATTGTAGGTTGAAGTCAAAGATTTTTAGCATGACAATATGCACAACTACATGAAAAGGAATTGTTTTTGTTATTTAAATTTCTCCTACCTTTGGCTCTCGCTGCAGAGTGCTGCTATGTTAAAAGGCATTGTGCATGCTTTAATTACGTGTGTGTGGTTTGAAAGGAATAGAAATAATGATCTTTGAGTGCAGGCTTCGTAAGACCTACCTTACCTACCAACTGGTTTTGCTTTGTACGAAGATGTATTTTTGCATCAGCTCCAGAGGGGGGAAAGCAGAAAGGAAGATAGCATTAAGCTCCAAGAAGTATAAGGCCAATAGATAGGACTGGTGCACACTGCCATAGCTGATTCTGTCCTAGATTAAGACATTACCACGTCTGCAGAAGTAAACCTGGTCATTGCTTGACAAATAAATCAAGACTTTAGAGAGCAAAATCTGAGACTATGTCAATGTTGAGAGTTGGACAGTGGCAGACCTATGGGTCTCAAATTTCAGTGACACCCTGTGAGATGCCAAAATTCAGCATCCTCCCGCCTCTCGCTCCATTTCTTCCACAGATAATTGGTGCAGTATGAATCAGGACCCAAGCAAGTGGGTCCAGTCATACCTCATGCTGCGTATGCTTCATGATACGTTTTTTTTTCAGGTTGTGTTCCATGGCGACCCAGAAGTACCAGAAAGGGTTACTTCCAGGTTTCTCCTCTCGTGCATGTACAGATGTGCAAAATGATGTCATGCGCATGCGCAGAAGCGATGAATAGCGACCTGTGCATGCGCAGATGCACAGATGCTGGTTGTGTTCTTTTCAGGTTGCGAACGGGCCTCTGGAACGGATCCCGTTCGCAACCAGAGGTACCGCTGTATATGGGCTTTCAGTCTTTGCTGCCACCCCATGCCTGCATTCCCAAACTGGACTATAACCCTGCTGTTTACGTTGGGGGGGGGGCTCCCACTGAAATTATTGATGAGGGCTTCCCCCCTCCCATAGAAATAACAAGTGTGTAGGGCTTGATGTAGATCAAGACTGCAGTGAGAGGCAAAGTGAGAGGCTCATCTACTCCCCATGGCAGGGTGAGGTCCTGCACCAGCTGCCTGTGAAAGAGAAAATACTGCATGACACAATTGTTAACCCTCGCGGTGACAAATCGGCAGTATTTCTAAATCACCTGCACACTAACAGGATAGCAACAGATGAAAGAAACAAACAGGTCAATAAATGCCCAATCCTTAGCATTTGGGACCATGAAAAGGAACATACCTAAGAATATCCAAAGTAAATCAAAATTCCTTAGATGTCGTAGCTCATGTCCTTCATTCACACTGACAGGGAAAATCTTTCTATATAGATATACTCCATATATGGTATTGTAACATTTCACCTATAAAGCTAATGATGCCCTCTGTAGCTACTAATCTCATTGCAAAAAAGAAAAGAGAAATACTCCTGGCAATTTCCATTGGAGCCTTTTTCATTTTAGTTAAATTACAGTGACACTGTCTTTAATAGTAGTAAATCAAATAAAGAGAAGTTCCCTCGCTGTGAATAATATAATTCATAATATTTTCTGCCACCACAGCATCACCGGACACTTCTCATAATAATTCAGCCCCTGTAGTACACTTTCAGAAGCTCAAATAATTTGCGTTATAAAACATTCTCTGCTCGCTGCTTTGTTGACATTTCCAATGACTTCTGTAGGCAAGGGATTAAGAACACAGAAAGCGTAGTTATTTATGCAGTTTGATAGGATTATTTCTGTCAAATTACAGTTTTCCCATTCTGTTTCAGAACGGTGAATGCTGACTTCCTGCAGAGCTATTCCACAGAGCTAATGCTACTGGCCTCAATGAATTGGACCAAAATGTTCCTTACCTCCACCTGATTATGTGATGGCAGTAGGTATAAAGCCTATGATATAAAAAAGACAACTATAGCTATGAAGTCCAGATATGTTTTACTTGTTATATCAAGCACTTGTCCTGATTTGTTTCCACAAAGTTTTCAGGTAGGTAATAATACAGTATTCACTGTCCATTAGAATTCATTCTTGTTTGTTTACAGGGAGGTTATACAATGTTGAATCAAACATCGTTTCCTAACCTTCCAATGCGTTTCTCCATCATTTCTCCTTGCCAGAAAAAGTAAATTTGAGGGAGAAAGTGCTGCACAAGAGGGGAAAATCCACTTTAATTGCACAACCTGAATTTGCTGTTATGTGCTTGAATCTCACCACTCAAAATAAGAAGCCTGGAAGCGACTTCTTGTCTAGACCTACGCAGGCATGATTTGTATTTTAATTGTTCCTTTTGGGTTGAACATTTAAATATGTCAATAGTGAAAATGAATTCTGTTTTATAGAAGAAGAAGAAGAAGAAGAAGAAGCAGCAGCAGCAGCAGCAGCAGCAGCAGCTCCTTAAATCATTTCAAAGAAATAATAACCTTCCACCGACCAAACAATGAGGCATTTTAATAAGCAAGAAAATGCATTTAATTCTTTCCGAGCTCATTGTCAAACCATCAAGTCAGGCAAAAGATGGGGGAGAATTATTTGCATTCACATCAAGCCAAAGGCCTGTCTGAGAAAAGTCAGTCTATATTTTTCTCAAATGTGCAGCTATCAAAGCTTTTCTCTTTCTTTTCTTTCTTTCTTTTTTTAAAAAATCAGGTCATAATCAGCAAATCATTATTAATGTATTAGTTGGCAGAGGAGGGAAGAGGAAAATTAGATCTATTCTAGAATAACCGTATTTTAAAAATTCAAATGAAAGTAAATGGGAATTGTGCTACAGTTAGCCTGAAGCAGTACTTCAATGTTCTAATCAGGTACGGTGATAAAAGAAATTTTATTTTCGAAATGGCATAGATAGGACTTCCTCATCACATTATTTTGGAGGGTTTTTCTAATTGTATCATTACAATGAAATAGCCTTGCTAAAAAGTCAGCCGCTTCAGAGATAGTGGTGTGTGCAACATGTGTCTAGAAATGCATGGAGGTGGAAGAGCTGTCATGTTAGCCCCAGTTGATACATGAAGATATGCATTTGTATTCATATCAAGAGAAGGAGGTGTACATCTGCTGTCAGGAACACACTCAGCAGAGAGGACTCTCCAGAGAAAGAGGAATTGGCTGCACCTGAGTCACCAAGAAGTAGGAGGCGGAGCAAGTGATTAGAGCAGAGGCGGGCCAGCAGGAGGCGGGGGAGGACGTGGCATATATCTGGCCTTGGAAGGGGTCAGAAGCCAGTCGAGTCAACTGACTCTGACGGTGAAGGATGGGTTGTGGAAGCTTGGACTGCTGTAAGCCTGTTATTGAGAAATAAACCTCAGCTACTTAAACTGCCAGTGTTCCGTGTCTTGTGTGGGAGAAGCGCTAAACCTGACATCTGCAGTCACACACTGCCAAAGGGATGGGAACCATAGCTGGATTTCATGTGCATGCATAGAACGCCACAGATGTGTGCATTGACATTGGCATGTACCAGTCAGTTTACTTATGCACAAGTAAAGGAGCCCTGGACGGTTAAGTCCAGTCAAAGGAGACTATGGGGTTGTGTCTCTCATCTTTCTTTCAGGCCGAGGAGCCAGCGTTTGTCCACAGACAGTTTTCTGGGTCATGTGGCCAGCATGACTAATCTGCTTCTGGCACAACAGAACACCGTGACGTAAGCCAGAGAGCATGGAAACGGCGTTTACCTCCCCGCCACAGCAGTACCTATTTATCTACTTGCACTGGTATGCTTTCAAACTGCTAGGTTGGCAGAAGCTGGGACAGAACAATGGGAGCTCACCCCATCTTGAGGATTTGAACCGCTGACCTACTGATCAGCAAGCACAAGAGGCTCAGTGGTTTAGATCACAGCGCCACCTGCTCCTTCACCTTCACTTTTTTAAAAAAACTTATGCACAGTACAGTAGTACCTCAGGTTAAGTACTTACTTCGTTCCGGAGGTCCGTACCTAACCTGAAACTGTTCTTAACCTGAAGCACCACTTTAGCTAATGGGGCCTCCTGCTGCTGCCGCGCCGCCGGAGCCCGATTTCTGTTCTCATCCTGAAGCAAAGTTCTTAACCTGAAGCACTGGGTTAGCGGAGTCTGTAACCCGAAGTGTATGTAACCTGAAGCGTATGTAACCTGAGGTACCACTGTAGTAGCTAGTGCTAACCTACACTTGGGGACGATGGATGTCTGGCCTACCATAATACCTAGGAATAGACCAGGCTCCTTTCTGAAAAGTAAGAAAAGCACTGCGCTTTTACTACTTTTCCTTTTGGCCCATGTTGATCTCTGTAGGTCTTCTTGTAAATAAGCCAGAGAGACAGGGGTTTGGCTAGCACTATGGAAGACTCCAGTGCTAGGGCATTTGTAATTCTTCTAATTATGCTAGAAACCTGATGAGGAAGCAGGATCTGTGGGATTCTTAATGCCATGGGTCCTTCTGTCTTATGTTTATATGTTTGTGCAAATCAGGTGTGGGGAACCTTTGCCCCTCCAGATGTTGCTGAACTACAACTCCCAGCACCTCTCAGCTCTGGCCATGTTTGCTGAGGCTGATGGGAGCTGAAGTACAGCAAAACCTGGGAGGCCAGAGGTTCTCCGCAACCTGGTATAAAACAGACCTTATATAAAAGAGAATAACAAAAGTCTTCCGTGAACTTTATTCCAAGCATATCAAACCCAAGGTATAAGCTGGGACCTCTTCATCATTCAGAGTTTGGGGCTCAATCATGCTAATTTATCTTTACACTAGGTTACCCATGTACTTTAGCTCCAATCATGAAGCCGGAGAGGTGTGGGATATGACAAATGGAACAAATCAGAGTGAAGGGAGAAAGTTCCACATTTCTGTAAGATCCTCTGAAAGTGGCAGTGGTGGCAGACAAAGGTGTGAGGGGGAGAGAGTGAGCAGGTAGTCAGGTAAGCAGCGGGAGGGGGGCTGTGATCAAGCAAACAGCAACAGCATGTGGCAGGAGTGGGGGGCTTGGTGCATCCCAACACCCTTTTTCCTAGAAATAAATCACTGTGTATACCTAAAGAAAAGCAGTGGGTTTTTTTATTTTAAAAAACCCATGTTAATAATATAAATGATGGAAGTGCCACACAAAGATCTATGCTGCCACAGTGAAACCTGCAGACATACCTACCCATCAGGTATAGGCAGCAGAGGATACAAAGGAGAGATGTGAAGATTAGAGGTTATAGTGACAGCATAATTAGAGTAATGCAGAATAATTACAAATGCCCACAAAACTGTATAAATTTTCAGCTCTAGCCTGATTAAAAGAAGCTGTTCAGAGAAAGATGGTGTATAAATACAATGCTCTTGTATGAATTATTTGATACAGCTAACATTGTGGAATGTATGCTTTCATGAAAAGTTTAGCACTGTCCCAAACTTTTTAAAATGATACTATAATGAGAGGTCAGAAATTTCTCATCCTCTATTTTAGCAATATTTTGCTAGAACTATACAGATGCCAATGGCTGGGGTTTTTTTAAAGGAAGACTTGTGTTATATTAAATTACAGGCACATCAAGGCTCATAAGAATCCACATATTTTTCTTGGCATGATTATTCTACAATGTATTAAAAAGCACTCTCTTCCTTCATTGCATTTCTTCAATTTAAATAATTACCTGAATAAAGAATCTGAATCATAGCTCTCAGGTCTCCCAGTTTAATCATGCTAATTTATCTTCTAGCAAAGAATTTCAAACTCAATTACTGGGGGTTTTTTTCCATGTGCGGTATTAATGGAGCCCATTGGGTTGGATCCAGGCTTCAATATCAACAGTGGAAGGGAGGAGACAACTTTTTCTGATTTTCCCATTCTCCTCAGCCCCCAGCATCAGCTTCCATGCTGTTCCTGATGGTTGGGGAATCCTCTAGAACAGTGTAGGTGGTGGCATGGATGAGGTTTTTGGGGGTGGGGAATTGGAATAAAGCATTCCCTTCCATTAGCAGGATTCTTCCACCATGGACTGGAGGATCCTTTTCTGTTTGCACAAGACAAATGCCCCATTCATTTAAAGCACTATTATACCATTGTAAATAGTCATGGCTTCCCCCAAAGAATTATGGGAGCTGTAGGTTTTTTTTTTAAGAGTGCTGAGAGGTCTTCTTCTGTGTGGCAGGCCTGGCTCAGCCATGAGGTGGCATGAAGCAGCCACCCACCCCAGGAGGTGCCTCCACCACTGGCAGAGAATTGGTGCTCCAGCGAGATCTTGTGAGATATTGTGGAGCATGGAAGATCTCATGAGATTTGGGCAAGATCTTGTGAGACTGGCACTACTGAGCGGCTTCTCCATCTGTGACAGAGAAGGGTGGCAGGGAGCATGGAGGTAGCAGGGCAGGATGGTATTTTCCATTTTGCCATAAGGGACAAAATGGAATGCGAAGCCCCTGCTGTGTGCTGTTGATGGGTCACTTAGAACTTCTGTTACAGTAGGAGGCACCTGTGGCCACTTTGAGTTGAATGTCTTCAATCCCATGATTATTAAACTATTATGTTCTGGGCTAGTCTTCAGTTTCATGACTTTGCTGAATGAATCTGCCTGTCCACTATCCCCTCCCCTCCTGACCCAGTTTGTCAGAGCAGCCTGGAGAGGAACAGTGTGCAGCCAGATTATGAGGGAGAAGCAAGGACTGTGAATGAGGGACTGGCAGCGTTTCATTTGGCAGCAGGCCTCCCAAGTCTTCCTTCCCCCCAAGAAATGACACCATAATGGCCTGCTTCAGGGAGCCATCAGTGTCTTTGTGACATCAGCAGGCAGTATCCACTCCCCACCCTCAACTCAGGTTTATTTGCAGGTCTAGTAACAATAGCAAACTGCTCTCACTCTTATCTAGGCCACTTTTTGTATTTAGCCCCACCATCTAGTAGGCTTCTCACTACAGATGGAGAGGGAAGGAGGGAAGGAGGCAGGCATTTGAGATAAAAATTCAGATGAGGCAGTAGAGTCCCTGTTATGTACTGAAGTTCTCACCCTGGGCCAGCAGGGGGATACTGTAGGTCCACATATGCAAATAAGGAATTGAAAGTGAGGTTCAGTGATTGGATAGTTACAGAAAGTTGTTACTGTTGCTTTGTAGTTGAATGGTATATAAGCAGGTTGGCTGAACCCTTCAGCCCAGTTCTGTTCTGGCCTGTGAATAAACAAGAGCTGTTTGAAGAATCGCTGTGTCATCTGATATCTTCACCCACAACTTAACAGTCCCCTCCTTCTTACCACTGTCAGCACAATTCATTCATTCATTCAAACAAACCCCATCTCCTTCCAGGCCCCATCTGTTGGTCAGGAGGAGAGGTCAAGGAATCTGGAGCCTGCTGCTCATCTCCCATGCTTTGACAAGCTTCACATATTTGGAGGGAGCAGGTGAACATGCCAAGGCATCAGACCAAAGGGCTGGCAGTGGGCCTCCTGCTAATGTGTGGGCCTAGGCAAGTGCCCATCAAAGCCAAATCCTGATGCTGGTCCTGCTGTGGCATAGCTTTAGTGAGCTTCATGTCACAGTGGGGATTTGAACCTGGGTATCTCCAGTTCTAGTATAATACTTGAACTGCTACAATATGCTGGCTTCACTTGTTTAGCTTTGCTAACATCCCATAGCTCAATGGGAGAGCATCTGCTCTGCATGCAGATTCAATTTCCAGCAGCTCTAGGTTGGGCTCTGAAATCCTAGGGAGCCACTTTTATAGTGTAAACAATACTAAGCTAAATGGACAGTATGGCAGCTTCCTCTGTTCCTTCATTTCTTTTGTCAAGTCAAGGCATCACATAAGAACATTCAGAATACATTCAGAATAGATAGGCCAGTGTGATCTCGTCACCACCCCAACGGCACAGTATTTCTTTTGTGCTCTTCATCCATGCCCACCACTGCCCCAACTCCTCCAGAATCAAAATGTGCGCCCCTATCTTACGTGTGTTTGCTCAGAAGTAAACTGAGTTCAATGGAACTTGCTTCCTAGTAAGAATGCTTAGAGTTTTCAGCCTTGGCTATACCTCAATCTCCTTCCTGCCAACCGCCCGCAAATGTATCAAGTTTAGATGAATTAAGTGAGCATGAGTATTTGTTGACATCACAGAATGTATTCCAAGCACAAAATCCATCTTCCTTTTGGCAAGATTCTGACTTGCTGGTCAGACCACTCATATATCCCTAGATAGAGCCTTTTAATAAAAAAAAACGAGACCTATTTATCTTCTGAGTCAGTACGTTCCTTTCAGTGGGAAAGTGGACAGTCCTCCTTTTCCACGAAACTTCCAAAAATAGTTTGGCCTGAGATATTTTTTCCTAACGATTTTTGACATAGCCAACAGACATTTCTGTCGACGTGCCAAGTGAGATGGGTTGCTGATTAAAGCAGCTTGATCCCACCCTTCACAGGCAGGAGCCCTCCCAGGGTGCTGTCTCTTTCCCCCCAAACAGATCTGCCTTTGTTTTTGCCTTGCCAGCACCCTCCATTAATAAAAATGAAGCAATGTGTCTGGTATGCACTTTTATCATTAAGATAACTGCTGCGTTCTTTTACTTTACTTTTTTACTTTTACTTTGCTTTAAAATATGCTCCTTGCATTATATGATATAAGCTCTTGAAGCCAGGAAGATAATACAATGTATTTAAAATGCAGGAATTGAAATTAGGGTGCATTTTTGTTTGTTTGTTTCTTTGTTTGTTTACATATGCACAGTTGGGCCTGAGTCAAATGTACTTCATTAAACCATTTCCTTCCTTTTGGCACAGTGGTAAAAAAATGTGAATCATTCACTAAAGTTAAGGTCATGTCTTTGCTCCGTGCAAAACAATGGATGGTTAGTTCTCATTTCCGACCCACACCTGGAATATTCATTGCAACAGCCGTTTGATCTGCACCATCCTGTTCAATCTGAGTTTTAGCATGACACAAAAGCAAACACTGTACTAAAGCAGCAGTGAATTTAGGCTACAGTACAGAGCATTGACATCATGCTGTAGTATTCAAAGACAGTTCAGGAACTGTCCCTGATGCAAAATGTGGCTTCCAGATAGTGATTTGGAACCTGCAGATAATAATTGCCGGTTGGTTTTTCAACCCAGTTTGAAGAACTGCTTTTGACCATTGCAGCAGTAAATAGCCTGAGGCCAAGATATCTTGAGCCCCTGCTTCTCCCACGCTAAGATCAACAGCAGGTGCCCTTTTCCATGTCCCAGTACCACCAGCAGCAAGTTCAGCAAATGTGTGCATGAGACAGCGCCTCTTCAGTTGTAATGTCAGCATTGTGGAGTGCCTTCTTGGAAGCGGTCTGCTTGATCTTAAACCAGGGGTAGTTAATGTGGTACCATGTTGTTGGACTCCAGCCCCCATCAGTCCCAGCCAGCATGGCCAATGGGCAAGGGTGCTGGGAGTTGTAGTCCAACATCTGGAGGCCATCCTTGCCTTAAACTATGGCTATTCTGAACATTTGGGGTTTATGTCTCCTAATTTGAAAATGCTGTTTCGACGTGTGTTTTGAACTATGCCTTTGATGTTCTTGTATGTTTTTATTCCTGCTGTGGTTTTTGTCATGTTTCATGGTTGGCATCTCCTGGTATGCCCCGCAGAGGACCTTAAGGTCCATGAATAACCATAGTTTAAAGGTCCCAGGCCCTAAGGAAGTCAGACTATCCTCCACCAGGTCCAGGGCCTTTTCAGTGATGGCTCTGACCTGGTGGAATGCTCTGTCCCATGAGACTAGGGCCCTTCAGGATTTAACCTCCTTCTGTCGGGCCTGTAAGACAGAGCTATTCCGCCTGGCCTTTAATTTGAATTCAGCCTGATCTTTTATTTCCCTTCCCTTCTCTTCCCTCCCCCTCCCCTTTTATGAAGATCACCCACTCTGAGACCCCACAGCTAATTCTCCCCTGGCCTCCTTGCTAGCCTAAGTAGGACCAATTCAGCCAGCTAGCCCTGGGGAGATTATCTAATTGATTTTTGATTTTTGAATTTTATTGTTATTCATGTTATTCATGTTTTTATACCGTATTTTATGCTGCTTTTATAATTGTTTTAAAGTGTTTTACATTTGTTGTTCGCCGCCCTGAGCCTGGTTTTTGAACCGAGAAGGGCGGGGTATAAATAATTTATTATTATTATTATTATTATTATTATTATTATTATTATTATTATCTGTCTGTCTCGAGAGATAATGGAAGAACTGGAGTTACAGCACCTGCTGTGGCTTCAGAGATATAGGAAATACATGGGGAGTTTTGTAGGTGGGGCAGATGGAGGCATCCGGTTTCACTGTTTCAGATACACCATGGTTTTTCTTCTCTCTGTGCTTCATTTCTCCTCTGGTCACTGCAGTGGATATACAACCTGAGTGTCTCCAGGCACTGTAGTCATCTGCAAAGGATTCCCACACAATGGAGTTAATGTTGACAGCCTTCATGTCCTGTTTGCAGACATCTTTGTAACACAGAGTTGGTCTGCCAACAGGCTGGTGCCTGAAGCTGGCTTCCCATAGAGCACGTCCTTGGGGATCCTGCCATCTTCCATTCTTTGTACATGACCAAGCCAACATCGACATAGCTGAGACAGGAGTGTGAACATGCTAGGAATGTAGACCTGGGAGAGCACATCTTTTTTTTAAGACTCTATCCTGCCATGCAATGTCCAAAACCTTCCTGAGGCAGCACATGTGGAAAGCATTGGGTTGTCGCTCCTGACAGGTATACATTACCTACGTCTCACTATCATAAAGCAGCGTGCTCAACATGCAAGCCTGGTATACCTCCATCTTGGTATTGGTTGTTAGGACCACATTCTTCCATACCGTTTTGGAGAGGAGAGACATTGCTGTAGCTGCCTTGCCAATACACTTGTCCAGCTCAGTATCGATGCAGAGGTTTTCATACTGTGGTTGTAGTGCTGCTGTTTCTCCCCACCCCCACCCCCACCCCACAATTTAACCACTTTCAATATCCATGTATAGAAGAGTGGGTTATACATTCTTGGAAGCAGATTAATAATCTGTCCTGGTTCCTTGTAACTGCTGAAAGGGACCAAATGCCTTCAGCACCATGCCCCTTGAATAGACAGCGTGACTGTTGGGCGAAGCTTCTCACTTCAGAGGCAAGGATGGGATTCTGAATCCACGCTGACCACATTTGGGGATGAAGGGAACAAAACTGTGGCATGGGGATATGACGTTGGATGCTTTGCTGTGAATTGGAATAAATAAATAAATAAACGTGGACTCATAACCTGAGCAGCAGAAAGCTCAGCTTCAAAAAGGGAGGATACTCAAAATAAAACCAATTGACGCATTTCTTCCTCTGCCAACGTGTTTAGTCTCCACTGGCTGCCAGTTTATTTGCTGATAAACTGTGTTTGGTTTTCTCTTTATGGTCCTGATCAAAATGTACAGCTATAGGTCAGCCTCGCAACTAGTTCCATAAAGAAAATGTGTGGGTAAGTAAACTGTTGCATGCCAGCTCACCCACACATCGTCTGTGCTAGTCACATTGATAGATATTTTATATATTACATTTATCAATATTTTATTAACTAGAGGATTTTATATAATAGCTGTACAGTATACATTTAATTTATAAATGTTATGTGCCACCTTGTTGCAAAAAAACTTCTTTTTGAGAAGATGGGATTTGAATTTATTACATAAAAATAAAAACCCGCTAATGTAAACAAGAAGGATATTGTGCAGTTCACCCACCCATCCGCCCACCACAATAGACTATGATCTGTCACTACGAAGTGCTTTGTTTCATGTGAAAACATTTGTCACATGTAAACTTGCACTTTATTAAGGGGGTAAAGATGATTATGAGATTGGTCCAGGCAGCTATCTCATGCTCTCTCTCTTTCCAGCCAGAATCCAGCTACAGCAAATTCCTCACCAAAATAAGTTTATGTATGTGTGTTTGAAGCGCTGAATTTTTCACCTGAGTTCTCATTCATCATAAACACAATTCTAATTTATTGTAATGGAACCTTATCCTGCTCTCTTTGTTAGCCCAGAGAACCATTAAAATTCCACTTTAGTGGAATGTCCCATCTCTTTCTTGGTTAGGTGCAGAACATCAGTTTTATCAGGATGTGCAGGGATTTAGGCATAGAAAGGTGAAAATTCAGGACTCGTCAAGGGGAAATGTTGCTGTTTTTTATTTAAAAACAAACAAACCGAGCCTATAACTTCAGAAGAAAAAGAATGAATGCATGGCTATTATGCTAAACTTAGCTCCCAGATGGTAATGTAAGAATGCTGATCTGGATGAACCTCAGTGTCCTGATTCACTTCAGGAGCTTGGTGTGGACAGCTCCTCAGTGATGGAGCAATGGGGTTTGTGTGTGTGCCTGTGATTTGCTTACATGCTCAGGTCATGAATCAGAAGCTGAAATGAGCTGAAAGAGAATCTGCAGTTTCTGCCTACTTGGCAAGACTGTGGGGCCAGCGGATGAATTACACTGCTAAGGGGTTACCTATAAGGTTTCTGAGAACACATCTATCAACAAGAATTTCCCTGACACAATACCTGACCAGCCTGTTGAGAAAACCCTGTTGATAGCCTGTGATATTCAGGTGATATGTCTCCATAGGAAGTAAGATGGCCTATGAAGACTAAGTAATGGTCAGAGGAGATGGCACATGCTTATTCCACCCCTCCAGCTAGACGGCGGAAATGAGGTGTACAAAGGAAAATAGTCTGTAGCTTAGGCAGAGACTGGAGAAGATACAATGAATCAATTTCGGAGGTTTTGAATGCATCTTAGGATCTCCCTGGAGAAAGCTGTGACAGCCATGGATTTCAAATCTCTGTTGGAGTGCTTAAGCTGTGTCTCCATTTATGATCAATCCATGTCTTTGTACATAAACTCAAATATTGCAAAATTACGATCAACCTTTCAATGACCTCCCAATGGCACTAAGCCTAAGTGACCTCTGCATCACTGGAACTTTTCACTGCTCAAAGAAGTGGAATGAACCTAACAATATATTATGGATGACAAAGGAATTCTGCCCCAAAATAATACCCACATCAAGTTCTCTCCCTCTCCTTTAAATATATTAAGGAACACTTAACTGCGTTGTGATGTCATCATGTTGTTCCCTTGCGCCAAATCATTGGCTGCTGTTGGTAGGGTCTAGGAAACATCACCACTGTGACATTCACCACAACGCAGGGTAAGCATTCCTATTTACTGATGGGAGAGGAGAAATCAGTGCAATGATGTGGCTTTGGGCATCAATTCTTCAGCGATCAGCCTTCTTTATGGTCCAGCTCTCACTTCCATACATCACTACTATAGCTTTAACTATATGGACCTTTGTTGGCAAGGTGATGTCTCTGCTTTTTAGGATGCTGTCTAGGTTTGTCATTGCTTTTCTCCTAAGACCTGTAATGTGTAGCTCTGCATTTATATATCCTGAAATTCCTTGCCTGGGTAGAATCTACACTGCAGACAGTAGTCAACAACCCTTGTATAAACAGACCCACTGTTGCAGCTTTCCTTCATTTGAATCGAGCAAAGTACATTTGGCAAATATAGAACTGTCACAGATTCGGAAAAGCACTCCTTAAATAGTAAGCACAAACAAAAGCAAGCACATTTGGGGGGGCACTCCTCTAAATCTGAACATAACATCTGCCTGAAAGAAAAAGGGCTTATAGGAGTGTATGTCAGAATAATTCACAATCGGTGTCACTTGACATTACGATCTAGAGCAAAAACGGTGGCTACTGGCAAGAGTCATGACACACAATAGTCGGCTAGTGGCAAAGACACGCCACTCTCTGTAAATGAACTGCAGAGCAGCAGGGTGGCACGGGATCCCTCTGCTGATCCCAAAGTGCTTTCCTGGTCTAAATGTAGGACTCATGTTGATTAAGCCGTCTGTTTTTGTTTTAATCTCTTCTAATCACATAGAATGAGTTTGCAGCCCCTGCAAGCGGAATTATCTGTGACTCATGGGAAACAGCTCTCACAATGAATGGCAGCTCGCAGTCAATCTTTGCACAGTAATGATCATAACGACGATAGTGATTTAATATGTGAGTTTAAAGCTGATTTTCATTATTGAGAAAAAATGGAGAAGGGAAAGAATGTCAGCTTCTCTTGCCATATTATTTTTATGCATTATAATAATAGGATTATTATTATTATTGGGATCATCATCAACAACAATAGCTGCACTTTCCTTCCAAGAGTTCAGGTGGATGTACATACTTCCCCTCACCAACCCTGTGATGTAAGTTAGGCTGTGAGTAGAACAGCCAGTGAGCTTCATGGCTATGTAAGGATTTCAGCATGACTCTTCCCTTGTCCAGCACTAACCAGCATGACTCTTCCCTTGTTCAGCACTAACCACTACACCACACTGCTTCTCTTTGAATGGAGCTCTTATGCTTGCGACAGAACCTTTGCAGGGAAATAGTTGGTAAGTGGTGCTTCTTCTGTCACTGCAGCATTGGGATAGAACAGATGTCACACATGTCTCTCTCTCTCTCTCTCTCTCTCTCTCTCTCTCTCTCTCTCTCTCTGTGTGTGTGTGTGTGTGTGTGTGTGTGTGTTTCATATATAACACTTAAACAAGCTTCTGAGAAAAAGAGAAATATCTTATGTGGATCGATGGCCCACCACCCTGAGAACATATCTGAATCAAGGAAATTATACCCACACCAAAAGCTTAGGATGACTGCTAAAACATTGATTTGCTACATCTTCATGGGGATAAGCATTCATTTACACATTATACATTAATGTAGCAGCATATAAACCCAAGTCCATGTGCGCATTCTTCCTAATATCCTACTACATTCACAAACCAAAAAAGAATAAATTCGAAGAAGAGAGAAGGAGAGGGAGAAATGTTATTCTAAAGAAAAATGGGAGCTCGTCAATTTGGTGTGAAACTCCAGAAAACAGAATCCATATTAAAGACGTACCTCTCCAGTGCACCAAGGTTAAATGATAGTAGTTTAACAACCAATAACTTAATAGGGAACACTGGGAATTATAGTTCTGTGAGGGAATAGAGTCCCATAATGACCCTCAGCACCCGTAACAAACTCCAGGGACTTGGCTACATTAGTTGTTGTTTTTTTAAAGCGCTTTGAGCATGTTATAAACATGCAACACCAGATGGCGCTGGAGAACAAAGAAAATTCCTTGTGATTTTACATAGTGTTTTTTTTTTCTTTTGTTATAACGATTTAATTTCTGACTTATTTATAGCGGTTTCCCCCCCTGTGTGTAGCTCCACCCAGAATTCTTTAGGGGAAGCCATAACTGTTTCCAGTGGTATGAAACAGCTTTAAATGTATTATTTGAATGTGGCCTAAGAGTTGGGTTTGCTTAAGGTTACAATCATGCCTTAGGCAAAGTGTTTCCCCCCCTTTAATTCTAGTTCCTGCTTGATTGGGAAGTTTGGCATAAATAGGTTTGCCCCGGTATGTCACAATCCAAATGTTTGATTTAACATTATAACTGAGTTCTGTCTTTGGCAAGAGAGAAAAACTATTTCCTGATGTGAAAAGATTACCTGATTAGAGGTTTTGAACCAGTCATCCTTTATTTTGCCAATTCTTACCAATTTCTGCATTGTTGCAACATGTCAGAGTAAGGAGCCAGGCAATGTGGCCTCAAAAGACATGTAGAGGTCATGGTAAGGATAAAGAGGGGTGATTCCCAGCATGCCTCACTGGTCTCTCTCATTTCCCAGTCCATTATCTAGAATCTAAGAACGGGCTCCAGTTCCCATCATCCCTGGCTGTTGATCATACCGGCTGAAGCTGATGGAATGCAGACTGCCTTTCCCTAATATTAACAAAGGTATTGTTTGTTCCCCATTTCTCCGGGAGGTGAAAAATTCCAGGCATGTCACTACTTGGATTTAGATTCCTTTAAATAAGAGAACATTTGAAGATTTATCGGTTTTCTTTTCTTTATGGTAATATTTCCTTCTATTTACAAATGTAATAGCAGGGCATGGGTACAGGCAAGTAGAAGACACTCCCATGACTACTGTTACAGGCTATTAAGTGTTATTTTTATGCTGCATTCTATTTTTACTGCTGGGCTGAAGGGTGACTGGGAAATGTTTTATATAAAGACGTAAATAGAATCCAAATGTATGCATGCCAAAGGCTCCAATCCTATTATTGGGGGAGGGATCCCTATTTATCTGGCATTACTTTTGCAATAGATATTGTAAAATAATAATGATGATGATGGTAATAATAACACCTAGCAAGTGCGTTTAAGATACACTGCTCTTTTGCAGTTTTGCTTGGGGTGGCCTTAGGTCTTGCTAAATCTGTCCCTGCCCAATACACACATATCTGCCCACCTCTGAATTCTGAAAGGGTGTGCCTGTTTCTTCATCTACAGATTGTTCTCTCAGGAGCAAAACAACATCTGCAGGTATCTGCTCCCCCGCCCATGAAGAGATTAAGCCCCTCTAGCTTATTTTGTGCTCAGCTTGATCCCCTTTTATCTTCTCAGCCATGTTCCCTATAATGGAAGTGACATTCGAGGGTGGCTGCCTGCCTGCTTTATTTATTTCTTTCCATTTAATTAATATCCACACCGTAGTAAGAGCTGGGGGAGGAACAGTTCTAGTCTATATCGTGCAGTTAGCATACATCCTGCTTTCTAGCAACAAGCTCAGGTGATACAACTTGGTGTGGGCTACACTTTCATTGCATTTCATCGATGGCAACTCTGTAAAGAGAATAAGTGGCTGATAAGTGGTGGTGATGTTTGAGATAGATGGGCAAAATGTTGGTTAACATATTGCTCCTTCATAGTTAAAAAAACACGAAGTTTTATATTAATGAATAAAGTGGGGGGGAAACTGCTCTTATCCAAAGTGTATGTTTAGTCTGAATCTTCTTTCTTGTAACTTGAATCCATTGCTTTGGGTCCTACCCTCCAGAGCAGGAGAAAACAAGCTTGCTCCATCTTCCATGTAACAGCCCTTGAGATATATGAAGATAGCTATCATATCTCCTCTCAGTATCCTCTACGAATTAAAATGTCTGTCGTGGTTGCACTTTCCAGAACTGCTATGGCTCTGGTCCTCTATAACCCTGACGGAGTCAGAATGTTATTGTGAAATAGGTTAGAAACCTGGTGTGTGCAAATGGAGGTGTTTCAGCTCATCATGTGGCCAGAAGACAGAGAACAGACTCTTCATGTGGTTAGAGTTACCAGTTGGCATAACTGTCAACGTTTCCCTTTTTTAAAGGGAAATTCACTTATTCTGAATAGGATTCCTCACAAGAAAAGGGAAAAGTTGACAGCTATGCCAGTCGGTGAGTTTTAAAGTTGCTTCCATGCACTAAATCAGGGGTGTCAAGAAATTAGAGCCTTATAAAGTCCCTTGGGATCCCTCCTTATTGTGGCTGTGATAGGCAGGGTGTGGATGTGGGTGACTATGATGGGCTCCAGAACAAGGTTCTATCAGAGCAAGAGCAAATTAAAAATGTAGCTATGCCGTGTACTTTTTCTGGACTGCCAGCAGCTGAGCCTGGCTTGATGCACACAATCTCAAGAATTTGCTCCTTTTTGCCTCCACGGTGACCTTAATCTCCAAAAACAATATAGGGAGTGCTTTAAAGCAATCAGTCTCTTAAGAACTGAAATACTAAAGGAATCAAGAGTTTGTGGAGCGGAGATGAGCTTATGCAACTAAATACTACAATCCTATCCTCAAAATGCATCAGCTGAACGAGACTAGGGTTGCTACTAAATCCCCTGTAATGATGCAGCTCCAGGTTGACGTCTTACCCTCCTCCAAGGCTTGGACCCCCATCCCTCACTGCTCAAAATATACATCAGCAAATGGGGGGATGGCATTTACCTGATCTCTAGGCAGCTGAGTCGCTGCTGCTTGCTGCAAGGGAGCATGGGAGAGGTAAGGAAGCAGAGAGGTTGGCACTGGGCATACATTGGCAGGAGTGCCATAGTGACTCTGCTGGGGTGTTTGTACATCGCCAAGCTCCCCACTGCCTTGCCCCTTCCACTCTCCTCAGTAAGCAGCAGTGAGACACCTGTTGGGAGACCAGGTAAGTGCTACCAGTCCACCCAGCCATTCGCTCCTGGTCAAAACGAAATGCACACCATTTGAAGTCAATGGAGAGCACAGGATAGTTCTCACCACCACCCTCTGCATTTTTCAGTCAGTGTGGTGTAGTGGTTAAGAGCGGAAGTCTCATAATCTGGGGAACCGGGTTCGCATCTCCGCTCCTCCACATGCAGCTGCTGGGTGACCTTGGGCCAGTCACACTTCTCTGAAGTCTCTCAGCCCCACTCACCTCACAGAGTGTTTGTTGTGGGGGAGGAAGGGAAAGGAGATTGTTAGCCGCTTTGAGACTCCTTGGGGCAGTGATAAAGCGGGATATCAAATCCAAACTCCTCTTCTTCTTCTTCTTCTTCTTCTTCTTCTTCTTCTTGTTCTTCAGCCACATTGGAGGCTATGATCCCAGTTTAGACCCCTTTCAAAAGTGCCTTCCACATGATCACTGGAGGATGTTGGGCCACGCCCAGTGATTCTGCCCCCAACGTCTACAGTCCTGTTGTCTCCAATCCTTTTCCCCACCCCCTGAAGGGGGAGCCTATATATATGCAGCTGTGTACACCATGCTAAGGTAAACCATGGCTTAGAGTGGATGTGTGAGAACTGAAAGGAGAATCCAAGAGTAAACCTTGGTTACAGCTCTTGCTTTGTGTGGGGTGGGACAATCCACAAGCTTGGGTCTGAACATCACACTAAGTCACATTGTGGCTTAGCTCAGAACAACATAAAAGCAGGAAGACTACAAAGGGACAACACAGCCTCAATCTCCTCTCTAAGAATCCATGTGCTTTGCACTCACACTATGCCATAGTTCAGCTTTGCATTATGTGCAAACTAGCTCGCAGGCTTCTACTTGTGGTCAGGAATCATGCACGTGTAGGCTCCTGACTCATACCTTTTTCAGTGGATGCATGAAAGTCAGGGGGCAGACCTGTTAGGCATGTTGATGTTGTTAGGTGGGTCCAGCAGACATAGTCTGGCTCCCCATGCCGCAGGTTGAGTGGATGTGGGAAAGTTTAATGTGAAATGCAACGCCACATCACCTATATATGTTATCTCACTCTCCCCAGATGTCTATAGAAGTACGGATACAGAAGTGGTGGGTGAAGAAGTGGGGATAGTCAGGGCTTGTGCCAGCCTGGTGTTGGGGCAAGAGCTTTTCCTAGCACCTCAGTTGTGCATCATGTGTGGGGTGGCTTCTATGATGTCATATCAGTGTCGCTGCCATAGCTGTGCCTCCCATTCATAACTCTTGTAGGGTTATCATGAGAAGAGTCGCCAAACTGTGACTGGTGGTGGCAATGGGATCACCGTGAGATGAGCTGCATCATTATACTGCCTCTTCCTATTGCTACTGTTATTATTATTGCAGGGTGCATGGGGTTTTAAGGGAGGGCTAGTACCTCCGGTAAGGGAATATACCATGCTGTTTCTGGGGTAGTTTGTCCACCTTTGGCTTCTCCATGCCCTAAGCTCTCATTTGTGGCTCCTAGAAGCTGCCAGCATACGACAGCGGCTACACCCTTGAAATGGCTTTCACTGGATGACTAAGCCAGGTGAGGGTAGCCAATGGGTCTCAAACACTTGGTGAGTTAGGGACTTGCCTGCATGCAAAGACAAGCTTCAGCAAATTGAGGGGATGAGAGCAATAGTGGGTCCAGCAGTCAAGAAGGTGGTTTCTGCATGTGCTGCAGAGGGAAGTGAGGGCCAGATGGGGCTCATCAACCTGGGAAAGTAGCTCATCTTGGAGAAGGAAAACTCTGATCCTAAAAAGCTAAGGAGTAAACCCTACACAAATCGGGAGTGGAGTCCCTAAAATGGCTGGATGGTGCCTTGTATGTCTGCTTCTGACAACTCCTGCAGCCAAGCTGGTGCCAAACATATTGCTCTGCTTTCCTTTGGACCACATCAGTGAGGCTGAGAGGGGGGTCTTGTGGTCTGGACAGCCTAGGACCTCCATACACACTGCCCAGGCTTGCAACCCGGGGAAGTCACTTCAGTGCTGCCAACGCAGCTGTTTAACTTCACGCCAGGAGACGCACTTCATTGTCTTACGAGACAGACTGGTGCCAACAACTCTTGATGCTACTATATGGGGAAATCATACGATCACAACTAGCGATGCTGATGTAAGCTCTGACACAGAAGCGGTCATTTCAACCGACCCCCTAGGACTGCTCTGACTACCTTCTGTATAATAATAGCTGAAAAGCCACATGATAGTACCAAGTCACTGGCATATCAGATAGAAAACTGCATAACAGAAAAACAGTTTTGTTCTCAAAGGGACAAAATCATTTAAATGTTGAGCCCCTAAAGATTCTTTCCAGACCAGATGAAAGATACATTTGATCTGTCAATATTTAATTAAAAGCTGACACATTTGTTTCATTCTAGACACAGTGTGTGTTCCTTGAAAGGATATTCTAGGGGGAAACAAAGGTTATTGGTAGATGTCATGGTGACAACAAGGCAGAGAGACAAGTGGGCATGAGCAAAGTGATGAGTGTACAGTTCTGTCGCACTTCCTTGTTTGACCATGCAAACAGAATCTCAGTTTCTCAACACATTTTCCGTAAGATTTTTCCCCCCAAGCACTCCCTTTCAATTCACTGAATGTACAAACCAAAAGTGGCAAGAAAACTAGGATAAAAGCTGTTAATATGATTTTTGAAATGCAATGAATGCTATAATCTACAATGTATCACTTTGTAATTATGTGAAACATGTTCCCAATAAATATACTGGACCCCCTTTTGTATGTTGCTCTAATTACAGCACAATCCTATGCATACCGATTCATGTCATTTTTGTGGGTTGTGACATCCCTGCAAGAACATCAGAATCCATAGGAACAACACCTCCTATGAATCTTTGCACTTACTGCACATCTGTCTCAAGGCAGAAGCTAAAAATGGTACAGCATTAGAGGAGGGGGCCAGACTGAATGAGACCTTCAGAAAGAACCAGGGTTGGATGCCTGCATTTTGCAATGTTTGAATTTGCATTTTGGAAAGCACATAGGATAAATGCAAAGATGCATTTAACATCATATCTAGTTTGCCTTTTACAAGTCTTGACAGTGCTCTTACCTGTTTATCTCTTGGTGAGAATCAGTTTTTTTAAAAATGGAAGAATTTGCTTTAAAACCAATCCTACGATAAGAAAGCCTTCACTGCTGCCAAAAAGATTGTATATTCAATAAAGTTTCCATGATAGACCATATAAATTTTCCAGCTTGATTTAGTGACATTGAAGTATATTAGCTACAGAACTATATTTAGCACACCATGAAATCTTTCACACCCCATAAAATTGGGGGGATTTTGAAACTTTTACAGCCATGCTTTGACATCCAACGATGTGTCCTTCAGAAATATATATATATATATATATATATATATATATATATTTGCTTTCGTAGATTTTCACGGGTACAGGAATGCAGGTTTTGGTGTCCTCGGGTGTCTTCCCGTGTAAAAGTTGGGGTGTCTAGGCGACGTTTCGACGAGGTCTCACTCGTCATCTTCAGGCTGGTGCTTTCGGCTTCTTGTTACTGGAACAGAGCAGGATCTCAGTGTTTGAGTTCCTATAAATACTGTAGAGGGGGTGTGGTGTATAGCCTCCAATGTTCTGGGCAGAGAGGAAGTTCCCAGGCTAGTGTGCCTTTTCTTCTTTTGTTCCTTAATTACTTGAGAGATATCTTGAGTGATTTCTTGAGTGATATCCTGAGTACCACTTAGGTGGGTCATTAGGTGTGGATTAGTTGTTAAAGTCTTTGTGTCTTGACCTCTTGAACTTTGTGAAGAGTTTTCCTGAGAAGATGGCTGTACTGTACTTAGTTGTGCTCTGGCTTGGCTTCGTGTATAGGGGCGAGCTGTGGTTTTGTGGCTTGTGTCAGCCAGATCTGTGTAGGGATTGCAGGGGGGTGCAGCATCCGGAGGTGCCACCATGGATTGGCTACTGGATGGTGTCTGTAATTCATCTGTGGAGAGGGTCTGGGTTTGGGTCTGGTGTGGTTGATTGGTGTTGGCGTTCTGTGTGCCTCTGGATCTGGTGTCAGTTTTTGTGGGGAGGGCTAATTTCCAGATGTCTGGCAAGCGGGATGTGTCGTCACGCTTGTTCATGTTGTGAGGGTGTTTCTCTATCTCGATGGCTTCCATGATTATTCTCTTGTGGTGATGTTCCGTGTTAAAGAGTAATTTGGAATCTGCAAAATTAATTTCGTGTCCTGTTTCTTTCATGTGTTGGAAAAGAGAGGAAGTTTTTTCTTCTTTTTTGACGGCATTCTTGTGTTCTGCGATACGTGCATTTATTCGTCTGTTTGTTTGTCCAATGTACGTGGCTGGGCAGACTTTGCAGGGTATTTCATAGATCCCTTGGTTTTCCAACTGGATTTTATCCTTGGGGTTTCTGAGGATATTGGCTATTTTTTGGTTGGTGCAAAAGGCTGTTTTGATATTGTGTTTATGGAGGATTTTGCTAATTTTATCTGTAGTGCCCTTGATATAAGGAAGGAGGGCCATGCCATTGTTTTCTTCTGTGTCTTGGTTTTTGGGGGGTGTTTCCTTTTGGATTAGCTTCGTAATCCTGTTTTGCTGGTATCCATTGGCAATTAACACGTTTGAGAGATTCTGTAACTCAGTTGTCAAGTGGTCTTTGTCAGCCAGGCGTTTGGTTCTGGAGATGAGAGTCTTGGCTACGGAGTTTATTTGTGCAGGGTGGTGGTGTGATTGTGCATGTAAGTAGCGGTTGGTGTGTGTTTTTTTCCGGTAGATAGTGTGTCCTAGGGAGCCATCAGGTTTTTTGTAGATTAGGACGTCAAGGAAGGGAAGTTGGTTGTTGGCTTCTATTTCCATAGTGAATTGTATTTTGGGGTGTAAGTTGTTGAGATGTGTGAGGAAGCTATCCAGTTTTTCTTTCCCGTGTGGCCAAATTACAAAGGTGTCGTCAACATATCTGAGCCAAAGTTTGGGTTTGTGTTCTGACTTGTCTAAAGCTTTGTTTTCAAAGTGTTCCATGTACAGGTTTGCGATGACCGGTGAGAGGGGTGATCCCATAGGTGCTCCTTCTATCTGTTTGTATCTTTGTCCATTGTGGATGAAGTACGTGTTGGTTAGGCAGTGGTTGGTCAGGTCCAAGATGTATTCGGGGGGATTGTATTTGTTTTGAATAGCTGTCAAGGCTTCATTAATGGGCACTTGTTGAAACTTGTTGAAACTCCAAAGGTTTCAACTTTGCAGTCGCCCCGAGACGCATCCCCACGGAAAACATCATATGCGGAGTCGAAGCTAGCCTAACCAAAATCAACCCAGATGAAGCCAATAAAATCAGACTTGAAGTCACCAACATCCTCTGCTCCAGCAAACCACCCAGAAGCAATTTACACAAAGAAGAACAGAAAGCACTCACCAACCTGAGGAAAGACAACAACATAATCATTCTCCCAGCAGACAAAGGTAATGCCACAGTGGTGATGAACACATCGGACTACCAAGCAAAACTATCAAATCTACTCCAAGATCCTGCCTACAAACCTATAAAAACAGATCCCACCACCTACCTGGAAAAAAACCACCAAATCCAAAATAAAAGCCTCTCCTATCAGTGAAGAAATCCAGCTAAGAATCATCCCCAGAGAAAAATCATCCAGATGCCCCAAACTCTACGGCCTCCCCAAGATACACAAAGAAGGAACACCACTCAGACCAATAGTCAGCTCCATAGGCTCACCTCTACAAAATCTCGCTAAATTTCTCGCCAAGCAACTTCAGCCCTATGCAGAATCCATCTCTTCACACGTACCAAACTCCTTCCAGTTCATAGAAACAATAAAGAAGCAAAACCTACATCCTAATGACCTACTTGTGAGCTTCGATGTTGTATCTCTCTTCACACAAGTGCCCATTAATGAAGCCTTGACAGCTATTCAAAACAAATACAATCCCCCCGAATACATCTTGGACCTGACCAACCACTGCCTAACCAACACGTACTTCATCCACAATGGACAAAGATACAAACAGATAGAAGGAGCACCTATGGGATCACCCCTCTCACCGGTCATCGCAAACCTGTACATGGAACACTTTGAAAACAAAGCTTTAGACAAGTCAGAACACAAACCCAAACTTTGGCTCAGATATGTTGACGACACCTTTGTAATTTGGCCACACGGGAAAGAAAAACTGGATAGCTTCCTCACACATCTCAACAACTTACACCCCAAAATACAATTCACTATGGAAATAGAAGCCAACAACCAACTTCCCTTCCTTGACGTCCTAATCTACAAAAAACCTGATGGCTCCCTAGGACACACTATCTACCGGAAAAAAACACACACCAACCGCTACTTACATGCACAATCACACCACCACCCTGCACAAATAAACTCCGTAGCCAAGACTCTCATCTCCAGAACCAAACGCCTGGCTGACAAAGACCACTTGACAACTGAGTTACAGAATCTCTCAAACGTGTTAATTGCCAATGGATACCAGCAAAACAGGATTACGAAGCTAATCCAAAAGGAAACACCCCCCAAAAACCAAGACACAGAAGAAAACAATGGCATGGCCCTCCTTCCTTATATCAAGGGCACTACAGATAAAATTAGCAAAATCCTCCATAAACACAATATCAAAACAGCCTTTTGCACCAACCAAAAAATAGCCAATATCCTCAGAAACCCCAAGGATAAAATCCAGTTGGAAAACCAAGGGATCTATGAAATACCCTGCAAAGTCTGCCCAGCCACGTACATTGGACAAACAAACAGACGAATAAATGCACGTATCGCAGAACACAAGAATGCCGTCAAAAAAGAAGAAAAAACTTCCTCTCTTTTCCAACACATGAAAGAAACAGGACACGAAATTAATTTTGCAGATTCCAAATTACTCTTTAACACGGAACATCACCACAAGAGAATAATCATGGAAGCCATCGAGATAGAGAAACACCCTCACAACATGAACAAGCGTGACGACACATCCCGCTTGCCAGACATCTGGAAATTAGCCCTCCCCACAAAAACTGACACCAGATCCAGAGGCACACAGAACGCCAACACCAATCAACCACACCAGACCCAAACCCAGACCCTCTCCACAGATGAATTACAGACACCATCCAGTAGCCAATCCATGGTGGCACCTCCGGATGCTGCACCCCCCTGCAATCCCTACACAGATCTGGCTGACACAAGCCACAAAACCACAGCTCGCCCCTATACACGAAGCCAAGCCAGAGCACAACTAAGTACAGTACAGCCATCTTCTCAGGAAAACTCTTCACAAAGTTCAAGAGGTCAAGACACAAAGACTTTAACAACTAATCCACACCTAATGACCCACCTAAGTGGTACTCAGGATATCACTCAAGAAATCACTCAAGATATCTCTCAAGTAATTAAGGAACAAAAGAAGAAAAGGCACACTAGCCTGGGAACTTCCTCTCTGCCCAGAACATTGGAGGCTATACACCACACCCCCTCTACAGTATTTATAGGAACTCAAACACTGAGATCCTGCTCTGTTCCAGTAACAAGAAGCCGAAAGCACCAGCCTGAAGATGACGAGTGAGACCTCGTCGAAACGTCGCCTAGACACCCCAACTTTTACACGGGAAGACACCCGAGGACACCAAAACCTGCATATATATATATATATATATATATATACTCTCATTTCTAACCCTTTTAAGCATGTAATACTCATAAAGTAATGAAAAGAAGAGCACCGAGAAAGGGAATTTAAATACTTCTGAATCAGACACACTTGAAGAACTCCCAGTTTCAATAGATGATGTTTAAAAAGCTAAATACAACACACAGTGCAATGTTGTTATACATTCTCTTCTACTTTTCCAATAAACAGGACTATTAAAACAGAACATTTACCTACAAATTCTTCTATACTGGTGCCCTTGAGATCTATAGCAGTGATAAAGTTAAAGGAAACTATTTGTAGATCTGGTTTGTTATAAGTGCAGAGCAATGAACCAATAGATGATGGAGCTTTGTTTTGTTGTCGCTGCTGCTGCTGTTATAATTATCCCTGTACTAATATGCTCAAAACTTCTGGGCTGCAAATAATGTGGAGATCAACTGGACTATGGCAATGGTTCACAGACTATGGGTGTAGACTATCAGGAATGTTTCTGAGATTCTCTTCAGTCCATAGCTGTCAACTTTTCCCTTTTCTTGCAAGGAACCTATTCAGAATAAGGGAATTTCCCTTTAAAAAAGGGGAAAGTTGACAGCTATGCTTCAGTCAAATTTCTCTAAGTTTTGGGAGTTCCAAATTACTTCTGGAAATAAAGTTGATTCATTAGGAAGCCTCGTGGTTCTATTTTTATTTTATTTATTTTTTGGCAAGGATAATTAGCAGACCACCTTCCCCTATATGCCCTCAGCCCATAGATAAGATCTACAGAGGAGGCTTTGTTGAATATGCCATGATTATTAAAATGTCGTCTTATGACATCTCCAAAGCAGGACTTATTGGTGGTGGCACCCCCCCTCTGGAACACTCTCCCACCTGCAGTTCATGAGACCAATAGAGCTTTTAGTTTTAATCACCTCCTGAAGATGCATTGTATT
The DNA here is from genome assembly GCF_964252035.2 of Podarcis erhardii. Lineage (NCBI taxonomy): Eukaryota > Metazoa > Chordata > Lepidosauria > Squamata > Lacertidae > Podarcis > Podarcis erhardii. Next base: position 39,522,825 of record NC_138512.1, read on the forward strand.
ATACAGGTTTTTCCTGGCTCAAACTGTAAGGTTTATCACACTGCTCTATTCTTGCTGATATGTTCTATTGAGATAATTTTGACTGCAAACACTATACATATAAAGCTCTCCCACAGAGAATTTTAATTCCCAGCACCCTTTACAAAGTTCACATCCAGGATTCTTTGAGTGGGGAAATGTGCCTTTGTGTTTCGTGATATTTAAATTTGCTGAATTTGCTGAGGCACTGCTTCTACGTAGTATTAAGTTGGTGCAGTCCACTGTGCACAAAGCAGGGACTAGTCACCTATGGAATTTGGCTTTGGACAAATCACTGTTTTTGGTCTCAGCTCCCTGTCTGTAAAATGGGGAAAGGTCAATGAAGTCAAAACAGATTTCCCAAGCTAGATTATCAACAGACTGTAAACTTGCAGACTTTGTTTAGCCTTCCTTTAATTTCAATGAAATTTGTATTCATTTGCATCTCATTACCATTGCTTCTGAAAGGAAACACAGTACTTCACTGCCCCCCACCAATTCTACTTGATGTGCTCAATTTTTGTTCAAACTGGTTTGTGGACTTTCTTGCATGAAGCAGTAGCAAAGAAATGGTGGGGTAAGGAAGATCTTAATTAAATCAAAGGGTAGCATATAATCAATTTGGCCATTTTAATGAAACATGCAAAATAGTCCCTCAGCCAACTAGCTGCAAGACTTTTAAGGAAATATTTAAACTCTGCAATGTTGTGAGGAGAGATTCGCCAGCAAGCTATTCTGAGTCAATCCCATATTGATCTGCTTTCCGCTCGCATGCATTTGTCCCAGCTGAATTTTGTCATGAAATTCCCTTGAGAGAACACCGCTTTCCTAATGGAAATAAACTCAAAATGGCTGGATAGAAGTATTGTGCTTTGCTCATGCTTTGCAGCAAATTTAATCTTTAAGCCCTGCCTACTTTTGGGAAATGGAAAGTATCAGTCAATATAATCTTTATTCAAAATATTGCATGAAGGGCACTAAGTGTGTTGGAGAAGGGGCAGGCTGACTAGGTTCACACAGTGTGCTAAGCCAACCCAGGGCTTTGCATGATTGCATAAGTGGGCAGGCCCCATGAGAGGAGATCATAGCAGCTTTGCTCTTTCCTCCTCATTCCACTGCTGGGCGTGATTTAGCATGCCATCCATGCTCATGGTTTAACACTCTTCAGACTTAACCATGAGCTGAAACCAAGGTTAGTTGGCTCCATCCAAGTAGGGGCAAAGTTGGTAGCGGTCTCTGGGAACCTCTACATTCATGCTAAGTGATAGTTTAGGCTTAGCAAGGCATGTCAAGCAGGCTTCTATCTGAACAGCTGTTCATGCACACAGACTCCTCTTAAAACAACCATGCTCAACACATGGCCATTGTTGGGTTGTTCAACTAGCTTGATGTTGGAGTTCAGTGAGCAAAACAGCCCCACTCCTTTACCACTGAGTGCCCACACATGAGTTTTGGGTGCAAAGAGCTGCAGATCTGTACAAATCTGGGGTGGCAAACTGCAAGCCACCTCGCAAGTCATTTCAGACAGCCCCCAAGACCCACTGAAGCACCAGGAAATGTTCTGCATGTCCAGAATTTCATTGAGCTTCTCATCATCAGTAGCTACTGGCAATTGGGGTAGATTGGAGAGCTCCAGCAGCAGGAAAGAGCTATTATGTTTCCTGAGCAACTGTGTACACAGAGACATGAGGGAGGACAGCAAAAGTTCAGCACATTTTGAAGACGTCACAGTTCAGGTAACTAAACTTGCAAAATGGATATGTCATTGTAGGTTGTTTCTGCAGTATTTGCTACAGCATCTTTCTCCCCAAGATCTTTAAATAGTTTGGTGGTGGGAACTTTTTTTTTTTTTTTTTTAAAAGCAAATCTTAAAGCAACAAAATCTATCATCGTTTAGTTTGCGGCTTTTAAAAAAGTCCACTGGTACAACTTCTGGGAGGAAGAGACAACAAAATATTACTTGATTAATGAACTTGAGAGAGAAACTGAACAACAGCACATTAGAAGACTACACATTATTCTGGTTCAGTGTCAGAAATCCGAGGCCTTTGGCTGCTGCTCGTCTTGTCACTTTAATTATTCATGGTTTAGCACCAAAGGAACAAATGTGAATATTTACATGACTCTAAAATATCATGCTGCTCTGCTGTAATTTTCCATTAGGCTTCCAAAATTTAAGAAAACAAGCAAGCACTATTTAGCATAAACATTTACACTTTTTAAGAAGTTGCTAATTTGTTTGCTGTTACCGGTGCCCTTTTTAAGGCAAAAAATGTTATTTGCTTAACACCATGGAAGACTTAAAGAGGACACATCAGTCAGGAACTTGGACAAGCTCTCTATGGTCTGACAAGGGAAACGCCTGACTCTGTTCAGATGCAACTAAGTCCATTGCCACCTCATGGCTAAACCTTGTTATGACCCCAACCGCACACTCAAAAAAGAAGAAGAATAATTTGGATTTGATATCCCGCTTTATCACCACCCTAAGGAGTCTCAAAGCAGCTAACATTCTCCTTTCTCTTCCTCCCCCACAACAAACACTCTTTGAGGTGAGTGGGGCTGAGAGACTTCAAAGAAGTGTGACTGGCTCAAGGTCACCCAGCAGCTGCATGTGGAGGAGTGGAGACGCGAACCCGGTTCACCAGATTACGAGTCTACCGCTTTTAACCACTACACCACACTGGCTCACCGCACAAGAACAGTACAAAATCATGTGACATAGGAGATTCCCAACTGGAGGTCTCATTGTGTTCATTTTTACTTTGGAATTCTGATGGAGAGGGTTAAAACATTCTACCCCCAGCACTAAAACTCCAGTCAGATTCAGAGCTTGAAAGTTGCCATTTCCCCAGAAAGGGAATTTCAAAGCGAGATTAAAGCATAAAAATGCTGGATTAGAATTTATCAAGAAGTTTGCTTCTATCCCTTTAGGTTGGAATAGCGATAATGGTTTTCTGTCCCACTACACATAGGGTGGGCAATGCTGGTATAATTGTGTATTTACCACTGTTTTGAACAATCGCTTTGCTTAAGCTTTGTGTAGAATCGTCATGAACTTCATGAGGAAGACATCATAGGGCTGCCCTGAAGACCTCTCTCCTGGACCCATGCTTAGACATCCATGCAGCAGTGAGGATGTCTGCACTAAAGAAGCAGACACATAAGCAGCTGCTTGCACAGTGCCCTGGCTCCTGCCTCACCAGATGTAAGCAGAGGCTCTTGTCAGAAAGAAAGATATTTATTTATTCAAGCAAGTAATGGTATAGGCTCAGTGACAGACACGGGACTCAGGAGTCATGGTCCAGGAGTTCAGGAGCAGGGCAAGAAGTTCAGAATTGGATGGAAGTGGCAAAGATGTCCCTACATAATTCCTGCCAAGGTTTTAAATATGAGGCATAGTGCGCTCACTCACGAGACTCTCTCTCGTTGTGGGAATATTGGGATTGCAAGCTTGCACCCCACTGGGGAAGGTGAGTCTGCTCCTATTTGCAAAGGTGGCACATGGTTTTAGGCAACAACACAGCAGTTGCTCCTGACTCCTGTTCTGCCTTCTTGCTTGACTGATCAAAGCCCCCGCACCCAAACCTCCACTGAGGCTCTCCACTCCATAGGAAAGTTGTTGTAAGCCGGCATCCTTGCTCTGCCTCCTAAAGCAGCAGAAGTTGGGCCAGAAAGGGGAGATCCCCTCTTCTGGTTCCTCCTCCTCCTCCTCCTGCATCAGAATCTGCCAATCCAATCCCAACACTGTTCTGGGACTCACAGTATGCATAGGCTTCCACACAATTGGGACTGCCAATTTCACAAGCAAATTACACAAAGGCTGCTCATTCGTGAGTTTCTTGAATGTGGGTATCTGAATATCCACCCCTATATCTTGCTGGCCCCAGATGTGCGTCATCAAGTGATGTCCACTTCACACAATCCACATTTGTCATTTCCAGGGCCGGCCCAAGACATTTTGCCACCTGAGTTGAACCACAAAATGGTGCTCCCCTCCCTGCCAGGGAAGAAGGTGTGCTTGAAGATCTACATTAGGAATGATGTGGGGGATTTGCTGCCCCTGTGGATCCTGGCGCTTGAGGCAATCACCCCACCTTGTCCTGGTCCTTTTTGTATTTCACTGTCATTTAATTCCACTGTTCACATTTCTCCTCTCTATACCCATATAGATTCCTGAGAACTGAGGATTCAGCTTCCTGCATCTGATGTAGTGGGCTCTGATCTACAAGATTTAAATGCCACAGAAACTCTGTAAGATGTCACAAGTCTCTTTGTTGTTTTCCCCAGGGAAATGTGCATTAGAACTGCAGCCTTTAATCATAACTTGTTTCCAGACAATCATTTGATTTCAGTCCCTGCTCCAAATTCATTTTTGCTGTGAATGCTTTGCTCTAATTTGTGGTAAAGTCATTAAAAATGCCTCTTTTCCTGATCTTGACTATAAATGGTGACATACTAAATTAAACAGCAAAAATGTCTCTCTCCATTTGCAGCAAAATCTTTTGCTGCCATCCTCTGGAGATGACAAGCATTTCTCTCTCTCTCTCTAAATGGAACTATGGTACTCTGAAATGCATTGCATTGTCAGTGTAATGGGGTTTGCATGGTTGGAAAATAAAATGATTATCAGATATTTGGATGGTCACATGTTCCGGTATTTTATAGGTCATTCATATTTTAGAAGCTATGACCATAGCAATTAGAAAACTTACTATGAAACTTACTATGAAACAACTTACGTTGTTTGTCTGAAAGGAGGGTAAAGAGGGATGTGGGCATGCGTGTTGAAACTAGTTTACTGTTCAAGAGTGAAATGTGCATTCATTGCTCCGTCCCTGCCCAGCACTGACATGTGGCCCTTCCAAGGTTGCCCAGAAGCGAATGTGGCCCTCAGGCTGAGAATGGCTACCCACCCATGGGTGAAAATCACAGCTGCTTCACTGCTCTCCTGCTGGGAGGCAAGTCATGGTTTGACCTAGCATTCTGTCTCTCTTCAAATAAACTGTAGTTTATAGCACCTGGTTTGTCTGTATGTTGTGGGGGAACCACAAATGAAATCAAATCATGCTAAGCTGGATCATGGGTGAGCTTAGCTGTCAACAGTGCCACAACAGCAGAGCAGAGTGAAGTTGCCACCATTTAACCCTTTTGCACAGTATGTATTCACCTTTAAACTAAACTATCGTTCAACTGAAAAATGATGTGTGAACCATAGCTGTCAACCTTCCCCTTTTTTGCGGGAAATTCCCTTATTCCAGCGCCGTTTCCCACTGCTTCCCGCTGCTATCCCGGATTGTTAGATATCCCGTAGACTGTCCCCGGGACAGGTGAGGCTGCTGGTCCCTTATTTTTGAGGCTGCTGATCCCGTATTTTCAAATCTGAAAGTTGACAGCTATGGTATGAACCTATCCAGTGTTGGTGATGCTTTTCCTCACAATCCCAATTTCACCTTTTTCATTGCTGCTGAACATCAAATGAGAAAATACGGTTTGGCTCTATGGTTTGTACTACATAGAAGCACACACAGAAAACAAAATTAATATCATGGAATGGTAGAGTTGGAAGGGACCACGAGGACCATCTATAGCCCAACGCCCTGCAACCAACTCACGATCGGTACAACCTGCACTCTTAGTAAGCTCAAGAACTATACCCCCTTTCCTTCCTTTCCCCTTTTGCAAAGCTGGCTAGTGAAAGGGGGCGGGGCGAGAAGAAAGAGTCTTTATTTCGTCACACCTCGGACCCGCCTCCAGCCCTTCCCCCGTCCGCCGCAGATGAAACCAGGCCGACGGAGGAGGCGGGGCTCGTTTCCCGTGGCAACGCTCCTCGGGGTCTGTGCTGTCAGCGGCCGCGTGGCGGGCGTTGCTAGGTAACGCGCGCGGCTGAAAGGCCTACGTTGCCCTGAGGCCGCGCTTGGCGTTCACTAGACCTGTAGCCGGGGCAGGGGCAAGATCGGAGTGGGCGCTGCTCAGCCCTCTCGCCCGAGTGCAAAGAAAGAACCTTCCCGCGAGGCGAGGTACCGGGCGGGGAGGGAGGCAGGCGGAGCCCGAGGCCAGCTGGGAGGCGGGAGGGCGGAGCGCGGCAGGGTCTCTTTCCCCAGGCCCCGCTGGGACCTTGGAAGGAGCTGGCCGTTATGGGCTCGTTTTCAGTGCTCCAGGCAGCTGCCCGGTGTCTGTTTCCTGCGGGTCTTAGTGGGGCTTCTGAGCAAAGGAAGGGGAGCTGCATTTGCTGCGCGCCTGGGCTGGATGATGATGATATTATTATTATTATTATTATTATTATTATTATTATTATTATTATTATTATTATTATTATAATACAACCCTATACGCGGGGGTCTCAGAATAAAATCAAGATATAAAACCACCACATACATAATAAAAATAAAAACGACAACCTAATAACCCCATTACCACCCACATTTTTAAAGGGCATAGGAAAATCCCCGCAAGATCACCAATGTATGCGGGTCTAACTATAGGTGTGGCTTGAAGTTCCTTGCGGGGGAAAAAACGTGGTTCCACCGTTCGGAAATGTTCTAAAGACGACAGTATCTCAGTTTGTTGACAAATGGAGAGCGTGTTAATTTTTTTCTTCCCCATTTTTTCGTTCCCCCAACCTCTACCCTCCTCCTCGATAAAACTCGGGAGTGTGCTTGGATATGCTGTTATTTATTTATTTAAAAAATGACTTTCTAGAGCTTGGGGGGGGGGGAAGCATCTATAGTTTAAAATGAGTGCTATTTTTGGAGAAGGGAGTAGCTTTTTAATATTTTGGCTCTCTGCAGTCTGCACGGAATATTCCTGGTCACACTTAACTATGAAACTTTTTTACACTTGAGTTCTGATCCCTGGTCCATATATTGTATGCACTGACTGGCAGCAGCTGTCCAAAATTTCAAACGGGTCTTTTCCGTTATTACCTGGCGGTGCCAGAGACTTAACCTGAAACCTTCATGCAAAGCATGTTATCTGCCAGGGATTGTGATCCCATCCCCACTGCCACCAACAAAATTGGAAATTTTTAACTAGCATGGGTATATGGACTGAATGAGGAAGCGCAGGACCAAAAATAACCTCTATAAAGTCCCTGTTCCTCATTTGATAACTGGAACAATTGCGTCATTTCAGACACAGGTGTACAAATTTTTTCTCTGGTGTAAGTAGATCCATTTTTCCTTTTATGCAACTCCTCTGAATGATGACTGCAACTCAGTTACTCTTTGGTTTCTACTCACATGGTAATTTTGATGGAAACAAATTAGGTGCAGAGACTATAGCTTAGGAAGCTGTAGAACACCAAAATTCAAATTATTGCACAGGTATAAATATTGAGCATTGAGCAAGTCACCTCAGCCTAATGTATCTTTCAAGTTGTTTGTGTAGAAAATTGAAGTATATCCTGTAACTCATCTCAGGGATAAGATGGGAAAGAAATAGAAATGAACAGTAAAATTTTCATGCTATGCGACTAGATTAAAATTTTACTGTTCATTTCTATTTCTCCTTCAAGAGAATGTCCGTGTTGCCAAAAAAAAGGATCACTTTTTTTTCCCCCTCTCTCTCTTATTTAAATCCATAATGAAGATTTGCCTTCACTGGATCACAAGTTGAGCATATAAGATTAATTTCCTCAGATCAAGAAACATGTCTGATGAAGATATCAATACTTTAGCCTATACCAAAAGCCCAAAGTTCTCCAAAAGAACCACTTTTCAGGTAAAAGGTTTTGATCTGAAATTATAACATTTTATTGCTGTACATTATGTTACTTGCAAACTTAAAGTTGATGGTTTGTGTCTTGGTTCTGCATTATGTTAATGAGTGATAATTGCCCAGAGCTTGTGCATATTTCATGTTCAGGAAAAAATGGATATACCACATACATGCATAAGGATGTATGGGTCTTTCAGACATATAGGAGCTTTTCATTGTTGGTGGGCTGATCACAGAAGGGGAATCAGATTTAAAATTTATGAAAAAGATACCCCACACATTTGTTTACCTTCAGTGTTGATGGGTTTATTTATGTAAACTTTTGATACACTGCTTTTTTCTTTTACATTCAAAGCAGCTTACTTAAGCAATTTATAAAACTCACAAAGTCCCTAATAAAACCCGTTACTTATTTAAAAAACCCACAACCCTACAACAAGCATGTTAAATGTTTCAGCAGCCATGCAAAACCTATTTTCAAGCCAATAGTTTCACCATTTTGAGAGATATCCTCAGGGAAACTGTTGAAAAGATCTTAGAGATTCCAAACAGATCAAATCATATATTTTTTAACCACTTCAAGGCAGAACTCTTAAGGAACCCATGGAAAAATACATGAAAACAAACAAATTCAGGTTTTATCACTTTATGGTAAAAAGATTAGGGATCATTAAATTGCCACATTTTTAGTTTGTTCTAGGTATATATATATTTTTAAAGCAAAACAATTTACAGTAAAATTGGAACTACTCTGTTTCCTTTGAAATAGTAATGCATTATCTTCCCACTCTCCTCCTGAGCAAGTATGTTTACAATTTTTTAGGACGAACTACAAGAAGCACTTCTTGCTCGCGCAGCAAAACAGCAATCTTCTGAATATTCGGAAGATTTTGAAAGTGATGAAGAAGGTAAGTTAAATAACATGACACCTTGAAATATTTACGTGTGCCCTTTCAATGCTTTTGTCGTATAAATAATTGATCAGTAACTACATGCAGAATGATCCTAGGCATGTTTAATTAGAAGTAAAGCAGCCATCCTAACCTTGATTTCTGTGCTGCTGGATTGGTTTAAGACTGGATGTCCCAGGCTTCTGGCTTCTGTTGTAATGACTGCTCATATGCACCTTCTGCCCTGACCAGCTGGAGGCAGCAAGGCTAAAGATGCAGCAAAGAATTAATCACTTCACACCTCAGCCCCTTAGGATTGTTCTGTAAGTTTCAATGAGTTTCATGAGATATGTTCCTTAGAGTTCTTTTAGTAGCCAAAACACAGTGGCCCTGAAGCTTATTGCAGAGCTTTCTTTGAATCTAGGCTGATGTGGATCAAATCTTTTGCTTTACACTAGCTCAGAGGCTATTATAATTTCATCCTTTTTCCCCTCCTACATGGAGACATAATGGCCTATCTCCTTCTCTATAGGGATTTGACTTTTATGGAAAACAAATCAGACTGTTAACAAAATGTTGTCATTGATATTTTCCTATTTATGTTTCTAGTCACACACACACCCCTTCCCAGGTTTTTAATTTGAGTCAACAGAGCACATTCACTCTTAAATGGGCTGGTTTTGGTGTTTCTCCTACCACCTGACCCTAAAAAGATATAATCATGCAACATTTGGGGTTCTCTGAAGCTTGCATGGTTACTGCCGTGTTGGCTACACAACCCACACACAGAGAATTAAGCTCACTGTGTATATGTGTGTGTATAACTTGTTCTAAATGTACTTTACAGTACACTGCAAATCTCTTTGGGAGGTTTTTCTCTGCCTATCATTTTTCTTATCTTTTATGCTATTTGGATTTGGATGGCTGAAAACATCTGTTTTACTGTGTTATTACTGTTCTTCATGTTCTGAATACTGAAGTGGGACAAGGTCTCTAAATACTGAAGTGGGACAAGGACATTCATTCATTCTCCCTGATCAAACTACTTCAAATTCCATATTTGAAACCTTTTTCACTCTAACATGACATACAACTTTAGGAATTAGAAGGAGAAACAAACAGTTTTGGGTTGGCACCATAAACCGATAAATATGTCAGGATCAAAATGCATGGCAGAATTATGCTTTTAACCAAATCCAGCCTGATTCCCTTTCTTTATCCACGAAATGCCAATCGACTCTGTTTTCAGGTTCAGAGGAGGAGTTTCCTGAAACTGTGGAAAACACCCCAAAGAAATCAGTTTCCTTTGCAACATCCAAGTATAATCTTCGCAATATGAGCACTTTGAAAAGAGAAAGTGCAGATGACTTGTCTTCGTCAGATGAAGATGAGAGACCTCAATATGTGTCCAGGTTTGAGAGAGAGATTTTGAGTGACGAGAGGCAAGCTGAACATTCTGGGTCAGGTGAAGGGAGTGCATCAAAAACATCCATTTCATTTGAAGTATCTCTGCCAGATCACTACTCTTTTGAAAAAAAACATGCTGATGACTTGATTTTGACAGAAGCTGAAGAGAAGAGACTTCAAAAAACCACCATGTTGGAGAGTAAACATCGGATTGAAGAGAGGCAAGAAGATGACTCAGTTTCTGAAGAAGGGTCGGGTTTTGAAGAAGAAGGTGATCAGCAGGAAGAGGAACCAGTGTTTGATTTGCAGATAGAGAGGGATGATACAGTTCAGTGCAAAACTGAAATCAAGCCAGTGCCAAGGCCAAGGGAATTTAAGACCAAGGCGGCATCAGCATCAGGTAAAGCAATCATAATAAAATTCTGCTGCATGCAGAATTATAATGCACTTTTCAGATTTTAAATAATATTATTAAGAAAAGTCTTTGTATAGATTATCCTTCTAGTGGAAAAAAAATTTCCTTTTAATGTGTGTATTTTAAAGGGAAAAGATCTGCAGTATCAAGTTAATTTTTTCCTGTTGGCGGATTGTTTGTTGTATTTCTTTTCCAAAATAAGTCTAAGCTATATTTTATAATGTTTTATACATAATAAAAAAGTTGTCATTTTGCAGTCTGTTATAGTAACTTATAGTAACTTAGAACAATACCCTGGTGATCCATCAGTTTCAGGCCATTACACCTGTTGGATAAGAGAGTTACTGCCAGTTCCCATATGACGTATCATAACTAGTTCTGGATTTGTCGAAAGAGTGATCAGGATCTACAGAGCTAGTTTAGATGTGTCCAAAACCTTGGATATGCACTAGGGACAGAAAAGAAAGATGAGTCAGTTCACTTTTAAGGCAAACTGACCTAATTTGTACTTACTGGAACACAGCCATCCTTTGAATTTTACAATGCAGTTCTCAGGGCAAGTAACGTGTACAGAAATGCATATACCGAGGTAAAGTGTGCATTAAAATGTATGTTGGGGAAAGTAGCATACAAAAATATATTAAGGGGGATTGCTTTGAAAAATTGCATATAGATGTGTGGATTAAGAGAAATTCATATTAAAATGCTGTTGGATTTTCGTGAGGACTTTTTTTTAATTAAAAAAATGCAAACTGATGTTGAAATATGGAGAACTAAAAATATGAGAAACTGAAATTGAGATTCACTCATTCCTAGATGTGCCTAGTGCAAGGTTAAATTTTAAACTCGTGACATATCAGAAGCTATGTCTGCAAGATTCTAGTTAGGTTTGGCACAACCCCAAAGCTACCTTAGGTGCTCAGAAGTCTGACAGTTCTTTGGATTGTAGGCAATAGCAGAAGGGAGCCCCAAGAGGCTATTGGTGTATGAGGATCTTGCCTTTAGCTCTGTTGTATCCTATGAGTTCTTAAAAGAGTTCCTGTTTATGATCAAGTGTGTCTGGCAGTCAGGGAGTTGTGCTATTTATATTTCTATCATTGATGATGTGGTGAAGTACAAAGGTTACCACATTGTTTAATTTCTAAACCAAGGTGATTTAGCACCAGTGCTAAAGTCTGAAGTCACACACTGTGTCCAAAAGCCTTGCCCCCTTAATTCAGATATGTGGGGCAGGTTATACTCACTTGGTGAGTAGGAAAGGTGCATGTTCATGTGCACTTTCATGATTACTATATTATTGTAAGTGGATACACACAGTTTCAAGAGCTGACACCACCTGTGGCATAATCATGGTAATGTTAGGTTTGTGCTTGGCAGTAGTTATAACTATGGTTATGCTTGTTGATGTGCATATTCCAATTTGGATTGTGGCTGTTGTCTTAAATGGCCCTGGGTATGAGACCAGATTCTTAGGATTGAACCAAATTTGACCCTTTAAGGACAGTCAGCACTTCCTGGCAATTTCAGATACTGAGAGAAGTCATGCCTTAAGCCACCAGTGTTTTACTCTGAGAATTCTATGATCCATTTTTCATTTGGGAAATAGTTGCACATTAAACATTTCAGGTTGCAATCTGACTAAACAGTTGGGGAGGATTATTGTTTTGTTTGTTACTGTGTTGTGTTTTTATATTGTAATATTAATATAATATAATATTATATTATATTGTTGTGTTTTTATATTGTAAACCGCCCTATGGTCCTTTGATAAAGGGCGATATAGAAATTTAATAAATGAATGGGGGTTTTTCCCTCCACTTGGTGGCAGCATAGTCCATGTTTGGCTATCTCCAAATTCAAGTCTGGTTTGCATGTCACAGTTAATCAGGGGTAGTGAATGAAGTGCCACAGAATCATAGAATTGGAAAGGACCACGAGGATCATCTAGTCCAGTGCAGGAATATTTTGCCCCTCCAGGTGTTTTGAACTACAACTCCCATTATCCCTGGATGTTGGCAATACTGGCTGAAGCTGATAGGAGTCATGGTCCACAGCATCTCGAGGGCCCTTATTAGCTCACTCTGCATTAAACCATAGCTAGTGCTTTATTTGTTGAATGCAAGTGAGCACTGCTCTGGTCCACAAGGTTCAAAAGTTCCACTTTGCACCATGCCAGCAGCAATAAACCACAAGCTTTGGCTTGTGGTGTGAACCAAACCCTTGTTTTTGGTTCATTTGGGGGCAAGCAAACTACGAGCCTGGGTTCAAATGGCTTGTTGCTCACAGCAAAGCCAGGAATGTGGGACAGGCATAGTGGGCACTTTGGGACAGTGCACACTCACACGATGCTCATTCACACCTTAACTATGGCTTAATGTGGTGCCAGAATGAATAGTGGGACAGGGCAGCACCATGGAGCCAGACTTTGGGCAGTGGTATCACTGCTACCCGGGGGGGGCGGGTACTGCAGGCACACAAGTGGGAGCACCAGATAGCTTTCACTGTTGCACCCATTCTGCCCCAACCTTGATATCACTCTGTCCCAGTAAGCACCAGAGATGCCACTTCATGGTCGTGCCCTGCCCCATTGATCACCCCTACATGTGATTCTGCTTCAAATATTATTATTTTTTAATGCTTGGATATTAAAAGCCAACTTTCTTTTTTGTGTGTCAGAAGGTTTTCAGCAGCTAAGCAAGTTGCATTCGAACGGAAAGTGTTTTGCTGTTTTTATGGAAGTCATAATCATACAGTAGCTCTATCAAGGCTTTACAAGAATTCCTGTAGGCTGGTTTTTAATGGCACAGGGAACTGCATTCGTTGTGCAAGTCCAGGGGCACAGCTCAAGAAAGCTCTTGAGCTTTTGGAGCAAGGCAGCTGTTTAATCCCTGTGCTCGCTTGTCTGATCAAATTAGGGGAAGCTCTCTGACATGACTAAAATGAAGCTTAGATAGAGTCCCTTTATAGATACACCTGTAAGCTCGTTTTGCCAGGGCGTGTCACTGGTAAAAGTCCTACCCTTTGCTCTGTCTGTACCCGCATGAGCTACAGGGGCGACTTAAGAGAATGAGGGATTCTGTGGGTAACCTTAGTTGACTCAGTGGAAACTACAGTTCAGGAATTTCCATAGTTTGAATTTATCCCCCCCCCCCCAGTTAAAATACCAATTTACAATTTCTTTCTTTGTATTTTTCTCAGCTGAGAATATTAGCATTCCCGCGCGATATGATTATGCAAAGCCATCTTCTCAACCTAGGAGTGTTTTGAGAAAAAGCAGCCATGTGGAGGATTACGAAGGAACTAAGGCAGAGGATAGGACATCTCACAGCCACAGATTTTCACTGTCTGCACCATCTTCTGAAACAAGGCTAAATGATCAAGTGAAGAAATCTGAAAATAGAGCACTTTCTGAAAGTCCTGGTCCTGAGGTCAGAAAATAATTCTGATCTATTGTATATGAATAAAGGGTGGAAGGCAGTCTGAGTGAAGCTCTCACAAGTCCCATTGCTATCCATGGAGAGCTAAACACATATTTAACTCTCTTCTTCTGAAATCGCTGAGATAGGTGGTTGGATCATGCCTAAAGTTACCAAGTTTATATTTTGTTCCAACATATACGGATGATTTTACCCTTTGTGTTCTACAATCATTCCATAGCTTTTCACCAGTGAGAAAATGTTAACTTTGACAAGAACAAGCTAGGAATGGTTACATACATATTTTCAGGCTGGAAATGTGCTCCAGTGTGCAACAAAATGATGTTCTAATGTATATGATTCTTCAGCAGTCAAGAGGTTGGAATTCAGGATCTGAACACAGTGAAATATTGTTAAAACGAGTTCTGAGAAAAGGCTCAGTTTACACATAGAGGCTGCATACACACCATACACTTAAAGCATATCCTCTGGCCCCAAATAATCGTAATTGTAGATGGTTAGGGGTGCTAGGCACTGTAGCTCTGTGGGGGTAAATTACAGTTTGAAGAAGTGTGGCAGTGCTTTAAATGTGTGGTGTGTGCAGGCAGTAACTCCACTTTCCCAAGAGTAACTCCCATTGAATTCAATAGGAGAACAGCCTGAGAGATGGCGGGGGGGGGGGGATAAAGAAGCTTGTTTTTCAATTCTAGCAACTGAATTTCTGTAGACCTGAGGTAGGCTAAATCTTACATTGTTTTTAGTCTTTATTTTGGGAGATACATTTGGGGGATTTTCTTTTTTAGAAATCTTTTTAATCTGATATGGATTAATCACAAGTAATGATAGGATGGCCTCTACTTTCATTTTGCATTTTAGGGCCCCTGGATTGCAAGCTCCTCATCCCCATTCCCTATTCATTTTTCATCAGCGGATGAGAGAACTGGAGATTCCAATTTGGCAATATCTGCAGAAGAATCTTCTTCAAAAGGTAAATAATATGACTACACAATATTTTTTTTCATATTTTAAAAATTGATTTTCCAAGTTTAAAATAAACATATCAACAGACATAAAAGAAACAACATCAAAAAAGAAAAAAGAAACAAACAAACATATAACCTAACTGTAAAAATTCAATTTTTGTTAACATTGTTAAGTGACTTCCTTGAGTCCCCCTGGCTGAGTTTCCATATAAATCATTGTAGCAGTTTTCCAAAACTAATTCCACATAAAATTTACATAGTCCTATTAACATCTTATGACTACACAATATTTAAAAAAACAATTACAATTCAGAGAGTGTTACTTTGTAATGCTAAGCGCCTTATAACTTAAGTCACCTTCAAGAACTTAAATACAAGTTCCAGTTACAGATAGGTAGCCGTGTTGGTCTGCCATAGTCAAAACAAAATAAAAAATTCCTTCCAGTAGCACCTTAAAGACCAACTAAGTTAGTTCTAGGTATGAGCTTTCGTGTGCATGCACACTTCTTCAGATACACAGAAGAAGTGTATCTGAAGAAGTATCTGAAGAAGTGTGCTTGCACACGAAAGCTCATACCTAGAACTAACTTAGTTGGTCTTTAAGGTGCTACTGGAAGGAGTTTTTTATTTTGTTTTAAATACAAGTTGCCCTGAAGTAATATCTGATTGTTAATGGGGAAAGTTTGAAATACACAGTTAATAATGATCTACTTTAGTTGTCCCTTGATCTTCCATCACTATAAAGGGAATTTGGGGGGCGGGTATTGCTAACATGCTGAAATAGAGAAAGAACACTTTATTTCAAGTTATTCTTAAAATACATTTGTCTCATATAAAATTAATTTTGAGAAAAGCTTGCAAAACTCCAGATACATTCTCTTATCTCTTTCCTTCCCTGGCCCTGTCCAGTGTCTGATCATTAACCCCTGTGAGGCTTCTTTTCTTTCCATGTCAGAAGATGAACAGAAAGAAACTGATAACTGCAATGATCTGAAATTGCTGGAAAGTGGCAGAGAATCCCCTTCTGTGATAGAACTAATGATGACAACAGTTTATGAGAAAAATAAGAAACTTCACAAGTCACCTGAGGATTATTTGGAAGGAAAGCTGCAGGCATTAGAACACAGTGCCGTTGAGGATGGATCAAATGAGACAACAAAGGAGGATAAACTTGAACAAAAGGTAGCACTAAGTACTTCAAAGGCTGTGCTGGGTACTTCAAAGGATTCATTAAAGGTGTGTTTCATGGACTATTGTCATATAGCCTTAAATTGATACGTATATGCACACATATTCACATTTAAAAAACTCGTTTGGCTGCTACCCGCTTATGACTAAGGAACGATGTTCTTCTACCAGTGGTCAACTAAACTGTGCTCTAGTATTAGACATTTCGTGTCTATTTCAGTATGGTTGACTTATGTTTCCTCTTGCTCCATTCAAAGAAGACATTTGATAAAACAAAATCAATGCTCGTGGATAAAGACCCCATGGTAATATTGCCAGCAGACATAGGCTTGGATTCAAAAATCCCACTGCACAAGTAGAAGACATTTCTGCTTGTTCAGAGGGAGGTCACTGATTGGCTCACACCCAGAAGTGGTTAGTAGTCCCTGAATTCTCTTCCTTCAAGTGCAAAAGATGCTCTGGGGTGTTCTCCAGATTTCTAGAGCCATTTGGAAGCTATAAATAGAAGGAAAATGTGGATCTTGCAGAAATTCTTAGTCGTTGCTATTTGTTTTATATTTCATGAAGGCAGGATTCTGCAATTTTATATTGTGACCCTTCTCAGTATTCAGAGGCTTTTGATTTGGCACACCCAATAGGTGCTGCATAAGTAGTACTATTACTTTCCAGGCTGTACAACCACTTTTCTTTTTCTGGTTTTATTAGGAGGAAGGTGAAGAAAAAGAGACATTTCCACCAAAAGCAAAATCTCCAATAAACAGGTAGGAAATTTGGTACATTCTTCAGAAGCCTGGTTGTTTTCTTCATTACATATTGGACATGATCACACTGGAAGGTGACATAAATGTTTCCAGTTTTCTAAGTCACAAATGGCAAATTTCACCGGCTTAATTCTCTGTATGAGGTAGCATCGGTTCTCTGAGCCCACATTCTGAAATATTATTACTATTATTATTTTCCCACCCTTCGCCCTAAGGTTCCAGGACAGGTTACAACAATTAAGACCCAATGGTAAAAACAGTTAAAAACAATGTACCATCACAGAAATAATGTGTTAAGTAGTGCTTTCGCACCAAACCACATTGTTCTTGTTACATACATACATATATATATATATATATATATATATATATATATATATAAAGGTCATGTGAATGGCTACAGTTTTTTATAAGTTTCTCTGGCATGAATGTTTAAGTGCTGATTATTTTCCATTTAAATTCCTCCAGATTTTATTTTTTTTTTTTTTTTGGCCCTGAAGCATCATTCCAAATATCAGTTTTTTCAAACTTCTGATTCTTTGTATAGCAAGCATAGTTTTCCTTAAAAGGATTTAAAGCATCTAATGATATTTTATATTTCACCTTTTCTGAAATTCTTGACTCATTAACAAACACACTCAAATTGTTTGTTGAAGCGAAAGGTCCAAACATCAAGAGTGGGTTTAAAGAACACCTACACTAATCCTCATAAAAGACAAGGAGGAAACTTTGAGACTCCTGTAGATCAGCCCCAGACCAAAACCTTATTAGCTAAAGGACAACAAATACCCTCATCTGTGTAGGCCAAGGGATTCTAATGTCAATCTCCAGCTCACAGAGTTAGCTCACAGTTCTTTGTACCTACAAACTTGGGGGCCATTTCTATTATTCCAAATAATTTCATGAGCTAGTTTCTCTCTACAAGGTACAATTGGTTCTGCACATAATGCTTTGGATATCTGAGTCTTGCGCTCAGATTTGACCCAGTCAAGTGCTTTTTGAGACTATTATACACCTGAGAATGTGTATAGCTTCTCGGTAAATGGGGACACCTATCTGCTTTTACATGTCGTATACAAAATTTGGTATGTCATTTTCATTTTACAGATCTTTCAGCTCTACCTACTTGAAGAAAACTGGGAAGCACTCCCCCATCCCGATAAGTACATCATCTCAGTATTTGGGAACATTAAAGGTCTTGGACAATAAGCATTTGCAAAAATTCAGTGCCGAACTTGACAAAGCAGATAGTTTACGGGCAGCTGTCTACCAGGTAACCATTTAGAGCCGTTTTAATGCTCTGTCATTAAGAATATTTCCCAATTTGCTTTAAGGGAGACACGAACCTTTTAAATTTATGTGTCATTTATTCAGAAAAGATGTGAATATAATAGTCTGCATTTCACCTTGCTGAAAATCAGCTACAGACATTTAAAGGGGCAAAAGCTTTTTAAAAACTACAAAAGTTGTTTGAAAAATAATTTCATACTGTATTTCAGATGGTTTAAGTTACAGAGGAGGGCTGCCTGCTAAGTTTTCTTGAAGCAGCCAGTTCAGATGTTATATTATCCCTGTGATTCTACTAGGATTGGGAGTGGCTCAGGAGCTTGTTCTCCTTTCCCCACCTCTCATTATAGATAACAAGCGGCAAGATTAACATTTATTTATATGTAAATCTCACACACCCCACTTCCTGCCTTAAGGAGTCATTCCTGAAAGTTGGTGAAGCTTAAAGGAGCAGCCTTTAACACTGCATGAGGAGTTATGATTTGGAAAGGGGATTGCCTGATAAGAAAGACTTGTGCATACCTAGGACATTCTTTTTAATCTCAGCACAAAAGTCCTGCTCTTCCATATATCAAATTATGAGAGCAGCTGGGATACCGAGGAGCTCCGGAAAATGAAGCGGGACCTCAGACGGCTAGAGCGAGTATGGCGGGGTGCCCGTGACGGAGCCTCAAGAACATCTTATAGGGTTTTTATGAAAACCTATGAGATGGCAGTGAAGGCCGCTAAGAAGTCTTACTTCTCGGCCTCCATTGCATCCGCTAGCTCTCGCCCGGCGCAATTATTTAGTATAATTCGGTCTTTAACGTCCCTCGAAGGACAGCCAAATTTAAATAACAATTTGACACACAGCTGTGAGGCATTTGCGAGCTTTTTTGCGGAGAAGGTCTTGTTGCTCCGCCATGACCTCCCTGCCAATTTGGATACAATAAAGGAACTGGAGGCCCCTCGACTGCCCTCGGGTTCAGTATTGGACCACTTTGACCGGATATCCCCAGCCGATGTGGACAGACTCCTCCGAGCTGGAAAGCCCACCACATGTCCTCTCGACCCGTGCCCGTCCTGGCTGATTAGAGCGTGTCCAGACGAGGTGCGGGCCCCCCTGGGGGATATCATCAATCTGTCCCTTGGCACCGGGACATTCCCAGGGGAACTGAAGGAGGCAGTGGTGCGCCCGCTCTTAAAGAAAACATCATTAGATCCCTTAGATCTATCCAATTACCGCCCGGTTTCGAATCTTCCATTCCTGGGTAAGGTGATTGAGAGAGCGGTTGCTGAACAGCTTGGTAGGTTTCTGGATGAAACATCGGCTCTGGATCCATTCCAGTCCGGCTTCCGCGCTGGTCATGGGACTGAGACGGCTCTGGTCGCCCTAACAGATGATCTCCGCAGGCAGCTGGATCGAGGCGGGTCGGGGCTGCTGATTCTTCTAGACCTGTCAGCAGCCTTCGACATGGTCGATCACGAACTCCTGGACCACCGCCTTGCCGACGTGGGGATCCAGGGCACAGTCCTTCAATGGCTGCGCTCGTTTCTCTCCGGTCGGGGACAGAGGGTGGCGCTTGGGGGGGAATTGTCATCCCGCCACTCCTTGGTGTGTGGTGTGCCCCAGGGTGCAATACTCTCCCCAATGCTTTTTAACATCTTTATGCGCCCCCTCGCCCAGCTTGTCCGGAGTTTTGGGCTGGGCTGCCATCAGTATGCTGATGACACCCAACTCTATCTGTTGATGGACGGCCACCCGGACTCTGCCCCAGACACACTGATCAGATGCTTGGAGGCTGTGGCTGGATGGTTACGTGGGAGCCGGCTGAAGTTAAATCCTTCGAAGACAGAGGTCCTCTGGCTGGGACGGGACGACAGGGGGCTGAGGGGGCAACTCCCATCTCTTGCGGGGGTGCAATTAGTGCCAGCACCGTCCGTTAAGAGTTTGGGTGTAATCTTCGATACCTCCCTCTCCATGGAGGCGCAGATTGCAGCATTCTTTCATCTCCGCCAAGCTAAGCAGTTGGCTCCTTACCTCTCACGCCCTGACCTAGCCACTGTGATCCACGCGACGGTCACCTCCAGACTGGATTATTGTAACTCGCTCTACGTGGGGCTGCCCTTGAGACTGACCCAGAAACTCCAGCGGGTGCAAAATGCTGCAAAATGCTGCAGCGAGACTCCTTACGGGGTCTTCGCTTAGAGATCACATTCATCCGGTGCTATACCAGCTGCACTGGCTCCCGGTGGAGTACAGGATCAGGTTTAAGGTGCTGGTTTTAACCTTCAAAGCCCTATACGGCCTAGGGCCCTCGTACCTACGGGACCGCCTCTCCTGGTATGCCCCACAGAGGAACTTACGATCTTCAAATAAAAACATCTTGAAGGTCCCAAGCCACAGAGAGGTTAGGCTGGCCTCAACTAGAGCCAGGGCTTTTTCGGCTGCGGCTCCAACCTGGTGGAACGCTCTCTCACAAGAGACAAGGGCCCTGCAGGACTTGACATCTTTCCGCAGGGCCTGCAAGACAGAGCTGTTCCACCTGGCCTTTGGTCAGGGCGCAGCCTGACTCCCTCCTCTGGCAATCTTTACAAAACTTTAGTTTATGGTTGCCATCAATTTTGATTTTAATTCATTTTAATCCATTTTTATAATGTTTTATAATGTTGTACTGTTTTAGTGTTGTTAGCCGCCCTGAGCCCGGCTTCGGCTGGGGAGGGCGGGATATAAATAAAATTTTTTATTATTATTATTATTATTATTATTATTATTATTATTATTATTATTATCCTGTGTAAGAAAAACAGATTATCCCTCTGTGAAAAGGTAATTTCATCCTGTTAGGTCTGAAAATTGCCTGTTACAGCTTTCTCCTTTTTTCATCCCTTCCATAGGACTGGTTGGAAAAGAAAAGAATCTTTCTGTTGGAACTACAAAGAATAAAAAGAAACAAAGCTGAGAACTTGAGGGAAAAGAATGAAAAGGTTTGTTCTGAAAATAGTTCGTCTTAAAGGGACTTGTTATAGCATATAGTTTTCCACATGCTAAATGCTAACATTGAGATTCAACGTTGTGTGACCCACGCATCCACTGATGCAGTAGAGCTAACTGCTTTCTCTGTTCCTATCCACAGCCCCTCACACACCCCTGTTGTTTCTAGCAGCAGCACTATTCTTTGTAGGATATGTTTAGTGAGCACCTTGCTTACAGGGCTTTGAGGAGACTCCCTCATCGGCTTAGTGCCCAGTGTGTGTTTCATGCTCGCACAGCCCAAAATCCGCCCCTCTTGTAATCCAAAACATCTGGAGGGCATAGGCTGATCTGAAAGGACAATGAGATTGAACAAAGGTAGCATAACAGTGGTTGCTGCTTGCGAGAAACTAGAAGAATGTTCCCTGGAAATTTTTCTTCAAGGTGGACAGAAGCATATTAAGAGGGACGCAGACACTTCTCACAATAGCGACACATCTATGTAAACGCCTGCACATTTGAGACAAATAGTTTTGAAATAACTTTAATTAACCTCAAGGTAGTTTTCTGTTTAAACAAAACCAAGGCCTAGCCAGTAGATAGGATGCTAAGTAGTAAATTTCCTGCATTACGAGGCAGATATAGTCTTACTAGAACAGTAACTAGCAGGGCACACAAATTACTGTGGTACACATGTTTGCTTGACCTTTTCCCAATTAAGTCCAGACATAATAATACTGAGCTCTCTCTTTTTTAACAATGCCAATGTTCCTTCCCACATAGGAAGCAGCTGCTAAGAAAGAAGAAGCACTTGCGTCCTTTGAAGCCTGGAAGGCCATGAAAGAAAAAGAAGCAAAGAAACTGGCTGAGAAGAAAAGGCTAGAAGAGGCCAAGAAAAAGATGGAAGCAGAACTGAATGAGAAGAAGAAGGAAGAGGCCCAAAAGGCAGTGAGACAATTTCATATTGCAAACATTAAATTGGGGAGAGAGGACTAATGCAGACAAATGGACTCTGCCGCTAATGTTCACGATACTTCCGCACATTTACAATTCATCTTAATAAGTGTCGAATTCTGTAAATGAATTGCATACATAAACCAATTACCCGCAGTAGGATACCTTCCTTTTCTTTACTCTTGACAGCAACATATGCATGAACAAAACAATTTTGCAAGTGGATTTTGTTATCTGTGAGGCCTAGTAATGGGACAAAATCTATAAAACCCGACTGCAAGCTTTAATCAGTACACTAATCAATAAAACTTCAGTGAGTTAATTGGCAAGGGCCAGTTCTCATTGGTGATGCTGAGAGTTAAGGACTTGCTCGTTTCTAACCTGGTTTGATTCTGGTGCGTTACCATAATACAGAATAAAAGAAAACATTGAGGACATGGGATATAGCCTGAAGACTGTATGGGAGCACATTAGTGCAGAATACAGCAGCCTGGTCAGTGGACAAATAGAGTATATTGTACCATTTTGGAACTACTACACTGGCTGTCAATACATTTCCAGGCATAATTAAATTGCTTTTTTTAAACTATAAAACTCTAAATAAGGACGATGTGCCCCATGCACCCTTTTCTCAGATTCAGCCTCTCTTCAACAACTGTCCAGCAGCGGGTCTTTTTTTTCTTTTCCCCAATGCATTCCTCCAAAAACACCCCCATCCAGAAATAGTCGGTAATAAAATTCATTCTCCTTTGATTGGGGTGGGGGGAGCATAGCAAAACCTAATCAAATTCCTTGTAAAGCATAAATCAAAAGCCTCCCCACTTTTTCAAAGTATCAGAGTAGCAACTACACACATTTTTTCATTAGGAGGAAAAAAAGACTATTTGAAAATAATAATTATAATTATTTATTACTTATACCCTGCCCATCTGGCCAGGCCTCCCCAGCCACACTGGGTGGCTCCCAACAAAATATTAAAAACACAATAAAACATTAAAAACTTCCCTAAACAGGGCTGCCTTCAGATATCTTTAAAAAGTCAGATAGTTCTTTATCTCCTTGGCATCTAATGGGAGGGCGTTTCACAGGGCAGGTGCCACTACTGAGAAGGCCCTGTCCTCCCCCTTTCCTTTCACAGCTGTTGTAGGGATTCTTAAGCTTCAGAAAACCATTTAAATAGTTTCTAAAACCCAGTCCTGGTTCTTTCGACAGCTGATTGATTGCAGCCCATTTGCATATGATGCTTTGGGAGCACCTCTTGATTAATGCCAATTATCCAGATTGAGGAGGAACCTTCCACAAATCATGCCAGTAACAGAGGCTCGTGCAAGGCAGGGGCACATTCCCAGGTCACTCCCCTTCCGCCTTCCAAATTGGCAGACCCGGGATTGTGCGACACTGCGGGATTCAGTGAACTTCCCAGACCCCACTGGAAAGCATTGGGAGGCTTTATGCCCCATTCTCTCCCTTTCCCCTTGCCTGAACTTTGCAGCCTCCAGAGGGCTATGAAGAACAACAGCCACTGACTCGTAGGCATGGCCAGAAACCGGATTTGTTTAATCGTATTTTAATAATTTTATCTGTCAAACTGCTCTGGGAGCCATGCTGAAAAGCAGCTAATAAACTGCTCAGATACATAAAGCGCAGGTGCCTTTTCCTTCTTTTAATGTTAGGTTTGCTTGTTAACTAATTTTGCACTGTGCACATTTAAGCAATCAATTGACTGGTTTATTATTAATTAACTAGAACTTATTAAATTGCTTGACAACCCTGATAAGATCTCCTCGGTTCACATCCCTGATGGACTTGTTGCTTTCTTTAGGCTTTTGAGAAATGGAAAGAAAAGAAAGCTGAATATTTAAAACAACAAATAGAGAGGAAGAAAAGAGTTGAAAGATTAAAGAAGAAGAAAGAAGAGGAGGTTGTTGCAGAGAAGAAGAAAGACAGCACATCCGCTGTTGAAAAATGGTACAGTTGTTATAATCATTCTTGGCAGCAGCAGCAGTATAAAAGACTTTAAAAGTACCTGACATTTTCTAAACACTGCGTATATTAAAAGACAAAGCAGTCCTTTCCTACAGACTCTCACAGTCTAATAGACATGATACAAAAGGGAAAAGGAATGTGGAGGGCAGTAGAAAACAAGCATTGGAGTCATTTCTCCTTCTCTGACCAGTGGATGTATGGGCAAGGTCACAGAATTGCAGAGTTGGAAAGGGACCCTGAGGGTCATCTAGTCCAACCCCCTGCAATGCAGGAATCTCAGCTAAAACATCCATGGTCTCCCTGGAAGGCAGGAGGTGCAGCTTTCCCACGGCCCTTGATACCCTGGCTGGTGGCAGAGGCCTGCATATGCCTCCATTTGGTTTTTATACAACATTATAATGATGCAGGCAAGCACTTGAATCTAACAATGCTAAATATATGTCTCTGTGTTACAGTGTTGTTTTGTGTTATTTGAGTAGGATGCATACATTTCCCATTTCCTTTACGTATTAAAACATTTTCTCCTTATCCTTTAGGAACGAGAAAAAAGAGGAATTCCTGAAGCAAAAGAAAAAAGAAAAAACCCAAGAAAGAAGAAAACAAATAGAACAAGAAGTTGAGAAGGAAGAAAAGGATAAAAGAGCAATAGAAGAATATGAAAAATGGCTGGTAAGTGTTTGTGGTAATATCAAAGATGTACAGAAATTTTGAGGAGTGAACTTTCATTGTTTTAAAATCGCCAGATGGTGGCAGTATAATCTCTCTTCCTATGACTGTTGGATCTAGAATGTAGAAAACAACCCTCAGTGTGCAATACCTAGCATTCTACAGACATGCATTAGATTTCTGCCTTTAAAGTAAGATGCTGCATAGATGATGTAGAGGAAAAGTGTGATTTTGCACGCTTTGCAGGATTTCCTGGAAGCGTGTTTGAATTTCCCAGTAGACATGCTTTTGTCTTGAGGGACTTGGAGAGTGGAGTATAGAGGGCAGCTACTAAATTTAAGAGGGCACCTGTTCAACATTGTAGGGTCTGGTGACCCTTGACATTAAGAATATGTAACAAGGTTTATTTTAGATATTATAATCACCTAAGGATGGCTGAGATGGCTAATTTGTGGCCCTCCAGATGTTTCTGTTTCTGTAGAACATGACGGCTGCCTCCCAAAGATTTTGGTATGTATACCACTGCCTTACTAGCAGTTTCTTGTCCCAATGCTATAGTCGGTGACAGTAGAGTCTTCTCTTCTCCTGTTCACTGTCAGGAAGAGCCGCTGCTTCTGCAAAGCCATGTCAGCCCAGCAAAGAACCAGCAAAGTCTAGCAGCAGCAGCAGCTGCCCAAGTGAGTGACTGTAGATGCAAGGAAATGGTTTCATAGATGAGGATTTTCATTATTCAGAGTTGATAGAATAATTACGACTTATGCTTTATACTTATACATAGACGTAGTTGCATAAATGTGTGTGGAAATGGGGGGTTAGCTATTAGCTATTAGAAGTCGCTTCACTCTGAACCAGCCTCCACCAACCTGGTGCCTCCAGATGCTGGCTGGGCCTGAACATCTGGAGGGCACCAGATGCACAAAAACCGCTCTAAGAAGTTTCCTGGTGGACAGGAGCCAACACGTCCAATACTGGCATTCAAAGAGAAGCAGTGGCGTATATAATGTGAGCCACGTTCTTGGAACAGGAAAAGAAATGTATGGTTTGTGTTACGCAGTGTGGTCACATCAAACGTGCATTAACTTGTGTGAATTCAGTTACATGTGCTTGGCTCTGGCGGTGGTCTTTCCAATGGCTGTTGCAGCAGAGAAAGGGGAGAGACTAAGGGAAGAGGGAGCCAGGCAGGCAGGCAGGCAGAGGAAGAAGACATCCCAGCTCCCTTGACTTCAGAAGGAAGGAAAGAGGCATTCAAAGAGAAATGCAGGCAGAAAAAGGCTGGAATGGATCCGGAATGGAGCTGCAGCTTCTAACTAAATCTAAACAAGCCTAGTCCTGCCTCTGCCAGATACAAGTTAGTCGAGTGGCTAGCATGAGTAATCTGGATCATGCAGTGAAGGGGAGCTAGCATGGTGTAGCAGCTAGAGTGTTAGGGTACAACTGCAGAGACCCAAGTTCAACTTCCCATTCGGCCATGGTGCTCTCTGTGTAGCCTTGTGCCAGTCTCTCTCTGTCTAAACTTAAGAGTCTGCCTGGGCTCTGAGGTCTGCAGGGAAAGCCCTTCGTGTTCTCCCAGTTGATGTAACCCGCAGGACAGGACCTCCTCTGTCGTGGCACCTTGTTTGTGGAATTCTGAAGCAATGTCACTATCAGGCTTCCAACACCACTTAATAAAACATCTTCCTAACCAGGCCCTTGGAAAAAACTGGTGTCAATGCCAGCTCTCGATGTAGTCTCTTTGCTGTACTCTTATTGCTTGGGATTTCAATAAAAGACACCATGTTTTATTGTTTTAATGTAATTGTAGTGAACCACTCTGGGATTATAATTGATGAAGGGTGGTTTGTAAATTGACAAATAAAACAAGATAAAATAAAATTCATTGGGTTGGCTGTGAGAATAAGAAGGAGGAGGGAACCACATATGCTGCCCTGATCTCATTTTAGGAGGGGTAGGATGATGGTGATGCTACATATGAAGATATCCTTTTCCCTCTTATGGCCTGTTTTACCTATTCATAGAAACCGAAAGAGAGAGATTAAAGAAACATAAAAGGACTTCCGGTTCTCCATATTATTCACGCCATTAAAATCCAACCATTCTGTAAACCAGAATTTTTCAATCTTCAAATCTCAATATTACAAGTTAATTTTCTCTTTCATGCAAAAAGTCCATAAGAAGGTTCCAGTCCTGAATAAATGTCAATAATTATTATTAATTAAGCACATTAACTTTGCTATCTCAGCCAAGTCCAATAGTTTTATCGGCAATTCCTCTATAGTGAGTAGGGCTATATCTTTCCATCTTTGTGCAAATAGCAGTCTTGCCACTGTAATAATATATTGGCAAAATCTTCCTTAATCCATTTCCAGTTGTATGTCCATTAACCCTACAACAAAGAGTTCCCGGGCTTCAATTGAATATTAACCTTTAAAATCTGTTGTATCAATATATGTATTTGTATCCAATATTTTTTAGCCTTTTTACATGTCCACCAAGCCTGATAAAATGTCCCTTCGTGTTCTTGGCATTTCCAGCAAACATTTGAAACTCCTTTATACATTGTCGGGAGATAAGTACCAATGATACATCATTTTTTAAAAAATTCTCTTTAGTTTGTACCAGGCTATTTAAAGCTTGGTTTGTTAGTGCTGACTTTATCCTACGCACAAACATCAGCTTGGTGATCTGAAAATACATGTATTAAGATTAACATCTCTAGGGTCAATAGGTCAACAGTACATCTGCTAAGTGTTATTTCAGCATTGTGCATGTTTTAAATCTGTACATCATAGCTTTATATATAACTAAAGTTTAAAAAGGGCCCCTTGAGTCCTCTCAAGAGTACTGATCATGCTCCTATTGTGTAAGAAAGTTATGTTTATGTACTACTACCATATAGCCAAAGAGTGAAATCGAAGAATAAGCTAAAATTGCCCTCCAAATTACATGCTTTGTGAGCATCTGTTATGCCACATTGAATAGATTGTTGTGCTGGTTTTAAATGGATGTATTTGAAATATTTGTGATTGTGCTGTAAAGGCAGCTATCTTTATAAAGAGCGTCATAGCAACTGCTGGTGTTCATTAAGTTACAGGAATTTATAAACCAAAAATTGAAAATATTTATAACCAGAACAGACTAGATACTTTGTTTAAATGAACTATTGAAAAAAAGGTTGTTTTAGCTGCCTGGTGCTATATTGGAAGCTATAACAAAGCCATTAAGACTGCATGGAACTGTTAGCATGAAATGGGGATGACTGATTTATTTTAACTTAATTATTGAAGTCCACTTTCATAACAATGTATGGCACTGTAAATAAACATGCAGCTCTGCCAAGCTAAATAATAATTAAGAGACAAGTACATAGAAATGGGCATCTGGTGCATCTGTAATTTTGTAAAGGAAGCTAACGTTGTCTTGTGGAGAACAAATTGCAAACTAATCTAGCATTTATCCAGGCAGTGTGCTGCTAACTATCTCAATGCGCTTGATTGTAAACAGGAGAAGAAAGAAATGAACCAGATGATACAGACAAAGCAAAAGAAACTCCAGGTCATCCTTGAAGATGAAACTCCACCTCCATGGAGCCCGCCTGGCAAAGTTGTTTCTTCAAGAAGCTACTGAGATGCTCAGGGCCATGAGGGAAAGTTCCAACCTTCTGCCATTGTCTAATCACCGTTATTGCACAACATCTGATTTTAACATGAATTGAAATTGGCTCTTTCATTCTTTCGGTGTAGGTGGTGATTTGGCTCTTTGGTATGGGAACACCATCTGTCCTAAAGACGTGGTGCTCAGTGTGTAGCACACCGTTTCCCAGAATGCAAGCTGCACGGTTTATAGCACTACGCTAAGTAGGTCAGGGTGTTTTTTTCATCAAAGCGATCAGCAGATAAAAAAATACTGAGTGCAGTAGTAAACAGAAGCTGCTGTAGCACACCGTTGTTGATGGAAAAGATATTTGGAATACCGAGAGGGCAATAATTTTCAATTAGAGGGGAGCAGTTTAAGGAGCTGTGATTTGTCCCGAAAGTGCTTCTTAAAGCCTTAGAAGATCTTCTTAAATTACAGCGAGCTCCTCTCATACTTTGTGATGTAAGATTTTATTTTATTATATACCACCATAAGAGCTCTTGAGGTGGTTCCCAGCAATAAAAACATAATCCTAATAGGATAAGTATTAGAGAACAGCAGAACCACTATAAAAATATGCAAAAGAAAAGCAGTAGCCAGAAAAGTTAACATACGGCTAAAACTCATAAAACCTAACAAAAGAAAGACATCTTGACTGCTTTCCTAGAAACCATCATCAAATGGGTTAGTCCAAATGAATGAAGAGAACTTCTTTAGGGAAGGATTGGCAGTGACAGGGGCACAATGTGTGGCTGCTGTGAGAAAGATGAGCTACGCGTTACAGATCAGAAAAGGAGTTGAAAACGAAGCAGCCAGTATCATAATGTTTTAATACAAACCTGTATGCAACCACACTTGGAATACTGTGTACAGTTGTTGTCAGCACACCTCAAAATTCATAGTGTAGACCTGGATAAGGGTGTAGAAAGGGCAACCCAAATGATCACTGGGCTGGAGCAACTCCCTCAATAGGAAAGGTGACAAGATTTGGGGCTTTTGAGTTTAGAAGAAAGGCAAGAAGGGGGAAGGACACGATAGAGGTGTGCAAGATTGCACAGTGTGGAGAAGACGGATTGACTGGGACTAGGACCCCAGGTCATACAATGAAGCTGAATGGTGGGAGAGACAGGGAACTCCTCTTTCAGACAGCCCATTGGTAACGGTGGAATTCGGTACCACGAGATATCATGATCACCAACTTGGATGGTTTTAAAAGGGAATTGGACAGATGCACGGAGGATAAGGATGTCAGTGGCTGCTAGTCATGATTCCTATTTTACTTCCAGTATTAGAGGCAGTATCACTTCTGAATACTAGCTGCTGGGGAAATACTGTTGCACAAAAGGATTCGTCACACTGCTCACTGTATTTCCCTATACACAATGCTATAAAATTAAAAATAGATGCTTGCATGTGTGAACAGACCTTCAGCTGCAATCTGTAGCAAATGACTTCCAGGGTTTATCCACCGTAAGCAGCTAGATGAACCATGTGCATTTACTGTGATACATTTTTAAAATGTCTTTTTTTACATGAAATCCATAATTTAATATGTTCTTTTCAGGCCTGTGTGGCTCTAAAAGCTTGATCTAAAAAAGACAGAGAGAGAGAGAGAGAGAGAGATTTCATTTTAGGCACAGGCTATTTCTAACAGACCTAAATCCTGCTTTCAGATGCTTTCACACAAACAGTCCCTTTACCAACATTGTTGGCTGACAGAATGAACATTCATACTTAACGTAGATTTCATGAAATTGCTGAATCACGACTGAAGCAGTTCAAGAGCCATAGCCTTGTCTTTTGGTTTTAATCACAAAACCTATTTAATTGGCAGTTTGGCATAGAGTTGTGGCACCTGCCCCATTAGCCATGCCGTTCTGTCTGCAGTTATTTCAGAATCTGTGTCAGGGTACTCTTAATCACACGGAAGCAACTACAGCTTCTGCTGACCTCAAGAGGGAATGGTGAAATATTTGTGAGCCCTGACTCACAGATGGGAATTGTCTCTCCAGCTCTGGTTGTCTGAATTAAAATGTATTGTGTTCATTCTCTCTTAGGGAGAAAATGTTGTTGAACCAGCACTGCTAGTTCATTTAGCTGTGTTGGAGTGTGGACGTCAGAGTCGTAGCAGAGCATAGTCCTTGGGGGTTGCCTCTTGAGCAAGGCTTGGGAAACTGAGGCCCGGGGTCCAAATACAGCCCCCCGCCCCACCCCACATGCCTCACTCCTCAGTGGCCCTGATTCATTGCCCCACTCGCTTTTGGCTCTGGCCCCACCCACCACTGGCAGGTGGCCCGCAGAATGTTACCCAGAAGCGAATGCAGCCTTCAGACTAATCAAGGCATTGGGAGCAGATTAGGCCATCTGCACCCTTCACAGTGCAACCCAAGATCTCTCTGTGCGCCACTCTCATTGTAGGGGCAAAGCACAGGGAACAGTTGTCGCCTTGCTCTTTGGCCTGTCAACATAAAGAGATCTGAAATCAACTGGATTGGCAGGCAACTGCTTCTCTGGGTACTTTTTGTCAGGTGAGAGGAAAGCAAGTGGAAAGAACAGTTTCCTTCCTTATCCCTAAACTGCAAAAAAAAAAATCAAAAAAATCAGAGATCTCCACTTGTTCTCCTACGTGTGAGTCAGTTACAAAGACCAGCAATGCTTTTATTTCGTTGATCTTGGCACACAGGATTATGACTGTCTATAAAAATGAAAAGGAACCAGTAAAAATAGATAGGGCAAATCATCTCTACTAAACTGTTTGTGGGTTGTTTTCCCTCTTTTAGCAGAGGCAGGCACCTCAGAAGCTTGCTTTGTTACGCCAGACTTTGCAATAAGTAACAATCTTATTTCAAGACCCTGGCAGACAATGGCATGTGGTTTTAACATTCTGTAAAGAGCTAAATTCTCTTTGGACTTCAGAAGCTATTTGAGGGGCGTTACAAAAAATAAATAAATTTTTGGGCTGTTTTGCCAGAATCAAAATAGAAATTGTGTGAAACTCATTTCATCATAACACTTCTGACGGTTAGTTACAATAGTAAGCTATTAAAACCACTCCTGCTTTTATTTTGGCTTACTTCCCTCAGCTTTTAAAACAATTCTGAGGTAAAACAGCAGTGTTTTGAAGGGACTACCATGGCTCCTGCCTTCTACTTTTTAGATCCCTGCTGCTGGTTAAAAAAATGATGGCAAACCTCTTTGCAGAGATAATATACTTTAAACACCCTACTTAACACAATTAGGTGTGCTACCCTTTTTCTTTTTTAGATCTTTAAGAAACTTTTCCATCACATTAATGCTACAATCATTTGTATGCATCCTGTTAGGCTGTCAGCCTGTGCTGCCGAGCATGAGATAAACAGATTAGCTATGCAAAATTTTATTTAGCTCAAATGAAAGGCTCCTTCAAATGAGACAAATTCTCTACCTGGAAAGCACATAGTGATGGGGTAGTCTGTCCCATAACCCCACATAATTCTTTCAAATTTGGGCACAGTGAAATTAAACATAAGTTTCCATCGCCGTCTGCATGCAATTTGCATTCTCTTCCATACACTAAAGTTACTTCCGTGTGTGACATATTGCATTTAAAAGTGGTTCTAGATGGGACTGGTTTTGCCCAGAAAGAGGCTGTAATGCAATACTTAGGAAAAGTTACAACTGCTGCTGTTACTTTACTTTCCATCTGGAGGAAATAAGTGCTACTGTTTATGCTAAGCAATGAATGTGCCGCCATTATAGTTAGAAACAATCTGTCAGTGTTCAACTTGTAATATGCTATGTAGAACAGAAAAAATGATGTGCTATTTTGCCCAGAGGGTTTTCTGTTTAAGAAAAGTTGGTCAAAACTGAGGGGAAAGAGGCAACTGTCAGCTTTAATGTCAATTTTGATACACAGCAGTGGTAAACAGATTAAGTGGTACAAGGAAGACAAACAGGTAGGTCTGTGTTAGTTCAGAAAAATTGTCTTTCTATTGTTTTTTCAAGTTTACTTATCCTCTGTGTGTTAAAATGTTCCAGCGTGCAAAAAGATATTTGTTCTCCAGATAGCCTCTATTTCTCTGGCACTCTGAAATCATAAAATTAATTGCTTGGCCTCAACCAGAGGTTTTCAACCTTTTGAGCCCACAGCTCCCTTGACCAGCTACATTCCTTCTGCGGCACCCCTTTGGGGCTCAGGAGCCCAGTTACGTCACCCCTTGCCTGCAGAGCTGGCAGCCTCTCACCCTTTTTCAAACACCCTCCTTTGTGGAAGGTTCCCTCAACCTCCTCTCCCCTCTCCTTGGGAGCTGGTAGCCAGGGCTGCTGCAACAAACAGCTGTGCAAGCCTTTGGGAGGCAGAGATGCAAGAGGGCATCAGAGAAGAGGGAAGGAAAGAGGGACAGAGGCCAATGTTGCCATTGGCACCCATGACCATCATTCAAGGCACCCCAGGGTGCCACAGCACACTGGTTGTAAACCACTGGCGTAGGCAATGAAACTGATAGGGAGCCTGCCTGGTCATGGTCACTCTTCAGTACTCTGCACATCCACCAGTCACTGGTAAGTGTGTCCTGCCACTGCCTCCACTCCTCTTGATAGGTGCAAGCCACTGAGCTAGACAGCCAGCTCAGCTAGGGAAGCAACGCTTCCTCATGGCTTGCCTCTTGCCCATCCGACCACCTGCCAACTCCAGACCATGGTTGCAGCAATCATCCTTGAAAATGTTTCTTCCAATAAAGTGGGTAGGAAGTTTCTACATTCTAAATCCCTTGATACATGCATGTGATTTGGCAGGACAACGTGTTTTAAACCTACTTTCTTGCTCTGTGTCCAGTTGTTATTTCCAGTTTTCCATTTGTGGCACAGTTATAGTCTGAACCACAGTGTGATCCCAGGAGTATGTGTGTGTGATATCATGTATGAACGTTTTGCTAGGTGGCGAGAGACTTTTAAGCATGTTGTGGCTCGGTACTTTAGATGAGAGCTTTTTCTGTGAGCTCCACTCTCCGGTGGATCCACTTCTGGGTACACCCCTGTATCCTATCCAGGTACCAGAATTCATTATTCTAATGCAATTTTTCTCCGCTCAAGGAATATAAGTTGCCGTATCATAGAATTTTAGAGTTGGGGGGATCCCTGAGGGCCACGCAGGAATGTTTTGCCAAATGAGGGGCTCAAACCCACCACCCAAAGATTAAAAGTCTTGTGCTCTACCAACTGAGCTATCCCCCATCTTTCACCTTCATCATCTGTCTCTTCCCCCACCCCACCCACCCTGTATATTAGATTTGCTTATTTCTTCCCTTCCTCGAAATTTTTTTCTTTCCTTCTGTTTCCTCCACTTCTTTCATGGTTATTCTCTCAGCAACTGTCTGCAGTTTTACATGGAGGCTTCAGTCACATTTTGGGGAACTATAGTTACGATACTAACCTGCACACAAGGCAAATCCTTTTTCTGAAGTACCAATTTGCCTCCTTTGGCTACCTCGCAGCTATTTCATCTAAAGTTGCATTTCTCAGCTTCCCATTTTGATTAGGATCTAGATCATTAGAAAGGTACTTTTAAAGGTTGTATTTATTCAGGAAATTATTGTAGCTAGTGACTCAGAAGAGATAACAACGTATGCCTGAATGTGGCATATTAAACAACAGCAAATTCCAGTCTTCAGCAGCTAGAAGATAATGGTTTGAGAAAAAGGATGGTGGAGATGACACACTGCCTCTGTGGCATGTTTTCTTATTTTTTAAGATGGAAAGCAAAATTATAGGCAAGTTAAAATATATGTTATTTTGTGAAACTGGCTGTGTATGATTACTGTGCACTGATTTATTTGTTTTTTAAAGAAACTTGGGTGGTATATTTTATTTATTTCTACAAAACATGTTTTTTTTTCCCGTAAGCAGATGCTGTCACTATATTGCACATTTTGAATATTTTTATATATATAATAAACTCTATTCTCCTATTTGGATTATGGTTTTATTTAGCCCTTAGAAGAATGAAGCACAATGAAGATTTCTGTTCAACAAGAATCCCTGCAGATACCACCCAATTCCCATAATCCCTAACCATTCCTAATTCCTCCAACGATCTTTGTCCACTGACACTGCAAACCCTTAGGGTGATAATTCAGCTCGGTATTACTGTGAACCAACTGAAATTAACTTAGTCATGTTAATTGATTTCAGTAGGTCTCCTCTCAATAAAACTTAGTTGAATACCACTTCATATTTTTGCATTACAACCCTATTCCAGATGGCACCAACCCTCAGATTTCTTTTAAGCAGAGTTCACATTTAGCAAAACCCAAAATGCATGTCTACACCGATCTAAACCGGTTTACCTGTCATTCCTCCTCCCACTGGGAAAATGTCATTCTCGGAGGCTGAAGGTGAGGGTAGAACTCCCAGCTCATCAAAAACCAATGGACAGGATTCTTTGGCGAGAACCTCAACTAGTGAAACTAGCAAAAGTCCAACAAATGCTTATATCCTGGATATGACATGAGACTTTAAACTTCATAACCATTTCTGGCCACATGGATCATATGCAAAAATGAATTTATTTTTTTATAAATATTTATTAAAGTTTTTAAATATAAATGCACAAACAATAAACAATCTTACTTCTGTCACAAACATAATTTCATCACTTCTTTGGACTCCCTCGCGTCTCCCGCTCCCATTTACATCGTTAAAAGTTTTTTCCAAACAAATTATCAACTTGTTTACAATCTCATGTCCACTCATTCAAATATAATCTAGCACTTCTTCTAAAAAAATTTTATATTTTCTTTTAGTCTCACTTATCATCAAATTTAAATCTAATTTAGTGGTGGCCAATTTTTTATAATCTAGCATCCTTCTTAACATTCAACCAAATTACAATGTTTTTGTAGATACATCTTGAATTTCTCCCAGTCTTCCTCCATCTTCTCTTCTCCCAGATCACGGATTCTGCCAGTCATCTCGGCCAGTTGCATATAGTCCATCAGCTGCATCTGCCACTCTTCCAGTGTGGGTAGATCTTGAGTTTTCCAGTTTTTTGCAATGAGTATCCTTGCTGCCGTTGTTGCATACATAAAGAATGTTCGGTCCTTCTTTAGCACCTTCTGGCCGACAATACCCAGAAGGAAGGCCTCTGGTTTCTTAGTGAAGGTATACTTAAATACCTTTTTCAGCTCATTATATATCATTTCCCAGAAGGCCTTCACCTTAGGGCATGTCCACCAGAGGTGAAAGAATGTTCCTTCATTTTCTTTACATTTCCAACATTTATTATCAGACGAATGGTATATTTTGGCAAGTTTAACTGGGGTCATGTACCATCTATATATCATTTTCATTACATTTTCCTTCAGAGCATTACATGCGGTGAAGTTCAGCCCTGTGGTCCACAAC
The DNA here is from genome assembly GCF_964252035.2 of Podarcis erhardii. Lineage (NCBI taxonomy): Eukaryota > Metazoa > Chordata > Lepidosauria > Squamata > Lacertidae > Podarcis > Podarcis erhardii. The sequence continues at coordinate 39,558,481 of NC_138512.1, forward strand.
CTTTCCCAGTCCTCAAACATAATGTTATGCCCAATGTCCTGTGCCCATTTTATCATAGCCGATTTAACCATTTCGTCTTGTGTATTCCATTTTAACAGCAAGTTATACATTCTGGATAGTACCTTAGTCTTTGGTTCTAACAATTCTGTTTCTAACTTCGATTTCTCCACCTGGAACCCTAACTTTTGGTCATTTTTAAAAACTTCTTTAATCTGAGCATAATGTAACCAGTCTCGCACCTTATCCTTCATTTTCTCCAAACTCTGCAATTTCCAATTGTCTCCATCTTTTTCTAATATTTCCCAATATTTTGGCCATTTGGCCTCCATATTGGGTCTTTTTCGGGCCTTAGCCTCCAGAGGTGAAAGCCACCTTGGAGTTTTATTTTCCAATAAGTCTTTATATTTTGTCCAGACATTAAACACTGCTTTCCTGACAATATGGTTCTTAAAGGCCTTATTGATCTTAACTTTGTCATACCATAAGTATGCATGCCAACCAAAAGCATTGTTAAAACCTTCCAGTACGTCAGTGTCTTCGAGAAGTAGCCAGTCTTTTAGCCAGCAGAAAGCTGCGGCTTCATAATACAACTTTAAGTCTGGCAGGGCAAAGCCCCCTCTTTCTTTCGCATCTGTTAATATCTTAAACTTAATTCTGGGCTTTTTGCCCTGCCAGACAAATTTAGATATATCTTTCTGCCACTTCCGGAAGCACTCCGTTTTGTCCACAATCTGTAGTGTTTGAAACAAAAATAACATTTTTGGCAATACATTCATCTTAATAGCAGCAATTCGGCCTAACAAAGAAAGCTTCAATTTTGTCCAACTATCCAAGTCTCTCTTAATTTCAGACCAACATTTTTCATAGTTATCCTTGAATAGACTCAGATTTTTTGCTGTTATATTTACCCCTAGGTACTTTACCTTTTTAACCATAGTTAGTTCTGTTTCTCTCTGAAACCGTTCTGACTCTGTGTCTGTCAAATTTTTTCCCAGCACCTTGGTTTTCTGTTTATTTAATTTAAATCCCGCCACCCGACCAAAGTCCTGAATCAATTGTAATACTCTTTTCGTACTAGATTCTGGCTCCTGCAGGGTCAAAACTAGGTCATCTGCAAAAGCTTTAAGTTTGTATTGTTTCGCTCCGACCTGAATCCCTTCCACCAACCGGTCCCCTCTGATCATGTTCAAGAGCACCTCCAGAACCGAGATTAATAACAGAGGGGAGATCGGGCAGCCTTGTCGTGTTCCTTTTTCAATTTTGAACTCTTCTGTAACCACATTGTTAACTATCAATTTGGCCTTTTGTTCTGAATATATTGCATCAATCCCATTCTCAAACCCCCGTCCCACTCCCATTTCTTTTAAATTTCCCTTCATAAATTTCCAAGAAATATTATCAAAGGCCTTCTCCGCATCTATAAAAATTAACACTGCTTTTGTATTTATATCTGTTTGCAAAAGTTCCAAAATGTCAATAATGTTCCTAGTATTGGCAAACATATGTCTACCTGGGAGAAAGCCTGCCTGGTCTTTATGAATTACTTCATTAAGAACTCTTTTAAGTCTACTTGCCAAAATGTCTGCAAATATTTTGTAATCCACATTCAGAAGGGAGATGGGACGATAGTTTTTGAGTTGTGTCTTTTCAGTTTCAGATTTTGGTATCAATGTGATAAAAGCTTCCTTCCACGATTCCGGCGCCCTCTTCCCCTCCATAATTTCATTACAGACCTCCATCATTGGTTGGATCAGATAGTCTTTTAATGTCTTATAATACTTGGAAGTCAGGCCATCTGGCCCTGGAGATTTGCCCAGTTGCATGTTCTGAATGGCTTGTTCAATCTCTTGTTGTGTTATTTTGTTGTTCAGGATTAATCTGTTTTTTTGTGACAACATTGTTAGTCCATTTCTTTCCAAAAATTGTTTAATCTCAACCTCGTCTTGCGGCCCTTGAGTATATAATTTTTTGAAGTATCTCTGGAAGCACTTTCTAATTTCCATGGGGTTCTGAATGTTTCTTCCTTCGATTTCTAGATTTGTAACTGTGTTTAATTTCTGTCTCTTCTTCAACTGCCATGCAAGCAGTTTCCCACATTTATTCGCCGATTCAAAAGTTTTTTGTTTCATTAATTTAATCTTCCACTCTATTTCCTGGTTTATCAATTTAGAATATTGTGCTTGGTATAGTTTAATTTCTCTCAGAATCGGCTGTGACTTCGGATTTGATCTTAATTTCTTCTCCAATTCTTTAATTTTCTGCAAGATCTTATCTTTCCTTTCATTTTGTGTCCTTTTCTTTACGGCGTTCTGTTGTATCAAGAACCCCCTCATCACAGCTTTGCTTGCGTCCCAGATAGTTCTTTTTTCCACCGTAGTGTTCATATTTATCTCGAAGTAATCCTTCAGAGTTTTTTGAGCCTTCTTAATAATCTCCTGATCTCTAAACAAATTGTCATTCATCTTCCATCTAAAGGAGCCGGTTGGCAAAAGTGTCATATCCATCTTCAGCGCATTATGGTCGGAGCAGGTCTTTGGGCAGATTTCCACTTTTCTAACCTTGGGTGCCAGACCTCTAGTTATCCATATTTGGTCGATTCTTGTCCAAGTCAGCTGGGCTTCAGAGAAGAATGTTCCCTCTCTTCCCAGGGGGTTCTTAGTTCTCCAAATGTCAATCCAGTCCATATTGTCTGTCATTTCAAAAAAGGTCTTTGGTAGTCTGCCGTCTTTTGTAACATTTTGGTTTTGTGATTTATCCATGTTAGTCGATACGACCCCATTCATATCTCCCATCATAATGATGTTGTTGTAGTCCAGATAGTCCAGCATAATCTCATGCAACTTCTTATAAAATTCCGATTTCCCGTCATTTGGTGCATAAATTCCTAATATCAGAATCTTTTCTCCTTGATGTTGTATCTCAATTGCTAATATTCTTCCATGTTCATCTTTGAATAAAAATTTAGGTGACAGGCTCTCTTTTGCATATATCACCACTCCTCGCTTCTTTACTCTGTCCGAAGATATAAATTCTTGACCAAGTCTTTTATTTATTAACACCTTTCTATGGAGCCTAGTCACATGTGTTTCTTGTAAGCAAATAATGTCCAATTGTTCTTTTTTTAATATATGAAAAATTTTCCTCCTTTTTTCCGGGATGTTACAGCCATTAATGTTCCAACTCAAAAGTTGCAGAGACATCCTGAGTAAATCTGGTTATTTTTCGAGGGGTGGTACCTTATTCAAAGGATCTTCAGGATCCAAGGGTGCAGGTACCTCTGGTATTTCAGGCCCTGGAAGTTGATCAATTCCTTTGTGAAGGTCCTCTCCGTGTACGTTCAGAAATTTATCTCTATCTTCCAATGTTCTGATTTTGATCTTCTTCCCTCTAAAGGTGAAAGATAATCCTTGAGGGAATTCCCACCTAAAGATGATTGAGTTGTTCCTTAGCAATCTTGTCAGCTCCAAATAGTTAGATCTAAGATCCAACAGTTGTTTAGGAATATCCTTGTAAATCTCAATTCTTTTGTCCAAAATGTCCAGTGACTTTCCGTAGTGTAGGCCCAAAATCTTGTCCCTTTCCTCCTTTGACCTCAATATTATCAAACAGTCTCTGGGCTTCTCTTTCTTTATAAGTCTTCCAAGCCTGAAAGCTGAAACAATTTTAAAATCCTTTTCCTCTAAGCTCCAAAATTTGGAGAATTCTTTGGTCAAAAACTCAGCTAGGTTGCCTTCTTCCACTTCTGGTATTGCCCTTATCCTTAAATTGCTCTCCCGGTTCCGCAGTTCAATCATAGATAGATAGGTCTGGTGTTCACCTACTTGTTTGCAGAGTGGTCTTACCTCTTGTTCTAAATTTTCAAGTTTTTGGCTGGTATCTTCAGCCAATTTCCGATTTTCCCCTGCAGCCTCCTTCAATTCTCCAATTGCTTGAGTATTCTGTGCAACTTGTCCAGATAATTTATTTAAACATTCTGTGTTTTGGTCAATTTTATATGTTTGCTCATCAGCCTTCTTGTCCAAAGATTCTACTTTCTTGTCCAAAGATTCCAATTTTTCAAAGATTTTCTCTAAAATAGCAGTGCTTGCCCCTGAGGCCATATCTTCCAATTGTAATTCCTCAGTTTCTCCCTCCCCTGCCCGTGGCAGAGAGGCAGCTTCTTCCTCAGAAGGCAAAGTAGGCACAGATGATCTACGTGCCTGTGAGGCTGCGGTTAAAGTTGTCAAAGTTGTTTGTTTAGCTCTTCCTCTCCTTCTTGCACCACTCATTCCAAAGTTATCTAAAAGTCAAGGTCAAGCTGAGTTGTTCCCATGAGAAAGCAGCAGCCCAGATGGTAACAGTCAACAGAGGGCCGGGAAAAGGAAAGTAAAATAAAAGTCACTGCTGTAAGTCCCAAATCCTCTAGGGGGAGTTTAAAATATTTCAAGGAAGAGATCAATTCCAATTAAAATAAAGTCAGATTTCAAAGTCCAAGAACCTTCAATAAAATTTTTTTCAGCAGAGTTAGGATTTAATACAGCAACAGTGTTTCTGATGGTGCAAACTGGTAATCCAAATGCTTCAGAGTAACAAGTTCAAACTCTCTCAGATTGTTTCAAAGTTCAGATTCAAAGTATCCAAACTGCAAACTGCAAACTGACAGCTCAATTTCTCAGGCAGCTCCAGCACCTGGGTTTTTTAGTTAAAATGTAGCTCCAAGAGAAGAAAGGTATCCCCATGCAGCTAAAATTCATAAAGTCCAGCACATGAAATTATTATTCCACTTAAGGTAAAGTTCAATGGGTGCTCAGATCAGATAGTTTAAAAGATCTCTCTTTGCCTCCACTCCTCCAGCTCTTTGCGTTCAAGTTCAACGGGAGCGGAAGACAGACTTCCTGTTTTTCGTCACTCCGCTTTCAGCCAAATTTAGTACTTTAAAGTTCCAAATTGTATAGAGTCAATTATTTACTCACGGGTTGTTGTTTTCAAAGCAAAAATTTCAGGAAGAAAGGTCAGCGCTCACTGGCAACAGCTACGCGGCTTCGCTCCGTTGATTGCGGAACGACCCTCAGCGCCGCTACCCCCTCCGCAATCCGGAGCCCCTTACGGGGTTCCTTCAACGCTTTGAGGGCAGCTCCTGGCGCCCGCCGGGTCCCAGGACCGCAGGCTTCTGCCGCCTGCGGTTTTCCGATGTGGGTCTCCGCTTCGCCGTAGCGGACGACCCTTCTCAGCGGAGCTACCCTCTCCCGGTTAGAAGAGGGCAGCCATTGCCTTTTCGCGCCGCCTCCGGAAGTCCCATATGCAAAAATGAATTATTCCACGGTTGATTTCAGCATTAATATCAATTGGTGTTGTAGTGGTTCAGGGTTTGAATTTGACCACTTCATAACGCTCGGTCAAATCCTTAACCAGGCACCATCGCTGCAGGTTCATTTTGGATTGTAATAAGAGGTGTAGAATAATTCCCTGAGCATCCTTTGCAACACTTTTATCAATAGCCCCTCGACTGGCTGGTGGGGGGGTTTTAGCAGAAGCAGAGCAGGAGATCTAGAGGCCCAAACAGCTCCCTTATTCCCTTCTGCGTGGAACATTGTGAGTTCCAGCAGTCCTGGGGGATACGTCTTCCATATCGTGCTCAAGGAGCATATGTTGTGACACAGTATTCTTGGTCCCAGACAAAGTGTTCTCATGCAGGTTCCTCCAGTGAGACTTCCCAGCCTACCATGAACAGCTTGCTGTTTTGTGCCCGAGTAAGTAAGCCTAAGACAACAGCCTTACGGGCTACTGGAAAAGAAAAGGAAAGGTAACCTTCCCTGTGACTAATGCTTTGCATCTCCCATGAACCAAACTGATCAAAGCTCTTATGCAAAGAGGTGTTCTCTGCAAATGGTATTAGACATAACCTGCTTGGCAGAGCAGCAGAACGTGATGTCTCATGTTCAGTATCTGCCTCCAGTGATGAAAATGTGGATAATGGAAATCAAACAAGCCTTAAGTCAGATACCAGGCTTGGGAGGATCACTATGCTAAAAATATTTCCATCTGGATGCAGGTATTGAAAATCACCTGCATGGCACCTAGCATTTCAAAGAATGAAGCTATGTGCAAATAATACCAAGCAAACAGCAGTTGGTAACTTTGCAACAGATAGGAGCCAAGCCCCATGCCACACGAGGTTGGAAAGGGAAAAGGGACAGTCTTGTGTTTTGAATCTGTAATGTCAAAACCAAATAGCTTTTGAGGCATCAGTTCAACTTTCATTTCTCTTCAGATGCCAGCGCCAATTACTGCATGTGCTGGTTCCTGTTCTCACATTCTTGGAGCATTTTAAAGGTTTCTGGATGGGAGGGGGGCAGGGAACAGACACACACTACTGCCCACCAACAGCAATATCTTAGGGAATTTTCTGTACTGGATCAGCTTCTGTGAACTTTGATAATGTCAATAAGCTATAAAGTATGTCGTAAAAGTCTGCAGAGAAAAGATACCCCTTGGCGAATGAGAATTCCGAGGGGCTGGAAATCAACAGTAAACCCCTCTTCCTGGTAGAAAGAATGAACCTGTAGCTCTTACTACTTCCAACAAGGCCAGAGCAATTCTTTTTCTAGAAAAATAGCACTGCTTTTAAATGTGTTTTTATTGTTTTATCACTTTGTAGTTTGCCACCCTGGGCTCCTTCGGGAGAACGGGCAGGATTTAAATCACATAAATGAATAAAATTGCAAAGTCAATCCTATTTCATTTTTCAAAAAGTAGAGCCTACTTTAACTGTTGGGTCTCCATTCCAGTTCTTTTGTATAATGGCAGCCTTGCCCCAAAAATATGCAGTGCAATCCCTTAGGAATGCAAAGGAAAATGAATGTGTTGTGTTCAAAATACCCCGTTATCATTTGCCTAATTCAGGGATAATTCAGAATCTCACCAGTTGCTGTTGGACTCTCAACATCCCCAACCATTGAGCAGGCCAATGGACGGGTGTTATTTCATGTCCCAGTGCCAAACATTTACATGCTTAAAAAAAAGTTTTTAAGAAAAATAATAATACAGTGGTAGCTCGGGTTAAGTACTTAATTCGTTCCGGAGGTCCGTACTTAACCTGAAACTGTTCTTAACCTGAAGCACCACTTTAGCTAATGGGGCCTCCTGCTGCTGCCTAGCTCCCAGAGCACGATTTCTGTTCTCATCTTGAAGCAAAGTTCTTAACCTGAAACACTATTTCTGGGTTAGCGGAGTCTGTAACCTGAAGCATATGTAACCTGAAGCGTATGTAACACGAGGTACCACTGTATATAGATCACTAGATTTCCTCATGATTTCCTTTCAACATTAAGCTTGCAATCCTATACACACTTACCTGGGAGCAACCCCCTTTGGACTCAGTGAGACTTGCCTTTGAGTAGACATGCACAGGTTTGCTTTGAATCTTAAAGATGATGGTACTCATACCTGCTTATTTTCTTCTTAGTCTAGAGGGAGCTGTTCTGAGAAGTTTTTTAAAAAAGAAAAGACAGCAGTGCTGTCAAGTAAAATCACATTTTTGGAGAGCCATTAAATGTGCTTGAGCTTGGTGATGCATACTTTATACTTGGCGGAGGAGACTACATGCTAAAAATACACAGTATTCCCTCATAATTAACAATATCTCTCCATATGCTTTTCCAGCCACTGTTCAATGTGCCATTTTCTTGACAGTGAGATCTTCAGTGGAGTCTTGTGGAGCAGTGTTGATGGATAGGTAGCATTTCTGAACTGAGGAAGGTCTGGAGATAATTTCTTTGAACTTTGAGAAAGTCATGCATATAGCAACTCGTTAACATGCATTACATTCCCATCAGATATACTTTCCTTCCATATTGTTGATCTGGCACAGCTGCAAGAGGGTTTGCTTTTTTTAGTCAAGATGAGAAGAAGAAGGAAGAGATGGTTAAGTATCTGTAAAAGGGACGGTGAGGAAAGAACCAAATGTAAGTAGAAAAGCAGGGCAGAGGTTAGGTATATATATATTCTCTCTCTCTCTCTCTCTCTCTGTGTGTGTGTGTGTGTGTGTGTGTGTGTGTGTGTGTGTGTGCCTTATTTAAACCATGTCCTACATACACCTTAAGACAGCATTTCGGGCCTTAGCCTCAAAACACCCTCACAAATGCCCTTGGTCATGCACTCCCCAAAGCAGCAATCATCTAAATAGAACTCCTTCTAGCTGTGAACTCCTCCTCTGCTCAGTTCCTTGTTCATCCTCCAATGAAGGTTTCACACAAAGCAGCTGTTGTACTTGGTCATCTGAAGGGCACTGCCAAGTTCATAAAAGCAATTAGGCAACTCACCTTTGGAAGTTGTGACAATCAGATAGTGTATCTTCCATTATATACACTGGGAAACCCATTCCATTTGGGGAAGAAAGAAAGAGGAAAATAATTTTTGTTCATACCAGCTTGCACTCAGAGAAAAAAAGAAAGTCCAAGTTTGTTAAAATCACATTTAGTGGTGTGTTTTTTTAAGGAACCAATTGTGTTATACGCTATAGTGAGAGAACTTGATATGGGTGTTTTTCTAATCACTGTTTTAATCTTAATACAATGTTCAGTGTCTCTCTTCATATTAAACATCTGTTGTAGATTGAAAATTGAATCCTAACTTTCCAAGCTTCAGCACACAGAGTCTCTTGGATCCTTTTTAAAGTTGTTCTTTTCCAGTGGTATCACATCGCTCAGCTGTGTGACCACAAAATAAGTAAAATTAAACAGAATTTATTCTATGGGAAAACGACTCCTCTGAGAAAGTTCTTGCAGTGCAGAGAGCAGAGAATAATATTTCCATCTGTCCTGAAAACAATTGCAAATATGACTTTGTGCTGGCAATTCCTTTCCCCACTCTCTTTTAAAAATCACATCGAACTCTTGGAGTGCTTGAAACATCAAATCAAAATTTAAATTACACAGAGCCTTGCAATGCACAGTTTGGATAAAGATAGTTTCCTGTTGGCCGCATGAGATGATGAATCAAATGATACCCAAAGTCCCTACAATCCACATCAGAGTCTTTCAGATGGGATGAGCAAAAATAAGATTTTTATCTAGGGCAGCTGTTGAAAACCATAAGAAGTGAGAAAATGTCCCTGCTTTACTCAAACCACTGCTGTTGTTTCAAACCACCATTTTCCTCTATGTCTATCCATTCCTGCTTTATTCAAACTTCTGCGGTTTTATACCACCTCTTTCCACATGTCATTGTCCTGTCCTCCTTGCTCTCATGCCACAGCCACCAGTGTTGTGCAACCTACCTTCTCTTTTGCTCCCCTGACCCCACCACGATTTCATGCAAATCCAGGATTGTAATTTGTTGTTGTTTAGTCGTTTAGTCGTGTCTGACTCTTCGTGACCCCATGGACCAGAGCATGCCAGGCACTCCTGTCTTCCACTGCCTCCCGCAGTTTGGTCAAACTCATGCTGGTAGCTTCAAGAACACTATCCAACCATCTCGTCCTCTGTCGTCCCCTTCTCCTTGTGCCCTCCATCTTTCCCAACATCAGGGTCTTTTCCAGGGAGTCTTCTCTTCTCATGAGGTGGCCAAAGTATTGGAGCCTCAGCTTCACGATCTGTTCTTCCAGTGAGCAGGATTGTGATGGGAGAATACAAATCCTCCAATGGGGACTGTGAAATGACAGTCTTACATTTTTATGTATATAGGAAGGCATTATTATATTTGCTGAATGTGGTGACTATATCTGACTGCCTTTGTACTACACCTATAGCCCACAGTTGCCACTAGGATTATTGGTAAGTGAAGAGTGCAAAGGTATAAATTATATTAGATGGTTGCAGTAGTTGTTGGCATCCGTCTGTATTGAGAGACAATGGAATGTATCTCTGGCAGTAAAGGCAGACTGCTGGAGAATCACAGCGCCTGCTGTGGCTGCAGAAACCAGTAACTTGTAACTACTGCCTCCTGCATTGTTTTGCTACATTGGCAGCACTGAAGTGACCTCATTAGAGTACAAGCCTGGGCAGTATGCATGGAGGCCCTGGGCTGCCCAGATAAAAAGCACACACACCCTTGGCCTCACTGATGTGGTCCAAAGGAAAGCAGAGTAATATGTTTGACACCAGCTTGGCTGCAGGAGTTGCCAAAAGAAGATGTACAAGACCCCATTCAACCATCTTAGAGACTCCACTCCTGAGAGTTGTGTAGGGTTTACTCCTCCCAAATATGTCCAGAAGTTTAGGTTCAAAGTTTTCCTTCTCCTAGATGGGCTACCTTCCCAGGTTGATGAGCCCCATTTGCTCTGGTAGCAGCATTACGGGTCTGAAAAGCATTTGAGTGGAAGTTGGGCTTTGTTAATAAAGTAAATCAATAAATACCCCCCTTCCCTCCAGATACTCCAACTCCCATTAGCCCCGGCCAGTGTAGGCAATGGTCAGGGATGATGGGAGCTGTAGTCTGGCAGCTGACCATAGGTTCCCCATCCTTGGTCTAAAATACCATGTCCAAAGAGCCTTCCCACTTCTTAAGAGGCCCTGCACAAAGTGCAGCCATTAGAATCCAAAGTGTTTTCAGCGGCGGCACTCCAATTTTAGAATAACCTTCCTAGGGATGCTCACCAGGCACCATCATCAATGAGGTAGTTATTTACTATTATTACTATTATTTAAGAGAGTTATGCTCTACCTTTCAGTGAAGCTTCCAGAGTGATTTACAGAAACCAGTTGGCATGTAGGTACCAGGTTCAGAGTTTTTAAAAAAAATAAAAATAAAAAAATGCCCAGGCTTTTAATGAATCGAGTTTTTAGTTCCTTTGTGTTTTAGAACGTTGGGCTTCGTCATGCTTCTGCTTTATTGATTCATAAAACAATAAAATGCAGTCTTTTCTTTTAAGCTCCCATGGACATTTTTAATTGAAAGGCATGACGTGAAGGCTTACAACAAACGCTGAAATGTTTTGCTTGGTTATTTTATATGTAGCTACAGCTACAAAAATAGCCAATATTCATTTGGAGAAGAAGGGTTTATCTAGCTGTTTGTTCTTGTACACATAATTCACATCATTGTATATTTATTCTCTGTTGAATCCAAAGCAATCGAAGAGGGGATGTGAAATTTACACCCACAAGGATGCACACGTATCTTTTGATTAGTAAAAAATATGTTTACCAAAGCTCTTCAGCTGTTTTCAATATCTTATTATGCTCAAGGCAGAGGGTTAGCTGGAAACATAAACTGGATGTTGCAGATTGTATCATGACTTTTACTTTAGCCTTTAGCAGAGCAGCATAAAAGAAGAAAAAGCTGGAATCAGTGAACTGGAAAGAAGACAAGAAATTTGAGCCACCATAAAGTCAAAACATGGTATATTTAATTAATAGGAGTTCTCGGTCGTTAACCAAGTTGGATGGAGCTTCTGTTGCTCTTTCATACACTCTCACATCTGTACCTAGGAAGAAGCTGTTATAAATATCTTCCCAGCAGAGCTGAAAACAAAGATAAGGCGATAGCAGAAAAACTATTTGAAGCAAAAAAAACACCAGTGATTTACATTATCTGATGGCCTGGAGCTGGTATGTTACTATTCCAAAAACTCCCTGGAATTCTAATTTCACTGATAATGCCTTGAAAATATTGGAGATTTTGCAGATTATGCTGGTGATATCCTAATGCATTCAAGTGTGTTGTGTCATGCCATTTGGGATCAGCACAGCTCTAGAGTCCTAAAGAAATTAAACTCACTAGTTGATGGTATTTCCAGCTTTTTCGATCATGATTATCTACTACATATTTTGGAGAGTGGTTTGTCTGTCTGCTTGCCTGTTCTCTATGTTTTTGGATGCCTTCTGAGCTATCATCTACCAATCTGGCATGATGCTTCCCGAGGTGGAGTTAGTTTTGGTCTATATTTGGATGCCTTTGGATACCATTTTTAATTCAAGATGGTGGGATAAAATTCATCAAACTGCTTATTAGGATGCCTCTGGATATATTGTCATCCAAATTGGGGCGACAGTTCCTGAGATCAATGAGCAAGTTCTGGCTCATTTGGACACTGTTGGATGATGTTTTGAATCCCAGTGGCAGGCTGTACCATTTCAAACTATGCCAATTTGAATGCCTCTGAAGATACTATTGCTCTATCTGGCATTATATTTCCTGAGATCGAGGAGCAGGGTTTGACTTACACATGGAATCATATGGACACCATTTTGAAACAAGATAGCTGATCGAACCATACCAAAGTGCACCAATTTGGAAGCCTCTGAAGATATGGCTGCCCAATATGGTGTGATGGTTCCCAAAAGCAAGGAGAGCGTTTTGGTTTATGTTTGGATACCATTGGATGCCATTTTGAATCAAGATGGTGCACTGAACTGTTTAAAACTGGACTGATTTGCACACCTCTGAAGAGAACATTGCCCAATTTTGTACAGTGGTCTCTGAAATGGAGGACTGGGCTTTGCTCTATATTCGGATACTATCAGATGCCCTTCTGAATCAATACTGTGAGCAGAGCTTTTCAAAACTGCCGCGCTTTTTACCAAATCTGGCATGAAAGTAATAGTGCTGTGCACCAAATCAACCAAAGCCCAAACCAAATCAAGCCAATCCGAGTCAAGTCAAGACAACCCCAGCTCACTCTGGTTTGGGCCACCTGGAGCATCTCCAGGGCTGTCAGAGGGTGTGCAGGATGAAGGAGAGGCAATCAGCCTCTGCAAAGAGCAGCCCAAGACTGTTTGCAAGAGGGCTTTTAAACAGCACCCACTGCACTTTGTATGTGCCTGCTCCCAGCAAGGGACTGCAAATGTGCATAGCCAAACTGTGTGGAGCTGAACTCTCTACTCACCAACTGGAGAGCAGAGGGCATAGTCCTACTAGCTGCACACAAGAAATGTGTTGGTGAAGCAGATTTAAGCAGTATTGGAAAGGAAGCAACTGAGATGGCAGTGGTCCCAAGGTAAGTAGAGGAGACCTAACCCCTTGTTTTGTTTTGTTTTGTTTTGTTTTGTTTTGTTTTGTTTTGTTTTGTTTTGTTTTGTTTTGTTTTGTTTTGTTTTGTTTTGTTTTGTTTTGATTTCTGGGCAATGCCAGGCAGTTTCAGCTAGTGGGAATATAGCTGAAGACTAATTCTTGGTTTATATCTGTCCATTGATTACTTTCCTATTTAGAGATTTCTAAATAAATAAATAGCATTGTCTCCTTCTGAAGCTTCAGAGAGATTTGTAATGTCATGTGTTAGTAACCTGATTTTTTTTTATCACTTCCTCTATAGATAGGAAGCTGCTAGCATAGATCTAATTTGAAATGCTTTCTTCTTCAGACCATACATATTCCTTTTAATGACACAAACCCAATCTGAGCCGGCCAAGTAATAAATTCAGTTCTACTGAATCAAGCTTGTTACTGTCTATATCTAATGATAGCCAATGACTAATGGAGCCAGTGTTCAAAATCAAACAGGTCTTCATGCTTCACTTCAAACCTTTGATTTGCAGTTTGTGTTCTCTTAGTCATGTTAGAAATATGACAAAAGGAATCGGGTGATGTAAGAGGCAGCATGACACAGAGAAATAATATTTAAATAAAAAGATTGTGACATTGTCCTGCACGTTTTCTTAAATATATATATAACATTACCTCTTTGGGGCTTCAGATTTATACAGTGTTTTATACCCAGTGTCTATCTGGCCAAATCAGAGAAATATGTGTGCATCTGCGTTTTATCAAAAACTTTTTACCCAATTCCTTTTGCTAGTTCTTGTGGCCGTGGTCACAGATGCCACTACAAAGACAGAGCTCTGCTAGGACCTGCCCTTCCCCCTCGTGGCCAAAGCCACCTTAGCAAGCTCCCCGAGTCCTGTGGAGGAGGAGGAGGAGGAGGAGGAGGAGGAGGAGGAGGAGGAGGAGGAGGAAGAAGAAGAAGAAGAAGAAGAAGAAGAAGAAGAAGAAGAGGAGTTGTTTGGATTTGATATCCCGCCTTTCGCTCCCTTTAAGGAGTCTCAAAGCGGCTAACATTCTCCTTTCCCTTCCTCCCCCACAACAAACACTCTGTGAGGTGAGTGGGGCTGAGAGACTTCAGAGAAGTGTGACTGACCCAAGGTCACCCAGCAGCTGCATGTGGAGGAGCGGAGACGCGAACCCGATTCCCCCAGATTACGAGTCTACTGCTCTTAACCACTACACCACACTGGCTCTCGCCCTAGGCCTTCATTACCACATTTCTTCCTCACATTACACAAGTTGAAAGAGGCACTGGGGAAACTTCAAGTACAAGAGAGGAGACTGAGAGTAAATATAATTTAGCCAACTCCGAAATAAAATTCTGATAATTACATGCAGCATTACAAAAGAAAAGAAAAGAAAAAAAGACCTTTGGGAGCATTCTGAGGAATGACTTGCGACTATTTTTTTAATGAGCAATTTTGTTTTTACAGCTATTGGCCTGAAGCTTGGAGCCTCTTGTGTGGTTGTGAATATTCTGAGTTATCGTCACTTAGCTGCTGTTGCTTTACATGTTCAGCAGAGTCTTTAAAAAGAAAGTTGAGATGTAGCCTATTGAAGAGTGTAAAAGAGGGTGGCATAACAAAGGCATTGCTGCTACAAAGACATGTGCATGTTTACAAAATGGAAAAGAAGGCAAGAACTCTTCCATTGTTCTGCAGATCCATTATTTATTGAACTATAAATTGTGTGTTCTTTGTTTGGTGTTTCTGCCTGCAGGAATTTTGATTTGATTTGACAATTGTGTAGAACAATGAGAACAGCTGCCTGAAACCCCATTTGACTGGATTTTGTCTGAGCTTCTGCTTGTATGGCATTCTTTTTATTTTAGAACTGCAGGATTTCTGAGTCTCTAAGGAGTCTCTGTGTTCAGTTAAATACTTTAGGAATGAATTTGGGGAGAGTAAATTAACACTTGCTTATAATGCTGCCAAGTCATGATGGGGGCAGTCTTGCTTGTATTGGGGAAGCCTGCACAACTTACAACCCCACAAACCAAATGCAACCACCCACCCATGTACTTTTGCATGCTGAATAGTTGACAACCCTAATGTTTTTGCAGCAATACCAAAACATGTGTTGAAAACCAGTCTGATGAACTGGTTCAGTACACTGCGTCAGTCAGGACATTCATGAAGCAGCTGGGAACTGCCCTGAGATCTTCAGATAAAGGATAGTATGTTGTTGTTGTTTAGTCGTGTCCGACTCTTCGTGACCCCATGGACCAGAGCACGCCAGGCACGCCTCTCTTCCACTGCCTCCCGCAGTTTAGTCAAATTCATGCTGGTAGCTTCGAGAACACTATCCAACCATCTCGTCCTCTGCCGTCCTCTTCTCCTTGTGCCCTCCATCTTTCCCAACATCAGGGTCTTTTCCAGGGAGTCTTCTCTTCTCATGAGTTGGCCAAAGTATTGGAGTCTCAGCTTCACGATCTGTCCTTCCAGTGAGCACTCAGGGCTGATTTCCTTCAGAATGGAGAGGTTTGATCTTCTTGCAGTCCATGGGACTCTCAAGAGTCTCCTCCAGCACCATAATTCAAAAGCATCTATTCATGAAGGACCCCTTGCCGTGGCAAAGGGGCTTGAATAACTCAGAGAAGCTATGAACTATGCCGAGCAGGGCATCCAAGATGGACAGGTCATAGTGGAGAGTTTTGACCAAATGTGATCCACCTGGAGGAGGAACCGGCAAGCCACTCCAGTATCCCTGCCAAGAAAACTCCATGGACAAAGACAACAGGCATATAAAAGGAAAGCATAGTAGCTTAATAAATAGTAACAACAACAACAACAACAACACCACTGGAATACCTTTTAATCAAACACTACAAAAACCATTTCATAAAAACACAGTAAAATAATAGATAACAGTTTCATAATAACAGCAAAACAATCACATTAGTAACAATTTCATAAGAACACAGTAAAACAATGGCAAATATAACATGCAATTCAGTTTCCATGCTATAAATATAACAAGACTACTTAAACAACATGCAGCAACCAATAGCAAAAATAATGAGGGTGCTTCACAGTTTCACCTAAGTCCTAGAAATGCCCCTACCATGCTGTTGTTCACATCCCTCTCCTGCGGCAGCTTTCTATTGTTGCTATTTTGTTTGCTAAGATTATATAACACCCTTGCTCTCAAAGGAGCCCAGGGCAGCAAACACACAAAAGAAAAAAACAACTGAAATATCTAAAAACAATTCCAGTGCAGATGGAGACTCTGCGTAAAAGGCTGACTAGAAGAAGACAGTCTTTGGTAGGTGCCAAAAAGACAACAAAGACAGTGCCTGTCAAATATTTAATGGGAGGGAATTCTATATAGGTTTGGCATCCTCATTACACCCACATATGGCAAGCGTGAAAAATCAGTTGGCTCTGACCGTGTGGAGAAGGAATGGGAGGAGTAGCTGTCTAAAGGTGTTCCTGGCAAATAGATTTCTGTCTCTCCAAACCTCGCAACTTGCTGCCCCAATATGGTTTCTTAGCTGGTTGCAAATGCAAATGAGAACCACAAGCCAAAAGCTTTGCTTTATTTCCTCCTGTGCTCCTTTCTAGAAATGTCAAGTTATTACTTCAGAATGAGCTGCCCCTCTGCACCTGAAGCACACCGGCCTGCATCACCTCAGCAGGGGGCGGCTATTAATTGACCAGTACCCACTGCTTCTCCAAACCCAGCCTGTTCTGAAATCCAAACGTGTATTTTCCACACAAGGAAATCAAACATAATTCCCATATACAATGGCTGAGTACTTAAAAAGTAAAGAAGAAACAGATACCAGCATAGAAGAAGTTGCTAAATCCCCTGCAAATTTCAAGTCCATTGTCATCTGCACATCATTTTTCTAGCAATAATGAAGCTTTTCCTTCTGTCCCTTTTGTCCAGCACTCAGAAAATACAAAATCAATTGTGTTCTCTCTTGAGCTAAACAATTCCTCCCAGCATGGTTCTGACAAATTCAAATAATGTGTTTAAATTTTCTGCTGGAACCAAAAATCACTGGGTGAGATTAGTGCTGTTTTTTCTAGAAAAGGGGGTGCCAGAGGTGACCACAAACTTCTCCCATGTTCTCTTAGAATGGCAGTGGCGCCTACCTGAGAGGTACCGAAACTGAGCTCCTGTGAGCTCCAGCTGGAAAAAAAAAAGTCCTGGGTGAGATCCAAAATAGCATAAGCAGGCATCCACTTGCACAGCAGGACTTCTTCCTCTCCTTCCCTTTGCACATTTCCAACATTTGTTTGGGTAGTCTCCATTTATTTATTTGGCAAGTGTGGAGCAGAACAGTAGATAATATGACGTCTGAAACCACCATTGGACCATATGATGGGAAGTATTAAACTTATAACATTCTGTGGATTGATAAAAGAAAAAAGGAGTCTAAGTGGGATTACTACTTCATTTACTCGAAGGCAAAATGGACTGCTTGGTCTCTAATATAATAGGATCCATCCTGTGTTGTCAAGGCTTCCTAAGAACCAGTTCAGGCAGGCTCCTTTTCATGACAAATGAAACATTTGAGTCAAATGACTGAACCGAGTACATGATTGCTGCTTGTCAATAAGTCAGATCAAGAAAGGTGGAACATCTGTGACTGGAGGAGACAGCAAGGAACGAAGCACAAGGTTATCCTTAAATTGGTTCAGTGCATCTAAGGACACAGACTGTACTCTAGAAAGTCCAAAACATGTTATTCTTTGTCATCACATCTCTTATGAAAAATCCATTGAATTTTTCTAATACTTTTTTCTGCTGGTAACAGCCAAGATGAAGAAGGTTACAGCTTGCTTCTTGTCATAGACTAATGTGACATTTGAGAAGGTTGAAAAGGAAAAGTACTTCTATTAAAGCATTCCACACCTGCTTAACTCACAATTTAGTTCTCAATGCATTGCAACCTACTTAGCAAGAGTGAGACATCCACAAGCACAGTTATTAGAGAGCAACAGACTTGGTCTTTGTCAACATGGTCCTGGCAAAAAAAATAAATGCATTTTTCTAATAAGCTGTCTCTTAAGGGGAAAACAGAGATTGGGGAGAACATTCATATTGCAGAAATTTGTCTACTCCTTGGTATACAACAAGTGACTGGGAAGATCATTAAGCGCTGTTTGCTCTGTGAGAACTTCTAATGGGAAAGATGCTGCAGAGCATTGCAGAGTTCTGAACAATGTTTGTCTGTCTTCAGGCCCCTCCCCAGCTGAAGTGGGTCCTCAGGCAAGGAGCATCTTTGGCGCTCCCCACATTTATTCCTCTTATGAATACTGGGTCATGTCTAGCATTTGTAAACGACTGAAGCACAATTTGTGTGCCTAGTTTATCCCTATCGTACAGCAATACATATGTGCACTTCAATTTGCAAGCTTGCATTTATTCATGTAGCATGGCCATGAGTCCTGCTTTATAGAGGATGGTCTTCTGTTTGAAAGAATCTTCTCTTTGAAAGGTTGTCCAGTTCCAAGCCCAGTTTAAAGATACAAGAAGGGAAAGCAAGCATCTTGAAGCTGCATCTTGAAGTTGCCCAGCAAGGTAGCAGCCGTAGAGACACACAGGCCACTGGTGAGATGTACTATATTTCTATTTGAATTATAGCAATCATCTCCAATTCTATACACAGAAATTACTGTACACAAGTCTGGGTCCTCTCGTTTTGTGTGTGTGACATACAGGTGGCAACCCTGCATCCATGCTATATGATTTGCCTGTGCCATTTGCTTCAGCTATTGAAAAGTTCAAACAAGTGCAGGTGGTCCTTCAAATAACCTGGTCCTGAGCTGTTTGGAGGTAACCAGCAGCACTTTAAACTGGGCCTGGAGATGCCCTGGCAACCCGTGTGGCTTGTACAGAAGGAGTGTTATAGGTTCTGATCCCCTAGCCACCAGCTGAAACTTTTGAAAGACAGCTCCACACAACACACATTACAGCTGAGCTGAGGGGATGCTGTCTTAAAGGCTGGTAAATGAGGTGCTTGGCTTTGGGAAGGAGGTGTGTCTCCTTCCCAAAGCCTAGTTAGCACTTCCCCAGCTTTGGGAAGGGAGTGGGAGGGGGCTCTAGGACCCTACCAGAGCCTCACACCTCCTTCCCCAAACTGGGTGCCTCCTTGCCTGCCTTTGGGAAGACTGACCAAGGGCTGGGGGGCACCAAATTTTGGCTTCACACAGCGTGCCATAGTACCCAAGTCTGCCGCTGATTACAGTAGCCTAGTCTAAATGCAGCCAGGGCATGAAGTGCTTTCTTAAGACAGGGATGCAGTTAGTAGATCAGATGAAGCTGTCAAAAGGCATCCCTGGCAACCTTTATGTCCTTTGATATACTGGCTTCATTAATTTTTATTATATTAAGATACTCCTACAAATGATGCTAAAGCCACCTTTGAGTCTCCATTGTGCAGTTATGAGTACATTGGGATAAACTCTGGTAGAAAGCCTCTTTCTTTTTTGCAGTTGTGCAGTTAGGTAGTTTTAGACAGGTAGTTTTAGACATAGGACATAATGGTCTCCCCTCCCCCTTTTTAGATGGAAATGTGCATTATGTAACTTACTTCATAATCCTGTAAGCCGACACTTTTAGAGGCTTATTCTGTTGCATAGAACACTGGACAGCTCCCGCCAAGTCCTGCCCTGATGGCATTACTGCTTTGAAGTCAAATATACACTTTGGCCAGGGTATGTATTATGTTTAAGCAGGCACCCACAAATACACTTGCTCGCTTGCCAGGAGTGAGTTTCCGAGCAGTATAGTCATACCTTGGGTTAAAATAGCTTCGGGTTAAATCTTTTCAGGTTGCGTCCCGTGGCGACCCAGAAGTAACAGAATGGGTTACTTCCGGGTTTCGCCACTCGCACAGGCGCAGGTGCTCAAAATGCCATCACACGCATGCACAGACATGGCGAATCGCGACCCGCACATGTGCAGATGCGGTGTGCGTTCCGCTCAGGATGCAAACAGGGCTCCAGAACGGATCCTGTTCGCATCCAGAGGTACCATTGTATATATATATATATCCCCACTCTGCAGGTCTTAGTTCCACTGCACTTTTCAGACAGGTAAGAAACCAGAAGATACCTTACCATATCCTGCACAAATAAGAGACCATCCTGCTTTCCCCCCCCCAAGCCCTCTGTACATGCACAGAGGATGCAGTGGAGGTGCCTACCAAAAATAGGGGCTGCTTGGCAAGCCAAGCAAATCCTGGCATTTAAGTGAAATGTGGGAATTGCAAAAACAATTGTTGTGAAAGCTGCCTTCATAGGCTACAGTTTATTTTGCTTCACCATCAACATTCCTTACATTCCTTCAGGAATCTCCAGCTCGTTTTTGTTATGCCCTGTCTGTGGGACTCTGAGAAACCTGAACAGACTTTTAAAAGGGGATTTTGTGGCATGAATGCTAGCGCTTAGCTGAAGTTGGATGAGCTTGACATAAATCTCAGTGGAGATACCTGGTCTGAAATACTCATTTGGGCAAAAAGCTGCTCCTAATCAGATTGTGTGATACCTGCATAAATCATATACTAATCTCTCTTTATGCAGATGTTGCCATATACTATTCATGTTCAAGCATCCAAAATCATAGGCAACTGGGGAGAAGGAGAGAAGGCTAAGGAGCTCCAGGGTTTTTCCCCCCACTCATGGGGGGGAAGATTTCAAAAATTAACCATTTAGGTGAAAGGGAGCAGAAAGCTATATGCACACAGTATAGTCAAGTACATATAGAGTCAGAGGAGCAACCTTATAGTACACTCATGTATATGTTTATTCTGTGCAATTCTGCATAATACGCACAACTTCTAGACTTTCCTGAAAGACAGCTTTCCCTCCACGTTACTGACCTGGAAAATAGGGACACTTGGACAGTCTGTCTGTATGAAGTGGAGCTGAGCCAAAAATTCTCTTATTCTCACCCTGCTTTGAAAAAGAAGGCCACTTGACATAATTTTCTCTTACTATTCACTACAGTTTGTGGATGGGGGAATCTGCCATTCCAGTTCCCCCCATACCAGTGCCTAGGAATGACCCTAGATCCAAAGCAAAATGGTAGCCAGGCTGCCAACTTGCAATTACAGAAGAAGAAAAAGTCCTTTGGCTGGGGGAGAAAGAAGCTCTCCAGCGTCACTGGCAAAGGTCTTTTCATCACCTGCAACCTAAAACTTCACACTGGATATGCCACAGTTTGAACCTGGGACCTTTTATGTGTAAAGTCATGTGCTCTGCCACAGAGTTATGGTTTCCTCAAAATGGTAAAATAATAATAATATTCAGTTCCTTGCCCAATATTTGCTTGATTAATTGTTAATGGGAACCAGTTTGGCTTCTGATTTCCAAGTGTCTAAAATGGGTCATTATCTCTCCCTTGTTAAGCATCCAATTAAAAGTGAAATGAAAACTGAAGGCGGTTGGCATTTTGCCCCTAGATGAATGTCCAAATCAAAAACAGATATTTCAAGCTTGAGACTTTAACAGTAAATTAGCTTAGACTGTGTCTAGCACATTGGGGAGGGGATAAGACTTGACATAATAAAAGGGCTGTGTTCTCTTTTGATCACAGGAGGGAGCATGTATTTAAAATTTTAATCAATATGTTCCTGACTCACTCCTTATGTTTTCATTTCCCTTTTTCTTTTAACTAAGATCCTACTGTGGAAGGTAGGAACAAAGCACTACTACAAAGCCATTTAGCTAATACGGTAATAGAACTGTGGCATGGAGCTAAAATTTCAGGCACCCCTGAGGATTAGCAATACTGATGCCTATGAGACCCAACTCCTTTGTAATAAGCTCATTGCCATAGATGCTTGGGGAGTGGGCCAGTCATGGCTTCATCCTGAGGTGGCAGAAGTTAATCAATTGGGCTGCAATCCTATGCTCATGAACTCAGTGGAGTGTTGTTCTACACAGATAGGACAGGATTGTGCTCGCAGTCTGCTGAGCGGTTCCCTACTTCTGCTATATACAAAGAATTTAGTGACCAGCATATTATTTCATTCTAAGCAACTGAAGAGATATCTGAGCAGCTGAACTTATTTATTCCATGCCTCATTTCTGTTCATACTAGATTTCAGTGCCTAGGTCCTACTCTTCTATCTTCTTCTCAGAATGTTTTTGGGTCTGGACATCTGCCTCCTTGGTCCTTGCTCCCAGGTTTCAAAATTCCTAAAATCTGTAGTTGATGCAAGTTTGGGCCCTACTGCCAAAGGGTAGAGAGAAATTTTGAGGGGTGTGTGTGTGTTTAATTTGACTTGAATTTCAATGAATCAAGCAATTAATATTAATCATAGCCAACTGCCTCTAGATGGGGATCTTCTGCATCCACCTACATGCTAAAACGTTTTGCTGTGCTGCTTTTTTATAGAGTATGGATCAGGGGACTGCTGTGGATGTAATGTATCTTGTTTTCAGTAAGGCTTTTGACAAAGTCCTGCAATATATTATTGCAGAGAAGCTGGTAAAATGTGGACTGGATGAGATAACTGCTAAGTGGATTTGTAGCTGGTTGACTGATGGAACCCAATGAGTGCTCGCAAATGGTTCCTTGTCACCCTAGAAAAAAAGTGACAAGTGGGGTGCCACAGGGTCCTGTCCTGGACCCATTGTTGTTCAACAGCTTTATAAACAACTTGGATGAAGGGAATGCTTATCAAATTTGCAGATCACACCAAACTAGAAGGAGTAACTAATACCGCAGAAGACAGAATTGGGATTCGACATAACCTAAACAGATTGGAGAACTGGGCCAAAACTAACAAAATGAATTTCAATGGGGACAAATGTAAGGTTCCACACTTAGGCAGGAAGAACTAGCTGCACAAATATAAGATGGAGGACACCTGGCTTGCCAGCAATACATGTGAAAAGGATCTGGGGTCTTTGTACATCGCAAGCTTAACATGAGTCAACGGTATGATGCAGCAGCAAAAAAAAAAAAAAAAAAAAAAGTTAATGGTGTTCTAGGCTGCATTAACAGAAGTATAGTGTTGAGATCAAAGGAATTCATAGTACTTCTCTATTCTGCCTTGGTTAGACCACACCTGGAGAACTGTGTCCAGTTCATTCACCCTGTTCGTTTCTTAAACTGGTTTTAAAATGCAAAACTGACCTAGGGATCATGAGGAGGTTTCTTGGAGGCATCTCAGGGCCAGCAAATCAATACTGAGTGCAGTCGACTTCAGCTTGAATATTGCAAAACCAGATGTTGGGGTGTGTGTGTTAAGAGCTCAATACTGAAGAGCCATAGGTAGGCTTGAACCTTCAGCACATACATGTGTTTACATTTGCATACCAATTGTAGGTCTTCTTTTTTTGTTGTTGCAGTCTTTGGTGGAATATTCAATTTAACTGCATCCACAAAATTTCTTCTGTCTTTTGTGTGACTTAGAGATGCCTTGCAACTTGTTTACAAAGAGCAAGTTTTTCCCTTTGCATATAAAACCAATAATGATGCTATAATGTTCACTAAGTTGGAAATATTCCATTTGGTTAATGGCTGCTTTTGAAACAAATAGAGTACATTCTCTGTGACTCAGCCAAGGGGTGGGGTGCTTCCTAGATAATGGCCATGCATTTATACTACTATGGCAACTGTAAAATAAATAGATTTGGCTGCCTCAAAATGAATGATGAATGTCAACATCTAATCAGCAAAATCAGAGTCTACCACATTACATAGAAGAAGAACCACATGATTTTATTTGGCCTGGCTTTAGACTTGTAGTTAGACCGTGATTGAAAATATCCTGAGCCATCTACTATAGAACAAGAAACCAAAAGCACACATCCCATTCACTGCCATCTCAAATGTTTACCTATGTGATGAAAGAAAAATGAGGAAAATGAGATAGTTGCATGGGAAAACAACAACATCATCATCATCGTTCTGGCTCTGGAATTATTTGTGTATAATACAGCCATACTTAAGCTGTGCATGGCTTGCTGAAGGCAAGTAAATGAAAATAACCTTTTCTTAGATCAACCTTTGCCAACCTGGTGCTTTCTAGGTGTTTTGGACTACAACTCCCATTAGCCTTAGCCAGTACTTGGTGGCTGGGGCTGATGGGAGTTGTAGTCTGGATTTTTAAAACATCTAGAGGCCACCTGGTTGGTGAAGACTGGCTCAGATTGTACAGCTTTAGCAGATGGCCCCTCTCTATTCTCAATCACTACAGCACATCAACATGGCTGCCCTGTGCTTATTTGCCAATAAGGGGAGAGTATTTCCCCCCAGAATCCCCCATATCTTGTGTTAGAGTTCGATATAAGGTAATCAATAACAACTTTGGCTACAGCTATATATGTGTTATGGCCTGTATCATATATGCATTGCTGACTTGCATCTTCCAAATTTATTTATTTTAAAAGGCACTTCACCCTTCTTAACAAACTTGTATTGTTGCGGAAATATTGGGGTTCGGTACCCAATACCCTGTGGGTTCAGCCTTGATGATCAATAAGATTCAGACTCCAATTGTCAGTCAAACAGGACATTTACAAGTGTTGCAAGGCTGGTGTGACACAACCTCAACCAGCAAGTAATTGAGGGGGTGGTAGTTGAGGAGGAAGAGAGAAAACTTACCATGCAGCAAGGATCTTCGAACTGGGACCAAGAATTTAGCAAGCACAGCAAATCTGGGGCTAAAAGAAAGAAAGTTTGCCTAACACATACAGTGGTAACTCAGGTTAAGTACTTAATTCGTTCCAGAGGTCCGTTCTTAACCTGAAACTGTTCTTAACCTGAAGTACTACTTTAGCTAATGGGGCCTCCTGCTGCTGCCTAGCTGCCAGAGCATGATTTCTGTTCTCATCCTGAAGCAAAGTTCTCAACCTGAAGCACTATTTCTGGGTTAGCAGAGTCTGTAACCTGAAGCGTATGTAACCCGAGGTACCACTGTACATCTTTTCAGACCTGGGATCCACCTTTCACCGCAGTATTCAATATGAATATTATTAATGTATACAGTAGACCCACAACTTGCACACGTTTAACTTGTGTTTATTCAGCTTTACACACCTGGCAAAAGATAAAAAGGAGGCTGGTGTCTGGTGGGGAACTTTCAAAATCCTACCCACCATAGCAACCAATGAGTTGAAACTATACAAGTTTTTGGCTTTATGTGCTATCCCCAGAACGTGACCTCCACATAGGTTGTGGGTCTACTGTGTTTGACTGAAGATGACCATCTCCTCATTATCTCTTTTTCTGACCCTTGTCTCTCCTGCTTCTGTCATTCCACCTCCTTCTGCATCTTTCTCCCACTTTAAATACTCTGAAAAAAGAACAATGTGTGAAGTGCTACTGGTATGATCCATTTTAGATTAAAGTCTCAACTCAATTGAGACTTTATTATTAAGGGGATGTGTGTGGAACAGGTCTTGGTGTTTCGATTTCTAGGAATGGAGTTGAGAGATGACCTAACCTGGGGAGAAAACAGCAAAGACCTGATGAAGAGAGCACAGCAGAGGTTATATTTTCTGAGAATCCTCCAGAAAAACAATCTCTCAAAGGACCTGTTGATGGCATTTTACCATTGTACTGTGGAGAGTGTATTAACTTATGGTCTCTGTGTGTGGTTTGGGAGCTGCATGGCCAGGGAAAAAACAATGCTGTCCAGGGTTGTAAAGACTGTAGAGAGAATAACTGGGTGCACTCTTCCCACCTTAGATCAAATCTATGCTGCCAGGTGCCATAAGAAAGCTGCAGAGATAGTGCAGGATAGTGCACGCCCTGGAAATGATCTCTTTCAGCTTCTGCCTTCTGAAAGAAGGTACAGGGTTATAAAGACTAGGACTAGCCACCTGAGAAACAGTTTCTACCCAAATGCAATTCTGGTTTTAAACCCAGTATAAAGAGTCTCTATAGGAGTATATTGTATTTTTAAATGGGGTTTCAGAGTTTTTAGGGGTTTTTGAATGTCTTATGTAGATTTTTCAATTTTGTTGTTCTGCATGGGATAATGACAATAAAGGTATGGTATCGTAATTGTAGGTTACCATGACCCATTGAAACCATGGTGGAAAGTCTCAGTTCATACAAAAACATCTGACACTGTATTTATTACCTGACTACCTGTTGAACTTAGCATTTGAACTCACCTACTGAGAACTACAATATTAGCGTTTATTCCATTTGACTGGTTTCAAATGAGTTTTACAATAACCACTGCATCGTGTCAACCTGACATTTTCCTTAGCACGCAGGGGGGGTTTAGTACATTTCTACAACACATTTAACTAATTTTCGGTTAATTTCACCCTGTTCATTGGTAAATAATGCCACAGAAAATGCTATCAATAAGAAAATCATGTCTGGGTGTTTATTCAGAAGCAGGTCCCACTGATTTCCATGGGACTTACTCCTATATAAGCATGTAGAAGCTTGCAGTCTTGGTTTCCAGAACAAAATCCCAGAGCCATCTTCAAATTCCTTCCTTCATAGAAAAGTCTTAACTAGCCAGCATGCTTTACCCCATTCCAAATGCAATTAAAGAGGAATTTGAATTGCACCCTGCTTTTTGTTGACCAAGTTCCACCATCTTGCCAGGTTGTAAGGCTGAGCTGAAAGAGACTTGGAATAGGCGTAAGTCTCTCCTTGTCTTGTCCTGTTCTGCTCTGACCATACCCCGCAAAATGCCCCTTTTAGGAGAGGGATGTTTGCTGGTATAAATTATACCAACTTAAGTTCTGCTAGCTGAATCCCAGCTGAACTGTGTTGAGGAAGTTATGCCGCCATATCTCCAGCGAGCCAAGGTGACGGACTTACATTGGAATAGCCGCAGCTGAGAAAGGTCAAGATCTGCCAAATACAACCTCTCTAATTCCAATGGATCTTGAGTTTGGATCATACTGTTAGTCTTGTTGATAAATAACGTATTCTGCATCTATAGCTTTCTGGCTTGGTTTCCCTCAGTTCCTATATAAAGAGATGTATTCGTGCTGCTGGCAGCAGCAATGGGGAAGTAATTCAGTACACATTTAAAGATGTATCTAGTAAATTCGCACTTCCTGAAACTATATTTGAACCAAAACATGGCCATTCTTCAAAATACCCACTAATCCAAGTTTTCCACTGCAGGTCTTCAGCCAAATAGTATATACAAAAGTGAATGAACCAGGGTAAAGCATAAAAACACATATTCTGGTGGGAAAAAAATACCAGAATTCATTTTATTAGCTTGCAAATGTGTATATGAGGAGAAATTTGCATTAGATTACTTGATGAATTTCCACGAGGAGTCCTTGTTTTCAGAAAATTGCAAACTGAGAAAATGAGAAACAGAAGGAAACCAAGAGTGACAGATTTCCCCACTCCCCCATACGCTGCAAGTAGGAGTTATGTGGCTTGCCTTAAGATTCAACACTCTCCCTAGTGGGAAAGGCAGCACTCCAAGATAAACCAGCTAGAAGGACAACAGACTTCCTTTACTCCTGCTCCAATGTGCTCCCACTGCTGGTGTTTGAAGTGCAGTGCACCCAATGTTAGCCACAATTTATCTGTATCCTGTAGTTTTTTGAGAAATACTGCAGTTTGGTGTGCTTTCCCCCTAAACCAGCTTCCAAATGATTTGTAAACATGAGCAGCAGTTAAGCAGAGATGTGTACATTTGAAGCAGCCCTTGTGCATGTGCAGATAACAGCTTCACTGAACAGGAGTTCAGCACAAGCAAAGAAATGGAATAATGTTCATCTTGTCGGGACATCCTGCCTCCTCTCTGGTGTGTGCAGCAACATAAAAAAGAGGCATGAAACACAGTGAGGGGGAAATGACCTCACTGTGTTTCAAGCGACTCATATATACATGGGCATGGCTTCTGCAACTATGATATTATGGTGGCTGTTGCCTCTCTGCACAAATAAAAATGAATTGGAGGCTTCAAAATATTACTGGCCACAGGCAAAACACCCCCTGCCACACACACAGATGTCCGTACACCCGTATAAAGCCCATGTCTTCAGCGCCTGCATGGGCTGGGTGTCGGAAGCACCTTCACTGACCCTCCAATCACAGGAACACAGGAACAGCAGAACACAGCATTCCTCTGGAACAGGTCCTGGTGCAGTGGACTCACATTTACTATTGTGAGGAACTCAATAGTAGCAGAGTAATGGAAGCAATGGAACCTAATTTTATTACTACTGATTAAACAAAACAAAAGAACATTACGGACACGCACAAGAGAGTCAGCTCTCTCATACTGCCACCTAGTCTCTGGACAGATCAAAGAAAAACCAGCACAGTGCTAGGGACGGAAATCTGAAAGAGTGGTTTCCACCACCTCCTTTCTCTGATACAGAAAGTAAAACAAACATGATCTGGTGATCTTTGCAATGGGAGGGATGAAAATACTGACAACAGACACACACACACACACACACACACACACAAGCACAAAAATAAATAGTAATTTTACCCCCTTGGTCTCAACACACAATATGAAGAGCAATTATGAAAAACAAGACACTTAAATATACTTCTACATAACTGGGTATAGTTTGCTGGCATTGGATGACAACAGCATCCTCCTAAAATTACAAAGTGTTGCCTCTGGAATATATGAATACTTGCCTTTCCTTCCATGCTTATTTCTATGAAGTCTTTCTGTCTATGAAATTAAGGTTCAGGCAGGTAGCCGTATTGGTTGGACGCAGTCAAAATAAATTTTAAAAAATTAAAAATTGTCCAGTAGCACCTTAGAGACCAACCAAGTTTCTTCTGGGTATAAGCTTTCGTGTGCATGCACACTTTTTCAGATATACTTCGGAAATTAAGGTTATTCTCATGGAAAGTATTCCTACAGGTTAGACAGCTGGACGTGTCAAATTTTATTTTCATTAGCTTTGTGTATACAGGTTTTCTTTTGTGCTCTCACATAAGGCAAACATGGTGATTTTCCCATGAAATAACACACAGCTGCCATTATTCTTAAATAAATTGTTCCGAAATTGACTCTCCGAGTACATTACATGGAGTGAAAATGGAGCACGCCTAGAGCAATGAGGTTCTCTGAGTGGGTGCCCTAGCAATTGTCTCCCAAGAGTGTGTTGTCTGATTGTTGCATAGCTTTTGATAGCAGACTAAATGGAGAGAAAGAAAAGGTGTATCATGCATAGTTGAAAAACCAAGCCCTGGAGCTCCAGGAGCAATTTTGTCCTCAAATGAAAGAGGGGGGGAAACAAAATCTACTGCATGCCTGTAATAATGTGTTTTGCACTGTTACTTCTGCGTCTTTTATTTACATCTCACCGATTACTTCCAGTCAACTGGACAAAAATTGTTAAAGTTACAGCCTCGGATTATTGCACCAACTGAGGGCAGATATGATTGTGATTGATATATATATATATATATATATATATATATATATATATATATATGGCATGATTTTATTTCTTATCTGAATATTAAGGCACATGGTCACTCAGTGCAACAGTATATGCAAATGTCTGCCTCATTTAGGACTATATAGAACCTTTATTCTCAATAATGATGGAACTCACAGGTAGATAATGCTTTTATTTTTATATATCTTTATTATTTGTAATTGGGATCTTTGTGAGTTACAACTTTATTATGCCTTTGGACCTGCACTGAATCTTTGTTTATATACTTTCTTTTTGTTATGCTTTCACTTTTTTGTTCACAAATCATACCCCTCCTTTTGCAGGCAAAACAATAAGAACCTCAATTCCTTGGTCTGAAGAACCTCTGCAAATATTTCCAACAGTATTTTGTTAAGATTTGTTTAAATGTGTCTTAACAAAATACTGTTGGAAATATTTGCAGAGGTCCTTCAGACCAAGGAATTGAGGTTCTTATTGTTTTGCCTACAAAATAAAAAGAAGCAAAGATTATGTATACAGTTTCATTAGGATGCCACAAAATGACACGATAATGGTCCTTGCCTTATGGTTTTGTGTATCCCCATTCACTTCACTGGTAAGGGCATCTCCATATATGATCACTTTTCTTGTGCACAGTGAAGTCTATGCATATGCATAACAGAATCCCTTAACTGCATGGGATTCCTGTTATCAGGACTTCACACTAGGCAAAAATACCAAAAACAAGTTCAGGAACACCCCGTAAGTCACAAAGAAATCAATGAGCACTGTCAGAAGAATGATTGATGGGTGGTTGCTCTTGAAGCTCCAGTTGTTGCTAAGAGATCACCAAACATCATTTCACCTTTATTTACATGCAGTCTCCTCTTTCATCTTGTGGTACGACATTTGCAAGGGAGCAGTCAGAGTCCATTAATCATACAGACCACTGGGAACATCTTTTGGAAATACCTTGTTTCTGTACTACTTACTGAAATGGTTTGTGTGTCTTTTCTTTCTTAATACTTTAATAGACTAGTTTACAGTACATCTGACAGCTCCCTCCATGCTGCAGTCACTAAGACTACAGTACAAGAATGTTAATATTTTGGTACTCTGGTGCTGATGTTATACTGGGAAGCAGCAAAAAATATGCCACAAATGTTTTATTTGGCAAACTTGAATTTATTTCTGGTCGCAGAATATCTGGGAGCAGGCTGTGGTTCCCCACCCAGTTGAATTATTTAGGATGATAATAATAATAATAATAATAATAATAATAATAATAATAATAATAATAATTTATTATTTATACCCACTCTGGGCGGCTTCCATAGAAAGCAAAAATACAGTAAAATATCACACGTTAAAAACTTCCCTGAACAGGGCTGCCTTAAGATGTCTTCTGAATGTCAGGTAGTTGTTTATCGCTTTGACATCTGCTGGAAGGGCGTTCCACAGGGCGGGCGCCACTACCGAGAAGGCCCTCTGCCTGGTTCCCTGTAGCTTTGCCTCTCGCAATGAGGGAACTGCCAGAAGGCCCTCGGCACTGGACCTCAGCATCCGGGCAGAATGATGGGGGTGGAGACGCTCCTTCAGGTATACTGGACCGAGGCCGTTTAAGGGCTTTAAAGGTCAGCACCAACACTTTTAATTGTGCTCGGAAACATACTGGGAGCCAATGTAGGTCTTTCAAGACCGGTGTTATATGGTCTCGGCGGCCGCCCCCAGTCACCAGTCTAGCTGCCGCATTCTGGATTAGTTGTAGTTTCTGAGTCACCTTCAAAGGTAACCCCACGTAGAGTGCATTGCAGTAGTCCAAGTGGGAGATAACCAGAGCATGCACCACTCTGGCGAGACAGTCCGCAGGCAGATAGGGTCTCAGCCTACGTACCAGATGGAGCTGGTAAACAGCTGCCCTGGACACAGATTTGACCTGTGCCTCCATGGACAGCTGTGAGTCCAAAATGACTCCCAGGCTGCGCACCTGGTCCTTCAGGGGCACAGTTACCCCATTCAGGACCAGGGAATCCTCCACACCTGCCCGCCTCCTGTCCCCCAAAAACAGTACTTCTGTCTTGTCAGGATTCAACCTCAATCTGTTAGCCGCCATCCATCCTCCAACCGCCTCCAAACACTCACACAGGACCTTCACCGCCTAGGATGTTTTCTAGTAACAGCCATTGCATCAAGGCTGCAAAGCAGAGAGAAAGAAGGGAAGCAGGGCTATTCCTTCATCTCTGCTGATGGACCAGCTGCCTTTGGCCTGCCCTCAACTGTCACCTATCATTAGACATTCCATCAGGCTGCCTGAACTGCTTGCATCCCAGCTTCTCATTTTAAGAACTGCAGCTTGAAGAACTGATGCCTAAGTTTGCTGTTTTCCTCTTTCCTCCCCATCACTTTATTTCCTTTTGTGTTGTGTCTTTTAGACTGTCAACTTGAGGGCAGGAACTGACTTTTTGTAACCGATCTTTTATTGATTTTTTTTAAAACCCAAATTGTATTAGTGAGAGCTTTCTTGAGTGAAGAGAGGGGTAAAATTGCTTTAAATAAAGAATAAATGCCTTCCATGTTTTTACTTCTACAAGGTGTCTAGAATAGTGCTTCAAATATTTTCTTAGGGTTTAGGCATGCTTGTCTAATTTGGATTTCTGGAAAGAGTGACAGTCATAGGCATATCTGCCTCTGGTGCTGCAAAATTTAATTTCTGTGGTGGCAGATGGTAATATGTACCTTCTTAATTGGATGTATCCATTCCACGGGCATGGGTGTTGCTCAAACTTAGCTAAAGAAATACAGCATTTTTGTTTCTTTCAATTATCTTTGAATTATCTATGACATCTGCATGTCTGCAGTCAATTTATCAATACTTAATGACTGATAAATTATAGACATGCTGCAATACTTCTAGGTCTGGTAAACTTTATCAGTGGGGAATAAATTTTAGTAATAAGAAACTGCATTCATAACCTCCTTTTACATTCTCGGCCTATTCTTTTATGTCCGCCTTCTTTTCCCTCCTCCCATCTCTCCCCTCAACTCCTGGGTCCTGCTAAGGACAAACTTTTTCACAAATAAACTCATAGTTAGCAGGATACAACTCTAGGGCAGTAGAAAAGAGCAATTAGTGGGAAGCTTGTGCAAGTTAAACAAACTGGGTGGTATTCAACTAAGCTTTACTGAGAGTAGATCTACAAAAATTAATTAGCATGACTAATTTCAATTGATCTACTCCAAGTAAAATTTACCTCAATGTCACCCTTTGTTTTCTGTTTCATTAATGTTATCACCAGGGCCATCCCAATACATTTTGGCGTCAGAAACAATGGGGGAAGAAATATTGACTTTGGGGTCTGCTGCAGTGATGGATCCTGCCACCTGAAGCAGTTGCCTCACCTTGCCTCATGGGTGGGCCGCCCCTGGATAGCACCAATGAACCATGCCAAAAATAATTGTTGGGGAGAAGTGGTGGACTTCCAAAAAGTTTCAAGCAGATGTAATGGCAGTTTGGTTATTTCTGGCCACCCCAAAGAGAATGTGTATGGCCTGGCTGTAGTTTCTTTTTGGTGAGTCAAGAAGTTGGAGATCCAGTAATGGAGGACACCTTCACCTTTATGTCTGAAGCCAGGCCTAGTTCCTTGAATGCAGGAAAATAAAACAAGAACTCTGGTATGTCTTCAAATGTAGCAGTTCCATGCAGCAATGAGGAAGAATGATTGCCCTTTTGTTTTTTCTAAACAATGGGTACTCTTTCATGCATGTTTTAGATCTTCAGTTCTGTGTGATTTAGCTTCCCTGTACAAGGGAAGATTTTTCTGCCTTTGATCTTGGAGGCTTTTAAAGAAAACCTGGTGTCACCTGGAACAACCTGCTTCTAATCTTGCTGGCAGCAGTGAAGTTTTCTGCTTGTTTGTCTGAAGAATTCATGATACAGAAGACAGATACTCTCAGGAGAGCACCCTTTTCACTTCTCACTGCAGGTGACAGCTTGGACCCATGATAATTGAAATGCTCTCTCTAGTCTTTTCAGGTGCATTAAAGAGGAACCTCCCTCACCTTTTCTCACATGCAAAAGAGAGAGAAAAAGTCTGGTTGCAACCTCAAAGAAGGGTGGCAGAAGTTTTCTTGGCCTGGATTTCACTCCACTCCTTCATAAAGGGCTTTTTGTTTGGAGGTTGACTATACAGTTGAATGCAGGCTGGATCTTTTCACATGCTCAGTTGCTATATGTGGTAACTGAGGGGTGGAACTGAATCCCTGTAGGTTAAAAGTGCTCGTTGCTGTGAATCCAGCTGTTCTTCTTTAATGCACAGGCTATGATTGCCACTGCAGTTGAAGCAAGAGCAAACTTGTGTGTCTGACCTTTTAGTTGCTCACTGTTGGGATGCTGTTGTTTGCACAATTCATCAGGACACCATAACCAAGTGCAAATGCTGCAATGCTTCCACTAGAGCATTTGTGGGATCCGTAAGGAAACAGCTTGAGTGTCAGATTTAGTAGCAAGTAATTCAGGTCCAAGGTCTCACCCTGTTGTGAAGATTGTTGGGTGGCCTTGCATCTCTCCACCTAACCTATCTAATAGGGTCAGGACAAGGCGAAAAGCTACTCTGAGCTTCTGAACATAAAGATTGGGTGCAGATATAATAAACCTCACAGTTGTTTCCACTGTGGATGCAGGCCATGGACTGTGGCTTAGCTATCCCTGGCCTGGCATTTCCTTATTCATTTGCATAGACACAATTATATTCTGTCTTCCTGCACCTTACAAATGTCTATATTATTCTTGTTGTTTCCAAGCAATACTCCTTGCCAGGCGTCCTTGCAAAAGAAGCCTTTAAAATGAATATTTCAGCAACTTTGTCGGCTTCATTATTTAATTTTGTATAATTTTACATTCTTTGTTTCACTCTTATCTCCTAGAAACAATATGTAATTGTGGGAAATCATAATGTGCCTTTGTTCTTACAGGCAACACCTTTACTAGACTCATTCTACTCTAATTGTCTCATTTCATCCACCTCCAATGCTGGAATTTACTAATTCCTCTGCCATTTCTTTTCCTTCTGGGAGCTTCCCAGGCATTTTAAATACATCTTGACCTAGTTATTTTTGTGTGGCGGGCATTATTCTTCAATGAGTGTTGCTCTTGAGACAGAAGAGTTCATATCTCTGCTTGGCAGTGGTGCACTTGGGTAATTTTAGACTCTTGACTGAATTGCCTTATTGAGTCAGGTGGGCTCCTTATTTGTTAATGGGGATTATTTCACATAAGCCAGCCCTGTTGCTCAGGGAAACCTTCCTGCCCATTCTGTTGAGTGGAGACACTAGGCTTCAGCCCCCAAAGTCCCATCATGATTGCATCGTTGATGCTTGGTTTCACTGGGTAACCCTGGGAAACCAGATCTCTTGGGGCTTTAGTTGCTCCCTGTCATGGGGCCAGAGATGGTTATAGCAGCCCACACACTTGTCTCTAATGCTTGCAGAACTACTAGGCCTTCTTAGAACACCTGTGGATGAGAATAGAAAAGCATCTTGTATTTGGACTGGGCACCAAGCTACAAGGGGTGCCACAACAATGCTGTAGAACAGAACATGAGAGATGGTATGGCACTGAATTTTAGTATTGAACAGGGAGCCGCTGAAACTTGACAACCCAAAGTCTGCCACT
Source organism: Podarcis erhardii (assembly GCF_964252035.2). NCBI lineage: Eukaryota > Metazoa > Chordata > Lepidosauria > Squamata > Lacertidae > Podarcis > Podarcis erhardii. The sequence goes on from NC_138512.1 coordinate 39,593,425, forward strand.
GCCTGTGGCACTCCAGATGGTGATGATGAACCCTTCAAGTAATGCCCTACCTTTCTTAAATCCTTCTTGGATGTGGATTGAGAAAATACACAATCCTTTTCGGGAATTGTCCAGTAACTTTTTTATTTCAGTTGACGTTTTAAGGCCATGCATACACCATGCATTTAAAGCACTCCAAAGATTCCTGGGAACTGTAGTTTACACCCCATAGAACTTCAATTCCAAGCACACTTAACAAGTGATCGTTCCCAAGATCCTTTGAGCAAACAGGTGCTTTAAATGTATGTTTTATAAACAGCCCAGAAAATGTTTTCTGCTTTTCTTGTTACTTTTACAGTGGTACCTCAGGTTACATACGCTCCAGATTACAGACTCTGCTAACCCAGAAATATAGCTTTAGGTTAAGAACTTTGTTTCAGGATGAGAACAGAAATTGGGCTCCGGTGGCGTGCCAGCAGCAGGAGGCCCCATTAGCTAATGTGGTGCTTCAGGTTAAGAACAGTTTCAGGTTAAGAACGGACCTCCAGAATGAATTAAGTACTTAACCCGAGGTACCACTGTAATTGTTTTTATGCTGTGTTCCTACTGCATTCCTCTTATTCACTGTGGAAATTAGGGATATATAAGTGGTACAATTATTTAAATGAATAAAATTATGTTCTATGCTCATTACTCAACCCAGGGGTGGGCTTCTCAAGCTCCTGTTTTCTTTTCGTCTGTAATATATTGAATATAATGTTCCAAACTGAAGTACAGAGTTTTGCATATACAGATAAGCATACATAAACAGTTTTTCACTGATAGACATACACACATTTCTTCTCCACCCGACATCATTATTCCAGTCTAAATGTTATCGTTCATAGGATTGTATTCAGATTCTTTTTGGTGTGGTGTTTTACCAAAGTGCAATAAGGCATACACACATTATAACACAGCACCCAAAGACTCTTGACAGAGCCACATCAACATCAGAACTAAGTTTGTTGGGGGGGGTTCCCCCAATGTTTAATCAGTTTGAAAATATTCAGTGACAATGTTAGATGGAGACCAGGGGGGTGCAAAGCCGATGAAAGCTGCAGCAAAATTTGCATTGTCATATTTTAGAATTTTAGAAATGTTTCTAATTTCATAATTCAGGAGCGTCGAACTTGGAGCACAGTGAACCCATGTGCCAATAAAGAAATGGGAAATGGAGACATCTGCTCATCCCTAACAGCTTCTGATATTTCCTTCCTTCACACTGCATTATCAAAAGGTTTTTATATTTAGCTCAACAACACTGGAGATGTGCTTGCCAGCAGCTCTTTGGTACATTATACCTAAGTGAATTATGTTGCAGATGAGAAGTAATTGAGACAATCCATCATGGACTATGGTAACTCTACCCATTTATCATATTTTTATAACCACTCTGAAGTTACAACCACTCAGTTCTCTATCTTTTCCCCTTCATGCATGGTTTCAAACTCACCACACCAATGGCAGCCGTTATAAATTACAATGAAGTAATGAGAAGAAGGTGACAGTTTAAGTCATTTTGAAGCTGTTGCATTGATGCATTCATTCCACACTTGACAAAAAAATGCAGCAAATCATACTTTCTCCAATTTACTTCATCAATAAATTGTTGTTTTGGGAAGGATGCGATGACAACCAGTTGATCAATATTTTGCAGTCGTCTAAAGAACCAGATTGCCCTTCTGTGTGGTCCTTCGAAGGAAGGGTGGGATATAAATATGGCAGTGACAAAAAGTATGGGCTTTTTATTATTTAGTAAATAATAAATAAAGAATATGTACATTGCGAAATATAGATTGCTTCCAGCGAGTGCTGTTGTCTTCTGTGAAGATCTGCAAGTCATTTTAAAAGAAAAGAAAAGAAAAAAGCTCAGTCTTGAGTTGTAAGCAACATCTGGAAGTTTTCTAACCCTGTGCTAAGGGCCTCTTCTGCTTTTTACTATAGCTCTGCCTCCTGAACCTATAGAGATTTTCGCCATGGCAAATGGAACAAGGAGCAACATAAATGTTCTCTTGCAAATAGCGACTTCCCAAGCATTTGATCAGTGACAACTATGATCATCCATCAAAGTGCAAGTTAAATTGGATAGCCAAAAAAGAGTAAGACACTGGCAGCTTCCAGGAATACTTGGCTCTGAGTTTTCCCCCTGCTGCTCTATTTGCATGCTGCTTACTGAAAGTAGCACCATGTTGAGCTAAAAGCAGCTAGGGCAGGGCAATTTTAGGCAAGAAAACATTGCAGTGAATTTCTTCCCCCTCGCACAATGTGGTTGCAAGCCAGGTTGGGGCGGTGTGTGGGTGTGGGTGTGTGGGTGTGTGGGTGTGTGTGTGTAGCTGCTTGACTTTTTTTTCATTGAGAAATAAAGGGATCTGTGTTGAGCATACACTTTTTCAAAGCATGCTTAATATAACATGGAGTTTAGCCCGCAAAATAAATCAGGCTAGAAGCAGAGTGAGAAATGGAGGAGAGAGGGTGAAGCTGGTAAAGGGGCAAACCAGAAAGAAGTGCAATGATATATGTGTTTATTCAAAAGTATGTCCCACTAGTCTCAGTGGAGCTTTCTCTCAAATTAAGTATGTACTGTGCAGGTACATGATTGCAGCCTTAAAGTAGTCAAGGCAGGAAAGAAGGAGAATAAATCACTATCTTTGCAGTAGAAGAAGTAATGGCATTAGGGAAGGGAGTTTCTTAAATAGGTATGAAACATTTCAAATACCATGGACAGCGACAGAAGCTTCGCAACCCTACAATTTGCAGTTGGGCATCTTTACCAACGCTGACGATGAAGGAATTTGCATGCCTGGTGATGAATCACTGCCAACCTGCCCCATAAAACACTTCATATTCAGTTAAGTGTTTTTCAGTTTTATGTCTCTGCATTCTGCTATCACCAAGGGATTTAGGTGTGGCAAATAATGAGACCCGTAAAATCTGTCCTGCAATATATATTTTAAAAATGGTCAGGAAGACTGGAAGGAATGTAGAAATGTTTAATTAAAAGCGTATTTCTCACCATTCCAAAAATGTAAATCCATATGAGTTCCCTCCCACCTTAAGTTCCCTCCTTATTACCTGATTCCGTTTCCAACTGAACTGTGAAATTAGGTGGCCAGATTTGAACAAAAGAACAGATGCTACTTCTAATTTAAAAGTATAATTGTAAAGAAATTTCATTAAAGTTGGGCTATGCAGTGGCTCCCTCTTTTCATCAACATTCTTGTTCTGTATTGCTAAGAATTGCTTTTAAGGGAGAAACCTGCTGTGATGGAGCCACAGCCCTGCATCAACTGACAGCTCGTTTCCGCTCTTCATTTGGCAGAAGATACACATTTGTGATGATAAACTTGTGTTAGTCCCTCAAGGACTCGCTTTTTGCCACTACTGGTCATGGAAACAAAATTGATTTGTGAAGTCCTTGTGATCTGTTCTAGGTCTATGAGCAGTCACCGTCACTCTCTATCTCACTCCCATAAACTATGCAGTGAACCTGCTTAAGCCAATGAAAGAGCAAGGTAAAACAGGTCATTTTCACTGAAAGAGCTCTGTTAAAATGATGAAATCCACATAGTACTAGAACCCTTTTCCATCTGTTTATGTAGGGTTTATTTGGCTCAAGCCACTAGCATTTCTTTCTTAGAATAGATACAATATTGGATACCAAATCTGGGGAGTGTTTTGAGAGAGAGAGAGAGAGAGAGAGAGAGAGAGAGAGAGATTTGACATGAGGCCCTGTTGACATATTGCTAGGCATGGGTGAATCTGTCAGTTTAGTTCCTGCCAGTATTTCTTTTTTCCATTCTTAAGTTTGGTTCTCCACATTTCCACATAAGCTTACAAATTCATTTTAAAATGAAAACTCAGCATTTTAATGCATATTTCTCTTAATTTTGGTATGCATTTTTTTTGCCAAATATACACATTTTTGCATGCATTTTTCTGTAGTATGTTAGTTTCACGAACAGATGCATTCTTATTTACACATTACTTTGTATGCACATTTTTCTACACACTACTTGATTGGAGAACCGCATTGCAGAAGTGTGAATTTCAAAAGATGACAAGGTTTCGGTTTGTGTATTGTTTCAGGAAGTGTCCGCCATGGATGCTTTAGTTGAGATTCCTGCATTGCTGGGGGTTGGACTAGATGACCCTTGTGTCCCTTCCAAATCTACAATTCTGATACTATGATTCTATAAATTAGGTAGGTTCATCTTTCGATCCAAATTCAAGAGAATTCAAAAGAATTTCTTCCCCATCTCTACAGATGGGCAGAGGACCAGCACAGCTACATCTCAAGGTGAGTATAGTTTTTAAGGGATTAGATTAGATTTGCTAATTAAATCTTTCTGAATCCCATAGGGAGCCAATGTGTGGCCTTCATTTCTAAGCAATCTGAACAAATTGAAAATGAATACCGCAGGGAGCGAGCATGTATCAAAACCAGCCCATTAATGGGACAAAACAGATATGGGTTTGTGTGAATGCTATTAACATGCATGATTTTTGTAATGCAAATAGCAGGAACAGGGCTTCATAGGATGGGGAGGATTAATCCTGGACTCCTCTCTTTTCCCATGCTACCATCCACCTACCAAAGCTGCGGTTTTCATTGGGAGGGAAGCTGGCTTCAATTCAGAACACCTTGTAGGCACAATTCCCAAGTGGTTCTCTTATAAACTGTGTGCTGTCATTTGCATCAGCACCTTCAATTAATGAACTTTGCATCCCATGGAATGTGAAACAAAGACTAAACCATTTTTTAAGCAGGTCTGTATCGAGAATGTTGGTTGTTGTTGAGCAGCTAGATATAAGTAGGGAAAGTTTTGCTGATTTTCATCCAAGTACCAGATGCAGAGCGCACCTCACCAGGAGCTATTCTGGAAACCACCACCACCCCTCCCCCAACGCAACAAAAACTGGCTGGGTATTTTGCTGGTAAAAAACAAAATGGCATTGCTAGCTTTCATTTCACCCCAGTGCTATATGAAACCCTAAGTCTCTGCAATCCACAACAGTTTTTAACTTTTTAGGGATCAGTGATCCCACACTGGATTGTATCCTGCGTGAAAATGAATGGGGCAATCTTGTGTGCATGCAACAAAATGGAAAAACTATAGCGTAAAATAATATCGTTCCAGTTTCAGCATATGTGCTGCCGAAGTGAGCACCATAAAATAATATAAAATGGGTGTACAATAGAATATGAAGAATAGCTACAACTACAGTGGTACCTCGGGTTACATACGCTTCAGGTTACAGACTCCGCTAACCCAGAAATAGTACCTCGGGTTAAGAACTTTGCTTCAGGATGAGAACAGAAATTGTGCTCTGGCGGCGCAGCAGCAGTGGGAGGCCCCATTAGCTAAAGTGGTGCTTCAGGTTAAGAACAGTTTCAGGTTAAGAACGGACCTCTGGAACGAATTAAGTACTTAACCCGAGGTACCACTGTATATATCTATTTTCCACCTAAAAGAGAGATTTCTTTTTTTAAAAAAATAATATTTATTAGAAATTTCCAATTACAAAAGAAATAAAAAGAACAAAACATCCCAATTTAAAATCTTATTTTCAGTAACATCTTTCCAGGACTTCCCCTCCCCTCCCCCTCTTGTATTCCAATTTTTACAAATAAATTCAGCAAATTCTTATCCCAGATTTTGAACTTATTATCATTAGCCCAGTTTTAAAAATATTTTCCCATCCCCTAAAATCGACCTGTTCCCTTCCGCGCGTTCCCTCCTTTAATATACAATACAGATTAAAATAATCAAATATAATTACTTAAAATAAAATTGTAAAATATAATTAAGATAATCAAATATAATTTTACGCCCTTTGGATTCCAAATTTCCCTCCCCCCTTTCCCAGTTGCGTTCCCAATGTTCATCAACGTCTGATGTCTTCCTGGAGCTCCCACATCTATCTAGGCCATAGTCCTTTACCAGCCATCTTTAATTTCGAATGTCCAATCTTGGAAGAAGTCTATCTCAAAAAGGCCCATTTCTTCCATCCAGATTTTTATATTTAGGAGTAAAAACTCCAATTTTATTTCTTAGACTTTTCAAATCTGGATGTCCCAAATGTTCCCACTTCCAACTTTATCCAATTCTTGTTGTTCTTGTTGTTCTTGTTAATCCCTCTCCTCCTTTTTTTCCCCCCTGCTCTCCTGCACAAATGTTCTAATTCCAAAAGCTTCTAATTCCTCTGCAGAGGCTCTGTTATTCAGGAACAAAACATTATGCCAAGTCCCTTCCATTCTTCAATAGATAAATCTATTGTCTCCTTTAGTGTGTAGACCTCTGTAGACAAAATAGTGTTCCATTCCTGCAGTTTCCCAGGAGATAAGAAGTTCTATTCAGATTCCAAGCCAACAATACTTGTAATATCCCTCAGCTCCTCTAGGTGGATTGCAATAACTCAGTTCCCTTCCAGATCACGCCCACCAGTCAAAATAACTTGTTATTCCTTGTTTTAAGCAATTTGTATCCAATTTATAACAAATGTAACCGGCAAAGTCCTCGTAACAAAGTTCTCATTTTTCTTCTTCCGCTTTGACAGCTCTTTGACAGCTGTCAAAACCTCTCTTTCTCTTCTCCCGGCGCTCTCACAAATCGCTCCCAGGATTCCGGGGGGGGGGGGTTGCTTTTTAATTCAATTCCACTTTTCTCCTCCAGCTCAGTCTTATAATTTTCCATCGCGAAGTTAGTAACTTTGTCAAAATAGGGTTGCGCTCGATCTTAGTTGTCAAATCCTTTACTTTAACTCCTCTACGACAGGGGGGGGGGGCTGACTTCCTTTTTGCGCCTCCCCCGCTCGCTCCGAATTTTTTAAAAAATTTATCCCCCTTTTTAGTCCAGGTTCCAATTACTCACGGGTTATTCTTTTAAGTCCAAATTTTCAATAGAAGAAGTCAGCGCTCTCCGTCGAATGGCATGCGGCTTCACTCGGCAGGGGAAGCGGAGGACTCAAAGCACCACCCCCCCGTCACCCGTTCCGCAGCCTTTAAAAAGGCTCCTTCGCGGGTCGGGGGGGCGCAAAAGGTGCCAGCCGAGTCACCATGTCCATGGGTTTCAGCGCCCATGGTTTTTGAGGGTCCCCGCGTCGCTGGCGCGGTAGGACCCAGCCCCTGCCGAGCAGGCTCCCTCCGGAGCTCGGAGGGAGTCCGCCATTCAGCGATGGCGCCAACCCGGAAGTCTAAAAGAAAGATTTCAAATAGCATTCCTGTTGTTATTATATCAGCAAACAATGTAATATTTTCTCATATCTCGTACTACTGTCTTTTCCAGCCTTAATAATTTATTGTCTTTTAGCACATTGAATGAACACCATTATTTCACAGGTAGAGAGCCATAAAATGAAAGGAAGGCACACAGAAATGCCTATCTATCTCTGTCAAACAAATTATATTTCCCCTCCACACACACACACACACACACACACACACACACACACACACCTTTGTCCCTGAGCACCATTATGAGACCAGCAAGCCTGGGCTTCCATTAGTGAGACACGGTTGATGGTCTTGTTCCAGTGGCGCTCTTGCCTCAGGGACGGGACCCCTAGACAAGGTCTGTTTGCCCGCACCTTCATGCTGCTGCTGTAGGAAATCAGGTCAGAGCGGAAGAAGGAGTGATGTGGTGGTGGCCTTCATGCTGCTCCTTCCCATCACTGATGTCATGTCACAGGATGAAACTGGCTATAAAACCTTCATCATTGAAAAGGGGAAAACAAAAATTCCTGTCTAAGAGCAACCTTTTAGACCTCAACAGAAGATAGAGAGCACAAGCAATAAACATGAAGCATGACACATTTTGATGGCTGGCTGCCCTTTTCTAACACTAGAACAAATTGAAAGGCCACTTACAAGAGCTGTAAACATGCTGCCTCTACAGAGATTACATGGAGATAATGCAATGTAAGCTGCCATAATGAATCAATATTCATTATGAAGTGACACTGGATGCTAGATGGCTATTCCATGGACAGGGTCACCTTCCTATATATTGGGCATTATATCTTTGCCAACAGACCTTACGCTTCTCCTGACTGCGCTGAAGATGCCAGGTGCAGTCAGCTTTATGTGTCATGGGAAGACCGGAATGGAAGCACCCGATTCACGGTCCGCTAGCAAGGCTCCGCCCACTGGAGGGCCCCTGATTGGCCAGTTCAAAGTTGGGATTTTAATGTGTTTCCTCTCTTCCATCACAGCATTTGACTGAAGCAAGGTGCTCTTAAGCAGCTGCAGCTGTGGAGGAAGCAGATTCCCCTACAGATAACCAGCCCTTGGGTTGAAGCAGAAGCTATCATCGCAATTCTTATTTCGACTCGTCGCTCACGATCTTATTAAGAGAAAAATTGTGATGGGGAAAACTGCTTGCTATCCTTGCCAAGGCTTGAGTTGCCACATGAGGATTTAGTAAGTTATGCTTAGATGCCGTGATCACTGATTATATTGCCATTATGTCAGTCTACTCCTTTTGTTGAATTCCCCACCTTATTTAAGTAAGAACTAATTTTGCACTCAAGGCTGTATGCTTCAATGAGATCTTTTTTAAAGCTATTAATGTTACTTGAATGATCAATGAGAACATAAAAATTGTCACATTGCATTAGATCAGGGAAGGGGAGCCCATGACCCTCCAGATGTTGGGCAGCCAACCTGCCCAATGATGAGGAATGATGGGAGTTGTAGTCCAACATTTGAAGGATCACAAGTCAATCATTCTTGCATCAGATCCATGGCACCCTGTTGACTAATATTCAGCTTGCCACATACTGCCAAACAGATTTATTCATTCATTAAAACCATATCCACCATTCTACTCATGAAGAGTACAGAGAATGGAAAATGCCTCAAGGAGGCATATTGATGTGGTCAATGTGTTCCTAAAGCCAGTAAGAAGGACACTGAACCGGAGAATGAAATCCATACCTTCGTCATCCTTTCTCCTCTTGGTTCCCATGTTCTGGCTTGACAAACAGACTAGTTGGTCTCTGTGCTGCATTGATTAAAGACAGCCTTTCCCAATCTGGTGCTCTCCAAAATATTTTGGACTATAACTCAGTTTTACCTGATCACTGGACATGCAATCTGGGGCTGATGAGAGGTGTTGTGCAGAGCATCTGGGAGGCATGAGGTATTGCTCGGGCTGGATGACTTGGGCTGGACTAACCAGGAAGTGGGAGATTATGGGCAGTAACAAACAGGCCTCGTGTCAGCATCTGGGCCCAGAATCTGGTTGACACCACATCCTTTCCTTGTATTTTTAAAAACATTTTATAGTCAGGGAGCAGGCAGCTGGGCACATAAAAGGGGGCATATGTTCACTTTATCATTTCAATCAATCTTTATTATTACAATCACAGATCAGCCACTAAGTTACAATCAAGCAAATGCAATTTTAACATTTACAGGCCAGCAAAAGTCTATTTGGTATTAACAGTACAACAAAGGGCTAGGATATGTGTGTGTGTTTTCCCACACTCATTCATTCACACTAAAATGGATTACTGAGGAAATAACATGCTGATTCACATACTCCACAAACGGAATCCCTATCAAATGGGAAAATTCTGGGCATCAGCATACTATTATTTTCATTTCAAAATGTATATTAGCCTTTTCGACATCAACTGTGCTTAGGATAGCAGAAGCAGACTCTCATTTTATTCTTCTAGTTATGACGGTGCTATGATCTGAGTGAGTTTAAGACATGGCACTGTGCATTCTAAGGATATTTCCTTTTTCTCAGGATTTGAACGCATTTTTCATCTTGTTTGTTTGTCCTTCTGATGTATCAGGAATGCACGCCAGTCATAAAGCATGGTGTGTGGCGAGGATGGAAGAAAAGAAACATTACTGTAATTGAATACATGTGGCCATTTAAAGCTACACACCCACACTGTATGTTCAGGGTCTAAAACGGCAGGACTGCACCACTAACAGAGATACAGTGTCAACACTCCATTGCTCCCATGCCAGATATTTCTGGAGAAACAGCCAACTCCAGGGTTGCTATATCTTGAAGAGCAAAAAAGAGGGCAGCCCGAGCTGCTGCCAGCCCAAGCCAGAGAAAGAGGCATGTGGGTGCATGGGGCCACCTATGTGCCCATGCACCTCTTTCTCCAGCTCAGGCTGGCAGCAGCTGCAGCATGCAGAGCAGCCTGAGTCAAAGTCCAAACCAAAGCCACCAAAGCCACCAAAGCCTGAGCCGCTGCCAGCCCGGGCAGAAGAAGAAGAGTTTGGATTTGATATCCCGCTTTATCACTACCCGAAGGAGTCTCAAAGTGGCTAACATTCTCCTTTCCCTTCCTCCCCCACAACAAACACTCTGTGAGGTGAGTGGGGTTGAGAGACTTCAGAGAAGTGTGACTAGCCCAAGATCACCCAGCAGCTGCACGTGGAGGAGCGGAGACATGAACCCGGTTCACCAGATTATGAGTCCACCACTCTTAACCACTACACCACACTGGCTCATGGACCCCAGCTCCTACCTGATCTTCACTGAGACAGCCTTACTCTGCTGTGGTGCTTTTGCTTCTGGGGCACAGCGCCCTCCCGAGCATGTGCATGCCCCCCAACCCCCCCAAAAAAACCCCCCAGACATTTCCTTTGAAATGTGAAAATTCATCCTGATGGGCATGTTGACCCCTAAAAAGAGGACATGTCTAGGTTTTCCAGGACGTACGGCAACCCTAGCCAGCACCTCAAAATGCTGTTTGCTAACAGGGTTCAGAATGTAGCTCCCTGTGCATTTCTTCTTCTCTAATTCAGGGTGCTTCCATGTGACCTTCTAATTCGGCACTCACGCTGTTTCGTTTGCACAAAACTTGCATGGAGGTTCTGTAACTTCTGTGGTTTACTGAGCCTCCATCCTGATTTGTTTGCACTGAGGCTATACGATTTCTCATCACTCAGTTAGCATCCCACACTTTCTAATGCATGTTCCTTATCACACACAAAAGTCAATTTGTTCTAAAAAAAAAGTTTGGTTTGTTTCACAAGATTGCCTGGGTGCTTTTAAAACCAATTTCTCTGTGCAAACCTAAAACCGTCAGTATGCAATTGAATTCCTCCTGCAAAATAATGACAGTCTGGATTGGGAGAGGACCTCAAACTGCAGTGTGCATTATTCTTTTCACACAGATACACCTAGATTATAACATTCTTAGCCAGGTGGGGGAAAGAGAAGTGGGGGAAGTATGTCCCTTTGCCAAATTTGCTCTCACCTCCCACAGGAATCCCCAGCTATTTCCTAGCCATTTACCTGTAATTTTCCCTGCAAGAGATGTGCCTGGTAACTTGGACTGTTGAGTTAGTTACAGTCATCCTGGCTCCAAATGACCTTCCTTTGACTGAAGGGGGAAAAGAACTGCTATTATGTTTGGCATGGTGAAAGGCATTTTGACACAGCATGGAACATTTTACATTTTGGGGATCATATCAGCTTATTACTTTCATTTTAAAGCAATCTGTAGTTATGAAAGTTCCAGCCAGTGCAATCTCTTGTCCAATCTTAAGACAATACTGCTGATAATGAGTTGACATGTTCCGGGACCTTGAGAGGATTCGTGGAATCACCTCTGGAAGGGAGATTTTCATTTCCACTGTGTTTTTCTTATAGTTCTGAGCCAAAGTATTCAGCCCAGATCCTTTTCTGACTCTGGGGGCAAAAAATGCCATCCAAAGTATTGGAGTAATCTTCAGGGAGGGTGAACTCTAAAAGCTTTAGGGTAGTTTGAAAATGAGGTGGTCAATGTTTGATTTTGATTTTTGGCCAGTGGGGGCAGCCATTTACGCACCCCACCCCCTCCCAAATGCCCCAATGTCCCCACAATCATTTATTGCTGGCTATTTTATACCTCCCTTTGGGAGGAAATTAGCTAATTTGATATGCAAAAAGGCAATCTGGACGCAACATTTTACATTTCTTTAGATTATACTACATTAACATTTTCATTTTTAGAACCACTTATGGATAAGAGTTTTGCAGCCAGTGTGTGAAGAGGTTAAGGCAGATCAAGACTCTGTAGTGTAGGGTCTAGTGTTGGATGTAACTCTGGAAAATTCTGCAATAATTAAAGGTTGCAAGTTAGCCGTGTCCATTAACTTCAGTGGGTCTACTCTGACTTTAACTTTTTGGATAAGAAATATGTGTATATTAAAACTCTCAACTAAAGCACCAGCTAGGAAGTCTAGTCTTATTGCATTGCTACAAAATATTGCTATCTGGGTGAAATAAGGCCTTTAGTTTAATTCAGGTGAGGGCCTTCTTGGTGGCTGCACCTAGGAACTGGAATTCTTTGCCAAGGGAGGCCCGTCTCCAATGACTTTACACCAGCAGGCAAAGACATGATCTAGGCAGGCTGTAAAAATGGCTTGTAAATATGATGTAATTGGTTTTAGGTGGCATTTTTCTTTTGTTGATTTTATGTTTTACCTGTCCTTTTATTCTTTTCTTGTGTGTTTTATTTTCCACACACACACACACACACACACACACATTTTGATGGAAAGGTGAGATTCCAATTTAACAAATACATTTGAAAATGTGCGTGGCAGTGCTGTTATTTGCAGTGCACCATGTCCTTTATGTTGTGGATGCTTGTTCGGTATTACACAACTGTGGATTTGAGAGGAAAGGGAGTTATTGTGCTTTAACAGAGCTGCCTTTGTTTTTCTGATCTTGTAAAGGCAACCTTGAACTTGCCACCACTCAGGAAAGCATACCGTATGAGCTATGACTGCCGGGAGCCCCCTCGGACTCTGGAGCCAGCATTTTAATACAGGCAAGGCAGTGCCAGGGTGGTGCAGGAGATTCAAGGCAGTATGTAGAGTTTCTGTTCCGGCAGCATTTCTCTCCTTAATGGAATGTACCATCTGTGCTCAGGTTTGAATTCCCAGCAAGGATCCATTAGAACGCTGCTTATGTACCTGCTCAGTTCTGTGTGGATCACCAAGTGCTCCAATACCACCTCCCCATTTCCTTGAAATATGTGCCCCATTATATTTCATTTCTACAAATTTGCTGAAACAGGAGGCAGAGCCAGGTGTTTATGCTAAGCTATACAAGAGCTCAGAGTTCTACATCAGATCCCTGCAGACTCACCATGTTTCATTCTACCCATTTGGCTACCTGTCTCTAGCCATTTATCCTCTTTACAATGATAATGCAATGATTAATAAGTATTTGTTCAACACTTTGAAAGTGTGACTTGCTTCGATGTTTGACTGTTTTACTTCCACAAAGCTTATGCACTGGTTAGACTGTGTTTGTTACTGAGCATTTGCTATGATTTGTTTACAAGGTGGTTATATGGCAATCGGCACTCATCCTGATTTGCTTGCAGGGTGTTCACACATCTTCCAGTTAATTATTCGTTCACCTCACACTTTCCCAATGGGGCATGTTTTTAAGAAGCAGATTTGTTGCGCCAGAGTGACCGTGCTTTAATCCACTTCAATTCTGCAAAGCTAAATTTCTAGTGCAGTCGTACCTTGGATCTCGAATGCCTTGCCTCCCGAACAAATCGGCTCCCAAATGATTGAAACCCAGAAGTGAGTGTTCCAGTTTTTTAACGTTCTTTAGGAATCCAAATGTCTGACGTGGTTTCAGCTGCTTCCAATTGGCTGCAGGAGCTTCCTGCAGCCAATCAGAAGCTGCGCTTTGGTTTTTGAATGTTTAGGAAGTCGGACAGACTTCCGGAATGGATTTTGTTCGACTTCCAAGGAACGACTGTATACGCTTGAATCAGAACTGGCTTACATGGTGAGTTGTGCCACTACACCAGCTTCCCAGCAGGTAGGTCCCTGTTGCTTACCTGGAAGGGAATAGTGATGCGGTAGGGAGTTTGTTGTGGTGCAAAAATACTGCAAGGAGCACGGGACTTGTTCTGCTGGTGTAGCATGCTGACATCCCTGCTGCCTCTTCCCTTCCCTCTACTTCCTGGTAACAGTGACTCATTTGCCAGGAAGCGAGCAGCTCCACCCCACCTCACGCAGTGAGCTGTTTCTGCATAGACCCAGTAGCAGATACAACATCAGTAGACCATAGAGTTTAAACTTGCAACCCACTATACAGACATCCCTGGGAGTAGGCCTCACTCAAAACCATGGAACTTGCTTCTGAGTAGAGACATATAGGGTTGCACTCTTCTAGACTTTCTGAGAAAGGGAACAGATGAACCTCGCTGGAAGCCAGGCATGTTTCAAGTGACCCTCTACATGGCTGGAGAAGAGCAAAGTGTTTTGCAAGTTTTGAATGGAGCCAGTTCGCCCAGCTAACTTCCAAAAATGAAGAACAAGGCAGAGAGAAAGGCTATTTAATCAAATAGTGTGGGTGATGTGATCTTCAGCCAGAGCTCAGTGATGAAGTAAGTGCTTTACATACAAACGCTCCAAGTTTCAGCATCAAGGTCTGGGAAAGAAAATCTGGACAGCTGCTGCCAATCATTGTAGTTAATACGGAGCTAACTGGGCCAATGGTCTTTTGCCAGCTTCCTATGTTCCTGTCCTTTTTTCATTTGCCAGGAAATATAATATGAAAAGGAGTTTTATCCCACAGCTTGACAAACAACATGCACTGCCATTTGTACACTACATTTAACTTTCTCATTGTTATTCCTACATCAGAAGAAATCAGAAGAGAGCCAGTATGGTGTAGTGGTTAAGAGCGGTAGTCTCATAATCTGGGGGAACCGGGTTCGCTTCCCTGCTCCTCCACATGCAGCTGCTGGGTGACCTTGGGCTAGTCACACTTCTTTGAAGTCTCTCAGCCCCACTCACCTCACAGAGTGTTTGTTGTGGGGCAGGAAGGGAAAGGAGAATGTTAGCCGCTTTGAGACTCCTTAGGGTAGTGATAAAGCGGGATATCAAATCCAAACTCTTCAAATCCAAAATAAAGCCTTTGTGCCTCTTATGTCTTGTGAAACTATGCATTCTGTACCAAGTCATTTCACATGACTTCGGGTCATCACAATATTTATTCATCAACGTGCCCCAAAAACGCATAAGCAGGACTGCCCGTGCCATTATCTATTCCTGCAAAAGTTAAATAGGATCTTCATTTACTTGGCACTGTTTTCAAATGCTCATTTTTAAAATAGAATAATTAGCAAAATGGATGAGGCAACAACATGATTGTTCAACAGTTCCTAAGCAGAAGCAAAGGCAGAGTGCTGGTAGCTGAAGCTGTACCATGTGGGGAAATGTGGAGAGATTCTGTATTTTCGCTGAAACAATAGTAGTTAGCTGGCTTGGTTAGTTTCCACTTGGGAGGGGAAATCAACTTGTCCCGTTGGCCATACTGGCTGTGGCCGATGGGAATTGGAGTCAAACAACATCTGGAAAGCCACATGCTCCCCACTCTGAAAAAGAGCAACTGACCTTTCTGCATCTATTTATGGTGCTTAGGAAGCAGTTCACATGCTCTGACTGAAGTCTGCATTCATTATACATGCCTTGCATTTGCCGGAGATAATAACATGTGAGTCGCTTCAGGTGCTCCGCATCAGAGAACTCTTGCATATGTACTCTCTGGGAAAAAGGCACTGGCTTGGAAGTAACCAGAAGGGTTGGAGCTGCATGCTATGAGTGTTGAAGCATCTCACTCAAGCTGCCACAGTATTCCCAGGGCACAACTTTAGTTACGGCACAAAACTCCTTGGAGCTAAAATTAACTTGGTTGGACCTGTCTCCATTTGCTTCTTATTACAGAGAGGTGCCTTTCACAAAGAGCCTCTTTGGGCATACAGTGGTACCTCGGGTTACATACGCTTCAGGTTACATACGCTTCAGGTTACAGACTCCGCTAACCCAGAAATATTGTTTCAGGTTAAGAACTTTGCTTCAGGATGAGAACAGAAATCGTGCTCTGGCGGTGCAGCAGCAGCAGGTGGCCCCATTAGCTAAAGTGGTGCTTCAGGTTAAGAACAGTTTCAAGTTAAGTACGGACCTCCAGAACGAATTAAGTAACCTGAGGTACCACTGTATTGGAAGGCCCAGATGTTTTCAAGCTGCATCACTCTTTCCTTCTTCTCCCCCCACCCCTCCAACTGAATGCCACCTGCAGACACATTTATAGGAAACAGGACTGCCAAGCGCAGCTCTGTGTCATCTAGGAGCGAGTATGTGATTCATAGAATCATAGAGTTGGAAGAGACCACAAGGGCCATCGAGTCCAACCCCCTGCCAAGCAGGAAACACCATCAGAGCACTCCTGACATATGGTTGTCAAGCCTCTGCTTAAAGACCTCCAAAGAAGGAGACTCCACCACACTCCTTGGCAGCAAATTCCACAGTCAAACAGCTCTTACTGTCAGGAAGTTCTTCCTAATGTTTAGGTGGAATCTTTTTTCTTGTAGTTTGGAACCATTGCTCCGTGTCCGCTTCTCTGGAGCAGCAGAAAACAACCTTCCCCCCTCCTCTATGTGACATCCTTTTATATATTTGAACATGGCTATCATATCACCCCTTAACCTCCTCTTCTCCAGGCTAAACATGCCCAGCTCCCTTAGCCGTTCCTCATAAGGCATCGTTTCCAGGCCTTTGACCATTTTGGTTGCCCTCCTCTGGACACGTTCCAGTTTGTCAGTGTCCTTCTTGAACTGTGGTGCCCAGAACTGGACACAGTACTCCAGGTGAGGTCTGACCAGAGCAGAATACAGTGGCACTATTACTTCCGTTGATCTAGATGCTATACTCCTATTGATGCAGCCCAGAATTGCATTGGCTTTTTTAGCTGCCGTGTCACACTGTTGGCTCATGTCAAGTTTGCGGTCAACCAAGACTCCTAGATCCTTTTCACATGTACTGCTCTCAAGCCAGGTGTCACCCATCTTGTATTTGTGCCTCTCATTTTTTTTTGCCCAAGTGCAATACTTTACATTTCTCCCTGTTAAAATTCATCTTGTTTGTTTTGGCCCAGTTCTCTAATCTGTCAAGGTCGTTTTGAAGTGTGATCCTGTCCTCTGTGGTGTTAGCCACCCCTCCCAGTTTGGTGTCATCTGCAAATTTGATCAGGATGCCCTTGAGTCCATCATCCAAGTCATTGATAAAGATGTTGAATAAGACCGGGCCCAAGACAGAACCCTGTGGCACCCCACTAGTCACTCTTCTCCAGGATGAAGAGGAGGATTCTCCAGGATTGCTGCACATACTTTTAAATTATTTTAAATGTTTTCCATATGTTCTTATTTTTAATGGTGTTGTTGAACTTTTGTGTTTGCTGAACTTGTGCTTGAAGTGCATGCAGGCACAATTGTCCCACCTCATAGTTATTAAAGGGAACTGATTACTTGTCATATAATCAGAAAGTAGATCAGCAACTACTGACTGATCTCTGGGTGATTTGCAGTTGTTCGGCAATGTTCCTGCCTTCTGACTCTAACATTATCAGCAGCAAAATAACTTTCCATGCCTATACAAGGCTGTTGAAATGTAGAGAGGAAACAAGGAGAGGACTCTTAGGGGAAATCTTTGTGAGACCAGCCCAGTTCTTGCACTGAAAACAAATTCCTGGGCTCAGAATGTCCTCAGAAGCACCCTGCTCTTTCATTCTAACAACATGTCTTTTGCACTTGGCTTCCGCTGGTAGATCTTGGAGTTCAAACAAAACTGAGAAACCCCAATCTGAGAAGCCTCAAGTTCCACACACACACACACCCCCTACAGGGCACAGTATCCATAGACTCAGGCATCTCCCATGTTTAAGCACAGGAAGCAATTGATTAGCTGCTTCCATGCTCAGCCCCCATGACTGATATTTCAGGGCGCCTCCAGGGCCAAACCCTGGCTGCGATCTGATGTTTTATGACATGCAGGTCTGCCCTGGTCATATATTGGCCCGCCACATACTTACCTTCATTTCAGGCACATTTTTTCCTGCATGTTTGGTAAATGTTAGGGCTGGTGGTGAGCATCTCAAGATTGTATTTACATTTAAGATAAATTACTATTCACTCTTTAGAGAGAGAAAAATGAGGTTTTAACATTTCATGGCTAAGGTCTAAGTTTGGTACCTGGCAAACATTGTTTATTCTTTTTCCTTTTTTTGAAGTCCGATATGGGTTTAAATGTTCAGGAGAGCTAGATTATGTGTTGTGCATTTAATAGGTTTTTGGACCATGTTAAACATTCTATAACATGTGTATTACTTACGTTCTATTTTTAAGAATCGAGTTACTAATGCTGTTCATTGTTTCTGTCCATAGCTCCTGAAGGAGTTAACTTCAAAACATGTAGAAGTACCTGTCAGAGCTGCCTCTAGGTCCCAGCTCACAGAGGACCAACGCCAGGCTGATGTTATGTACAAAAGTCTTTATTGAAGTTTAATTTCCATTTCAAAGCCAGAGCGTGCAGCCCTAAGTCTAGACTCTAGATCGGCGAAGTCCTGTCTGAGTCTCCGCCCCTTCCACACCAGTTTAAGATCCTAGCCCTGCTCCACCTCCTGCGCTGCTCTCTTCTCCTCTGGGTCCTCCTGCCCTCTGGGGCATTGCCCTTTCTGGACTCTTCCGACGCTGAGTCGCTTAGCTCCTCCCCCTGCCTCCGGCGTGCTTTAGGACCCGGTTCCCAATCCTCACTCTCTGCTGTCCCGCGCTCCTGTACATTTGAACTTGCTTCTCGCGCCAACCCAGTGACCTTTCTCCTAACCGTTACACTACTTCTATCACTGCTTCCCTCTTCCGTGACACTGGCCGGATCTGACCTCCCTTCCGTTGTCCGACTCTCCGAGGGAGGCGTGGTAGACTCTGCCTCGTCTCCTTTCCCTGGTGGGGAAAGCACTGGCCCCGATGCCTGGGACTCTTCCCCCCCCCCCCACTCTGCTCTGGTGGGGAAGCTGGTCCTGATTTCCAGCTACTGCTCTGGGAGTCCCTGCTGCCCCCTTGCTCCTGGAGCGTTCCCCTTGGGACCCCCCTGCCCCTGGCCACTGGCGCTCCCTTCTGTGAATCTTCCGATTCGCTGGAGAGGCTCATGGAATCCCTCGGACCACTGTCCCCTCCTACGCTCCCTTCGGATTCCTCCCCCTCGCTCTCCATCTCCCATCTTCCCTGTGCCTCAGCTCCTGAGCCCCTGACAGTACCTTTTTTCTTTTTCGCATCACTGAGCACCAGAGCTTGCCCCCTCTTTTCTGTCTTGGTCCTTTTTCTGAGCCAAACTGACTTGGGGTAATGAAGGCCAGATGAAGCAAAAGCTAGGTCAAGGAACTAACCCCATAGAAGCAAGCAGTGAGCAAGGGAGAAATATGCCATAGCTCAATGGTAGAGCATCTGCCTTGCATGCAGAAGGTCTCAGGTTCAATCCCCAGCATTTCCAGGTATGCCTGGGTTGATCCTCCAATTGAAACTGGAGAGCTGCCACCAGTCACTGCAGACAACACAGTGCAAGCTGGACCCCTGGTCTAGGAGCCCAGCTGGATCAGGCCAAAGGCCCATCTATAGCACTCTTTTATCACAGGGCCCATATAGGTGTCCATGGGAGGAAGCCCTTAAGCAGAACCTGAGTGCAACAGCCGTTGCCCCACCTGCAATTCCCAGCAATGGATATTCAGAGGGATACTGTCACCAACAGCAAAACAGAACAATCGTAGCTTAGCAGCCATTGACTCAGTAATAAGGCAGCTTCCTATGTAGCAAGCATTGTGACTCATGTATCATTTGTTCCTTGAATACCATCCCCCTGCACCCTCCATTTTTCATGGCTTACCCACATTTAAAGAAATGGCTCCAATGATGCACCACATCTAGCTTGGCGCAAAAAGTGGGTGAGGAAAACACACCAGCAATGATCCTTTGTTTTGATAACTTTAATGATTCCAGGGGTTTGGGGGGGGGGTTAAAAAAAGGCAAACCATATATGCTGAAGAAGTGTGCATTGCCATTCATAGCTGTGCATTTACAGGAGAGTCAAGTCATATACCTGAGCAAACAGAATGGAACTCTTAACAAACACACATGCAAACTTCATTTGGTGGTATACACAGCAGCATACAGATGTCTAGCTTGCATTCTATTTGAACGTATTTAATTGCACAGAGTGCAATGACGGGCACAGATCCCAGGCAAGATGCGTGACATAAAAGCACAAACCACAAGAACAGAAACAAAACAAAAAAAACACACATTACCATTGAGCAAGACGGGCAGTGTTTCTACTGTCCTTTTTTAGCATCTAGCAATAAAGCAGGAAGAGTTTCAAACATGATGTGTTAACAGTGCCACAGCTCAATCTGCAATCCATTTAAAATGAATACTAGGATCCGAGTCAATTTAACACCACTGAGAATAAACAGGATTACCTTCAATCACTCAGGTATGGATCAGGCTATAAGATACCTGAAAGATCAGGCATTTGCAGTTCCCTCACATAAAGGCATGCATGCACCCAAAATACCCAGACTTGACTTGCGAATAAACAGGGATCCACACCAGTAAACTTGCTTGACTTCTTAGTTCCTCACCCATTACTAATCTTCCGATTAGCAGGTTCAGATTTTTAACTGAAATGTTTGAAAGACTATGAATTGGTACCACAGCACCCCTGTGCATCCTGTTAAATTTTTGGCAACACTGATCTGGAAAGGCAGAGGGAGGGGGCACAAGACAGAACTGCAAAATTGCTGAGCGCTAAGATTATTGAGAGGGGCAGTTTTTGGTCTCTGCTAAAACAAATTAGCAGAAGAAATAAGCATAGTGCTATTGGTAAGCGGATGAATAGTACAAAATCATTGTAAAGAAACAAAGAAAACTATGTCCGCTTCTGTCGGAACCAATTGCAGAAAAGTTTGGACCACTTTAATGTAAAACTCTCCCCCCCCCCCGACCTTCTCCTTCCCAAAAAGGACTGTAAAAACAGTTCACAGCATAAGTGCAAGCTCCCTGAGGTCCTGGGTGCCCAAGCACCCACAAAATTCCCCATGAAAGGGCTGGGCACCCACAAATTTCAGTGCCAGAGCCATGCACACTGCATGTCACCCACAGCCCTGGGCATCCACAGTCGTAGGGCCAAGCTGGCACATATGGTTCACAGGATGCCATGCAGGTGCTCAATCCATCAGTAACAGATTGCACATTACCAAGCTGGGTACCACTTTCATTATACAAACTTCAAGCTTTGCCTTCCAGAATTTCATTACAAGTGGCTAAAAGGTAGATGTTAAAAACAAGGTCAGCGAAACTTCAACAGGGAAACACAACTTTCACGTAAATCAAAGGGGGGGGAGAAACCATAGTACACCACGACTTTTAGGAAACCCACTTCTTTCATAAAGAAAGATGCTGCAAGTTTCAACTTCAACAACCATTTGCAGCTTTGCCACTAGAGGGTAGTTTGATCCTGTGGCCTAAAAGGACTGTGCAATGTTCCAAGCAGTCAAATGTTTATTGTCATCTGCCTCCAACTACCAATGTCTTGTCTCCTCGCTTTTTAAAATGTGCATTGACAATGGCAAACCCTTTTCTTCTGCGTTACTGCTGGCTGTGCTTCTGAATTCACTGTACGCAACCAAACACCAGCTTAGTCTTTTATAGTTCTTTGGAGTTGAAGTTATACTTGATGACAAATGGCCTTGAAAATGTAGGGAACGTTCTCAAATTGCACCCAGTTCATAAGCTTTCTATGAATCAGCAGCACATCTGAGCACACGCAACAATACATCAGCATCAAACTATTTCCCCTTGCACTCACTCACATTCTTCGTCCAGCTTCACTGCTTTCTTAGGGTCAAACAGGAAATGCAATAGAGATGTGTGAATGCACTTCTCTCTCTTTAAAATCAGTGCAAATGCAAATTGGGTGAGGATTGGATCAGAGCCACAAGGGGAAATGGCTTAACCCTTTCTGCCTACATTGTTTTCCTACTCATGACTCCCTGCCCCACCATCTGCTACTTGCACTTTTGCTTTTCCTATCAGGGCAAATGCCAGCTGGGAGGAGCAATTTCCATCAGGAAGATTAGACAGGGGAAAGATTAAATGGCTTTTCTCCCCTCTGCCCCTGGTCCCAATCCATATCGTCACCATACCTGTAAAAAGAGTGTGACGGGTATGTGTATGTGTATGCCCACTGCCACATCTAGTTTCACCCCCTAAACACTTGTAGGCTGTGAAAATGGGGGTCCATTGCAATGCTCCTCTTTGGCTTCCAGCTTTTTCTTGGCTTTCAGTGCAGGAGATACTTCTGGGTGGATGGAATCTAGCTGCTGTTCGCACCGGAAAGCAGTCAGGAAAGCCGTTCTGTAGTTGCTGTTCATCCAGCCATAGAGGAGCGGGTTGGCAAAAGTGGAGCACATAGCAATGACATGAAAGAGCGTGTAGATCAGTTTGTATTCCTGCAAATCCAACACGTTGCTGTCAATATCGCTGACGAGTTGAAAGATGTGGAAGGGCAGCCAGCAGACCCCAAACACCACCACGACACACACCAGCATCTTGGTAGTTTTCCGACGCCTCTGGTGGTAATGGTCCCCCGCCGCCCCGGGACTGATGTGGTTCTTTAGCTTACTCCAGATACGGATATAGGCATAGGAGATGATGGCCAGAGGCAAGACATATTGGATCAGGAACATCAAGACGCTGTAGATGGTGCTGTAATTGACCAGCCCTTCCCTGGGCCAGGCCTCGGCACAGACCACTATCTTGAAGTCCTGGTTGAGCTCAATGGAGAAATACTCCCGGAAGATAGCCAGAGGACTGGCCAAGATGGCACTGACAGCCCAGGCCACCCCAATGATCAAGAAGCTGATCCTCTTGGAGATTTTGCTCTCCAGGTGATACACAATGCAGCGGTGCCGGTCCAAGGCTATCACAGTCAACGTCACTATGGATACCTGAACGGCAAGGCCTTGGGCGTACGGCACGAGGTGGCACAGCACAGGACCCAGCTTCCATTCTCCCAGCAATGTGTAAACTAATGTGAACGGCAGGCAGAGTGTGTTCACCAGCAGATCGGCCACGGCCAAGTTGGCAATGAAGAAGTTGGTCACCGTGCGCATGCTCTTGAACTTGATCACCACGTGAATCACCAAGGAGTTGCCCACTAACCCGAGCAAAATGATGACGCAGTAGGCACAGATGAGGACGATCTGCACCTCCACCAAATTGGTGCTATCTGTCAGATCTCGCTTGGGGTCAGCAAGCAGGTCATCGTAGGGATGCTCGAAGCCTGGTGGCAAGTTCAGCCTGGAGTAGAAGTCCGTTTTAGTTAGTCTTGTCCGGTTCTCCATAATTTTGGATCCTCCCATCAGCCCCATGTTCTCTGTAGGTGTGACAAATTTCAACACACAAGCTGCATTCTTCCCCTACAAAGAATACCAAGATGATGGACATGTTAAAAAAGGGCAAAGTCAGGAGGTTTACCCCAAGGTAGGGTGTTGGTTAAATGAATTGGACTGGGAGGTCCCTGGTTCAAATTGCACCTCAGCCCTGAATTCTTAGGGGCCCTAGGCAAGCAAATATATCTCAGACTCAGTTGCTTCATCTTTAATATAGACATAATACACACATTCTCATCACACACAGCTTTCAGATACTATGACCTGTTGATCTGCAAAGAAGCAGTGGAGTGTTCCCATCACAATGTTATGTTATGAGGAAAGGTTCCTCTCTCACAAGCTGAGTGCTGTGGTGGTGAGAGAAACTGTTCTCTGCTGCATTTTTCTTCCCATCAAAGCACTGTACTGGGAGCTGAGATTCCTCTTCTCCTAGGCTGGTCTTTTAAGCAACAGCCAGACACCACAAACAACAGGCCAGCCAGCCCTTTCAACGGGCAATGATAAGTCACTGTTCTAGCATGCAAAGTAAAATGTAAACAAACCATTTGCTGCTCCCCCAAATCGTGTGTCAGCTTTGGCAGAAGCTGTCCTGTACATGTGATGATAATGTTAGGCCAGGCAGAAATATCCACAATAACTGGGAAGATGTTGTACAGTTCTAATTGGCAAACATTGGCTGGTACTGTATGTCAGCTCTCAGATCCTATCAAATGTTGAGTGTTACATGTCAGACATTATCAATGTGTCCTGACCTTCTACTGAAAATTAAATGTCAAATCCTATTTCAGAATGTAGAATATTTGCATAGGCAAAGAAATTTCAGGGAATATTCACCAATGACATTAATAAAGAAGAACTTTGAAGATGGGGGTGGAATCATTTCAGCTTCAGCAGAAAGCATGTAGCAATGCTTTTAAATACCTCTAGACTGCTCTTCTGCCCTTCACAGCTAAGGATTTTGAACTGCATAAGGCAAAATTCATTGGAGAGGAACTCTAATGCATCATTCATGAAAACATACAAATAAAATTATAGGTCTCAGCTACACAACTCACTGAAAATCAATTTCATGAACCAGATATATACAGAACAGGGCAATGGCACTCACCTGACCTGCTGCCCGTATTGCTGCTGTTTACTTGGAAGTAGAGGGAAGGTGGCAACAGTGAGGTCAGCGAGGTACGAACACATCAGTGGTGTCAATCCAGTGTTCTTGCAGGTACATTTCCACTGTGCCAACCTCTTTCCTCCACCTTCTGGTAAGCAGCAGTGACAGAAGGTTAGCTGAGTGGCTCCATCAACTGATGCAGAAAGCTAGTCACCTCATGTGATTTTCCCACAAACAGAGCCAGTGTTTTGTGGTGGTTAAAGTGCCAGACTAGAACCAGCAAGACCAGGATTCTAGTCCCCACATGACAATGAAGCTGGCCGAGTGGCCTTGGGGCAGCCATAGTCTCTCAGCTTAGCCTACTTCACAGGGTTCTTGTGAGGAGAAAATGAAGGTGGAGAGAGAACCACATTTGTCGTCTTGAGCTCCTTGGAGGAAAGGTGGGCTATTATTGAAATAAATAAAGACATATGTACACACATAGTACTCTTCATGCCCAGGAAATATACATAGGAAGCACTTCCCAGTTGCTACTGCTAGAAATTTAGTTCATTTTCGTGACTCTCAGCATGCTGCTCATGATACTGATGATTTGAAAGTATCAGGAGAATTTTAGAAGCTACATGTCATAGACAACACACATTTTCTTTTAAACTCTAGAAAAGAGTGACAGAGTGACTGAAAAAACAGGCACATCTACAACCATCTAAACAGAACTGAAACATGAAGTTCTCCCCGTCTCTTTAAAAGGTCAGTGTAGCAAAGCAGCTAGCTTTCAGGAGTACAAGCTGTACCCTGCAATAAACAATAAGGGAACAGAAAGCATGTTTAATACCGAGGAGTTTTTCTATACAACGTTGACTTTGAAATTAAATTTTTAAAAACACATTAAAAATAACCTGAGGTAATGTTTCTTTGGCAGTGGACTGCATTTTGAGTGATATTTCGAGGAGAAGAAAACATTCCCCTCTTCTCTGCTGCAGAACCTTTCAAGGAACAATCAAAGAAAGAGGGAAAACTTCTGCCTTTAGTTTATATATAAGCAGAGCAGTAAAGAGTGAACAAGTATTGCTAACCAATGCTAAAGTTGTCAAAACTCTTCAGTTTATTATCAGCTTGAGAGAATAAGCTCAAGAGAGACATGAAAATGAGCAAGTGTGTAAAGCTAGTCTCTTTGAGCCTGCAATCTTACTGACTTATCTGGGAGTAAATCCCACTGAATTCAATGGGACTTCCTTCCATGTAGGTATATTATAGGATTGCACTGACCATCTGCTTTGACACCCCCGTTTATATGAACAAGATGTTGTAAGTCTTCCTCATTACATGAGAACACATCCTGAACTGTGAGGATAGAATTCCTAAATCCAGGTTGTCACCGTTGCAACACAAACAAGGGCATTTTTTAATTATTCCAGAATATAAAAGGTATTTTTTGGTTACCAAATTATCATATAGTTTTGTGTTGAGCAACCTAAGATACTTCCACAGAATCCATATGATGCCCTTATTAGCCTGTTGCTTTCTAGTGTTTTCTGGAAAATCCTTTGTCTTTTCCCCATTTTTTTCCTGCATGTCTAATCAATGGCAATTTTTGTGGGCAGCTTCAACCAGTTAAACCCTATTAAGCTTTTCAGGGTACCTATGCATTTAAATTAAATGCTTCCTCTTAGAAAGCTCAGCCCATCATATTGGTTCTTCTTAATCTGTGCTGGAGGAGGCAGAATGAATAGGATCCATTTTGCCCCTTGAATAACATCTCTACAATTACCCCAATGTCACTTTTGTTCTTGCTGGGTGTGTGAGAGAGATTTACGATTATTAATACAGTGGTACCTCGGGTTAAGTACTTAATTCATTCTGGAGGTCCGTACTTAACCTGAAACTG
Source organism: Podarcis erhardii (assembly GCF_964252035.2). Lineage (NCBI taxonomy): Eukaryota > Metazoa > Chordata > Lepidosauria > Squamata > Lacertidae > Podarcis > Podarcis erhardii. Next base: position 39,619,712 of record NC_138512.1, read on the forward strand.
TTCTTAACCTGAAGCACTACTTTAGCTAATGGGGCCTCCCGCTGCTGCCGCGCCGCCAGAGCACGATTTCTGTTCTCATCCTGAAGCAAAGTTCTTAACCTGAAGCACTATTTCTAGGTTAGTGGAGTGTGTAACCTGAAGCGTATGTAACCTGAAGCGTGTGTAACCCGAGGTACCACTGTAGTATAATTTTCATATGTGGCAAAATAATGATTTTTTTAAAAGTGATATACTCACCCCCATATGCAAAAACTGTAAAGGGCATTCAGGCTGTTTTGGATAAAGAAGCTATTCAAGGGGCAGATCAGAAACTATTCACCACTGATCCCCAGAGCATAGACCAGCAAAAGCAAGAAAACAGACTGAACTTGCTAAGAGTATTTCCATGAGTTTTGGGTATGGAACTTACTTGTGAATAGACATCACATAAGGATCTTGGCCAGGGGGAAGGGTATCACTGAATAACTTGGTGTGGTATTCAGTATCACTTTCTGCAAACTGACGAAAAACAGTGCCTTGGCACTTTGTGTGGAAGCACCCACAGGGTGGAGACAGGGGAGCACTAACCACAAGGAAGCCAGTTTGAAATGTGATTAATTACCTGGAGCGATTTACGAGGCTCCCACAACCATTCAGAAATATAGCCAAGTATGGAAAAGATACAGCCCTACCTACTATGAAGGAATGGTTGATAAAATTACTGGACTTAGCAGAGATAGCAAAATTAATGTGTTTAATTAGAGAAAAAACATTACTGACATTTATTAAGGATTGGAAACTTCTTGCGGGCTTTTGTGCTTGAATGAGAAAACGAACTTGTAATATCTGGATTAGAAGATTGAAAAAAAGATTGGCTCATAGAAAATAGAATAGTTGGATGTTAATGAGTGGATACTATATGTAATGGACAGAGAACCTTTTTATCTTTCCATGTTCTTTTCTTTCTCTCTCTCTTTTTACCTCTTTCTTTCTTTCTTTCTTTCTTTCTCCACCCACCACTTTTTTCTTTCCTTTTGTTCCTGTTCATTTTTAGATTAGATTTTTAAAGTACGGTATTTCTTTTACTCCGTTGTACAATAGAAAGATACCGTATTTTTCGCTCTATAACACGCACCAGACCATAACACGCACGTAGTTTTTAGAGGAGGAAATGAAAAAATATATATATTCTAAACGAAATAGTGGATATATGATTTTTGTGGTTCATGTTGTGGCCACAGACATGTGATCTGACAGTGAGTTTGGAGTAGCCCAATGCAAAAATCCTGAGCATCCATGTGGATCCATGCTTTGTAACCACGGAGGAGGGAAGGAAGGGGAACCATGGATCCTCTGCTCACGACTGCAGCAGATCCCCCCCGCCACCCGCAGGCATTCGCTCCATAACACGCACAGACATTTCCCCTTACTTTCTAGGAGGAAAAAAGTGAGTGTTATGGTGCAAAAAATACGGTACTTTGTACTGGGTAAGACCTTTTGCATAGCTTTTGATAAGTACCAATTAAAAATATATATTCTACCGAGAAATGTAGGAAAGTGTATATCCCCATTCAGTAAACTGAATTTACCTTGTAGCTGCTGAACAGAACTATAGAGGACACTTCTTTGTAATCAAAGGTACGTAACAGAAAGTTGGAATCCTTTCCCACAGGCAGCGGCATAACTAGCCGCTCGGGTGCCTGGTGCGACTCGTGCGTCCTGCAGCCGGGGATGGGGCGCGCTGCATGAAGCCTCTCTGACACCTCCCCCTCAGCTGTAGGGCGGCGAAGGGAGACGCAGAGGGCAGACGAAAATCCCACGCTGCTGTTTCAGGCAGTACAGAGCCTTCAGGTGCCTGCCCAAGCCACAACATCACCCACCCACCCCCCTCAGTGATGACACCCGGGGCAGTCCCCCCACACACACCCCTTCCTACAGCAGTGCCCACAGAAGTGGGATGACCCTTTTCTGCATTCCCTTGGGACGTAATCTGTTGGACGCTGCACACCAGCAGAGAGCAGAGCCAGAAACAAAAGTGGGGAGAATCTGAACCAAGGATGTGTGACAGGACAGCCCCTCCTCCCCCTTGTTTTCTAACAGCCCTTTCATTCTCTCTCTCTCTCTCTCTCTCTCTCTCTCTGCCATCATCTTTCCCTCCATTTCCTCTCTCATTGCCACCCACATGAAATTAGGCCGCAGGCTGTATGAAAGTGGGCTATGGGCCTCATTAGTTCCCAAACCACACGTTGCCCACCTGCACTCTACTCTGCTGCAGGGTTGGTAATCCTCTGTTTCAAGACACGGCTGGCGGCAGCTGCTATCAACACCTGCAAACTGCATGTGGACGAGAGAAGACCTGAAACAAAGCAACAGAGCATGGTGACACTAATAATAAGTTGGCAAGCTAACAGTCTTGTCATCCTCATATTTCCACAAGGCAGCAAATATGCAAGGCACACATTTGCCATGTTTCCTGTCGCTACAGCCAGTGGCTTTATGAGATGGACACAGCCCTGCAGAGTGAAAAGGCAACCACCATGGTGATACTATTGTTACCTGAACCTACTCTTTGTGTCAGATGAACATGCCTCAGGCATTATTTCCCCAGCTGCTCCTCTGTATGAAGGCAAGCCCTAGCCTGAGTCAATTAGAAGTTAATGAACCATTCTAGATCTATTGAAATTCTATATTGCCTTTCCCAATAGCAATGCATTTGTAGGCTACATTCTGTTAACTTATGTGCCCTGCTCCTTATGTTTACAATACGTGGGGAGCAAATGTATTATGGCTTGCAAAAAAAATGGTGGTGCAACTTAAGATTGCTGCACTGCAAAGCACAACTGCAGGTTTTTCTAGGGATGGGGGTGAACTCCCAGTCGCCAAAGGAATTTGTGACCATTCGTTTCCTACACATCCTTAATAATGCATTGATTACCCTACTCTATCCCTTTAACCGGGGACAGCCTACAAAGCAATTTCATCTGCTGCCAAGGTCACACCAAATGTTAATGAAGTAAAAAAGGTTGCCTTCAGCTTTCCTCATTCAAAGAGATAAGGTGTTTAAAAACTTGTGTGTCAGAGGAATTCATTTATTTTAAGGTTTGTTTTATATGTAAGGCACAGACAATACCCAAGTGGCCACGTTTTATAACTGTGAAGCAGTAAATACTATATGCAGCTATGTGCTTCTTTTCTCCGTTTTCTTTGTTTTTTAAAACCAAAAACTCAAGGAACAGGGGAACTGTGATCCTCCAGGCATTCCTGGACTACAACTCCTATCACCCCTGGGTTGGATTTGGGAGCCCACCAACATCTGGAGAGCACAGATTTCCCAACCTTGCTCAAGAGGCTGCAGGTTGCAGGAGAGGAATAGCCACACAGTGGACTTCTTTTACTTATTCATTCATTTAAGGAACAAAACAACAAAAAAGCAATTTGCATTTCACCAGAAGTGGCTCATCAGTGGGACAAAGCCGCTACACTAGCTTTCCAGCTATTGGTTTGCCGGAGAGGTGATGCAGTGGAAGCTTGGCATGGTGCAAATGCATCAGCAGGAACACCAGATTGGATGCATCAGTGTGTTTGCACTGTGCTGACCTTCCCACCCTCTCATTCTGAGAAAGTAACAGCAATGCACCTGCTGGGAAGCTGGTTCTCCCCACCCCTAATCAGCAAGTCTGCCTCTGCATTTCATCTTAAAAATATAAAAGCCCTATGCATTCCAGTTACTGAAAAGCATATCTAGAGGACTTTATAAACCTTTCCCTTCTTGCTGTTTTTTCCACTACCCTGGTGTTTTCCAAAATGTCTGGGGAAATGTATGGGTTCTCAAAAGTTTTCCCTTGCAAGGGGAGAAAAGGGGGGGCAGTTTGCGGGCTGGGTGAGCAGGCAAATGGCAAGGAAGGAAATAGTTAAGCAGTCCCTCCCCTCTCCCCTGCTCCAAATTACAACCCAGACATGGGTTTTCATTTTTAAAATGATCAGAGGAAGGCTTGATTTGTGTGCCTCCTGTGTGTTGTTCACTTTGACCCTGTAAAGCTATTGTTGCTGGATGACACTGAACTTGTTATGAAACCTGATCACCTGTGAAGGGGGCAGGTTATAGAAAGAGCCCCTTTCTCCCTTTACTCAAAAACTATATGGAGAACAGAAGGGGCCCTAAGAATCCTGAAGCTGGCCACCTCTGCCTTGGAGTACATCTATGCAGCAACTTTACTACCATGTGTCCAACCCCCACTGTCCATATCTGGCCACAACTTCAGCCCCCTCTGGTTCATCTCCTTGCCCATCCACACCACCTGTTACAGGAATGCCCTGTAACAGGTAATAAACATGGAAAGAGTCATGCTTATTGGCTGTCAAAAGGGGGGCAGGGGGGGAGCTCCCAGTTTCATCCCTCTTCCCACACTTCAGTTTAAGACACAAGAGCCAGACTGGGAATGGTATGCCATGGATGTCCCCTTAGAAGCTTGTGGCCGGGAAATTTTTCATTCTCTTGCAAACATCACCGCCTCCCCAGCTGATCTGCATTACCTTTGCTGAGGCTTCTCAAGCTGTAAAGGTTACATCTCTGTGGTACGGATGGTGGCGGTCACAGGACTAGTAATAATATACTTTAAGTCAATCACACCTGTGGACAGGTGAAACAAAAGTATATCATGATTGAAATGCAGATGCAAAACTATCTTCCTGCACAAGTAAGGTAGGAAACTGGGTGACCAGAAATCACATTTGCCCACAAGGAATGAAGCCATTGCTAAAAGGTTGTTTTAGTGTCCCTTATGGAAAGGGTGGGGGGAAACCACTGAAACCTGATCCTAGCCATGTTTACTCAGAAGTTGGTCCCAAAGTAGAAGACAGTGTACTGAACTACATAATGGAGCAGACTTTAAACTTGTTGCGTCTACTTCCCTTGCCTACAACCCAAGATCTGCCAACAAGCTCCAAGTGTAAAAGATACAATATTGTCCTAGTTTGCAAATAACATGAAGCCAAACCCTGGCTATCCATGAATGAGTGAGTATTCAGGTAGCCACAGCCAAAGCTCATCTGAATCTGAGCTTGTGGTTTGTCTGGGCCACTATGAGTTGCTGTGGGTCGCTCATTCACACTTAGATATGGCTTGACCTAACATTATGTGTGAAGTGGGCCAGTGAGAATTCAATGACAGGGTGCTTCTGAACCTTGGTATTTGTTTTCACTTGGAGAAATGAACTGAGGTTGCAGTCCTTTCACACAAAAGATAAACCCTAGTTAAGTTTCTTCATTTCAGCAGCCCCACTTAAGTGGAAAAAGTGATTTTGTTGTTGCCATTGCTAAACAGCTAGGAATCATGAATCCTTGCAGGTTCATTGCAAATCACCCAACTTACCTAGGTAAGAATAAGTCCCAGTAAACTCAATAGGGCTTACCCTTCAACAGACATATACAGGGCTGCACAGTAAATAAGCAAACAATTACAAAGTCTGCTAATTGTGCATGTATGAATGCTTATGAATGCTCCAACTACCGCACAATTGCACTCATTTCACACGCTAGCAAGGTTATGCTTAAAATTCTACAAGGCAGGCTTAAGCAGTATGTGGACCGAGAACTCCCAGAAGTGCAAGCTGGATTTCGAAGGGGCAGAGGAACCAGAGACCAAATTGCAAACATGCGCTGGATTATGGAGAAAGCTAGAGAGTTCCAGAAAGACATCTACTTCTGCTTCATTGACTATGCAAAAGCCTTTGACTGTGTCGACCACAGCAAACTATGGCAAGTTCTTAAAGAAATGGGAGTGCCTGATCACCTCATCTGTCTCCTGAGAAATCTCTATGTGGGACAAGAAGCTACAGTTAGAACTGGATATGGAACAACTGATTGGTTCAAAATTGGGAAAGGAGTACGGCAAGGCTGCATATTGTCTCCCTGCTTATTTAACTTATATGCAGAATTCATCATGCGAAAGGCAGGGCTGGATGAATCCCAAGCTGGAATTAAGATTGCCGGAAGAAATATCAACAACCTCAGATATGCAGATGACACAACCTTGATGGCAGAAAGTGAGGAGGAATTAAAGAAACTTTTAATGAGTGTGAAAGAGGAGAGTGCAAAATATGGTCTGAAGCTCAACATCAAAAAAACGAAGATCATGGCCACTGGGCCCATCACCTCCTGGCAAATAGAAGGGGAAGAAATGGAGGCAGTGAGAGATTTTACTTTCTTGGGCTCCATGATCACTGCAGATGGTGACAGCAGTCACAAAATTAAAAGACGCCTGCTCCTTGGGAGAAAGGCGATGGCAAACCTAGACAGCATCTTAAAAAGCAGAGACATCACCTTGCCAACAAAGGTCCGTATAGTTAAAGCCATGGTTTTCCCAGTAGTGATGTATGGAAGTGAGAGCTGGACCATCAAGAAGGCTGATCGCCGAAGAATTGATGCTTTTGAATTATGGTGCTGGAGGAGACTCTTGAGAGTCCCATGGACTGCAAGAAGATCAAACGTATCCATTCTTAAGGAAATCAGCCCTGAGTGCTCACTGGAAGGACAGATCGTGAAGCTGAGGCTCCAATACTTTGGCCACCTCATGAGAAGAGAAGACTCCCTGGAAAAGACCCTGATGTTGGGAAAGATGGAGGGCACAAGGAGAAGGGGACGACAGAGGACGAGATGGTTGGACAGTGTTCTCGAAGCTACAAACATGAGTCTGACCAAACTGCGGGAGGCAGTGGAAGACAGGAGTGCCTGGCGTGCTCTGGTCCATGGGGTCACGAAGAGTCGGACACGACTAAACGACTAAACAACAATTATGCATGTAGCATGCAGCTAAGATGCATAACATACAATTCAAAGAACCCTGCATTTACTCCCAATTAAGAAAAAAGCATGTTAAAATTTCTTTGACGAAAAATTACAGTATTTTAAAAAACTGTATTGAAAGGCTGCTTCATTTTTCTACAAAACTTCTTCCATATCTCTCTTTTCATCAAGCTTTTCATCCTCCTTTTGGCTAGAAAATAATCAGATAATGTTTTTTCTTCTCTTGACACCATCTTTTCTTTATATCCTTGTTAAAGTGCTCTGCTGAGTTTGCTTCATCGAAGGAAGAATTTTTTAGGTAGCAGCTCCAGAGGGGAGGAAAAAATAAAGATACTTCAAGAATCCAACAACACAAGCAGAGGAGAAATTGCATTTGGTTAACAAATGCCGAAAATTGGAAAGATCGAGGGTGTTTGATGGGGCTGTTACTAAGAATCCTACTGTATTGTATATAAAATCCTCATTATTTCTCTCTGTCTCTTTCTTTCACCTATTCTGAAGCACGCTTGTTTTCGCTAATGCTGTGTTTTTTTTACTCGAATGAGTGCACAAAAACATCTTGCAATCATGCTTCTCATAATCCATATTCCAGCACTGCTCTGCAGATTTTAGAACTCCTGCTGGACTCATTCTGCAATGGCCTGGTTCACACATCACATTAAACAGGGAAGTGATGCCTTTCAAATGTTGCTTCATATGTCTGCTCCCATGATCCCTGACCACTAACAAAGCTGGCTGGGGCCGATGGGAGTTGGAGTCCAACAACAATTGCAGGACACTACATTGGCCACCCCTACATTAAACCACGGTTAGCATAACCTATGGTTTAATATTGTTACATGTCATCCCAATCTCCGAGCAGGAATCCAAGCACTTTCTCAGGGTTTGTGTTTCCTTTTGTAAAGGAGGCAAAGCAGAGACTGTGGTGTGTTTATGATATATGGTTAAGACCACCTGAGCCTACTGTGAAGGGGTTCCAGCATTACACTCCATGGGGGTCTCTTGCTTCTCATATAGACAAAGTGAACTTGGATCCAACAGAGAAATCAGCCACGCTCTCCGTCTGTTTCACAGCCTGCCACAGTTTCTTGCCAGTACTTCACTGCCAAATGCCATCCTAAAACTTCTGGCCTTTTGTCTCTTGCTAGCTACCTCTCTAGATGAAGGAGGGGCTCACATCCCTCTGCCTTTTGGCACAGAGTAACTACTTTGTTAATCACCCTGCCTCTTTTTGACTTGGCCATCATTAAGCTTTATACCCCTAACAACTCTCACTCAGCAAGCCATCATCAGGTTAGCCTGGCTTGTATTTCTAACATAAGCTGTTTGGTACAGTTTAACTCCCCAAAGCTTGATTAGTTCTCACTTTTATCAGACCCAGGAATTTACAAACTCGTAACAATATGAATGACCAGGGCATCCTTCAGTGAGAGGGTAAGAGGGGCCTCTTAACAATTTTATAGGCTCACAGAATCTGTAGTCCAGGTTAATAACAGGGACTCAGTCCCATGTTCTTTATTTTGAGGGACCAAACAAGGGTGTCCATTATCTCTGGTACTTTTTGTTCTGCTTTTTTTTTTTTTTATCCCCTCAACATTTTACTTCACAATAATGAATTGATTAACACAGAACTGGAAGAACTTGGGAGAACACCTGCAGCTTGTATTAGAAGACAGAAAATATGGATGGTTGCTTTGATGGAAATCTGATTAAATGGGTAAAGGCTCTCAGGATGTTAATGACTATATTGAAATATGGCATCCATTTACAACTTTCTCAGATGAAAATAATACAATCTGGCATCCACCATGTGCACATGATTGGTTAAGGAACAATGAACTCCACTGTTGAAACCGTTTTGTCCTACTTAAGCAAGGAGGGGTAATTTGTTGCTGTTGGGAAGAGATTTAATTTTGTATTTACTGAAATCCAATGAAACTTCCTATTAAAAATCCAACAGTTTAATGTGACATGCACACCAGGTCAATGTGTCCATTCCACATCTCAAATACACTCTAGCAAACCATCTTTACAAGTAAACTCATCTATAAACATATCGACAAACTCATCTATAAACTTATTTGCTCAGAAGAGAATTCTGATGATTTCCATGGGATCTGCTTTCATCCAACAGAAACTTAAAGTGACCTTCTAATGTAAAAGTTTGCAATGTGTTACTAACTTTCTTCCAATGAAGAGAAGCTGCTGGTTTGAAAGAAATACAGAGCTGTTGAGAAAGGCAGGAGTTAAAGAAGGAAAGGCTACGATTTTGATGCTCCAAACAATCTGATCCATTATTTATGCCATATGGCCTGCTTTTTAAAAAAGCATTACTGCTAGCTGACATTATCCTAGGTTGAATTAAGTTTGATGCACAAAACACTTCCTTCCCCAGCCTTCAATAATAATTATGATAGCGGTTTAAAAATCCACCCAGCATTCTTGCAGAGCTGGCTGGTACATTATCAATTGATAACCTCCTCCTATGGGATGTACACAGGGTGGAGCAGAGGTTGAACGCAACAAAGCACAACAAGAAAAGCAGAGAGATGTGTAGCAATATGATTGCCAAACACTTAAATACAGACGACTCCTGAATGCTTTGTTGCTGCAGTTCATAATTCAATTATTCCGGCCGGAGTTCAACAAATTTCCATAGGGTGAGTGCGGAGTCTGTAGCTTGTAGCCGGCAACCTGAGGTTCTTAGTGTCTAATTACCAATGCTGTCAACTTTTGCCTTTTCTTCCGAGGAATCCTATTCGGAATAGGGGAATTTCCCTTTAAAAAAGGGAAACGTTGACAGCTATTTTAATTACCATCACCCCCATCCCCATTATGACATTCAGAGGCTCCTAGCACGGACCTAACACACACGCATCTTCCCGCGTCAGTTTATGTCCTGTTACTCTGAGTCCCCGTGCACAGCAACACTCAAGGGCTCCCTCATTAATTCGAAACAGAGGAGGACCAGAGAAGAGAGCTGCCAGTTTCCAGATGACCCTTTTCTCCCTGTGGAGATCGAGTGGCCAAAGCACGAGCGAGGCTCTCCTTTCGCCTCCCTGGGCAGCGCCAGGACCTCTGCTTAGACAGCAGGAGTGGAGGAGAGGGGGGCAGAAGTGTCCAAGTTTTCCAGGCAGGGCAGAGACGGGTGCCTCGCCTGGATGGAGGAGGGACGCCAGGAGTTGCCCTCCTCCAAGTAGCCAAGGGGGGCTGTTCTTTCCCGCCTTCCTCCCTAGATCGACCAGATACTTTTGTAGGGCTTTGACTTACCGATCTCCCATGCCTTTGCTTCCCTTCTGGCCCCCCTCGCCGGGGCTTGACTCCTCTCCCCGCCTCAGTCTCTGCCGCCTGAAGTTTGCAGCGGCTCTTCCATCTCCGAGACGAGGGAGGCGCCGGCGTGCTCACCTGCCGAAGCTCGCCCGGCCACTGAGCGGGAGCGGGCAGAGGACGCCGAGGGGAAGGAAAGCAGGCAGCGGGGGAGGGAGGGGGAGGGCACCAGGAGCCCCTCCCTCCCACTCGTGCCCGGCGGGGCGGGGCTTCGCTCGGAATCTCTTCGGAACGCCGGCGGGCAGCCGCGCGGGGGAGGCATCCCGACGAGGAAACGAGCGCCTCTGAACATGTGCAGAGAGCCCCGCAGCTATGCCATGAATGGCGTCAGCCCCGGGGGGCGCCTCCCTCTTCGTAACTGAACCGGAGTGTGAAAAAAGGAAGAGAGAGGAGCACTTCGGTCCCGCAGCCCCGCAAGTGTGTCTACTCAGAAGTAAGACCACTGAGTTCAGCGGGGTTTGCGCTCAGTGCCGAAGGGATTGCAGTCTGACGACGAGCCACAGGTTTATTGTCTCGGGCTCTCGGCTGAAATTTCATGAAAGGGAAGGTGATGGGGATTGGGGGGGGGCGGTTCAGATAGATTCAGATGGTTTATACCATGTCACAACAAAGTGGGTTTTCTGTGAATCCGAGTGGGTCTCTCGCGGTTAATGTCTGAAAAGACAAGCTCTCCAAGTGCTGTGGCGACCTAAACGATTTTCCATTTCCCTTTTCATTCAGGACTTCTAGGTATCAGTGTTGTTGGTTTTTGAATAAAGAAACAGAACTTTATTGGACAATTATTTCCGATTTAGCGGCCTAATCCGGAGAGTGATGCGGACCTCAGCCACATAATGCTCCTTAGGCGAAAGCTGATCGTTCTCATTTATGTTCGCGTTGGGGAGGATGCAGAATCCAGGGCAAGCGGTTACTTCAAACAGGATCAAGTGGGAAAGTTTGCTGTTGTCCAGGACTGCACCGCTTCTAAAAGCCTGGAAAATGTGCGTGTGTCTCTTAGTGCCCAACAACAACAACAACGTCATGTGCACCTGGAAAACTAGCATGACAGGAAGATGGCTTGGTTGAACACTGATGCTTTTCTACATGCAGGAAGCCTCTGTTTTTTTAAGGGGGGTGTATTCAGATATTCAACTGCAACAGCAAAATCCACCCAGCTTTATCACTTGAATCTGCTAAATGTGTGAACTAGTGCTTTATAAGGAAACCAGTAAGTGGGGTCTAATCTGGAGACCCTGCAACAATGGTCTGTGAAGGCTGCTATGAATCCATGATGCATCTGTCTTCCAGAGTAGTCCCATTAGGAGGAATGCAACTGATTCACAGTAAGTAGTTTGTGCATGGCAGCCGAAAGTTATTGCAGCTGCTATTGAAGAAAATGAACCAGAAAGCAGCTTTATTTCTGCCTCCCAGACTCTTCTATAGTCATACATTTAAAGATGTTTGGGTTAATATCCTGTGAGACTCCAGAATTCTTCTGTAGTTGTATTAGTCCACCACTTGCCAAATCAGTGTTGCTACTTGGACTTTATTCCTCTCCTTCAACTGGCCTGAGGAGTTGGTGGGGGGACGGGGGGATGACAGAGGTACGTACTTACAAAAAGATGTGATAATACAGAATTGCAAAATGACATTTGAAGTCATTCTGGATCATGAGGACAGACCAATTGCCCTCCACCACCCAAAAAAAAAAAAATTCCGCAGGTAATTGTTCACACTTCAGCATGACATGGCTTAACTTTACAGCTGAGTGGGGATTTAAAACATGGCCTCTAGTCGCAGGAGTGGCTCACCGGGAACTGATGCTTACCAGGAAGAGGAGTGAGGTGGTGTCGAGTCTTGGGCTGTATAGACACATTGGTGCATGCACCAGGATGGTTCTGCTGGTATGTCTGCCTGGCCCCAACCTTGCTGTCATCTCATCCTGTTCCTCCCTCTCCTGATGAGTGGCAGCAACCCCGCCTCTGGGAAGCTATGGCTTCTCACTGCCCCACCAAACAAGCCACCCCTCTGCAGTTCCACTCCACCACTCTAACCACTGCACCACACTGACTCATAATACAAAAAAAATTGCAGCTCCCACAGGCCTAAATTCTAATGGCCTTGTACCAGGGAGGCAAAAATAGTACGTTTCCAAATTTCCTCCTAGGTGTAGTTTTCATGCACTCCCTGGCAAACTCCTGGAAATTTAGAGGGACTTCTGAAGAAGCTGTCTGGTGCAGCGCATGATATTTTGAGCAAAGATGAGGTGAGGAGAGAAGCAGAAGCCCTTGTCCAAGTCCTTACGTACTCCTTGTGATTTTATCACAGCCAATGTGGTTCAAAAAAAAAACAGCCCTTCTTGGTTAATTAGCATTACCTTCTGACATTTCAGAAAGTCCTTGCAGATGGACTTTTTTTTGCATTTGAAAGTAGCCAGCCATAAGAGTGTTCAGCTGCCAGAGCCATGTAACTCTCATTCTAAAGGAACTATATTGAAGGCCTGTTTGCTGCTGAACTCAATTCAGGGTGCTGGGGCTCACCTTTAAATCCCCAACAGGACAATTCTGTACACTAGAAACTGGTGTAATGCTAAGTTAAGCTGGAGTAAAAGACACCACACTCAAACACCAGTCTAGAAGCACCCTAAGCTTGGCAGAGGGAAAAGAAGCCTTTAAAATAGTGTTTGTCATCCCTTTTCCCAGCTTAACTTGCACTGGGTTCCCAGGTGACATTAAAGAACTGGATGGGCTTAGGATCCAGTCGTTGTCCCCCTTTTTCCCATCTTGCCCCCGCCATGACCCCAGAATGGCTCTTTTCAGGTCTTACACCAGCTTAAGATATTCCAGGCTCAGCTCAGCTGGAGATATGCTGCTGAGCTGAGGATGGGGATTTAGTAAAAGGCAAAAGATTTATACAATCTTAAGAGAAACCAGAGTTACTTACACTGGTGGTAGTCCAGCTGCACCAGGAACCTCCTGGCAGAACCCAAGATCTAATGGATTTATCCTGTTTATCCTGGCTTATCTTCCTGTAGGATTGCTCCCTAAATGATTTGGGGCCAAAATATCTACAAAATCATCTATACCTTCATACATCATGCATTCTTTCTGGCTCCAGGTTATATTCTTTGTACTAGCCCAGCATTCTAGATGTGGGTACGTGTTGCTGATGAAATGGTTCTATTCCTCTTCCATTTATTGTACAACTCACTTGTTTGCTTCATAATGTCTTTGTTTGGCTTTGTTTGCTGTCTTGAAATCCACTATTGCACCAAGAGTATTTGATCATTTGAAAAATAAATAAACAAATTTAACTAAATACAAGTTCTGTATGTAGTATTAATAATATTAATTATTTCTCTTTGGGCACAATTTGCTCATCTGATCCTCCCCTCAATGTTTTGAGCTGGCCCTGTTTAGAGAACAAATCACAACCCCTCACTTCTTCAAATGACTTCTGAAAACAAGCATTAGTGAAAGTAAATAATTAGATGTGCTATTACGAGGGTGCCTCCTGTCTAAGTGAAAATAACCTTAGATCATATTACAGCAGCAGCTGCAGCCATGTGGCATATAGTGAAAACGCAAACTGAATCTGCACTGATCACAGTTGCTACCCTGATAGAAGAGGATACAAGAACGAAGTCAACACTGCTACTAAGGAGGCTCACTTCACATGATGTACCATTATACATAGGGGAGTGAGAGGGAATGGCAGCTGGCAGTGATCAGCTACCATTTCCTCAGAATGTGCCCTTAAGTATGATGCCACAAATCCAAGGGTTTGTCAGCAAAGTTGCCCACCCACATATACCCTCCAAGGCTTTCTCTCCATCACCCCCCCAAAAAATATATATCTTGAAATACATGTTCTGTTGAAGCTAATACCCTTGGCTGTGATATATGGTTGGTTGTGGTGAGCATTTGTGATGCCCACAACAGTTTCTCTGGTTTGCAAGTGCACCCAGAGGCAAGAAAAGGTTGGTGACCATTGTTCTGCATCATGAAGTAGTCCTGTCCCAGAGCAATGGGGGTGGGGTGGGAAAGAGGGTGGCAAGAGGTGTCCGTTGTGATTAATGCCCATCTGGCCTTTTGAGCCAAAAGGTCTCCTCAGATAAGGTTACGCTCAGCTCCAAAAGATGGTTAATGAAGTCCCTTTATAAGCTGAGGCCTGCAAGGACTCTTCCCTCTCTCTCCTCTGTGGTGGGTTTTTCCCCCCTTGCTCCCTTTCTTCTCTTATTTCCCCCCCCAGCTTCCTGTGAGATGAGTGATTATATGCTGTTGCCAAAGGCCACACAGAAGTAATAATCATTCTGCTAACTGCTGACGGCTTGTTATTGAGCATGATTAAACTGTGGTGACTGGCTTCTATTGCTGCTAGGTTAAAACGCCTGGTAAAAAAATGTGTCTGTAGAAACAGCACCAAGTTTTTGCCAAAAAACGAAATAAAAATGGGTCAGTTCCTTGATGCGTCACACCATCACAACTGCCAAGTTGAGCTGGAGGAGGGGAAGGGCACTGGCCCTCATCCTCTTTTCATGTGCAGCAATGTTCATTCCACCAATGTTGAATGGTAGGAGCTGGAAAAGCACAATTGGGTAAACGTGCTTTGAAGCCTAGTTTGGATGTGGAACCCTGATAACAAAGGATTCATCAACACAGGGAGGCTTCTAAGCATGCTTAGTCGAACACACAACTGGAGATGGGCAGGGGCAGGGATGTCCGAGACTGGGGCCGCACGTGCGGCCCCTGAGCCTATACTGGCATTCCGGCTAGAGCCATATTCCAATCAGTTCCTTATGTTATTATAGAATTAAATTATGGGATACTGTCACATTTAAGCTTTGAGCGTCATCCAGAAGGGGTAGTTCGGGACTGTAACTATCTTCTGGGTGGGATTCAACAGCACTGGGAAATTAAGGTTGTCTAGTTAAAGTGCATATGAGCTCTTTTGCAAATAAATTGGACCAGGGTGGGCACTGCAAACAGTGTCAGTTATAGGATGTAAAGTGCAAATTGGGGGACCTCCTTGTTGGTACAGATTCAGCCTTGCCCCAAAGTATCCTAGATATTATAATGACACTGCTGTGCTCAGAATACCATTTCTGATTTCAGAGCAAAGCTATCAACGTTTCCTGGCAGGGCCAGCCCTCCCATGTGGCAAGGTGAGGTGACTGCTTTGGGCAGCGGCATCCACAGGGGCAGCAAATCCGGCCTCCAAGGAATACATTGCATGTAGATCTTCACTCCCCAGCTTGTTCCTGGCAGGGGGAGTACATGGGAAGCCATGTTGTGGTTTCCCTCAGGTGCCAAAATGTCTTAGGCCAGGCCAGTTTCCTGGTACATTATTAAATACTTGTCACTCTGTACTCATTACGGCTCAAATAATGTGTAAAGTTAGCCTTAGATAGTGGGAAAATTCATGCTAAGATTGAAATGCAGCACACACGCTCTTGTGCGTCCTCCAAGGAAGCAAAGAATAATCACTAAACAACCCTTTTTGAAGAACTTTTGATTCTGAACAAATTGATTTTATTGCCTGTGTTTGAAGACTGAGATTAAATTTTGCATGGATTTCTCACACACTACAGCTGCAGGATACTGGACTTTGTTTTTCATCACATTGCCCTCAGATTGTAGCTCTTTGTTTCTGTAAAAACTGTTTTAATCAAACATATCTTTCAGCTCTGAACTGAGATTCCTCTCAGGCTATATAGCATCATTTTCTACATTGACACCACTGGATTCTTCTCTGTATGCTCACTCAAATCTTAATCACTCCATTTTATTTCAGGTGCTTTTAGATGCCAATGATTTAGCAGCACCCAATCATTCCTGTTCTCTTTCAAGACGCAAGTAGAATAGCAACTCTGCTTCTATAGACTGCAGGAATCCAAATAACCTTCTGTTGTCAGGTGGGCAGCCCCCTTTCCCTCACCACAAATGATAGAGGTGGGGACATTTTTATTGGGACTACTGTGTGTGGTGAAAGGATTAAAAACTTTCCCTCTTGTTGCACTCCCAATTATGATTCTTCCCCCGGGAAGGGGAGAAAATAAATGATATAAAGACAATGTTATTTGAAAAGTGGAAGGTTAAGTGATACCCAAATAGGTGAGATGAACCACAGAGAAAGAAATGGGTACAGTAATCTATATAAGCTGTGCTAACAACCTACTAAACAGTTGTGCAATGACAATGGGGTAGCTACACCTGGGAAAATTGCACAGCTGTTGCATTGATTTTAGAAATGATCAGATTTTCTGATTTCATGGTGCAGAGGTGGAGCTTCAACAGACTGGATTAATTAATTGATTTAATTAATTAATTAGATTTCTATACTACCCTTCATCCAAAGAATTGTTTACAATATAGAAACACAAAAATACATACCATAATAATGAACAAAAACAATACCCCCATACACAGTTTAAAAGGGTCACAGATTGTTTTAATTAGCCAAAGGCCTGGGAGGAGAGGAATGTTTTTGCCTGGTGCCTAAAGATATGTAATGAAAGCACCAGGTGAGTCTCCCTAGGGAGAGTATTTCAGAAGCCACTGCAGAAAAAGTCAGTTCTCATGTTGCCACCCTCCAGACCTCTCATGGTGGAGGCACATGAAGAAGAGCCTCAGATGATGATCACAGAGTCCAGGTCAGTTCCTATGGGAAGAGATATACTTGAGGTAGAAGATGGCACGAGAATATTTTCTTCACGTCATTGTGCAGATGCCTCCTTAAAAGTGAGTGAACAAAGTGTGGCTTTCCCATAGTAAATACTCAGTGTGGAAGCATCTTTCATCATATTCTCTATTGAGTAAACAATTGCAACACATTTTCTCTAAATTTAGGTTAATCTCCATCTTCAAAGCACAGTGGTCACTGGATAAGACACTTCTCAGTTCTTTTGGAGTCAGTGTCCCTTTTGTAAACCATGAGAACTGTGCTGCTTTGATATTCCTATTCTTGTTTTTGCTCTGGGAATTCGTTTTCCCCTTCCTACATCCATTTTCACTCTGGTACTGGTTAGTGACACATGACAACACACTGTCTAAAAATGGGTCTGATTTTTTTCTCCACATCTGAACTCCACTGAGCATCAGGTGATTGAAAACATAATCTTGCCTGCATGCCTGTCAGTACCTTTATGGTGCCTGCAAAAAGTCTCCGTAAATATTCCCTTAAAAATCCATAGTGCACAAGAAACTGTTTTTCCCGCTCAGTTACAGTTTGCACTCAGTGTCGCATACATTGGGCATGGCTCCCTTAAAGATGCTCATTTTTCATTGGATGCCAAGATTGGATGCCCCCATCTCACACAGAAGAGGTGGGGCAGTGGCTGTTGTAGGTGCCTTTTGTCCCATTGATGGGTCTGTTGATGGGGGGGCACACACACACCATTTTGTTGTCCTGCCTCTTATTTTGCTCTTTTAGATGTGGCAACCATTATGCCATGCTGACATGGCAGCCATTTTGTGTTACAGTGCACCCTTCACGGCAGCCATTTTGTGACTGGCAGCTAGAACACTATCTCAAAATTTCATATGTGTCCATTGGCCCCCAAAGTTTGGTGAACTGGTTTGTGTGCAGAAAGTTCAAGTCGCACATGTACTACCAGATTTGTTTTATACTGATTTAAAACTTCATGGCTTCTCCTAAAGAATTCTGTAGTTTGGCAAAGCTACTGACAATACAGCTAGCAATCTTTAGCCCTTACAGAAATTCATTTCCCAGAATCCTCTGGGGGAACAGGAATGGCCAGCCTAAATCTATGGTATGGGTAGACCCAAAATTCCGGTAGTGTGGTGTCCCTTTAATTATCTCTGCACATAAATTCATTCACTAATAATTAGAGAGCAGCAAAATGACTGCTGTAAGTAGAAATTGCACATAAATGATTATGCCTTCCATCTTTGTTTATAGATCAATATTGTTCCATCCCCGTTGTGCCAATTTGGTTTTCAAACACTGTTTTTGCTGTGGAAGGAATAAATGTATGGCCACAGGCTTCTTTATAATTCTTGCTCATTTGCTAGCAAATCAGCCTTGCAAAATGAAATTGTTCTTTATGTGAAAATCAATTGCTTAATTGAATATACTTGCCAAAAGAAATAAAAAGGAAAGCGCCCTGGTGTGCTGCTTTAATACTTATGCCTACAAATCCTGCATGCATTATAAAAAGAGCATTTATCTTCTATGTCTTGTCCATAATCTCATACAGTGGGATCTTAATAAGAATCTTTACTAAGAATTCAGAGGGGATTGGGCACCAGTTTAATGAAAGTTAAGCATCTTAATCAATTAGTCTCTTTGATAACCAAATGCATTCTTTTATAGGTATGTGCAACTTTAGCATAATGGGTGATAAGGTAAGCATTATTTTGGACTATTCAGCAAAACAAAATGTCATTCAGTAAAAGGCCTATATACATTTCTTCAGACATCTCTTTTCATCAGTTTTCTTACCCGCATAATAAGTTATGATGTATTTGGAACAGCTAGTACTAAAAAAAGAAAAAGGAGGAAAAAGCATATTCCATCAGAGTATGGAATTAATCGGTTCCTTAAATGAGTATAGAATTAATCGGTTCCTTAAATGAATTGGGCATATGCAATATTGCAGCATTCTGGAAGATCAATGGACATGGACCAGCAGTGCCTAGATGGAAGATCACTGGGATGCACATAGAAACTGCTCTGAACTTTCTAAAAAGAAGAGTTGGGTGTATAAGGATGGTGGGTATCATTTCACAATGGCTTTGAATAATGAGCCCCATTTGAGTGTGTTAAGACTCAGCCAGTCTTCAGTTCATGAAAGAAAAGGGAGGAGACCCTTAATGAAATCGACAGGGGGCCCAACCCCCCTCATTTTAGCCAAATGATGGGCCTCCACTATAGCAGTAGATAAGGGAGCTGTCACAAAAAATAAGTGGGCTGGTCTATCTGCAATTTGAAAATATTGACTCTACCAGCAGAATTATATGTTACACTCCACACAACATTGCTATGCAAAACATAGTCACATTGTGACATTTTCTCATTGTATGTTGACCCACCACACGCACTGGCTGTTGCTGGCAAGAGTCAGAAACACACAGCATGCTCACACTGGTGTATGAGGTCAAGTGAAGTTATGGGGAAGTAGCACATGTCCTGTGCCATGGGGGAAATGACTGGGCCTTTCCCCTTCCCATTGGGCTGGTAGATAGAAGAACAATGGGCAAGCAGTTTTGGGTGAACTGAGCAGAAAGCAGGCTGAGAAGCTGGAGATACAGAGCCATGCTTGACTTGTGCTGGAATCCAAGGCTATGACTAAGGGAGAAGCAAGATCTGTTGAGGGGGGGGCTTAATGCTGTGAGCTGCTCCATCTTGTGCTCAGGTTGTATAGACGTGTAAATAAAACCATATATCCTAAAGACACCACAGTCTCCACTGACCTTCATTCCAAGAAAACCGAATCCTGGGTAAATGCCTGGAACCTCTCGAATCTCTCACTGCTCAGAGATTGAGGTGGTATGTAACTGTACCATGTTGCTCTGGCCTTTATGTTTCTTCTGTTGTCAACCAGTGGGGAATCTCTTTTGCAACATTGCAAACGTTTCACGTTTTCCTGCTTAAAGCTCATGCCAGGAGGCACTGCCTAATCGCTTTAAGATATGAGGATGCTGTAAACTCCCAGAACAATTCATGGAGTACAGCTGGGCAACTGTCCAAGACACCGACCATCTAAGAAGCCAAGACAAAGGACGCCACAAGGGCAAGCACACAGTCCTGACCGTTGTGCCGTCAGTGGCTGAAAGATAGGGCAAGCATGCTTTCTGCATTGCATTCAAACAGAAATACAATTCTGAGTCCAGCAGGGTGAAGAGAAAAGGCAGTCTCTAGAGATCATGATGCAATTACTGTACCAGAAGAGATCAGCTGTGGCTTTTTCTTCAGTGCACACAATGCACTAAATTGCCTCCTTCAGAGCAAAGTACACGGTAAAATAAATAAATAAAACCTAATAGATGCTCTGGAGCTCTGCATTGATACAGCTACCCAAATAGAATGTGCGGGTTTCGTCTTTGCCTGCCCACACAGACAATGCTGGAATATCTCATAGCCGCCCACTGTTGATCGTGGAGGGGAGAGAGCAAAAGAGACAGGCTGGCTCATTAGCTCAGCAGCTGAATGGTTCTCAGTGATGTGGATTTTCCAGGAAAGGTTGAGAATCAAAACATTTAGCACCAGCTGCCCATGAAATTCATGTCACATACGGCTTCAGCCAAGTCTCGACTTTGGTGAAGAGGTGGGCTGGTGTCTTGCCCAGCATCTGTAGCCATGTCTGTGGAAGTGCCCGTGGAGCTTCTCACACCTCGGCAGATACCACAAAGAATGAAGTAGAGCTAGATGGCATGACTGAATGAAAAACGAAGATTTGACTTTTAAATTTTCCTTTCTTGCAGAGGAAATTCATGCTTAGAGGGAAACAAAGTGAATTGAAGGGGGGAGGCTCTATGGAAAAATGAATGCTTAACAAGAGAAAATGTGTGCAGTACGTGTTCATTAGGAGAAATTTGCAGTACAATGCTGCTGAATTTTCATGAATTTTTTTTTTTTTTTTAATGCAAACTGAAGTAGAAATGTTGGAAGCTGAAATTAAGATTGGAAGAATGGAGACAAACCAAAGCTGACAGATTTGTCCATCCCTTTGTGTAACCTCCTCACCAACGAATCACAACAAATGCTCAGTAAAGTATAGTCTAACTTTTGCATAAATGTTGTGCAAGCAAATCAGGACGAGTGCTCTATAAACAGGTCATATGGAGGAGCTCTATCTCTAAACAGCAGCTTCCTACACCGCTAACTATGCTTTTGGGAACTGAGCCAGACATAGAGAACGTAATGCCTTGGAAGGAAAAGAACAAAGAAGCTGTGCAGGATTTTTGCGCAACCTTCCCTAGACAGCCATTGGTCTTTGCCATTGGTGCTGACTCTGCAAGTAATCTTCTCGTCTGTCATTTGAATTTACAATACAATCCTTATAGCGTAGTAACTCAGCAGTATCAAGGACCCCAGGAAATCCTTTTTCCTGGAATTGATTTTATGATGTAGCTCCTGCGCTTGGAGGATCACAGTGCTTTCTGATCCCCAAATATGCAGATTCCGTGGTTTGCTGCATCAAGCATTTTTCCCCTCCGCCCTCTTCCCTGCTGGCTGCTTTGCTTACCATGTAGCCTGGTGAAGAGTTATGGAGAACTTGAAAGCTTGCAGAGTATTTTGTGACATTTTGGTTTGCCTAGTGAAGATTCCCACCCCCTAGTTGTGGATTTTGGAACAAATTTATTTTACCAGCTGTATTTCCTAGACAAAAGATATAGAATACAATGCAAACAAGCATTTTTGAAAGAAAATTTTAGTAGGCTGGTAACTTTTCTTCACTATACAATGTTATTGGTATCAAAACACCCCAACAGCAAATCAGGATGAAGGCTGGTTGTTGTATAATCTCCCAGCAAAAAAAGTTAAAATGTCTTCCTCAGTCAAGGCAAAATAGATATTTTTCCTCTGCATAAGCTTTATGACAGCAAATCAAAGTGAGTGTTAAATAAATAGGTCATCTGGAAGAGCTTTGGAAGGGGCTTAAAATTGCAAACTGGTCATTGGCCGCAGTCCCCAGTTTATTAGATTTCTCCTACAAATGGTAAGTCTGGATTAAATTTGGGAGATGGATACAGACTGGCACAGGGCCACTGAAAAATGGGTAGAGTGGGTTAGTGATGTAACATGCCCACAGCCAGCAGGGATTTCACACTCCAAGCTTCCATGAAAAAAGAGCCCTCCTAGAAAGAAAGGTTTGACGCAAAATGTACAAGTATCTTCTGTGTGATTTTTGTCAGATGAGACAGCTTGGCTACACCCACTTTCCAGGGTACTTAGCTAATGAATGAAGTCAGAGCTGTAAGTTATAAGTGAGTTGTTTGACACAGAAGCAGGGAAAATGCACTAAGTGGAGCAGGGAACAGCAGCTTTATAGGAACTTTCCGAAGCATTTCCTGGTCACTTCCCTAACCACAAGAAGCCCCTTTCTTTGTAAAAAAGTGGATTTGTTGTACAAATGCCATAAAACACTTCAGTTTTATTTCACTAGCCTACATTTGCTGCTATGTGCTTGAATCTTTTGCTGAGAGTCTGGAGTTGCCCTCAGAAGCTCTTCTGGTAGACAACAATGATTGATCCAGTTCAGGAGCCTTGGTCTTTGCAGGGGACCAGCTGGACCATGATGTACCACATATTGTTTTACAAAACCTATTTGAACCTGGCAAACAGTCCTTTTGACAGAGCTTAAACCAGACATTCAAAGTAATTTCACCTCATTTAATTTTGATTGCCTCTCTGCAAGCAGTAAATGACAAAAGGCTATACCTTCACTAGGAGATTTTAGCTGCAATTACCAATGATGGCTTTCATGTTTGCTTGTTTTGCTTGCGCAATTTCTAGCAGTTGGAAGAAAATTAAGGGGTTCTATCAAGACGTGTCTTGGACACATCAGTGTAAATGTAGATCAATTTTCTTTTGATTAGGTCAATCCAGAAAAAAAGAAGAAAAATACCTGTGTACATTTGAAGTGCTAGGAGGTGCAACTGATGGGAAGCAAAGGCATAGAGAGTTTTATGCTTTACAGGTCATTCTCACATTGAATTTGGTACCCATGTATGGTTATCAAAATACAAAAGCCCCAAGCCTCTCATTTAATGTGAAACGACAACTCTGCTGGTGTGAAAATGTACCACATGGTTTACCTGACCCAGGTGTTCATTGGTTGTAGCTGTTGCCATCTTACAGTGGAAGCAGCAACCATGCCATGAGATACTTATGAAATTGGGAGAATGGGATGGGACAGAGCAACCAGAAGGAGCCAGTGGAATGGAAAGGGGAGATCTTTTATTTCATACTTTGCAAAGTGGAATGCAAATAGGGATATGTGAATCTGTCAATTTCTGTTTCTTTCAATTTCTGATTTTTTTCCCCAACCTTAAGTTCATTTCTTCATATTGGTTTGCATTGGGGGGGGGGCTCATGAAAATTCACCAGCATTTCAGTGCAAAGTGCATGTTGCAAAGCAACAAATATAATGCAATTTTGATTGTTCTTTTCACAAATCTTTCACACATTTTTATGACACTTTCTCTGAGTGCATACATGTTTTGTACACACTACTTGTCTGGAGAACAGCATTGCAAAATTCAGAGGAGCATGAATTTTGAAGGAGAGCAGTGTTTCGGTTTGCATATTGCTCTGCAAGTGTGAATTAGGTCAGTTTGTCTTTAAATGAGAACAGAACTGAATATCTCACCCATCCCTAGGTGCACACAATTCATCCCAACAGTTGGGCTCTCATCCATTTGTGTCACAGCCAGCAAGTACATTACAGTTTCCTTCTCTATTGTCTTTGTTGCTATCCGTATACATACTGCAATTGCCTTCCACAATTCCTGATGTACCCCCTTCAGGGACATGATATTCTCCATTCAGCCACACCTAATTACCCCCCCCCCCACACACACACACATACACACACAAAAACACCATATGCAAGGGGGGGAGGGAGTTCCATATGCCGAGGCTTGTTCTCACACAGTCACCACTGCCAAGAGCATTGTTGTAGCCCACATAAAGGGCTGCTGAGATTAAACCAATTTACGCCTCTGCAGGACAACCATTTGACTGAACCAAAATGATCAGCCTCGTCCTAAAGTGAGGGGGAAATGCAAAATAAAAAGCCCACGCTGATTAAGAAGTGAGAAAGGCACCACACTGTCCTGTTATGTAGAATAATTAGATCAGTAGCCTCCAAGTGGCTTTGTCAGGAGCCATAGGAAAACCCTAGATAATAGGTCATCAATGTGGATGGTCAGTTTATAGCTTCATATCCAGCTACAGAGTGAGAGGACATGAAGACTGTGGCTCTCACAAAATTGTGGCACTGTGTTTATCATACCTTAACACAGGGGTAGTCAACATGGCACTCTTCAGAAGGTTTGGACTGCAACTCCCATCATGCCTGATCACTGGCCAAGCTGACTGGGGCTGATGGGAATTTTAGTCCACAACATCTGGTAGGTACCATGTTGGATACCCAGGCCTTATATGTAAAAATGGCAACATACAAGATGATCTAATGGAATTAGTCAGATGAAAAATAGTTGAAATAGTGGGTGGAAATGCCAGTTTTTGACAGTAAGTAGTGATGCTATCACATAGGAATTAATATAGTAATTACTCTTTTAAAAATAGGTTTGTATTGATTTTCCTCCACTGTGTTACTTTTACAGGTAATTGGTTTACCTATCCATGAAATTAAGAATTTATTTGGCAACCAAGGCACTGTTGTAATTTTCTTAAAATGAGAAGAGGCTTAAATTTAAACACTTCCAATGCCATTTTATGATTTAACCATTTTTTATTGAGGTGTTAATGAAATAATTTCAAACAACTAACCCTAATAATTGCATAAGGGGTGCCAATTTTTCAGTTGTGTATGTGTAATTGTACAACAGCCTTCATCCTCCCTTCCCAGTCTCTCTTCCCTCAGCCAGACCTAAAATCCACAGACACTATATTTTGGGATCCTGCAGGCTGTATGCCCTTACCTATTCTTGTTACAGGCAGGATAGAAAAAGCAAGTAAACATACACCAGAGACCACTTCTAAATAGCATTTTACTTTTTTGAAGTAGGTGGTGATCTGTCCTTAAATTGCCTAGGAACAACATTCAGTACGTGCATCAAAGCTTAGCCAGCTTATGCATAGATCATTGACTTGTAGGCTATAGGTGCTATTTTGTTCCTCACAACTGGGACTGCTTTTGCAAAGGAGAAATAAATAAATCACTCCATGTAAGGCTTCCGACTGACCCTTAAATTCTACACAAATGTGAAATATGGCACACTTGCAGAATATCAAATTCAAAGGTTTTGAAGTGTGATAGTTCTAATGATCTTCACAGAGTGATCCAAGCAGGTAAAAGAAGGAGAATCAAAGGAGAATAAACCATCTATTCAGTACCCTGCTGTGTACACAGCAGCAGAGCAGATGGGAAGATGGAGTGGCAGTTTTCCACTCCCTCCTGGGTCTCTCTCTCTCTCCGTCTCCCTCTGTCTCCCTTTCTCTGCATGTGAGTGTGTGTGTACACAAGTTCTCCTGAGTTGAGATTTCTTGTACCTGGCTAATAATTGTGGTAAACCGAAGGAGCTTATTGTTGCCATTCATCTGTCTTGAGAGACAACGCAAGAGTGTGTCTTCCGTGGTAAAGTCAAACCACTGGATGGTTACAGCCCCTGTTGTGACTGTAGAGAAATATGGAACAGACATGTTTTATTGCAGCTGGGGCAGATAAAGGGATCTAGTTTCATTGTTACAGGTGCATCATGGCGTTTCTTCTCTCTCTGCTCTTCCCAGTGGTCATTCCTCCTCTGGTCACTGCTGTAGATACACAACATATCTGTCTGTCTCCAGGCACTGCGCTTGTCTGCAAGGAATTCCCACATGGTAGGGTTAATGTTGCCAGCCTTCATGTCATGTTTGCAGACATCTATATAAGACAGAGTTGGTCTGCCAACAGGCCTGGTGTCTGAAGCCTGCTCCCCGTAAAACACATCATTGGGAATCCTGCTATCTTCCACTCTGTGTACATGACCAAGACAGCAGAGATTTCACTGAGACAGAAGTGCAAACGTGTTGGAAATGTGGGCTTCAAAAAGCCCATCTTTGTTTGAGACTCTGTCCTGTCATATGATGCCCAAAATCTTCCAGACACAGTGCATATGGAAAGCATTGAGGCATCACTCCTGGCAGGCATAAGTTGTCCACAACTCACTTCAATAAAGCAGTGTGCTCAACATACAAGCCTGGTAGACCTTTATCTTGCTCATTAGCATCACATTATCTTGTTCCCTTTTGGAGAAACAAGCCATTGCCATAGCTGCCTTACCAATATGCTAGTCCAGTTCAGTGGCAATGGAGAGGATGCTGGTTCTGGTGGAGCCCAAATAGACAAAATCATCTACCACCTCAAGTTTATGGTCACCAATGCTGATGCGAGAAGTGCTGGTGAGATATTGGTCTTCATCAGAGTGATGGTGAGGTCAAATAGGCTTGGGCAAAATGGCTGATGAGTTTCTGTAGAGCTTCCTTGGAGTACACTGTCAAGGTTGTACCATCTGCAAACAACTTCTCACAGATAAGAACCTGCCACACCTTTGTCTTGGCATGGAGATGTTCAGGTTGAACAGACCCCCCATCACTCCTTGAATGGAAGTACACACTGTATTCAGTCAAACTGAAGGCATATGACAGCAACAGGGAAAAGAATATGCCAAAGAGAGTTGTGGCGAGAACACAGCCCTGTTTCACACCACTCTTTATAGGCAGGCATCCGAGAAAGAACCATGATACTGGACAGTGCAGCACATGTTCCCATGGAAGGACACAATTATCTTGTGGAGTTTAGATGGGCATCTTGTCTTGCTGAGCAGTGTGAAGAGTCCTTTTCAACTGAAGAGGTCAAAGACCCTTGTCAGGTCTATGAAGGTGATGTAAAGGGACATCTCTACTTTTGTCATTTCTCCTGCAGCTGCCGAAGAAAATCTTGTCAATGTTGACTCTGAGCTCTAAAGTCACATTGTGACTTGGTATAGACCGTGTGAGTGACTGTAATCTGTTGAGAACTACAAAGAACTTGTGCAATATACACTTATATATCAAAGTAATTAAACTTAGTAGCATTCAGGTGATCAGCTTCCCAATGTTTGTCTCATTTTCATTACCAACATGGTAACAACACTCTGAACACTAATGAAAGTGTTTTATAGTGACATGTTTTATCCCGTTGGGTTTAAATTAATGGAGCACAACAGTACTCTATTGCAAATGAATCTTTATTACATGCAGCGAGTCGTATTTCTTCCTACCAAACTCCTACAATATGTAAAATTCTCCTCTCAGTTCATATGTTTACCCGCTTCCTGTAATTAGATTTCACTACTGCTTCAAAAATAGATTTGTATGAATAAATACTTCAAGACCAGCCCTCTCTGTCCTTTCCCCATTCTGTAAGGTACAATGAAACATTTGGACAGGCATTTGCTTGGCCATCAAAAGGATGAGTTTGTGTTGTGTTCACAACCAGTCATTCCCTGGTACCCTTACCTCCCTCACAGGGTTGCTGTGATGATAAAGATGCATGCCATCTTGGCGGAAGGGAGGGATCAAATGCTAATGAATGACATTTTTCCATTTCCCTTGAGGGGGGAAAGCAAGCACACTGCCACTCTTTTGCAGACGCCTTAGAGAAGACTGAAATCTTGAGGGTCTGGCAATGTCCGCCTGGTGGTGGCAATGCAGGAAACAAGAAGAGTACCTAGAAGGTCCCCTCCAATTGTATGATTCCACTCCATTTCCTGTACAAACTTCCAGTTTGGAATAGCATGACACCCAGTCACTGGCACCATCTCCAGGGGCCCCTGGGTGCCTGGACACCCAGAAAAAATTCACTGTGGGTGCCCAGCCTACGCCTGCCACCATGTTCTACTGACTGAGCTTGCATTCAAGTCCTCAAAAGTCAGTTAATCATATAGTCTATTGACAGTCCATGTCAGTTTCACAAGTGAATATTCAGAGGTCCATTGTGTTCTGGCACATTGTCTATCATCTATATCAGTGTTTCCCAACCTTGGGCCTCCAGCTGTTTTTGAACTACAATTCCCATCATCCCTGACCACTGGTCTTGCTAGCTAGGGATGATGGGAGTTGTAGTCCAAAAACAGCTGGAGGCCCAAGGTTGGGAAACACTGATCTATATAATTCATTTCTGTGCATATATATATATGTGTGTGTGTGTGTGTGTGTGTGTGTGTGTGTGTGTATACACACACCTGTTTTTCCCCAAATACACATTTTATATGCATTTTATCCCAAAATATGAATATTGTGTGCATTTTAACCCAAAATGCACATTTCTGTATGCATTTATCCCCAAATATACCTTTCTGTATGTACTTTAACCTAATAGGTGTATGTTATATGAATTTGTATAGTTTCTGAGCCAAAACCTGAACTGTGAAAAGCACAAAAACCAACAAATAACTGAATTTTTCACACCCCTCATTGTAGCTGCACACCAAATGTATTTAGTCACAAAAATCACCAGCTCTGCCTTTTTATTTACAGCCCCATCAAATGAAATGTTGACTTCGTCTATTAATTAACTAAAGCCTCACTTAATTCATCCATCCATTGAATCGATCAAGGCTCATTAATCAGCTAAAGCCTCAGTTAATTCATCTACCCATTGAATCAGTTAAGCCCTGCAGCATTTTCAGCTTCCATGTCCTCTCTCACACTCCCTCCTCCTCAGATGCATTTGTATTCAAGTCCCTTAGTTTGATAACTTGAAACAAATGCAAAATCCATTATCCCTTCTTTCCTTCCAAGGACCTCAAGGTGGCATGTATGGTTCTCCCCGCATTTATTCCTCACAAAATCCTGTGACTCTAAAAGATGGAAACTTGGCCCATGGACACCTAGTGAGTGATTCTTTGATTTTCTCATGGTGGAAAGCACTGGGTTGGATTCAAACTAACTGGTCTTGCAAACAGAAGGCTGCACAAAAATGTCCACTACCACAATGGGCCTCCCCCCTTGCGTGTTCCAGCATACACCCCCCCCCAAAATGGCTCTGGGGATATCAGGAGAACCCCCAAAACAGAAGTTGGAGAGGGCAGATAGTTTCATCAGGGAAGCAGAAATGCTTGCACTGATAGAGAGATCTGCTTAGCACTATTTTGAATTCCTCTCAGAATATCAGACATCATCAACAAAAATTGCAAATCAGTAAGCTAACATCTTCAAAAGCATGTAACCGTTCTGTGCAATCATTCTTTCATTCAGCCTACCATTCTGATTAACACAAGTCCATTTCTAGAAAGCGAACTCAATTTTTCATTTGACTGTTTTGCTCTGGTACTAATTGCTTTCTTCTCTCCAACTTTTCAAATGACTTCCCCCCCCTTCTCAGCCAAGTATGGAAATGTCTCCTCACTACTCTCTGTCTCTATGTATCTCTTTGCAATTCTTTTGATGTAAAAAAGCTTCACTCAGCATTCCTAATTCAGGATTCTCATCAACAACGAAAAGACAGAACTGTGCAAACGCCGAAAATAAACCTATGCATGTTTAGCAGAAACTGGTGCTAAAGGTGCAAAAGAACAGGGGGGGGGATGAAGACTTTGTGAAACATATACTACTGTGTGTGTGTTTTAAGCTCTCTGAGAAAAAGAGTAGTTTGTTTGTTTGTTTGTTTGTTTGTTCATTAAATGTACTACACACACATATATGCACACACAAAACACTAGTGTGTCAGCTCTTTGTTGAAGTGCAAGAAATTGAGGCCTCATTAAGAACTGACTTTTTTGCCAACACTGCTACCAGGCATCCAAGTTACAATAACATGAGAGGTGCCAGAAAGCCTTGAAGATCAAGTGCTTATTGCTGAGCCTGAAATAATTGGCTGTTCCAATCAGCTATGTTCTTAAACTCTTTTCTGCATCTGGATGTGTCACTTCTAGCCCTCATGTACTTAAAAACAATTGGTTGATGGTCATCTCTGTTATTTTTCATGGGACATACCCAAGATACTTTGTGATTATGTGAGGAAAAAATATGCAGTGAAATCTTACTAAAAGATCAGCATCAGTCCTTAATTTCCAAAACGAGAGGTGCTGTGTTACAAATTTGCAATGCAGTTTTCCAGTGCTATAATAATGTGCCATGATGCAGGGTATCAGAACAGAACCACTAGGGGGTTTCTGTAATTGTCAGTCTCTGTTTTTCCCTCTGAGGTTTCTGTAGAGGCTTGCTTGATGAGCCCACGACAGCCGCAAAAGAGCTCCATTCTAGAACTAGATATTAAAGATATTAAAGATATTAAAGACTGGTCCTATTACCAACTGCTTGAAGCTTGTGTTTTCATGCTGCTAGATCCAACCAAATAATGTGTACAAAACCACAAATAATAGGGAGAAGTGGCCATTAAAATGCATATATTAATGAAATAGCATACCAATTAGGTTTGCCATAGGGACGCAGGTGGCGCTGTGGGTTAAACCACAGAGTCTAGGACTTGCTGATCAGAAGGTTGGCAGTTCAAATCCCTGCGACGGGGTGAGCTCCCGTTGTTCGGTCCCTGCTCCTGCCAACCTAGCAGTTTGAAAGCACGTCAAAGTACAAGTAGATAAATAGGTACCGCTCTGGTGGGAAGGAAAACGGCGTTTCCGTGCGCTGCTCTGGTTCGCCAGAAGCGGCTTAGTCATGCTGGCCATGTGACCCGGAATCTGTACGCCAGCTCCCTCGGCCAATAAAGTGAGATGAGCGCCGCAACCCCAGAGTCAGTCACGACTGGACCTAATGGTCAGGGGTCCCTTTACCTTTTACCTAGGTTTGCCATAATTCAAAAGGTTAAAATCTGGAACCCAAAGTAGTAGAGCATTTGGGGGGGGGAGTTGGGGGGATTCACCAAAAATGGTAAACTTGCCGGCAGGGATTCCTGGCTTTTGACTTGCATCCTGTACTGTGGTTCCTGGCATACACTGGATACTTGGGTTCTGAAGAAAAACCACCCACTGGCTCCTCCTGGAATGGATGAGGCACCAGATTTCCAGTGAAAATGGTCCCCGCTCCCATTTTCCCAATTTGCACCTTCAGCAGCAAATAGGAAACAAAGAGGGAAGAAGTTTTTTTCTAGCAGAAAACTGACACAGGTTCTCCATCTAGTTTGGGAACACTTTCCAGACTGAGACTACACAAGCTGCTTTCCCTTCCAAATTAAAGGGGGAATTTATGCTTTTTGTAAATAATAATAATAATAATAATAATAATAATAATAATAATAATAGCAAAGGTGGTAGATTACATCATGCATAGCTTGGCCCTCAGAATAGCTCTGTGCTGACAGTGTGGGAAGGTGGGCTGCAAAATGGTGGAGAACATGAGAATCAGCCTCACGGAACACAGTGGGACTTATGTCTGAGAAAATATGGACAGGATTGTGGTGTGAAATGACAAGCAGGGCCACCCACAAGAGTTGCCCAGTCACCATTCCCAAAATAGCCACAATATATTCATGATCACGGCGGGGAAGGGGGCTGGAATGAGAAACAAAAAACAGAAGTGAGGAACGTAGGTGGAAGAGGAGAGGAGAAAGACAATTATTATAGCAAGCCATTAAAAACAACATAAACTTTAGCTTCAAAGGCATGTCAACAGAAAAGAATATAAATAAATGCCGGCTTGGAAATTGGAGTGTGGCAGACTTAGATGAAGCAGGTAAAAAAATTCAGAGGATGAAAGGTGTCGTCTGCTGAAGTAATAATGATCGGTGTCAATGAAAATGATACAGAACCTTAGAAAATATTGAGACGGTTTAACTATAGAGGGGTGGAGAGCATACAGTAGAGGCTTATTAAATCAATACTGTTTTTATTTTAGAAAAAGATAAAAGGATGAGTTTTCAAAAAGTTATGAATCAATATGTGAAATTCAAATCGTCGCATTCACAAATCTATAGCCCTTCCCTCTAGCAGGAAGCAGCCCCTCCTGTCCCAAAGGATAAAAGAGATCTGGGCCACGTCTTACGAAAGAACAGAGAAGGCCTCTTTATAGAAGATGGAAAGGGAGGGGAGAGAAAGCTGTCTGCTGTTGTTAGCAACACATACATTATACATGAGATAAAACCAGCACAGGGGGTTTTTTTTAATCCCTTGCTTGAAAATGTCTGCCAAGTGGAGAATCAGTGGGACTCTATTTTCAGTTATTCCCAAGAAGAGAGCCATATATTGAGGATTCCATGGCTGCTGTTAAGCTTACTAGCTCCCATCAAGTTCATTGCAGATGTCGCTGAATCAGGAGGGAGGTGAGGTTCCAAACTGTGTTTCCGTTCAGTTAGATGCCTACAGGTTTAGGAGACTAACTGTGCCGAACCTCCCTATGATACCTGAAGTCTGTTTAAATAATCCACCAAAAGTATGGCAATAATTTATTAGTCTCCCTTTCTCTTTCATTCTGCATCAACAAATGTTGAAAGAGCTTATGGCAAATGCTGCTTTTCCTTTTCTCAAATGGAAACGGCCTGGTGTCATCAAGCACAGCCTGTGAGGGCGTTGACTGTGTCGCTGCAGCTGCTGTTGCCTGGGTTGTGGTGACACTGCAATGTGTAAGCCCACGCTGTGCAGGTGCCACCCATCTGTTCAGCGAAGAAAGGAGACCTGGCATTCTCTGTGCAAGCGCAAAGATTTTCTCCCATCCGAGTGCCCATGCTGGAGGGAAAGACAATACATGGAAATCAAACCTCATTCCAAAGTTAGGAAATGTGTCGTATTGATTAGTAGTATTGATGGATGCTGTCAATTGTGCATTTCACTAGTTTTTATTGCTTGCATTGGCCATGAACCAAATTGTTGTCGGATGCTGGTAGCAAAGTGTTATTAATTCTTAATGTATTTATTCTCTTGCGAACCACTTTGAGTGCCGTATACACGGGAAAGTGGGGTGTGGAAGCAACGTGACATAATTGCTTTGGGCTGTTGCTGTGCAGAAAACACTTAACTGTGCGTAGAACATTACACAAGATGTCCCATTCACATGCCAATCACACAGTGCCAGATTTCCGTATAAGCTAAACAAGCCGTAGCTTAGGGCCCCACTCTTTTGGGGCCTCCCAAAAAAAATAAAAGGAAAAAACTGGATGTACATTTCCAAAATATAAGATAAAAAGCAAATAAAATAAAACCTACATACAGCAACAGTGTTTTGTGTTGTGTAGGCTCCTATTTGTTATGTGCAAATGGCTTTAGATACCTATTACGTCCATAAATTACCATATAGCAGGCTTCCTCAAACTTGGCCCTCCAGATGTTTTTGGCCTACAAGTCCCATGATCCCTACCTAGCAGGACCAGTGGTCAGGGATGATGGAAACTGTAATCTCAAAACATCTGGAGGACCAAGTTTGAGGAAGCCTGCCATATAGAATACATTCAACACAAAAAACAGCAACAATTTGTTGTTGACCAAGGACAGCTGGACATATAAAGGGCCCCATTACCTTCAGTAGCTTAGGGCCTCATAAAACCTAAATCCGGCCCTGCAATCACATTATATGAACTGGGTCCTCCTCAGCCCATCAGTCTGTCTTTCATTCTTCCCCCTCCTCACACATGGCAGTGGCTCTGTGACATTCTCAAAGACTATGCATGACAGTTATTTCCCGCTTCTTTGTCAGAGCAGAACAGCTCATGAGAATCAGGACCTAAATCAAGGAACGTTCATCAGAAAACTGAGTGCAGCTTAGATGCAAAGCTTTAAAACAGTGCAATCAGGCAGATGTAGGGGTTTTTTCCCTAGACTTTAGTAAAAAAAACCTGGGGTGGGGGGTAATTTAATGCTATAGCACACCATACCATCCAAGTGCCCCGATTTTCCAGGGACAGTCCCGGAATTACAGACGGCATCCCAGTTTCTGATTGGATCCTGGAATGCCCCAGATTTCCTTTTTCCTCCCCTCCATGTCTCAGAGAACAAATAAAAAGTATGTGTGCAGAAACGGAGTCCTACATATACGGAAAATAAAATCCCTTCACCAAATGAAGCTGCCATATGAAGCCCTTCTTATAATTTTGAAGGAAAAGGTCACCAATCCACTTCAAATTCTTTCATTGCAATGCTTCAGCAGCTAGCCATTTGTTAGGAAATGTGTAGAGTGTTTATCCCTTTATTGTAAATGGAGCCTTACACTTTCTACTCAGAAATAAGTCCCACTGTATTCAATAGAGCTTACACCCAGGTAACCTGGCAAAGACTGGGCAGCCTTATGCTGTAATCCAAAGCATTTTTACTCAGAACTAAGTTCCACTGAGTTCAATAGGATTTACTGTCTTGTATGTTCCTGATCATTTTCACAGTTTCTATTATTATGTTGTTGTTGTTGGGATACTGCCAGGGAGACAAAGGCCATCACTGCCTCCACGTCGACTCCGGACGTCCATCAATCTCCCGTAGATACAGTATCAGCAATTAGCGACACAAGCTCCAGAAAATAGCTTTCCACATTCCAGAACTGATGCACGCTCTATCACAGAGTTCGCACAGCGAAAGATGCACTCAGGAGAGTATTATTTAGAAGTTTATTCAGCGTTGGTCAGAACAAAAGAAAAAACATGACTGCCTGCTTCGGCCTGCTCAGGCAGGGAGAGAGAGAGAGACAACAGCTCTATCAAAACAGAAACATCCTGTGAACAGGAAATACGCAGGCTGTGACACAAATATCCTGCTCCCTTTTAAGGTGGAACGGAAATATCCTAACAGTTGTTGTTGTTGTTGTTGTTGTTGTTGTTGTTGTTGTTACCATTACCCACCTTTTTCCCTGACAGGGACTCAGGCAGTTTACTGCTACAATTTTATTCCATTCCATTTACCTGTAGAAGGTGTAGACCAGGCATCCCCAAACTCAGCCCTACAGCTGTTTTGGGACTACAACTCCCATTATCCCTAGCTAACAGGACCAGTGATCAGGGATGATGGGAATTGTTATCCCAAAACAGCTGGAGGGCCAAGTTTGGAGGTGCCTGGTGTAGACAGTTCTTTCCCTCACACATTTTTTCTTTACAATAACCTTGTGAGGTAGATGAGGCAGAGAGGCTGTACCTGGCTCAAGGTGACCGGTGTAGATGTGTATATTATGTTTATGTGTGCAGGGGATCAAACACAAGAGAACCTTCCTGATGTAGAATAGGATGTCCCTGTTTTCATCAGAGAAATGTTGGAGGCTATGGGATGGGGGTCCAGCATCTTGCGTACCAGAAATGGCCTCTGAAGTGATGTAAAGTAGCACACCAGCCTCTACTCCTCCAAAATATATTGTTGGTGGCAACATTGCCACTTAAAAACAACAACTCAGCCATTGATCTTCTGCTGTTTCATCATGTCCACATCATGTCCACAAGGGAAAATGCACACATTGCTCATAAGAAGCTTAGGCAACTTTCTATACTAATAGCTATCACAGGAAAAATATGTAGCTTTGTGCCAGGAGGTAAAAGAAAAGGAAAGAAAAACCCCACATCACAGTCTTCCCTCTTTCAATGTCCTTTGCATGCTGAGAAGTATCATTTGCAGTTTCTGAGAAAGAGTCGGTAGAAAACGTGTATAATAAACCTTCCACCAGCATGAAATAAAATATACAAAAGCAGGATTTTCGCTCCTACGTAAGGATGCCAAAAATATTTGTGGGATATGAAACCTCAGCAATGTGTTTCAAGACACATATCATGTTCCAAGTGCTAATGTTCGCACTGGGAACTTTACATTAATAGATACATGGGGGGACATAAATATAACTATCCATCTGTTTAGGAAAGCTGCAGCGAACCAAGCTGTGGCCTGTCAGTTGCTATTCCACAGAAGGGACAGAACAACGTGTGCTTTGAGCTCTGTCTTTTCTGGGGCAGGCGACATATAAAACAGCATGAGAATGGTCCACAAACTCAATATGTGTATAGAAAAACAAGGTATGTGACTTTTGAAAGTCCTTTTTGGTTCTGTATGGGCTATCCATAGCACAACACTTGGGCTGAATCGTGAAAGAGAGAGCCAAAATAAGTAAGGACATTTGAACATTTAATCCCAAACCTGATGAAATAAGTTGGGTTGAATGACCATACTTAGCATTTATGTATAATCAGTATTTCTTTCTTTCTTTTAAGTTTCTGTATGACTTTAGCTCAGGGATTCAGGACAGGTAGAATCAGGGCTTTTTTCCCCCAGCTGGAACTCTCCAGAACTCCGTTCCGGCACCTCTCAGGTGGGCGCCATTGCCATTATAAGAGAACAAGTTATAAGAATTTTAAGAGAACAAGCTCATAATGAGTTCCAACACCTTTTTTTCTAGAAAAATAGCACAGGGTAGAATATAAGAATAGTCCAACAGCCAGCCCAATGGGAAGACCCTACAGGACTTCAGAAAAACACTTCGGTTCAGAGGAAGGTAATTCATCATAAAGATTGTGAGAGAACACCAGGGAAGAGAAAATTCCTGGTGGGCTTTCTTGATGAAAAAAACACATGCCTTGAATACTGTCTGGTAGTTTGTAAGAAGCTAATGGAGATTGAGGGCACAAGGAGAAGGGGATGACAGAGGACAAGATGGTTGGACAGTGTTCTCGAGCTATCAACATGAGTTTGACCAAACTGCAGGAGGCAGTGGAAGACAGGAGTGCCTGGCGTGCTCTGATCCATGGGGTCACGAAGAGTCGGACACGACTAAACGACTAAACAACAACAACAATGGAGATGGTAGAGTGCTGTAGCCATGACTCCTAACCATTTCTTAGTAAGGAAGTCATGTCTTCTGCTTTACAGAGAATAGTCCTCCATTTGAAGGAGTCTGCTATTTAAAGCAATGTCCAGTCCAAGTCTGAGATAAAGGACAGTAAGAAAGAAATTACAGGGACTTGAAAGCTGCCCATCAAAATTTAGGAGCTGGACAGCGGGCTGAGCAAGCACACACTTGACCTGCTCTGTCGTCCCCAGTATGGTGTGATGTATTTCTATTTCTGTTTCCACTTAAACTATAATAATTTTTTTCTGTAGTTGCATCTTTACAAACCTGTGCAAATCTGTGCAAATCTGTATCACCTTACCCCTCTTGTTTGAGTGATACATTCCTCTTTTTCTTCTTTTTGGCAGTACTGTTTTTTGGTGTGTTTTTTAGAAAGGAAACCCAGCTCTGACCACCTTTTCTAGGGCATCGTGCTTCATTCGGACTCCTGACAATATTGCAATATTGTCACCTTCGATTCAGGCTAACGTTCATTTCTCCAGTGCTCATGAGGATGTGTGAACAACAGCCACACTGACACAAATGCGGTGCAACTTAGAAATGGGTCATTTTTGCATCGTGAAATCACACATTTACCAGAAAACAGGAGCATGAATCTGTGCAGTCTCAAGTCAAAGTAAGGAAAAGAAATCACAGATACACACAGAGGACTGTAAACACCAAGGTTAATCAAGCAAGTGGCTCAAAACACAGGAGAGAAATTGACTTTACCTGACAGAGTTTTACCCACAGGAACTCGCCAACGATGTACATTGGGAAATTATTGATTTTTAAAGAGAGCAAAGAAAGGTTGAACTTTCTGCCCACCGCATAACGTTGCTTAGATTAGAGTCATGGACTTTGTTAACGTAGCAGAAAAAGCAAGCAAGGATGTAACAACAATAGCAACAGAAGGCATCTTCTCAGAAAATCCAAATTCATTTTTTGACATTTTACAGGGATGGAACATTTTATGGAGTATAAATTGTAAAAAGTCATTAAATAATAATATCCACTAAATAATAAATGAAACCTCGCTAATTAAATGAAATAAATAATAAATAGAAAACCTTGCTAACTGGGGCTAACGAGCATTATTTTCTTTCTACTGGGACTGCAAGCAGGAAATAATGTTTAAAAGCTAAAATATGAATAAATAGCAGATTGGGAAACACATCTCAGCAAGCAGGGCAATTAATAAGCCAATTGTGTGTCATCTGTTTTTTGTTTTGTTTTTTGCCAAGACACTCAGATAATAGGATGTTTTAAGAATATTGGATAGTTTAATTATCTGCAATCTGTACCATTTTTTTTTTCTGCACCAGAATACATGTCTGTATTTCTCTGGATTCTATATATTTTCCCTCTTGATCCCTACATTTTGCTCCATCGTGGCCTACAGTGAAGGCGATAAATGAAATGGAATCATTTATTTTTCCTAGCTATTTTGCTTTTCACCAGGGAGCTTGAGTGGAAATGGAAGCACATCATAAAGCCACAGAACATGACTGGTATCATGCAGAATCAAAAACATAACGTGAAATGTCCTGACTACCTAGTCAGCTGGGTAGTTTTTTCCACAGGGGAGATTCGCCTTGGCAAGCATCTCCAACCCGGTGCCCTCCAGATGTTATGGACTATCATGCCAAGCAGCTCCAGACAGCAAGGCCATTTTGTTCATGACAAAACTGAAATACCTGGTCATTACAAGGCTCCACAAAAGCTAGCACAAGTTGTTTTTCATGATTCTGTAAAGTTTGGATTGGGCATTATGGCAGACTTCCCTAACTTTGCTCTTTACTATTTGCAATCTGTTCTTTTTAGGCATATCAGGGATTGCAGTTCCGCTATGGGATTTATAAACCAATTGCAATTCCGATTGATGCGCAAATACATTTTCACCATATGGAGTACATCTGGTTTGACAAAAGGATCCCCAATAAATTTGATTTTTGAGAACATTTGTGCACGGACTGAGCAATCCAGTAAACTCTGGGTCAGGAGCTCCAGGACATGTGATTTCTGGAGAATTTAAGAGTGTGGAGTTCTGCACAAGATTTTTACACTCTGCAGCAGAAGCAAAGCCATGTCTTCAAAAGACGGCAATCAATCATCTTCCTCAGAGTATTGAATCCATATAGTAGCTGCTGTGCCATCAGAAGTAATTGCCATCATTTAACTTTGATTGCAAACAGGATTTTAACATTAACTTTGCAAACCGGTAAATCACTTAGCTTTAGATCAGGTTTATAGGGCGTCTCTTCCCATGGAGTCTTGAATCATGGCAGTTTTACTGTTTTTAATTAACAGATTCCAAGAACTTGATGCTTTGTGAGTCAATGAGAGGCGGTAACTCTTTGTGGTTCAGCAGGCAAGAGTCCATAGTCCATAACGTGCCCAGAAATATTTAAACACAGTGTGATATCCAATGTAATTCCAACTCAGAACAAACCCACTAAAATTAATGGACTTAAACCCATTGATTTCAATGGGTCTACTCTGAGTCTGACTTAGTTCAGTATCAGGCATTGTAGATACAGAGAAGGCTGCTGTATCTGTTGGCTTTTCCCAGCACTTTCCCAACATACTATGCTTGCTATGTGTCAAGGATGTATTTAAAGACCCAAAGTGTCTATCAGGACAAAACATGGCTGGCAACCCCACTTAGAATGAGTTTCTCAACTTTTCTACATAGCCTGTTAGCCAAGGTGTGGCTTGAAAGAAGAAATGGAAGAACTGAGTACAGACAGGAAAGGCATTTCACTCATCTTCCCCAAGAGACAGTTGAATGCAGGGGTTAGAGTTTTGCAGGAGGTCCAGTTCCCCAGGCAGTCATGAAGCTCATTGGATGACTTTGCGTCAAACATTTTCTCTCTGCCCACCAAACTTCATAGGGCTGTTGTAAGGAGAAGGGGCAGCAAGAACCATGTACATCACCCCAAGCTCTTTGGAAGGAAGGTGGGGTGTACATGTAATAAATACAAATATTTATCTATAGAGAATGACAGGATCCATTCTATTGCCATCCACCATTTTCCTGCACTGAACTTCTTGCCTGAGGGACAAACTGTAGTATACCTTCAAGAAGATGAAATAAAAATATACGACAAACAGAAAAGTCAAATTCCTTTCCCACCTCAAGTAACATTATCGCTCATTTGTGAGAAATCTCACTCCTGGAAACCAAACCCATATTGAACAAAAGGCCTTTTCCATCAGTCAAAGTTGCCACAATATTTTTGACTCCGTGTCATAGATCATCAGGCACTTTTTCTCCATGTACAGACCAGACCAGACCAAAGTGCACCGTTTGAAGTATAAGACGGGCAGAATTAATATTCAGCGGCGAGAGCTTGTTATATTGGTCAAGGTTGCTTGCAGAGTAAACAAGCAAAAGGACTGAAATTTGTGTTAAGCTCGAGCCAGTAAATTATAAGAGTCCTGCTCTGTAATTGTAGGTTGCTGCTTGCTCTTGAGTGTAACAGTTGCTAGATTATGTTTATAGCTTTGCCCTTCTGCTACAGAGCTATGAACCGCAGGCATACAATTTTTCATTCGCCTCATATGCTTGTCAAGTGTGTGACGTATAAGAGGCATTAATCGGCAAAGGTCAGATCCTTATCAGCCACTGCTCATTTTAATGCCTTGAAGAGAGTCAAGAGGCATGGCGTCTTATGCAACTAGGCAAGGATGCCTGTGTTTCCAGCAGCAATGGAATCGCGAAGGCTTTAAAAACAAGTACAGAAAAGAGACACTTCATTCTCGAGGATTTCCTGAGAGCCAGCATGGTGCCGTTTGGATGCTGTTTGGACTAGAACTGCTATCAGTCCCAACCAGTCAGGAATTATAGGAATTCTAGTCCAAAACCTCTGGAGGGCACCATACCATGTTGGCTACTTCTGGTTCAATGCGTAGAACAGTAGTGGCAGCCTGTGGCTCAAAGGCCAGATGCAGCCCTTAACCTGCTTTCAAAAGCCCTCAACAAATGCTCATTTTAGACCCTGAGTAAGAGTAAGACATGGGTGGCGCTGTGGTCTAAACCACTGAGCCTAGGGCTTGCCAATCAAAAGGTCGGCGGTTTGAATCCCCGCAACGGGGTGAGCTCCTGTTGCTCGGTCCCTGCTCCTGCCAACCTAGCAGTTCGAAAGCATGTCAAAGTGCAAGTAGATAAATAGGTACCGCTCCGGCAGGAAGGTAAATGACATTTCCATGTGCTGCTCCAGTTCGCCAGAAGCGGCTTAGTCATGCTGGCCACATGACCCGGAAGCTGTACGCCGGCTCCCTCAGCCAGTAAAGTGAGATGAGTGCCGCAACCCCAGAGTCATCCGTGACTGGACCTAACAGTCAGGGGTCCCTTTACTTTTTTAAGAGTAAAATGTCCTTCTGGCAGCCCATTGGGTGGTAAAAGAGGCAGAGAAAGGGCAGGCCCACACCTCCTTTTGGCTCTGACTTCACCCACAACCAGTTTGGTCCCAACCAAGGCTGACATGCAGCCTGCAACAGAGGAGTCTGAAGATCACATGCCTTACAAAGATCACATCACCTTGCAAAGACCAGGATATCTGTTATCTCCAGTGCTGCTCCTCGCTAATGGTTCCCTGCCCTGCTACAGATTAATTCATTAATTCAATCATCTTAGCAATTATCACCAATTGCTTAAAAGGTTAAAGGTGTGTCCATTCAACATATATTTAAACTCTAATTATCACCGGCTAGAATTGTTGTATCTCATTGCCATTCAGCTCCCACTGTGCAGTTGTTTCTTTTACATACCTGCCAACTCAGAATTCACTTCATGTGTCTGAGAAAGTCAGGGGCCCATTCCTCCCACAGTAAAGGCTGTTGCCATTCCCTTGCTGAAAATCAGCTTCATGTAACTAAAATGAACATAATGAATGCACCTGCATTCACTGAAGTGAAATGAAGCAGCCTGTCATACTCCTGAACGTGGGGGGGGGGGGATTATCATCATCATTATTTTGTAATAACAGTAATGGAGTTCCATGCTCATAGATAAGCGTTTCTGAAACAAATTGCAATTGGATGTACAAGAAGAGTTGGTGAGCCCAGATACTCCATTATAGCTTCCCTTTGGAGTAGGGCTGTAGAGTATGTAAATCAGGCATCCCCAACATTCAGCCCTTCAGATGTTTTGGACTACAATCCCCATTATCCCTAACCACTGGTCCTGTTAGCCAGCGATCATGGGAGTTGTAGGCTAAAACATCTGGAGGGCTGCAGGTTGGGGGTGCCTGATGCACATCTTCCCTCCATGTACTATTTGAGAGAGAGATTCTACAGGTTAATGGGAAAACCAGTGTATCTACAATTTATTATTACACACACACACACACACACACACACACACATATCACACCATTGGCTATGATTTTCCCTTTTTATATAGCCTTAGAACTAAAACTGGATCAAGCTGAGGTTTCTTTGTACAGAAATTCATGCGTATGTATTAATTGGCTTTGATCCAGTTAGAATTTGCATTTCTCTTCTTTCTCTTGAACTGCCCTTCTTATTTTTGGTTAAAAAACAACAACTTACCACTGCATCACAGTGACATAATAATAATAATTGACAATTTCAGTTAATTTCACATCAAAGACATGGAATAAAGTAGTGGGAAGCAATTTTTACATACTTTGGAAAACTTTAAATATGCTGTTAAAAAAGTAT
This sequence comes from Podarcis erhardii, assembly GCF_964252035.2. Taxonomy (NCBI): domain Eukaryota; kingdom Metazoa; phylum Chordata; class Lepidosauria; order Squamata; family Lacertidae; genus Podarcis; species Podarcis erhardii. The sequence continues at coordinate 39,661,898 of NC_138512.1, forward strand.
CTGGGAATTGGTAGTTGACCTACACATTTCAGTCCTAGCACCTCATGGCTGGGCAAATAGCACCTCTTCTGGGAAACTTCTTCTGCCACTCAGTGGCATCATTCACTGGCAGAGGTGAGGATAATCATCATCACATTTTTATCCACCTTTGGGGCTTTTCCTTTAGCTTAACTTTGTGCCCTTTCAAAGGATTAGTTTTTTATGCTGCACCTATATTTTCAAAGTGGAAATCTCCCACAGTACTGATTACAAATGTCAGCTCTAAATTCATTCAGGGATGGGCAAATCTGTAACATTTGGTTTTTCTCTGTTTTCTCATTCTTACAGTCTTAAATTCAGTTTGTCTCATTTCCACACGTTTGCCATTTAAAAAAAAGAAAGCCTTGTGAAAATTCAGCAGCATTTTAGTGCAAATTCTCCTAATAAACATATTTGTATGCAATTTTGCCTATTATACACATTTTTGCAAAACAACTTCTAATATGATGCATTCACAGTTTGTGCTGATATACACACTTTTGGGCTGGAGAATTGCATTGCAAAATTTGGAAAAGTGAAAACTTGGGACAATAGCTGTATTCTAATCCCCACAGCGTTTCAGAAAGTGCATATTAGGTAAGTACATCTGTAGATGTCTACTCTGAAGTAAGACCCACTGAGTTCAGGTAAGTGAATGAAGGATTGCAGCCTTAGGTTCCATTGCTGGAAGAAAGGTCCATTTTTGTACTGGTGCCTACCTGCTATAGCAGAACAAAACTAGTTGCCTTCTTCCTGCAGAGCACAGATGGGTACATTATAACAAGGCGAATGAATAGTGGTGAATGAAACATTTATGCAAGTTGTTGAAATGAATGTGGAAACTTCCAAGACATTGATGGAGAAGGGAAATCAAGTATAGCACTAAAATCCAAAATACTTAACATAGTTCTTTGTTTTCATTTTTTACTTTCTTGGTTTAGAGTTCAAGATTCAAGATATAGATATAGAGAGAGATTCTATCGCAGGATAACTTATTTGTTTACTGGCAGACAATGTGAGCTGCACACCTGGCACCATGAATTTCTGTCAGTTCATGGCTGGGTCATGAAATCAGCAGACAAGAGGAAGGACTGTAATATAGGTTGCCTATATTACAGAGACCCCAACACTTGGGATCTTCTGTCTCCCTCCCAAACCACAACCTTGACCCAAATTTCCCACCACCACCTGTTTTAGCCACTATAGCTGCTTCTAAAAGAATAAAATTATGGTGCAAGATTCAAGCACGTAACATGTACTTTGGCCCTTACTTGGAGTCTTTTTAGCTATGGAAGCTATTTCGATCTTGGCAAAATCCTGCAACAAAAATCCTGGCAAATTCAAAAGACCACTGTAAAATCTATCTGAACATATAATAGGTACAGAAGTAAAGCAGACTTTTTCTACGATTACAGTCAGCGACCACAAACTCTCCCTGGAAAATTGGAAGCACTGTTTTGCTACAGTCTTCTGACTATAATGAGAGATAATGCCTCCGATTGTTTGGCATGGCACATGATGGCAGCAATCTTGTGCCTCTGTTACAGCTGTGAATGTCCCACATAGTTCAGCAGAATGAAGGCATGACTGAAGGAGCCTGGCAAATGATGAGAAAACATCTCCTAGGTAGGTAAAAATGCTCACCACCATTTATACTTTTGATTGTGAGTGTTTCTTTAGCCCCAAGGCAACGGATAGGAAAAGAATGGCTGCAGTGTTCAATGATCTGTATCCTTTTTCAGTTCTGCACAATGGGGACACTATTTAAACAATTTCATGATCATCCCTGAGATATGAATAAGGTATAAGGATAAAATCAAAAATTAAAATGCTCAAAAATTAAAATCTGACACTAATTTAAGCACGACTGCTGTGAACTACTGGGGGGAAAGAGCTGCGCAATGTACTGGGGTGGGGAACAACTTCACTGCACTGGTGATGTGAGCAGCCCACTGTCCAATTTAAAAGCTCAATCTATAGTGGAAGTCTGAATAACCCCTTCCTCTAGGAGCCCTTAGAACTGTCCAGCCACTGCTCACCTGATCACTTTGGCTAAAACGAGATTTGACACTAGTTCCCTCATTCCTGGGGGTTACACAAATGTTTCTTTAAAAGTATGGTGAGCAGCCTCAAGGACACACTCCTTGTCCCTGCCCACACCCCTCCCTAGGCCCCTTCTGCAGCCTCCTTGAGAATGTTTCCTTGGAATGTGATAGTGGCTTTTCCTTGACTTGTTGGAGGGTGAGGGTGAGGGTGTAGAATGACAACTCTGACTTTCATATAGCTGGAATGTAGTCTATTGTACAAGGATTCAGCTCACATTTATGGCTCTGCCTATTTGTATCCACCACACGGAAAGTCACTCATGAAGGAATGTGGCCCTCAGACTTTAAAAGAGGTGTCTCTGTTGCCTCCTTCCAACTTGATGGTATGCCATTGTATTCATAATAACCAATAACTTGGTCATTTACTTATCCTGACTAGCTGAAAGAAACCAAAAGAGGCATGGCTCAAATGGCTGCATCATGGTGCAAAGAGATACGGGTGCTTTGTCCACACCTTAACCTTTTCCTAGTTAAACTGACCCTACAAAACCTAACCAAAGGGGGAGATGGATGCATATACTCATGACTCTTTCAACAAGAGAGCCAAAATGGCAATGAATGTGAGCCATTTATTAGCAAAGTACCATGTCATAGCTGGCTACCAAGGGCTCCAACTGTCATTGGTATCATCTCATGGTGACTGGTATTGTTAGAGGAAATAATCAAAGGGTAAGAGAACACCTTAGCTGGCATGAAAGAGTTGTTGATTGGAAAGAGGTGCAGAGAAAGAGTGTGAGGTATGAATGTCAAATAAACCAATTACAGGGGGGGGAACATCTGTGGATTTTTATTGTCTTTCACTTGCTACTTGATGTCTTGGAGCTGAACTCCTCACTTAATATAATGAACATAATTCCTACCACACATTCCACACAAATGCTCCATGTAGAAAGAAGTACAGTGGTACCTCGGGTTAAGAACTTAATTCGTTCCATTCTTAACCTGAAAATGTTCTTAACCTGAGGTACCACTTTAGCTAATGGGGCCTCCCGCTGCCGCTGTGCCACCGCTGTGTGATTTCTGTTCTCATCCTGAAGCAAAGTTCTTAACCCGAGGTACTATTTCTGGGTTAGTGGAGTCTGTAACCTGAAGCGTCTGTAACCTGAAGCGTCTGTAACCTGAGGTCCCACTGTATATATGTCCCTGTGTGCGGAGCTTGAAAGAATTAAATATAGAAGGAAAGGAACTGAAAAAATTAAACACGGAAGCCAATTATCTTCTCCATATCTCCTGCCGCAAAAGCATTTTGATGTTCATTTCTGTTACCAGGGAAAAGATAAAAGCACTTCCAAATTCAATGAAGTAAAAGAGGTCATGGCACTCTAAGAGGTACTGTCTCGAGAGGATCCTGACACATCCCAAAATTGGCATCTGAAAACGAAAGGTCCTTAGTCAAATAACTCAAACTGACCTCCAGCTCATTTTGCAGGGCTATTTTTTTTGGATCTGTAATTATACTGTGAAGTAATGCATCAGGAATGCAAACTGATGGTCTTGGACAGTAAGACCTAAAAGATTCAGAATACTAATATCAGGAATACTTATCTTCTTAGACACAGTCTTTGTAGTTTATTGGAAGATAGAGAAACACATGGGTGAAAACAACTCTTGCTCCAATCTTTAGCTGCTATTCTTCCTTCTCCACAGCAAAGTCAGGCAATGGCATTAGTTTCCCTAATGGCTGGACCAAGACATTTTGCTGCCTGAGGCAGAGCAGCAAATAACACCCCTGACCAAGTCAAGATGACAGTGGTGATGAGTTTATTCTGATCAATGAGATCCTCTGATGGGGCACTTCTGCTGGTTCCCCAAGTCCCTGAGGTTTGGCTGGCTGTCATTAGGGAGCAGACCTTTAGTGTGACAGGCCCTGCCCTGTGGAACTCCCTGCCAATAGAGGTCCAGTGGGACTTGTCCTTTCCTTCTTTCAGACATCTTTTGAAAAGGAGACTGTAGACAGGGCTTTGTAACATGAATTTTCTTTTATCCAGTCAGTATTCATCAATGTCTTGCTGGTGTTTTTCATGATCTTTTTATGGATACTTTTGCTGATTTTATTCTCACATGTTGTATTTTGCCTTGAAATGTTTTTTTTTAATGCAGATTATAAGCTACCTAATGCCAATTTAGGCTCTGAAGCAATAAAAACTGATTATATTCATCAATGTCTTGCTGGTGTTTTTCATGATCTATTTATGGATACTTTTGCTGATTTTATTCTCACATGTTGTATTTTGCCTTGAAATGTTTTTTTAATGCAGATTATAAGCTACCTAATGCCAATTTAGGCTCTGAAGCAATAAAAACTGATTATACAATCATTAAAGTATAAGCGTCAGTTCACAATAAGACAGAATATAAAATTCACATTAAAACCAAGCTTTTAAAACCGCACCATAATTAAATCAGAAGACTCTGGTCAAGGGAATGCCTGTCTAAGCACATGCATCTTCAAAAGGCAGAGGAATACCAATGCAGAGGTATTATTATATTTTAGCAAGGGACACATTTCATTAAACTGGTGCCACCAGTGAAGACGCACATTTCTGCATCACCAGCAGCTGATAATCATCAGCACATGGCAAGACTAACCGGATTCCATTTTTTCCAATAGCTTAATGTCCTTGCAATCCAATAGACAGGAAGTAGATCTTTCAAGTAACCTGGTCTACAATAGTATCCCAAGCCAACTGGGTTATTTTGGGGCCTGGAGCAAAAATAATTCCACAAACAGTTCTTCCACTTCTTCACAGTAACAATACAACCATAATAAAACAGATTAATAAACATTTGCTGCACTTTCATGTCAGCCAAAACCAGCTGCCTCAGGTTGCCACCTTGCTTTCCCTAATGGCAGGGCCGGCCCTGGGTTCTCCTAGCTTGCAGTTCCCATGCTTCCAGTCTGTCAACTCTTGCAAGCTGAAAACGGGTTCCTGGCTAAGTGACAGTTGTGGCTGCTCTACACTGGATTCTTTTGCAGAGTGCTGGCACAATACATTCCACCAAAGTAACAAACAAATGAAAAAGAATGCAGTGAACAGCAACACTGTTCATTTATATTTCTTAATAAAAATATTTCTAGACCTCTGATGTACCCAGGGAGCTTCCTGCAGCCAAAGAAAGTGGATTGCACAAAATAATATTATAGATCCTTTAAAATAATTCTAAACCTGTTCTTTATACGGTATGTCTTGTTCTGCTCCTCTACACACTCCTGAATTCAGTTCAAAGGAACAATCTAAAAACATGTCAATAAAAAGCTTTCATCCAATTTGCCAAAACACTAGCATAGAGTTTCTAGTGATGAAAGCTTTCATCAGCAAAGATGAGAATGCGGCTATCATTATATTTGGAGTAATCTCAAATGTTAACATTAAAAGCAAGTGTTGTTTTGAACTGTGAGTGGCTTTTGAGTATTTGATGTAGAAAGGTAACAAATAAATAAATCCATAAATATCTTGTTTCTTGGATGAAAAAGTCAACTGTGCAATGATACTATATTTCCCCTCAATGAAAGAAACCATGCTGAGAGCCAACAAATGTAGAATGACCGCTCCCTGCATAAAACGGGGGGCGACCTTTGCGTGGATGTGCACAGCCCCTATATCTGGAGCGGCTCCATCAGCATAGGCTTGGCTTCGCCTTCCCTCGGGTGGGATACCTGGAGGTCTCCGCCTACCCCAGTCAGCTGTCCAATCCCACCTGGGGGAAGCGTTGCCAAGGAGATCAGGCCAGGTAGGGGAGGGATTACCTGCCCACACAATAGAGGAAGGATTTTACCTGGGAATCCTCACTTGGCTCCAGAACTTCTCCCACCCTACCCACCCTCAGTTAATGCATTATTTTGCAGGTTAACTTTTCTTCATAGGTTTTGCAGGTTAACTTTTCTTCACAGGTATGCGGGAGCTGATACGTTAAGGTCGCTGTCAAAGGACCAGAAAGGAATTTCCCTGCACTGGCAGGTTTCGCCTTTCCCGTAGCAAAATGTCACAACTTTGGTGGTATCAGGCCTTGGGTGGAATCCTTTTGTCCATCTTCCTCTTTGCGGCGGCGATACCAGGGTTCCCCGTTAAAGGGGTTTCTGAAGGGAGGCTTTGACCATACGCCAAAAGGTCGTCATTGTTCTCCCCTGCGGCGGCGGCGTAACGGGGGCGGCTATCTCTGCTTGAACATATGTTCTCCAGAGCCGGCCCATCCCCCCCCCCCACACACTGGATAACCCTGATGCTCCCTAGGTCCCCGGCTGGGGACTGGGGAGGGAGAACGCCCAATGCCTGAGCCATGGTCTACCCACATTTGAAATTTAATAAAGTTGTGGCCAATTTAATCCCATAGCATGTTGTCTTGAGTCGTTATTCCACATGACGGGGGGACTGCTCGGGATCTGGGGACTCCGCCTGTCCATGCAATAAGCTCCCCTATTCAGACCCAATGCGTTCATGGCAGCAGAGTCAGGTGATGTGAACATGATGGAGGGGTGAAGCTAATGCTTGCTTTCACACATCTGAACATCATCTAAAGGCAAAGCGGCTCTGTCATTTCCCTTTAAATAATTTCTTTTACTCATATGTACACATATACAGATTCAACCAATTAATTTATTTTTAAAAACTGATACAATTAATCAACTATGATTTCCTTAATCTAATGCAAGCATCACTGGCCATGTATACCTAGCATGCATCTAAGTAATTATATGCTAAAAGCACAAAAGTGAAGTATTTAAGAATGCATCTTTTGCTAGGACTGAAGTTGTTGCCAGTTATCTAGAATTATATCACCGAACACGCATTGGAAAGCGCTTATAGCCTGCTTCTGAATGAGTGCTTCTTTATTGAACATCACCCTCAGGTCATCCTGTGAATGCAAAACTCTAGATGAAGGAAACCGAGTCATCTCATGAGAATATATAGCATTGTTTTTAAAAAGTAAGCAAAAAAAGAAAGAAGCCAAATAATATAGAATGGGGTCATACAGAGAAAGTCAATAACCAGACACAACATTACCTTATGATGGCTTTGCAATCTTCCATTAACTAAAGGAAGCATGGAGAATAATCCACTGCATTTACTCAGAAGGAAGTCCCACTGTGTTCCATTGGGCTTACTTTCAGGTAAGCCTGCACAGAGTTGCAGCTTCAGTAAAGCTTTTTTTATATAAATAGTTTTTATTAAAGATTTTATTGGATTACAAAAGTACATGCATTGTCTCTATTTTCAGGTTGTAGAGTCTTTTCTACAGATTAGTTCCATTGGATGTGAGACATTAATGTTGTATATAGTATAAGGTTTGGGGGGGAGAGACTCAGTAAAGTTGAAGGGATGCTTTAGGAGCTCTTCACAACCTCTTTTTGTTTCAACCACCCTGAACAATCATCAGCAAACTTGGCTAGCTCACTATTCAACCCCCTCTGTAAATCATTTATGAACAAGTCAAAAAGCACAGGTCCCAATACCAGTCCTTGGGGCATTGCTACATCTGTCCCATTGGGAGAACTGTCCATTTATTCCCACTCTCTGCTCCCTCTTACCTACTTACCAGTCTACAAAACAACCTCTCCTCTTGTTCCATGACGGCTAAGTTTCCTCGGGAATCTTTGGTGGGATACTTTGCCAAAAGCATTTTTAAAAGCCTGAGTGCACAATGTCACATTGCTGGATTTTATTTAGGTTTTTTTCTGAGGAGGGGGAGTTGTACTCAAGGGCAAGCTTCAAAGTAAACATCCAGAGTCATTTGTCCCTAAGTAGTCTTATCTCTTTCAGTGGATTTGAAGGCATCATTTTCAAAATTCTGACTGCTGCAGTTTTCATATTGATTGTACTATACTGACTGTGACTATTATTGTGCCTTTAGTATGATTGTCTATTACTTATTTTGGACATGCTGTATTGTGTGTTTAAATTCGGTATGCCTTTCGTTTTGCACCTTGAGTATGACTTTATAGACAGCTGAAATAGACCTCTTCAAAATAAATAAATAAATAAATAAATAAATTTTTAAAAATGCAACACAATACAAGATTCTACCTAGCTTGGTTCCAGTATTCAATCTCCCCCCTCTCCCTCTCCCTCTCTCTCTCTCTCTCTCTCTCTCTCCCCATCTCTGTTTTGTACTTTCTATTCTACTATGGCTTTTAAATGACAGAAGTCGGTCGCTTAGATTCTTTACAATGTTCAAGGACTTCAACAGGCAGCTGATTGCTTCTTGAAAAGAATGCAATATTAAACTAACACCGTCTGAGCCACAGCATTACCAAAGTTGGCATAAGCAAAGGTCACAGTTGGATAATTTATTCACAACTTTTGCTAGGGGGCTCCCCTCCCAGTTGGTTTACCTTGTTAATGGCATCCAAAGAAGATCATTAGGAGTACTGATGAGGTTCATAGTGCTTTGTCAGAAAACTATGTGACCCAGACGATATCACCAGAGCAACTGTAGTGAAATCTAGAGAAGTCAATGAGCACATATGAAAACATGAGCAGGCTGCTGAAACATTTCAGCATGGAGATAATATGTTCCCTTAGGAGAGGAAGTCTCCATTCTTCTTCCTAATGATTTATCATTGAAGCAGGAGTAAAGGTGCTTCTGCAAAGATTCCATTAATTTCAATTTGACTTTGCAAACCAGGGTCCTGGTGGATTGTGCCCCTGGAGATGAGAATGGCAAAAACAGCATGCACATAAGCATGGATATTCACCAAGGTCTAGTAAGTCTGACTAAATTAATGGTGTTGAATTTATTAAGCATCCAGGGCATCCTCCCAGGATTCTAAAGTACTCCGCAAAAGCCATTGTGTGAATTATTCATCCAGAAGCTGGATTCAGTCTTCTCAGCTGCTTCTAGATCTGTAAGACCTCATAGAGCTGGAGAGGGAGGAGGTGACATTGAAGATGGCATTGGAACCTTCCATGTATATGCCTCTCCTTGAAGAAATCATGTGTTAAATAAACCTAAAATTGTTAGAAGAGTAGACATTTTCAGAATAACTGCTCTCTCTTCTCCAAAAATTTGCACCCAGTTAAAGACAAAATTTCCCTCTGATAGAAGGACTTATTCCATCAAAAGAAGGTTGCATCCTTGGATGAAGCGATCCAACCCACTGACTTCTCCAGTCACAACTGCTTGTGATATTCCTGCTTTCCAAGTATGGGTTGTAAGTAGGGATGGGAAAATTCAGGTGTCTTGGTTTCTCGTTTTTCCAGTTCTGCACATTTCCACATCAGTCTGCATTTTTTTCATTCTCATGAAAATCCATCAGCGTAACATGCAGTCCATTCATAACATGCATATTTGTGTGCAATCTCATACAAAATAAACATTTTTGCAACTTCCATCCTGCAGTGCATTTTTAAAATACAGGCATTCCCCCACTTACATGTGATCGATTTGTACACAACCATGTATACATGCGGCACCAGGAAATAAACAAATAATTCAATTCAAACCTGGAAATGGCAGGAGAAGGCTGGAAAGTCCTCATAGCTTGCGAGGAGACCCTCCCCAGAGCCCAAAGAGTACATCAGTGAGCCCAAAGTCCAGAAATAAAGGTTTAAAGTGCTTTTTTAAAAAGGGAGAACTTATTGGTTCCAAAACAACACACAGGAGCTCTCGTTGCTGCCACACTACCCTGCTCAACAGCTGTTGGATGGGGAAGCTGTATTGTTGCTGGCTTGGACACACTGTTCCCTGCCCTTTCTGGAGATCTGGAGAAAAAGGTATTTCTGATGCCTCTTAAATCGACCTAGTTCCCTTCTCTGATGATCTAGCAAAGGTGAGGGGTGAGGGTGAGGGGAAAGTAAAGCCACAAAAGGAACTTAGCTTTCTGCCAAAAACCAACTGAAGACAGGAAGCAAAGTGATATACAGTGGTACCTCGGGTTACAGACACTTCAGGTTACAGACTCCGCTAACCCAGAAATAGTACCTCAGGTTAAGAACTTTGCTTCAGGATGAGAACAGAAATCGTGCGGCAGTGGGAGGCCCCATTAGCTAAAGTGGTACCTCAGGTTAAGAACAGTTTCACGTTAAGAACGGACCTCCAGAACGAATCAAGTTCTTAACCCGAGGTACTACTGTAATCCACAAACAATAAAAAAAAACCAATGGTAAAATATATAGCAAGGAAAAATATCAGTATGATTTTAAAGGGGGGGGGGACCTAAAGCATGTATAAAGTTGCCAAATTTATTCAGCACTGAAGAGACCAGAGGCACAGAAGGCTAAAAGCAGGCTTTTAGAGGCTTTCTAATGGGTGCTCCCCACTTACGTGCATTTCGCTTATGTGTATAGGGGACCGGAACGTAACCCCTGTGTAAATGGGGAGTCACCTGAGCTATTTTTGCCAATGTTGTATTTCTCAAAACTCTTTATCCTAGTATATGTATTTCTGTGAATATTACTTGAGTGGAGAGTTGCACTACAAAATTCATGTCGATAGCTGTGCAAATTTCAAATGATAGTCATTATTTTCTGCAGATATTGCTTTGGAAACTGTAAATTAGTTGGGTTCATCTTTAAATGAAAACTGAATCAAATTTCTTTCCCATCCCTAGTTACAAAGAAGGGTAATAAAGCCACAGTGAGATAGCAGATTTGGGGAAGTAACAATAAGTGGACCAAATTGGCAAATTATGACTTTATTGTATCAGCCTTTATGGGAGGCGCTATTTGGATTTTATGTCTTTTAGTATTATTTATGACAAAACAAATTCCTTCCAGTAGCACCTTAAAGACCAACTAAGTCAGTTCTTGGTATGAGCTTTCGTGTTCATGCACACTTCTTCAGATACACTTCAGATACACACTTCTTCAGATACTATTTATGAGTTACTCATCACAGACAAATATACAAATTGAGCATGCAGGAGGCACTCTCACTTGGATCATTGATAAAACGGCCTAATTACATTAGTACTCAAAGCTGCACACTAAAGCATATTTTAGACTTCTAATTGGTTCTGCACTAAGCTACACAAAGATTAGCTAGATAATTAGAAAAGCCAAAAGCGTAGCTTTGACATCCTATTTTTGCTCCGGTGTAATTTTCTAGAGCAAAGCGTGATTTGGTTATGAATATCTATGTCTTAATTTAAAACTTATTTATGTTTAGCGTTTGTGACATTTCGAGTAGGGATATAGCCCATTTCCAGAGTTTCTTTTCTTTTCTTAGCAATCTACAATTCACTATATGCTTGAGGAGTCAGTTAGCAGAGAGCTACCGCTTTCAAATTTTATGCTTTCTGCCAAAAACAGACTAAATAAGTTCAGGTGTAAAAGCAACACACAGCTTGATATGATTGCTTTATAATATTCTACTTCCAGCCGTTGTTCATGATTCTGGCTTGTTTTTCTAAATCATAGTTAAGCACAGTTTGACCACATTCAGATGTAAACAAAAACCATGATTAATTGAAAACAGAAGCAAAGAGCTTCCACTTTTCTCCATACAGCATAGTGCTTAACTAATTATACATCTAAATCAGATCACTGTGACATAGTCAGGTAACTGGAGTGTATGGGGTGTTAAGGGAAGGATAGCACCTCTGGTGAGTCCATCCACCATTAGTCCCTACCCTGCACTCAGCTCTCATATGTGCCTCTTAGAAGCTGTCAGCATGCGGCGGTAGCCACAACTTGTGTAACAGCTTCGACTGGGCAGCTAAACCAGGTGACAGTAGTTGATGGGTCTCAAACCCTCAGTGAGTTAGGGACTTCCCCTGCATGCAAAGACAGGCTTCAGCGGACTGTGCAGATGAGACCAATAGTGGGTCTAACGGTCAAGAAAGCTGTTCCTGCACAGTAGAGGAAAGTGAGGGGCAGATGGGGATCATCAACCTGGGAAGGTAGCCCATCTAGGAGAATGAAAGCTCTGATCCTCAACCTCCACTGTCTTGTAGCTGTACTCATTTGTGAGAAAGGCTTTGGAGTATACCCCAAGAAAAAGTCCATACCCACTTCCGTGAAGGCCATAAAGCTCCACATCAGTCTTCTTCACATCCAATTTGCCAACAGCTTAGGATGCATATGGACTTGAATGGGTGCTGCAGTTATGGTGCTAAAGACCACACTATGTCGTGCGTCACCTTAGCTTAGACCCGATGAAAATGGTTGACCTCTTTGACCTCCCTAGGTTGTACGTGCTGGAATTTTCAGCACCAGCACATCTTTGTTTAAAAATAATACTGTAATATTTGAAGCCCAAAATTTGGTAGAGAAAGGACTGTCTAGAGAAAAGGAAAAACATTTCTCTTTACAGCTGCTTTTCTTTCTTAGGAATGACCGTAAGAGCAGCACACCTGGGAATATTTGCAGACAGCAATGCGGCACATGCCAAACATTTTAACAGAAACAATGCATCATTTCTGATGAGAGATATTTTCTTCTTCTTCTTCTTCTTCTTCTTCTTCTTCTTCAAGGAAATGTCATGCTCAGGAAGGAAAATGTTGAGATAGTATTTGTTGTGTTGGGGTAGCAGGAAAAACAAATCACGAAGGAAGCAGGCCTGTAAAGCACAACTGTCCTTTATTAGTACAGAACAATAATCGAAAAAGGCATGGAAAATGGAATGGAAAAGGGCAACCCAAATGATCACGGGGATGGAGCCTAAGATGTACCCTATGAAGAATGGTTGCAGCTTTTTGGACTTTTAAGTTTAGAGAAAAGGTGAGCAAGAGGTGACATGATAGAAGCTTATATGCATGACATGGAGACAGTGGATAGAAAAACGTTTCTCTCCCTCTCTCATAACCCTAGAACACATGGACTTCTAATGAAGCTGAATCTTTGAAGATTAGGGACAGATAAAAGAAAGCACTTCTTCATGTGGTGCCTAGTTAAACAATGGAACTCAAATCCAGAGGACGAAGTAATGGCCGCCAACCTAGATGGCTTTAAAAGAGGGTTAGACCACTTAATGGAGGAAAGGGCTATTGATGACAGCTAGCCATGTTGACTATGCTCTGTCCACAGTTGGAGGCAGCAATACTTCCAAATACCAGTTGCTGAGAACCAGGGTAGGGGAGAGCGTTCTTGTTTCCAACAGACACCTGGTTGGCCACTGTGAGAAAAGGATGCTGGGCTAGGTGGGCCATTGGCCTGATCCAGCAGGCTCTTCTTACAAGGATGAAGCTAACTTTGGAGCTCTGCAGCATGCAAATTACTTGACCTTAAGAGGTCCTCCTTAAACCAAGGGTCTGCCAGTTCAGAGAGTAGCTTACTTATAAAAGAAGCTTTTAATCACCTATCTAACTGACCGTATTTTAATAATGTAATTTCTTATTACATTGCTTTATTTCAATTTTACAAAGGACTATTCTCTCAGAGCCAGTTCAGCTGCAATAAATTATGGAAGGCAATAATGAGTGTAATTTTATGCCTGGCTATTTTGGTTTAGTATCTGAAAGACATGACAAGTTGTTTAAGTCTGTATTACTTTGAGTGAACGCAGCTAGAGATTGACAAAAGCTATAACATACAATAGTTATTCACTTAGAGCTATTGCAAACAGAGGGAAAACTGCATTAGACCACCATGTGCATCGAATACTAAATCTAATGACTGATCACAGTTTTCTCATGTTGCAAAATAGACCCATCAATGTACTCAGTATACGTGATGCTGTACACAAGATTTATTTACTAAAAAGTAATATCATAAAAATTAGTATGGATAAAGAGGCCTTCAGTAAATAAATTGGGTGCAATTCTAACCTTAGATCTTCTGGGGTCAGTGAGTTAGGATGAGTGAGTGGGTCTCTGGCTGAGCCAAGAGGTTCCTGACTCAGCCAGAAATAGGCCAGAGTAAGTCCCCGGCCCCAACTCAGCAGAGGCTAAGCTGGCTCCATTGAGACCAGTAGAACTTCCTCTGGCATAAGCCCTTAAAAACTGGCATTTTAGAGGAGTGTTTGGCAAGACTGGGCTGAAGAGACTTAACCCTGGATTTTAACTTTATTCAGTTCAGTCATATAACCTGGCAACCCAGCAGAACTGATGCATTCAGCAATATCTAGCTTTTTAAGGTGTTATGTAGTACTTGATGAACTGCTCCTTGCAGAGTTATATCTGTGTCATCTTTCAGGAGATGAATCTAATTTCACCTCAGAGGGCAGTTCATCAGACTCATTACCTGAATGTTTCCTGTAAGTCCAAAAGGATGTTTTATTAAAGCAGGAAGATGAGTATAATAAAGGGAAGTTCAATGAGCAACGAAGTAAGATAATGTCATTAAGAGCACAAACAGGAACACTTAATATTTTGACTTGTGCACATCAGTACCATTTCATTTACTTTAGTAGAGCTTCTTCAGTTCATTTAATGAACAGATTTTTGAAATATCTTACACTAGCATCCTCACACCCAACATTGCTGAAGAATTCTAAGAAACAAAAAAAGAGTACAGTTTTGAAAGGTTCATTCCACCACCTTGATTCAAAATGGCATGCAATTATATCCAAACATATAGTAGTTGAAAACTGGCTCCTTGATCTCAGGGACCACCATACAAAATTTGGTTAAGATACAGTATGTCCTTGTGCTAAGTTGGGTGACCCATCTTCAAAGCCATTCAAATTGGCACCAGTTGGAACCGTCACACCAAACTAGGTGAAGTCACATCAAACTGGGCAGCTTGGACCCTTAATGCCAAATTGGGTGAAGTCACTCTGAAGTTACGTTTTGATCCACCATCTTGATTCAGAATGGCACCTAGTGTCCAAACATAGATGAAGGTTACCATCTCCCCTTCGAGAACCCTCATGCCAAGTTGGTCAACAATATCATCAGTGGTATCCAACGTCATGGAGGTTGGAACTGTCATGCCAAAAATCAGGTGAAGTCATGCCAAAGTCACATTTCAGTCTGCCATCTTGAGTCAAAATGGCAGGTGGCCACCTCAGGAACCCTTATGTCAATTTTGGCAATTGTATCTTAAGAGCTGGGCAAATAAAAAATGGGAAAGGCATGTCAAAGTGATGTTTTGGTCCACCAGTTTAATTTAAGGTGGTGCCTGGCATTCAAATGGTGATGAAATCCACTGCCCCATCTCAGGAACCCTCATGTCAAGTTTGGCAACAATATCTCAACAGGCGGATGAGCCTATGCCAAAGAACAGGTGAAGTCACACTAAAGCAGGCATGTCCAAAGTCCGTTTTGGGGGCCTAATACGGCCCCCTGGCCAGTTTTATCCAGCCCCTGTGGCAGTTTATTTATTGGAGTCAAATCTCCAAAAAAGCCCAACTTCAACCCTAAAGAAAGCTCAACAACTTTGGTCAGCCCTCATGTATGTTCACTTCATCAAATCTGGCCCTCTTTGGAAAAAGTGTGGACACCCCTGCTAAAGTCACATTTCAGTACATCATTTTGAATCAAAATGGCACCTGGCATCAAAAAGTCAGCAAAGACTCCCCACCACCTTGGAACCCTTATGTCAAGTTTGGCACTGATATCTCAAGAGGCATCCGAATGCACAGAGAACAGACAAACTACTTCCCAAAATATACAGTAGATTGTCAATAGTCATTTTTTTGTAGTTTTAAATTTTTTATTACAGTTTTCCCCTCTCTTTTTTTGAGGGAGGGACAGGCGTTTGGCAGAGAGAGATCCTGATGGGCCACTCAGGTAACAGTAAGTGCTTGTGGGTATGCAAGATGTCAAGAAGCATCACTTCACCACTGCTACCCTGGCCTTTTATACTTCCACTAAATTTAGTGCATTTGTAGTAAGTTTCAGCAGTAAGTTAAGGTCTACTTTTCCCTTTCAGCAATTAAAATTAGACCCATTTATATTGGTTTAAGTAGGTCACTAGAAGACACTTAACTGCACATGCTTTCCATCACACTTAAATAGTTTTATCACACATGTTGATCCATTTGCAAATCAACTGAGCATACTTAGGGAAGCCATTCCTGCACCCATGGAAGAATGCTGTGCTTTTACATAGTGGCCATGGAACTGCCCAGGGAAAGCACCACTGCTGGATTCAGCTTCAAAAAGGAGTTAAGAAAGAAAAGAAGGGGGCGGGGGAGACGCTGCTGATCCTGAATTTTGAAATATAAGTCCCCTTCTAAAATTGAAATCGATTTTTGTTTGCCTCTCAAGGGACAGAACAATTTTCTCCCTGCTATTCATCTCCCAAGGCCCCCGCAAATTGACAGAAGCGCTCCCAATTACTACTTCTGCTGTATGTCCAGCTACAGGGAAATGACTTTTGTCCTTCATTAATATAATCCTTTGTTTGCTAAAGTAAAGCTTTGCCAGCCTACAGGGGACAGGACTGAGTTGTAATACCTAATTTCCTTTTATCAATCATAACTCAGAAGCTGAGCCTCTTTGTGATTTCTCTTTACAGTCCCTGGTTGTCCTTTCCGAAAACACTAGGTGCTCCTCTCAGCCCAAGGTTGCACATGAGAGTACAGTGGTACCTCGGGTTAAGTACTTAATTCGTTCCTGAGGTCTGTACTTAACCTGAAACTGTTCTTAACCTGAAGCACCACTTTAGCTAATAGGGCCTCCTGCTGCTGCCGTGCCGCTGGAGCACAATTTCTGTTCTCATCCTGAAGCAAAGTTCTTAACCTGAAGCACTATTTCTGGGTTAGCGGAGTCTGTAACCTGAAGCGTATGTAACCCAAGGTACCACTGTAAAGATCTTGGACAAAGATTGTGATGTTCCTATTGCTGTACAATGCCAGAGCATACCATTCTCTATGCCCTACAAACATACACTACCAACAGTTATTTAAAGACTCCAGCATAACCGTCTCTACCACTAGGTAAAATGGGGCAACTGCTTCAGACAGTTGATGCTTGGGAATAAATAACACCAGCAAGGGAAGGCTTCTTTATTAAATACCACTTAAACCCAAAATAGATATAAGTATAAAACTATGCACAAGCATTAAACTATAGCCACCCATAACAAAAATATACAATAAAATAATCCCATTAAAACAGATTGAAGAACCTGTGGTCCTCCAGTTGTTGTGGAGTTATGACTCCTATGATTTCTGGTATTATTTCTTAGGAAAATGAAGTTGTAATGTTATTCTTAAAAAAAAAAAAACATTGAGTTTACAAATTATACTGCCTGGGAAGTATAAATAATATGATCATGATTACCTGACAGGGTGGCACTTTTAGAATCCACTTTATGTTGTCATTAAAAAGTCAGTTTTAAAATACATATTAAGAAGTAAACTACAGCCATAAAATACAGTAATGCTGGGCAGGCCGTTCTTCCTGTCATATACCTGCTAGGATTGGCAAGACCTTCACCTGAATCTCATAGCTCTCCTGACAGGTGATTTGGTCTGCAGCCACAGTGTGGAAATAAAGGGGCAGATGGCCCTCCAGATACCAGGCACTCTAATATTCAAATTAGGCCCCAGTGTTTTTCTTACGATCCCCTTCTCAATTAAGTAATCCATTTTAATCTAGAATTTAAATTCTCAAAACTTTCTTATTTGTTAATTTGAGCAACTACTTTATTACAAACAGTATTTCTACCTGCAACACACTTGAGCAAACCTGCTCCTCTTCCTTTCACAGATATTTTGTTGCCATTTGCAACTGTAGCTGCCTCTGATGAGTTATCATTTAACTCTTGGGGGGGGGATTAGCATCAGATGTCATGTGCATGGAAGTTGCCAAATCAATTAGCCAACTAGAAGGGTTACTGTTAATAGCACCAGTTTTCCTATAAATTGATACTGCTGGATAGTTCTGATGAACTGCAAAAGCATTTTTAGTTTGCTTTCTGTTGCCAACGGGTTGGTTAGCTGTCAGATTCTAGAGCTCCCTATTGGTGGCTCTTAGGTAATTCCAAAAATACAGAGTTCATTAATAAAACAGTGTTCATTCATAAAGCAGTAACATAAATCTTCATTGCTACATATTGGGTGTGTATTTCAGCAGTTGAACGTACAGGTTTATAGCCATGCTGTAGTGTAGTGATTATGCGACTGTGAATAAAAGGTGGCTGGGCTCATCGTCCAGGGGTTGGGGGGGAGGTGACAAAACTGATTTCCAATAAGTGCCCCCTCTTTATTTCCATAACAAGTCCTTGAGTCTGTACTCTGAATGGTGACACCAGGGACCTAGAAGGTGCAGCGCTTGTCAGCCCAACCCCTGCACAGTCTCATCAGGGCTAACCTTAAGGCAATTTGGCCAAATTGGGCCCCGCAGGCTGCTTCTAAGGGGCCCCCTGCACCAGGGCAATCTAGATGGATTTTATTTATATCTATAAGATTTCACAGGGACACGGGTGGCGCTGTGGGTTAAACCACAGAGCCTAGGACTTGCCGATCAAAAGGTCGGCAGTTCGAATCCCCACGACGGGGTGAGCTCCCATTGTTCAGTCCCAGCTCCTGCCCACCTAGCAGTTCGAAAGCACATCAAAGTGCAAGTAGATAAATAGGTACCGCTACGGTGGGAAGGTAAACGCCATTTCCGTGCTCTGCTCTGGTTTGCCAGAAGCGGCTCAGTCATGCTGGCCACATGACCCAGAAGCTGTACGCCGGCTCCCTCGGCCAGTAAAGCAAGATGAGCACCGCAACCCCAGAGTCGGCCATGACTGGACCTAATGGTCAGGGGTCCCTTTACCTTTACCTATAAGATTTTACAGACTTTGGCTGTGAACTGGGGCCCTACCAAAAAAAACCCTAAAGTTGGGCCCCACACACACTTCTTCAAATTGGGCCCCACTGGCTAGCCCTGAGTCTCAGAGCTGCTGGGAGAGGGGAGACTGCAGCACTGGGGAGATGGCAGGCTGGTGAGGCCTACTCAGTGGCGTAGCGTGGGGGGTGCAGGGGGGGCCGGCCGCACCGGGCGCAACATCTGGGGGTTAGGGGTAGGGGTAGGGGTAGGGGGCGCAAATCCACGGGTTAGGGGGCGCAAATCCACGGGTTAAGGGGCGCAAATTACTTGCCTTGCCCCGGGTGCTGACAACCCACGCTACGCCACTGGGCCTACTTAGCCTATACATAAATCCGGCACTGGCTGTTTGACAGTGGCACAGCCTACCTCAGAAGATGATGTACTCTCCTTCATTGGAGGTTTTTAAACAGAGTTTGGGTGGCCATCTGCCAGGGATGCTTTAGCTGTGATTCCTGCATTGCAGGTGGTTAGACTAGGTGATCCTTCGGATCTCTTCCAACTCATATGATTCTATGATTAATTTCAAATCTTCCAAAAAGTCATGATGACCAGCAAATTAATATTTCAAGTGCTTCTTTTGCGTTTATCTGGAATTTTGAAAGAATCCCTGTTTGACTCACATATATGATGGAAACAAAGTAATTCAGCTTTGTTCGAAATTACTGGCATTGCACTACTTCTCAGTATTAGCAACGTAAAATGCAAATCTGTCCTTTAATGCATCCTGGCAAAACTTGCTGGCAAAACTGAGAAACGTGAATGTGCAACTTCCTAGGAACATTCTGCCTGAGTTAAAGGATTTCTTTATTAACAACACAAATTAATTGCCTTGTTGGAGATCTTAGAGATCCTTAGAGGTTTCAGGAATAAGAGATTTGTTCAAATGTTTAGTGCATCTTGGTTAATATCTTCATGATGATGCGGTAATTATTTTTCCTGAAGGACACATAAGGGAATATAGAGAGCTGCCTTACTGTGGGTCAAAACATTGCTCCTTACAGCCCAGAATATTTGTTCCTGCTGTGGCTCTCCTGGGTCTCACGTAGAGATGGAGCCATTCCCCGTATCTGCTACCTGATCGACAGTGACAGGGATTGAGCTGGAGGCATTTTGAATGCAAAGCATGTGCTTTACCACTGAGCTGTGGCCCCATGTGTCATAATTCATACCTGAAATAAAGAAGTGTTTCATCTCAGGATTTATGCTTTATATAACTGGATTCTCAAGGAACTGAAGAATTCAAATTTTGCCTGGGATTTATGCATATGTACACAGACATAAGAATGCTTGCTAGCAGGGCATTTTCATCTACAAGGACGAAGCCTTAAAGCAAAATTAGGGAATATAGTGCTATCCGGATGTGATGGACTACAACTCCCATCATCCCCAACAAATGGCCATGCTGGCTTATGGCAGCTGGAGTCAGTAATATCTGGAGGATATCCCTCTAGCTGGCTCTGCCTTAAGACAGGGATGAGGAACCTTTGTCAGACCAGGGGTTCATTCCCATCTGGGCAAGCTTCTGAGGGCCCCATGACAGTGGTGGCATGTACTTTTGTACAGTAGGCTACTTTCTACACACACACACACACACACACACACACACACTCACCCTCTATCATGCTTCCAGGCAACCAAGAGGCATTATTGGAATTCAAGGACACATTCCAGCTGGACAAAAACACTCAAGGGGCTGAAGAGGGTGTGGCCTGGGAAGAGTCTCAAGGGCTAGTTAGAGAAGCCAAAAGAGCTGCATTTGCCCCCACCTCCAGGCCTGCCTTAGAGCTTCTGTTGTGCAATTTGGCTTTCTCTTTCCAACATCATCAAATATTAGTCAAAGGTGGTGGTTGTTATGCCCACAAATCTGAGCATCTGACTGGTTGAGTAAAGGTAAAGGTAAAGGGACCCCTGACGGTTAGGTCCAGTCGTGACCGACTCTGGGGTTGCGGCGCTCATCTCGCTTTACTAGCCAAGGGAGCCAGCGTTTTTCTGGGTCATGTGGCCAGCATGACTAAGCTGCTTCTGGCAAACCAGAGCAGCGTACGGAAACGCCGTTTACCTTCCCACTGGAGCGGTACCTATTTATCTACTTGCACTTTGACGTGCTTTCGAACTGCTAGGTTGGCAGGAGCAGGGACCGAGCAATGGGAGCTCACCCTGTTGCGGGGATTCGAACTGCCAACCTTCTGATTGGCAAGTCCTAGGCTCTGTGGTTTAACCCACAGTGCCACCTGTGTCTGTTAAAATAGTTTAATCTATTACAATTCTTTTGATTTCACAGAAGATATCCCATCAAATTTTGTTATTTGAAAATAAAAAACCCTTAACTCCTGCCTCAGAAAAATCAACTTTAGAATCAAAGGAGTCTTCTGTGTCCCTAACTTATTCAGTTCATGTCCTCCTTTTTCTTCATAATGCCAGGAAAGGGGCAGACAGTGTTTTATAGCTCTCTAGGTGCTGTTACGACAATCCTCTGTATGCCTTCTAAAACCCCGTAACTTTCGTGTTTGGAGCATTTTCTCCCTTGAGCACACTGTGTCTCCTGCTGTCAGTGCTGTTTCCTTTCCTACAGGAACCTGAGATCAGCTACCAGAAATAATTTCTATCAATTCTGCAGGTCATTCTGCCACCAGGCAGGACATAGTGACTTGGTTTATGTCACCAAATTCTGCCCCAAGTGCTTGTTCTATATTTACTGTGCTAATTAAAGAGGAAGACCTAGTCTTAGCATGAAGGTGGACAGCCCTTTTGAGGTGTGAGAAAAGTAGTTGGAATAAATATTTGCTACATTCTGAGCCACCTGTTTTCAGGATAAATGAGGTGTCAACAGATGGGATCTTATACCAAGTCAGATCACTGCTCCATCTAACTCAGTGCTGTTTATACCAGCCTTCCCCAACCTGGTGCCTTTAGACTAGACTCTCATCAGCCCCAGGCAGCAATGATAAGGTATGATGAAAGCCATATTCCACAAGGTTTTCCAGGGTTTCAGCTAAAGGTCTTTATCAAGCCTACGCAAAGATACCGGGAACTGAACCTGGGACTTTCTGCATGCAAAGCCCATTCTCTACCACTGAGCTATGGTTTATGTTCAGATCACTTCCATCACAACATAGAATGCCTGTCCATTTTCACCCTTTATCTTATCCTTCAGGCAACAAGCAGGGCCTTCTCTGTTGTTGCACCTACCTTGCTGAACTCACTCTCAAAAGGAACTTGCCTGGCAACCTCCACAACTCATTTATAATCAATATATGGAATTCAGAGCCCCAAGATGTGATTGTGGCCTTTGACTTAGATGGGTTGCAAAGGAGATCAGACCATTCTGTGTGCAGAATATATGGCACATTAAGAGCAGTGACCTAACATAACAGCAACAGAAGTCTGTTAAGTCTGATGGGCTCAGAAGGGATGGCAAAGTTGAGCATGTCTAGACGGATTCCAAATGTCCAAGTCCATAGTTTGGGACTTACACAGGAATTAGGGGTACAGGAACTTGGCCACTTTTAGCAAGATGAGCATATTGTGGTATTTATCAACCTTTAGAATCCTTTTAAAATGTACTAGAGTCTTCTAGGGGTTTCTGTTTGAGAGGCACTGGCTTGTGTCCAACAAAATTGCCCCATTAGCACAAGGACTTCCATATGCCCCCAAATCTGTTCTGGTTTTCCTCCCAACCCTTCAGAGCAGATTTTTGGAGGTTGGTGCACAGGCAAACGAACAGAAGATACAAGGGGGATATTTTGTTGCTCAAGTGGAAGTCATTGTTCTAATGGGACAACTTTGCTGGAACTTTCATAGAGTGTAGTCAGAGTGCAGCCAAAAACAAACAAAAGGGATAAATAACAATTTTTATATTAGCACATAACTCAAAGTGGCTCAGTTTAAGATTTTGTTTAGATGATACATGGCACCCCAATGAATAGCAGAGTACATTATACTATTATATTTGTATGTTGAAAAGATGGTAGGATTCATGCAGATCAATATCATATGCTATGAACCAGCCCACACGTTATTCAACTCAAATAATTAACAAAATAGCAGGGGCCAGATTAAAATGTGATGCATTAAGAACGTTGTTATATTTTATAAATGGAAGAAGCTAACAAAGGGTGTGAAATTTGATTAACTTTTTGACCACAGGAAGAAAACTCACCAGCTGCTGGGAAAGCGCTTTAATCTCCACAAACTCAGAATGACTCTTAAAAGTACTGGAAATCTCACACACTGACAAATCAACCAACATGGTTTCTAGAAGAAACTGCAAAACTGTGTAAACTTTCCTCCCACTAAATAGTATCCTTTATTATACAGTACCTCGGGTGACATACGCTTCAGGTTACATACACTTCAGGTTACAGACTCCACTAACCTAGAAATATTACCTCAGGTTAAGAACTTTGCTTCAGGATGAGAACAGAAATTGTGCTCTGGCGGCGCGGCAGCAGCA
The DNA here is from genome assembly GCF_964252035.2 of Podarcis erhardii. NCBI lineage: Eukaryota > Metazoa > Chordata > Lepidosauria > Squamata > Lacertidae > Podarcis > Podarcis erhardii. The sequence goes on from NC_138512.1 coordinate 39,685,116, forward strand.
GGAGGCCCCATTAGCTAAAGTGGTGCTTCAGGTTAAGAACAGTTTCAGGTTAAGAATGGACCTCTGGAACGAATTAAGTACTTAACCCGAGGTATCACTGTATACAGTCATACCTTGGATCCCAAACGCCTTGTGAGTTGAACATTTTGGTTCCCGAACGCTGAGTGTTCTGGTTTGTAAACGTTCTTTGGAACCCGAACGTCCAACACGGCTTCCACAGCTTCCGATTGGCTGCAGCCAATCAGAAGCCGCACCTTCATTTCTGATTGTTTTGGAAGTTGAATGGACTTCTGGAACAGATTCTGTTTGACTTCTGAGGTACAACTGTATTTGAATAATTATTTTGGGTTTTATATTTAAGTAATGGTAGACTGCATTTCTAATACATATCCTTTGAGGAAGGTCTATAGCTTAGCGGAAGAACTTGCGTGCAGAAGGTCCCAGGTTCAGTCCTCAGCATCCTCAGGTAGGGATGGGGATGCCTCCTGTCTTAAACCCTTGAGCATCTTCTCCCAGGCAGTGTGGACAGTACTGAACCAGAGGGACTAATGGTCAGAGTCAGTAGCTTCCTGCATTCCTGTTGCTAAGAAGCAAGACCAAGCTTACTGCTTAATGTCGAACATAGTAGAGATTCCCCCCACGCACAAACATTTTCTTTGACATAATGATGCTCTCTATGTCTTCTGGAAGGTTGACAAAGACTTGCTTTGTAGGCTTTCCGCAGAATTTCATTAGGCAAGTATATTTTTGTTGAAATCTATGATTGATTCCATTATTTCTTTGTTATTCTTTATATCAACATGCAAAATTGCCTAGGCTCGTGCTGGTGGAATTTAATGAGCAGAACCCATGAGGCCATTTCCCACCTCCACACAAAAGTCCCCAACAATAATAAGAAAGCAATACTGGAAAATAGTAGCGAGCTCAACAATAGTTATCTACAATCCCACTTCCTTTGCGGTAGCGCAAGCTAGAAAAGATCAACCAATTTAAAAGCAAACTCTAATTCATTTGCAAAACACGCCTTAAAGTCATTATTCAGAATGTTCTCTGAAACACCTACACCTTTCACAAGTTTCCAAATATGGGGTGTGTTTTTTCCTCTTTAAACGCCTTATTTTAAATTACACTATTAAATGATGAGAACTGCTATACAAAAAGTAAAAGGAATGAAAATATTTCCTTGTTATGCTGGGGGGGGGATGTTCCAGTTTGGAAAAACTATGGTTGTTGTTGGCATCCATTTGTCTTGAGAGAGCGTGTCTCTCTAATCAGTTACGTAGCGCAGGTTCCTGGCGCCCAGGGCAGGGCAAGTGTTACATCATTGTCATCCCCCCGCCCCCCATCCCCCCTGATCACTTGGACATTTCAGCGGTGCTGGGCTATCACTGAGGAACTTGCCTCTGCAGCTCTCTCATGCACCAGAGCCCAATGGAGGAGAGGCACAGCAATGCTACCACCACCATGGCTTCTCTTGGCTGCCTGTCATGGCTGCCTCATTGCACCCTATCAAAATCATGTGCCTAGGGCTGTGGCCCCTTTACCCCCCCCCCCCACATGCTATGCCTCTGTCCCTAATACCCCATACACTCCTGGAAAAACTTGTGTGTGTGTGTAAGTGTGTGTAAAAAGTGACATTTCTGTAGTAGCTATAAAATGAATAACTCTTCTGAAGTTTACTATTTTCCCCTGGGGCTCCCATTCCTTGGGAAGCCTCCAGAGACCTTATACTTTTCAGCGTCTCCAACCAGGCAGAAAGTCTTTGATTTGAAACTAAATGGATCCACAGTAAAAGCATTCTTTTGGTAGTCTTTTCCATTTCATAAGATTCTCAGAGCCTGGGGTGGGGAGCAAGAGGTAGCTGCTAGGTGTACTTTTGAGGGATTCAAGTGAAGCATGAAAATCCCAGGACAGAGCCAAGGGTCCTTGCAACAGATGAAGAGGTGGCCATAAAAGGAAACATCTAAAAACATGAGGAACACACAGCAGGAGTTTTCACTCATCTTAGAAAGATAATGCAATAGTTTAGAAACTTTAGCATTAAATTTGTGTCATCTCCAAAGACCAAGTTATGTCACTTGCAGCAAATAACATAGTCAAATGAGGGGGAAAGACAGTTTTATGTATAGTCTTTGCTGCTAGTAAACCCCAGGGAGCCTAGCATATTGGTATCAACTTCCCCTCCAGAAATGCCATTCATTCCCTACCCACCCACCCCAAAAAAGTGGAATTGAAAATGGAAGATCAACTCCATGTTGAATATCCCAACATGGAGAATGGAAATCATCACTCAGAAATCAGGGCAACCCTAAATTTAGGCACAGGGGGTTGTTGCCTCAGGCTGTAGGTGCCACTTCTATTTCTCCTAAACCCTCTATGCTAGCCTGCTCTGCATTCCCCAAAACGCTAACTTCCTACTCCTAGGTGGAGGAAAATGTTCTGCTGGCAGGATTGAAGTAAGTTTCAACTGCCAATGCAACCATATCCTTTGCATGTCCTTTTTTTGAGCCAGCCCTGTCATCACCTGAACAAAGATATAATACATCCTTTTATCCCTCTAGCCCCAATAGACAACATACAGCAAAACCAGCAGTATTTTTCAGGGGCTTTGTGTGTGTGAAAACGTTGAAGCCTGAACATCTCAAAGTACCCTTGAAGTCCTCCCTTATGCATGATCTGCAGGATAGAAACATCTATAATTTCTGAATATCTGTGGCTTTGACAGCTGGTAAATGTGGGTGTTTTCTTTTTCCTGGCACACCTCCTATGCGGCTTTGGAAAGCAGACAATTTATATTCAACGGCAACATCTTGCCTTTCCTAGCATGCAGATGCCTAGTGTAACCCCATAAATGTCTACTCAGAGTGAGTTCAACAGGAACTGAGGTGGGGCCAAAGTGTAAAATCTCCCGCCCCCTTGATCATGTCACACACAATGGTTTTCTTTTAGAATAATCTTGTGAGGTAAAATGTGAGGAAAAATATCCCATCTTCTTTGGACCTCAGTTTACACAAAACCAAAATATCACAGAAATCATATTACAGATTCATATTCATTGATACTGAACACAGACATGCCAGATATTTGATTGAACTTTTTTTACCATTAAGGTTTATGCCCCAACACCCCAAAGTATCCATTCACAGATTTGTTTTCAATGAGGAACAACAGTGAAAGGCTTTTTGTCTGAGGAGAGTACAAGAGTGCTCAAACATGGCGAGAGAATTCCTCCCTCACCACTTATTCTGGAGTTTTAGACTTTCCCACTGTGTAGGACAGGGAGAAACTAACAGATTTAATTTCAAGCCTCTCTTGAGACCATTCTGATACAAATGAAACAGGCTACCTGCAGGGATATCAGCTTTCTGTTTCTAGCTAATATGATCTCTATTTCCAGTTTTCTAGACCAGGGTTTCCCCAACTGTGGTCAACAAGCTTCATTCAGGTGGTCTGTGGCATGTCTGCAAAATACAATTTAAAACCATACAGCATCTAGCACAGCACCTTGCAATTGCTACAAGCAAAAAGAAAAATCTTTAAGTGGACAACCAAGACCCCCCACTAACTTTCAAGTGGTCCATGAGGGGAGTTTGAGAAACGTTGCAATGGAGAGTTGGAGCTGTACCATGGTAGAATATCTAAGTATTAGGCTTTGTTTTATATTTTTTATTTTTCATTGTCTCGTTTTACTTATTTTTGTAAAATCTGAATATTAGTGTGTTAGAAGTTAGTGTGATAAGGGATTGAAAATAAATAAATAAATAAATAATATAAAAAAAAATAGTACCCCTTACGCCAACATTGTTGTCTTTTGAGATGCTATTTCTGCCTTGGGGGCGGTGGAATTTTTAATAGAAGTTGTCCACATCAGTGCTCATGAATAAAACAGAACACTGAACTAATGTGAGTGGGTGGTAGTCAGCTAAGTTTTACTCGAAGTAAACCTAGTAAAATTAATGGACCTAACTGAGTCATGTTCTTTAATTTCTGTGGGTCTGCTCTAAGTTAAGCTTAGCTGAATACCACCCAGCGGTAATGTATGCTTTGCACATAATAATACATTTTAAGAAAGAATGTACCTTTTGTTTCTGAACTGCATTAACATCTTAACTGGAGTAAGTGCTATGATTCAACCATTTTAATGAAGTTTTTCGTAAAATTATTCCGCTGAAGCAGCTCGCTGTGTTCTGCAACTATATTTTATTGTCTAACACAAACTGAAAATAATATTTTCATACCAAATTCATTATGAACCAAGAATAATATAATAGACGTAAGAGGCAGCTCATCAGCCACAGTCAGGATGAATTCCTGGATATACAACTCTAGTGCTTAAAGTCCTTGATACACTTGGCTACTCCACGATTATGTCTCACGAATTTCATCCTCAACTCAAAGGCATGAAAGAAAAAGATACAAAAACAATTATTTGCAAAAAAATTTGGTACGAATTTGCAGTTTAACAAATTAACCCTGTTGGTTCCAAGACTTTTGAGCCTACCTGGATATAGTAAAACTACCACCACCCGTGGAATTTCAGGCCTCTGTGGAATTTGGTATTTTGAAACTTGCTTTTATCTCTAGTTGGGATTCAAAACCTAAAACACTTTTGTCTCAGTCCCTTAAACAAGAGTTGCATTGCAAAAAGTCTTCCACACGAGCCACTGCTGGTGCAGATTTGGATGTGCATTGCAATGCTCACCTGGGTCTCACTGTACTAGAAATAGCTGCTAGTTATTCTATGACTATTCACCGTGTGTAACTAGACCTGATCTAGCAAGATTTTGGAGTTAAACCAAAGGTGCGTTTCACAGGACAAAATGGAAATCCTCTTCATTTTTTGCTTCATTATTTATTCTTTTTCATTTGGGGATTGGCTAGAGAAATGCACCACAAATTTCACATGAAAGGGTGGCTGTGTTTTGGTTCTCATGTTTCTTTTCTTTTCTTTTCAAATAATATTTATTATTTTCAATAGATAAACATAGTAAAGAAAGAAAAGATTAACAATAATGAAGACATACAAAAAAAGAAAAGAAAAAGGAAAAAAGGAAAAAGATACATACAACATATTACCACTTAATTAATTAAAATTAAGTACCACCCATCTTCATAAACATAGTATTTGACTTGCTCAAATCTCTTCCATCCGAATTTCTTAGTAATTATATGTAGCAGTTCCCTATATCAGTGTTTCAAAAGACCATATCACAGTCCTAATCATAGTACATAGCTTTCCTTATTGTACATTTTCTCATATTTCTTCATAAAGTGCAAATCTGATAGATTCATCTCTAAATGCAAACTGAAATGAATTTCTTCCTCAGCCCTACTTTTGAGGTGTATCAGACAGCTGCCTATAGCCCAGCCCTGACAGGGTTAAAAATATGCATCTGTCACACACCACAGCTTACATATTTAGGTGTACTCCAGGCATGGTGGAACTGTGGCTTTCCAGAATGTTCATAGAACAACACCTCCCATCATTCCTGGGAACTGGAAATACTGACCAAGGCTGCTGAGTGTTAAGAGTTCAACAACATCTAGAGGGCCACTGGAATCCCTTGAAAACTGTGTACAGTGGTACCTCGCAAGACGAATGCCTCGTAATATGAAAAACTCGCAAGACGAAAGAGTTTTTCATTTTTTGAGTTGCTTCGCAAGACGGATTTTCCTATGGGCTTGCTTCGCAAGACGAAAACGTCTTGCAAGTTTGTTTCCTTTGTCTTGCAAGTTTGTTTCCTTTTTCTTAAAACCGTGCATTCAGGGGGTGCAGTTGCGACTTGACTTCGAGGAGCAACTCATAGCACGCGGTGTGGTAGCCTTTTTTGAGGTTTTTGAAGACTTTGGTGATTTTTGAAGCTTTTCCAAAATCCGTGCTTCACAAGATGAAAAAAATCGCAGAACGAATTAATTTCGTCTTGCGAGGTACCACTGTATAGGTATATATTAAAAACCTAAATACAGCATCAAACATCATTTGCCATAGTATATAAACACAATAGCAAGGGCAAGAGCAATTCTTCTTCAGAGAAGTGAAGGAAAACACATTTGCAGGATGCTCACATTATCGTTTTAGAAGCATAGGAGCATACATTCATAAAAAATGTAACATATAATTCCAGCTTCAGTAAGCATGAACTCAACAAGCACGTCAACATGAGAAAGAGGCCAAAGGAACCAGCTCTGACACAGCCACTGTCTTGGCATCCAATTCCATCACGGAGGGACAGGATTCTATGCAATGCCAGTGAATTCTGTAGAATGACAAATATTACCTTGTGTTTCCCCATCAATCTCTTTTACATGAGTGACTGCAGGATTTATGTACCTGTGTGACAGAGCTGAGTATTTGTCAGAAAGGTAATATGGCTGTTTCATCATAGCAGCTGCTGAAAGGACTTGGGGAGGTCTAAGGAGAAAGATGCCCAGAAGATTGAGACTGCTGCCTGTACCGTTGGGACAAAAGGGCAGCGGCAGTGGGGTGTTCATGCAAAATGAATAGAATAGTGATAACATCAAGCTCTTTGGTCCTGGCATATCAGGGCTGCCAAGCAAGAAACACACATTAGAAGAATAAATGCAAGGACAGTGCAGTAGCTGGCTATTGACATAAATGCTGGCCAGCACATTCTAAAGCCTTATTTCTGAATGTTCTTGCTTCCACTGTTAATTTTACAGCAGGATTTTAAGATTGCAATTAAGCACAGCATGTTGCACACATTTTTGATCAAATAACTTAAAAAGAAAAACCCACAATATAATGATGGACTATATCCATTTACTTGGGAGTAAGAGTCATTAAGTTTAGGGGGACTAACTTCTGAATAAATATGCAATGTATTATGCTGCTGGAGTCTTTATTTACTCCAAGTTCTGTGGAGATGATGATATTTTTAAGAGATAAATATATAAAATATTCATTAAAATGTGAATTGTGTGGTACCAGCAGCTGCCGATGGCTGATGGAAGTTTCTGCCGCCCTAAAACATCTAGAAGTCACCACTAGGTCTGCAGAGTCTGATCTAAAGAGTCCCCTAACTGGGCCCAAGTAATTCCACAAACACACCTAGGGATTCCAAAATTTCTCATTCGTCCAGCATCTTCTTGTGCTGCATCACAAACAGGATCACACAGCTTTCAGGAGCAGTTTCGCTGGGATTGAAGATAACTTCCTTTTAATAACATAATTTTCATGGAAAGATTATGTGTTTTTTATGTGTTTTTATGAAGCTGTACAAGTCTCTGGATGCCTCTCAGAAGACATGGCAGAGTGCCTTAGTGAGCCTAGAATAATTCAATAATAATTTCATTTTTGCCTTGATAGTGTTGATGGTGGTGAAGGGGAAGAGGATATTGCACGAATATTAACAGCTCTTGCTTGCAGGCTTACATTCTAGTAATCAGAAAAGAGAGGGTGGGGAGAGACTTGGTGGATGCAAGTTTAAATACATGTTGCATTCATGCAGCTCATAAAACCTTTCCCCAAATACTACTGAGCTAAGCATTTTGGCATTCTAAGGCAGGCATAGGCAAACTTGGCCCTCCAGAAGTTTTGGGACTACAACTCCCATCATCCCTGACCACTGGTCCTGCTAGCTAGGGATTATGGGAGTTGTGGTCATAAAACATCTGGAGGGCTGAGTTTGCCTATGCCTATTCGAAGGTTTCATGCTCACACCTCTCCGACTGAAATAAACAGGGCTTTCGAGTGCTTACTTTAGCTAGACTGTGCTCTGAATATTTTACCAAGTAATAATTTTATATGGAAGAAAAAGAAATGTGTTAAGATTTGCATAGATGGTATACAGGAGCTTAATAACCTATCTCTCATTATGAAAAACCCAAATTAAAGTTCTCTGTTATGGTCAGGAAGGGAGACAATGACTTGAACATTATTAAGTTGAGGCTGTTTACACTGCTTACGTAAGGTCGAGAATTTGCTCTAGGAGGAGTTAGGAGCCTTTTCACATTTTACTCAGTTGCGTTGCTGAATTTCAGATTCCTGCCTTACAGTTAACAGCAACGTCCCAGGCTAGTAAAATGATGCACTTGCCATTCAAAAGTCTCTAGGTTAGTTTGTCTTAGAAGTCTGCAGTTTTAATATGCAATATAGAAATTTGGATACATAAAAAAGCTTTTATTTAGGTATGCATCACAGAGGAAACATTAACTAATGCAAGGGAAAAAGCAGTACTCCCACCTCACCCCAATGTTAGCAGTCCATCAGTGGCTAGTGGTACTTTTTCCTCTTTTGGCTGAAGTCCAATATAAGGCTTACCGGTATACGAAGCCCAAGAGCTGCAGGCTAAAAGGCAGGAAAGATAAAATACATGTAACTCAGGAAACAGATCAGGTTTTGTTCTTCTTAATGGTCTGTTTTTCATATTTTTTAATTTTTTAAAGCATTTCTATACTACTTAAAAATTTCAAAGTCTCTATGCTGTGTACATTCTAAAAAGACAACCATATATATATGTATATATAACCCACCTAGAACCAGTACAGTAGCAATATAAAAACATATTAAGTTGAATAAAATAGAGAGAATTCAAGCACGCCTCTCTCTTGAGCGGCCTGCTGAAATGGACATTTAATGTTATTATCTCCAACCTATTATTATTGTATAGCATATTATTGTACTGTTGTACATATTTTAGCTGCTTTTTCCAGATATTGTCAGCCACCTTGGGAAAATGTACTTTGAAAAGTAAATTTTATTTGTTAAATAAAGTAAATTACGTAGCCAGAAAAGAACATTAGGCTATGGTTTCAAGTCCGCAAGCATTTAAAGTGCCATGTTCTGCCTCCTTCCTTGCTAAACGTTCAGAGAGACACAGTCCTTGTCCAGCTGAGAAATGAAATTCATTGCCAACAATTCAGGTGTGAACTTTCTGCCTTCATATCTATTATCAGGGTGTTTTTTTAAAAAAAAGATTAGGTTGAGGACACAACAGATAATCCATTCCCAAGGAGGAGAGCAGGAACGTACACAGAGTCATACTTGTTCAGATCACGTAGCTCTCCTCTCGGCTGCTTGCTCTCAAGCCCTTCGAAAGCATGAAATCAAAAGGAGCCATTGCATTGCAATTTAAGTGGCTGTAATTCCACTCAGGGGTCGGGTAGCAGTTCAAAGAGAATGAGAACCTGACACATTCAATTAGTCATATATTGCAGGTTCTTCCTTGCCTAGGTTACCAATCACAGCAGAGTCCATTATACTGGTGAGGGGAAGGAATTTTTGTTCTATCTTTTCAGCCAGGATTGATGTAGAATGGTGTAGTTAGGAGGGATGATAAAGCACCGCACTGCAGGCACAGGTGGAACACATTTTTGACCCACTGAAGCTATATAAACACAACAGGAAGAGGAAAGGCTTTGATGACCAGGCTTCCTGAGCACAGAAGCTCCATCAGAGCTTGATGAGCATGTCATTCAATTGTCCAGCTGCCAGCCATTCACAACTAAAACCCTACTTACTGTGGCAGAAATGGCTTGTCGCTGTTCCCTTGTTAGCTGAAGTCAATGAAACTGCCCAAAGTGTTTCTCCATCCTCCCTCATCCTTGTTTGTACCAATCGTGGCCAAGTATGATGGCTCTTTTTGTCTGTTCCCTCAGTGCAGAGGGAAAGTGTAATAAAAAAACAACCCCATGAAAACTGTGTGAATGAAAGCAGCCATAGCAGACCAGTCTATTCCCCTGGCTCGAGAAAGATGACAGCAGGCTATGACAGTTGCTTTGTACTCAGAGGAGAAGAGCTCCAGATTTAGGGGTGCCTCAAAGTAGTCCCAGGAGCCCCTCTCCCTGAGTGGACCCACCATGTTACCACCATCCCCATTTGCCCCCTTTCACTGTGCCAGATCTGCCACACTCCCCAGATGAAAGAGCAACACAAATGGAGATTGCTACTCCTTGTCCTTGTCATTGCTTGGTCAGAAAGGGAAGGCAGTGTCCTGATGCAAGCACTGACCACAGCCAAGTCACGGCCTTCCAGAGTCACCTCACCCTCCCAGTTGAGTCCTGCATGAGAGCAGAGTTCTGATGTTGCTTCAGCAGCCACCTTCATGGAGAAAAGGCTCTTCATTTAAAAGATCAAGCTTTCTGCCGCAGGTGTTTGGTCCCAACAGAACAGGGGAGACTCTAGCTAAACTGAGGTGGAAGTCTCTGAGTCAAGAGGAGGGAAATGTAATGTCTCTGGACCACAGGGGTACTGGCTCTTCTTGCAGATAAGTTTCAAGCAGACTAGCTGCTTCTAGGGCTCCACCCATTCTGACTCTCTGGTCCCAAAGAAGGGTTGTGATAGGCAATGGCAGCAACAAGAAGGTCTAATAGAAGCCATGGACCATGGAGGTTAGCAATGTGACCCGTGTTGGAGTGTTGTCCTCAGCAGATGCCCAGTAATGCTCATTCCTGGCACCAGCATTGGAAATGTGGTGGCAGGCAGAGGGATTGCAATAGAAGGCTGTAGTAACTGTGTCCTCAATGGTATTTACAAGATTGCCATAAAAGGTACGTATTTAAGCTGTAATAGTCAGGCGATTTATTCTCAAATAGCACTGGAGGCAATAGATTTGCCTCAAATGACACTTGAATATTGCAGCTCGGCAGCATTTTAGAACCAGACTTTGGTGATTGTTCATCAGGTGGTCATGACCACCCGTGTTGCGGAGCTCGGAGAAAATCGATGGAGCAATCATTGCCTGCATACCAAATGGTGTAAATGCTTAAGAGTTTGTTGAGTGCCTGCTCAATAAAAGGCAACATCTTTATGACAGCTGGTGTCATGCACAACTTGTTAAGTGTATTATTCAGTCCAGCCATTAAGGATCTATCCAGGAAGAAAGCTGCAGTCAAATAAAATTGCATGTGAGAATTTAGATGACCTCTAATAAAACGATGGCTTACTTTGCTGCAGTAGTCAACTGTGTGTACTTATTCATAGAGATGCTTTAAGGTCAGTGTAGTCATTTCCATAAAATATGCATCTTCAGCATGTTGACCCTAGCTCTCCAGAGTTGTTACAGAGCCAGCATAACACTTATCACAACAGAAGATAAATAGGTAATATTCAAAGTAAAGATGCTATAGAATAGATGAAGCCAAACATTCAGGAGAACCCAAACTTATTATCCTCATTTAGGAAAGGACATCATAAATCAAAGTTGCCGATATGACTTGCTGTGCCGGCACATTGTGCTTAGGGTACATCAACAGTCATACCTGAAGACAACCACAGGTGTAACTGTGATGCTGGTGCAAACATTTAAGAAAGAAACTTTCCAGAGTCTACAATACATTTCCGAGCACAATTCAAAGTGTTGGTGCTGACCTTTAAAGCCCTAAATTGCCTTGGCCCAGTATACCTGAAGGAGTGTCTCCACCCCCATCATTCAACCCGGACACTGAGGTCCTCCTCTGAGGGTCTTATGCTGGTTCCCTCACTGCGAGAAGCGAAGAGAACCAGGTAGAGGGCCTTCTTGGTAGTGGTGCCCTTCTTGTGGAGAGCCTTCCCTTCAGAAGCCAATGAGATAAAGAACTACACAACTTTTAGAAGACATCTGAAAGCAGCCCTGTATTAGGAGGCTTTTAACGCTTGATGTTTTTATTATGTTTTTAGATATGCTGTAAGCCGCCCAGAGTAGCTGGGGAAACCCAGCCAGATGGGCATGGTATAAATAATAAAATTATTATTATTATTTCAAGCAGCAATCTTTCTGTAACTAGGGTGATGGACAGATAATGATGATGATGATATATTTAATTATACCTCATCTATTCCCCTGGTGGGACTCAAAGCAGCTAACAGCAAAAAACAAGAACCGCTAAAATATAGAAAAAATAATCATTACAAACAATTAAACACTGATAGGATTAAAACTTTATTTAAACTCTGCTTAGAACATACAAATAAGTAAATTAAAGGCAGCACAGCACCAGCCCTTTAGTTAAAAGCATTCAATCTCAAAAGCCTGTTGGAACAAGAAAGTCTTTACTTATCAGTAGAAGGCAGCAAGGAGGGAGCCAGTCTAGCTTCTCTAGGAAAGGAGTTCCAGAGTCTGGGAGCATCTACCAAGCTCAGTCTATTTTCATTGAGAATGGTGATTGTATCTGTGAGCATTCATACTTTGCCTTTGCTCATATGCATGTGGACCCAGAAATGGTTGGGAATAAACCCACAGGAGAAAAATAAGTTTGCATACTGTACATTTCACAGCTACTATTTAAAAAGTTTCCTGTCAGGTCAATTCAGTGTTGTATTAGGAGCCAGAATGCCAGGTATTATATGAAATGTCTACATTTCTGTTGAACGGTGTGGCATAATGAGCTGCTATGAGAGCATAAAGAATTGCCACTGTCTGTGTCTGGGCAAATCAGTCCATTTTTAGTCTGCTTTACTTTCATCCGTAAGTCAGTTCGATCCAGTTTTGGAATGCCAATGGATGACCTAAATTCTGATCTGTACATTAGTCTTGGAGGTGCAGAGTAGGTCAGTTTGCCTCCAGATTTACAAAGTTTGTGTTCCTCAGGTTAAGCACTTTGATGTTTTATTCCAGGCCAAGAGAGAGACCTGTAATTGTACGTACAATCAATCTTGCTGATTGTAAATATTTAAATATTCAGGCTCTGGGTGGGAGGAGGAGGGTAAAAAACTGGAACAGCAGCACAAACTGTGCATCTCTAATTACTGCACAGTGTAAAATTGCAAGTTTTCTAATTAAATATTTTGCTTGCTTGATAAAACGTTTCTAATGTGTGGTGCTGATCATTTCATAAGGGTTGCTGGAGTAAATGCAAAACATTTAGAAGTATAATATAAAAATAAATCTGCCCTACAATGAGAAATATATCTGTCAGGGAACTGCCATCAGTACTGGAGGGGGAGAGCAAAAGCCAGAGGGATTCCAGAGAGCATCCAGGGATCGGGAGGAGCAGCCCATCTTCTGGGGAAGGGAATCAGCGTAGCACCAGTGGAGAAGGGGGGCAGATGGGGGAAGCGGCAAGGCAGTCCCATGACTCCTTGCCGGGGACCAGCGGGGAGAGTAGGGGTCCTCCGCTGCCTACGCCCTCCTTGCGCAGAAGGCTTCCGCGCAGAGAGGGTAGGCGGAGACTAGGCGTCAAAGAACTTCTTTGCTGGAAGAAGTTTAAGAAACGCCCACTCACGGATTCTGCCAGTGATTGAGTCAGCCACGGGTGAGTGGCTGTCCGGACAGAAAAGGTTCACTTAGGCAACCCAGCCAGGTGTTTGCACCCAGCCGGCAAGATAGGCACCTGCTTACGCACAAGCAACCCCAGGTACCATTACAATATCTGACATATCTGGTTCACTTTATTCAGCTGTTTCTGGCAATTTGCTCATTCATCAGATGAGCTGCAATTCTTACACTAATACAGCAGAGGAGTAAATTCAAGTGAGCACTACAACAGCAAAATCAAATGGGACATCCTTGCAAGGCTTTGAAAGTTGAGATAATCTATCTGCTCTTGTTGAAGCTTCTGGACCAGATACAAGGGTAGCCCCACATAAAGAGAATTACAGTAATCAAGCCTTGAGGTTATTGACACATGGACTTCTGTGGTCAGGTTGTCATGGTCCAGGAAGGGTCACTGCTGACATATCAGCCAAAGCTGGTAAAAAGCACTTCTGGCACCAGAGGTCCCTACTGACAGAGATGGACCAAGACGTACCTCACAAGGGTGCTTTCTTTTTATACAGGTTGGCAAAATGTGTTGTGTGTGTGTGTGTTGTTGAGAGTTGTGAAACTTCCCATTGTTCAGAGTTGTGTTGTGTGTGTTTTTGTGTGTTTTTTTGGTAGCTCTGTCATAATAAACGTGTAAGCTTTTAAGATATCTCAAGACTTCTTTTGTGGTACTTTATTCCACGCATTCCTTTCCTGGGAAAGGGGAGCCCCATTTGGGCAACTGCACCAGGGTCCCCAACAAACTTCATTCAGCCTTGGCAGCTCCAACCCCTGAGGAGAGAAAAGGGAGTCTAAACAGGCCTGGCCTTCCAGATATTGCTGGAATACAGCTACCATCATCTCTGAGCATTGGCTACACTGGTTGGGGCTGATGGGCACTGGAGTCCAACAGAATCTGAAGAGCCACAGATTCAGGACTGGAAGCTAATCCCAAACCTGAGCCCTGTAGCTCCATATAGCATCACGGGAAATGTGTGTCACCCGTGAGTGCCAAACAGCATGACAAAGCTCTTGTTCCAGGCTGAATAAAGTTTGGAACAGGAGAACTCCTGCATTTTTTTACAGGTCCCATTTGCAAACAATGAATATGCACCTCTCAATTTCACAATGAGAGTTGATAAAACATGGTTTCCTATCACATTATTTCGCCATCACATGCCCCCTGCCTTTTTTTTACACTTTGATATAGTAAAGATTATCACTTTGCATATTATACTTCCCTCCCATGTAATTTTGCCTCATAAATAAGATGTGCCTCCATGAATTATTACCACTTTCTACTGTCTGGCTCTAACAACCTGGACAGTCTCCATGTTCCAGGTTTCTGCAAGCTCAGCCCTGTTAGCATTAACGACCAGGAACTGCTTGGTGATGGAAACAAATAAAAATTCTGCCCATGCCTTCCTAAAGAAATTAAATTTTATCTTTTGTGAAGCTTGTATTTCTCAAGCACATAACCATCCGTTTTCTGTTGCCTCTAAATGCTATACCTTGTTTTTATTGGCCTAATCATGTCTCCACATTTCATGGTGATAATGTCAGCAAACACAATATTTCACTTAACAGTCAAGAAGTATATTGCTTACTCTCCAAGCTAGTTACATGCCACATCTTTAAGCTCTTATGATCTTATGGTCAAGATGCATTCTGGCCTTTCTAAGTGTCTAGGGAAAATGAACTCTAGCCAGCCAAGTATAATTTGAACTCCTTGATGCCAAAATGCATGGCATGTAATTTTTTTGCTGTACTACTATTAATAAAAACTGCATTTATATCCCACCTTTCCTTCAAGGAGCTCAGTGGTATTCAAGGACTCCCCCTCCCCAATCTACCTTCAAAACAATTCCATGAGGTAGGTTAGGTTGAGAAGCAGTAACTAGCCCAAAGTCACCCAGTAAAGTTCATGGCTAAGTGGGGATTTTAACCCTGGCTTCCCAGGTCCTAGTCCAACTTTCTAGCCACTACACCACCCTGTAACTTAGAGTATCAGCTTGACAATTAACTGTAACATGTATCACCTTGTTATTTTTCCTTCTAAGCCTCAGGTATCATTAACTGTCATACCTAGATTTCCTATGAGCTAACTTATTAAATCACTGTATAAAATAGAGCGACTGTCTAACTGTTGCTGCAGTTCTGTAACACATGCCTGGGAGTAAGCCTCCTTGAACTCAGCGGGCCTTATTTCTGAGTAGTACAGAATTGAACGGTTACTGTTTATGAAAAAACTGTACAGTGGTACCTCGGGTTAAGTACTTAATTCGTTCTGGAGGTCCGTTCTTAACCTGAAACTGTTCTTAACCTGAAGCACCACTTTAGCTAATGGGGCCTCCTGCTGCTGCCGCACCGCCAGAGCACGATTTCTGTTCTCACCCTGAAGCAAAGTTCTTAACCTGAAGCACTATTTCTGGGTTAGCGGAGTCTGTAACCTGAAGCGTATGTAACCTGAAGCGTATGTAACCTGAGGTATGTAACCACTGTATGTAACCACTGTATTCATGAAAACACTCCTTGTTCTTCAAAGCCTCTCAGATGAAAATAGTCTATACCTTCTTGAAGTTCTGTGGGCTGTGCAGTATAAACTTAACGTTGACCATAACTTAGTAATTTTCTGTGAAAATATGAGACATTTGCACCCTGTGCGAGAGAACACAAAAGTTGTCAAGCTTTTGGGGGGCAAAGTTGTTGAGTTTTCTTGCAAAATCTCCCCCAAAAACAAAGGTTGGGGACTTTTTTTTTAGGAAGTTTGCCAAAAGAATTCAACACTTCTGACATGGCTTGCTGTACACCCAGGTTTTCCCAGACCTTTTTTGTGATTTTCAAAATCTTCATCCAGACACTATTTCCGAAAGACGAGTCCCAGACATGTCTGGGAAATTCCGGACATATGGCAGCCTGAGAAGAATGGAGTATGTATGCTTGTCACAACTTTGGCCTCCTGAGCTCTTCTTTGCTGCCACAGATCTCCCCTTCTTGCATGAATACAAGACTGACACACCAACATACCTACATATGTGCAGTCCTCAGTAACTTCCCCTACTTGAGAAAAACTTTGCCCCCTTCAGCAGGTAGTTTTAAAATGTCCTGGACATCAACATCCCTCAGACTCTCCCTAGCAGTTCTGTTTTGTGGCTGGTCTCATTTAGCTTTGAAACCAAACTGCACAAAAATATTTTGCCTTGAAATGGAAAATTACTGTTATAGGGAACTATATAATAGCTTGCCTTTAGAAGCATTTTCCTTCTAAGCCGCAGATTTCTTTAGTTCTTACACTTAGATTTCATATTAGCTTACTGATCATATCACTAAAAGCTGTTGCAACTGATTGGTGGGGGACCCATATGAACCTTGTTCATATGCAGCACAATCTTATGTAGGTTTACTTGTAAGTAAATCCCACTGAGTTCAGTGAGACCGTCTCCCAAGTAAGATTACAAGCTAAAGAGGCCCCTTTTACACAAAGCCTTTAGGATGAAAATATTATTTGAGTTATCAGTACATTGTAGTTTTTCCCCAATCTGAACTACTGTTTAGTAATTTTCTAGGCAAGTATGCCTAGAAGTCTGTCATGGTGATATACCATATTGAACAAGTGTTTAGTAATGATCCCTTAAATGATGATGATTTTGTTTTTAACCGTCTGCTTTTTGCTGCTTAGATATATTCAGCAGACCTATTTGCTTTACTTTTTTTAAAGACACTGAAAATAAGTTTATAGATACACACCATCTGTATATAGCATAACTGCATTTATGTGGCATTTGTTGATAAAGTTGTTTCCCCCCTTTCCTGTTAAATTCTTGTAGTTTGCTTCATGCTGATCGTTTGCTTTCTCTTTGTTGCTTGTGAAGATGCTCCTTGAAAATATTCCACCTCTTCCAAAAAGGCCATCTATTTTGTGGGTACCCAAATAATTCTTCCCATACTTGAATGGGCAAGAGCTCCTTCCTCCAGCATCTCCTTTCCTAACTAGGGATAAAATAACTGCAATGGCTTACTAGTTGAAGAGGCAGCAAAAGAGAAGCCATGGGGACTTATGAAACTAGAAGGCAAGAATGGGGTGCATGGCATGGAGTAGGAAGAGCACCCTACATTATATTGGAAAAGTAAGGAGTAGCAGGAAGAGGCTAATAGGAAAATGGCTAGATTTTGATTGTTCTGATTCTCTGGGTGGGGAGAATTCCAAGGATACAATATATTCTCAGGTCCTGTTTATTTTGGAATGAGGTCGCTGGAGAAGAGCATGTTGAGATACACAGTTTATTTACGAATACAGTGGTACCTTGGGTTAAGAACTCAATACGTTCTGGAGGTCCGTTCTTAACCTGAAACTGTTCTTAACCTGAGGTACCACTTTAGCTAATGGGGCCTCCCGCTGCCGCTGTGCCACCACGGCATGATTTCTGTTCTCATCCCGAAGCAAAGTTCTTAACCCAAGGTACTATTTCTAGGTTAATGGAGTCTGTAACCTGAAGCGTCTGTAACCTGAAGCATCTGTAACCTGAGGTACACTGTATACAGGTTGAGCAGAGGTGGAGATACAGGTTTAGTGCAACTGGTATCTCAAGGTTCACTGCTACTTCTTCATCAAATTTCTAGGGAGACAGAACCTCCAAAATGCTTTCCAGAGGCAGTTTCGCTCTGTTTCTGTCCTACCCCAAGTCTGAATGACACCTACATGCTGTCCTAGTCAAGGGAGGGGTAAGAAAAAAATGTCCTCTTTTGCCTTATGGGCTCTCACCTTCCAGAAATTTCTTTAGCTTCTGTGGCAATATAGCCACATAACAAAGGGGATACTTAACAGACCGGGCCAGTTCCATTAAGAAAAGAAACGAGTTTAATCATTTTAGCAGTCCTCATACTCTTCTTCAGACCCCAGTCTCACAACTACAAAATCACAGGTTTGGAAAAAATCCTGAGAGGAAAATCCAACCCAACATAAGTCCTATAGCAATATTATTTAGATGACGCAATTGCATCTGAAAACCTTAAAGCGTCGACTCCCAGGTCCCCATAGTATATATACTGTAATATACTACCACAAAGGGAGATAAATAGTGTTGTTGCTGCTGCTGTCTATTAAATTTGTATACTACCATTCATCCAAAGGTCACAAGGTGCATCACAACACAAAAATACAAAATGAGAACACACACTGCATAATAAAAGAAGAACAAAAACAATCTAATAAACCCTTACCGCTAAATAATTTTGTATTCTATGGCTGCAATACAGAGACAGTTGTACTCAATAATTATGCAGCACACACATAACTAGCAACTTAAAACAGCAGATAGAGATGCACATTTGCATATGTACTGTAGCACGGATGGGAACACAGATACCCATCCACTATCTCCAGCGCCAACAGGGATAATACAGGGCCTTTTGCATCTGGGTGCATTATTTCCAACCCAGTAAAGGATTCCAGACATGTAATCCTGCTTCTGATTATATATATTCCATGCTGGGTTGGGATAAACACCTTATCATATCACTGTCGGCATTTTTAAAACCTTTAGAAATAATCAAGCCATCTTTCCCTCCTGGTATTAATGAAATTAGATTCTTCTTTACTTTTTATTTTCTGCTTGTATTTCACCTGCATTTTTTATTTTACCTTTCACATCATTATATTTAGGACAGTAAAATAAATGCACCAATTTCAACTGTATAGTTTTAATTTACATAAAATGAATGTAAAATGAAAGGAAGGTCA
This sequence comes from Podarcis erhardii, assembly GCF_964252035.2. Taxonomy (NCBI): domain Eukaryota; kingdom Metazoa; phylum Chordata; class Lepidosauria; order Squamata; family Lacertidae; genus Podarcis; species Podarcis erhardii. Next base: position 39,704,034 of record NC_138512.1, read on the forward strand.
GCAAAGACAACTCAGTTATGACAATCATATACATCTATCAGTCTTTCTAGCAAAAACATGTCCTTAACAAGTATGTCTCTACATGATACGCATGCCAATCATTTTAGTTGCCCTTATGCAGATCTGTCACATCTGCACTAATTTCAGAAACTTGAGTACATAGGTGCCCATCATTACTGCAATCTCACTGAGTCTTTGATGAAGTGATTATGTGACCTAGAACAGCATGAAGAAGATTCAAACCTTCCCCCAAAAAACCTGAATGAAAGCTTTTTTTTGTATAAATTGTTGGTGGGGATCAAAATACTGACTACTGCAATGAAAGGGAAAGGGATATGCTGTCAGTTCCATCACTGATTTTCTTAGTTATTATAGCCTGATTTTTTGGTTTTAAACATTTGGACATACATTTATATTTGTAATATACTGACATTGAATACTTGTGCACTTTCATAGTCAGACAGCAGTTAACTGTCTAACAGTGCAATCCTATGCATGTTTACTCAGAAATAAGTCCCACCCAAAAGGTGGTAGATTTTCCTTCATTGGACATTTCTAATCAGAGGTTGGATGGTCATCTGTCAGTGATTTCTTAGTTGTGATTCGTGCATGGGGGGGGAGGTTTGGACTAGATGACCCTTGGGTTTCCTTTCAACCCTACAGTTCTATGATTCCATGAGTTTATTGGTTGAGTGGTGTAGGGTTTTATCCCCAGTGCTCTATATGAAGCCACTGGGAGCAGTCATTTGGAGATTTGGTGCAAGGTGCCATCAATATGTTGATGACACTCAGCTCTGTTTCTTGATAACATCTGAATTAGAAGAAGCTATGCAGGTCCTGGACCTGTGTCTGGATGCAGAGGTGGGCTGGAAGTGAGATAATAAACTTGAGTTTGGATCCCAGCAAAACAGAGGAGCACTAGGTATTGCACAGCAACCTGAAATATGTGTGCTTCAAATTTACAGTTTTCATTTCATGCCTGGAATGCTCCTAACTATTCCTGGCATGCTCCTGAACTAAGCATAGCGCTCTCCCTCTCCCTCGCTCTCTTTTGTGCTCTCTGTCTCTCTGTCTCTCTCTCTCTCTCTCTCTCTCTCTCTGTGTGTGTGTGTGTGTGTGTGTGTGTGTGTGTTTTCACTTGATCCCTCAGATTTCCACAAAACTAGAAAATAAAGTAAAAGTGGATTAACATCTCAGTGAAGCTCAAATGTGGTACAGGTCCACTGTCTTTATCAACCAACTGACTGTACAGGAGAACCTGCCACCATTTCCTTTAAATAAAATTCACAAATGAACTGCGTTAGGAAGGGATTATGGAGGACTGAAGGCTACATGGACCATTGCTCTGAGTTGCTCCTGATATTTCTTGAAGACAAATACAAAGCTAAAAAGGATCAATGGAAAGAATTACATATGCATTTACATGACATATTGTAGTGTAGCCAAGTTTCACAGACTTTTACCATCAAAGGAAGACACCGATTTCTGCATTAGGAACACTGGCTACAAAAAACTATAAAACTGTGCTTCCTATAGGTGTTTCAAGCATTTCATTCCTTTGTAATAAAGAGTGTTTCCAGAATAAAGTGCAGTATTTGTGCTTATAATCCTGTAAAATAGAAATTAGGGAAAAACAATTATCTGAGCTATACTTCAGACATGAAAGGGAAGAGACTTTTTAACAAGAGGAGGAACATCCTTGCAGCCTTGTATCAGGAAATTTTTTATGTCTGATGTTTTTACAATTTTTTATATGCTTTAAGCTGCCCAGAGTGGCTGGGGAAACTCAGCCAGATGGGCAAGGTATAAATAATAAAATTATTATTCTTATTATTACTATTACATCATGTCAAAGTATGTCTGTGGAATCAATCAGCTTTCGGTCTCAAAACGTATATTGACTGAGTGATTTCTATGCCATTCCATATATTAAAAATATCCTGTCTACAAAACTGAAGCAACAACAAGCAACCTAAACAAAATATTACAAAAATACAGTTACATATAAAAATGTTACATTGATACAAGTTTATTAATTTATATAAATCGATGTTGACTCGTTTTCCTACTGACATACGCTCCTTTTCAGCCTCCGGGTTCTCCCCCAAGGTCCAACAAATCCTCAGCTCACCCACAAACGTCTCACAATGAGAAGAGTTCCTGGAAACAGTGAACATCACTCAAGACTTGCTTTTTATGAGCCAACCAAAGGTAGATGACACTTCCTCAGGCTGTCTACTGGTGCATCCCATTCAGCTGCACACTCTGCACCCACTTCCAAGTGAAGCAAGTTTGTTGAGTTTCCCAGAAGGTCCAAAGTATGGGAGAATAGCAGCCATATCTAACAATGCATATTCTTGCTAGTAAGCAAGTGAATGGGTTAAGACCACAGAGCTGTATTGCTGATAGGCACATATAAAATTAGGCACAATATGGATAAAGGAGACGGGGGGGATGACATCACAAAGAGCCCTCTACCAATTACATTTCTATGGTCTGGGTCTGCCTAATATATGGCCTAACTAGTCCATCATTCTGTTCCCACAGTGGCCAACCAGATGCCTACAAGAGCCCCAAACCAGGACATCACGCAATAGTACTCTTTTGCTCATGTTCCCCAGCAACTGGCACACTACTTCTGATACCAGCCATCATGACTAGCCTTATATGTACACATGATCTACTGCAGCTACAAATCGCATAGCGCCCAAAGGGAGCTACAAGCAGCTTCCAAAAGAAAAGGAAATACAGTGGTACCTCGGGTTAAGAACTTAATTCTTTCTGGAGGTCTGTTCTTAACCTGAAACTGTTCTTAACCTGAAGCACCACTTTAGCTAATGGGGCCTCCTGCTGCCACTGTGCCGCCACTGCACGATTTCTGTTCTCATCATGAAGCAAATTTCTTAACCCGAGGTAATATTTCTGGGTTAGTGGAGTCTGTAACCTGAAGCGTATGTAACCCGAGGTACCACTGTCCACTTGAAAGAATGAAGCAATTGACAATCAGTCGCCTATGGTTCTCAATATAATGCAAGTACTCCAGTCCATGTGCACAGGAGATTTCTGCATGGGAAGAAACTGAAGCTGCTCCATTCTGTTCATAACAGTCTGAGAATGTCCTTTACATCTTTCCACACGGACAATGAGCGGGAGGCATGCTAGGAAAACACAGAGCAAGCTGAAAGAATGAGTGGGGCACAGTATGCTTGCACAAAGTACATCAGAGCTCAATGTTGCTTTTGATGACAGAAATTTCCTCACATATATAATATATATGAACACAGTGAACACCCTTTTAATGAACACGGCATGATACAATCAATGAAATTGATTGCTTGAATAAAATTCATGGCTTTCTCGTAACACCCTTGCAGTTCTGTGGGCGTGAAGCTGGGAGAGATAAATATCTTATTTCCAACAGCCTTGTCAGGACAAGGTTGAACTGAAATTTACGGTTGCTCCAAGTTCAATCTTCTCCAAATTGTACTCTGCAGTTGCTTCCAAAGAGTTAATGAACTCTGAGTTATGTCCAATGGCTTTGCTTTAGTGGAAAAAGCTTGCATCCACACATCAAGATACATTATTTTTGCTGAAGCGCCCTCCCTGTTGCTTCAGCCCTCAAAAAGATGTACCTGAGGAATGGGGATCCTCCAGAATAGATTTGTTGTTGTTGTTGTTGTTTAGTCGTTTAGTCGTGTCTGACTCTTTGTGACCCCATGGACCAGAGCACGCCAGGCACTCCTGTCTTCCACTGCCTCCCGCAGTTTGGTCAAACTCATGCTGGTCACTTCGAGAACACTGTCCCACCATCTCGCCGTCTGTCGTCCCCTTCTCCTTGTGCCCTCCATCTTTCCCAACATCAGGGTCTTTTCCAGGGAGTCTTCCCTTCTCATGAGGTGGCCAAAGTATTGGAGCCTCAGCTTCAGGATCTGTCCTTCCAGTGAGCACTCAGGGCTAATTTCCTTAAGAATGGATAGGTTTGATCTTCTTGCAGTCCATGGGACTCTCAAGAGTCTCCTCCAGCACCATAATTCAAAAGCATCAATTCTTCGGCGATCAGCCTTCTTTATGGTCCAGCTCTCACTTCCATACATCACTACTGGGAAAACCATAGCTTTAACTATACGGACCTTTGTCGGCAAGGTGATGTCTCTGCTTTTTAAGATTAGAATATACTATATACAAGAAGACAGCAAAAACAGGGGGGTCAGAGAAAACTGGATGCCCCAAGTCACCTCCCACCATTTGATGCAACCTGCCACTGTTGTTGTTGTTGTTCATTAAATCTGTATGCTGTCCTTCATCTGAAGATCACAAGATAGTTCTCAACATAAAAATACACACACATCAGACACAGGCCCCACTTCAGCTGATCTATGAGATTATGACTTCATCTCTACCAATAAAATGATTGATCTGATGGCTGGAGAAACTTACCAAAAACCTAGTGCGCCTAAGCATGCAATCTCTGGAGTGCAGACTTTGTGGTATTTTTAGGAAAAATTAAACCCCAGGATGTGAACTCATTTCTCTTATTTTAAAATAATCTAGTGGCATACAGATTTATGGTTTGGGCCCATTTTCATACATCTGCATTTTGTTTACTAGGTAATGCTGTGCCCAAAGCCACTGGAACAAATTTTTTTCTGATATCCCTATAACATTTCAATCAGATTAGCCGCTCACCGAATAACTTCTCTGCAGCAGCATCAAATTGAAACTGACATACACTGAACAAAAGCTTCCTGCTCCACAAACTACAGAAGAGGCTTTATCTTTTCAAATCCATCAAACTCTTTTTCAATTTTATAGCTTCATAACCTAACTTTGCTACTTGAGCTCCTATGATTTCCCACCAAAGAAATGGACTAAAATCAGTGCAGTATGCAAGGTATGCATTACTTTTTAAGCAAATTTTTTTTGTAAAGAATTGTCCTTTCATAAGTTATGTTGTTATATCCATGCACCTCTTTGAGTGCATGGCTTCATGCTAGTTGACTCTAAGGGTTGCCTGCATTATCCTCATACAACAATTGTGTGCTTCTTTCAAAGACTAGGTAAAGGTAAAGGTAAAGGGGACCCCTGACCATTAGGTGCAGTCATGGCCGACTCTGGAGTTACGGCGCTCATCTCGCTTTATTGGCTTCTGGGTTTATATAGCTTCTGGGTTATGTGGCCAGCACAACTAAGCCGCTTCTGGCGAACCAGAACAGTGCACGGAAACACCGTTTACCTTCCCGCCAGAGTGGTACCTATTTATCTACTTGCACTTTGACGTGCTTTCGAACTGCTAGGTTGGCAGGAGCTGGGTCCGAGCAACGGGAGCTCACCCCGTCGTGGGGATTTGAACCACCTACCTTCTGATTGGCAAGTCCTAGGCTCTGTGGTTTAACCCACAGCACCACCCACATCCCTCTTTCAAAGACTAGGTTTTATAATTATTTTTGTATTGATGCCATCCATAGCTGTCAACCTTCCCTTTTTTTTTTGTGAGAAATTCCCTTATTCCAGCACCATTTCTCGCTGCTTTCCGCTGCTATGCCGGATTGTTAGATATCCTGTAGACTGTCCCCGGGACAGGTGAGGCTGCTGGTCCCTTATTTTCACATCTGAAAGTTGACAGCTATGATGCCATCCTAACAAGCAAGAGGCACCATAGTTCAAGGCTACATTTGAGCCAGGCAAATAAGACTTGAAGAAAGCACAGAAGAGGGATAGGAAGAGGTGTGGATTGAGGAAAACCCCATTGGTGAAATAGAGCCCTGAGATTCACCACTCCTGTCCTACTGGGACACTTCTTCCATTATCTCTTTCTGTTCATCGCTACAGTGGAAGAAGTAGACATCGGAAGCACCCTTAGGAAGAAAGCAAATAGACTGGTGCCTTCCTTTCAAACAATAACTTTTCCTTTCTGAGGACTACTGCAGAAATAGGTTCCAAGGGAAAGGATTTATCTTACTAAAACTGCAATACCCTTGATTAGAATGTGCTGCACACCAGCAAAGGAACTCCATTAAGTGAAAACTCACTTAGAATGTAGGGACCTGAGTGGTTAAGGAGTTACTTATTTTAAAATGTCACGAGGAATGAAGTGCTTGATGTTTGAACACTCCCGTAATGGCTGCAGTCCTAGGAAACCTCAGCCAGGGAAATGGAAATTAGATTCAATAAGGTTCTCCTATGCAGCTGCTAGGTTTCAAGTGTCTATTTTGATGATTTGGATATTTTATTGTAATGTTGCCATCCTACACTAAACCCACTGATACAATATAATGCCCAAGAAAGCTGAAAAGGCATAATAGCAGGTGATTTTTATTTTATTTTTTACAACCTAAAGAATTGCAAATTTTTCAGCTTCTCTTATTTGAAGATGGCAGCAAGTCACTTGGAGTGATGAAGCCTACCATCTGTTGGCTTGATCCTTACCCATCCTAGCTGATTAAATCAGAGAGATTAGGGCTGAGCATCTGCACCTCAACAGTGGTTAATGCCTCCTTGAGGGAAGGAGAAATCCCCGGCAGCCTTAAGATGGAGGTAGTGAAGCCACCCCTTAAAAAGCCAAATTTAGATCCTGTGGCAATTGTCCAATTTGCCATTTGGTGGCAAGGTATTGAAGTAGCCTGTAGCATCAGAACTCCAGAAAGTCTTGGGTGATGCCAATTATTTAGATCCATCTCAGTCTGACTACAGGTCTAGCTATGGAAAGGAGATGTGGTTGTTGTTATTTATATACTGCCCTTCATCAAAAGATCTCAGGGTGATTCACAAGATAAGTCCCCGGGAGAGGGAAATGAGTGTCTCTTGTTCTGCTTTATTGCCTGTCACTGTGGGGCAGTGTGGCGATCACACAGGGTCCCCGGATGTTTGACGGTCTATTGATCCCTGTGCCACCACTGTGATTGCTTCCCCGCTGCCACCAACCTGTTTCTCTCAGGTACACACGGAGTCCAGACAGTTGTTAACATTAAACCAAATAAACAAGTTTATTTTATAAGCATTAACAAGTTTATGGTTTCAGATAATTTTTCTTGTCAGTTTCTTAATCTTAGTTTCTTTACCGGCCTATACCTTCCTAATAACTTCTACCGGTAACTGATTATCCCAACTGTCTATCTGACTCCTCTTAACAGATTCTCTCACTCTCTCACATCAAACTATCCCAACCCACAGACTTATCCTCCCTCTTTCTTCTCTAACACCCGACTGACTCCTTAACAACACTAACACTAACTCTAACTCTAACTCCTCCCCTTGGGTTCCCACTTGCCAATCACTTCACACTCATTTAACCCTTTCCTTATGACCCAGCATGATGTCACCTAGGAGGGCAAACGCCACAGGCAGGCACTTTCCTGGGCTGCTTCATCCCGAATACCTTACTCTGCCCTTCTTCAGAGCAGAAGTGGTGGCAATGGCACACTGTCTTGTGCCAGTCCAGATGGTCTAATGATATTAACTGGGCCTAGGCTGTGCAGTTTGGCAACCCCTTCCTTTATTCAAAATGGATTCTTGATAACTTTTTAGCACTGATGATATCAGCCTGCATTTGTAAAAGGCCACCCTCCATTCAAAGAAACAAGGTGTCACGATCCAGTTGGCTCTTCAGCTTAATCAGGCAGCAAGCAGACTCTGTCAGTTTTCAAGCAGTTTTATTATATACAGTAATTACACTCAGAGCCGCTCCAATGGCTACTCACCCCTTTCAAGACATTGAGGCATCTGAGCTAAGGTTACCAGATTTTTTTCAATGAATCTGGGGACACTTTTCAACTTCAATGGATTTTGTATGGGGACTGATTTGTAAATCCGGGGACTGTCCCTGGGAAATGGGAATGTCTCGTAACCTTAATCTGAGCTCAGATCCCTCCGCCAACAGGATGTCTTCCAGAAGCCCCCCTTTCGTTTCTTTGATTGACGTATTTCCTTGACCCTTGTTAACCTACGAGCACGGGCATATTCTGGCTGTCGTCCCACCTCTTCCTCTGACAAATCATTCCCCCCTTGTGCTGTTGTTAGAGAGTGCTTATCAGTGCCTTGGCCTCCCTCCCGCCCTCTCTCACTTCCCTGAGAATTTATCTCCTCTTCTCCAGCAGAGGAGAAGGGGGGTTGCGGGGGGCTGAGAAGGAAAGAGATCTACTCCTTCCTCCTCTAGCTCTCTGTCTCTCTGGAGAGCTCTGACATTCTCTGGCTCTCTGTCCCCATCCTCATCCTCATCGTCCCTCTGGGGAGCCCTGTCTCTGACACAAGGCTTCAATGCTCATCAGGCAGCTCAGAAGCACCATCTGCACCACTAGGCAGGTAAAAAGACACATGAAAAACTGCCATCGTTGGAATGAGAAAACTTCAATCAAATGATATATCAACCAAGGCACAATCAATTCTAAGTGAAATCAGACAGCTGCTGAACTAATTCATCTCAACTATCTGATGGATGTGAAAGAGACTTGTCAACTCAAAAATGTGTCTGGTTGGTTTTTTTTACTGACAAAATGTCATCCCTTCCCAATGAGTTTATAAGATGAAGGTCTGTGCCTAGCCTGAAGGCTTGATATATAATCAATATGTGCTCTCAAAACTATAGCAAGAGCCATTTAATCGTCACATACATTAGGGCCTTTGTTGCCACAGTGAGAATTTACCTGGATTGGCTGATGAATCTCTCACAAATCCCTACTACATAGTCAGAAGGTCCAAAGAAACCAGAATCCAAGCCACTGTACCTCTTCCTCATAAGCAAAAGACTGGTTTCCTGCTACTAGCTAAATGGGAACGCTAGAAAATTTTGCTGCCCTTGGGATTTGCACAGATCATATTTTCATGTTAAGGACATAATGAAAGCGCCCTTTTCGAACACAAGACTTTGGCTTTTGTAAAACTGGTTTTGTGTGGTGCCCTAGCAGCTCAAATACTGTCTTGAGGAGGATAGGTAGAGAAGCCCAACAAATGCAACCTTTGCTACTAAATAAATAAACCCTTTGTGAATTATCCAACTTACTGGATTGAAAAGTTGTTTAGGGAAGGGCCATAACTCAGTTTTCAAGCATCTGTGCTGCATGCAGAAAATCCTGAGTTCAGCCTCCAGATACGACTGGAAAATATCATTGTCTGAAACTCTGGAAAGCCAGTCAGTGTGTAGACAAAACTGAGCTAGAACTGGACTCACTATAAGGCATGTTTCTATTTTGTAAAAATGGGTACTCAAGACACAAGGCAGAGAAAGGTTGTTGAAGCTAAGGAGGTTTGGGTCTGGTCAGCATCTGATATCCTAAACTCAGAGAAAGAACATCACATTTGGTTGCGTTGATTAACTCAATGTAGGAATGGATTAAAAAACCAACAGAATACGCGGAATTGGATAGTTTGTCCAAAAAAATAAAGAACAAACCAAAACAGGTATTTGTATCAAAATGGGAAGTCTTCAAAATGTTTTTGAAAAATAATTATAGCAGTTTAAATTCTGTTGCAACATTTAATTAATTTCAGTAGTAGTTTTAAGAATAATGTGAGACCCATGACTAATTAAGAAGCAGTTTAATCATGATAACAGTTTGTATCGGCAACAAGTTTTGTGTATTTGAATTAAGGAGTAGACGGGAAGTCATTTGTGTTTTTCATTTGGTTTTGTAATAATTTTATTCACTTTCTGTATGGTATGGGTGTAAAGATTGTTTTTTTTCTTTTTCTTTTGTTCGTTCTATTTCTGTAATAATTCAATGAAAAATAATTTTTTTTAAAAAAAGATTAAGTCATTGTAAGACACATGGGTGTAGCCAGAATTTTTGTTGGGGTGGCAGGACTTTGTTGGGGGAGCAGGACTTGATTAGTCAGTTAGTTAAGTATTTCTATTGTTTTACTTTATCTAGGGGGGCAGCTGACCCCCCTTCCCTCCCTTGGCTATGCCCATGTTAAGATTGGCTCCTCCTGTAGGGTAAATAAGTGCAACAGACAGCAGCAATGTGCTGGGGAGGTCTTGATGAGCTGCTAAGTGACATTTGGAAGGGAGACAAGAAATATGCCCCTCCATGTGGGATAAAAGAAGACTACCTGGAAAAATTCTTCCTCCTGCTGACTGTAGTATGCCTTTCCTGAGGCCCTGATCTGGGTTCCCCTCTGACAGATGCTTGAAGAGAGGGCCTTTTCAGTTGTGGCTCCGTTTGTGGAATGCTCTCCACAGTGAGAGGTGCCTGGTGCCATCACTAACATCTTCTCTGCTCCAGTTAAAACTATGCCTCTTTCCCCCAGCATTTAAAGCCAATGGTTGTTGGCTATTATTGATGCTGCTGAAGCATTTACTGCAGTTATGGGGCTGGGAGGTTTCTGTTGATTTTTTTTAATTAACTATTCTATGTTTTTCTTACTATGAATTTTTTTGTATTTCTGCTTTATGCTCATTAAAAAAAAAGTCACTTTGAGACCTTTTTTTGTATAGGAAGCAACTAATAAATTCAAATGATCACCACTACGATCATATCTGTGAGCAGAAAATGGCAGTTTGCCAAGTAAAGAGCTGGTCAGTGACAGAGCACATGTTTCACATTTCAAGTTTCAATCCCTGCCCAGAAGCATTTTTGCAGAATTTCCCCCCAGGAGTGGGGATAGTAAATACTCCAAATAAAAACATATGCATAATAAGCATCAGAGGACAGGTCCATCAAACAAATGATGCCTGCACATTTTGCCTCATAACTCTGGCAAATGTTGGCAATTTAACACTTATTTAAAAATGAAAGCAGGGAATCTGGGTATTATGATTTTTTGGGAGGGGGCGAAGTTTCCCTCCTTTGCCCACCTGTGGACACCCATGTCCCCCACAATCCTCTAGTAAGGCTATATGACACCTGTCTGAAAGAAACCTGAAGAGTCACAGCTAGCCAGTGACTAACCTGAGATACGTGGTCTGACTTGATAACAGGCAGTTTCCTCATTATACTGCAGCTCAAATCAAGCCCTATGTGGCGATACCTCTCTGCTTGAGATCGGAGTGTTATGAGATGTGCATTGCAATCCAATAAGTTCACTCCAGTAAGCTCAATAGGACTTAGTCCCAGGTAAATGTACAGGATTGGTGCCTAAATCAGTTTGGAAGGGTAAAGTATTTTGTACGCTGGGAACGATTTAATAGTAATTATAGTTTACAGAGGGATTTATGTTTCAAAGCAATTATGCTCTCTCAATCTTCCTGTGGATAAACAGCAATTAGCCAAACAGAAACATTTATTTACAAGTTCCATAATAGCCAGCCGACTTTGTAACGCTGGCAGATTCATCCACCTTCTGCTTTCCTCCCAACACATATCAGTACTTAATAAGCTTGCCATTTAATGGGCTATTTTTCGTGGTCCATTTCACCCTAGTGACTAAGCTCTTTCTCATGAGAAGTGGCAGTTTGATTCTGACATTAGTCATCGTTAACAAGAGACTTATGGCCGAGGAGTTTAAGAAATTAGAAGTATAATGAGAGTCGCCAGCTGAGCCTCATCTAGAATTGTGTCCCATCCCTTTTCTCTTCTTATGAGGGAGGGGGGTTCAGCATTGGAGCAGCTCTCTGAAGGACACAGTTTTCTTGTTTTCCACTCTCTTGCTTTCTCTTGACTGGTATATACGGTATATTTATTTGTTTTATTTATTTAGACTGTTTCTATACCACTTAATATATACAAATATCTCTAAGCAGTGTACAGAAAACTGAAACACACTGATTCCGAAAATACACAATAAAACCATTAGTGCAATTTGCTAAATATATATATACTGATAATAATAATAATAATAATAATATCAAATTCCTTCTCCTTCTGACAGACCTCCCCACTTAACACCTCTCAGCCCCCAGGCTCTCACCAAAGGCTCCACCCATCCAGCCTGGCTCTCACAAATCTCCCCCCAAAATCTCACAAGATTGTTCCTGGGACCCGCTGGCATCACCTTAGTCCTTCACTCTAGGCTTGTTTTTATGAACAGGCACCATGGTTACTGGAACTTCATCAGGTTGCCCACGGCTGTGTCCCATTCGGCACTCAGTGAGCTGCACTGCACACACCCAAAGCCAGGATACAGCAGATTTAGTTGGGCAAGTTTTCTGGGGGGAGTCCAAAGGACTCTTTCTCTAGTCTCTGCATACTTCTCTTTCAGCTGCTCTGCTTGACATGTGTTAGAATGACGTGGGAATAAGATGGGCAAGAAAATCATGTGGACTAGAGGGCCTCTTGAGCACAGTTTCAGCATAGGGATTCCATGATGCTAGAACTGTTTTGATTCCAAAATAATCAGAATTGGAAGACACTAAAAGGTCACCTTGGTTCCAGCCTCTGCTGCAGGGCAGGCCTATCCTCTTGTCTTCCCACACCTGCCCAAGACATCTTAGAGAGCCAGTGTGGTGTAGTGGTTAAGAGAGGTAGACTCGTAATCTGGTGAACCGGGTTCGCATCTCCGCTCCTCCACATGCAGCTGCTGGGTGACCTTGGGCCAGTCACACTTCTCTGAAGTCTCTCAGCCCCACTCACCTCACAGAGTGTTTGTTGTGGGGGAGGAAGGGAAAGGAGAATGTTAGCCACTTTGAGACTCCTTCGGGTAGTGATAAAGCGGGATATCAAATCCGAACTCTTCTTCTTCTTAGTGTGCTACAGGTAGACCAGCCACTGGGGAAGGGTTGTAAGCTCAGTGGTAGACCATTTTCAGTTTGAAGGCCAACTTCCCTTCTGGACAGACTTCTGATGGCCACATGTCAGTGGTGAGCAGAGCCAGAGACAAAAGTAGGTGGAGCAATGCATGCACAGTGGGCTAGCTTCCACACACATGAAGCTCTCTCTGTCCTCTGTCCACACGGCCAAGAGGTCAAAGTTCAAGGACATCTTGCTGCCAGGCCAAACCCCTCAGGGTGTGAAGCAGGGGCAGTGAAGAGTGTGGCCTGGGAAGAGCTTTGAGGGCTGGCCGGACAGGCCTGGAAGGCTGCATTTGGCACCCACACCAGAGGGACCCCACCCCTGGTGGAAAAGCATCTGTTTTGAAGATTTCCAGGTTCATCCCAGGCATCAGCAGACAGGGCTGGAAACATCCTCTGTCTGAAAAGGAGCCAGTGCAGACACTTGGCCAAGTCGATCTGCAACACAAAGCACAAAGGCAAGTTTTTCTAAGGAAGCAGACTGTTATCAGGGAGTGCCTTGCTCTTCTTTCTTTGCTCCTGTCAGGATTTAAATTAACCTACTTGCTAATCAAACGAAAAGGATTTAGCATGCCTATAACTTTCTGCTGATTTATGATATCTGAGCATATGTATTGTGTAGTTGTTAGAGCAGCTGTTCAGATATATATCACGTCTGACTGAAATCCACAGAAAATAAAGGATGCAAGTAATTGTGCTGTACCGCGTGCATAATAAATACCGATCACCTCTATCAGCTGGACAAATTTGAAAACTAAATTGTCTACAACTATGTTACATATGCAACTGTTAAATTGGGCATTCACTCATGGTGGTTGCAACCTACAAATGATTTGACATGTGGCTGTAGTGTGGACAATAAAAGCTCAAGGGTTTATCAAGGAGGTTCCAGGCCATTAAACCAAATTCTGTTTTTTGACTCTGGTAGACAAAATTCTGTAGATAAATAAGAGCCAAAGAAGGACCTGCAACAAAATATTGCAGTGTGGAATGCTTTTTAAGAGTTCCAGCCTTTTCCAGGTTTCTCCATTCCATTTCCCCTTGGTTTCCCACTTTCCCTTCCCAACATTATTCTGCAAACCTTGGTTACTCCAAGCTGATTGATACATTCCTTGTGTGTGTAGATGGTGTCATTTTGGCTAAATAAGGATCCACACTCAGAAGATGTGTTTGCTATTATTACATAGGTTAAGGTAAGTCCTTTGCTGAATCAAAGATCCTTCTCATCCAGAATGCCATTGGAAGTTGACAAATAATTCTACATTACCCCTTTGTTTAAATCACAAATGCTTAGATTTTCTCAGTCCTCCTCCACTCCATGCCCCAGATCATTCTCTGTGTGAAGAATGGCAAATAAGGCAGTGGTGGTGCTGAATCAGTGTGTGGGATCAATGATGACCTGGATGAGGGCCAATAAACTGAAGTTGAGATAAGGTAGAGTGTCTATTAGTAAGTGATTTGTCTGATTAGGGAGGTCATGTTCAGTATGTTCTGGGCAGAGTTGTTGCTAAAGGATCAGTTTTGCAGTGTGTAGGTGCTGATGAAGTCCTACGGTAACCCGTGCATGAACACTGTGCCCAGATTATTGTTGTATGCACTCAGGCCACAATTATGTTTTATATTTTTAGGAGATAATTCCATGCCATTTAATACAATGTTAATGCACCAAAAGAATATTTATTTAAATGTGATCTAGAAATCTGTCTAGGAGAGAAGTCTCCTAAATACTTGCTTTTTGGGGAAATGAGAAATACATATACAGTCACTTTTTTAAATTACTGAGTGGGAAGCCAGAACTATCATTTTGACACAATGCATAAAAGTAATTTTTACAACAGTCCAATTTTCTTTAACAGTATTTGGAATGTTTGACTGTAATTGTAGGTGCAACTACTATATGTTCTACCGAGATTCCCTTACCAACATTTGCATAATCTCTTCTGTGATTCTTATCTCTTGTGTGAAGATATCCACTATTCAGATGATGATAAAAGAATTAGAGATAAAACATAATGAAAACCCAATATATATGGAATTAGGAAAATGTTCAGTGCTGTGCACAATTATTGAAGAAAGGGGAGTTCTGTATACATTACTTTGAAAATTCTGTCCAAAATCCCCAAACCTTTGTAACATGAAGAACAGCTAATGTCTTAATGCTACCTTATTCTTTTAAGTAGAGATTAAATACTATTATGTAAAAATATAAGTGATGAATCATCAAAATTATTAAGATTATTCTGTTATGTACCTATTGTTAGGTTTAGCAGTGAGCATTAAATGATGTTTGGGCACCCAGTTTCATTTACAGTATCTGGATATAATTTAGGCTGCAATCCTTAACAGCGCTTCCCTGGGCATAAACCCCTGCTGAATTCAATGGAATTCCCTTCTGAGTAAACATGACTAGGATTGCAGCCTTCGTCATTACTTCAGTTTCATTCTTCTACAGCTTTATCACTATCACAGCGTTCCACAACCTTGCTGGCTAGGGGTGATGGGAGTCATGGTCCAATATATCTGGAGACCACGTCATTGGGGATGTCTGTTATCAACAATCGGCATTTTGTGAGCTACCATGGGTAATAACATAACAATTACCATCAGAACTTTGCTTCATTTATTTTTCTTCTGAACTCACTGTTAACTATATGTATATGTATCTGCAACTCAGGATAACACTTCATGCATCTGATGAAGTGGACCATAATCCATAAGTCTATGCCATAATAAATGTGTTGGGGCATTGCAAACACGGTGGAAACACTGTTCCCCTTCCCCTTCCTCTCTCTGTCCATCTCCAAAATCTGCTACAAAGGGTTCCCCAAACCTCTGGAACAAATTTTGAGACAAGCAGCTGCGTGGGAGAGAAGATCCATTGCACAAGTGGAAGTCTGTTGTACAAGGGCAATGGCAGCTTTCATTACAGCCAATAAACTTTAAAATGCCATGACTGTTTTTTGTTGCAACAGACTAATATCCCTTTGCAAACTTCCCAGACATGTCAGGCTTTAAACCACAGCTGAACAGAAGTTTACCATCTGTAATGTGAAATAACAATTTCTGCCTTTGCCAACTATGAAGCTCATACAGAATTAAGACAAATGTTGCCATTTGGAAGTGGCAGTTGACAGAACTCATCCATCTTTTATATATGATGTGAATATTCTTCAGATATGTGTAATCATTGTCAGCCAGCTTGTAAGAAAGCTGAACCACATCTCAGGCATTTTGTGGAGGGGACCATCTTATGAAAAGACTTTATCATGTCAGAAAAGCTACAGCAGCAACAGAAGCTGCAAAGTCTGCAAAGTCTGTTTGCAATGAGGAAATGGTTACCACTTTAGGCCCTTTTATGGAACTCCCTTCCAGCTGAAGTCAAACAGGTTTCCTACTGAATACTTTTTTATTCCAGCAGGCATTTTGACTGAATTCTGATCTTAGTTTTAACCCTTTTTTATGTTTAATGTGTTTTCTGTAAACCACTTAAGAGACAATTGTAATTAAGCAGTATGTAAACTGTCCAAACAAATACATAAATATCCAACCTTGTGCAAATGGACTTCAACCTGCACAAAGGCCTTCCCCTTCCTTTCTGCCCCCATCCTCCTGAAATCTACTTGAAGGCTCTCTAAAGCTCAAGAACAGATTTGGAGTGTTGTGTGCAGGGGGCAAAGGAAATCCCACTGTGCCACTGTGAAAATGACAGGCAGCTGCAGCTGGATATCATCCAGTGGGATTTGAATGTTTCATTTTGGTAACACTATAGAAAAGTTCCAGATATGAACAACATGAAACAAACTTCTTAATTTTTTTCGGTACTGCATTACAAAACAAGGAGTCTGAAGTTGTCAATGTGGGCTGTGATGAGTAATGCTAAATTAACACAAATCAAACTAAATCTCAACCCTGGTTTTCAAATACTGTAAGGTTTTTTTCTTTCCAAATGTAACATTACTGAAATATTATGAGGTTTCTTTTCAAACCAGAAGCTCCAGTAAGTTTTATAGTTGTATTTATAAGGCTTTACTACAGGTTATTTTCTTGATTTCAGTATCATTTTCATCTTAGCACTATCCCATGGCTCTCTACATATCAGTGGATAAAAACCTTTATGCCATTAGGTGAAGGAAGCTTACTCCATTTCTTCTGTGTTGACACAGGTATTAGACCCTTTTCTAGCATTAGACTTAAGCACTGTTTCCTGGGTTTCCTTAGTACAGAGTACCAAGTTCAGCAGGGTCAAGTTAGTGCTATCAAAATGCAATCCACATTTACTTATATCAGTCTGGGGATTAGTTGAAGTAGCGCTGAACTGGTGGGTAAGCATTAACAAAGAGAACCTGTCCATCTCACCAGTAAAACATCTGCTTTTGATTTGTAGCCAATGCCAGCCTGAAACCGGAAAACTATTTTGAATTCTCTTCAGATGAAAAAAACAAACAAACATACATTTGGTTTTCCCCAGAAGAGAAATACATTGGATATACATTGTGCTGACAAGGAAACCAGATTGCTTCTAGTGGGAAAGAAATTCTACTTCTAAACAATATGCATCTTCACAAATATCAAATTCAAGTTGCAGACTAAAAAAAAGCCCCAGTTTGGAGCTATAGAGCTTTGGCCAACCAAGATAAATCATTATCAAGTTCCACTCAGTTTAGTAGGAAAAAATAATCCAATTTACTAAAATTTCTTAACTTTAGGTCATTTGCAATTAGGAATGAGGCAGGGGGAGGGCTCTGCCTGGATTATGCCCATGATCTGAAAATGGATACAAATTAATATTAAAACATATACCAGGTAGCAGCAGCTTTTCTTGGCTTTGTGGCACATCTGCCTAGGTGCATTTTTCCTCAAAGTTTGGGAAAGGTCTGGAAGACATATAGCACTGTGGCAAATTAATGCTCTCCATTATTAACGGGGAGCAGGCAAGTCTGCTACAACGCAACCATATAACTTTCTTCATGCTGCAACTGACAATTTCTTTTCACATTCAGAATTTGATTAACTGCTTCCTTTCGTAGCAGCAAATGTTTCAGTTGTTCAACACAACACTGTAATTTTAAAGTAGTGTTTGATAACTAATGAATCTTTGGAATTAGTTATCTAACTAAGAGTTAAGTAAGAGAAAGTAAACTAAACTTCCATAGCTCATTAGACCCATTTGTTTTTATTTCCTTTGCTAGCTGCATTGATATTTTCAATTCCAAAGGCAGGATATAAATAAACTCTAGAAACCATTCATGCAGCACATTGCTGCCACCTACAGTCCAAAATAAGTATGCTGTCTTCATTGAGAAGCAACTATTATTAATATTCCACAACATATGTTGCTATTTATATGCAGAAGATCTTTAAAGAAAACCAGGTTCAGAGCAGGGGGTAATAGGGAGAAGAGGAGCAGTGGTAGACAGGAGGTGCCTTAACCCTTCCAGTGCCTAAATTTGGAAATCAAGATGGGAGGTGAAAGAACAATGCCCTTTATTCCATCCACATTTCTGTATCTATATGTTAGTGATACAGAATGCAACTGAATGGACGACAGAGAATCCACTCTAATAACTTATAAACTGGACCTTATTTGCAGTTTCATACGGTGGTTTGCAATATGTGCATTTTAATCAGATAACTTATTGGAAGTAATAGTGCCACTGTATTCTGCTCTGGTCAGGCCTCACCTGGAGTACTGTGTCCAGTTCTGGGCACCACAGTTCAAGAAGGACACTGACAAACTGGAACGTGTCCAGAGGAGGGCAACCAAAATGGTCAAAGGCCTGGAAACGATGCCTTATGAAGAACGGCTAAGGGAGCTGGGCATGTTTAGCCTGGAGAAGAGGAGGTTAAGGGGTGATATGATAGCCATGTTCAAATATATAAAAGGATGTCACATAGAGGAGGGGAAAAGGTTGTTTTCTGCTGCTCCAGAGAAGCGGACACGGAGCAATGGTTCCAAACTAAAGAAAAAAGATTCCACCTAAACATTAGGAAGAACTTCCTGACAGTAAGAGCTGTTCTACAGTGGAATTTGCTGCCAAGGAGTGTGGTGGAGTCTCCTTCTTTGGAGGTCTTTAAGCAGAGGCTTGACAACCATATGTCAGGAGTGCTCTGATGGTGTTTCCTGCTTGGCAGGGGGTTGGACTCGATGGCCCTTGTGGTCTCTTCCAACTCTATGATTCTATGCTTCTATGATTCTATGATTCAACACCACCAGAATCATGGTAATAAACTGATTTGAAATTTACTGACAACTACTTTATGTATTAAAGACAAATCTCATTAGTATTTTATACAGCAAGAATTTAATGTCAAAATGTCTGCATTCAAGTCTGGAATTAAACACATGATATAAACATTAAAAACATGACAACATGCAAATAGAACAGGACCTTTAACAAATAATGCTTAACAATGTAAACACTGTATAAATTAACACAAAATAATTTGTTTCATTAATAAAACAAATATTTAGGATGCAACTAAAATGCAAAGTGATTTACAAGGACCACAATAGTATATAAGTTATTTGTGTGAAGTCAAATTTGGAGGCATTCACTTGGAGTTGTTTGTTTTTGTTTTTCTACAAAAATAAATCTCTCATATGTATCATTTCCTTCTTACATAATACTTTGCTTTTTAACTAAATAATGTTTCCCATCTCCAAAAGAGAAAAGAAAAGAAGTGTGATCCTTGGTAACAAGATTATAACCAACATTTGTAGGCACTTAAAATATGTTAATGCTACCATTCAGCAAAGTAATTACTTAAAAAAAATATTACTTGGATTCCCTTACCTACAATTAGACAAGGCATGAAATACTATGTCATGTTTGAAAGAACCCCATTCTTGCCAAACAAAAACACGTTTGAAACTTTATCTTCACACAAATTCAGTAAATTTATAAGCAATCTGTAAAATAGATAAAGTTAACTCACCCAAACTAATTGCGTGGACCCGATTAAAACTAAAACTACACTCTAGATTTAAAATAAAATAAAACGTATTCCATTTTCATCCAGCTTTTTCTTTTTCTTTTTCAAAAGAATGAGGCCTGATTGGAGATATACAGACGCTGTCCAACATGGTTGCTATTAGCAAGTGGAATTGTTGGTGACAAAGGGTAGCTTGGATAAGAATATGGTCTGGATGCATATGGTAACATGCTGGTTGTTCCAGAAGAGAGAGTAGCGCTAACTGGAGAAATGTTATTTACTGAACTTCGACGGAAATTGTAGTCTGTAAAAAAACAATAATAATCTGAGTTAAGTTTGAATGTACAACAGAGGTTTAACTAAGCAACAAAAGTTAAGAAATAAAACAATGGTCACTGTTTTAGTTTTCTGCAAATCTAGACTATGTAAACAGGTATCTTTCGCCTTTTACTAAAGATTTCCATGCAACCTACACATTCCTCACTCAAAACCTTGCTGCTCACCAACAGCACTGAAGACTACCTATACACATGGGCTACTTTGAGCCAAAGCTCTCTAAAACAAAGTATGACAGGGCCATACAGAGAGAGAGCTTACTTGTCTTGCTTGTACAAAATGAACGATCAGGTGGAACTCTGGCTACCTCCCTGGATGTCCCCAATGAAGACTTTGTGGTGCCATCTAGTAGCCTGGTACAGCATTACAACTTGTCCAGCGCATAACCCATGGCACGGCGGAGGTAAAAGCAATTTACATGACTGTCACATGGAGACAGGAGCTTACATGCTTTGTCCTTCAGCTAAACAACTGTCTATACATTTCAAGCCTCAAAAAGGTCAAAAGCAATGAAGATGGATGATACTGAACTGCGAATCTTGTTACACTAAGAGATGGCTCCTAGTAGCTACAAATACTGGGCACTTAGGGTCTAATTAAACATTATATGCAAATGCCTTTTAGAATAAAATCTTTAAGCTGTTTGTTGGGACTGGGTGGGGACATGGAGTGGAAAAGATTTAGTCCTCCCTCTGCCCTTCTCCACTCCCAATTATCAGCATCTTTCCTCCTGAAGGATCAGAAACTCATTCTGAAGATTAAACACACATGGAATCAGATTTGGAACAGAGATGCCTCCTTTCAAAAGGGTATTTTACTAGTAAGAAAGCCTTCAGTGCTTTATTCACATAGTTGCATATAATGTCTAATTAGCCCCTGCCTAACAGAAAATTCATTTATAGATATCAGTTGCATCTTTAATTTTGCAGAAACAGAGTTATCATGCTGCCACACTGAAGTGTTTTAAATAATGGGTTTCCAAGAGTCCAACCTTAGCAAGTTTTAAATCTTTGCCTTTAAGACTCAATCTACAAGTTAGAAATAAATCAGTTCCAGAGAAAAAGAAAGTGGCAGTACTTTTTATCACATCAATTAGCCAATATTTAACTACCATGCATCTTAGTATACACCTACATCTCTTAACAATTTAAGTATTATTGCTGCAGCACAAATACATTAATAATAACTTGCAGAACTGCAACAAGCCTTTCAAAGGAAAACAGCTAAAAACACATCTATAAATAATTTCCCAGCATGTGCATCTTAAAATTCAATACTGTTTAGTAACAAATTAAATTTCTATTTTATGGCTGACCAACAAAAATTCTTAATTTCCCCACTCAGTTATGCCTTCTAAAATAATACAAGCCGAAATAAGCCACATTATTTTCTCAACACCATAAAAGGAACAGATGAAGCTACTCTTGGTTTTAGCCAACAGATTATATTCTAAAACAGTGTTTCCCAGCCTATGGTTGCAACTTGCAATGCCTGTGCAAGTGGAGTTTATAAGTAAACCCCAAATAATAATTTTTTACTTTTAATCCTTAACTGAAACAATGAACACCTCTTACAACTTTTTGCTTCATTGGCATATTGGAATGCTATGTTGACAAAGAGAAAGGCTCAAGTCTTACATTTTAATGCTTGGAAACTGCTCCCTGGCAGATGCTGGCAGATCAGGTGACAGTTGGCTACAATGTACGCATACACTGCCAGTATTACTGTACTTGCTAAAATGGACTTTATCATGAATAGAACAATAAAAAATATTTATAGTTCATTATAACTACACTATATATTTAAAGTAGTATTACGTACATCACTTTCACACTCATTTAAAGGTAAAGGTAAAGGTAAAGGACCCCTGACAGTTAGGTCCAGTTGCAGACGACTCTGGGGTTGCAGCGCTCATCTCACTTTACAGGCTGAGGGAGCCCATGTTTGTCCGCAGACAGTTTTTATGGGTCATGTGGCCAGCATGACTAAGCCACTTCTGGAAGCCAGAGCAGCACACGGAAACGCTGTTTACCTTCCCACCAGAGCGGTACCTATTTATCTACTTGCACTTTTTTGGTGTGCTTTTGAACTGCTAGGTTGGCAGGAGCTGGGACCGAGCAACGGGAGCTCACCCCGTTGTGGGGATTCGAACCACCAACCTTCTGATCGGCAAACCCAAGAGGCTCAGTGGTTTAGACCACAGTGCAACCCACGTCCTTTCACACTCATGGCTTCCCCCAAAGTTCAGTTCCCCCCAAGAACTGTTGTTTGTTAAGGGTGCTGTGAGTTGTTAGGAAAACCCATTCCCCTGCACAGAACTACAATGCCCAGAGATCCCTGGGTTGTTTTGGGGAATTGTAGCTCTATAGGGAAACAGGGATTTCTAACAATTCACAGCACGCATAACAAACAGTTTCCTGGATTACTTGGGGGAAGCCAAGTGATATAATACTGCTTTAAACATATAGTACAGATGTTTATGTAAACTACACTGTTTATGTAAACATATGTTTATAGAATAACTTTTGTAGCTTTTGAAGCAAAATCCTGCAATCCAAATGGTGGGTGTTCTGACATTCCCATAAACAAAACTGAGAATCACTTTGTAAGTACAGTCGTACCTTGGAAGTTGAATGGAATCCATACTATACTATAAATATTTCAACAAACTGCACATTAATAGGAGTGTTAAGTAAATTTGTCTTTGGGTGCCTCAGGTTGTTGGTTATAAAATAGGCAAACTTGCCATTAAAATGCACAAAGCTGATGGCTGTCAAAGACCTAAGATACAAAATTCACATGACAATGAAGCTATAGATCACCACAGCAAGGAAATGTGAACTTGTGGGTTGCTGTACCAAAAAGGTTGTGACCACTGTTCTAGATGACTTGGCAGAGTTACATATTGGTTCAAAATAAAAACAAGTACATAGCTGTATTATTAGGAAAATGTAAATGCTATACTATAGTTCTTAAAACCTGCATGGACAATAACTTTGTTTTAAGTCTTTTAAAGTGCCATAAATATCATGGCTTGTTTTGCTACAGTAGACTAGCATATCTACTCTCCTGAACTAGGCAGGATTTTTGGGGGGGGGGAGGCATGGGGGGATTAGAAATGATTTAATTTGCAGCCCTCCAGTTAAAGTAGAGTACACAGGTTCAGACCAACTTCATTCCTTAGACTTGCCATTTATTTTTCAACATATTTTAAAGCTCAATGAACCAAAACACAGGCACTACGTCATCAACGTTATTTATAGGCATGCTAACAATATACTAGGTGCTAAACATGAATAATATGTATAAGCTTCTGCCATAATCTAGATAAAAATGTGAAATGAAAAGGGAAAGAATTTAGTGTGACAGTAAAATCAGCATTTGGGGGTGAGACAAAAAAGAAGCAAAAGGAGTAACAATAAATAAAACTTTATGAATGGTAGAAGACATTTTAATATCAGTGGATGGTGTGGGGGAACAGAAAAAATAGTATTAAAACATCAATTAGTTTATATGCAGCTTAAGGAGGTCATAATTCTCAGAGAAAGGCTCATTTAAGCATGATTCTTGTCACACAGAAATTCCTTGTGCCATTAAAAATAATATGAAAGAAAAAAAATATTGTATTTACATATTTTCATATTATTTCTGCCAATAGTTAAATATATACCCTGATCACTCTTTACAATGGAGGAGAATTTGTGACTTTTTACTATTGGGGATTAATTACTAAAGTTACATGCAACATTCAAAACAGAAGTGCAATAATCAAAGCACAAGTTATTTCTCTGCAAATGGCAATTTCATTCCGGGGGGAATTCCAAGCGTTTAACCAAGCATGGATTTGGCCCATTTTTTTTTCTTCAATCAAGTGACTTACCTGCTTACTTTCTCCAAATTTTCCTACACAGGTCCAGACTGGGGAGGTTATGTACCCTTTCTGCAAGCAGTGGAGACAGAATGTAACAATCTTCAAGGTGATGTTAACCCTAACAAAAGTGTATGGAATTCTGGAACTTAATTAACTGGACTATGCATTTTCAGTTTGTTATGTATGTGTAACTTTTTAGTTCTCAACTCACTTTAGGGCACTGATCTTCCGCACACTGAAGTTATGATTAACAACCCCCAATCCTCCTGTACTAGCACACACCTTAAGAAAAAGGGCACCAAGTCCTTCATCAAAAACCGCCACAAAATTCATTATGCAGTACAATACTGTTAAGTTGTGTTGGCATTGCAAAATACACCTTCACAAATATGCCAGCTAAGAATGCAAGAACAGTATGCTGTTGCAGTGCTGATCTCAAGGCATAAGTTTCAGAAGTACTGAGCTCTTCATTTCTAACTAAAAGCAATCTAGAGGTTTCCTTAGTACATTGAAGTCACAGGGTATAGATTTGCATAACATATACTAAAATAAGATCTAAATACAGGGGTCTTGCCGATTACACTGGTCAACAACAAATTGCGTTTTTTCAGTTGATTTAGGACGAAGCTGATGCGCTGAATCCAAAAATCACATTGGTTTTGCTCAATCAGGACAAGTTTTTGAGTTATGGCCACATGTCGTTTTTTTACATTTTTGTTCACATGTACGCTTGTGTGGAGCATTTTAGAAGAAGTTGGTGGGGGTAAAATGCCATGTCGAATAATTGTTTTGATTGAAAATGATTTTAATGACAAGAAGTATTCAGGTCCGATAGTTCTGGGTAATTATGTCGAAAAGTGATCAGTTTGAAGTCATAAAACCTCGAAATCTTCCATAAATTGGTGCTGCAAAGCATAAAGTTGGGGGATCAAAACTAAGTTAATGGGGCAGCCGCCCCACGAAGTGTATAGGAAACTCCACCCGCGCATGCCACAGTACGAACCCAAAGATTGGAGACTGTTCATTGACAGCAGCAAGCGATCACTGAAATGTGTTCTGCTGCACAACGGCAACCAGTTTGCCTCTATACCCCTGGCTCACTCGAGTACACTGAAGGAGAACTACGAAGCGGTGAAGTATGTGCTGGAGAAAATTGGTTATGATCAGCATAAGTGGTTTATTTCTGTTGACCTGAAGATGGTGAACTTTTTGTTGGGACAACAGTCTGGCTTCACCAATTACCCATGTTTTCTGTGCATGTGGGATAGTAGGGACCGTGCTCAGCATTACACGAAGAAGGACTGGCCTGTGCGGGAGGAATTGGTGCCTTGCAGAAAAAGGAACGTCATCAACGACCCTCTGGTGGACAGAGACAGAATACTCTTCCCACCGCTGCACATCAAGCTCGGCTTAATCAAGCAGTTCACCAAGGCTCTGGACAAGGATGGTGACTGCTTCACTTACTTGTGCTAGGCTTTTCCAGGATTGACCATGGAGAAGTTGAAAGCTGGCATCTTTGATGGTCCTCAGATCCGTCAGCTCATCAGAGATCCAGAGTTCGGAAACTCAATGAACGAAGTGGAACTGGAAGTGTGGAAGGCATTTGTTCTGGTAGTGAAGAACTTTCTTGGCAACAATAGGGCCAGAAACTACACAGAACTTGTCAAAAACATGCTGACTGCTTTCAGAAACCTGGGCTGCAACATGAGAGTCAAGATGCACTACCTATTTTCACATATGGACCGGTTTCCTGAGAACCTGGGTTCAATTATTGATGAGCAGGGGGAGAGATTCCATCAGGACATGAAAGAGATGGAGACCAGGTATCAGGGTCACTGGGACGCAGTCAATGATGGCTGACTACTGTTGGACTCTGAAGAGAGACCTCCCTGCTGCTGAGCATTCCTGGAGTTCCAAGAAACGGAAGTTCAAGCCCTGAAGTTTGAAAAATGGTGAAGCAACATGCAATTTACGTGTACTTACCTTTATCAATGCCCACCATTCAGTTTACAGTAAACCTGACCTGATGGAGAGAAACGGATGCCATTTCCTGATTCAGCAGTGCAAAAATACCCTAAATCAGTTGTAGAAATCTAGACAACATTCAAAAAGTAAAAAATTGTTGCCCAGTGTTATGAACTTGATCAGACTCCCATTGGTTTTAGTAAAGGACATAGTTGCCAAACAAACAAAAAATCCCTTTTATACAAGGAAACCTATCTGTTACTTTGTATTTATTTTCAGGTATATTGGCACAGGAAAAATGTTTACTATTTCTCTCTCCTATAAACTTTCACATGTCCATTGAGGCAGTATAACCCATGATCTTCTTACATTTTAATACAGATAATTTAAAGTTGGTTTCCATATCTACCAATAACTGACAATTCTGTGATAGCTCCCTTCTCAGCATCTAATAATAACGTTTTAAATTGTGTTTCCAAACATGGACATTTTTCAGTAATCTAATGTTATTAGTACTTAACTGCAAAAGCCGAATGGTAAGTACAACTTTATACTGTTTGAAAAATCTCTCAACCTCTAGCTATGTTAGATTTTTTGTTGTTGTTATCCTGTTGTGTGAAGTGGCAGGCTGGTTCCTTTCTCTAATAAACAATCAGAAATGTGAAGGCCCCGGGGAGGGAGGGTAGTATGTTTTTTAAAGGCCCCTTTTCCCCTCAGAAGCTTTTTTTCTGAAAAATTGGAAAAATATGGATGATGAAACATTTTCTTTAAAATGATGAACAAAATGTTTAAGACAAAGTGTTCATATATTTACTCCCCCAAAATGATTTCTAAAACTGTGTCCCATCATTATAATTCCTGTAAACTTGAGGACATGCAAGTCCTGAGTACAACTCTCAAATGCAACAGTAAGATGCATTTCTGCCTCTTGGACGGCACTGCCATTGTCACAAGACAAGGAAGGATTCAATGTATTCTTTTGTTTGTGGCCTTCCTTCTGTTGGCATACTTTGTAGATCTGTTTCTATTCTCTTGACTAGGCCTCAAAGGACTAGGAGTGAGAGAAAGTACTGGGGTGCATTTTATCAACTTAAGTTTGTAGCTATTGTACCACTCAATCTTCAGAAATTTGACCCTGCCATAGTAATTCACGCATTTGTGATTTCCAGACTAGACTACTGCAATGTACTCCAAATAGCCTTTGAAGATATACTGGAAACTACAGTTGGTACAAAGTTTGGCTGCCTCGCTTCTGCCTGGGACCAAGAGATTAAGTCAATCATGCCCAAGTTGTTGATAACATTTAAAGCCCTGAACAGTTTGAGTTCATATTACTTTATGTTATCTCCTGTACTTATTCCAGTCAACTCAAATCCTAAGATTTCTGCCTGTAAAATCTATTTGGCTAATAAGACACAAAGAACCAGGACTCTTCTGATGTGGTCCCCCATTTATGGAACTCAACTCCAGTAGTAGTCAGGAAAGCCCCATTTCTTCTCTCTTTTAAACAAGCTCTAAAGAAATATTGTTTTAAAACGGGGTGAGGTTGACAATTGAGCTAGAATAGTTGGGACTTGTTTCCAATGCTGGCTTTCGCCTATTTTATTCTATGTTTGTCTTATTGTTGTATTTTAATTATTGTTACTGAAGTGTTTTAGTTATTGTGAAGCACTTTGTGACACTATTGGTCTGAAAAGTGGCCAGCCTTCTAACTAAATAAATGTACTTTTAAGCCTCTCTTGTACTGCCATGTTTGAAAATTGTTAATACAGATAGGAAAATGGAAGGATAATGAAATGTTTACTGTAAACTGACACAAGTTTAGTCACAGATTTCCATTCAGTTTGCATTTGATTCACGCTTCCCAAACCAATACAAGAATCAAAACAACCTCAAAAATTCTTCTAATTTTTCAATTCAGTTTTCCAGCCAAGTAACGTGTAAATAAATGCATGTACTGGAGTAAAGTATGCATAAAAATGCATATATTAGTGGAAACAATGTACAATGCATACTATTAGGGGGAACTGTTCTACCAAATGTGTGTATCAGGCATCCCCAAACTCGGCCCTCCAGCTGTTTTGGGACTACAACTATCATCCATAGCAAACAGGACCAGTGTATATTATGAAAAATACACACTAAATTCTGATGAATTTTCATGTGGATTGTTATTTTAATTGCAAACTGATGTGGAGATGTGGAAAACTGAAAATGAGAAACTTGGAAGAACCCATAATTGACTGATTCACCCATTCTTACTGGAGATCATTCAAGTCTCACATATAACTATGACTTATATGTGAATATGAAAAGTAATAGAGAGTAGTGATGAAAATAGAGGTACAATTTAGTTCAAATCTAACCTCAGCCATGAGCTGACTAGGTAGCCTTAACCAAGACCCTCTCTCCCTCTCTCAGTCCCCACATATCTCCAAAAATGGAGGAAAATAATTACTTGCCT
Organism: Podarcis erhardii; assembly: GCF_964252035.2. Classification (NCBI taxonomy): domain Eukaryota; kingdom Metazoa; phylum Chordata; class Lepidosauria; order Squamata; family Lacertidae; genus Podarcis; species Podarcis erhardii. Next base: position 39,732,264 of record NC_138512.1, read on the forward strand.
TGCAAGGTTGTAGAGATTACAACTAGATAATGCACATGAAGCACTTTGAATACTGTATTTTTCGCTCCATAGGGCGCACCGGACCATAGGGCACACCTAGTTTTTTTTGGGGGGAATAAAGGAAAACATTTTTATCCCCCCCCCCCCGCCCCAAAGAGCAAAGAAGCCAAGACAGTGAGCGGGATCTATCCCGCTTGCTGTCTGGGCTTCCTCTTTAGCCACGCGCAACCTCTCCAGCTGGGAGAGGCTGCACGCAGCTTTAGCAGAAGCCAAGACAGCGTACGGGATGGATCCCGCTCGCTGTCTTGGCTTCATTTTTAGCCGCGGGGCTGGGGCGGGGGAAGCCCGAGCTTCCCCCGACCCAAGCCCCCAGAACAGGTCCGGGAGCGGCGGCAAGGTTGCGTGCAGCCTTGCCACTGCTCCTGGAGCTTGCGGGGCTGGGGGCGCGCTTCAAAGGTTTGCGCATAGCTGCCTGAAGCCCGGGGAGCGCAGCGGGAGTTGGCGCTGCGCTCCCCGGGCTGCAGGCTGCTATCCGCAAGCCTTCGGAGCCCTGCAGGAACTCCCACCGCACTCCGAAGGCTTGCGGATAGCTGCCTGAAGCCTGGAGAGCGAGAGGGGTCGGTGCGCACTCCAGGTAAACTGCTGGTTACGAGAAGTCAGCAGAGACAGAAGTACCAAACCTCACCAACCAGACCATATTGTACAGTACAATACTTCAGTCATGTAAAAGTCACACCAGGCAAGTCAATTAGGAGGCTACTGCTATGCAAGATTGGATCCAAGAATAATACAAAAGGAATGGGTTTGGGAGGAAAGGTAACTCAGAGCAGTAATAAGTACGGTACTTAAGAAACAAGTAAGGTAGTATAATCAACTGAAAAAAATCCAAACTGGCAGCTGACTGAGCCTGAGACTTCCCTCAGATTATAAATGCTGTACAGGCATCCTCCCACTTACATGCAATCAACTCATGCGCAACTGCATATACACACAGGCCTTGGCAATAATAATTTAATTCATAACCCGCCCGACATGTCTTCTGATTTGTAACATTAATCATGTAGCTGGATAGCACTTTCTCCTGCAGATGTGACCTCAATCATGCTTTATCTCCTGGTTGAGTTTTCACAAACCCTTTATTTTACAACCTCTAAGGCCTTATCAACTATAAATTAGACCTTTTCACAAAGGAAGTGGGTAGCTTTTGCAAACAGTGACTATTTGCTTGTAAAAAGAGCTTAGGAAGGTTTGGGGAAATATTTTACCACTCATAGCTTAAAAAACCAGAGGTGGGAAACTTTTTCAAGTGCAAGAGCTGTATCGCCTTCTGAGGGCCACATGCTGGTGCTTGACAAACACATCTCTAAGGACAGTAAATGCCTCCCAAAGCCCTGAGAAAAGTTAACGCATTTGCGTAACTCCATCCCCAAACAACTTTACTGTATCATTTTTTTTTCTGCAATCCCCCTCAACGCAAGTATGTGATTGAAATGAAAATTAACTGCCACTGCCTTTTCAATAAAACTAGAAGAAGCCTCAATCTTAAAGGCAAAGATCCCAGATGAACATGGTCCAAAACAACAAAGAAAATCAGATTTACACTGAAGATTAAATGTATTCTTGCTCTCTAGCATGCTGCTGCTTGACAGTTAAAAAGATGAAACTGAGTATCTGACAGGTGCGTTCTGAGGCAAAAAGTACAAAGTCTCTACATCCCTTGGTGTATGTAAAAGATTCTAAAGTATCTCTGGAGTATAAAATGCAGGCTTTTCCATAGAGCTTGCTTACTAATCACCAGGGGCCACTATGAAGTCTTATTTGCTTTAGATTAATTATTCATTCTCCTAAAATAATGAACACCAAGAACCACAACAACACTAATAAAAGTTTTAAGAACTTACCCAAGTGTAGCAGCGCAAACTGTGCTGCTAATTCTTTTGCATCTTCTACTGTTGTGCAGAGTTTGTCTGGCATAAAATAACTTTGGGATCCATTTGCAACAGTAGGAATAACAATCTTGTACACTAGTAGAACCTTTCCATCTTGACTTGTAGTTGAATACAAGTAATATTCTGGAGGAGCCCAGTTATTTTTGTTGCAGTAATAATCTAACTGCATTGCTGCAGAACTAAAATGACTAGATTTTAACGAGTACATGCTAATTGGAGTAAGCTTTGTTCCAGGAAAAAATGGGTAAGTACACCTTTCAATTTCAGGAGGACTTGGACTGTGCTGTCCATTAAGTCGAATTGGGAGACTGGCTGGCTTCGGTAGTGATTTTTGGTGACCATCTTCTTTGTTTGCAAAGACAAGAAGGTTTTCAGAACTGGGACTAATTTGTCCATTCAGATGTTGTCTCCAGGTACTCTCTTTGTTTACTGGCTTGGCCAGTGTTACCTCAATGCTAGCTCCATCAATGCATTTCCCATTCATTACTGACATAGCAGCAACTGCATCATCTCGGTTGAAAAAATGAACAAAAGCATAATCTCGAAGTTTCTTTACACGCTCAACAGCTCCTGGTTTAAATTTGTTAAATTCAGCCTTAATTGTTTCTTCCGTAGTCGAGATCATCAAGTTTCTAACATATAATACTTTGACTCTCTGCATGGTTTCTTCATCAACCTCTTTTTCTGGGTCTGCCCAATCAACCTGAATAGTATGGCCCCACAACTGGAATGTTCCTATGAAAGAAAAATGAAATGAAAATGCATCAATTTTTAACATTTTCCATAGTTACCTAAGAATGTTCATCTACTTCTCCCTTCACCCCACAACCCCCAAAAGCCTTTCCAAATGGTTGATGGCTGTCATAAGCAATGTGGGATGGGGCATCATGGTTGATTTGCAGGGAACCAAATCAGAAGAGCGCCAAAAATCAACTCTCAGCTACACAGGAAAAACACAAATTTGCTTTATGTAAGAAGGCTCATTGTCATTTCTTCATTTCTCACTTCAGTATGTTAGGGCTGAACTAGCTGTGATGGCAGCAGATCAGTATAATAAAAACCCAAATTGACTCTATCAGGTATGAAATGGTGGTCCAATTTTAAGAACAAGTGTGTGAGAGAAAAGGACTTGAACACAGGCTTCAAAGTAAACTGTAGCCGGGGCATAATTTAGCATTCCTCACCTATGTGCTGCCCATTTTGTTCTTAATCAGATTCACCTCTCCCTGCTTTCTACATGGCTAGGGAACAAGAACCTGCCACTATCTCATCAAGGTTAGCTCTTAGTGAAGTCCATATCTAGGAATGAAGTGGCTTGAAAAGAATGTGTTTACACTTTATATGAAAAACAAAGATTTACCAGGAATCAATTTTCTTCGTGCCATAGCTGCAGCTCTGTGGGATTCATATTCTACGAATGCAAAACCACGATTCTTTGTCTTGTCAGTTGCACTTGGATAAACAATAACATCTACTACACCTTCTGTAACTTTCTTCATTTCATCTAAGATCTCCTCTTTCTTCTTTTCTTTTGGGATAGCTCCAATAAATAGTCTGCAGTTATCCAAACTTACACAAACACCAATAAATTTTCCAGGACGGATCTCATAATTATTAAGGATCCTAATGGCAAGCTGAGCTTCTTCTTTGGTTGTATACATTACAAATGCATATCCACGATTCTCACCACTAAATTCCATCATCAGTCTAAATTCATAGATCTTCCCAGCTCTTTCAAAAACAGGAACTAGTTCATCTTCATACATATCACGGGGAATTTTCCCTACAAAAACTTCACAGCCTCGAGGTGGTGGTGGACCTTCCCAACCTTAAAAAAATGGTTCAGCACATTATTACAAATGCTATGAGACAAGATACATTCCCAATAAGAACTTTAACATACATGTCTTAACACATTAGGAAATTTCTAATTTGTTGTTTCCTGTATGATAAATAGATGGGGTAAAATATCTGTTTTATTAATGGAGTTCGAAAATAGTTTAATAGCTCTATTCCCCTATTCCCCTACCCCATCCTGCTTGTTAGTGATTTCAACTGAATTTACTGCAAAATATGGTCAGAATTATAGCCTAGTTTAACAAGCAGGAATAAATCAATTTGAATCCAGTTACTTTATCATAAGCTAGGATAGGTCAAATTATGGAAAGTGTAGTTTCCTGTAACATTAAGCACAAAAAGGATCTGCGCTATTTGAAAAACTAACTACAGAGTTCTCAGTCAATGTTAAATTGACCTACATTACACGTATTAATTCAAAATCTGTTCCCTCACTCCCACTCCAAAGCTTAACATTCTCAAAACACACAGGTTTGCTTTCTTACCCGGTGGAGGTCCACCAAATTTTCGTTGTCCATTTTCTTGAACCATGTTGTAGCCAGTCTTTTCCATAAGAGCCAATAAGGCAGCCTCATTCTGAGTACCAGTTCTGACTTTACTGCACCCGTTCGTTACATCTGTGTGTTCTTCATTCATTGCTGTAACGTCTTCTGCAAACTGATAGAATGTTCATAGTGTTGCTTAAACAGAAAGCACAATTTCTTATTTCATGTTAAGATCCTATTATTGAAAAACCTTTATTGAAAAGTAGTTATATGTTTAAGTAGTCTGATATATTTCAAAGAAAATTCATGACATAGCTATATATGCTTGCTAATTTCCAGGATCATGTTTTAAATTACGTATCAAATTTTAATGTAGATTTTAGTACATGCTGTATAGTTTTATTATGCAGTCTATTCCTGAACCCCAAAACAATATATGAATATAATATAAACTAGCAAAGTGAAACAAAATGTTTAAAGAGTTTATAGTGTTTTAGCTTTATTAGTGCAAATTACTTTAGATAAATGTGCATGTGCAATGAACTGCAAGCTTCTGAAAATGCTTTTATAAACTGCTAAATGTTCTCAGTAATTCTTGTTATTTCAAATGTGATCCTCCCTCTTTCATCTAGAAGCTATTATCTGTAATGGGAAGAAGCTAAAATAACAAAACAGAACTGAAACACAGTTAACCATTTACAGGTGCTAAGAACTATTTGATTAGCAATCAATTTCTGTTGTTAATGCAAATAACCATATTTTCTGGTAAGACAAAGTGTTGGGTTAAGTAGTCCCCTTCCCTTCTCATGCAGCAAGGAGTACTTGCTGAGCTTACTTTTTATTTCAAAAGATCTCTGCTCAAACTAACCAGCTTTGAAGTTGGCTTGTTTGCAACTAACCTTTTTTTTGTTGTTGTTATTATAAGCCAGGATTCCCAGTGCATACATATTGCTGAGTATAGATTCTCTGAAATTGTAGAGTTAGAAGGTACCTTGAAGGTCACCTAGTCCAACCCCCTGCAATGTAGGAATCTCTACTAAAGCATCCATAACAGATGGCCATCTGACCTGTGCCAAAAACCTCTAATGAAGGTGAGTCCACCACCTCCCAAGAAAGTCTGTTCCATATTAAAACATAGATTTAATATGAAGGTTTTCAACTAGGATCCAATTTAGCATGTTTGACTTACATTTATTATACATAATATCGCTTAATTCTGCATGCTATATAAAAACCTTTCTCCCAAAGCAAGTCAATTAATGTCTCTTATTACAAAGGGGGGAAATGCACAATGCAATTAAAAAAAATATATTCAAACTGATTCAAATGTTTACTTGAAAATTGATTTTGTTGAAATACCTGTAAATATTTTAAAACATGACAACTCAGTAGCATGCACTTTCCTTACTCTGTTTGAAGGCACTGAACAATTCATTTTATGAAACAGTGCATTTTATTGGTGCTCTCAGAGATCCAAACCTCACAGTCTTCCTAGAGATACTGGTGAGCCCCTTGTGCCAAGCACAGAAAGTGAAGCATTTCCACGAGAAATATACTGCACTAGAAATTTTTCTACTCCTCCCCCCCCCCAGCCCAATTGCCGGATTTTAACAAAGAACATGGTACCAAAGATTTCTAGACTCCTGGTGCACACATTCGCAATTTTAGTAGTGCTTCTAACATGGGCATTTGGGTCAGGTCTTCAGTTACTTTTATTTACTTAATTACTTGATTAGGGAGGGAGCGCTAACCCCATGGCTTCTAATATGAAACTGAAGACCACCTTGTGACTTTTCTATAGAGGCGGCGTGGTTTTCTTTTACTAGGAGTGCGCCCGAAGCCTCCTCTTTTGGACACAGTATTTTCAAGATGTGGATGTGGTGGTTTCTCCAAGAGCACCAGGTCCCTGATGCTCCCGCGAACAGGAGCTAATGCCGGCATCAACCCCAATAGAAACTCAAAAACCAGGCATTTCTGGGGCAAGATCCTAAAGCGGCCCACGGGCCGGTGATATGGCCAAATCGAGACTTCTGGGCTGCGCAAGTCTAAGTCTGCCAACGTGGAGCGGCAAAACTTCGACCTACCGGCCGGCTCCCCCTACCCCCTTCCTAATACCTTATAGGCAGGGGGACCAATCTTAACCCGGAACAGGGGTGCGATGGATCAGACGCAGGGCCTACAGGCCGCATCCGCGGGTGGGAGGGAGGAGAGGACGGCAAGGCCGGCTCGCCTGCCGTTCCCGTTTCTACCCCGCCTTTCCATTTTCTCCTCGGCTCTTTCTCAGGGTGGTTTGCCTTAAACCCCGGGGCTCCCTCGGTTCTGTTTCCGGAAAGGCGAGGAAATGGAGAAAGGCCGTTTCTACTGTTCGAATTGTGCCCGTCGCTTCGCCCAGCTCGTGTGAACGTCTCCGCTGGCCCTCGCCCGTCCCGCCCTTCCGTGGGCCCTTTTCCCAAGCCCTCACGAACGACCGCTTCCCCTTCCCTTGAGAAACCGAGACAGGGAGCGAGGAGGCAGAAGGGAAAGGAGCTCAGCGCCGACGGCGGCAGGGCAGGAATTACTTGAACCCCCTCACATTACCACTGCCAACCTTGTCGCCCAGGCAGGTTCCTACCGCCTGGGACGGAGGTGGGTGGGGGGAAAGAAGGCTTCCTTCTCTTGTACAGAGGGGCGAGAACACGATGCCGCGCCACGCCTTCTCACCCGTGTGGCACACGCGCATCTGCCGCACTCGCCCGTCTGAGTTTGCGCCGGCTGCTTTTTTCGCGTGACGCCTCACAAAGATTGACGGCGGCCGCCTGCCAATGGGAACCCTTGAACCCCGGCGGAGCAGCACGAGGACAGGTGGGAGGGTTCGCTTTCTTTAAAGAGGTGGAGGGGCGTGCGTCGCGCGCGGTTTCCCGCAGGAGGGGAGACGGTTGCAAATCCCAACGGACGCGCCTCCCCCGTCTAACAATTCTCGTCGATGGTCAGAAGCAGCCAATGGGAAAGGAGCTGCCAGCTCATAGGCTGAATAAGGCACGTTAACTCGCAAGTAGGTTCCATGGTAAGTAAGTAGGTTCCACTTACTCCCAAGTAAGTGTGAGCAGGGTTGAAAGGAAACGGGAAAGATGCAACATAGCTACACACCCTGGCCTGGTTCCCACAACACGGTAAGCCAAACTGTGGCTGACAGAGGAATAGGGAACCATTGGTGCTCTGTATGCAATTAGGGTTTTTTGTGACACAAAACAAACAAATAAGCAAGGAAAGGTACATATAGGACTCCGACTCCCATCAGCCAGCATGACCAATAGCCAGGGATGATGGGAAATGTAGTCTCAAAGGCCAAATGTTCCCTCACTCTGGCTTACATTGCCACTTTTTTCCTCCCACACCACTTGGCTAAGCCCAGATTTGGCTGGTGGTTAAACTCTCGCCTCACTAACTGAACTGCAGTCAGTGTGGCACCAGGCTACCGTTTGGCCTCCAGGCATTCCTATGATCCACGAAGCAATTCAAAAACAGGCATTTTACAGCTTAGCATTATTCCCCACATTACAGCTGAAAAGATATTAAAGAATATATTTTCCTTCCAGATAACAATCAAACAGTTGCAATAAATTTTAATAGCTCCACCCCAGGGAAGTTAATGATGCCTAAGTGTGATTCTACTGAAATGAATCTCAATTGCAGGCCTGCAGCCAACAATTTGGCTGGTAAAATATGGTGCAAAAAGCCATCCCCACAGCTTCTTTCCAGAGGCAGTGGGACACTCACATCACCAGAACTGGGATGGGATGGTTGTTAGCCAAGAGGCAGGCCAGCTGTTCAGCACAGTTCTCAGGTACTCCATAACAGCTCAGCCTGTACTGAGCAGGAAATTTGTTTGAGCAGCCAAGCCCATAGAAAGCAGCTATCAAAAGCCAGGTGGGGTCCTCACATCACTAAGTTTTGCTGGTGTTGAAAGTTGCAGTACCTTATCTAGCCCTGTGTGGTGGTGGTGCAGCAGAGATTAGCAGTTTTCTCTGCATGGAAGCTACTGAGACAGAGTTCCCTGCTCAAAATCCTCAATGCCTTACCTTTGGCTGTGTCTCTGGCCTCACCTCATGCATCAGGGATGTGGAACTTGAGGCCTGTGGGCCAAATGCAGTCCTCCAGGTTTCTTTTGGGACTCTTCCTTGGCCACACACACTATCCCCAGGCCAAAGCCCTCACCAGTCTTACCTCACCCCCTTCCTTGAGCATTTTTGCCTGGCTGGAATGTGATGTTGAACTCGGATAATGCCTTTTTTGTGAAGAAACCAGCCTGCTGTACCAAAGTGAAATGTACCGTATTTTTTGCTCTATAAGACTCACTTTTTCCCTCCTAAAAAGTAAGGGGAAATGTGTGTGCGCCTTATGGAGCAAATGCAGGTTGCGCAGCTATCCCAGAAGCCAGAACAGCAAGAGGGATTGTTGCTTTCACTGTGCAGCAATCCCTCTTGCTATTCTGGCTTCTGAGATTCAGAATATTTTTTTTCTTGTTTTCCTCCTTCAAAAACTAGGTGCATCTTGTGGTCTTATAGAGCGAAAAATACGGTATATTCTTTGCTCTGCCCACTTTTGCCTCTGGCCTGATATTACCATGAGGCTCCCAAAAGTGTATGCGGCCCTCAGGATGAAAAAGGATCCCCCCACCCCTGCCTTGTGGGTTTCTGTCAGTTGTCTCTTTCTTCCCCCTTCTCTGCTGTCCACACTTTACACCAGCTGACCTTGTGCTCTCCCCTATTCTGCACAGACCGTAGAAGGAATGTGGCCATTTTCCGAGCTTCAGCAGAAAGGTGCTGGCAATCATCACCTTTGTTTTCCTTCTCTTCTTCCCTGGGCTTGTAGCCTGCAGTGTCTGCCTTTCTTGGCTTGTTGCCATCTTGTCCTTACATACAGTTCTAATGCCAGCCTTATGCATGCTGCCCAGTGGAGACTGGTCTATAAAAATGAATGGGGCTTTGCACCATCTACTCCATTCTGCTCTCAGACAGACCCCACCTGCCTGACATCTTGCTTACAAACACTTCAGGGGTTAGCGCAACCTATCCACTTCATCTTTAGGTCTCAATGTTGACCATGTACAACTCGGCAGGGAGGAGAATGGGGACAAAACTATAATTATTTGTTCCGCCTACCCCCTGTCTTCTACCAGTGCCCACCTCCTTCTGAATTCCCATGAGAAGTTCCAAGTCTCACAGTATTGTGAGACGCCATTGTGATCACCAGGCTGCTCCTTCCTGTCTTGCCAGATGTTGCAAAGCAGGACTATGATCTCGTTGCCGTGGCAGTTGGGTCATTGTCTCTTTACACACCACACAATTGCACCTCTTCTCTCTCACTGTGTCTCCTGTCTGTGAGAATGATCTGACCTCAGGACCTGCCCAGGATATTTTTCAGCCTGAGGAAGAAGGGAATGGAATAGCACCCTCCACCGCACTTGGGGCTAAGTTAGGGTCCCAGGTCAGGTTGTGTGGCATAAATAGCTCTGTCCTTCAACAGAGGGCAATGGCCAGAAACTCAGGAGCAACAGATGACTGCTACCACCTGAGGTGGTCATGGCATTTAGTCTAAGGGTATGTCTGGCTCTGCTAGGCTAGCCTGCCCTTGCAATCTACCACTTTTGATAGCACACACACACCACCTATCTCTGCTTTTCCAGATAAGTGCCCCAACTTCAGTTTGTGTGTTCCACTGTTTCTCTCTCCCATCATCGAATCTCACTTGCATTCAGCACCTTGTTTCAAACTCTTTTCTGTTTCTTCCAAGGTTAAAAGGGTACAGCTGTAGGCAGCAGGGCTTCACTGCCACCAGTACAATGCAATCAGCAATAAGTATTAATCCAGAAAAACTAAGTTGTTATTGTGGTTTTTTTGTTGCTCCCACTTAGCTTTATCGGGTACTTTACATTCTCTCTTTTTAAAACAACATTTACACACACATTATATATAATAAATACAGAGATATTAAAAACTCAATATCTTAAATGTTATTTGCAGAATTTTAAATACCGTTTTCATACACTGTAATTACAGTTTAACTTTCAGCCCCCATTGTTTTCACAGTGGCATGTGATCCATCTCTAAGTCCTACATTTATGTTCTAGTAAATTGCTGAGTCCCAACTTCTGAAAATTCTCTTGGGGGGTTCTTAAAAATACAGTTAACCTAATTATTTCTGTTTAAATCCATATCTTGCATTATAGTTTGGATTTTGATTTTTATTACTTTGACATGTTTTTGTAAAAAATATTCTGGATCTTGCACGGATGTATACAATTGGAATTTGCTTTTCTTATGGGATGGTTTTTAATTAGATCATTGGAACATTTCATTGATTAGCTCAAGCACTCTTACTACATACAGTAGAAGTGCCACTCTAATTTGCAGTCTCATCTACTTAAGGGAGTTCAGCATTTGTACAGACTTTTGCTGTAATAAGTTGTTGTTGTTGTTGTTGTTATAAAGTGCATTATGGCCTGCAAAATGAGGATAAGGTTCACAGCAGAAAGTGCAGAAGAACACGAGGCTGACAGAATCGTATGTGCTTTTGTGTCTTGCTTTCAAGCTTCACTTCGATGAATACATCTCCCATGTGCACCTGTCACTTGACACAGGTAGATCATTTTACCTTAATAATGGCAGATCATTGTCAGCTATCAGACTGAAACTTCAGACAATTTAAGATTGACTATATATTTTGTTAGAATTAATACCAAGGAATAATAATGCTGTATCAGTGTTCAGTTCAACAGGAGGATGCCGCTAAGCAAGGGCTGAAGTGTGGCATGGGTGGCCTCAGTTCTTTGAATAATCATTTGCCTTAAATATTACAATTTTGGGCAGGGTTTCTCATTACAGCAGGGATGGGGAGCCTGAGGATCTCCAGATGTTGTTGGATCTCTGTTCCCATAAGCCTTAACCAGCACGGCCAATGATAAGGGAATGTCATACAACAGCATCTGAAGAGTCATGGGTCCCCCATCCCTGCATTCCAGCAAACATCCCTTAAGTCAATGCAAATGATTAAAAGAACTGGAATCTTGATTCTCATGCACAGAAAAAAGCAAGATAAATTATTTCCCCTTCCCCATTAATCTTGTCTGTGCAAAACCTCAGACTTGGCTTCAGCTGCTGTGGTACAAACAGTACTTTGCAGCTTTGAAACTTCTGCTACTGAACAAGTGGGACAGAGAACATCACTACAGAATTGTACCAGTTGTTCCTGTTGTTCCATTGTAGACGAACAACTCACAGAATGCTGACCAAGACACAGGCAGTGCAGCCCAGGTGAACTGTGATTCATCACCAAAGAGAAGCAGATATGATCTAATTAGTCTCACACACAATAAATAAATTTTAAAAGGAACCTGGCATTAATGCTGTCCTCCATTTTTGCTCATGACCAACTACTGTACTGAAAAGCTGTGCCATAGAAGAAAGATATCAGTGGGTTATGTTGCACTGGAATTTGAGCCAGGATTGAGCAACAGTTAGTTTTTTTGGTTGTACCAACAGTTAATATTCAGAAACCTTCTGAAGAGTCATGGGCTTCCCCATTAAAACACCAATACAAAACTCTTCAGATTCTTAGAAAGTATATATGGATAAGTACCGTAATTGTTCTATGGTGGATATAACCAGGACCAGCCCTACCATTAGGTAGAGTGAGGCAGGAGGGCAGGGAGTGTCATATGTCCTGTCAGATATACCCTAAGCTAGCCTGCTGTCTTCAGATGCAGTGAAGGATACTGTACCAGTGTTAAAGCAAGATTCAACTGCCATTTCAGCTGCTTTCTGTATATGAAATGGGAAGAGATACCATCTTGTTCTCGCCACGGGCAGCAAAATGTCTTACCCTGAGTGCTTTCCGATTTAAAATAAGTCTGCAAATAATGGATGTTTGTTTCCTACAGCTCTTTCTTTTCATTGAGAGTATGAAGTGGCGTGCATTGATTCTACCACATGCTGGGGGGGGGGAGTAAATTATAAGGTTGGTGGCACTATCCTTGTTTCCTTGACAAATTCATTTTGATTTCCATTTGGTTGACAATTACCTGCTTGTCCCAAATAACTGGTCTCAATTCCATCATCTGGGAAAATGTAGGAAGCATGGCTGAGTTTTGTGGAGACAATAAACCATTATGCAAATGATCAAACCCTAGGGGCTGCTTTCAGAAAAGAGCACCTTGTCAGATCAGCAATACTCCCCCCCCCAAGTTGGAGGCCAGTATGTTTCAGGAGTCAAGCAGATAGCCAGCTTCTGTGAGGGCTGCAGGGGATGATTGATGGAGGCCATTTATCTTATCTAGAAGATGACAGGACTATACAATCTGGAAGAGAAGGGAGGGCCAAGCTCCTCTTTATTCTGAGGACTGCCTTCTTTCTCCCTGCTTCTGTCCTCATTGCACTTGCCCCCTGCTCCTGCCAGCAACTTCTGTTCATTTCACAAACCCTTCTGAATCGAAAGTTTTGTTTCACTGGGAGAGGGTCAAGCTTTGTCTCCTTGTGAGAGCATGTCTGTGCCTCCCATTGCTATGACTTTCAGCTCATCCAAAGTTGCAGCTTCTCCCCCAGTTGGTTTGGTGTTGTAATGCTAAAGAGAAAGGGATGATCACGTGCAAGAAGTACCAATTGCCATGGTGTTTTACTGCAGCAGTTGCCTGTTTAGACTGTGCCCCCAACCACTCCTCACTCTAAGATCTGGACTACCAGAGATCAGCAGAGTTGCTGCATGGCTTGTGGGTATCAGGGATGAAGAGTCAGTGTTTTATTCCCTCCTACCCACCCCCTTTGCAGAAGGAAAAAAGGCTCCCATGCAAATGAAACTGACCACAGCAGGAAGTTTTTCAAATTTGCATCTCAAAAAGAGGGAATGGCATGGTTGGAAGGGCCCCACATTCACATTGTTTGGGTTCATGTGTGCTAGCAGTAGAGTTGGAATCACACCAGTCATTATGCGTTGGCTGGGTGCTCTACTCCAGATAGTTCTATTGGAGCTATGAATCACAGCCCTAGACTTCTTCAACTAGTTTTCCATTTACAAGCCCCCACCATTAAGCTATCTCACTTTTTAAAACTGTCTTCATCTTACACTCAGGCAGCCTGCTACAAAGATAGTCAATGTGGTGTCATCCAAATGTTTTGTTTTACAACTCTCTTCAGCCCCAGCCAGCATGGTGGCCAGGGATTGTGGGAGTTGATAGTCCGAAACATGGAGGTCACCAGTTTGCCTACCCCTGCATTACTGAGTCCAGCTATTTTGAGGCAGTTTGAATTGGCCTGGCAAAATGTACATTATCTACTTGGGAACAGGTGCCCAGATAGAAGTTACCTAAACGTAAGGTACAGTGCAGTGACATCACCACCAGAAAACAATGGGTAACTCTGTGAGCCATTAGCAGCCGGTATGAATATGCCCCCATGTGGACCATTCCAACAACGCCCAGGAAACATTTAATTTTGATGGCTTTCCCTGGTATAGTCATAATTGGCTCCAACATTGAGTGTCTATTTACACAAGCAACTAACCACAGTTAGTAAGTTAGGTCTAGGACAGAAGATAAGCAGAACCCATTTTTTCAATGTATCTTCTCTCTTTTATAAAGGCATTGTTGGCCACCTGCTATTCTGTTTTCTTCAACATCTGCAAACCGAGTGATTTATAGTTATTTGAGCAATTACAAGCCTCTGCCGAGAAGATTATAGGAACTGTGTAAAGCAGATATACATATACAGTGATATCTCGGGTTAAGTACTTAATTCATTCCGGAGGTCCATACTTAACCTGAAACTGTTCTTACCCTGAAGCACCACTTTAGCTAATGGGGCCTCCTGCTGCTGCTGTGCCGTCGGAGCACGATTTCTGTTCTCATCCTGAAGCAAAGTTCTTAACCTGAAGCACTATTTCTGGGTTAGCGGAGTCTGTAACCTGAAGTGTATGTAACCTGAAGCGTATGTAACCTGAGGTACCACTGTGTGTGTGTGTGTGTGTGTGTGTGTGTGTATGCAAGCCAGTTGAGTTTTAAAGGGGGGGGTGAGTTATCCCACTGTTTTATCAGAGATTTAAAAAACTCTAATACATCATAGACTAAACACAAGGGAGGACTTTCATTGCAGAAAGCATAGGTATCAACCATGCATCAATAAAGGGATGCATGGTTGTGATGTCAAGATGTGGGTTTTGGTACTGGTGAGGAGGAACATGACTATGTTAAGAAGCACTTCTGTTTTAAAAAGCAGATATTGAATTCTGAGGCTTCTTCCGTCCCACATGGAACAATCAGAAATGACTTAAGACAGGTTAGTAGAAATTCCAGCACACACATACACACACACTCCAGTGTTGCTGAAAATATAACAAATATGCCACCCAATTGTACAGTATTCATGTTTCCTCAGACATCTATCAATAGCAGCCTCTAGCTTGCTAGGAATCAACAAGGGCAGAGGCCTCTTGTGCCTCCTGCCCTGCTGGGGGGGGTGCTCTGACCCCGCAAGCGATCTTTTTTGTTCTTACTCGCTCTGCGGTAGCTCCTACGTAAGTGTACTCAGCACTGCGGTCTAAGTAACTGACAATTTGCCACACTTTTTACAGCACCCTGAAATCTGCTGCCTGGCGCAGGTTGTTTCACCCTTTCTAATGGCAGGTCTGGCCCTGGACACAATGATGACTCATGCTTCCCACTTCCCAGTGCATTAGCTGTCATAAAGCAGCTTCATGATTTCCAACCCAATTGGTCTCATTGTCAAGAAAAGATTAAAGAGCAAGGCAGTCTCCTTTCATCTTCCCTCAAAACACAGCCTTTCTCTCTTTTTTTGCTTGCTTGTTAGCCACTTGTACCAGCCAAACTGTTTTAGTCTCTACACTTCAGAAACTTCTGGCATGATTTATAACATTTAATAACAGGGACAGCTCTAGGAAGGTGCAGTTTTTTCACAGCCCTTAAATCCAGGCAGGATGGTGGGAGGCAGTTTTGTAATTTAAATGGAGAGGCTCTTTGTGAATTAACTTCCCACTTTATAAAACTCACTGGCAGGACTTTGGGACAGAGGTCCAGGGCCCCTCTCAGTAGAATGAGCAGGAGGTCCCCCAAACGCAGCAGGGCTGGCTTTGAAGTAAGTGAAGTAATACACATTACTATCTAAAGAGGTGGCCCCTGTAAAGTCTAGAGTCTAAAATTAGAAATGTAAAAAAACAGAGGTGAACCAGTCAGAAGTTGTTAAATATGCAACAATAAAAACACACATCTGGACTTATTTTATTCCCACTGCATTTGGTTTAGAAACAACAGACTTCAAAGTACAACTGGAAGAGATGCTGAATGCTAGTAGCTTGTTTTCATTCCCTATTTGTCCCCTCTCAACTAGCTAAGGACTCTAATACTCTGTTTCACTGATATTCTGAAAGACACCTCTTCCCATATTACCCTTATTGTCCAAACCTATGCACATTTACTTGGGAGTTAGACCTATAAATTTCATTAGAAGTCACTTTTGAGCTTAGGAATGCAGTTTAGGAATGCTTGCTTGGGAGTAAATCCCATGAACCCATTGCTAAATTTGCCTTCTAGAAAGATTTTCACAAAATCCAGTGGCTTACACAGTAAGCTATTACATATTCTGGCCAATGATGCTTTTAAATCATTACACAACTGGATGCCACATTTTTCTTCTGTACACAATGTTGGAAAGGTGTTTGATCTTTCATAAATACATTGTACATTCTATTTACAACTTCTAACAAGCTCTGTGGGTGCCTTTAACCCGCCATCCACAAAATGAATGGAATAATGATGGTAGGGAGGGTAGTAGAAGGTGCCAGACCCAGGCAGAGTATAGAAACCAGTCCCAGCAGTGCTGAAGCAAGAACACTCCTCTGGTCCCGAATAATCATCTTCACCGTTTCACAGAACTGCAAAAATCAGAGCAGAAATTTTTAGAATGCAAATTAAGGGCTGCTTCCAGTTGAGAAATAAACACATGCATGGAATCATAGATTTGGCAATAACCTTAAAGCTCATGTAGTTCAACCTCCTGCTGATGCAGGGAATTGCTACTACAACACACCAAAAAAAGACCAGCTAGTCCTGGTTGAACAAAGGAGAGTCTACCACCTTCCAGGTTATATAGCAAACTGACTTACGTAGTGTTTAATTTTTTAAATTGAAATTTAGCAGGGCTAGTCCAAAATGTTTTGCTGTTACAAGCAACTGTGCCACATGATCTAAGAGATGCACCCCAACATCCTCAGTGATAATACAAAGGATATTGAAGCACCGTTGTTTATTTGGGAGGACTCATAGCTTTGTGGAAGAGCACACCATTTGCATGCAAAATGCCACATTCAAAACTTCCAAGATCTCAAGGCAGCAGGGCAGGGAAACAGCTCTACCTGAGACCACAGAGAGACACTACAGGTTAAGAGTAGGCACCCCAGTGGTCAGGAACCCACTTCCCATCCATCTGAATTTCTAATTCTTCAGTTGCTGTGTGTGTTTCTAAAACCATTTGGATAATTATGTTATGTCTACATGATGACATTGGCTAGAATTTGGTTTCAGTTCTCTGCTAACTTTTACATGATGGTATTTCAGTGCTTTCTAGCAAGTTGGTTTTGATGGACTGAAAGTATATAATGCCTTGACTGCTTACTCTCTAGCCACCCCCATCTCAACTACCCCATCATTCCTGTGGTTTCAGGACAAAACGTCAGCAGAACTGTGGTACCTGCACATTTACTATTTACTAGAGTATTGCATTGGGATGAGATGGCAGGAGTGAAATGAACAGAAAGGGGGAAAGAAGAGTCTTCAAAATGTGCCAATCCACCAGTGACATCCAAGTGAGGCGTAGAGTAGTGAATAGTTGGGGTTGGCTGTTGTTTTTAAAGTGTATTTAAAATGAACAAATGAAGGCTTCAGAACTAGCTGTCCTACTTCTTAAGGAAGCATACAAAAAAAAAAATTTTAAACCAAACCAGGCAGCCTTAAGGGTTTAAAAGTTGCAAGTTTTCTCCAGCCAAGCCATTTATTAGACTAATAAAGCACTATACAAAAACTCTGTTAGATTAACAGTGCTGAACAGTGACACCAATTAAAATCTGGTTTTGTCTGTCAGAAACCTGGCAAACCTAAATGACTTCATTGGCATTTCACACAGATTCAATATTTTTAAGAGAGAGAGAGAAATTAAGGCAAAATAGCCCTTGCTCTGTTCCTGCCTGCATTGGGCACAGAGAGGCAATATGTGTTCCATTCTAATTAGCCACCCAGAAACACTGCCTCTACTACAAGAAATTATTTGCTTGGTACCTAAATAAATCTGACGTACTTCCTTTTGCAGACTTCATCAAGTTCAGCTTGTAAAAGCACGCCTCTGAGCTAACCTGGGGCTGCTGGTAATACTGCTCCTAGTCTCTGCACAATGTACCTTTATTTCTCTTGAATGGCGGAGAAGAGATCAGCTCTGCTCTTAGTACCACCATCCCCAGCTACAAAGGAGAATCATAACCTTGAATTTCAGGGCATCGCATTTAGATGTTTGCTAAACCACACCAAAAATATCCTGTGTTTACCCTCTGATGGAAAGATGAACTTTTTTTTTTACTTTTGCAATGCCAAACCCCTGCCTGTTGGAACAGTACACAGTGTACAACCTAAACCAGTGTTCATTTTCACTCCCTGTACCCAGCTGTCCCATATGAAGAGAGACCTATTTCCTTAACACTGTTAAGCTTGAGATGGAAGGTTCACATAGGGCCACCCTCAACAATATGAAATAAATGCTGACTAAAACATACATTCAGCAAAATGGGACTGAACTCAAGTTCTGCAGAGGATGTGCTGTGCTTCAGATGGCTGTTTTGCATGCTCTGCTTTTAGATAGCAGCCAATCCAATGAATCAGAAGTTTTCACACAGTAAAGATGAGAGTGGAAAAGGAAAGGACATACCTTAGCCCACACGTTTTCAACCCTTTTGAGTCCATGGCTTGCTTGACCAACTACATTCTTTCTGCGGCACCCCATTGGGGCTCAGGAGCCCAGTTATGTCACCCCTTGCCTGCAGAACTGGCAGCCTCTCACCCTTTTTCAAACACCCTCCTTTGTGGAGTGTTCCTTTAACCTCCTCTCCCCTCTCCTCTCCTTGGGAGTCCTCTGGGCAGCTGCTGCTCCTGGTCTCTGAGCTGCCCCCCCCCCACCCCAAAGAGAGGTGCCTCATCACACTGTCCCATGGGGGTGTGGGAAGTACCCCCTGGCCAGCCACAGAGGCACCATTCACCTGGGGAGCTTGTAGCCAGGGCTGCTGGAACGAACAGCTGTGCAAGCCTTTGGGAGGCCGAGACACAAGAGGGCATAAGAGAAAGGAGGGAAGGAAAGAGGGACAGAGGCCAGTGGCACCCCTTAGCCCTATCCATTTCTGCATGAGTATTAAAAAGCCAGAATCTACAACAGCCTTGAACTGTATGCCTTTCAGGGAATCACCATTTCATTAGGGGGGAAAGCAGGGGGAAATATATACACTATATAGCAATTCCTGCAACCAGCACCATTGTCACTAGGTTGAAAGTACTCAAAATACCAAATCTAGCATTCTGTCAGCAGTCTAAGGCCAAATTCTACTTAGATTAGTGGGCCCTTGCTAGAGGTCTGGGCTTGGATTTAAGAGAGACAGGTGGAATGTTAAAACAATGACTTGCCCACTTTTGATTTGCAAGAAACAAAATTTAAAAGGACTGTAAGTATAGTCAAATCCTGAGCTGAATAATAATAATAATAATAATAATAATAATAATAATAATAATAATAGAAGATTCCATTCCTTAAGAGCAATGGGAAGATGAGCATTTCTCTTCAACAGAGAAGGCTCTAGTTAAAGTCTTTTGGGAATTGAATAGTTCTCTGCCCAGGTTTGCTTTCAGATAGGAAAACTGGATAGCCGGTGCTACAGCAGGATCCCTATACTTCCTTGGCAGCATCAGCTCACACTGCCCTGTTCCCAGACGATGGAATGGGTGGACAGTTTTGTTTTTGTGTTTTTGTTTATTCTGGCTCAGAGATACATTAAGTGTTTGGATAGCAGTCTTGTTGGGACATGCAAGGAAAGCTTGCACTTGAATCTTACCACTAACATAAAAGGCACTATATAGCTTTTTATGGATTATTAGAGATTTTGGAACACGGTTGGTTACTAATAGTTAAAAGCACAAGACTGAACCAAAAATGAAACACCCTCAACTCATGCAGCTTACTTTATGTTCTGGGGGAAGGGAAATGCAAGTGAGAAATGCTTATAGAAGTAGGTTATAAATGCACAACACGGAGTCCCATACAGATAAGCCACTGTGCAATTGTCCCTTTGTGCTCTCAAAGCAAGGACTCAGAATCCTTTTGCCAGGTTGCTTGGCTAGATTTGTACAGTGGTAGTTTACCTTCTCAGTCTGGAAGCTGACCGGAGAACCATATCTGCAGAAGGTCACAAAATGTTCACAGTTGTTCCACAGCAAGCTGTATTCAGTGGCACCCACCAGCTTTTCTGCTCTGCAGACCACCTCTTCATCACGCAGGACGTTGTTCTTGAAGAGTTTGTCCATGTGGTTTACCAGAATAGAGCCTCCATAGGCAAAGTCTTCCACTGTGTCCACACGGATCCTGGCCATTTTAGTGATGACACCAAAGATGAGTCTCTTGTTAGTCACCACCTTCTGGATCTGTTTCTGGTCGTTGGTGAGAGCAGGCAGGATATCTGGCATAAGGTGAGCCACCCGGTTATCCCCCAGGTAGATGCCAAAATGAATGAAGAGTGTTCGGGGCACCTCCAGCAAATCCCCTGGCTTGAAATAGGTGGTATCATAATAACAGCATCGTTTCTTCTTCTCTTCTTCCTCTGCACCGGAGCCCACACCGAGAAGTTTGAAGTTGGCAAGCAGCAGAAACTTTTCCAGTAGCAGGGATGCTATTTCATACATGGGGTTTTTCATGGTGCTGATCTTATTCTTATTCTGCGGCTGCAGCTGCTCCTGATTCATTCAGCTTCAGCATCTTGCCTTTTTATCATGGCAAGAGGGGCTGTCCCACAACCAGCATCAGTTTGGATTGGCAGATAGGCAAGTGGGTGGTTACTGTGGGGTGAAATAGACCTCTACTCAGAAAGTGACTCTTTCAGAAACATTTTACAAGAGTCCCAATTATGCATTCAGTATATAGAATGAGCAGGCACACATACAAAATCACCTAGTCTAGACCATGTGCTTATCGAAATGCAAGCACTTAGTGACTGAACAGCTTGAAAGCCTAGAATGATGTAAGTACCAATGCAATCATTAGGCATTTGATTCAGATTGTGATAGATTATGACTATCCTGGGAGACTATTTGAGACACAAAATCTGCAACATACACTTATTTTGGAGTAAATTGTCACTGAACTCAGTAAGACTTTCTTCCAAGTAAATATGCAGGGGTTTGGGTTACAAGGCTGCATACATATGGCACCCTGAAATTATTTCCAAGTAAATATTAGAATTGCAGACTTTTAATTGTATAGGATTAGATGCTTACATGAAAGTGAGCCCCACTGTTCTCAATGGGCCTTATTTCCTTGCACATATGTTTGCAGCCTTATTTTCAAGTAATTGCCACTGCAACCAATAGGTTTTCAAACCTTGCCATGTATTCAGTGTTAGGAAAATGTTGATAGGTACATCTAAGTGAAAGGTTTTTTTGTTGTGTGCCATGCAAATTGGATCTGAATTTATACATGTACTGATTTAAAGATACAGAGATCTGCTTACTGATGAAAATGATTCATTTTTTACATATACATGAACTCAGCTTGGCACTTAACATTTAAAAATATATATCTGAATTTGCAAGATGGTGAGAGATCAAATGCCATGATAGAAGTTCATTTACCATATTTGCATTTCCTATGTGAGTGTTCAAAGCATACCTTTCCACATAGTTTCCAGGTAAGATAGCATCAAGTTCCAATGCAACATATATAGAGCTTTTGTCAAGTGTGGTTTCTGTTTGGCAGAAGTTTGGGAAGTGGTTTGGTTTCCCCCAGAATTGTAATGTATCCTTATTTTATTTTAACTTTTAGAGAGGGAACAGATCTGTACAGAATTGGGGAAGGTATACATTTCTGTTATGACAAAAAGCAAAAGCATGGGCAAACCCTTTCCACCACCCCATGCCCAGCTAATCTTTTCATGCACCATGGAGGTACTTGCAGGGTTCTCAGAAGGAAGGTGCTAAAGAAACTGTAGTGATGGAGAAGCAGAGTGATGGGAGAAAAGCAAGCAATCCTTTAAAAGTCATTTCCCCCCTTTCAGAATGGGCCTGTATTTCTGCTCAAACGAAAAAATAAAATAACCGTTGGCTGGCTTTGGGGAAGGGGGGGGTATTAATCTTGCACTTCACACATCTATTCATGTATGGATATCCCCGTTTTAACTTTCTGCATTTCCTTTCCCTCTGACGCCACTGTTTACACTGCTCTCCCCCACCGTGTGTGTGTGTGTGTGCGCGCGCGCGCGCGCGTACCTGCAAGTGAGGATAACTGATGACGTGGGCTTCGTTCCACGAAAGCATCTGGCACAACTGCGCCAGCCTCGAGGTGCCACGAGACTCTTCGGCGGCTTGTCTACCTGCGGCAGGCTAGCTGGGCTGAGAGACGCGCCGAAGGAGCCAGCCGTGCCTCGCGGCTAAGATTGATTCTCTGCTAATCCATTATGCGGAGGGGTCAAGCCCAGCGAACAAAAGCCTCAACTCAACACCCACCCCAAGCCCATCAGACTGCTTCTCCCCTACCCCCCTCCTTCTCCTCGGCCCCCGTCGGAGGCGACTGTGCTTGGTAGCCCAGCGGAATCTGCGAAGCATGATTGATGGGGGGCCATTCATCTTACCTGGAAGGCGACAAGGGCTTGACAGCCGGAGCGGGGGAGGCTACTCCCCCGCGCAACCCGCCATTCTCTTTCTAGCGGCCCCTGCCAGACTCACTTTTGTGTGTGTGTTTCGCCCCCCGGCACTCCGGATCCGGAGAAGCAGAAAAGCGGCCGCTGGAAGGGGGAGAGGGCGGGGCCCCGGGCAAAGGGGGCGGGTCTCTCTCGCCTCGCGCTTAGAAGAAGCGAGAGCTCCCCCTTTCCCCTTGTCTCTCAAAGCGCCGCTGGGACCAAACGGGAGAGAGGCGTGGAGCTGTTTCTCTTTTAGCCCCTTTGCCGAAACGGTGCAACGGATCCCGATGGGCCCTGACAGGACGAGTTTCCTTCCCCGCCCGGGCAGGCAGCGCTGCCTAAGGACCTCCCTGGTGGCGCAGCAGGATCGGCGGGGGCGGGGAGGGAGGAGGGAGGCAGGGAGGCGCACCTCAGGACCTCTGGCTTCCCTAACCAGAGTTACCAGGAAGAAACTCGCAGCCAGTGTCACAGAATCGTATTTGGAAGGGGCCATGAGGGTCATCTTGCCCAACCCCCTGCAATGCAGGAATCTTTTGCCCAACGTGGGATTCGAACCCACGACCCTGAGATTAAGAGTCTCACGCTCTACCGACCGAATGGGACACACGCTTGGAACACCCCCAAGAGCACCTGGGATGCGTTTCTTGGATGGAAGAGCGCTACACACCTGGCACTCTCCTCCGGGCTGTATGTTGCAAGAGATCTGACAGCGGTGGCAGAAGCTTGCCTGCTATTGTTAATCTTTTAATTGAGGAAGCATATTAAACTAACAAAGAAAATGAGCAAGACTTCTCCCTCCATCCCCACCCATTCAAATTCCGGGGGCGGAGAATGCCGGGGGCATCAGTTGTAAAGGGAAAACAATGGGGGAAAGGGGTGCGGTGGGGGAATAGAGCCAAGCAGTGACGGCATGCTATATTCAGCATCAATGCTTGCAAAATGAGAATTCTCCCGCGCAATTGTTTCAGCTGGTTTTCATTGATAGTGGAGATAAGCAACAGAAGGGCTGCTCTTACATTCCTGTCCTGGTTATGAACTTCTCCCCTTGATAGGCTCCCCTTAAATACAGGATGGGCGCATAGACACCACCTTATACCTTATACCGTAAACCAACTGACCGACAAACATATCTACATGCCTCTAGCTACCATCCCAAACATACCAAACAGTCCATTGTATATAGCCAGGCACTACGTTACAGCCGCATCTGCTCCAATTCTACAGACAGAGACTCTCACCTAAGAGATCTACAGCAAACCTTTTTAGAACTAAAATACCCAGCAGATGAAGTTAGACAACAGATCAACAGAGCCAGACTGATACCCAGAGAGAACTTGCTGCAAGACAGACCCAAAAAAGAAAATAACAGAACACCTCTAGTCATCACATACAGCTCCCAAGTTAAAACAGTACAACGCATCATCAGAGATCTACAACCTCTCCTGGACAATGACAGTTGTCTTTCTCAAGCTCTGGGAGGAAGACCTTTCATTGCCTCCAGACAGCCCCCCAATCTTAAACAACTCCTAACCCACAATAATACTATAACCAGACTTAACACGGACACTGGCACCAGAGCCTGCAATAAACCCAGATGCCAACTTTGCTGCCACATACACCCGGACAACACCATTACTGGCCCCAACAACATCACACATACCATCTCGGGACTATTTAATTGCTCATCGTCTAACATTGTGTATGCCATAAAATGCCAACAGTGTCCTTCAGCTCTCTATATTGGACAAACAGGCCAGACCTTACGCCAAAGAATAAACGGACATAAATCCGACATCAGGAACCACAAGACAGAAAAACCAGTAGGAGAACACTTCAATCTCCCAGGACATTCTATACAAGATCTCAAAGTAGCTGTTCTATTACAAAGGAATTTCAGAAGTAGACTGGAAAGAGAAGCTGCTGAATTGCAACTTATCACCAAACTTAAAACTATGGAGAGACCTGGTTTGAACAAAGACATTGGATTCTTATCTCATTATACATGACAAAGCCATTTTTCACCTTCTCACCCCTTGCTTTTTCCTGTTAGACCTATTGCAGTCGTTAAGAGTCATCAACAGGCTCCAGTTACAGATAGGTAGCCGTGTTGGTCTGCCATGGTCAAAACAAAATAAAAAAATTCCTTCCAGTAGCACCTTAAAGACCAACTGAGTTAGTTCTAGGTATGAGCTTTCGTGTGCATGCACACGTATCTGAAGAAGTGTGCATGCACACGAAAGCTCATACCTAGAACTAACTCAGTTGGTCTTTAAGGTGCTACTGGAAGGAATTTTTTTATTTTGTTTTGTATCAACAGGCTCATCGCAGCTATCTGCCAATCACCCATTCCCACCACCCTTCTGAGTAATACCCCTCCCCACCTTCTCACTATATAGAAAGGTCTGGTGACTTCTGTTTCAGTGTATCTGAAGAAGTGTGCATGCACACGAAAGCTCATACCTAGAACTAACTCAGTTGGTCTTTAAGGTGCTACTGGAAGGAATTTTTTTATTTTGTTTTGACCTTGATAGGCGCTTGGCTTACCTGTCCTTGGTCACACCACCACAACAAACATTTAAAGCAGATAGGCTGTAGCCCTTCCGAGATGTTCCCAGGTTGCATTTTAGGATTGCCAATGCAACAGCTGAAGAGCAAGATTGTTTTATGTTTACTAAAAAGAGGGGGGGGGGCGTGTGTCAGTTTTTCTTCCTGGGTGCAATCTGGAAACTGCAAAGCACCTAACAGACTCCTTTCATCTGAATGCCAGCTGCCTCCGACATACCATCTTAAAGTTGTGCCTAAATGCAGACTCCATCTGTGGCTGCAGCATCTACCCTTATGTAGAGATCTCGGGAATTCACAAACTTGTGCACTATTTTGTAACATGTTGGTCGACCTAATAAGGATGTTGCCCTAATGTGGATTTTGTAATTTAACAAATGCTGTAATGTGAGCCTCAGGCCCTGAAGGGCTACTGTAGAAATCTATTTCAGATGATCCATGTGGAATTAAGAAGGAAATGGCCCAGATCTCCACTCTGTTCCACAACTAGGAACCCTTACATGACACTTATCTTAAGTGAATCTTCTGCTTCTCTTTCTTTTAGATGTATGGTTTTGAGAACTTGTTGCCTTTTAGTCTTGGCTGCATAGCTACTCTCTCTCTCTCTCTCTCTCTCTCTCTCTCACACACACACACACACACACACACACACCCCTCAGATGCAACTCACTGTAGTATTGCCAGTGGGAACTTGAGCTGGAAGTCAGGTGGAGAGAGAGCTAAGTGTTGGTTCTTAGTGTGCAAAAAGATGTTTCCAGGATGTTTCACTCCTTGTTTAGACAGAGGCAGCCTTTGTTTTATTTTCCAGTGCCATTTAATCTTAATCCCCCCAAATGAAGGGGTACATTACAGATAAATCCAGAGAGGAAATAGCCCATGAAACCAGAGATGCTATTTAGGTTTCTGGCCAAAAGCCTTGATTGCTTGGGTGAATCTCAAAAGGAATGTATGAAAAAAACTAGTTCCCTTTTCTTACTACTTCCACTAACAAGCTGGGGAAACAACAGTTTCACCTTACCTGGCTGCTCATTAGCAGGGATGGGGGAGGGAGTGTGTTGCATTTTCTTGAAAAGCTGTGCATTGATCCCATACTGACTGCAGCTCCAGAAAATTCAGCTATATACTCAGCCACTCTCTGAAATTAACGCTTCACTGTCCTTGTGCTGTTGGGAGCTTCAGATGCAGAAAGCAACAGTAATTAGTTTAAATATATATTTCAAAACAGGGTGTGGGTGTGTGGAAACAAGCAGAGAACATTCACGGATGTTATAGAGGGCATACTATACACATCACCCTTTATCAAGGACGTAAGTCATAGAGTAGACCCACTGAAATTACAGAGTTTAAATTTCAGTGATTTCCATGGGTCTAACCAATTACTTAGATGGCTATCATTCACATACAACTAAATTCCTATTAAAGGAAAGACAAAACTAAATACCTTTGAAACAAGTTGAGTAAACTTTAAATAACTATTTTCTGTGGTACCCTTCGATGCCATGAACAAAGGCGTTTTGAGACTGAACAATTTAAGAATGACATTGCTCCATATTCAGTAACTAGAATCAGTATAACAAAATAGGAGATTGTGTGTGTGTGTAGGTATTTCAGCTGTAGCAACAAATATGTTGCTACAACAAATATGTTGCTACACATTATTTTTGAAAAGAAAAGTGTCATATGGACACAAATCTGTCAGAACTAAAATACAGTCTAAATTTGCATTACTGTTCTACAGTATGTAAATCTGCAATACTCATTCTAGGGATTAACATCACAGCTCAACCAGTGACTCACAAAGGCTGCAATCCACCCACCTAATGGTAAGCCCCATTGACCTCACTGCGATTTACTGCTGAGTAGTCATGTTTAGGATAGCACTGTAAGGATGCAATGTGCACTTACCTGCAAGTAGGCACACACTAAAGTGGTCTTACTTTTGAGTAAACATAGGGTTGTATGAGTTATATCCACATAGTCTCAATACCATCCATTGCAAAATTTTGCTGGAAAAGTGCATCAGAATCACACTTTAAATACACTTTCTCCATTAAAATGTGCTATAGAAAGTATAGACACGAGAGCACAGCACCCAAAAAATGCCTAAGATTGTGGCACCCAAAAATGCACATTTTGGGGTACTGTGCTCTTGCATGGGTCATGCAATTCATGCAGGAACATGGCCCAGAAGCCATGAATCCCAGTTTTGCACTGGGACATGTTGGATGGTATGGTAGTACCATTCACATAACAAAAACTACCACAGAAATATTAGCATTTTCAAAAGTAGGGGATCCATGGCTTGGCTTTTGAAAAACAGGGGGTCTGCAGTACTTAGCTAATTGGGAAACACTGACCTAGAGCCTACTAAGGTGAGCTAAGCCTGGCAGGACAGCTTATGCTATGGTCTTAACCCCTTCATGCATTAATTAGACTAAAGCATGCTGGTTATATGAGGCTGGTTACATGCCTTTCTTCCTCCCCCATAGTTTTATTTGCAAAAATAATTTTCTATTTTCAGGGAGTGGGGGATTATTAAAAATACTTTGGAATTCTCTTCAGGGTGTCCAGATGGAAAGGAGAGCAGGGTACCTGCACTTGACTTGCAAACTACGCTTGCTGAAATTCCCTCTTCTGCACTCTTTTCACTTAACCATGTGTGAATTTTCTGCCAGCTTCCTGTCTAATCATCACCTTTTGTATCACCGCTCTGTAACTTTTTTGAAAATCTGATTGAGAACTGACTGTCCTTACTAACTATGCTAAAGCTGCAATCCTAAACTCACTTGGAAATCAAACTGAACTGAAACCACTCCTGGAAAGACATATAGGATCGCACTAGCCACTTCCCATTCTCTGCACAAAATGAATTTCCCAGAGGTCCAGTCCTTGTTAAGATGGGTCACAAACAGAAATATTATACAGTATTAACTGTTTATCTGCTTTTTGGTGTGTGTGTGGTGGGGGACATGAGATATGATGTTTTGCGGAAGTCTTAGGGTTAAACTATTAATCATGTATAGTTTTGTGTAGCTTTCCTCTATTTTTTAAAAAATGAAAAGAAACTTATAGAGGCTGCAATTATGAGTGGAGAGGCAGTAAATAGGCAGGAGATACATAACTCCTTCTAAGATAGTTGTTTTTCCACTCAAAAGTGCACCAAACCCAGCATGGCTTTTCCTTTTGCAGGGAAAAAAAGATGCTAGCACTTCTACTTGAAGAGGGAAATCAGCTG
The DNA here is from genome assembly GCF_964252035.2 of Podarcis erhardii. Lineage (NCBI taxonomy): Eukaryota > Metazoa > Chordata > Lepidosauria > Squamata > Lacertidae > Podarcis > Podarcis erhardii. The sequence continues at coordinate 39,760,310 of NC_138512.1, forward strand.
GGTAGAATGTGATTTCAAGGAGAAAACAACTGGCAGGGTGAAGTTAAGCTGTGCCACACCTACTGGTTCTCCATACCAACCTCTAGCAGTTGTTTTTTCCTTTTTCAGAAGCATCCAACTTGCCAGGTGGATCAATGCCTACTGAATAAAGTTGCCTGCTCCTGCTGATTTAACTATCAACCTTTATCCAGATAAGAAAGTGAAAACAAAATTTAAATCATGTAGCAAGCTGAGTCTCTTTGCAACAGAAAATATCACAAAAGTCTGCCTCATCATTCAAGGCACTACCTTTCTGTGATAGGGACGCGGGCGGCGCTGTGGGTTAAATCACAGAGCCTAGCGCTTGCCGATCAAGTTGGCGGTTCGAATACCCACCACTGAGTGAGTTCCCATTGCTCGGTCCCTGCTCCTGCAAACCTAGCAGTTCGAAAGCACATCAAAGTGCAAGTAGATAAATAGGTACCGCTCCAGCGGGAAGGTAAACAGCGTTTCTGTGTGCTGCTCTGGTTCGCCAGAAGCGGCTTAGTCATGCTGGCCACATGACCCGGAAGCTGTACGCTGGCTCCCTCGGCCAATAAAGCGAGATGAGCGCCGCAACCCCAGAGTTGTCCGCTATTGGACCTAATGGTCAGGGGTCCTGTTACCTTTACCTTACTGTGACTATATAATGAGATGAAGTTGAAATACATTAGATTGCTGCTTCTTGGGGCATCATTATATTATGATGAGCCTAGAGAAAGTCAACAGATGAGAAAAAAGATAGAAAGGGAGACACAACAAAACTGCTTACTCCATTTGACATTTATTTAACACTAAAATTATGTGTACCACTTTTCAGTAATGAAGATGGGACTACACCCGGGTGTACTCCTTACTCTTATTAGTTCTGTACAGAAGCTTCAATGTCAAGTCCAAAGTCCGATCAACATATTCAAATGTAATCTTGATAAACAGTGGCTTGTATGCTGTTCTGGAGGAACGAATGTGCAAAATCTGTGTACAGGTCTTGAATTTAATATGTGCCTACAAGATTCTGGAAAAGTTAACATAGTCCAAACTAGTGTTTATATATATATTTATATATATATATATATATTCAAACACATAAAGGCTACAAATAATAGTTCTAAAAATAAAATAAAAAATTCCAGAATAAAAAATTGTACTGCCATTTTCAGTGAAGCATGCACTTGTATACCATTCTTCACTGTACTACAGAATGAACTGATTAGGATTTCTGACACCTGTTGCTGATGGGAGTTGTAGTCCAAAACACCTACACTGCACCAGGTTAGCACAGACTACTCTAAGCTAATATTTGGTCAATTCCAAATAAAGGTTAAGGCAGGAATGGGAAACCTGTGGCCTTCCAGACATTACTGGACATCATCAGCCTCAGCCAGCATGGCCAATAGCTAGGCATAATGGGATATGCCGTTCAGCAACACCAGGAGGCCCCCAGGTTCCCCATCCCTAGCTAAAGGCAATAGTTTGTACAAGTAGGATAAGCAACCACTTGCCAGTATTCAGGGTCTGTCCCCATGTGGACTTATCTGGAGGTAGTATCTTTCTAACACATTGTACCAGCCATCAAATGCAACCTTCAAGTTCATTAGCCAACATCCAAAGAACCAAGCTACTAGTTCAACATGCCCAAGGAGTCCAAGGGCTTGCTTGTATTTATGGGTCTTCAATTTTGTCCACCCACCCAACCTTGCCATGACAAAGCAAGGAAGGAGTTTCAAAAGCAGCTTGTGACATGGTGTGGTGGTGAGCTGTTTTAAATATCCAAAGGGCTGTCACACGAAAGATGCAGGCTAGGATCTAAACTACAGTGGTACCTCAGGTTACATACGCTTCAGGTTACAGACTCTGCTAACCCAGAAATAGTACCTTGGGTTAAGAACTTTGCTTCAGGATGAGAACAGAAATCATGCTCTGGCGGCGCAGCGGCAGCAGCAGGAGGCCCCATTAGCTAAAGTGGTGCTTCAGGTTAAGAACAGTTTCAGGTTAAGAACGGACCTCCGGAACGAATTAAGTACTTGACCTGAGGTACCACTGTAATGGCTTCACGTTACAAGAAGGAGATTCTGATTATACATCAGGAAGAACTCTGTGACAGTAAGAGCTGTTTGACAGTGGAGCAGACCTCTATGAGAGGTGGTGGACTATCCTTCCTTGGAGGTTGGATGGCCAGTGGTCATGTATGATCTACTTGAGATTCCTGCATTGCAAAGGATTGGAAGATGACTCTTGGGGTCCCTTCCAACACTATGATTTTACGATTCTATCAAAGGGGGTGGGATACAAAATATCACCCGGCTTGCCCCCCATCTTTAAGCTGATCTAAATTAGTTCTTTGGATCTTTGGCATTGTTAATAAAACTTACATTAAAGTGCATTCAGGGGGAGACTCCAGCTTCTACCTTGCCTCATGAAGTTCTAACTTCCATTGGATGTGCAATCAATGGAATTTCAAATTGCTCGTCTTGTCTGATTACCTTCCTTTCAATTGCCTCTTCCTGACCAATTGGGAAACCAATTCAAGAGTATGGAATAGCTCAACAGCATCTGGAGAAATCCAGAGTGATTTTTCATTAGTTGTATAACGTATCATTTATCTTGCTGCATGTTGACTTAAAATACATACTACACCATTTACAGTGGTACCTCGGGTTACATATGCTTCAGGTTACATACGCTTCAGGTTACAGACTCGGCTAACCCAGAAATAGTGCTTCAGGTTAAGAACTTTGTTTCAGGATGAGAACAGAAATCGGGCTCCAGCGGCACAGTAGCAGCAGGAGGCCCCGTTAGCTAAAGTGGTGCTTCAGGTTAAGAACAGTTTCAGGTTGGGAACGGACCGCCGGAACGAATTAAGTACTTAACCTGAGGTACCACTGTACTGAATATACATACCCAACTGGTTGCACACTGAACACACTTTGAACCACTGATGCAACATTTTGAAGCCAAGCCTTTTCCAACCTGGTTCTTTCCAGATGTTTTGGATTAAAACAACCCATTCTCCCTGATCCATTTACCGTGGAACTATGCTGGCTAAGGCCGATGAGAGCCGTAGTTCAAAACATCTGGAGGGAACCAGGTTGGGGAAGGCTAGGACACAACAGTTTTGTTTTTAAATCGAAATAGGAATTTGGAAGCCTCCAATGAAAGCAGTGCTAATCTAGAAGCTAAGTCTCAGTAACCATGAAAGATGAAAGAAGCAAACAAGACTGAGCAAGCATTAAAAATCATGTGTTTCTGAGTTGCTAATATAATTAGACCTCCTGCAGACTGAGGCAATAACAATTCCTGGATCCCATAAAGTAGCATCTATCTGCAAACAAATAGCAATGATTTAATGGTAGCAAACTCTGTATTACAGTGCTGCTAGAGCTATTGCTGTACCAGAAAGCAGTGAAGGACATGCATTTTGGGGGGGAGGGGAACAGTGGTTATCTCCTAGAAAGATATTCCAAAATTTATTGCTTAATTATATTAACAGGAAATAAATAGGCTCTTCATCCAATGCACTAGACAGGAAATACCAGTCACTTTCAAAGCAACAAATCTGGCATTACTCAGAACATTTCCTTATCTGTGCATAGGCGTTAGCTGAACGTTTTAACTGATAATTGCCACCAAAACATTTTGGTGGTTTCTTGATTTCTGAATGAATCATGTGCTTCTTGGGTTGATATGTGTTTGACGTTGTTTGAAAACTGAATGAGGCCAAAGATTTGTTATTCTATCAAAGATTTTAAATCTGGAACATTTTTAATCTGGAAATCCAACAGCATCTGCCCATACGCCTTGCCCTGTGAAAGCAAATAAATAAATAAATATCACTTTATGCAGCAACAAAGGTAATTTCTTATTCACACAAGGGGGGGACCCCAAATATGTCTCCCTGGTGACTCTCCCCCTTTGGAATAACAACTCCATTCCTCATGCTGCAGACTATTTCAGTTTGGCACTTTCCATTCAATTACCTCATGGCCCCAAACCTGTGTGATTTCTGCCTGAGAATGTATGTGCAGGATTGCACCATATGAGTCTCTATAGAAAGGGAAGCCAAGATACAAGAAAGAATGAGGTTGTCCCCAGAAGTTATTTGCAGAGGTCAACACAGAAATGGAGTAGAACATGACAAGTCACAGGGTAACTCTCTGAAGTCCAGGGGTGGAATTCAACTACGGTGAGTATTCCTCAGAATAGACCCACTGAAATCAACAGCCCTAGCTTATTACAGCTCATTAATTTCAGCAGCTCTACTGTGAGTAAAACTTAGTTGAATACCATCTTAGAGCTAGAATTAACTTCAGGACATTAACATCTCAGCAGGTAATGGTTGGTTAATCTATCACAGTTTGTTAAAAGGAATGTAAGGAGGAGAAAACAAATTGCTTGAGTTCTGTGTCTTGTGCCCCCTTAAAGCCTAAGGCTGCAATCCTATATAACTTGGTAGTAAGCCACATTAAAGGGTTTACTTCTTAGTAGACATATATAGGTTTGCACTGTAACAGACGTATTGTGGTATACATTTAATGAACCCTGCCTCCCCATCCCATTTACAATAAAGAGGGCTCTAATCCAGGAATGTTTATGCCACAATACATCTATCAATCTTGTAAGCGGCAAAAGACCCTTTTGATTTGCTGCAACAGACCAACTCAGTAACCCCTTTGGAATAAGACACCTACTTGTGGGTCACTTCTCAGAGATGCAGTGCCACCACCACCCAGGGCATTTTTCAGGACAAAGTTCAATCCATGTATTCCTGGCATTTCATATCTGGAAAAATAAAATATAGCTGTTTGATTCACCTGCTTGCAATTTAATCACAGTTCTTAAGAAATCACACTGGGACTGATCATGGATTACAAAACTTGGATTTAGAAATTAAACACATGAGTAAGTGAAATGATGCACATTTAATGAAGATGACTTCAAGGAGCTAACCTATTTTAACAAGTGTGTGCATAAGGCAGACCATTTCCTTTTATTGCTATGTTTATAAAAGTAGCAGACTACAACAGTCTAAAAAGTTTATTTCCAATGTTTAGTATCCAAACTTCCTGAAATTCTTTGGCAAGTGATGATTGTTTGCTAGTCACACCCCAATTCTGGAGGGTTTCTTCCTTCTTCTCATGGACTTCTCATGGACCAACATGACTGTGCTTTTTTAGCTGCCTTAGGGAATCTAGAAGCAAGCCATTCATGGCAGAAGCATCCATAAGAAGCTACATTCCTACCACCTGAAGAGGAACTTCACATTTTGAAGATTACATCCTGTCCTACCACTAGGTTTACCACACAATTTGGTATAACTGATCTCCAGATTTGCTAACATACAGAATGCCATGCTTTTCTTTATTTCAGCTCTCTGACTAATCAGGAACCCAGGGTTAAGCCACTGAAGGCATGGGGCAGATCTGGGTTACTGTTGGACGTTATAATTTTTAAAAATGGATTTCAGGCATTTTTTTTTATCCCAGCATGAATAATAAATAATATTATTTAATACCTGTAGCTCCTAACAGAGACTGATCAGAGACAAAACAAAACAAATTCCTTCCAGTAGCACCTTAAAGACCAACTAAGTCAGTTCTTGGTATGAGCTTTCGTGTGCATGCACACTTCTTCAGATACACACAGTGTGCATGCACACGAAAGCTCATACCAAGAACTGACTTAGTTGGTCTTTAAGGTGCTACTGGAAGGAATTTGTTTTGTTTTGACTATGGCAGACCAACACGGCTACCTATCTGTAACTGATCAGAGACACTCTGTAATCTCCATCGTGAAACTGAGGCAAAAGCGAGCAAAGAAACTAGTGTGAATTTTACCTTGTATAGTAGGTTAGCTTCTTTACAAATACCTCTCTATCCTCCATCAAGCAAGGAAGAAGCATTACCAGAATTCAAGGCTAGGCAAAACCAATCAAGTAGCACACAAAGCAGGGCTGGTGGGGTGTGTGGCTTGGGGAGAGCCCTGATGGCGATATTTGGCCTGTCTGGCCAACACCCAGCATACTGTTGTTGTTGTTGTTGTTGTTGTTCCTCTCCCCTTGTCACTATTTTGTGACATCTTCATTGGTACCAATACAATTCTGTAAGTTTTTTAATGGAGCAAACTTTGTTTTTCTACATGTCCCCCCCTATATATAATGAACTGTTATAATCTGGGTGAAAATATCAATTCCAAATATATGTTAAGATGAAATGTGAGTGGAGTTTTGCCTGTAGAATGCAACTTTCCTACCTTCCCCATCTTGCTTGGTACAGCCCCCTGAACCACCTAAAAACAATGCTGAGGATCAGCTCCATGCATGAAGCAAAGTTTAGAGAAGTCTTCCCTCCAAAGAGCAGTTCCACTCTAGCTAGCAGGCTGCTCCTAAGCTTGACTAAGATGGGATGCAAGTCATGACTGAAATGGGGCTCCTCTCATTTAAATGTGCTTTCAGACTTGGTGCCACTTATATAATAATAATTTATTATTGATACCCCGCTCATCTGGCTGGGTTTCCCCACCACTCTGGGCAGCTCCCAACCGAATATTAAAAACATAATTAAACATTAAACATTAAAAACTTCCCTAAATAGGGAGCTGCCTTCAGATGTCTTTTAAAAGTCAGATAGATGTTTATTTCCTTGACATCTGATGGGAGGGCATTCCACAGGGCGGGCGCCACTACCGAGAAGGCCCTCTGCCTGGTTCCCTGTAACTTGGCTTCTCGCAGCAAGGGAACCGCCAGAAGGCCCTCAGTGCTGGACCTCAGTGTCCGGGCTGGACGATGGGGGTGAAGACACTCCATCAGGTATACTGGGCCGAGGCTGTTCAGGGCTTTAAAGGTCAGCCTAGGTGCTGCATTCTGGATTAATTGCAGTTTCTGAGTCACCTTCAAAGGTAGCCCCACGTAGAGCGCATTGCAGTAGTCCAAGCGGGAGATAACTAGAACATGCACCACTCTGGCGAGACACTCTGCGGGCAGGTAGGGTCTCAGCCTGCGTACCAGATGGAGCTGATAAACAGCTGCCCTGGACACAGAATTGACCTCCATGGACAGCTGTGAGTCCAAAATGACTCCCAGGCTGTGCACCTGGTCCTTCAGGAGCACAGTTACCCCATTCAGGACCAGAGAGTCTGCCACACCAGCCCACCCCGTCAGGATTCAGCTTCAATCCATTAGCCACCATCCATCCTCCAACCGCCTCCAGGCACTCACACAGGACCTTCACTTCCCTCACTGGTTCTGATTTAAAAGAGAGGTAGAGCTTCACTAACAGTCTCAGTTAGGGTGTGATTAAGCTGCCTGGGGCAGGTGGAACGACACTGACTCTGTATGAGGGGCTGCAATGAGCTTCCACAAACAATTCGGTAATCATCAAAATACATGCAGAATATGTGTATTGTACGGTTTTCTGGGAGTTCAGGGAAGATGACAATGTGTTGCTGTAAATCTGGGAGGTTAGTCTGGATGCCACCTGAAGGATCCCCAGGTTGTGAGGCTGACATCTGGTAAGCAGAAAGCTATGCTTTAGCAACCCTGCTAGATCCCATTACCTTGATGGCTCCGGCAGAGGGGTTGATACACACCTGCTTTTGCCCAGAGGTGTCTCTGAATGGAAGGGGAGAAGTTTTTGGAATCAGGGCTCAGCCCCCCCCCCCATTGTTGGAGGTGATGTCAGGAAGGCATGTGTCCATGAAAGGGAGCAAGAGCATGGCAGTCTTCTGTTGGAGCTGGAAACACACAGGGATTTGAGAATCCAGAGTGGCTTTAGTGTTCCCCCACTAAAAAATATACCAAATGGGGGAACAGGATCTGTTGGGGGGTGTTAAATAAAAATAAGCTATATATAATTTTTAACGTAAAAGAAAAAATAACGAGTATTATCAAGTTAACGCTCATTTAAGTTCTATTTTAACTGGGCAATTCTAGGCAATCTCTGCTCAGAAGTATGGGCCATTGAAGTTCATTGTGCTTACTCCCAGGGAAGTGAGTACAGGATTGCAGCGTTAAATCTTTCTGTCTGAAGTCCTCACTGGCACAAAAAAAGAAAGTTAAATTTTGTAATAATTTCTACAGAAATAGTACTAAACAATTGTACTCATCTGAAGTCCTCACTGGCACAGAAACAGGAAGTTACATTTTGTAGTAATTTCTACAGAAATGGTATCATAACAATTGTGCTCATTTGGCAGATAGTATACAAAAGAGAAATAGTGCTATTAAAATGCAAGAATATGGTTTTCCTCAAACTGCAATTCAGAATTATGTGTCGTTTTCTTTTCAATGGAAAGCTTGTTTGCTTTTGTTCCCATAGGCAAACAAATTTTGCCAGTCCAGTAAGAAGCCTTCAGATCTTAAAAGCATGTGAGTATAATTCCTTCTAATCCTCCTCAAGGACAACACAAAAGTTTTCTTTCTTCTCACTGGTCGCTTTTCACCCTGTGTTCACATTATTCTGTTATCACATCCTTAAAAATACACAGCAAACTAAATGCCTATGATTTGATTAATCTAAGAAATTTGATTAAGCCAAAAACTTCAATAGTGGCCTGAGCACACGTTTTCACGAAGCAAATATCTGTTCACAATGTAAAAATGGCAAGGCTAGCTCATGGTCCATAGCATTGCTCAATGAATAAGATAACTATTCTCCAGCCTTCAGAGAACACAAGTGTTATGAACTTAAACTTTGCAGAAGGCCGCATAATCATGAAGATTTTAAGGTTGATGCCACCTGACCTGCGTGTTGTTCTTCGGTTTGCCTCCAAAAAGAAAAAAAATTGTGACAGAACAATCAAATAATTTGTTGGAAATCCCACAGCAAATGTCACAAGCTGGAAGCCCTTAATTAAAAGCCTTCCTAAGTTTCCTAGCAGTTCGAAAGCACGTCAAAGTGCAAGTAGATAAATAGGAACCACTCCGGCGGGAAAGTAAACTGCATTTCCATGCACTGCTCTGGTTTCGCCAGAAGCGGCTTAGTCATGCTGACCACATGACCCGGAAAAACTGAGGACAAACGTCAGCTCTCTCAGCCTATAGAGCGAGATGAGCGCCGCAACCCCAGAGTCTTTCGCGACTGGACTTAACTGTCAGGGGTCCTTTACCTTTAAGTTAAGATCAGAGTTGTTTCTCACCTTGCTTCCACTGTAAACAGAATTGTAACAACCATTTGAAGGACAATGACTTGGGAGTTTGGAAACAAAAATATTTAGGGTGGAATTCCAATGCGATTATTCCATCAGTACAAGCATATATGTCTGCCAGACAGAATGACCTCCCCTCTTCTCATCCTGCCAGCTGTTCTGGGGATTCTCTCGACCACCCCCTAAACACCTTTGGGGAGGGTGCAGGGGTGCACAGCGGGAGAAAGGTGAAGTCCCATTGTGCTACTGCAACTTGTCTTCTGTTAGTACAATTTAGTTTAATCCAGGTCCTTAGCATCTAATTTAAATATCAGTAAATAATAACTTATTCCTATAGGATCTTGAGGCATCACAATGGAATACTTTGGTAGAATTTCTGTTACCTTATGGCAATTTACTCGCTGTGAATTATTGTTGTTTCTATTCCTAGTAAGAGGCTGGGTGGTTTTATATTTAACATCATAAATTATCTGATTTATGACGAGCCAAAGGAACAGAGATTGTTATCAATTCCTCTCTGAACTCAAGTAAGAAGTCACATTCTGCATACGTACAGGATTTGGTTCAACACAAAAATGAGCCCAAGGCAAGGGACAGATGCATCATTTATGCCAGTAGTATTAACAGAGTAGACACTGCAAGACTGAACTACCAGTACGACTAGTCCTATTACTATGACGATGAAACATTTGTTAGGTGTCATAGTGTGCTATGTGCTGTGACAAGAAATCTTATAATTTAATTAAGATGGAAAGGTAAAGAGAAAGACCAGGGTTTAGATGAATGATCTTGCTCACTGGTTTGATCATGTATCTCCTCCCTATCATTCTTGTCACTGTCCTCCAGATACATTATATACCAATGTTGCAGTGCTCCTGTTCATGGCTGTCAAGTCCCCTCTCTGGTCTGTTTCCTCCTGTCAGGGAACTGCCATCAGAGCTAGAGGCGGAGGGAAGGCTCCAGAGGGATGCCGGAGAGGGTCCCAGTAGGGAGAGAGGCAGCCCATCTGCTGGGGAAGGAAATCAGCGTAACACCAGTGGAGAAGGGGGGCAGATGGGGGATTCGGAGAGGAGGCTCCAAGACTCTTCGCCAGAAACCAGTGGGGAGAGCACGGGTACTCCACTGCCCACTCCCTCCCTGCGCAGAAGACTTCCGTGCAGGGAGAGTAGGAGGAGACTTGGCGTCAAAGAACTTCTTTGCTGGAATACATTCAAAAAATGCCCACTGACTGATTCTGCTAGTGACTGAGACAGCCATGAAGTGAAGGGCTGTCCAGACAGAAAGGGTTCAACCAGGTAACGAAGCCAAGAGTGGCGGCAACTTATGCACAAGCAACCCCTAGAACCATTACACCTCCCATACCCATGCAGAAGATTTTCCCCATTCTGCTAAACAGCACTAGAGGACTGTTGGCCCAAAACCTGAGTACCATATAGCTGGAGGCAGGGGATGGCAGAGGCATCTCCTCAACTTCAATTCCTATCCCTCTTTTGGGATACTTACAATGAGCTGTCAAAGGCTTGAGTGGCCCAATTCACACTTTTTCCTCTGCCTCCCATCTTCCTTTCCTTTCCTTTTTTTAAGGATGGTGTTTGCTTTTAAATGACACAAATACTCTATCTCAAATTGTTGTCAGACATACACTTGATCCTATCTTGGTTTATTAAGCCAAGATGTAAACAAACCTTTTGGCCATTCCCACAGCCTCTTCTCAACCAGAGTAAACAAACCAGGAAGTTCTCCATTAACTATAGGTTTCCATTTCATCTGAACCAGGAAACTTTATTTCACTGCTTTGGAGTGAGCCAAGCTATTAAGTCAACTTCAGGCGTGCCTTAATATCTCAACCTCTTCCATACTTTCCCTGTTCAAATGAAGCAGCTCAGTGGAGCCCCCAAATCCACTTTTCTACTTGTGACATTGAATCAACCCTTCAGTGGGAACATTTATGTGTGTCCAATGTTCTACACTGGACTTTTGCCTAGAATAACATTTGAAGCCTATTTCAAATTTGAATATTTTCTAGTAATCTAAGAATATGACAAAACAGTTTCTTCAAGCCACATTGCATGAATGTTTTAATCTGAAAAAGCACATACCTTGTGACCGAGCTCTCTTCAGACTGTTCCTTCTCTAAAAGATGTTGGAAATACCCTTCTATAGTCTGAGCAGTTAGTGCTTTCTTGAGGTATGGATAGTACAGTGGATGTCGGGCTACTACACCTGTTGTTGCACACAAGAAAAACACAACTGTTATAACCTCAGAGTCTAGCCTCCAGCAAGACTAGGAGTCAGAGGCTGCAGTCTCTTCAGCTAAGGAGACAGACCAGGTCCAGGTCCAGGTGCTGTTGCACAGCAGGAGACAATTGAGCCTGCAGAACATAACCCCCCCCCCCCCAAGAATCATCTCCCATATCTCAATGTCCAGAGCTGGGACTCTCAAAAGTAACTTTCCCCAGAGCCATCCAATGCCTCCCTCGCTAGTCAAGCGGCACAGGGAGACACCAAGATGGAGGCTATGGAACAGGAAGTGCACATATTCAGGCCAGAGGGTTGGCCCTTTATGGTCCTGAAGTTATCTACAAGGGGTGTGCTTGCTTTAAAAGGCTTGGTCTGTTCTCAATCTTTGTGAGAGCAAGTGGCTCACTTGATGCTATCCATGGTTCTGTAACCTTTGACCTGCCTTCTCCATGAGATCCAGTACAGTCATACCTTCATTTTCAAACAGAATGTGTTCCAGAAGTCCATTTGACTTCCCAAATGTTCGGAAACCAAGGTGCGGCTTCCAGGTGGCTCACAATTATGCAGGCATGCCGGAAACAATAGCGGAAGCCACATCAGACATTCAGCTTCCAAAAGAACATTCAAAAACTGGAACACTCACTTCCAGGTTTTGATCGTTCGAGTTACAAGGCGTTCGACAACCAAGGTATGAGTGTATTGAGCCAGAAAACAACACCAGCCACGTACTGTTTTATAGCAAAACTATAAGAAAAAAAGAAACCATTCCACTCCACATTTTTCTCAAACCAACAGCCTTGCAGGGCTAAAAATAAATGCATTTTCTACGGGAGATCTTTCTTCCTCTCAGCTGTTGTTTCATGTTTGATGAGCTGTCCTTGCTGGTATAATAATGATAAAAAGTAAGGTAAAAGTGTGGTTGTTTTCTGCTGTATAATTTTTGCATCTGGTGACACATTTTTAAAATAAATTCAAATATTTATATCTCACCTTTTCCAAAACAGTCCCAGGACAGCTTACAATAGAAGTACAAAGATGTGATAAAACAACTACAAACTATTTAAAAAAACCCACCAAGATAAACAAGACAGCCAAACAAAGCATCAGTAGGAAGTGAGAAAAAATTCCAAGTTAAGGATGTAGATGATAAATCCATATAGCTTATTGGGGGAAGATCTAGATTTAAATATATTTGAGGTCTACTTTTATATGAAATAAAGTCAGTCTTAAGTTACTGTATATTGCTTCCTGCATCTCTTTCCACTGACTTGTGATAAATGAACAACATATACAAGCATAAAATCCTCAAAGCTTAACAAAAATTCATTGATTGTATTTCTCTTTGACAGATGGGAACTTGGTTGTATTGACAGTGATTTTAATAAGCTCTTCAAGTTTGAAACGCACATATACAAAGTGGGACAAAGGGATGGAACACTGTCAAAGCATTATTTTGAATACATGAAATGTTTAAAATTTTGTTCTACCGCTTCAGCATCAGTTATCCTTGCAAAAATGTATGAAGGTTAAGCATATTCTCAATGTGGTGTGAAAGTTCTATTCATTTAAAAAGCAGCCCACATATGTAACCATAAGAATTGAAGAATACCTATGTTTGCAGAATTGCCTTTGTCCCCACTTCTGGTATAGGCAAGTTCTTCCAGACGATATATATGTGGACCACTTGGTAGATCTATACATATGGAATGAAATAAAATTACTGCTTTTTCACCTGCAACAGGAAAGCTGTTGTTTTGTCTGTTTATACTCTCTAGTGTATTGCTGCTTGCAGACTTGACCAGGCTTCCTCAAACTCGGCCCTCCAGATGTTTTTGGCCTACAACTCCCATGATCCCTAGCTAGCAGGACCAGTTGTCAGGGATGATGGGAATTGTAGTCTCAAAACATCTGGAGGGCCAAGGTTGAGGAAGCCTGGACTTGACTCAATCTTCATGTATATATTCTTAAATCAAGCTAAGGTACGAATGATCCGTAACCCTCAGCAACCAAAAACAAAGTTAAGGAGAAATGTATTTTTTTAAATATTGAATTCTTTATTACAATAAAATATTCACCACATATACAAACACTCCAATAGCAAATATTATAATAATAAATCCTTAATAAGCCAAATTGTGTACAGTATATATCAACATAAACCAAATGAGGTCAAGTTTGCTCACCCACCCACTTTATCCTCACAACCAACCTGTGATATAGGCTGGGAGAGAGAAAAACAGGCCCAATGTCCTCCCAGGTGGTTTATAACAGAGTAGGAATCTGAACCTCAGTCTTCTCAGTCTTAGTCTGGAACTCTAATTTCCATCATTTACCAGTAAATTTTGAAATTACTACTAGGATTGAGAAATGTCCAAAACAAGCCCCCAGATCCAACCACTTATGATATTGCTACAGCACTATTACAAATCTGTCCTTTGTGCAATATCCTTAATCTGTTTTAGTAATTAAATAATCCAAAACTTTTGAATAAACTGCAAAGCAAAATTATGGCATGTGGTCTAATATGTCTTTAAATAATTGTTTATTCTGTTAAAAACAGTAATTCTACCAATTTTCAGCATTAAAAGATTATGCCCAAGGCCTATTATATTTTATAATCTGCTAATTTTAGGATCTGCTACAAGAAATATACTTTGCACATTTGACAGAGAAGATTTCTCCAGATTTGAGAAACTACAATAACATTTATTTTCAAGAGGAGATGACTGTGTCCAAATAGAAGAAGACTACTGAAAAGCATACCCTGTATAAAGAAAAGTCTATATGCAAAAATAAAAATAAAAAATCTAGGTATGGAGTAATTTTAGTGGTAAACAATAGTACCTTTTAACTCTTCCTGAGTCATGGGCTCATCATGTGAAATTGCTGCATCTGAAGTGAATGAAAGATCCTCCTCATATGTTTCAACATGTAGCCCATTGATAAATATGTCAATCTGGGGGAGGATATTATTTAAACTGTTAAATAGGCTGCCACATATACAAGACTAAAAGCCATGTAGGCAACAAGTTAGATGTAAAATGGGTAAAACTGTTTGTGTTAGTGCTCCCATGCAACATCTAGCTTGTGCTTTCAATGGAATCTGTGTTGACACAACCTATCACACCAAGGCATCAGCTGACTGGACTATAATAGCTCCTGCTTACAGATATCTCACAAATCAGAAGTGTCTACTGCAACCTATAGACGCAGCCAGCCAGTCATGTCAATGGCCTTTCTCCAGCTTTTGATTTTTAAAAACTTATGTGGTGGTCTGCAACCATTTACAGTATGTGCAAGTACAAGTTTTGCAAAAGATTCAAAACAAAGTGGAATGAGAAGCAAGCAAGCAAGCCTTCCTCATGTACATCCAGCAGTGGTCAGCAGAAATTGAAGACTAAGTGGAACTCAGGACAATAGGCACCATTCTTACTTTTAACAGATATTTAATTTGGGGGGACTTGGAGGACAGAGGAAGACTTACTGAAAAAAATTTCAGCTGCTCCTCAATTAAAAAAAAAATGCAAGGTTTTATCCCAACGTTAGCCATACCCCCAGTACACAAATTGAAATGAACAGACATGACTTAACTTAGACCCATTAATTTTATTGGGCCTGCTCTAAGTATAAATTAGTTGTATATTACCCATACAATTGTATATTTTGAAATCAAAAGGTTTCTAACTTGTAAAGATACGAAACTGCACAAACACTGTTTTGAAGTTAAGTACAATTACATAAAAGCTGAAGGAAAAGCTCCACTGATCCTCATTCTTCACAAGAACAGAACAAAGCTCTGTTGCAAACCAAATAATAGAATCTTTGTATCAATGCAAGCCTTTGGAGATGGGGGGGGGGGAACCTTATGCAATAGGTTTTACTCTAGGTCAGACTTTAAAACAATATTTAAAACAGGACGCATTTATGCAACTACTGAAATCCAGGTCAGACTTTAAGCACAGGAAATGGTACAGTCTCTCCCACCCTGCATGGGCCAAGTTTGACACATGAGTGCGGACTCCCACCTGTCAGTCACAATGACCTCAGGTGACCTGTTTCTGCACAGCACTATGCTAGCCTCCCAAATCAGCTGATTGTCAATACTTGCATGGAAGCACCAATGATCAGAAAAATGTTAGTGTTGCTACAATAGGACTTGGCCACATCAGGTGCAGAACAGGTGGCATGGCTTGGCCAATAACAGCCTCATGGGCCGAGTGGTTAGGCCAATGGGCTGGAGGTTCCCACAGTTGCTGGAACTGCTACACTATAAGGACATTACTGTTCTTCCCTAACCAGGCTAGAGAAACATAGAAGGAGTTACTTGGAAACAGAGGAGGGAGGGACGAAAGTGCAGCAGAGTCAGAAGAAGCCTTGTGTTTCTCAGTCTTTGGTCCTCAGAAGACATTTAGCCCCAACTCCTTGCATGGATGAGAGTATATGGCAATGTGATTTCTCATTACATTGTAGACAAATAGGGAGGATTGTTCAAGCTTTGCTACTCTGACCTCGCACGGGTTATTTTATTTAGGGGTATGCAGCTGCTCTGTTCTGCAGCCATAATGAAGCAAATTGGGGTGATTTTACTCTTCGCTGAGTCCAACCAGGGGCGTATGAAGTGGGGGGCGGAGGGTGTGTGTGTGACAAGATGGCCCCTGCCTCCCCACAGCTGTAGAGTGGCAGAGGGCGTGCACAGTCAGTATGGGCGCCGCTCGCACGGCGACTGTACAGGCTGCCACTCTCGAGCGCCATCCATAAGAGCTGCCTCTCACACGACGACCGTATGGGCTGCCACGCATGTGCACTCCATACAGGATACCACACGTGCACACTCCGTACGGGATGCCGCCGTGCACAGTCCGTACAGACGCCACGTGTGTGTCACTGGGTGGTTCTCCCCACCCCTCGGCATCCTGCCCCGGGGGCCGGAGAGGGTTCCTCTGCCACTGAGTCCAACCACAATGTAAACAAACCACCTCAAGTCAAAGATGGGCCCTCACAAAGTTTCATGTCATGCTGTTTTTCTGTGCTCTCTTCCTTTCCGTTCTCTCTGTTTTCTATTCCTCTATCTTTCTCTACTTTTAAGTCAACATATTTTGCAAGAGGTGTGACTGCCTAAATGCTGCTTGCAGAGCACTAAAGAGCTCTGAATTGTTTTCTTCTTCTTTCTGGTAAAGCATAATGGATTCTTTTTAAAAAAGATTTCACTTTTTAAAAAATCATCCATACCTATGCTTGTGGGGGGGACGAGACATTTGGAGCTTTTCAACACTCCACAGACAACATTAAGAACAGTATCGCCTTGTGCAGTGGTGCATATTATAGGATGTCTCTTCCCAACACAAACAAGCTAAATCAGCCACCATGAATCTAATGACTAAGAAGAATGTACAAGTAAGAACACACACCCTTCAAAATATAAAACCAATATGAATTTTGTGATTTTCTGCAGCAGCTACAAAGTGTATTTGGGACTGGTACTTAGAAAGCAGCTCCTACCTTGACATTCTTTTTTGGATAAAGAAAGAAAAATGGTTTCAGAACTGGCGATCTGGAAAAGAAGCCACACACAAAAAAGGCAAATTAAGTACAGATGCCAAAAGAACACCTTTCAGTAGGTTTTTAAATGGTTCCTGAATACATCTCAACATCAACTATGGTGTTTAGACATTCAGTACATCTATTTAATTCAAGGGTGGTCCTTCATGGCCATGGCCATGATGGCTAGGGCTGATGGCAGTTGGGGTGCAAGACCTGTCTTTTAATTATCAGCAACACAGGATAATTTAAAACCATGCAGTGCAGTATCGCTGATAATCTGCTTCTGAGCCACTTTGTTACGACTGGAAATTTTCTAGAAATATAATGACCAATAAATATTTTCACTGTAGGCAAAGCCCTCCAAAACACAGCAGTCAGCACATTCCTGAGACTGACTAGAATATTTTAGGATTCTCAGCTAAGGGAGTATATAATTTGGCTGTCTATAAAACATAAAGTTAGCTAATCAATATGCTAAGTAACTGACAGTTAAGAAATGCACGAATTCCCTAACGGTTAAAAATAAAAGTATATATTCTTATAACCCCCTCTTAAAAACTTACACTTTTGGACGTCCTCCAACTATTCCAGTGAGACCAGGTGCTAAAAATGAAATATTTTAAAGTTAAGATTCTAAAGATGATTAACAGAAAATCAGGGTTGAACCATTTTATTTATCGAGATTTGGTTTTTCTCCAAAGCCCCCTCAGACAATGAGATAAAAGTTTTAGGATGGTGAGGACTTTTGCCTAAGCATGAGATACTTAAAATCACTCCAATTCCTAATTAGACCCTGCAGAATTAAAGGGCAGGAACAGTAGGATAAATGGAGTTTCAATAGCAGGAGGTCAGGAAAATCTGAAGGAAATAAAATGATTATCCTTCTACTAGAAGACGTGCAACAGAAGCTAAGAAGATGGTGGGAGGTTGCAACTAAATCTAGGAATCTGAATGAGTGAGTTTTCCACTGATAAAGTATTTAGGATGCCTGTTTCAAATAACTATACAGCTGTCCCCTTTACAAGAGCTTTAGCTGATGGGTCCAAATAACATTACTCAGGGTTCTGAACTAATATGGGTCTAATCTGACACAACACAAAATACTTTTTTTAAAAAAATGCAGTTCAACTGTAACACCAACGCAAGTTAGAAAGCAGAATACATTTTCAGCTTTTATAGGCCCTTCTTTTTTTTCTATTGTAATATCCACAAGTATTAGGATGAGCTAGAGCCTGAAACTAAATCAGTTTCAAGATTTTAGAAAGAATATTATTTTCGCTTCTCTAGCGTCCAGCCACAGCACTTATTACAAACTTGAACTTTTCAAACTCTAAAACAACAAGCATCTGAAATCAAGTGTCCTATAGTCATTATAATATTGCACACCATATACAAATAACTTTGCTTACAGAGGCCAATTAAAATTGCTATATCCATTTCCTCTCAACCCAAAGAGATAAGGTATCTTTCAGGATTATGTATTCAAACATAAATGAGGACTGGCCAAGTTAATCTGTTAAACCTAGAAGCAACTTCCAACACACTTGTCATCAGTCATAATATTTACATATACCCAGGCACTTTAAAATCTCAAGCTGCATTAAGCAGCTGTCATCGTGGTGTCAAGCTCCGGTCACTTAAGATGTGAAATAAGGGTCAGCACATTAGTTTTGTAGTTGGGAAACTGCTTCAGAAGATTAAAAATGTGAACGTTCCTTGCTGACGCTGTTGAAAACTCCGAACATCAGTTTTGTTGTAGTTATCTCAATAAGAATGAGGGGCCAGTATGGGAATTTGGGTGACTTTAATACACGTTTCAAATCTGGATCCACTTCCCCACCCCTGCCTTAGATTAGATTACAGCTGTACACTCCATATGGGTCTGCCCTTGAGAAGTGTTCGGAAATTGCACTGATCGTAATGGCATGTTTTCAGAGCATATGACAGGTTTTATTGTCTTAGTTCTGAACAGTCAATGCAATTTCATGTGTGGCAGGGACTTATGAAAGTTAAGACTTAAGCCCATAAGAAACAGGGGCAATGCCATGCTATCAAATGGTCTAGCTTAGTGGTTTTCAACCAGCATGCCATGACACCCTGGAATAGTGGTCAGGTGTGCCGTGGGTGGCACTGGCCTCCATCCTTCCTTCTCTCCATCCTCTGATGCCCTCTCACATCTCCACCTCCAGAGGCCTGTGCAGCTGTTTGTTGCAGCGGCCCTGGCTACAAGCTCCCCAGGCAAATGAATAGTGGCTCTGGGGCCAGCCAGCAGGTGCTGGTTGCCAAGAGCTGAGTAAGCAAGCTAGTGGGCAAGGATTCCTGAGGAGAGGTTGTATGTATGTGTAAATAAACCACATATCATAAAGACACCACAGTCCCTACTGTGCTTCATATTTAAAAGCAAACACAAACCCTGGGTAAGCACCTAGAACCCCTGAATTTTCGAACCGCTCAGAAATTGGGGTGCCATCCATCAGAGCTTTTGACTTTCACTATTAATTAAAGACTGTTTTTATTGACATTCACAAATGTTCTGAGGAATGGGCTTTTACTACACAATGTTGTTGTTGTTTTTGCAAATACGCTGTAAAAGGAAATACATTTTAAAGGTAAAAAAATTTATTCCTGAAAGCAAATCTGATCAATAACAAGTGTCAAGATGGTTACATGTATCTTATCTTAGCAATATTTAATATCATATAGATAAGTGCTACTTTACTTTGCTCTGTTTGGTAGAACATAAATTTACTGCCAGTTACAGACTGTGACCATACACTGACCCTGCTTCTGTAAACAGAGGTTTAAATCAACAGTGTATTTATTCTGTCTCCAGGCCACTGCACAAGCAATAAATGAACAGCTTATTCACATGGACCACATGGTTAATGTACTCCTAACATCCCAAGCAACGCAATTACTTAACTACAAAGGGAATTTAGTGCAAATGAATACCTTAAAAGCTGGTCTGTATTGAGGAAGGACCTTGCTCAGCCATTCAGAGTACCTTGCACATGATATCACTGTGGCATCACATGACTGATGTGGGCAACCCTGCCCACCAACCAAATTTGGCCTTAAAGGCTGTCTGGGGAAGTCAAAATGGTTCCCCACTCCTGTTCTAGACTAACTAAAAACCAAAGAAGTGCTCAGTTTTGGTCAATTGACAACCAATTTTATACAGTTTAATAACCAAGTTTGGTTATAAACCACAACAGCAGAAAAACAACCAGAGACTGAGAGAGAAAAGATTCAAAATTTACCCATTCCTGTTCCAGCTGGAGCAATCTCTCTGGAAAAGATTTCCACTGCCTTTTTCTGCTTATGAAGTACGGCAAGCCAAATAACAACTTCCCGTGGACCCTGTTTTCAGATATTAGAAAAGAGAAAGGTAACAATTATAAACCACATTGAAAGACTAACAATTCTATGGTAAAAACAAAAAACAAACTCCACAGAATTTAGAAGCGGAAGCGTAAATCAAAAGACACAACTCCTACTGCAAATGGTTTCAAATTTAACTTTGAAGTATCTGTTTATTTCCATAATTTATTAAAATTACTAAACGTGCACGTGAAATTAAGACAATAGTTTTAGTTTTCAGCAGACAAAACATATATAGCATATATAGCAAATAATTGTAGAATGCTGAGCATTAAAAATGTGACTGACACACTTTAACTTGCAAGCAAGCCTTCTAAGAATAGTCCAAAGTTTAGAACATTTCCATAGTATAAACTTCCCTAGTAAAAAACTGCTGCTGTTGTCAGTAACAGGGTCAGTATGCTAACTTTCAAATGGCACAGTTCAGAGTCTGGATGATATGTTCTGTACAGAAGCAAATTTGATCGTGAGAACATTATATTTTGCAACAGAAAGCACAATATCAAGAGACATATTTTCTTGCAGGAACAGAATGTTGTATTTCTAAAAAAAGAGATATTTCATACATGACTTTTTAAATTAAATATTAAATAAATTGGAATAATTCCAGCCATGTGTACAGATTTAGATACTGAAAACAGCCTGGACTACAGGGACAAGTATTGACAGTTTAAAGGTTGCATGAAGCTTCATACTTACTTGGAAGAGGATCCTACTGAGATAAGTTATTTTAAACATTTTTATCCCGCTCCTACCACAACAAGACATACATACAAAATATATAAAATATAAATAGCAACCGTAAATTATCAGTAATAATACCACCAAATAAATCCAGTAACTAAACCCAGTAGCACTACAGCATCCTTGCCCACCAAAGGCCTGGCTTCAGAATGCTTCCTAAATCACTGTAAAGGGGCATTAATGACCTGCCTTGTCCTGTAACAGAGACTCAGTTTTATAAAGAGAAAACCCAGCTCCTTCTCATTTTCAGCCTGATCATTCTAAATAATGCCATTTTGAGCAATAGCTGAATAATGGTACTTATGAAAACTACCTCCGTTATTTTCAAATTAATAAAATATATATATTCATGGCAACTAGGAACTTCTCCTTAACACAAATGGTAACTTTTACAAAAAAAATCACAACTGCACAGTGAAGCAATATTTGGGGGGAAGCATTGGCAATGTCCCCCTTACAATAATGCCCCCCTCCAATCCCACAGCTGCAATTAATTTAAAGAAAATAAGAGACATAGCTGCTCACTAAGCAATAAATGTAATATGTATTTTAATTCTTAGCCTCCATTCCTTCCCAGTCGGTGGAAGAATATAAACAGGAAGAAAGTGATAAAGCTGGTAAAATGCATGAGAGGAACGATCTTCTTCTCAATCTGGTGTTTTCTGTTTCTATTCATCTTCCCACCTAGGCACCGAAACCAGAACACAAAAACAAAAATATCCTCTGCAAATAATGTCATACACTCCATTTCATTCTCCTTTCCTTCAGGGCTAAGTAAACGATAAGACGGTGAAAATGAAGAGTAAATGGAATTGCAAAGGGAAATGAATACTTCTCTTGGCTACACAATCAAGAAAAGTGTTTGTGAGTCCACCTTCTTACTTACATCGTCTGTACTCCTTTTGGCGTGAGGTCCGTACGTTTCCTCAGAACCTAAAATCTGTAGGTTAATTTTGCTGTAGTCCTCATATCCCAGCTGATCAAACATCAGGCGTGTCCTGAAACAGGTCAAATATATTCACTAGGCTGCTGCTAAAGAAACTTTTGCAACACCCAAGGTTTGTTTGTAGAACTCAAGTCCCGTTTGCAGGCTCCCCCCAGACATGTGGTTGGCCAGTGTGATTTACTAGGTATACCTTTGGCATGATCTAGCAGGGATTTACTTATGGTCCCCATTCTGAGATTCAAACTCTACATGGGGCAACAGCAGACAAAGTCTTCTAATGGGTTTTCTGCCTTTGTGTGTGAAGTGGATGCAGATGTGAGTGTGTTATACGCAGGTGACATATACATCTATTTTTCCACTCCTGCCCACTTGTGGCTTACCTCTGGCTTAAAGGTAAAGGGTACAGGGACCCCTGACCATTAGGTCCAGTCGTGGCCGACTCTGGGGTTGCGGCGCTCATATCGCTTTATTGGCCGAGGGAGCCGGCGTACAGCTTCCAGGTCATGTGGCCAGCATGACTAAGCCGCTTCTGGCGAACCAGAGCAGCGCACGGAAACGCCGTTTACCTTCCCGCCAGAGCAGTACCTATTTATCTACTTGCACTTTGACGTGCTTTCGAACTGCTAGGTTTGCAGGAGCCAGTGCTTTTCTCTTCAACTGAGCTCTGGCACCAGCTAGCTGGGAGAAAAGCTCTTGGGATGTTTTGGCTCACCCACCCACCCTATTCATGTGCCCTTTAAATTGTATCCTCGTCCCCACTTTATACCAGCAGGTCACAACAGTGTTTAAAGATGCAAGTCTACCACCTTCACACGGAGTTTGGGTCAGAGAGCAAAGCTTCCTATTGGGCAAGTGTTAGCATAGCTATAAGCTCAGAAACTGGTGAAAGATAGGAGCCTCTCCCCCCCCCCCAAAAAAAACTTCCGCCCTCTTATTATCATAGCTCTCATAATAAGAAAATGTAAAAGAATCAAGAAAATCCTAAATCCTCATAAATGAAGTAAGTCTGAAACATTTTTCAAAGAATGTATTTGAATTTCCCCCCAAGCTATTCTACTCATTCCTGGTATACTCTTAACTGTTGTTGTTGTTGTTGTTTTAAAAAAAAGGGTGGGGGATAAGAATGAGTGTGGAAATCAAATCATCTCTTGC
The DNA here is from genome assembly GCF_964252035.2 of Podarcis erhardii. Taxonomy (NCBI): domain Eukaryota; kingdom Metazoa; phylum Chordata; class Lepidosauria; order Squamata; family Lacertidae; genus Podarcis; species Podarcis erhardii. Next base: position 39,783,474 of record NC_138512.1, read on the forward strand.
CCCAACCAATCTTTTTTTCAAGGGAAATGCCATTTACCTTCCCGCCAGGGCGGTACCTGTTTATCTACTTGCACAGGTGTGCTTTCGAACTGCTAGGTTGGCAGGAGCAGGGACCAAGCAACCACCCTGTCGCGGGGATCCGAACCACCGACTTTCTGATTGGCAAGGCTAAGAGGCTCAGTGGTTTAGACCACAGCACCACCTGCATCCCTCTTCTGGAAACACACTTTCTCATTTGACAGGATTCATATATTGAAATAGGCAACTCCAGGCTTAATTTGCAAATATGGCCACAGGCAGTAATGCTTCTAAATGTCAGCTGCTTGAAACTGCAGGAGGGGAGATCCATCTTATGCTTCGGTCCTTCCTGAAGGTTTCCTGCAGGCATCTGGGTGGGCATTGTTAGAACAGGATGCTGGACTGGATAGGCCATTGGCCTAATCCAGCAGCTTCTTCTTAGGTTCTTATACATAATGAACGCCTGATAATATGCTATTGGAAATATTAAGTGTATATTACATTGCTCTTAATTTAAGATAGTGACATTTTAAGTTGTGGACCAAATGACATGGCTACTTTTTACCAATGGGGCACCGTGAGATGATTATACAATTAGGGGAGCTGTTCTACAGTAAATTCCAACCTTTTCAAAATACTTTCAGCAGTTCTTCTTGCTTTTTCTATTGCCTTTGGTCCTCCTACTGGGCAGCAAGCTGTAGCTCTGAATCCATCAAGGTACGTAGCATTTACCTGGAAAAACAGAAAAGATGTGAATAAATTATTAATGGTTCATTCTCATTATTCATTCTCATATTTTGTTTAAAGTGGAAGAGCTATCCTTGCAGCAACAAGGAGTATCACAAAAGAAGAAAGCTGTATATTTTATGCAAAGGGTTTACTGAATGAAGAGCGCTCATAGCTGATAGCTGAAGCAAGTGGCATTAGAAAACTGGATTGGATTGATTATATTTGCAATTAAGATCTGCGCTCAAAACACTCAGGGCAATTTTTATTCAAATAAACCCTTTGACAGTGCCTGTGGCTTTGTTCGTCTGTGACCACTCTTCAGTTTCATTAGCTATGCAGACTAATGTTTAACCATCTATTTAAAAGAATCCTTTACTCTTATTTAATCATATTCAGATAATTAGAGAGGGATGGATTAAAGTTCTGTCTCATTTTATAACTAAATTAAGATAAGATAGGATGATTGTGATTTTCAAATGCTGTCAGAAGTTGGAATACACATCTTTATACTTGCTAAATAGTATATCTGTGTTAAAAGACTAGCAAGAAAATGTTTTAATATGTATACATTTAAATGTGCAAATTTCTGTTAGATACAGAAAGAGACAGTGGTATAGTACAAAAAGCCCCACTGAACCAATGCAAGATAAAGTAAATTCAAACCTCAGCCTAGAAATGGTTATGTGAGATGCCAGCAGACAAATCACCCTCTTGAAATCCCCAGATTCAATGCACAGAATACTACACAAATTTGCATCTGCATTATCCAAAAGTTTTAAAACAAAATTTCAGTTTGTATGGTCTTTCAGACTCCCTTTTCTGCACAGCCTGTTCAAACAGTTTGGATGGTTTAATTTCAGACTGTTTACCACAGAAAGGACTGCAAAACCTTCTAAAACTAAATACATAAATAAATGCTTTGCAAAACAGACTTGCCAAAAATTTCTTGAAAGACTCATCACTTCAGTTCAATGATGTTTGCAAAGTGTCTATATTCTTTTCATTAGGCATAGGAAAGCACATGTTTCACACCATGGCAATACTATCTTTTCTTCAGGCTTATACTACCATTATCATTATTGAAACAATCATTAGAACCTTGTAAAATGCTGATGGAGGCAATCCTTTTGCTCCCTGAACTTTCACTGCACCACCTTCAATGCCTGAAAAGGGATATTTAAAAGATTGGAATTACTTATAACCAAACCATTATTAATAAGCATTTATGAGCTACTGCACTCCAAAGTGTATAGGACTGACAACAACACTATTAAATGAAGACAAAATCAGAACTGTCAAGATATGTTTCCCTGGATACATGTAAAAGCAATGGCTCCAAAATGAAATTAGACCAGTGTGTGGCAGAGAAGTATTTCAGTGAATTTTAGCCACAACAGATAAATGGAACTGTGCAGTTCAGAAGTGGAATTCCTCTGAACATCTGTTGCTGGGGTGGGGTGGGGACAGGGTTGTGTTCAGGCTGCATTCAGTGGTGTCACCCAGGTGGCAGAAAGATTTCTGGCAACAGAACAGGAAATAAATTCTCATGTTTTCCAGTCCCCTGCGCCACCTCTAAATCTGCTCTGATTGTTGTTTAGTCATTTAGTCGTGTCCGACTCTTCGTGACCCCATGGACCAGAGCACGCCAGGCACTCCTGTCTTCCACTGCCTCCCGCAGTTTGGTCAAACTCATGTTTGTATCTTCAAGAACACTGTCCAACCATCTCGTCCTCTGTCGTCCCCTTCTCCTTGTGCCCTCCATCTTTCCCAACATCAGGGTCTTTTCCAGGGAGTCTTCTCTTCTCATCAGGTGGCCAAAGTATTGGAGTCTCAGCTTCAGGATCTGTCCTTCCAGTGAGCACTCAGGGCTGATTTCCTTAAAAATGGATAGGTTTGATCTTCTTGCAGTCCATGGGACTCTCAAGAGTCTCCTCCAGCACCATAATTCAAAAGCATCAATTCTTCTTTATCAGCCTTCTTTATCAGCCTTCTTTATGGTCCAGCTGCTCTGATGGTTCCCCCAAATGCTCTGAAGCAGACTTTGGAGAGGGAAAGGTAGCAAAGGGGAAAGGGAATTGCTGGAAATGGCTTCCCTCTCCATCCTGCAGGCAGAGACCCTACTGTCAGCTGAGCAGTACTGTTGAATACAACCTCAAGGCAGCAGACCCTGCTGAATGAATTAGGCTGTGAGAGTGTTGGTACCTTGCACTAGTAGAGCTTCAGTTTGAATAATACATTCGTGCCCAATCAACAGGGATCCCCACTTGCCCTGGACAACAGTCTACCCAATTCAGCAGCATCTTCCAACCTTCAATAGAGCCTTTCTGAGGGGCTTGGAGGCAGGAGCAGGCAAGCCAGCTACAGCCATTTAATTTAAACTAACTCACTATCTAGTAAAAGACAGGCATTTTTTGCCTACAAAATGGTTAATCATTATATTATCACAGCTACCCAAAGATGGCTCAGCCTGCAAGCAGGATCAGCCAGGATCATGCTGACATTGTGTACTCAGGACAATTCTTCTGGACAACTGTTTCCAGGTGCTGAGGAGGAATTTTAACCAGCGGTGGGAAACCTGTGCTCTTCCAGATGTTGTTAGACTCCAGCTCCTAACAGTCACAGCCAGCAGGGCCAATGGGGTCAGGGATGATGTGACCGGGGAGTCCAGCAACATCTGGAATGGTACAACAGGTCCCCCACCACTGATTTCAACCCTATTGTCGCCATCACAGTATATCAGATTGGTTTATTTATATCTAGCCATCAGACCATCACAATGCAAGCGTTTAGCAAACGTAATTCCATATTTGTATAAAAGTCACATGCATTAACATAAATAAATAGATGCAGACCTAAATAAAACTATATACAATATAAAATGAAAAGTTCTGAACCTCCAGGACAAATCACAGCAGTCCCCCCCTTTAAAAAAAAAAACACCTCTCTTTTAACACAGATCAAAATTAAGAAAATCTAAACAAATCTGAATAAAATTATATAAAACCTAAATAAAAGATAAGAACAAATGTATGCCACGGTGTAGATATTGTTACACTAAAATCTGATTCAAAAGAATTACCACTGGTGTTCTAGTACATGATCCTCCCATTTTATTTGCTCCAGTTCCCCTTCACAAAATCACATAATTGTAGAATTTGAACTGATGCCAATGATCATCTAGTCCAACCCCCTGCAATTCAGGAATCTTTTTGCCCAACTTGGGGCTCAAACCCACAACCCCGAGATGAAGATTTTCATGCTCTGCTAACTGAGCTATCCCAGGTACTAACCAGGGAGGTCTAAACTGATAAAGAGAGATGATAGTTACGGCAATAACTCTGTAAATTATTCCACAGCTAAAACAAAACAAGCTCTGGAGAAACAAGCCATAGTTTGTTTGCCTGTCTGTGAAATGATTTACAGTTTGTGGAACACCCTGTGCTGAAAACAAACCACGGCTTAGTGTTATGTCCAACAGCAGTCTAGAATGTATGATGCACTCCTTAGTAATAATGAGTATAAACAACGTCTTTGAAAACAGCTCAGCAAAGAAATCTTATCTGACTGAATCGTTGGCCCACCTAGTCATGTATCTAACTGACTCTGGGTTTCCATGTCAGACATGTCAGCCCTTGATGCTTGCAAGTATATCAACGATTGTTGATGGCACACAGGACGATTTTAAACTCTGGGCAGGATAATATGGGAGTAGACAGTCCCCCGAAGCAACTAGGCCTTGAGCAATTTAGGAAATTCAAGATGAGCATGCTAAATTGAACCTGGAAACACACAGGTAGCCAAAGTAACTGGAATAATGAGTCCCAGTTATCAGACTCAAGTTCTGAATTTTCAGTCATACGGATGAAGTTTCCAAGCTGTGAAGGCAGCTCCACACAGAAAGCACTGGAATACTTTAGCTCTGAAATAACTAGAGCCAAGACCATTTTGTCTTAACTGAGGCCAAGTCCGTCTTTTCTTAAAAGAGGCTTCAGCTGGAGAATCACCAAAGTCGATAGGCTTGACTTGTACACAGAGGAGGTCATGGTTTTCTCCTCCATTTCAGCAGAGCTAAATGGCAGACTACTCTGTTGATTTGAGTGGTGCAGGACTTCAAACTAATTCATAGAATCATGGAATTGTCGAGTTGGAAGGGACTCCAAAGGTTGCCCAGTCCAACCCCCTGCAATATAGGAATATGCAGCTGTCCCGTACGGAGATTGAACCTGTAACCTTGGCGTTATCAGACCACACACACTCTTATCCACTGAGCATGTGATTCGTACATGAAGGAACAGATCTATGCAATAATATTAAATATTTTTCTTCATAAATAACCCATCACTAAAAGAACATCATAAGCCAAATGGTACCAGGACAATGCAATTTATCATTACTTTTGAAATGGCTTTACTCCTCAATGTTTTTAAATCTACACAAACATAACTTCCTGCAGCTTGATTCATTATAGCTCATGAGTTCTGTTAGAACTTTTATAATAAGAAAAATACATTTTAAAATCACAAAATTAGCAGAGCTCTTACACCAATTATGTTTTTTAAAACCCTTCATATTCCCCACTGAAATAATAAAAAGAGCATCTCTAGTTCAACCAACTAGTTTATCTAATCCTGCCATACAAAATATTTAGTAAAGTAAACAATTAAAGTAGATAGGCCTGGAGTCCTTTTTCTGGTGTACGTGTCAAAACAATTATATCTAAAGATATTTGAGAAATCTGCCTATTTCCCATCTGTTATATTTCTACTAGAATAACTGAAAGTTCATGTGAAAGTTCATTTGGAGTTCAAATGTGTCATGTTGGGCCATTTACAAACTAAAAGTTCATTTGAAGGTTAGGTGTATATTTAATTATTATTAAAAAGGGTTCCTTTAAGCTTAGAGCTATTGAATTTTTGATTCCAATGTTTGTGAAGCTTCATGTATCTGTTTTAGGGTTTTTTTGTTTATCAAATATATATGTGTGTGCACAATCTTTCTGGATTAATATTGCATTTGTATTTTCATTGTATAATTTCATTAAAAATTCCTTAGTCCTAACGGCATGACACTATACATTTTTACTTGTTTGGCAGTAAGCCCTATTGAGTTCATGGATCTTAAAGGTACAGTGGTGCCCCGCAAGACGAATGCCTCGCAAGACGAAAAGCTCGCTAAACGAAAGAGTTTTCCGTCTTTTGAGGTGCTTCGCAAGACGAATTTCCCTATGGGCTTGCTTCGCAAGACGAAACGTCTTGCGAGTTCTTGCGAGTTTTTCCCCTTTCCCCCCCTTTTTCTAAGCCGCTAAGCCGCTAAGCCGCTAATAGCGCTAAGCTGCTAAGCCGCTAATAGCTGTGCTTCGCAAGACGAAGAAACCGCAAGACGAAGAGATTCGCGGAACGGATTCTTTTCGTCTTGCGAGGCACCACTGTAAGGGTAAAGGACCCCTAACAGTTAAGTCCAGTCGCAAACAACTCTGGGGTTGCGGCGCTCATCTTGCTTTACTGGCCGAGGGAGTCGATGTTTGTCCACAGACAGTTTGTACGGGTCATGTGGCCAGCATGACTAAGCCGTTTCTGGCAAAACCAGAGCAGCCACAGAAACACCATTTACCTTCCCGCTGGAGCGGTACCTATTTATCTACTTGCACTTTGACGTGCTTTCGAACTGCTAGGTTGGCAGGAGCAGGGACAGAGCAACGGGAGCTCACCCTGTTGCAGTGCTTCAAACTGCCGCCTTTCTGATTGGCAAGCCCAAGAGGCTCAGTGGTTTAGACCACAGCACCACCCGCATGGATCTTACTGTAGTCTAAAACAAAGAGCAAAGATGATTGAGGATACAAAATTAATGATCTATTTTCCTATTCTCCACAGTCACAAATCCTTGACCTCTTAACCAAGGATGCCAACAGGATTTCCTGTATGTGAGTTGCAGCACCACATCTCTCCAATCTTTCACTAGCAATCTGTGGGCAAGAAATGCTGCTTGGATACATATATTAACTTAGTCTAGCCTATCTCACAAGGCTGTTGCTATTATTATTTATTCAATTTCTAACCTACTCTACACCGTAAGGTCACAGGGTAGGTTACAACAATATAACATTCATTATTTAAATTAGTTTTTAAATGAATTACTGTTACAGAAATAGGGTGGGCCTATAATCATAATAATAATAACAACAACAATAATAAAGTATCTTGAGTGGAAAAGAAAGATACAAAAAGTCCTGATATTTATAGCAAAATATCACCACCACTGCCCAAAAGGTTTGCCAAGCCTAATAAACAACAAGCCAAAAATATGCCAAGTATGTGAAGTTTTGTAGCTTTGGTGTCTGAACTGCCAACTTTCAGCCTAGCCTACCCCACAGGGCTGTTGTACAGATAAAAGGAGATATGGGAAGACAACATACACAGCATTGAGCTCCTGGGAGGAAATGTAATACAAATATACAGCAATGAGCAACAAATGTGCACTTTCACAACACATACACACAAAACATTTTGTCAACCTTGAAAAACAAATATCCTTGCACTAAAAATACAGCCTACAGGACTTCTAACTTGCTACAGCTGTAAGGTAGTTCATATTTTTCCTTATAGTTGCTGTGTTATGAAGAAATAACAGCATAGTGATAAGAAGCAGACCAATAGTGGCTGGAAGGGGGAAGTGGAAAACGGGCACAGGGGTTGCAACAGTACCATTTTTCTAAGTAGGAAGGAGGTCTCATTTATTTTGAAGGAACTAAGTTTGAGTAAAACCTATCAAAGCCAGCCAATTTTGATTTATTCTTTAAAGGCAGCACACTGGAAGGAAAGAAATAATATGGACATGGAAGAAAGTGCTTAAACAAATAAACCCCAGTATCACCCTCTGTCCAGCACAGGCTAACAGCAACAATGAGTTTTCTTGCTTTATCCTCCACTCTGAGAATACCCCTTTCCTGAGTGGGAGTGGTCAGCATTTCTTCCTTTGGTTACTTATCAACAGTGATTAAATTCCTTAGCAAACGTGCTGCTTGCCCAGTGCTGAAGCCTTACAGTACTGTACCTCCACAGTTTGCTTTCTAACTTTGTATAGAAATATCCAATTGACTCACTTAAAATTGAAAACTAAGTCTAGGATCCATGGCCCAGTGCAAATGTACTCCCCTCCTACCAGCCCTGTACTTAAATTAGATTTAGATTTCCATGAGCCTGGAATTTAGAACCTAGGAAGGTGGTACATTTCTCCACATAGCCATGTGCAAGTAGCCACATACAAGCTTAACTCTGGTCTTTGATAGGGATCAGCTCCCCCTAGCACTTCTTGGTTCCTCGGCTTCATGGCACACAGCTCCATCTTTCGTCACACCAAGGGTTGTCAACCTGGTCACTACTGCCCACTAGTGGGTGTTTCAGGATTCTAGGTGGGCGGTAGGGGGTACAACAGCACAAGCTGAATCCTCCTTCCATTGAGCACTGGTGGGCGCTAAGGAAATTTTACCATCAAGAAAGATGCATTAGTGGGCAGTAGGGGTAAAAAGGTTGACTACCCCTGGGTCACACTCTTCTTGCTATGATTCCTTATCCTCTCTACCTGTTTCTTCAACTCATAATCCTGTGTTTATGCATGTCTGTACACACCCTCTGCAGACACTAACCTGGGATTTCAGCAAGGGAAACTTGAGAGAAGTCACATGTGACATCTGGCAGGAGATATTCCTTAGGATTACCAATTTCATATACCAACTGTTCTGCCACCGTGCCAAAAGACAAGAGGCCTCCTGTGTTAGGTGGTTTGGATACAATAAAACTTCCATCAGAAGAACATTCTACTATGGGAAAACCGATGTTATGCCTAAAGGGTTGAAAACATTGAATACTTTATTGATTTGGAAAATATATAAGCAACCAAATAACAAGCAATACATGGCATTGGTTAGGGGGGACAAAAACATATCTACTTCCAAAACATATACCCAGAACTTTAAAGGATATAGAACACACACAGAGTTTTCAAAGCTCTTGAAGAATCAAATCATAGAATCATAGAATCATAGAATCATAGAGTTGGAAGAGACCACAAGGGCCATCGAGTCCAACCCCCTGACCAGTTGCATTGTGGCAAATAAGGAAAAATAACTGGGGGATGAAATGTTTTTGCCCCAAAATCAGAGATGGGGACAAATAAACAGAAGGCAAGCTAAAAAAATTAAACTTAAGAACTTTGAGAAAATTAAAGGTAGATTGACAGGCTGGCTACAATACTATCAACTGCATGAGGTTTTTAAGCGAGATAAAAAGAAAGGCTTTGCAACAGAATTTTCGAGATTTGAAAAGGAGGTGATCCACAATGAGGAGAAAACGCTTTCAAAAATGTACAAAATTCTGCTAGATTGGTTGGTAAAGGAAGAGGAGGTTAAGTGAGTCATGATAAAATGGGCTATGGATATAGGTCATAACATCCAACTTTCAGCATGGGAAAAATCTCAAATTCATGGCATGCTACACTCTTAAAGAAAATTATATGAAGATTTTTTACCGTTTGTATTTAATACCCAATAAATTGGCGATGATGTATAAAAATAAGTCAAATCTGTGTTGGAAGTGTAATAAAGCAGTAGGAACAATATATCATGCATGGTGGAGATGTAAAAAAAAGGGATAATTCTGGGATATAATTTATAGTGAGTTAAAAAAGATGTTTAAATTATCATTTCCCAAAAAGCCAGCAACTTTCTTTTTAGGAATCATTGGGAATGAGATCCCTAAAGATCTGAAGTTGTTCATGCACGCCACCACAGCAAGAGTATTGTTAGCACAAAACTGGAAAGAAGACCAAATTCCAATGAAGAGAACTGGTAAGTAAAGTTGATGGAACACGCAGAGATGGATAAGCTGACAGGGAAGTTAAGAGTACCAAAAATTCAACAACAATTGTAGTAAATTAAAAAAATATCTGAGAGATTACTGTGGTGATTAAAATTTTTTGACTGGGCTAGAATGACTCTTGTACAGACAACCAGTAGAAATAGTGGAAAAGATGGTAAATAGAATATTAGATACAATTGGAAAGGCATATAACATAGCATTCCATGGACCCAAGTAAGAGGTGGAAAGAAGTCCGGTGCAAACAAAGTAACAACAAAATAAGTAGATAAGTAACATAATATTTAATTTCTATTTAGTTTATGCATACAGGTTAAACGTTGGAATGTTCATTGTGTCCAATTGTTTATTGTGAATATTGACGTGTATGAAAAGGATGGCTATAAACTAACTGAAAAACCAATAAAGATGTCGATGGAAAAAAAGAAAAAAGAAGGCAAGCTAAAAAATGGGATGACAGTGTGGAGAACAGAACACTCTGTATTCAATGGTTCTAAAGAATCTGAGGTAGGTTGGAGCTAACTAGGTTACAGTGAGGCAAAGAATGCACGGTATAATTAAAACGGCTGAAATTAAGGTAAAATTGCATTCAAATGTTTAAGCCTGGCCTGGCTAGGCCTCCAAAAACACAGAGAAAAGCAAAGGGGCATAGCAATTTCTAAAATGGGATTCATATATTTTGAGGGTTTGGGGTTTTGTTTTCACACACAAGCTGTATATAAATTTGATGAAATAAATTAAATGAAATAATTTAGACTGCCCGCATATACATGTATCTAATATTGATACATACTGTCCTAAAAAGTTTGAGAGAGAAAACTGACAAAATAAGCATAAAGAAAAGTGATAAATCCCCTTAAGGTGTCCCTGTTTCATTTTCACCACATAAATCAAATCAAACTATCAAAATAGAATCAACATACCAGTCTGGTACCTTATGCCAATCAGTAAATATTCCGCCTGTACATTGAGCACCACATTCAATCAGATGGCCTGCAAGACTGAAAACCGAGAGTCGTAATATACATTTTAGTTCAGTGGCAGATACCTTAGTATACAGTCATTCAGATTCAACTTTAATCTTTCAGAAGGCAAAGAAAGCTAACCTAAAAATATCCTGTTCATATGACGCATGGTTAGATGCATCTATAATGGTCAAATTGACCTTAAGGGATCCCACATAATAGATAAAAGTTTCAAAACGTAATGGATCCACTGGCAGTTTCTATAATCATTAGCGTATCTTGGAACAGAGTGCTTCTTTGGCCTCTTCCATCTGTTAGATAGTCAGGGAACACATTACTACTATGTAATTAGTCCTCCTGCTTAAATCGACTATGGAATATCAGCAACTAATTTATAATTCTGGTTCATTAACTTCAGAGACTTTGACCTGAGGCCATTTTCCTAGTAAGTCCAAATGAAATCAGTGAATCTTAGTGACATCAGTATTCATATAGCTCTGAAGAGATAGTTGATGCTAATTACTAAAAGGCCTAATTGCATCAATTGCCTTTTTTGGATGGAGATAGTCCTTCAACCCCCCTCTTCTCTTTCTCCCTCAATAGGAAAAGAGTGAAAGAGGAAAACAAAATCTAGTCTGACACACACAGAGTCCAAAAATAAATTTAGCACTGCAGAAGCTCGCAAATGTTACAGTCTATTAATCCAGAGTTCCTACTCCACTGTCAAGAACCACAAATACAGCAGATCCAGCACCAAAAACTATGCATGCAACATACTTTCTTTGTACGTATTTTCCAATTTAGCAGGGGATTTCTATGCAGAAGCCTGCATCAACTTCATTGGATCCAGATATGCTTCCTGAAACCATGACACTTCTGCGTTGGAACTCAAAATAATTTGATATACGGTATTCATAATTAAATGTGAAAGCAAACATTGCACTCATGTTTTTCAAAGTAATGCTTCCATTAGAATTATGCAGAACATAATTGACGTTCATACAGCATTACATTTTAACAGCATTTATCATTTTTTAAAGTCAAATCATTTACCTTCCAGATGCTAAAAGGCCGAACTCATCTCTCTTCCAGCCAAACTATAAAAGAAACAAAAGGTTTAAAGTGTTAAAGGTAAAGGACCCCTGACCATTAAGTCCGGTCGCAGACAACTCTGGGATTGTGCGCTCATCTCGCTCTATAGGCCAAGGGAGCCAGCGTTTGTCCACAGACAGCTTCCGGGTCATGTGGCAAACATGACTAAGCCGCTTCTGGCAGATAACCCTTGGGGCAGATAACTTGCATGGATGCATGGCAAGGGAAAGAGCCTGTAGTGAACTGAATTGTGCCCTGAAAATTAAATAGACATCAATAAACAATGGAAGAACATTTTATATTTTACAGAGGAGTATTTTAAAGAGGAGTATTCGCAATATCTGCAAACCAGGACACAATGTAGCCGGCTTTCAAAATTCATTTGGTAAATACCAAACTTATATAGATAAGGATCTGCAGCATGAATAGCAAAAAGGTTTTCGATGCAGAGGACATGATTTACAAACAAAATCAAAAACTGACATCTCTGACTTTTTATACACTGATTATGTTAAAGATGCTGTGCATCAGCTCAGCTACATACTTGCAGAAATTTGTTTTAGCCTAACCAGACATTTAGATAAAAATTGCTAACTCATGAAAAAAAATTTACATGTTTAAAGTTGACCTTTTATGCCACCTTGTGGCAAGCAAAATCATTTTCATGTTGTAAATATTTTTGTTCTGTAAAAACTATAAATGAGAGAAAGGTAGTTAAATAATGATGATAGATTTATCAGAGGAAGTTTATTAACATGGATGACATTTTTTTTCCTAAAAAGTAACTAGGTTGGCTTGCTAATATGAGGATTTGCTTGTCTCCATATTTCTTTTAGAACTACAACGAACTACTAGAACCCCCAACCTAGGTTTTAGAGAGAAATATACAGATTTCATCAATTTATGATAACAAGAGTTTGAAAAAGACAGGGAGGGGGTTGCAAAGCTAAGTTAGTTCTTGATCTCTTGATCACTGTCTAACTACTTTCTAAATAAGCATATTTCATCAAGTTGGATGGTTCCGAAATAAACAAAACTAATGAAAATACATTTGGACTTTACTTCAAGGGCCTGTAATTAAAATAACAAAAACTGGAAACCTGTTCAATATTCATACAGATGACTCCTAGAGGAAGAAACTGTTTCAGAAGCATTGATTCACACTTACGGAATGAATTAGTGGTCCCAATACAAGGCTACTGTCAACACATCTTCCTGTCACCACAATGTCTGCTCCTAAGTCAAGAGCTCTGCTTACTGGCCTTGCACTGAAGAAACAGAAGTATTGATCATTAAAACACTAGATTTACTCATTCACCTTTCAAAATAATTGAACATTCGATCTTAAAGATTTAAAATTAAATCCAGCACACAGTTCATGAATGAACAACCCCTCAATTCAATTGAGCTCGTGAGAGAAAAGATCTTGCAGCCAGAATCATTGATTAAATTCTCAATATTACACACAACAAAATATTAATGGGCAGAGAGCAACAACATGATGAACGAGGGATCTTGTGCCCCAGAGTTTATAATGTCCCAGACACACACTCAGTAGGCAGCCTTACACAAGCCACCACCTCTCAGGTTCAGATTCCCGTCTGTAAAAAAATAAAATGATACAAAAATGCCTTAAAAGGTTAGGATAGGTTTGGCTGGGTTGATAAAATACTGCTAACTTTGAACCTTACCTATCTGTAATTTGAACCTTAAGAACGCAATCCTAACCCCTCGATCTACAAGTTGAAAATGGATAGGAGAGGAGCTCCACCAGCAGGGTGGCTATTTCTACCGCAGAATCCTCTGCTATACCTGCAGAAAACTCTCCAGGAATAGATCTGTCACAGGCAATGTTTCCACTATCTTTAGTAGCTAACATTAGGCCAGGTGATGAAGCATTCCAGGGATGAGATACAGGTGGGGCGAATCCCCTTCATTCCCACAGGAAACCCCAAGATCAGGCATATAACTTCCTTCCCATTGGCTATGTTGTGCAACAGTATGCACATATCTGAAATGCCTTTCTCAAACTACTTTCTGGTACCCCAGAAGTCGAACGGAATCCGTTCCAGAAGTCTGTTCGACTTCCAAAATGTTCGGAAATCAAGGTGCGGTTTCTGATTGGCTGCAGGCCATGTTGGACATTCGGGTTCCAAAGAACATTTGCAAACCGGAACACTCAGGGTTCGGGAGCCAAAACGTCCAACTCACAAGGCGTTTGGGACCCAAGGTACGACTGTATATAATAAAGGATACTCACTTCCGGGTTGCGACTTTCAGGAGCCAAAACGTTTGATTCACAAGGCGTTTGGGATCGAAGGTACGACTGTACTATAGAAAGAAGCCTTAACTCTTCAGCTAAGGCAGGGATAGGAAAACTCAGCCCTCCAGGTGTTTAGGGACTACAATGCCCATCATCCCTAGCTAACAGGACCAGTGATCAGGGATGATGGGAGTTGTAGTCCCAAAACATCTGGAGGGCCGAGTTTGCCTATACCTGAGCTAAGGCATCACACTTCCTGTCCCTGCAAATTGACACTAGTGGTGGGAGGGGCAAGGTGTGGAGAACAAGGCAGGGTGGCAGAGCCAATTCAACACTTGTGCTGCTGTACTCATACCATGCCTCACCCCTCCCCTTCTCAGGAACCAGCAGTGATACTCAGGTGTTCAGAAGGTAGGTGGTGATCAATGCTGTCCCCAACCCACAGACTGCTACTGCTACTGGCATGCTCTGAAAAGCAGCTCCCCGTATAATATATTTTTTTAACAAGATGAATTTCTTAAAGATCTTACCCAAGATATACATTCATGCTGTGAATGTTTTCTGGAAACGGCTTCCCATTCTCCTCTTTTGAGGCATATTCTTTGATGCTGTTTAACTGTAAAATACCCAAACTTATGTATGTGATATGAAAATATTTACATTACAATTCTAATTTCTAGGACAAAAAAATAAGTAATGTTTCTGTTATAATGCTAGATAAAATTTATCAATTGCAAGAGGTAAATTAAGTTAGGGGATACTAAACAGGTTTGTTTTCAGAAGAGTGTTCAACATTTAATCAAGAAATTGTGGCTAAATGATTTGGGGAATTGGAAACAAATAACAGGGTCAAGAGCTTCCCCTCTCCTCGTTTTCTTTCAAAACTTAATTAAAGACTTCCTGATTTTCTCAAACAATAATTTGCCATGACCAAATTAACAAACAATCTCTACAAACCAGCACTGCAGAGCCTGGGGGAGGGGAAGCACTCAAGCACATTTAGAAGACTAGAATTCTGACATCTGAACGCCACCCACTGCTTTTATACCAGGAACCTATGGCTGAAAGCAAGCCCCATTATTTTCACTTGATCTTGCTTGCAATTAAGTGCTAACAGATCACATCATTGTGTAAGGCTCTCTTATCCTTATCCAAAAATATCTGATAGGAAATAATTAACAAATATTAAACAAATATATATATGTTTGCTTAGGGTTGTGTACAGTGTACAGTACAATGAGTACAGTGTTTATTAAAACAGAACTACAGTGGTACCTCGGATTAAGAACTTAATTCATTCTGTACTTAACCTGAAACTGTTCTTAACCTGAAGCACCACTTTAGCTAATGGGGCCTCCTGCTGCCGCCGCGCCGCCAGAGCACGATTTCTGTTCTGTTCTCATCCTGAAGCAAAGTTCTTAACCTAAGGTAATATTTCTAGGTTAGTGGATTCTGTAACCTGAAGCATATGTAACCTGAAGCGTATGTAACCCGAGGTACCACTGTAAGGGCAAGATTCCCATGATTTTAATGAATATGAGCTATTGTTTTGAATATTCACATTGTTATGCAGTTTACCAATATTAGCCCAAGGAATTTTTTTCATAAATAGCAGCCATCACTTTATCAAATAGTAAAATCATTACATGCTAGCATAGCCCATACAAAATTTGTATCATAATAACTGCTGAAGTGAGGTAGTAGTCAACAGGCTACCAATAACTTTTGTTCATCTCAACAGGGATGCCAGAAATTGGGGTGTGGGGAGCAGTGTTAGAAACTGAGATATGAAAACTAGGAGCTAAATGGCTCCTTAAACCTAGGTTATGGGCGCAACAACAGAATGTCTAGGTGTGCTTTTTTATAACAAAAATACAAAGATGAAAATGAATGAACTGCAGCTAAAATATTACAGATTCAGGTAGGTAGCCGTGTTGGTCTGACTCAGTTGAAATATATATAAAAAATTGTCCAGTAGCACCTTAGAAACCAACCAAGTTTGTTCTTGGTATAAGCCTCTGAAGTGTGCATGCACACAAAAGCTTATACCAAGAACAAACTTAGTTGGTCTTTGGTACTACCAGACAATTTTTTTATTTTTTTATCTATTTTGACTAAAATATTATGTTCATTTTTCCCATAGTCTAGTCCTTCCCCTGCCCACCCCTCTAATATTCTTAAGAGGGTCCCTTCTCCAGTCTTCAGAGAGTAGCTGGAAGAGGGGAGGCAGGAAAAGGTCCTCCTTTCCTTCCACTCTGCTCTTTTAATCTGAAATCTTAGGCGCAGTATTGCGCCCAGAGCTCAGAAACTGCTTGAGCTAATAAAATTCTCTTGTCCCGAAATGCACCTAGAAACACAATGGGAGTTTTGAACACTGGTGGTGTCAGGGACTGAACTGAGGAGGAATGGTGGGAACCGCCCTCCCTTCTCCTGAACCCCCCAGGGACAGGAGGACAGCATAGATTTAGAACAGTGGTTTGCAGAAGGGCATAGTTGAGAGGCTGCAGTGGGGAGAAGCTGGGAGATACTGGAAGAGGAACAGCAGGAAGAGGAAACACCAAGGTAGAGACAGCTGACAGACTCAGTGTCTTTGGAAAGCATTCCTGACCTCCCCTCTCCTAAGACTAGGCAGGCATTGATGGTAACAGAACAGAAAGCTCAGCGGCAGAAAGCTCAGATTAGCCAACGTCGGGGTGACGTAGAATAGTAGAGATGGAGGAGGTGGGACTTTACTTGGAGCAATGCCATTTCTAGAGAGAGACCACATTCCTTTGTCTCTTGCTGTGATTATTGAATAAACTAATTGATAAGAACTCTTCTTTTATCTGATTCTTTGCTGCCATCGAAGAGGGATCTGATTCCCCGAATCCTCACAGGTAGGGAGGAAGAATAAGGACAAAGGAGACCTCACTGTCTCCTAACTCCATGGATTATCTACTGCATTTGTGTAACGTTGGTGACATTTGTTTAATGGACACACTAAGGACCTGACCAGACTTCAGGCTTCTACGACAAACATATATGCGGTTTTAAAACTGTATGAAAAGTACCAACCTTCCTATTAATTTTTTTTAAGGAAATAAAATATCCAAATACCTCTCCCATTAAATCATCACCAGTAATAGCAGCAATCTTCAAGTCGACGCCAGCTTTTTTGGCCACTTCTTGGAGTGCAGAAGCACAGACAAGAGGATTCATTCCACCAGCATTGCTTACAACACGAACACCTAAGAAAGGCAAAAAATAATAATATATAGGATTATGAACAATGTATATACACTGTTCATGTATGTACGCACACATATAAATTGATTTCTCTGTTGTTTGTTTCTACTCAGATGGTTACTAAAAGTTAGCTACAAATTACAGCTGGCTGCTCTAATCCATACCTCTGAATGGAATAAAACAGACCTTTAAACAGACACTTGGGAGTCAGTAAGGAATTGCTACAGGCAAGTAGAGTTTTTGTAAACTGGAGGAGAATTTGGCTCAGTTCTAATCAATCAAGGTTTTACAAGCCAAGGTTTAAAACAAGCACATGGGTCAAGTACCCTCTCCCCCCCCCCACACACACATTGCAAATAATTTAAAATTATTACAGCAATATAAAATACAAAATCATACCTTTCCTGTGTATGTCCTTTATATATGGAGCCATAGCAGTTAATACAAAATCAGGAGTATATCCTAAATCCTAAAAGAAATGAAAATTAAATTGCGAATGTTTTTATTAGAATAATTTTTTTAAAATTTTTGCTTCAGAAGAATTACTCACTGGAGATCTAGCTTTGGCAGTAGCTAGTAGAGACATTGTAATTTCAGAAAGGTAATCAAAAACCAGGAAATCCAGTTTTCCTCCATAGAGTAGTTGAGGAACTAATACAAAGAAATAAAACTGTCTTTAGTAAGAACACACACACACTCACATTGCAAAAACATCTAATGCAAAATAGTTCAGGAATATGGGCTTTGCAGCAAACAGACTTATGGGTTAATAATAATTTTTTAAAATATAATTCAAGGCCAATGAGCTACATATATGCAATGGCTAATGTCTTAAAGTCAAATCCCAAGACCACAGTTCATGCCTAACCTGTAAAATTTGGCCTTTAATTCCAAGGACGGCTATGATAGCATATTACACTAACAACAGATTTTGGCTCAAAAGGGACATTTTGGTGGACGTTTACATTGGAATGGAACTGAACTGAACTGAAACTAGTTTATAACCCAGCCCTATGTATTTTTATTCACATTAAATCTGAGGGAATTAAGCTGAGATTACTCTGTAATAAAAGTGTTTTACAGGGAAAGTACCTATGCAAACTGCCCAGAAATGACAACTCCTTTTTACACTAAAAAGTTTAGGATCACACTATCCAGTCACAGAGAAAGGTATAAAATTGTTGTGGCAAAATATCAAAGGAAGTGAAATGGGTAAAAAGCTAAGATCAACTAAAAGGAAGTTCAAGTGTCAAATACTGAGAGTAATAATGTTCTAACTAAAAAGTGTCTACAATAAGTAAAAGGTGACCACCAAGTTGGTTGTCAAAACTGAAGAATGCCATAAGGAAATTATTTTAATAGTACACCATTCATAGATACATATGTTGCAGCTCTCCAAATCAGTTCCCACATGACATTTATTATATTGGACTATGCCTTTTCACTTTGGACTCATTTATCCAGAATAGCTCCTCCCTAGTCCCGCCCTCCAGTCACATTGAAAACCAAATCCTTTGCAAAGTTACTGAGAAGTTAAGTCCCACTGAGCCTCTTGGGATTGCCAATCAGAAGGTCGACAGTTTGAATCCCCGCGACGGGGTGAGCTCCCGTTGCTGTGTCCCAGCTTCTGCCAACCTAGCAGTTCGAAAGCACGCCGGTGCAAGTAGATAAATAAGGACCGCTTTTTATTCCTTTTCTATTCCATCATGGTGTTCTGTTGCACCGGCAGCAGTTTAGTCATGTTGGCCATATGACCTGGAAGCTGTCTGTGGACAAACGCTGGCTTCCTCGGCCTTAAAGCAAGATGAGCGTCGCAACCCCATAGTCGCCTTTGACTGGACTTAACCGTCCAGGGGTCCTTTACCTTTTTTTTAACCTTTTTTACAGGATTTACTCCCAAGTGTTTAGGACTGCAGCCTCAGAGTCATGTTCACAGCATGCATTTACAGACGAAACTATATACTCCTTTTACATCATTTCCATCACGCCAAACTGTGATTACACAGTTGCTAGGCGATCAGAAGTTTTGGATACTCCTAGGCTGCAGTCCTATGCACGCTGACCTGTAAATCCCACTAAAACAGATGCACCTTAGTCCTGAGGTTCGATTGCATCGTTGCATGCAATCTGAGAGGTTGCAGCGAGTAAACAAACAACGCAAGCTTGCAGCAACTTCAGCGCCATCTGCTGTTTTATCTTTTGGCCCGATTTCACCCCCAAACTTCCAATGAATCAAGCCAGGAAGGAACGGGGCTGCTTTTGCAAGGTGAGCCTGTGCGGAACCTAAACCTAAGCAACTGAACACTGTAAGGGCAAGTGAATGCAAAGGTGCCTTCAGATGGCATGATCGGGACAGCAGGCCGGGCGAGAGAGTCTGCGAGGAAGCGCGCAAAAACTGCAGCGAAGGCTAACGGGGCGAGAAGCGAGTGAGGAACTTAATAATGGAGATCGTGACTCTGGGCATATTCGAGGCATGCAAAGCATCTCGCGCCATTGCATTCAACGGTGCCCACACTCCCAGATAAGCGTGGCAAAAGGAGTGCAGCCGAACAGCGCGATCGGCTCAGAAGGGAACTCCGCGGAGTGGAGCGGAGCAGATACCCGGGGAAGGCGCGGAGGGAGTTTTTCTTTTTCCCGCCTCCACGTCCGGGGGGTTTCCCGGCGGGCAACCAGCAGGAGGAGCTGCCGCCCGGTGCAGGCGCGCAAGGCCGCGGCTCCCTGCGTCCTACCTGAGGCCGCCGTGTCTCCCCAGAAGCCCGAGGCGCAGCCGATCCGCACCGGGCTCGCCTGAGGGGCGCACGGCTCGCTGCTCCAACAGCGGCGGCGGCTGGTCCACCGCGAGAGGCGCGGGGCGGCGGCGGCCGCCGGGAGCCTCAGCAGCAGCGCGGCGCCGCTCATGGTGCTTCTTCCTGGGCGAGAGGCGAGGCCTGGGCGGGCTCGGCCGAGGAAGTGGCGCGGAGAAGGAGGGCCGCCGGGCGCCGCCAGTCAGCGCCCGGGATCCTCGCCCGGACTCTGGCGCCCTCGGCTCTGCCGCCGCCGCCGCCGCCGTGTCGTTCCGCGTTCCCGCAGCTTTCCCGGTTCTTCAAGGCGGCCTCCGCCGTTCTCCATGGGGTGTTGCCTGTGGGTGGCAGGCAGAAATCCGGCTGGTGAAGCGGCCCGCCGCCATTCCCTCTCCAGAGTTGCGGTTGTAGTTCTTCCAAGTTTCCGACCGTAGAAGCTGCTGCACCTTTTTGGAAATGCTAACCTCCTGGAGTTGTTAAAAACCCAGGAATCTTTAAGAAACAAAGGCGTCAGGCAGCTGACGAAGGTGCAGGAGCTCTCGGGCAAAATGACCCTGACCAGGATTTAACAACTCTTCATTGGGCCAAGAGGAGCCAAAGCCTTTCACTATAGGAGTGTTTGCTGCTTTACATCAGAAGCTGCCTTATACCAGGTCATTTAGACCGATATTGTCCACAACAGCAGTCAAGGACCTCAACAGCTTCCACCTAACGAATATTCTGAAACTCGAACCCAGGATCAGCCACATTCAAGACATGTGCTCCTCCACTGACTTCCTTCCCCAAATGCATACCTTTGCTGCTCGTTGAGTGAAAGAAATATAGAAGGAAAAGGTGTACCAGTGATGAAAACACCCTTTCCAATACTAGCCTTACATGGTTGTCATTTTCCCCAATATATTTTGCTGTCAGAAACAAAAGATCAAATGCCTCATCCTGTTTCATATACAGAAGCTGAATGGACCACCAGCAGAATATTGAATTCACACTGGTCTGGAAACAGGATCCTCCTTTGCACCTGAAGGCAGCAGGCTAGCTTAGGGACCGCAAACCACGGGGTCCATACACTCTTACCTTAAACTACCCTGCTTCTTCCCCAGCATCTGCTTCCAGGGATGGTTGTTTCACTAGCTAATGGAGCAGAATATAACAGCAAATAAAAAGAAATTAAAATTGCTATACAGTATGTCAAAGGAAGCAAAAGTTCCATCTGAGAGAAAAAGCGAAAAACAATAACGCACACACATTTTGGGAGTTTTTATTTAGGGTTCCAGTCACTGCCCCCCGTTTTTCAATTCTCGGACAAAAAAATCTGTCAGAATTCTGTCCTCAATAAAATCAATTTAAAAACAGAAGATAGGCTTGAACGTTATCATCCATAGCATGTGCAAAGAGTACTTCTTCCCTGTTCCTACATTTTACTTGACTAAATACAGTGGTACCTCAGGTTAAGAACTTAATTCGTTCTGGAGGTCTGTTCTTAACCTGAAACTGTTCTTAACCTGAAGCACCACTTTAGCTAATTGGGCCTCCTGCTGCCGCCGCGCCGCCAGAGCACTATTTCTGTTCTCATCCTGGGTTAGCGG
Source organism: Podarcis erhardii (assembly GCF_964252035.2). Lineage (NCBI taxonomy): Eukaryota > Metazoa > Chordata > Lepidosauria > Squamata > Lacertidae > Podarcis > Podarcis erhardii. The sequence continues at coordinate 39,805,002 of NC_138512.1, forward strand.
AGTCTGTAACCTGAAGCGTATGTAACCTGAAGTGTATGTAACCCAAGGTACCACTGTAGTGCTTTAAACTACGCTTATTAATAGTTGGGGAAGAAACACCATACTTGGGTCAACATGAAATGTTGGTGTGCCAAGCATTTTTAAACCTTTTCTGGCCAAAATCCAACAACTTCAAACATACACACACATTTGCAATATTTTAACAACCTTAATTGAAAGCACCATCAGAAAACTTGGCCATTGTGAGATGCTTAACTTAAAAATTCCTTAGGATTATACTCTGACCAGCAGGAGGCTGTGTTGCACCACCATCAACAGTGGCCAAATCTTGACAATAATGATACTGGTATAAAAAGAGCAGGAATCAATTTAAGCAATGCTATTTTTAGTTTATCATACAATGTGCCAACTATCAGTCACTGAAAAGTTTATAAGCAGAGGCTGGTTTTGCATGATGCAACTCACTACCGTACTTTAGGAAGAGTTGTTGTTGTTGTTTAGTCGTTTAGTCGTGTCCGACTCTTCGTGACCCCATGGACCAGAGCACGCCAGGCATTCCTGTCTTCCACTGCCTCCTGCAGTTTGGTCAGACTCATGTTTGTAGCTTTGAGAACACTGTCCAACCATCTCGTCCTCTGTCGTCCCCTTCTTCTTGTGCCCTCCATCTTTCCCAACATCAGGGACTTTTCCGGTGAGTCTTCTGTTCTCATGAGGTGGCCAAAGTATTGGAGCCTCAGCTTCAGGATCTGTCCTTCCAGTGAGCACTCAGGGCTGATTTCCTTAAGAATGGAGAGGTTTGATCTTCTTGCAGTCCATGGGACTTAGTCGCAATCAAATTCAGATAGAATAGCCATAGTATAGCTAAAAATAACACTGTACGGCAGCCATATTAACATGCCTTTTGGTTATAAAAAACATTAATTTGGATTTCTTGTGCTTTTCTCAGTGAAAAGGCATTTCTGATGCATACTATAGTTTTGCATTTTTTTCCCTTTTTCAGTCAGTACACAAACGCTAAGGAACTCTAATGCTACCATAAAAAGACAGCAGGTGGCAGTCTATAGTAATACATAGATACTTAATAGTCTATCATTGTTTAGTACATGTTCACAAAAGGATTGGTGTTTCAAAACTATTTACTAGCCTATTGATCTAACTAAAAAGAAGTTGGCAGTGCTGTTGTCTGTGCAGCCTGCTCTAGTCCCTATTGACTTTATGGAGCCATATGGGGCTAGTGTAAACTTGAAACAGCTTTTGGAGTAGAAAAGCAATCTTTCATCGTTGTGTCATTGGGTAAGGTTGATCTCATCCCCCACCCCCACCTTGTTTTCAATGTAGATCTCCATTCACCCCTTCTTCCCTAGTGGAGAGGAGGAGGAGGCCATTTTGTGCTTTGCCTCAGCTGCCAAAATGTCTTGGGCCAGAGTTGCATTGTTCAGATGCAAATCTATCTCTGGATGAAACTCATTAGCTTTGGGAAGTGATTTCACTTTCTGTATTGAGACAAGTGAGGTTATACAACAACTAATCAGATATGTAACTATATTTAGTGCTGCAGCCAAGGATAGGAGCACAATAAAGAAACAAGCAGGGCCGCCAGCCAGGGGGTGAGGGTGGGTGGGACACACATCTCCTGGCCCCAAGCCAGCAAGGAGCCCAGATTCATTTTCATTTTTTAAAAAGTGAAGTCAATCAGACGTCTATAAAGAGGTTTGGAAAGCAAAACGTGGAGACAATGTTCTAAGGCTGCAGATACAACTGTTTTTGCTAAGGTTCCTTCATTACTTTTGCTAAGCAAATCAGGAAGGAATGCTGACCACATGGGAATCGGTTGCAGGAGGGAGAAAAAGAGAGAAGCATGTCTGTGCTGCTAGCCTGATGATGGATGAAGGAGGAAAGTCTGCCTGTGTACAGTACTGGGATATGTTTGTTTAAGCACTTTCTTCCATGACCACATTCATTCATACACTCCCCAAGTGCATTGCCTTTACAGTGTAAAACACAACTGGCTAGCTTTGGTATGTTCTACATGGATGTAACTCATGAAATAAATGAGGTTTCCTTCCTAGTAAGGAAAAAATTGTGATATTGCAGAGGGTGGGCCCGTTTATCATGTCTCCCAACAACCAGTACAGTTTGTCATCACTTGTGTATTTTTTATTACTATACAGTAACCATCAAACTAAAATATAAAATGCAAAGTGAAGCAACGAATACAACCATAAAATCACAGCTGCAGCAAGTTGAAATTCATGTAGACCGTAATCCAAAGATACTTTTGTTTATCATGGTTGTCAAAAGGTGTGTGTGTTTTGCTAAGAGTTGTGAAACTACACATGCTTAGAGTGTATGCTGCTTCTTTTTGTATACAGGCAATCCACATTTTGTGCAGAAGTTACAGTCTGGACCCATGCGTGCTTCGACAGAGCCCACTTAAAGCATTCTGCCCCATCTCACTCCTGCCCCACCCCTGTTCCGCCCTTTTAGTGATGGTTTTGGGTCACTTCCTGGTTCGGCACCATGTGTGCACACTCGCACATGCATAAATTGGTTGTTGGCTGTAACTGTATCTTGCTTTTGCTCCCAGGAGCTAAAGGCTGTCTTCCCCTCCCCTCTTTTTATTTTTACAACAGCTTTGTGAGGTAGGCTAGACATGTATTGTCAACAGATTGTTTGGGGAGGGGAGCAGAATTCAGATGGCCCAATTCACATACGCTGTACCAGTCGCAGGAAATCTGGTTGGCACCCCTAGATTTCAGCCTCAGTTATATCTGGGGGTTGGGGAAACAACCTGACACAGTGTCCCATTTGCTAAAGAACTCATGAAGGGCATTTTATTTTACTGAGGACAAATGATGATGCACCTTTTGGCCATTTCACAATTAATGTTACATTTCCGGTTGCCAGTAACATTGCTTATTGTATACGATGTTCTGCAAACACATAAACCTGTATCCCATCCAGAAAATTTGTTTGATTTGTCAGTCTTTTCCTGAGACTACTTCATCAAACAGCATTACTCACAAACAGCTGAGTTTGTTGTAGACTCTGTCCTCACCTACTTGCAGAGTATTCTGCAAATATTTGAGCTGATTATTTATCTCCCCCTTGCACATTAGCGCATTAGACCTTTGTTGAGCAAATGGAGTTCACTGTCTTCTGCTCAAGGTAAAGCATACACTGCAATCTTTGAATAAAGAACTTAAAGCTAAACTTTTATAAATGAGCCGAAGTCCTTCAAATATCTGTAGATCAGTCAAATGAAATCGGGCAATGTTGTGTTCCGGAAGCTGGGGCATGAACTAACCAAAGAATATTAAAATCTGATGTTGACAAATGCTTCCAAATCTTGTTCATTGTATGAGTGCTCAGTAGGTAGAGCGTGAGACTCTTAATGTCATGGTTTTAGGCTCAAGCCCCATGTTGGGCAAAAGAAAACTGCATTATTGAGGGTTAGACTAGATGGCCCTCATGGTCCCTACCAACTATACAATTCTATGATTCTATGAATGCAACCACACCTTACAAACTCTGGAAGACATAGAAACAACAGCAGAAAAAAATACTATTGTATTTCTAATGCTATTATCAAATTGTCTCCTTTATAATCTAAGATGCAGTTTAATCTTCAATCAGACATGTTGAATAAAACTCATGTGATTGTTATAAAAGGGATGTAATTTTCCCTCCTCTGAATTTGGTTTGAATGTTGCACTACTGTATGTGTAGTCAAGCAATATTTTGTTGTCTGTATTGCCAGGAGAAGCATATACAGTAGTAGCAAAATGAGTATTTTCAAAATAAAATTGGTAATGAATATTTTCTGTGTTATGTGGAAGCAAGAGACTGGCAGGTGGGCTGAGACGCAGAGCACACCCCAAACAATGGCTCTGCTGGCCAGGAAGAAAGCCAAAGAGGGTGAGTAAGTGAGGGTGGCAAAACACTGCAAGCAGCCATGCAAGCTCCCCCCCCCCCCCCGGCTCCATCATGCTCTTTTTGCGTTGTTTTGGCACTGTTTCTTGCTTATTATTCATTTATATGTTGCCCATCTGACTGCATTGGCCCAGCCACTCTGAGCAGCTTCCAACAAATTATAAAGCATCAAACATTAAAAACTTCCCTATACAGGGCTGCCTATACATGGTTCAAATCATGTATTTATTTATTTCACAGTGATGCGCATAATGGAGGTGGGGGTGGTTGGTTGCCTGTACAAGTTCTGATTCCATTCTAAAGCAGGAGCTCTAAACTTCAATCTTCACGTTAACACAAAGTACAACTTCCATCCCATCATTTCTGTGGTACACAAATGTAAACAAAGTTGCTATGTATGTTCTTGCTGTGTCCTAACCTATTGCCCAAGTTTCTGAACTGCCTTATAAACAGATATTTCCATTCCATGGAATTCCCATTTTGCTTTTTAAAAAAACAAACCCAAAAGTTAATCTTAACAGGAATGTTCAGGATAACTTTCCAATGTCCCTTTGAAAGAAAAGGCTAACAAAGATCAGCTCAAACCACTATGTACACAACCAATGGGATTTATAAAGTCTGACCTAAAAACTAACCAAATACCATTTTTACCTTTCTTATCAGTTTGAGAAAGGTACATGAGTATCTAGGCTTAAGAAATCTGCCTTCCATCTCCATTTGCATTAATCATTCAGGAGCTGCTTGAGAAATCCGTCACTAAACCACAAAAGGCTGAAAATTGCTCAATTCAGTACACAAAGGGCTTTACTTTGGCCTCTAAAAATGAATTGCCCATTCTTCTATTCATTTTCTAAAGATTTGTCTCTATAAGGACACCTTAGCAAAACCAAAAGCACTTAGAATGGCAAAGTAAATGCTGCCAGGGTCTTGATTAAATGTAGCAAATTACCTCTCTTCTCACTCATGTGTTTCTTTTGGATCAACACAACAATTCTATGAAAAAGCGTAAGGAGCATCTTGGTTTGTGCCAAAATATTATCAAGAGATTTTAAGGATCAGCATTATTTCACAGGTTTATTGCCCTTAGCAACAACACTGTACTTACTTACTTACTTACTTACTTACTTACTTACTTAATTGTTAAGAAAAGAAAAGCAAACAACCCTCTAAGCGGTTTACAAAATTTAGTGGTTCCAGAATTCTTTTTGCAGGATAACTAACTTGAGCTTTTTTCAGCCAAAAGGCTTCATTCCCTCATAGGCAACTTTCTGTGGCGCTGCATGGCAGTGGCTGACAGGTCCACGGGCAAAAGTGTGAAGCAAAGATGGGACTCTTCCCTTTGTACACTAGGCTACATGCTAACCATGAAAATGCCAGAGGTTTCTGCATCCACGTACATCAAGATGCATTATTTCAGTCCAAGCACAGGCAAAAGCACTTGAGGGTACAGAGCAGGGCAAGTAGGGATGTTGCTAGATGCGGGTGTGCAGCCTTGGTACAAACAGAGAGAGGCCCCAAAGCCTCAGGTTCCCCACCTCAGATATCTCCAGCTCTGTAGAGTAGCTCATTCTTCCCAGGTGTGGGATCTTCTTGAAGGGATACCACTCAGAAAGAATGTGGCACTCTGCAAACCCTGCCTGGAGCCTCCACAGGCCCAGATGACATTCATCAGGTGGTTTGGCCTTGTGTGGTGGACTTTTAAAGAAACAAATAGTCAGCGCAGGGGAGCCCAAGTAATATCGGGTCTGTGGCGTAGGGAGAGGGGACCTTTCTTGCTTAGAATCAGATCACATTGATGTTAATGGGAGCTTTCCACCCACAGCAAATAACCTAGAGGGGTTCATGCGCAGGAGCTCCAGCTCAGGGGAACCACACACAAGCTATTTCTTTTTTTGAGCCTTGGCCGCACAGAAACACTTTCCATGCTGCTACATCCCCAACACTCATACTTTCCAAATTTTCCCAAACCTTTAAAGTTTATACCAATATAGTGGTACCTCAGGTTAAGAACTTAATTCGTTCTGGAGGTTTGCTCTTAACCTGAAACTGTTCTTAGCCTGAGGTACCACTTTAGCTAATGGGGCCTCCCGCTGCCGCCGCACAATTTCTGTTCTCATCCTGAAGCAAAGTTCTTAATCCGAGGTACTATTTCTGGGTTAGCGGAGTCTGTAACCTGAAGCTTCTGTAACCTGAAGCGTCTGTAACCCGAGGTACCACTGTAATTTTTCAAGGCCACACGGGGGTCCAAGAGCACGGCATAAGCCATTTTACAAAATAACATTCACTTGGAGCTGTTTGAACTTTGTGGTGGCGGACGTAGACTCTTCTTGCGATCTTTGCTATCTCTGATCATCAGACCCTTCAGATATACAGGTCAGGCTTAGTGCAAGTGGTTCCTGGAAGCGATTGCTCCATAGGGCAACTTGTCCATCTTCTACAACCTTTTTTCTTTTTGTTGTTGTTGTTCCCTGCAAAGGAGGACTTGTGGACGTGGGTGCTGAGTGAGAAATGCACTGGTGCTAAAAATGGGAAGAACAGGCAACGGATCCCGGAAACACCCCCGCAAGGTCAGGAAGAGGCTGCCCTCCCTCCCCACTCTGTCCCCGCCTATTTACAATACTGTGTCCACCCACTGTGTCCCACCTGATCCCTTAAGCTGCTGCTGTGCAGTCCGGAGAGCAATATCAGGTCCCTGACACTTGCAAAGCTGCACTGATTAAGCACTGCCTCTTCAGTGCTTGGGAAGTCACAGAGCCACAGGCACAATGAAACCAAGGTTCAACATTTGGCTGCCTCTCCTGTCCTTCCTTTTTTCAACTTGCAGCACAGTAAGTGTAGCAGGGCAGGGTAGCAACCTCTTAAAGAAATGGCTGAAATAGCTGCCATAGTAACTCATTTTATTTAATTTATTCTTTCACATAGTATGATGTTCCTGTGACCCGTGATAATTGCTGCATCTTGGATGATCGATTTGTAAGTCAATATCTCTTGTTATTCTTGCGCTTCTTACTAATATGGTTACTACTGGCATGTTGGTATGTGTATTCCTTTGTGAAGCAGTTGTTAAAATGTGTGGCTGCTTTTAACGTTGGTTACAGACTGCATGCAATATTTTAAAATAAGCTCATTTATCATTGTGTTTTAAGCTCTCCTCTTGTCTAGCCTACAAGGGGGTGATTAATATTCATCAGGTGCTGCATGTGTAGGGGATGAAAAGTTATAGAGTCAGGCTGTTAAACATTTATTCTTCTGCAGTGTGATTTAAAAGTTCTCTTTTCCTTTAGGGTAGCTTTTGCCCCACCACATGTGGCATTGCAGATTTCTTGAATACATATCAGCCTACAGTGGATCGAGATCTCCGGATACTTGAACAAATCCTGGAACAGATCTCTAACTCTTCAGGTTTAACGGACCAACTGATAGCTCAGATTCGTCAGGGGTACATAGGATCCCCTCAAACTCAGCCAAGTGAGAATGCAAAGGCCACTACAGTAGTGGAAACATTATTTTATTTCCCAGTTCATTTAGCAGCACATCGCTAACATTTTTCATGCTTTTGTTCCTGTTCTGCAGATGTGATTCCAAGTTATACTCAAAAGTCCAGAGAAATCATTGATGAAATCATCAGATATGAAAACATCGTTGTGGCCCATGAAAATACAATACAGTATGTATCTTATGTTACTGCAGCTTTGAGGACTTTACTTAATCTCACTGCTTCGCTTCCTCAGTGAAGTTCTGCTGATGTGTTAAAGAAAATGTGTGTGTTCTTATAGCTTAATCTGTGTAAATGGACAAGTTGTTTGCTTAGTTAAGGTTTATCACCTAATCAAGCTATTTACTTGTCTAAAGTTATAACCCAACCAAGAGAATTAAGCTATCTGTGTAGCTGCAGCTCCAATACCTGTTTACTTGGGAGCAAGCCTCACTTACTACATTGGGGCTAACTTCTGAATAAACCCGTTTAATCAGACTACAGCAGATGCTTCTTACACATCTAAAGAACACAGATACAGCCATCTATTATTCCTCCAATGAGCTCAAGGCAGCAGACATGGAGGCATGCAGTACAATTATTCTTTTAGGTCATATTAGTGCAGAAAAACAAGCACTTGCTCCTAGTATACTGACTGCATCGAGGGGAGAGTGGGGTCCCTCAATGGACCTGCACCAAGCTCTGTGCCTTCAGTGGACAGTTTGCTGGACATGCAGAGAGTGAGGTAACTTGAGATAAGACATGATTCTCTGCCCCCCGCCACCTCCTCACAGTCTAAATGGATTCAGCTTCAACTATTGTTCCAATAAACCTGTCCTGTATTGGGTTTTTCAATTGCTAGGCAACTGACAGACTTGCTGATTTCGAACAATAACAATATTCAACATTTGAAGCAGAAGACTGCTCAGCTTGAGGCACAATGCCAACAGCCGTGCAAAGACACCGTCCAGATACAAGAATTAACTGGAAGAGGTAAGAGTGAGAGCCTAGTACCTGTTTGATGAATTGTGTGCCATCACTCCCATCTTATTGAGGTGGCTAATAGCTCTTTTAAAAAAATTAATCTGTTTCTGATCATGAAGTCCACTCAATTCAAATATATACAGAAATTAATGGGAAGTCGCAGTGACAGGATAATGCCAGTTTATTGCGTACTAACATTTTATGGAAAGGCAATGCATTTGGCTAATTGGCCATTTTATAAACTTATTTCATTCTTGAGCATGAAGCCCAGCCATTTGAAAGCACATTTTTAAATCTGAAAGAACTGGATGTGGGTACAAAGACTGTGGGATTGAGATCAATAGAAATAACTCTTCATTTGACAGTTATCACTATAAAATGGTTTCATCACTAAAGCATGGAAACAAACAACTTAGTTCTAGTGACTTAGTTCTAAAGATCCAGATGGGCATAAGTCCAGGCTAACATCTATGGGCTGTCATTCTGTTCTCACCTCAAGTCTAAGCACAATTATTCATAGTTTCCACTGATGTCTGCGGCATATGCTCACAAATAAGTATATTTAAAAGTGGAGCCTTGAGGTCTACATGTTTACTGCATTATATCTACTTGTGTCCTTCCACTGATGGAATCCTTTTTGAATGCAGCATAGGCTTCCATCAGCTTAAGGTAGTTTTTGCAAAACTTCATTTTCACCTGAAGTTCCCCACTTCACCTACCAAACTGTTCCAAAATGCACACCCTCACCCCAACATAACATTTGGAGCAGTTGCAAGAGGCCTCATCTCCTTCCCATTAGTGGACGTCCCAGCTGGACCAATGAGTGGAGAGAGACAACTTGTGGTATTTTCTGAAGTTTCAAAAGCTTTGCTTGACCTATAAAATTATCAAAATCTCTATCTATATAAGTAAAGAGGAGGAGGCCCATAGCTCAGTTGTAGGTTAATACAGTTCCAAGAAAACCACATTTTGGTGCAGACAAATAGGAATGTATCACGTTAACTTCTGCAGACTTGCGATGAATAATGTAGGTACATCTCAGTGTCCAAAGCGTTTTGTTAACAGTCTTTAAATTATGTACTCCAGAACAGTTTCCACGTAGAGCAGAACCAGTGGTTTGAGGGGTGTGGGGTTAGTCTTAGGCCAGGGAGACTTGGGTTCAAATCTCTGTTCAGCCTAAGTTACTTCATGTGATTCTTGAGAGATTAAACTGTGTATATTGCCCTGAGTTCTTTGGGTAAAGCACTGGAGAAGAATGCAAATTATAACGATTGAGGTATGTGGTGTATTTAGTCTTGTTTAGTTAAAATGTGAATACCATAGACAGCAGTTTCACTAATGTATGTTGCTCCTGTTTCTTCATTATAGATTGTCAAGACATTGCAAACAAAGGTGCCAGGCAGAGTGGTCTCTACTTCATCAAACCTCTCAAAGCCAAGGAGCAGTTCCTGGTCTATTGTGAAATGGATACACTAGGAAACGGGTGGACGGTTTTCCAGAGGGTATGTGATCTGCAAAGCGAATGCGTGGCATGCATAACATATAAGAGAAGATCCGTCGTATAAAATGAATACTAATCCTGTTCATTTCCCTTTCCTACCTTTCCAATTCCTTATCAGAGGCTTGATGGGAGTGAAGATTTTAATAAAAACTGGATTCAGTACAAAGAAGGCTTTGGACACCTGTCACCAAACGACCAGACAGAATTCTGGCTAGGAAATGAGAAGATTCATCTGATAACCACTCAGTCTGCTATTCCATATGCCTTGCGAATAGAGCTGGAGGACTGGAGTGGCCAAAAAAGGTATTCCTCCAGGAAGATTTCTTCAGTAGTTCATGACTCTTATGCTCCTGGTGGTCAAACATTGGCTTATTAACCAGGAGGGACAATGGGGATTTCCCCTTCCCAAACTTCACATTTTCTTCCCATGAGAACTTTGTACCTGCTGGTAACACTGCATTTGGCTCAGAAGGTTAAGAGGAAATAGTGCAATAAAAGCAGGAACACACATGAGGCCTCCCCACAAAAGGGCTTCCCAGGGAGTAAAAGATGAGTGTGTGGGGTCTGACCAGAGGCCAGAAGGGGAAAGTGAAGCAATGGTTGTCTGGAGAGAGGTACAATGATGCCAGTGGAAGCAGGGGAAGGAAGAAGAGGTAGATACAGGATCTGTGTATGAGCATTGCTGGGGTAGAGGAACTGTAACAGCAAAGGCTTGGGGTATTGTGACATGTTGGGGGCTGTTAAATGCAGCAGAAAGGACTATGTTCTACCTGGTTCTTTGTCGCAGGACATCATTGCTCTTAGACTTTGGAACTCTGGCTATCCAAAGTTTGCACTGTACAGCTGCCAAATTCTAAGGTATAAACTAGATCATTCTGCTGTCCTCTTCACCCATCCATGCCCCCACTCCAGGTCTGTGGGCCAAAGTCTGCAAAGAGAGCGCTTGCTTTGTCAACACCTGGCAAGCCTGTTATGCTGTGCCATCATCGTTCTGCCCGTTTGCTACCAGCCAATATAAGTCTTAAGGCTATTGCTGGTTTCTCTGGGTTCTACTGCTTCCTGCAACATGTGATCCAGGCTCCTTCCCAGCAGCCAATGTGACATTGATATGTGTTCTGGCCATTAGTCCACAGCACTAATGAAAGACCACTGGGCTGTCCCCAGTGTTTTTTTACCTGACAATATTCCACTGAAGAGCATAAAAAGCACGATCATATTTGTTTAAAATAGCAATTTTTAAATTATAGAAGCAGGTAAAGTTAGTGTACAATGTTATGACCCAGGGATGGTTTGCACCTCATCTCTCAAACAAGCTCTAATTTACTCCCACAGTAACTGTAATAGCAGAAAACTGCTTTACTATGGTGCCCAGAGCAGAGGAGTGCGATCAAGTCCTCTACGTTTATAGACCTGCTAAGATGAAGTACTCGGCAGGCAGTTGTTTTAGACAGTTTCTGCGCAAATGCCCCCATTTTGTATCCTTGAAATGCCTGCACCACGTAATATAATTAACAGACATGTCTGAGGAATCAAAAGTAAAAGACACTTAATGCTAGTAAAATTTGGAACGTTTAACTTTCTCCTTTCTACAGCTATGCAGATTACGCCCACTTCAAAGTGGGAACTGAAGCGGACAAGTATCGCCTGACTTACGCCTTCTTTTCTGGCGGTGAGGCTGGTGATGCCTTTGAAGGCTTTGATTTTGGAGATGATCCAAGTGACAAATTCTTCACATCCCACAACGGAATGCAGTTCAGCACAGCTGACAACGACAATGATAAATTTGATGGCAACTGTGCTGAACAGGACAAATCTGGGTGGTGGATGAACAGATGTCATGCTGCTCACCTCAATGGCAAATATTATCAAGGTAACGCTATGAGCTTTTTGCATGCTCCAAGTCCTCCCTCCCCTCCCCTCCAAACTTTTGAAGGTGGACAGGTAACAGGGGCCTGACTCATCTGATCTCAGGTTTCAGAAAGAGATGGGCAAACAATAGACACCTCCTCACATAATCTGGAAATAGTTCCACTTATTCTGAGCCAATCCAAGTTAAAATGGACTCAATCAAGGGGTGTTTGATAGGACTGATCTCTTCTCCCTCCAGCCCTAAACATTCAGGGTAGGATCCAACAAAAGTGAATCCCAGGCTCACTGAATATAGGGCAACTTACTTCTGAGTTAACATGCATAGGTTGCTCCTTTAAGCACTTTTCTGTCCCATTGATTTCAATGAGAGAGAAATCAATTCAACTTTGATATGCTAGCCTTTGGCTACAGCAAGTCTGCAGGTGCTTCAGATTTTCCAGGATCAAGTATCCGCTGTGCTGTGGATCTGGATGGCCAGGTATATGCATTTTCCTGTGGTTTATGATTCTGAGATATCTTGAAATAGGAAACTTTAATACTGAAATGGTGCCATTAGCTGGTCAATTGACTCCTTACATATCACACATGAGTGATTAAGAATTGTAATTACAAAGTATGCCCCCTTCATCTCACTTCAGATACTTACTCTGAGTAAGCCTGAGAAGGAACCATTTGCTTGCCAATTGACATTTTTATATATCACATATTTATTGTGTGTATAACTAAGTGCTCTCATTTTCCTACTTATATTGAAATACTGCCCCTCAATGAGGCCAAACTTAGATTCACAAAATGTTTAGGGGTATGCATACCCCTGCGTCCCTCCAGAAAAAAAGCACTGTTCTTATTATGAAATGTCCCATTCAACTCAGTGGAACTGACTTCTGAATAAACAAGTTTAGAAACTTGCTGCAGAATTGCTGAGGGCACAGAGAAGGGTAAAGTTAAGTGCAGCTTATCTTCTCATTCTGTAAAAATAATCTTACCATCCACTTACATAATATTATGTTGCTGCTTGTATTTTAGGTGGTTCTTACACAGAGAAAGATGCCGGTCCAAGTGGTTATGACAATGGCATCATTTGGGCAACCTGGCGAAGTCGGTGGTATTCCATGAAGAAAACAACTATGAAGATCATTCCATTCTCCAGGCTTTCAGTAGTAACAGGAGGGCAAGCCGGAGGAGTAAAAGAGGTTATTATTATTATTACTTAGTTGCTTTGCCTTGCCAAAGCAACCGAAAGTGACTTTCAACCAAACACCAAACAAACAAACAAACAAACAAACAAACATAAATACATTCAAATTGGGGTGGTGGGGGTGGTGTGGTTGTACTTTACAAACATCCCACACACTTATAAAAACCATACATTGTTAAAGGCCAAAGGTCTGTGTATAGAGAAAAATGGCCCGGCACCTAAAGATAATATGCAATGAAGGTGCCAGAGGAGCCTCCCTGGGGAGAGCATTCCAAAAGTGGGGAGCCACCACAGAAAAGGCCCGTTCTCATGTTGCCACCCTCCAGATGTCTCGTGGAGGAAGCACATGAAGAAGGGCCTCAGATGATGATTGCAGGGTCCAGCTAAGTTTATATGGGGATAGACTCTTTGGGGAGAGGCTGGATTAGGAGGCCGAGGAGACATTTAGGAAGACAACAAAGTCAATTGAAAATTGAATTAATGGAAGCATTGCACCTGAACAATGTTAAGAGCATTTTACTGGCATCTTATGGAAAATATTCTCAGAGCTATTTCATTCTGAATACTGTGTTATCACATGAAAATCAAAATGGCATATAGATGTGTATCACGGACACATGATACCTGATGCCATGTGATGTGGTGTTGGAACTCTAGCAGAGAATGGCTTTAAAATAGGACTAGACAAATTTCCTGGTAGATCATTCTATTGAAACTATCATTTAGCCATGATAACAGAACCTCCATGTTCAAAATAAGTGTATCTTTTAATCCCAAACTGGAGCGGAGATTATTGTCTGTTATGGTCTTCCAAAGATTCTTAATTAGTAATGTCTTTGGTTGGAAATTGCAGGGCTCTTTTGTTTCTGTGTTCACAAAATCCTCTTTATAGATGTATATCATTCAGTCTTTTCTCAGGAGAAAAATGACAGTTGTTCCTTTTTCTTTCTTTCTTGTAGGTTGGAGATGTTTAAAAGAACATTTTTAACAAAGATTTAACTGGTCAAATTCACAAACTTTTATAAAATGCTGCTCTGAAGTTCACAAAGCATCCAAAATGTAGTCTCTGGAACTAGAAGCAAATCATTAAATGTTCTTTTCCACCCTCCAATAAAAGACATTCATTGCTCACATTTTTCGCTGCATATTCACAGTTGCACAATTTTGCACAAGGTTGTGGAAAACTGAATAGCTCACATGTTTAAAAGCCTGGATCCTGAAGTTCTCCAGATTGTGTCTGTATGCAACAATGGTATAGCAAAATCCACATGCAAGAAAATATCCTTCAACATAGGCAAAAACTGTTCTAGATTAGAACCACTATTTGTAGTTATTGTTCAATATTTCTTCTCCGTATATATTTGAATAAATATTAATAACTGAAAATGTACTATTATTTGCTTCTTAACTGCCACAATAATTGAAAGGAATTCAGCAAATGTTCAGAATCATCTTCAAAACATTGTTTATAAATCTGTAAATGCGCTCCTAGCTTTATTCATCAGCGCCCTAAAGGGACCCCTGACCATTAGGTCCAGTCGTGACCGACTCTGGGGTTGCGGCGCTCATCTCGCTTTATTGGCCGAGGGAGCCGGTGTACAGCTTCCGGGTCAAGTGGCCAGCATGACTAAGCCGCTTCTGGCAAACCAGAGCAGCGCTTGGAAACGCCGTTTACCTTCCCGCTGGAGCGGTACCTATTTATCTAATTGCACTTTGACATGCTTTTGAACTGCTAGGTTGGCAGGAGCAGGGACCGAGCAACGGGAGCTCACCCCGTCATGGGAATTCGAACCGCCAACCTGATCGGCAAGCCCTAGGCTCTGTGGTTTAACCCACAGCGCCACCCGCATCCCTTCATCAGCACCCTATATTGTTCAATAAGAAACAATACCATACAAAGCCCAATCTATTACATATAGTTGACTGCCATTTATTTAATGTCACCAAGTTTTATTTGAGATGGACCACTGATGCAAATTGATTTTGCGAATAAAAGGAGCAAATTACCAGATTTGGCAATTTCATATCCAAACTCATTTCATTGAATCCCTTATTGTTAGGTAAAGGTGTTTGTGTAGTAAATGATACCCCATCCATTCACATTTAAAACAAATTATTCTTCCCTTGTTATTTATTCATATTCTAGAAATTACTTCAGTTTAGTTTAAGGGAATAGGAACAGTGCTTTATGAACCACACTGTTTTAATTAGGAATAAAATATACTTGCACCAAACACTTTGTGGCTGAAATTAACCACTAGTAAAACAACAACAACAACAACAACAACAACAACAACAACAACAACAACAACATATTATTATTTAAACCCCGCCCATCTGGCTGAGTTTCCCCAGCCACTCTGGGCAGCTCCGAATCAAGTGTTAAAAACAATACAGCATTAAATATTAAAAACTTCCCTAGATCTGACAGATACACAGAACTGGCTCACTAAAGCTCATTCTTCAAGAAGCATCAACATAATAAGGCTAAGACTCAAGCTGCCACTGTTTAAGGCAAAATTAAATTGAGATAGTCAGCTATGATACCTTGATTTGTGCAGTTGTATCCATGTTACTTCTAGTTTGCTTTGGCACAAACATCATACTACCTTCCCAGATATGCTGCTAAATCTATTATATGGAAATATGGTGTTAAAATAAAAAGAGTTTGCATTGCTCTGAATATAGTGTGAACAGGTGGAGTCCCCCAAACCCTGGGCAGCCCCCGTGTCGAATAATGTCTCAAGACAATGTGCTATGGGATTAAAATTGGCCACAACTTTATTATGTTTCAGATGTGGGTAGACCTTGGCTCAGGCCAGTGGCGTAGCGTGGGGGGTGCACCGGGCACAACATCTGGGGGTTAGGGTTAGGGGGCACAAATCCACGGTTTAGGGGGCGCAAATTACTTGCCTTGCCCCGGGTGCTGACAACCCACGCTACGCCACTGGCTCAGGCATTGGGCATTTATACCTCCCAGTCCCCACCAGGGATCTGGGGAACATCAGGGTTATCCAGTGTGTGGGGTGGATGGGCTGGCTCTGGAGAACACATGTTCAAGCAGAGATAGCCACCCCCATTACGCCGCTGTTGCAGGGGAGAGCAATGACAACCTCTAGGCGTACGGCCAAAGCCTCCCCTCAAACAACCCCTTTAACAGAGAACCCTGGTATCGCCGCCGCAAAGAGGAGGGGGGCGTGGGTCACCGCTGCACGCCCTCCCCCACTTAGGGAAGATAGACTAAAGGATTCTGCCCAAGGCCTGACATTGCCAAAGTTGTGACGTTTTGCTACGGGAAAGGCAAACCTGCCAATGCAGGAGAATTCCTTTCCGGCCCTTCAACAGCGATTTTGATGTAGCAGCGACCGCGTTCCTGTGGAGAAAAGGTTAACCTGCAAAGGAAGTCTTAACTGAGGGTGGGTAGGGTGGAAGAAGCTCTGGAGCCAACTGATGATTCCCAGGTAAGATCCTCCCCCTACTGTGTGGGCTGGTGGTCCCTCCCCCTACCTGGCCTGATCACCTGGGCAACGCCTCCCCAGGCGGGATTGGGCAACTGGCTGAGGTAGGCAGAGACCTGCAGGTATCCCACCTGGGGAAGGCGAAGCCAAGCCTGTGGTAATGGTGCTGCATAGGGTCCAGGGGGCTGCGCACGACCACGCAAAGGGCGCCCCCCATTTAATGTGGGGAGCGGTCATTGTGATATAGCATTAACTATATACATCAGGTATCACTCCAGATAAGGACAGTTGGAATTAATGGGTTGGGTCCATATCTGCCGTTCTGCAAATAGAAGGTATGTTGAGAGACAGCACTGAGATCTAGAAGAGGTTCTTGCTGGAGGAAGAAGGTGCTGTTGGGTGATTTTGCCAGTTCCTCCTCCTCCTAGCAGTGCTACTTCCCACACTATTCTGGAGGTCCCACAACTTTATACATCTGTTGTGCTGATTTGAACAAATCTAACTCAATCCTTGACAGAAGTAGAAAAGTGGATAACTGATGATAGCCCATGAACGGGATATAGTCAAGAAAGGTTACACAGAAATATCAGGTATTAATTGCAACACAAATGTTATGCAAATCTCTATCCACTTTTTGGGTAATGCATTTCCTTTTTGTATGTAATATATAGCAGGCCATCTTAGATCAGGTAGGCCTTTCATCTGGCCCAGCAAGACTTTTCTTATATACCGGTACTTGTCTTGACCAACCCCTGCAGAAGAATTTGTAGCAAACACAAGTGAAATACAAAAATACTGGATCCTGTTATCATAATATCACTACATATTAAACAGCAGGCTACTAGGGGGCTTACCTGGTTTGAAGCTATGATTGTAGAAACAGAAAGCATGGGAAAAAGTGTCTCCCAAATACACAAACTGTGAACACTACGGGATACAGGCCACAGCAGGAAGTTTAAAACACATGTAGGAAATGTACTTGGAAATAGAAATTGAAGATGAATATTGGTTTAAGATCTGAGAGAAAATCCCTTATAAGTGTTCTTCAGCTGGTATTAAAGAAATGATGCTGAAAATACTGCAGTAAAACTTTCTTATATTCATAAGAATTCTGTTGGAGTTGATGGGGTGACAGAAGCAACTACTGCCAAATGTGGTGGATGTGCCTGAAAAGTGTAATCATTTCGGGACCTGGTGGTTCGTGAAATACGCAAGATTTTACCCACCAACACATTACTAGATCCCGAAAGCTGCCTTATTGAACTTATACATGAACAAAAACAGGATTTGACTGATAAACCTTTACTTTGATACTGACTCTTTACAGCACACATGGTTATTGCCATCGTGTTCTTTCTGCTTGTAGACTTCTCGGAGCAATCAGGTGACTCCACTGTGGGAAATAGGATGCTACTTTAGATGGATTTTTGGTCTGTTCTATCATGCTCCTAAGATCCTATTCAAACCTTCCAAGGACATGCAAAACCTGTTAAAACATTTTGAATAGCCTGTCTACCATGTATATTTAAATATGCATTGCCTTCCTAACATGATAAATTGAAACTAGAAGATTGAACCAATAGAGCAGAGCTTCCCAAACTGCTCCATGACCATCAGTTTCATTCCAGAGACCTGTAGGGTCTCAGTGGATTTGTGGTTGACCATGGGAGATGGCATATCCATCACACTTAATATTCATTATGACATTTAATTATATGTTTATTGCTTCTGTATTTTATTGTATTACAATTTGAATTCTACAGATTTACAATTGCTACAATAAGAGGGCCCTCAGCAATTTTCAGGTGGAAAGGACTGCAATGATTGGCAGTTGCATGACAAAATTGTTTTATGAAATAAAAGAAACAGACCATAGCCACTCTTTTGAAGCAAGCCACTTTCCAGAAGCATGTAACTTCTATCAATAAAAAGTTAGAAATTGGAATCTTGTACAAAAAATACCAAAGCCCTTGAAAAATAATCTTCCTGATTCATAGTAACCTTTTCTTTTTTCTTTTTTACACCAAGCACATTGACAAAAATATCATCGGGAAAGACTGAAGTCCCACTGATGGTTAAGACCACCATGATAGTTGAATGTGTGGCTCATTCAAATAGCCATCTGTCCATAGTCTTGTAACTCTGCAACTCTCCCATTAGCATGCTTTATCTTTGGACTGAGCCTAGCATTCATTTACTGATAGTGTTTTCAAAATGTGTCCCATATCAAAAGCATGCACCCTCGGTCCTACACAGATTGGGCATAATTGAACAAATGTTAGTCACAACTAAGAGCAGCAGTTTGATGCAAATTCTTACTGTGTAATTGGTGGGGTACACCTCTTTCAGAAGGGGCGTGATCTGTCCTTGGGGGGATCTACTGCAAGGCCTGCAGTCCACATTTTGGAGTCATAGGTAAGCTGAGAAATGACAAGTTAGGCTGGCTCTGTCTTGCAGCAGGCATAACGTGGATGGGGAAAAGAAGGTAAAGACAGCGCATGTTCCCAGTGGTGAGCACTCTGAGGCATCACCCTGGTGAAGGGACATTTACCCAAGACAGTTCCGCAAACCTTCCCAACTTGAAAGAAACAGGGAGAGGAGCCAACCTTGGGCAACTGAAGATTCACTGATCCTAAAATCTGATGCTTTGGGACTCATGGTAAATCAGCAACCTCCTCAGCACCAGCCATAAAGATAGCTAATGCTCTGACCTAGGGTGAAGTCACCTGATGGAGGTAGATAGCAGAATGAGGAATCCTCATTCTAGCCTCAGAGGCAAATACCCCACCCCGACCTCTTTGGAAAGTGGGAGATTAGGTTATTCCATTAACTGTTTCATCAGCCTCTGTTTTGTGGGAGGAATTTAAGTGCATTCTCTAAATTTAGTTTTGCACAATTAAAGCAAGTTATAGTTTTTGTCACCATAGTACAAAAAATTAACTTTAAAAAATAATCAGACTTTTTGCAGTTTGGAAAGTGATGGGGAAATTCGTAGAAAAGTGTGGGGTGAACAAAAGAAGACATATAAAAGCCTCACAAGCAAATCAGGATGAAATCAGCACAAATTATACTTATCATATAACTGCCCCACAAACAAAACAAATGCTCAGTAAAGACCAGATATAATATATTTGTGTGTGTGTAAGCTTTGTACAAGCAAATGAGGATGAATGATCAATGAACAGGTAATCTGGAGGAGCCAATTGTTTAAAGGAAGTTGCAGCCCTTTATTTAAATCCATCCATGTCTCCATTCCTAGTGTTGGAAATGATGCATTTACCCCATTGCTGGCTCTTTCTTCTGGATCCAAACAATAATAGTACAGCACAAAATGTGCATTGTAACCATGTGTTTCCTGTAATGTACTAAGCAGTGACACTCCATCACTGTTAGAAATGCCAGGTCTAGATCGTTGACATTTGTCAGCGCTGTGTTCTCCCCTATGTGTTCTATCTATCAATGATTCATTTCAAACTTTAGGTCCTCCTTTCCTGGAACAGGGTTGGATTATCCACCCACGTCTGTGTTCCGTGTTTGCTGGAATTGTGCAAACGGACTTCTAGCAAACAAACCAAGGAATTTGTGCAACAGACCCCTGGGTCAGCAAACTCAAATGTTGCACTGTGACTCTGCAAACAAAAGGGAAACTAATCATTAATTGCGGGGGGAGATGGATAGTTTAAATTCAAGGTTTAAATTCAACCAAAAATACCTAAGTGGAACATATCCCTTTCTGTCAGATCCACAGCTTTCTGAAGATGTTGCAGTTGAGAGTCTTCTGTGCCCTGCTGTGCTTCAGCATCACTTGGGTATGAGTTCATTTTATCTGATTCTCCTGTTAGCTTACCAGCTATGTTGCTTTTTGTTCTGTTGGTCACCTGCTTGCTTAGAAAGTAATATATTTCAGCCCAAATAAACCTCTTACTTCCAGATGAACAATGAAATGGAAGTGAAATCTGGGGGGTTCTCCTTTCAAATGCTTGAATTCGGGAGGGGCGGTTCTTGGGTGCATCATCTGGCTGCATCTCCATCTATACAATCTGTACTTGTTTCTATATGTATATAAACAAGAAAAAAAGTAACGCATAACTGGTTGCATATAAAAGTGGCCCCAGATAAGGGAATATGCTTTCTCAACCAGCTCCAGAGATTGCATCTCAGTGGGACCCTGATGAGGGTTTTGATGTGGATGCACATCCAGCTATGTCTCTGCATTGTCATCTGTAAGTGTTAGCCTATCTCTGTGCATGCATCTTCCTTGCTGGACTGGGGCAAATGAGTACTTTATAGGCATGTGTTCATAATACGAGCCTTTTTGATATGCATTATCTTTGAATTCTTCGTATGAAACCTAGTCAATGAAAGTTGTAATTGCATACACCAAAAAAAACTTAACTGAGCTCTCAGTTATATTACAAAAAAGACCCCAAAATTAATTAAATTATGATGTGATAACTCCCCAAACCAAAGCAAACCCAAGGATAAATGCATTACCTTCATATGAAATCTAGCAGCGTTTCAGCATTTCATGAAATTTGTAACTGTATAAAGCAGAAATCGTTCTGACAATCTATACTGCTGAGTTTCTGTTTTTAAGATTGAGTCTACAATTAAGTCACAATAAAACTGAATGAATCACACCAGGGCATGGCAGCTCTCAGAACTGAAACAAAATGCTTGAAGCAAAGATTCTTGTGATGTATGAGCCTAACAAAACCAAACGTTTCCTATGGAACAGATTCAGATAAGCCTCTCTCTAGCTTCTAAGCTAAGAAGCCAAGTCAACGGAACACCCATATATAGCCTATTAAGTTATGATTGAGCCAATCCATTTGCTATTTTAGCCAGCTGTATTGATGAAAGAGACATACAAAACTTTGTGTCAAAACATAATGATTTTAACTGAGGAGGATTGCAGCCTACATGAGTGATAAATTCCTCTTTAGTTACTATACCTTTCATATACCTCAACTGTAACAGCAGTTACTTACTAATATTTGCTTGGTGATTTACTTGGATTATTACTTTCCAGTTGCTTGGTACTTGACAGCATATCAATTGCATGAAGTTGTCCTTTGTGCCAGAAACACACGTCCAGCAAATTCACTCATGACTCACAGCACTTTTGCTTGCATTATACTCCACCTATATAGTAACATTTACCTTTAAAGGCAGAGCTTGAAAATAAATGACATTGTTTCTCTGCTGTGATGCTAGTGAAACAAGAGTTTCTAATTACGAGACTTCATTATTAGGGGCATCTGGGTACATTTTGGGTTGTTTTGGTAACTCAGTGAATCATTATTAAAGAGACAGTGTGGTGTAGTGGTTAGAATGTCAGACTAGGACCTGGGAGACCAGGGTTCAAATTCCCATTCCGCCATGAAGGGTGACCTTGGGCCAGTCGCCAATTCTCAGCCTAACCTATCTCAGGGTTGTTGTGATGATAATATGGAGAGGGTGAGAACCATGTATGCCACTTTGGGAAGGAAAGAGAAAGAGATACATTACAATAAATTAGATTAAATAAGTTATAATATTATTTTGATGTTTTTCCTCTCCTATGACAGGCAGCAGAAGGTGATGGCTCCTTTACAGAGCTTGGAGGAGGAGTACGTGGCCCAAGAATAGTGGAGCATAAAGCCCAGTCTGACTGCAAATCTGAAAAGAGTTGGCCAGTATGCTCTGATGACGAATGGGTAAGAGTGAACAAGCCTGAAGCACATTCATCACACTTTTGCTGTGTACCACGGTCTCCATACAACATCACAGTCATGGCACAATAGACCCTAATGACATAGATATACAATGATACTGCAACACGCCTGCAATTTAGAAATTGCTACAAAGGGTTTCTTCAGATTTCTAGATTGACTGAAAATCAAGGATGAAAACCATGTATTGTTTAGTAATTAAAAAGCTTTCATTGATTATTAATAAAGTCAATTCAGACTACACATATAACCCACTGAATTCAGTCAGACATCACAGCAGGAGCAAACATGTACAGAGTCTAGCTGTTGAGCACCCTGTGTGCTAGATTTTGGGCACACAAATCTTAGAAAAAATACACAGCACTGCGTTTCCTAAAAATATATTCACATGTGACAAAGTTGCTATAAATACAGAACAATATTATTATTGCTAGGAAGTCAAATTAAACCAGCTTCACCGGGTAGCATTCCTGCATAAGCAATATGGCATGACAAGCAAACATGGTTGAAACTGGGGATGTGATTATAATTAAATCTCATGTGATAATTAAATTACATGTGATTATAATTAAATCTCTATTAGCAGTAATAATAAAATAATGAACCTTTAGGACCAAAGAAGTGACATGGCAGATGTTTCATCTGTAATTTTATTTTATTTGCTATTTCCTCATTTCAGGGCACTAAATGTCCTTCAGGATGCCGGATGCAGGGACTGATAGATGAAACAGACCAGGATTTTGCTGACAGGATAAACAAAATTAAGAAACTGCTTGCGGATAATCAAAACAGCTACAAGACATCAAACATTATTAAACAGGAAATCAATGGCTATCTGGAGAGAAATTTGGCCAGTGAGCAACGTGAGTATCATCCACGCAAGTGAACTTTCATCTGACTTCCCTAACAATTGCCAAATACAAACAATTGCTTGTTGCATCCTTATTATATAAGACCAAGTGGACTCAAGTAACAGTCACAGTATCATAGAAGGGATCTCGAGGGTCATTTTCTCCAGCCCCCTGCAGTGCAAGAATCTCAACTAGCTCATACATGACAGACTAGAATTGTAGGTGTTATAATTACACATAAGGAAGGCCCATCAAGAGCAACAAAAACTTTCACAACACACTTGCTTTGTATGATTCCACTGTCAAAATAATCTCCTTTCACAAGCTACCTCCATGCATAATCATACAAAGAGGGGAGCAGGATCACACCAGCTGGCTGCACCCCTGGGCCCCTGCACTCAGAGCCAAAGCTCTGTAGAAGGGCACCCACTTCTAGGTGCATGTGCCTAGTGGGTCTGTAGCATCAGAAATGCTGAACGCATAGGATTCTTGAACACACGGTGTCAACCTGCATATCCAGTGTAACATCAGTTACAGCAAGGCCTTTATTTTTTTTTAAATATAAATTTTTATTAATTAACATCAATAAATAAAACAAAACAAAACACATTAATTTCACATCATTTTTCACAACTTATTTCTCTTTTGGACTTCCCTCAGCTGTTCCGTAAATCATCCATAGTTATGATTTTAATTACACATTTCTCAAATTTATATTGACATTGTTTATCTCTTTTTTCCTATTCCCTTTAGACAATACTTCTTACTTTTCTACAGTGCTTCTTTAAATCCCTTAAGCGTCATCTGTCCCTCACTTAAGTATTCCGTTGTTTAGAACAACGTTTCCTAAACTCCTACCCACTCAAACCTCTCTTGTACCTGCGATACATTGACGATATTTTTATCATCTGGACACATGGTCAACAGACCCTGAACACCTTCCACCAGAAATTCAATGATTTTCACCCCACAATCAACCTAACAATGAATCAATCTATGCAAGAAATACATTTTTTGGACACTACTATAAAAATACAGGATGGGCACATAGACACCACCTTATACCGTAAACCAACTGACCGACAAACATATCTACATGCCTCTAGCTACCATCCCAAACATACCAAACAGTCCATTGTATATAGCCAGGCACTACGTTACAGCCGCATCTGTTCCAATTCTACAGACAGAGACTCTCACCTAAGAGATCTACAGCAAACCTTTTTAGAACTAAAATACCCAACAGATGAAGTTAGACAACAGATCAACAGAGCCAGACTGATACCCAGAGAGAACTTGCTGCAAGACAGACCCAAAAAAGAAAATAACAGAACACCTCTAGTCATCACATACAGCTCCCAAGTACAACGCATCATCAGTACAACGCATCATCAGAGATCTGCAACCTCTCCTGGACAATGACAGTTCTCTTTCTCAAGCTCTGGGAGGAAGACCTTTCATTGCCTACAGACAGCCACCCAGTCTTAAACAACTCCTAACCCACAATAATACTACAACCAGACCTAACACGGACACTGGCACCAGAGCCTGCAATAAACCCAGATGCCAACTTTGCTGCCACATACACCCGGACAACACCATTACTGGCCCCAACAACATCACACATACCATCTCGGGACTATTTAATTGCTCATCGTCTAACATTGTGTATGCCATAAAATGCCAACAGTGTCCTTCAGCTCTCTATATTGGACAAACAGGCCAGACCTTACGCCAAAGAATAAACGGACATAAATCGGATATCAGGAATCACAAGACAGAGAAACCAGTAGGAGAACACTTCAATCTCCCAGGACATTCTATACAAGATCTCAAAGTAGCTGTTTTACTACAAAGGAATTTCAGAAATAGACTGGAAAGAGAAGCTGCTGAATTACAACTTATCACCAAACTTAAAACCATGGAGAAACCTGGTCTGAACAAAGACCTTGGATTCTTATCTCATTATACATGACAAAGCCATTTTTCACCTTTTCACCCCTTGCTTTTTCCTGTAAGACCTATTGCAGTCGTTAAGAGTCGTCAACAGGCTCATCACAGCTATCTGCCAATCACCCATTCCCACCACCCTTCTGAGTAATACCCCTCCCCACCTTCTCACTATATAGAAGGGTCTGGAAACTTCTGTTTCAGTGTATCTGAAGAAGTGTGCATGCACACGAAAGCTCATACCAAGAACTGACTTAGTTGGTCTTTAAGGTGCTACTGGAAGGAATTTGTTTTGTTTTAAGTATTCCAGATATTCCACAAATTTCCCCCAGTCCTCGATGAACTTTTGGTCTCTTAAGTATCTAATCTTCCCTGTCAATTTATCTAGCTCTGCGTAATCTAACAGTTTCATTCTCCACTCTTCCACAGTCGGTATTTCTTGTTGTTTCCATTTCTGGGCCAGTAACACTCTTGCGGCTGTAATTGCATATTGAAAAAATTTGCAGTCTTTCCTTTTTATCTCATTTCCTACTATTCCTAACAAAAAGACTTCTGGTTTCTTTGTAAATGTATATTTTAAAATCTTCTTCAGTTCATTGTATATCTTTTCCCAGAAGTCTTTCACTTTCTTACATTCCCACCACATGTGATAAAAAGTACCTTCTTTATCTTTACATTTCCAACACTTATTGCATGTCTTATACATTTTTGCTAATTTTGCCGGTGTCATATACCATCTGTAAGACATTTTCATCACATTCTCTTTTAACGTCATACAAGCAGTAAATTTTAGACCCTCCTTCCATAATTTTTCCCAGTCCTCAAATTGTATATTATGACCCACATCCCTGGCCCAACGAATCATTACCGATTTAACTTCTTCATCTTTCAAATTCCATTCTAACAAAAGTTTATACATTTTGGATAGATTTTTACCATCGTTATCTATAATCTCGCTTTGAAATTTGGATTCCTTGTCTGCAAAACCTCGTTCTTTACCATCTTTCTTAAACATCTCATTTGTTTGGAAGTAGTGCAACCAGTCATATACATGTTCTTTAACCTGCTCGTACGGTTTTATTTTCCATTTTCCTCCTTCTTTATATAGCAATTGACCATATGTTATCCACTTACTTCTCATATTAGTTTTCTTTACACTCATAACTTCTAGAGGTGATAGCCAACGTGGTGTTCTAGGTTCTAATAGGTTTTTATACCTATCCCATACCTCAATTAAGGGACCCCGGAAGATGTGGTTCTCAAAACCTTTATGGACTCTCTTTTTCTCGTGCCATAGGTACGCATGCCATCCAAATCTATTATCAAACCCCTCTAAATCCAACAATTCGTTATTTTCTAGTTTAATCCACTCTTTCAACCAGCAAAGACATGATGCCTCATAGTACAGTTTCAAATCTGGCAGGGCAAAGCCTCTTCTTTCTTTTATATCTGTTAGCAACTTAAATTGAATTCTTGGCTTTTTGCCCTGCCAGATATATCTTGAAATCGCTCTTTGCCACTCTTTAAAAATTCTACTCCCCTTTAACAACTGTCTGAGACAATTGGGAGAGAAGCACCCTTAGCCAAAGCCTAATCAGCAGCCTCCCAATTTACAATTATCACATCATCTTCATTAATTACTTTGCTTTAAACCAGGCATGGATATCTGTTTTGGCGTCAAGAACCACATGAACCCATGGCCAGTCCTCTAAGTTGAAACATTATGGCAAATGTGGGCTTGGTCCAGATCTCCCTTCCAAAAGCAGACCATGTGATATACTTTCAAATAATGTTCTAAAATAATTCTGAGGATTTATCCTGCCCCAGATCAGAGACCCTGTTTCAACAGTGAAAGCTTCATTCTTCAAGGATGAATATTCACTTATTGTCTTAGTATCTACAGTGTAACAACAACAAAAATGCTTCATTCCTAGACAGACCATTGGTCCACCTAGTTCAGTGTTGTTGAAGCTGAACTTAACTGGAGATGTCAGGGGTTGAACTGGGGCCTTTTGCATGTAAAGGATGTGCCCTCCCAGTAAGTTGGGCCCCTGATATTCTTCCTGAATATTTATGGCCTAGATATGAGCAGAATTCATGGCTCATTATTACTTTCTTCCAACATTTCTTTAACAAATTAAGATCTAACATGAATGGAATACACAGAAAGGGGGAAATAAAAAAAGCTAGGATTCAAATGGCTACAAAAGAGAGTGCCAGTTCATGCAGCAAGGTTTTTCAGCACCTCTGTCTAAGAGGTGAATTTTGTGGGTTCCATTGCAGAACTGAAGGTTGGAAGATTAAGTAATAGGGATGCATAATTCAGGCATACATGGATGCATGCGTCCTTGAGCCTGTCAAAAAAGTTGACAGTACCCAAGTGCTTTTATCTACAAATGGCACCCACAGGGCACCTTGATCTATGCTGGGATCGTGACTGGGGTAGGTGTGCCTTCAGGAGTGTTTTTCAATGGGAAAGCAGCATGAGGAGGGAAGGTAAACCCTCCCTCTCAGATACTGCTGTCCCGATCTGGAGAAAAAGACAGTATCATCAAGGGTCATTAAGGTTTGGCCCTACAGGAGCCATTTGCTAATTTCCTCCTACCTAGTGTCCTTATACAGTATAATGTGTTGTTATTATCAATGTAATTCAGTTTGTACCTTCAAATAGCTATTGTGGGGAAAGACTAAGCTATTGTGGCTTCTTTTGCTTCAGAGATTGATGATAACTATGGTCAAATATCTGACGATCTGAGAAGGAGACTTGTGACGCTGAAGCAGAGAGTCGCTGACCAAGTTAGCCGGATTAAAGTGCTGCAGAACACCATCCGGAACCAAGTTGTAGAGATGAAGCGTTTAGAGGTAGGCTGCAACCATTTTTTCAAAAAAATAAAATAAATTCTTGTTCTGGGCTGAATTCCACCCACTCACCCTTTCTCAAGGGCATCCATCTTCTGTGGAAATACAGTACAAGAGGCATTCTTCTCAACTTCTGGTAGAATTGGACAAATTCTAACTATTTTCTGTTGAGCAATGCCTTACTGCTATAGATGAGGGTTTGGCTTCTTTATTTTACAACAAAACCTTTTGGGGTCACTTCAAGCAGTGATGAAACTGCTATCAGCAATAGCCCAGCAGCATTCCTCCTTTACAAACAAAATAGCCCAATAAATACTTAAGGATACAACAGCTTCGGCAGACTTAGGAATCAAAGCATGCACATTTATACTGAGGTTGTGGTTTTGTATTTTATACATTGCATTTTGTCTTATAGGTTGGTTGACCATAATACTGTAAACACTTGCCAGACTACAGATAGGTAGCCGTGTTGGTCTGCCATAGTCAAAACAAAACAAATTCCTTCCAGTAGCACCTTAAAGACCAACTAAGTCAGTTCTTGGTATGAGCTTTCGTGTGCATGCACACTTCTTCAGATACCTGCATGCACACTTCTTCAGATACCAGACTGACACACTTCTCTTCTTCTCACATTTGTATTTTCACCTTTCCATCTCTGCCTAGGTGGACATTGATATTAAGGTGCGTTCCTGCAAAGGGTCCTGCTCTCGAGCTGTCAGCTACAATGTGGACACCGATAGCTATGACAAGATACAGAAGCTGCTTTTACAGGCCAGTTCCATCAACTTGCAGCCGGCATATGAAGCTGCTCCCTTGAGGGTACTGAAAATGAGACCCCTGAAGGATTCCACTGTCCCTAGCCATTTTAAAACGGCTCCTCTGTCAGAACAAGAAGCAGGCATCATTAATCGTATCAAACTGGTTGAAGTCGTATTGGAAGATTCAGAGGCTGCTGGACAACCACATACTAGCAAGTTAGTCACTCCTGGTTTTGGAGGGGATACCTCTGGCAGAGGCGATACCTCTAGTAGTTTGAAAATAGTAGGTCCTTCTGAGTCTCGTCTCTCCCGTACATGTGTCAAAACCATCACTAGAAAAGTGATCAGAGGTCCTGAAGGTCCCAGAGAAGAGGTTGTTGAAGAGTATAAAACATCTGATGGTTTGGACTGTTTCCATTCTAAAGATTTAACCAGAGAAGCAGGAGGCACCACCCACACAAGAGTGACCACTGGCACCGGTGGAAGTGGCTCCTCTGACTTTTCTACCCTGCCTCTGAATGCAAAAGAGTTTTTCACCTCAGGTTCTGGTGGCAGAATCCATAGCACAGGGACTGGCACCCACACATCGACCTTTGAAGGACGCGACGTTTTCTCTGACCTTGGGGAGGGAGAAACCGATGACTTCTCCATCTTTGACCAGCCCTCCCCCGACTTCCATTCTCATACAAGTGGCTCCACATCCCATTCCAGGACGGTTATGTCCAGCAGCAGCAGCAGCAGTTCTAGCAGCTTCAACAAAGGGGGCTCCACTTTCGAAACCAAGTCAATAAAAATCCCATCAGTTGAGCTGCAACATGACGAGAGTGGAGAAGACAGACCTGATTTTCATGCACGCAGCTTGAGTGCAGGAGGAGTGAAGCAGGGAGAAAGCTACACCGGGACAGGTACCCACCCACTGCATGGAAAATAATTATTGAGGGAGCAGCAGTGAAGTGTGCAACCAAACTGACACACAGGTTAAACGAGTGCAGTCCATGCCATCGTTTAAATAATAAGAGCAATGTGTCTGTTGGTTGCCATTTTGGAAAGGTGGGGGACATGGTTTCTCGCCATGAGTAATTGGATAACAAGGCAGTTGTGTACCTAACGTCATGGGTAATGGAAATGTGCATGTAAGCAATCAGTTTGGGGTGGGGGAAAAGTACAAGGAATCGTTCCACTGTAGCCCCAAATTAAGTGTAGCCAGTTGACTTGAGCATGATTACTGTTTGGATTCCTGTGACCTTGTAATAAAGCTTAACCGAAAACTTCTGTCAACCAGATCAACTTTGTTTTTTTAGACTGTGAGGATATCCACCAGAAACACACTTCTGGTGCCCAAAGTGGCATTTTCAGAATCAAGCCAGCAGGAACCACTAAGGTTTTTTCAGTTTATTGCGACCAAGAGACCACTTTGGGAGGATGGCTTCTGATCCAACAGAGATTGGATGGGGCGCTGAATTTTAACCGGACCTGGGAAGACTACAAGAATGGTTTTGGCAGCGTGGATGGGAAAGGAGAGTTCTGGTTGGGCAATGAAAATCTCCATCTCCTGACCCAGAGGGACACTGTCCTTCGAGTCGAAGTAGAGGACTGGGAGGGCAATAAAGGTTATGCAGAATATAACATACACATAAGCTCTGAAGAAGAAGGCTATAGGCTCAGTGTCTCTGATTATGAGGGGACAGCAGGCGATGCTCTTATCAGGGGTTCAGAGGAAGATGGGGTTGAATACACCACTCACAATAACATGAAATTTAGTACTTTTGATAGAGACAACGACCAATGGGAGGAGAACTGTGCTGAGATATATGGAGGTGGCTGGTGGTACAATAATTGCCAAGCTGCTAATCTCAATGGGATTTACTACTCAGGAGGTCAGTATGACCCAAGGAACAATGCTCCCTATGAGATTGAAAATGGGGTGGTCTGGGTGCCCTTCAAGCCCTCTGATTACTCTCTCAAAGTTGTTAGATTGAAAATTCGGCCTATAGAGACACTCTAGATATCAAAGCAGCAACAACAAGAACTTCCAAAATTATATATACCTCAACATTATGTAGTGTATGTCTGATTGTGTGTGCGTTTTTTTTTTATTATCCAAAACAACAGAATGCAACTGCCTATAAAATAAATGGGTTCACTCAAAAATACATTTCTGGTGTGTTTAAGTTATTTACAAACAACAGCACAAATAAATATTATAAAATGTCTGTTGGGGATGTCTTCCTCAGTTAAGCCATTTGTATCTTTAAAGTTCTATAACAAACGTAGTATTAAACAACGCACATTACACACTGAGATGAAATTCAGAACCATTCCTTTGAAAAACCAGTGCTGGCTGAGCAAAGAAAGATAATCTACAGTATTTAAGTCAGAAATGGAGAACCTTTTTTCAGCCTGAGGATTTCATTCCCTCACTGCCAACTTTCCAAGGTCCTAGCATGCCAGTGGTGGGTGGGCCCAAAACAAAAGTGGGCATGGTCAAAGCAAGCAAGGACAAAGTAGGCACACATATCAGGGCTGACCCTATTATTCAAGAGACTGAGGCAGCAGTCTCAGTCAGCAGATGCTCATGAGTGTGCCCTGCACCCACTTAGCTAGCCTGCTTCCCTCAGGTGTTGTTGAAGATGCTGTCCCATCATCAGTGTTGAAGGACGCCAGTCTGGTTGGCTTTAGATAATGGAATGGGGTGGAGGGGCACCATCTTGTCCTTTGCCTCAAGCAGCGAAGTGTCTTCATCAATACAACAATCAACAAAACCAGTGTGTGCACAGGCATATCTGTAAATTCCCCCTTTCTCACAAAGCTTTCTTCAAGCTTAGTTGCTGGAGAGCCATGTCTGGTTTTTATTCTTTACCACCAGCCATGGAGGCCCCTGGTTTTTATTGTGGGGAAGCATAACCCTCCCCTCCCTGGCAATAGGCCTGAAAAAATCACCCAATGCACTGCAAAGAGCATTAGTAAAAAGGCTCCCATTAGTGATATCCCATGCTTGCTATGTTGATCTACCAATACACTTAAATAGAAAAAGCTTCTCTGGGATCTCTTATCAGTTAAAAATGAAGGTGGGAGAATCAAACAGCTCAATACTCCCCAACATCAGAAACTCTCTGTATTTAAAAAGTTAACATGTGAGGGGAAATATGCAGAGTGTGTGTGAGAGAGAATGGGGAGGTCTCTGCGTACGTATGATCTCTGTGAGAGAGGTGCACTTGAGGAGAGGGCGAGGAAAGATGCTTATGTGAAATGGGTGACTGGTCTGTGTGTGACGAGTGCTTGTGCATACTGTGTGTGTAAGCAAGGAAGTGTGGTGTGGTCACCTTGCATATTTTTTCTGGTACTGGGGCAACAGCATCTGGTTATATATGAATGTGGAATCAATATTGTGTGATCCCCATAGTTGGCATCAGAAGGATGTGGCTGACTTCTCAGGCTAAGAATGAGGTTTCCGGGGTGGCGTGGTGGGAAGAAGAAGAGGAGTTTGGATTTGATATCCCGCTTTATCACTACCCTAAGGAGTCTCAAAGTGGCTAACAATCTCCTTTCCCTTCCTCCCCCACAACAAACACTCTGTGAGGTGAGTGGGGCTGAGAGACTTCAGAGAAGTGTGACTAGCCCAAGGTAACCCAGCGGCTGCATGTGGAGGAGCGGGGACGCGAACCTGGTTCACCAGATTACGAGTCTACTGCTCTTAACCACTACACCATGCTAACAACTTTGAGAGAGTAATCAGAGGGCTTGAAGGGTACCCAGACCACCCCATTTTCAATCTCATAGGAACAGCAATGATGACTCTCTCTCTCTAATTTTGTGTTATGCCATCCTCCGATGGCAGCCATTTTGTATTCTGCCATACCCCTTCCATGGCAGACATTTTGTGTTGTGCCACACCCCTGTTGGTTTCTGCTCTCTTCACTGTGCAGCGAAGTGCTTGTCACAAGACAATGTTTACATTCCACAGTCAGAGTTACTGTTGGTTTTTCCCATGGGAAAGGGAGACTGGATGTGACGTACACTGGTTTCCTGTTTTTCACTGTCCTTTGCAGTTCAGTGTGTGCTTTAGAGGAGAGAGGATGCTTTTCTCTGCTCCGGCAGAGGCAAGATGTTTTTTCTGTAACATACCAGCTTTGAAGTGTAAATAAAGCAATATACAGTATGTAGCACGTACTCCTCATCCTTCCGCTGTGCACGGGACTACTGCTTATCAACAACATTTGGTTCCGGGCCCAGAAAAACGCAGTCATCTTAAGAATGGGCTCCAGAAGTCGAATCGGAGTGCCGGCAAAGGATCGGAATGCAGGGGGACAGATCGGAACGGAATCTGCTCTGCGCGTCAAGATGATTGATGAGGTATGTGCTACTGCTCCGGGCAGCCTGCCAGCTTCTAATTAATGGCTTTATGGCTGGACTTTGAACTTTTATAGCCGGTTTTGCCGTGCCACAGGCAAAAGGCTAAGAGGCTAGATTTTTCCTATGCTGGGGGAAATCGAAAGTAAAGTGCTGTTGAAGCTGCAGCAGTGTCGCAGCATGAATTTAAGACAGCAGAGAGGACTTTCGCTTTTGAACTTGCCTTTGGATTGAAGCAGCTGTTCATAGATGCAACATGTATAAAGCAGCATGATTTAAAGCTGCAAAGATGATGCAAAAGGCTAGTGCCAGAGTTATGATGGCTAGCTGCAGAAGGCTGGATGAGGCAAGTGGGGAATTTGATACCACTGATCAGCCAAATGCTCAACTCACAGTAGCCTGTGATACTGCCATGATTCAGAATGAAGCAGATCGGCGGGGTGTTAGCTGCATGGGCAAGTGGGAGACTTCACAGACGTCATCCCATAGTGCAGTGGAACCACCAGATGGCGCCAAAGCTTTGAAGGCAGTGAAATGCTACTCGTGTGGACGTCTAGGCCATATGAAGAGGGAATGCAAATATCCCAGGGCCAAGACAGAGCAGCGCAGCGGAAGCTCATCGCGTGGAAAAGGCCAGAGCAAAGGCAAAGGTCCGGTGTCCAGGACAACGCAGCACAAGGCAATGGTCTCACGCTTCACTCCAAAAGATGCAGAGGTCCAGAAGACGTCTAGATCTTTCTTCGTGGTTGATTCAGCGGCAACGCACCACATGTGCAACGATAAGCGACTGTTCGTGTCTTTTACACCGCAGGAAGGTGCGATTCACCAAGCGGATGACCACACAATCCCCAGTAAAGGCTACGGAACTGTTGTTCTTCACAGTTTGGACTTATCGATACAGAATGTGCTTTATGTGCCGGATGCCAAACATAATCTGCTCAGCGTTGGACAGCTGAATGAGCGGAATATTGACGTTTCCTTTAAGAACAAAAGGTGCATCATCACAAAGAAAAATGATTATGTATTGTATGCTGAATATGTTGATCGTTTGTATGTTTTGTATTATGATGATGTTGTGCAGGATGACACTTGTTGCATTGCAGGTTCTAACAAAAGTTTGCATGCAGAATGTATTCATGATTTTCACAGGAAACTTGGTCATTTGCATTTTGAGGCAGTATCTAAGATGCCTGCCTTGGTTGAAGGTATGACTATTAAACCCTGCAGGTACCACATGAAGTGCAAGGCATGCGCAGCAAACAAGGTAAAAATGGCTGCAAAAGGTAAGGTGTCTAGTAGGCAAGCTACAGAACCATACCAAATTGTTCATGCTGATTTGGTTGGACCACTATCGCCCTCTTTGGGAGGAAACAGGTACTTCATGGTTCTCATTGATGCATTTTCCAGGTATATTTATGTGTACAATCTCAAGCAGAAATCAGAGGCTTTTCCTAGGTTCAAGGAATTCTGTGCTTGGTTGGAAAATGTGCATGGTAAGAAGATAAAGATTTTTTTCAGTGATCGCGGGGGAGAATTCACTTCTCAGCAGTTTGAAGCTTTTCTGACTGAGAAAGGAATTCAACACGATTTGTCTAGTCCTCGCTCGCCATGGCAGAATGGACTTGCGGAACGAGCAAATCAGACATTGCTTCAAGGGTTAAAAACCTTGCTGCATGATGCGAATCTTCCAGAGAGTTATTGGGCCGAAGCTCTCTCATGTTTCACTTACAGTTATAATCGCAGGTTATCTTCAGCGATTGGTTGTACCCCGTATGAGAAGATGTTTGGCAAAAAGCCATACATCAAACACATGAAAATTTTTGGTTCTGACATGTGGGTTCACTCACCACAAAACTCCAAGTTAGACAAGCGTGGATTGCATGGTATCTTTCTAGGTTATCAGAAAGGGTCTTACAGAATAATGATGACTGACTCAAAGGCAATTAAGCTCACAAGAAGTGTTGAGTACAATGCCAAGTGGGGGGAGAATGTGGGAATTTTCCAATGTTATCCTGATGACAGTGATGAGACTGAGGATAGTCAAAAGCAACCACAACAACCCACACCCACTGATGAAGGTTCTGATTCTGAGTCTGAAACTGAATCGGGTGATTCAGAGGATTTCGAGAGTGTGAAAGCCTCTATGCGACCCTCTGAAAGCTCTGATCAAGAATTAGAGGAACCATTGTTCACAATAGGCCACTTTTCTCCTAAGAAGGAAGAGGAAAGTGTTGAAGACCTAAGGCTAATTCGCAGGTCACAAAGAGCCACAAAAGGCAGACCTCCAAAGAGATTTGCTGATGAATTTGCTAAGATAGCAGTAACAGCTGTTAAAAGCTCCAAGAAGGTATTTGAACCTTCAAGTTTCCAAGAAATCCAGGATTTGGATTCAAAGGAAGCTGAGCCATGGTTAAATGCCATGAAGGCTGAGCTTGATTCCTTGGAAAGGAACAAAACATGGGACCTAGTTCCAGTAGTTCCAGGAATGAAATTGCTTGGAAGCAAATGGGTCTTCAAAGCGAAGACTGATCAAAATGGCAAGATAGTCAGACACAAAGCCAGATTGGTAGCCAGAGGTTTTGCTCAGGTACCGGGTGAAGACTATCACGAGACCTACTCACCCACAGTGAGGTATGAGAGCATTAGGCTTATGCTCAAGCTAGCTGCAGAGGAGAATCTACACATTAGTCACCATGATGTAAATACAGCTTTTCTGTACGGATCTCTAGATGAATCACTTTATATGCTTCCACCTGATGGCGTACAGGTAAAACAGGGATTTGTTTGTGCTCTGAAGAAGTCCCTTTATGGTCTCAAACAAAGTGCACGGTGTTGGCACACAAAACTCACTGAAGTATTGTTTTCTCTAGGTTTTAAGCAAGGGAAAGCTGATCCATGTGTATTTGTCAAAGAGGAGGGGCAAAAGAAACTGTATTGTTTGTTTTATGTTGATGATCTTTTATTCTTTTGGAAGGATGTCACAATGTACAATAATGCCCTAGCTCAACTGAAAGAGCACTTTGACATGAAAGATCTTGGTGAGGTGAACAACTACCTATCTCTGGAAATAGAGAGAGATCAAGATGGTAACATTCTGGTACACCAGTCACGGAAAATTGCTGATGTGTTAAGCAAACTAAACCTGATGGATGCTAACCCTGTAGACACACCGATGACAACAGGTTATCAGGTAGATGACACTGAAGAAGCATTTTCTGACACTACACTGTACAGAAGTGTGCTAGGCAAGCTAAACTTCATTGCCAGATGTTCAAGACCAGACATTGCTGTTAGCTGTAATTTGCTAAGCAGACAAGTCAACAATCCTACTGTTAAGGATTGGAAAGCTCTGAAACGCATAGCGCGGTATTTGAAAGGCACTATGCATTACAGACTGAGATTTAACAATCAGAAGTCTGGTGGTCTTGAAATATTTGCAGATGCAAGTTTTGGAAGTGACACTACAGACAGGAAAAGTACGTCTGGAGTTTGCTATATGTACAATCAGGGTGTATTTGATTGGTCATGCAAGAAGCAAACAACAGTTAGCTTAAGTACTTGTGAAGCTGAACTGAATGCACTGTCTTATTCACTTAAAGATTGTGAATGGTTGTTACAATTGTGCAAAGACATGAAAATTCCTGTCAAATGTCCAATCCAGGTTTACCAGGACAACAAAGCATGTTTGGCTTTGCTGAATTCTGAAGGTTGTAAGCAAAGCACGAAGCACTTGCAATTGAAGTTGCAACATGCTAGGGAACGTATTCAGAAGGGACTCGTAACGGTGTCCTATATGCCAGGTAATGAAATTCCTGCTGATGTATTGTCCAAGATTGTATCAAGGGATCAACACTGTACCTATGTGCAGAAGTTGGGTTTGTACTGATATTGTACGAACACGCTGCCCAGTGATGTTCACAGAAAGGGGGAGGATGTTGGTTTCTGCTCTCTTCACTGTGCAGCGAAGTGCTTGTCACAAGACAATGTTTACATTCCACAGTCAGAGTTACTGTTGGTTTTTCCCATGGGAAAGGGAGACTGGATGTGACGTACACTGGTTTCCTGTTTTTCACTGTCCTTTGCAGTTCAGTGTGTGCTTTAGAGGAGAGAGGATGCTTTTCTCTGCTCCGG
Organism: Podarcis erhardii; assembly: GCF_964252035.2. Lineage (NCBI taxonomy): Eukaryota > Metazoa > Chordata > Lepidosauria > Squamata > Lacertidae > Podarcis > Podarcis erhardii. The sequence continues at coordinate 39,842,033 of NC_138512.1, forward strand.
CAGAGGCAAGATGTTTTTTCTGTAACATACCAGCTTTGAAGTGTAAATAAAGCAATATACAGTATGTAGCACGTACTCCTCATCCTTCCGCTGTGCACGGGACTACTGCTTATCAACAACATGGCAGTTATTTTGTGATTGACATTCATAGCACTTGCTCAATATTCAAAATGTGCTGCTGGACCAAAAAAGCTGGTGACCTCTCTCTTAGTACAACTACTGGTGACAAGGATAAACATGTCTGCAAGTTCTTAGCCTGGGGTAGCCAATGTGGCGCCCTTCAGGTGTTGTTTGACAACAATTCCCAACATCCCTGACCATTGGCTATTTGGAGGGCACCACATAGCTAGAGGGCAAGGACATACTGAACAGGGGCTGTGAACTAAAAGGACTCTTGTTTTGTAGTCAACCAGAGAAAGCATTGATATCCCAGTATCAATTGTTTCTTGTTAGCTGCATTGCATAATTATAGTCACAGCCCTGTTTTGTCAGGAAAGGCAGACTTCTACAGGGAAATGTCTAACCGGACAAATGTTAACTGTTTGGTGACAATACACTTCAGTGAGGTCACATTCAAAATGTCCTGATGTGCATTAGACGTTTTTAGTGCAAACTGTGCAAGGGCGATTCTGGTCTCAGGTGATTAAAAGGAAGTTGGGTAAAAAGTAGCTTGAATAAAATTATAGAAAAATCACTTATTGGAATTATTTTTATTACTATCATTTATTAAATTTATATACTGCACGTCATCAAGAAACCACAGGGCAGTTTACACACCCGTATTCAGAGACAGTATACCTCTGTCGCCAAACACAGAAACATAATAGGATCTCTGCTGGATCAGGCCAGTGGCCCATCTAGCCCCTTATCCTGTTATCAGAGTGGCCATCAGGTGCCTATCAGATGTCTGCAAGCAGGGAGACCCAGCTGAAGAAGCATTAAGGTGAGTTAAGCACCCATTTATTTATTTAATTAACACAGCAGCTCAGTTTGCTTCCCAGAAGCCTCTGGCTGACTTCTGGGAAAAGAATGCTGGACTCAATGGAACACTGAACAAATCCAGCAGGACCTCTTATGTTGTGAAGCTTTTCCCACATAATTTGAGACAAGAACTCATTTCCTCACTTTGAATCTACTTTGAATCTACTTTTGAATGGAGAAGTTGTGGAATTCCCTCCACAGAAAGATGCAGCTGGCTTCTTTACAGTACAGCTTTTTTCGCAGCTCATTACCCTGGCCTTTGACAGCTGTGAGGTGTGATTTAAATTATATAATACTTAAAATTGTATTAGATTTTCATGTAAATTCTTTTATCTTATTTTAAACCGTGTGACGGTCTTGCAACTTGCCCTGGGACCTTAAGGTCAAGGGTATGTGTAAGAAATCCTGTAATAAAGAAATGAAGTTATTGGAGCAGAAAATGTCAATACTATAGAGGAAGTATGAGGTATTCAAAAGGTTTTTGTGTTGCCTATCTCTCACAAATGTATCACATGATGTTTGCAAACTATTTCAATGAGGTTAATCCAAGCCAGGAACCCCTGGAACTACCACCCCTGCAAGGTGGAGGGTTTCTTACTTGGCTTTCGGAAGGTTGTGCAAAGGTTCTGGCAGTGTCCCCGAGCTCTCCTGCAAATTCCCAAAGCTTGGCACCTTGCTCACCTTCGGGGAAGGGAAATAAATGGAGAGTGGGTTTTCTTCCCCTCTCCCTTTATTTATTTCCCTCCCATCCCCATCTGCACAAAGCTGTGATCACATAAGTAAAATAAGTGTAAGATGCGACTTGCCTGCATAACACTTCTGCTTTTATTCACAGTGCATTTAACCAACATAAACATGGGAGAGTGCGTGTGTTTGCCGGTTAATGTTTTAATGCAAAGTTAGGCTCAAATATATCATGAAACAGATATGAGCACAAAAAAATTGCCACTGTTTATTTAAATAACAATCACTGTTCTTGGATGACTGGTCTAATCTTCATGCTGGCTTTCTTCAATGAATGCCAGGACCCTTTCCAATTCATCCATACCATGCCATCATCTGTTCCGTGTTTTGCCATTTCTGAGGTATAATGCCCACCCCAGTAGTATCTGCCATTTGGATTGGCGGAATGGCAACGATTGTACCACCAGCCACCACCGTCTTCTTTGGAACACTGTTTCTTTGGGTCTGGATTTGGCCTGCGGGGTGAAATATACAAAAGGTATATTTTACATGCACCAATAAAAAAGTAAATGCATAATCTGCAAATCCAGCATATATTAATTTATGTTATTAACTGTTTTCAGTTCTGAATTTTAAAGTGCCCTGGTGAAGGGTGAATAATACATTTAAATTAATAACAATAGTAATGATAATTACAACCATAATAAATGTAATTGTGCACCCAGTAATAGCTGTATCTTCCTTGGACAAAGTAATCTCTATTAATCAACCAGGAGATCATCCCATGGTTCTCCGAATGATGACTTATATAAATTACAGTGGTACCTTGGGTTAAGAACTTAATTCGTTCTGGAGGTCTGTTCTTAACCTGAAACTGTTCTTAACCTGAAGCACCACTTTAGCTGTGCCGCCGCTGCACGATTTCTGTTCTCATCCTGAAGCAAAGTTCTTAACCCGAGGGACTATTTCTGGATTAGCGGAGTCTGTAACCTGAAGCCAAGGTACTACTGTATATAGCTTATAACTCTTAACCCTAGGGTACTTTTTATAATCTGTTCCAGCCTGACAGCATGATCCTATACATGTCTAATCAAAAGTAGCTCTCCCTGAATTAGAAACACCCCCCCCCCAAAAAAAAGCCTGACAGATGTATCTGTGTGCCCATCAGCCATCAGTGTACATTTATTGCAATGGTAATAAACTATGCCAGGTTGCAGTCATGCAACATTAAGAGTTGCAAAGGAAGCAATTCATCTCTAGTCATACCCAAATGTGTGTGCCAGAGTACAGTAGCAAACCAAGTGCAAATGCATACACATACCAGCCATCATTGTCTCTGTCGAAAGTGCTGAAGAACATGCTATTGTGGATTGTCATGGTTCGGTTTTCGCCATACAGCTGCGAGGCTCCTTCTAACAAGGCATTTCCAGCTGTGCCCCTGTAGTTACTAACTGAGAGCTGATACTTGTTTGCTTCCCCCTGAATGCTGAATCCTCCATAGTGTGCTTTAACCTTATCACCATTCCAGTCTTCCAGTTCGATTAAAAGCTCAGTGGGTCCCATTTTGGTAAGCTGGCTGATTTTGTCATTTCCGAGCCAATATTCACCTGTGGGATAATGAAAACACATTGGCTAAAGAGATCTTCAGAAGGGGTTTTAAGGAATCTATTCTTTGTCCTAAATCTGTAAAACCTGAACCAAACAAGGCAGTTCCAAGAATTATGAGAACACCTAGCTGGAAAATGAGTTGAAACCATATGGCATTTTTTTAAACAACAGAAACAGAGAAATCTTGCTTATCCCTGCTCTTCTAATCACTCCAATGCAACCAACAGTCTTTTATTGATTTATGGAAGAGGAAAGTTCAGAGACTGTTAAGACAGCTACAGAAAACACTTCTTGACAAAGTTTTGCTGTACAAACTTTATGCATCGATAGAAAAATGAAGCAAAGGTAGTCAAAAGTGGCAGGCATTAAGGCAGCAGTGTTTATCAAACCTGGGTCTCTAGTTGCTGTTGGACTACAACTCCCATTATCCCTGACCACTGGTCCTGTCCAATAACAGCTGGAGACTCAACTTTGAGCAATGTTGTAATGATGAAGGCATTCATTAACACAGCCACTTGAGCCATGTGGCTGCAAGTACATAGGAAGATGCATTATACAGAGTGGGACTATTGACCCACTTTGCTCAGTGCTGTCTACACTGACTGGCAGCATCTGCCCAGGGTTTTTGGCAGGGGACTCCCCCAACCCTACCCAGAGAAGCTGGAGAATGAACTTGAAACCTTCCACATACAAGGCAGATGGTCTACCACTAAGAAGTCATGCAACTCCCAAGTTGCAGTATGTCCTCTCACATTCTTCACCAGCCAAAGCAGCTGATAATAGTTCCATTAATAAGAAGCTGCTCAGAGTCAAGATTCTTACCAGGGGTGTCACAATAGTTCTTTCCACCACTGGATGCAACATTTCCAAACCCTTTTTTATAGGAATCCCATGTTCTTCCAAAGTTAACACTGCCATCTTGGCGGTTTTGAATAAGAAGCCAGCCTGGAAAAGGTAAAAGGATGCAAAAATCACCAGTCATTAACCAAAACAAAGGAAAGAAGAAGAAGAAAAATGCTGGCACAGGTCATTTTAGTGTATCATCAATATGGCCTCAGTAATTTGTGTCTCAGTGTGTCTGAATGTACTGGTATATAGAAGACTTCAGTAAAATAAATAGCTGCACCTCTATCTAAAGGACATGCACTGTCTATTTGGACATTCTCATATCATTTCAATAGCAGAACTTGTCAGTGGATCATTGCTTGTGTAACAGAACAATACCTCTTAGAAATAATGAGATTTTAGCAACTGATTTCTCATGGGGTCAGATGTCCACTCTCTGGATTATAACCTGAGATTTTTTACCTTGCCCATCTCGAGATGGGCAGGATATTTAATACCAAAATATGCAACTATACTCTAAAAATATATGTTCACATCAAGGGTGGCACATGAGATTTCAAAGTGCTAAACTTTGATGTGATAGTATCCATAACACATAGGCTACTGGGGGTGGGTTAGGGAATCTTATCAGAATTGAATTCCAGCTGTAGTTTGAGAGAATGTGCATCATACTTAACTACCAAATACTTAATTTCAAAGTTAAGTTGACAGGCTGTAACTGTTTTCTTGTTAACGCAAAAGCTGCAGGTGTAATACAGTTGGTGCAAATTTCTTTGCCACTCTTTTGGTTCTCTTTACTCAACACAGTAGCAGCTTCAAATGGGCAGCTTCAGTGAGTCTTCTCCCAGAATAGCCTCCCCTCTCTCCTTGCCACTGTCACTTGGACTTGCTCTCTCCCTCTGGGACCAACCCACACAACTGCCTAGAAGGCAAGTGGAGGCTACAGTTCCTTCACCTTGCTCTTATCTCTGTCTGCATCCTGGAAGGGACAGATGAACAGGAAGTAGCAGCACAGATGGGGAAGGGCAAGGGGTCCTGGAAATCACCAAGGAGCTCCTGTGGGGCACTGGCCCAACTCACCTCCATTGTCCGTTTTCATGTCGCAATAAACTCTGTATGGTTTGAAAAAAGGATCCGGTTGGACGAGATACATCTCAGATGTTTCACCTCCTTTCCGAATTATGTCTTCGCACTCTGCAATCAGAAAGCCATGATATATATTGCTGAGCAAGCTACAAAAATATTTCCCTCCCCCAAATAGCTTGGTATTAGCAGAACCAATTACATACAGGCGTAAAATTGTTTACTGCCTCCCACTTTCTTTCTAAAGGATGAATGAAATTGAGAGGATGAAAGGAAGGAAAGAATACAGTCCCTGTACTGTCCCACTCACATCCCTCAAACACGGAGTTTTCATAGGGTCTTTGTGTTTAGGGTCCAAACCCAATACTTTTGGGGATCCTACTGATGTGAAATGTCTTTTCTCCACCCGTTTTGTTAAAAAACAAGGTTCCCTCAGTAGAATGAGGTAATAAGAGATTTTCATTAGCTTAAGCCGGCATGTTAGTGAACCAATTACCACGAGGGCCATCAACCAATTGGGAAGAAAGGAAGGAGAGGAGAACAGCAGGCAAGTTGGCCTTAGGCCAAGAATGTGGGACCTGCCGCTCTCCAGACATTGCTGGACTACAACTTCCATCATCCCTGACCATGCTGGTCAGTGTTGATGGGATCTGAGAATCCAACAACAACTGGAGGACCACACGTTCCCTGTCACTGCCATAGACCTTGGGATGAAGTTACAGGGCTGCTGTAGCCAGACCATCACCAGCCACAATGGACACAGAAGCTGTAGCTGGCGGTCGGATTGCCCTGCTCATTATTTGGTGGTCACAAGAGATGCCTCATTGGAGATGACAGTGCGGTGTAAGGGTCTCTGTGAATGCGCCAGTGGCACCCTCAAGGCTGCCTGTGCACCTGTCAAACTGTGGAGCAAGAAAAGTCAGGGAAGAGAGAGATTACCTTTGCCCGACACCACAGGTATATTGCATGAAACCGTACAGGGAGTGCGACAGTTTTGCAACTGAGAAGTGACAGTTTTTTGCAGCTCTTGTATTTTCTTTTGCAAACTATCCACAACTGAACGAAGAAGTCGCAGGTTAGTTGGGATGTTGTTGTCTAGGTTATCTTTGATGAAAGTGTAATGCTCTTCAACCTCCTTGTTGTATTGAGAAATTACATTCTGGTTATCTGGGGGGAAAAACCAAATTCATGTATACTTTTTTTAAAAAAACTGCTAACAGAATAAAAGAGCATTTATTGTGTCAGTACATAGTACATAGTAGACTTTTTTCACCCAATAGGCTAGTAATCTGACACTGACTCCCACTGCCCTCGCATTCCTCTGCTGCATCCTTTGTGCATTTCTTTAGATTGGAAGCGCCTTGAGGCAGAGAACTGACCTCTCATTTTTTGTAAAACAGCATCAGTGTTAATAACACTTACCCAGAGTAGACCCACTGAAGTTAATAGACATGACTAATTTAAGTTCATTAATTTCAATGGATCTAGTCTGAGTAGGACTTAAAGGTAAAGGGACCCCTGACCGTTAAGTCCAGTCACAGACGACTCTGGGGTTGCAGCGCTCATCTCGCTTTACTGGCCAAGGGAGCCAGCGTTTGTCCGCAGACAGCTTCTGGGTCATGTGGCCAGCATGACTAAGCCGCTTCTGGCAAACCAGAGCAGTGCATGGAAACGCTGTTTACCTTCCCGCCAGAGCGGTACCTACTTATCTACTTGCACTTTGACGTGCTTTCGAACTGCTAGGTTGGCAAGAGGAGTAGGACTTAGCCGCATATGTATGGAGGGTACAATAGAAATAATAAATACTAATACAGTATGTTATAAACCATGATAAAGATTTCACTTCTGCTTTATCTCCTGGACAAGCACTTCAGATGTTTGTAGATGACATCTGCATATCTGGTCTAGCACGAGAGTCAGGAATTATTACCCTGATTAGAGATTGATGGCTGGCTGATATGATCAAACTGCCATACTTATAAATGCGTCATTTTCACACATGGTTCATACATTCCAGTTCCAATATAAGTCTATTCAAAATAGACAGCAATGTTTAAGTTTTCATTTAATGCTATTTTTATGTTTAAGTTTTCATTTAATGCTATTTTTATCTCTGCTTTTTTCTATTTTTGTTGTGTAAGTCACCTTGAGACACCCAATTACAAAAATACAACTAATACATAAAGGTAGGAACTAATTTATTTATTTTTTAAAGCATTCTGCTGTCCCACCACACGTTTGTGCGGGGAGTGTGGTCATGAATGTGCCCTCTGGTGGTCATTATTATCATTCATCCTTCTCGAGAAGCCTTTCAACATACCCAGAGCAAGGCAGTTTTGCCTATGTATTGATTTGCAGCAAGTGATAAATAACAATAGCAGGGTTTACCTAGTACTTGTTTCTGTTTCTTTGCTAGCCTCTCATCCAGCAGATGGGTATAAGAATATATAGTTGAAGTGGACTGCTCTAGCTTCTGCACTTTGTCTGTTAGATCCTGCACAGTTGGCTTCACCGTCCTTTCCTGTTTCAGCAGCGCAGTCCGCAGCTCACATCCAGTTGGGCATAAGACTCCCTTTAAAAAGCACGCACACACAAACACAATGCAGCTGAATGCAGTGGGTTAGAGCTAACATGATATTAAGTACATTTTTTTAATTCAATGTGCAAGCTTTTTTAAAAAAATTATGCAAGTAGCGATGCCATCCCATAGTGCTTGGGTGTGGGTGTGCATGGAGTTCTGAATGGGTAAAAAAGAGAGAGAGACATCATTAGCCCTGTCTATCTGATTGCTTAATTCATTCATGACCATGAGTGATACGGAACTGAATCGCAAGGTTACCTCCACAGAATTTCAGGCATATACGGATCGGGCATACAAAGTAGGTGCTAACAAATCAATTAATTGGCCAGCCACACATTTGTAGCTGGTTTTGTCATAACAGATGGCTAGTAATTGGGAGAGATAAAGAACAGAATGTCTGTGTTATGATGTGTAAACAAGATGAGTTCTTAAACCATTAAAATAGCAATTGTTTAAAAGCAGCTGCCATCTAAATACCTGATGGCCACACAGATGTTTCACTACAGACCCGGCAAAGTAGCTCTGAAGCAAGCTCCCCAGAAGGGCATGTTTGTAATTTTTGAAATATCAGGATTACAGCCCAAAGCAAACCAACAAGAAATGGACTGATAAGCACATATACTTTCCCACCAAAGTGCTTCCGAGAGGTAGCCTTATCAAACAGGATGAAACCAACTACTTGCTCTTAAGAATTATCGTCCCACCACACTAGTAATGCACATAAACCTACCAGCTCTTCCGACATATGTTTGCAGCCTCCATGGTCAGGGAATACAATCTGCTCTCTTTTTCGGCCAGCCACAGGTGGTTTGGTTGGACGAGCCCGATATCTAAAGCCGCTACTGGGAGGAAGAGGAGCTGGACGGAGAGTTGGATATGGCTCCCGTTTTTTGTTCAGTGGCCTGTGACCTCGTGCATCTACTCCATCGCCGTCAACCTGTTCACCGACGACAGTGGGAGGATAAATAATCCTGTTACTGTTATAATCTGCAAACAATTTACGTTATAAAAAGAATACGTCATGCATCTACCGAAGTATTTATTCCTCCAAAGTTTTGTTCATTTTCCAGTTGCTCTCTCCTGTGTAGTTTGGGGAGGGGCTGGGGCTGTGTATTTTTAAAGTTTTTCCATATGTCCTTAATGCTTTAAAATGTTTTCATCTATTTTACTTATTTTTCTTTAACCTGTACTGTTTTGCTGCTTTGTCATGTTCCACCTGGGCTCCTTTGGCAGGATGGAAATTGAATAAATAAAGCTGGCAGGTTCACATGTAACCACAAGCCATAGTTAAAACAAACTAAGGTTTTTAAGCCAACAACAAACCATGGCTTCAGATTGTGGTTTGTTGGCAGTGAATAAAGCACAGTTAAGCACTGGGCAGGGTTTACGTGTAATACTAAGTCATGGTTTAATAAATCAAGGGTTACTATTATGAACAAACCAGGCCTGCTCTAGTATTTTGGACTGGAGCGGGAGGCACAGGGGTCATCAAGGAAGCTCACAATAAAACTGTATGCAGAAATCTGTCATTGGAGGCAAGTAAATTCTTCAATATATTTGACATTCTTTTGAAACCCATTTGGGGATGGGGAAATCACTTAGCATGTGATCTGGAGAATAACAGCAGATAGAGAAATGCCTGCCCATTTATTCTTTGCTTGCAAATGCACCCTTCCCAGCTGCTCTCTCCTGTGAAAAAATATGCATTGAAATGTGTAGTTTGGTCGTAACAATTATGAATTTTTGTGCTTAAAAATACATAAAGATGCATAAGGAATAGGGCTAGTATTCCTTAGATATTCCTAACCTAACATCCCAATGAAATGAACAAAACCTGAGAAAAAATAAATCCAAAAGCAATGGAAAGCAAAAAACAATTTTAAGATAAAATGAGATAATATATTACAATACAAATAGTTACCCATTGAACTATATTCAAAAGATTAACTGAATTCACAAAAGGTGACAGTGTTCCCATAGACAAAGCTTATGTGCTATTGAATTGTCATGTTAGAGAAATTTTCTTCCTTTTCAGTATCTTATGTGGAAACAGTCAAACTATACCTGAATAATCCCATGAGGACCAGCAGGTTTTCTCACCCCACCCACCAGCTTTATTTCAAGAAATGAATGATAAATCTCTCTGGAATGGCAATATTAAGTAAATTCTTAAATTGGAGTTAAGTGCATTTTTTTCACACACACAATTATTTGACAGCAAATTATAAGCAAATATATAAGTTTCTGGAACGGAATCCATAATTGTAACCATTATGTGGTTTGTTTTTCTTTAATTAAGAAGAAAACTCGGTCTTACCGGAGCTGCGGTTGTGGTTACCTATATAAAGGAAAAGGGAAGAAAGAAGGGAAAAGGATCAGCATTAATTACCGGTACACATAACTCAAGAATTCAACCCTTCTTTCTTACATGCTTAGTTTGCAAATTATTTCCTTAATGCAAATAAAATGGTATTCGGTTTTGCCTCTATTTTCTGAAATCTAAACCAAAAATGCGAACACATGATTATTATTATTTTTTAAAAAACCTTTATATTCTAACCTCCTCTTCATCATCATAGTCAACAGCAGCCTGGGATTTAACGACGACAACAACAGAAAGGAGAAACAGCAACAGTAGTTTCATGATTTTGGATTGTGTGAGCATCTTAGCAGCTTTCCTCTCCTCTGTAAAATCAGAGAAAGCAAGTCAGTGATCATATATAAATGAATCAACCTGAAGTATCTTAGCTGGTTAACGATAGGTCTGCTGTCCCACACTGTTAATATTTAACCGAAATGTTCAGAGTTTGTGCCTGGACAAAGTCTCCAGTTGAGCAACATCTTTTGCTATGTACCATCTTCAAGGGAGGACAAATAGGTGTCATTTAAATATAGCCATGTTCATTTGCGGAAATTAAAAATGCTGTAGTCGTAAGAAATTGGGTAAAGAAAACAGACTAGCAGTGTTTGTAACTGTAATCAGGGTCTTGATAGGCTTGTTCCTTCGTCTCCTTTTTGCTCCTCAGGTCTCAGCAACCCTGACCCAAAGCTATGTATAACTACATTGTCTCAGATCTAAAGGAAATTAAATGTCATCCTTTAAGTCCCATTGAAATCAATAGGGAGAGTTATTTGTTGTGACTATGCCCCATTAATTCCTATGGAGTTGGTCTTTCCTTTACTCACGTGTAGTTTCAAGTCTGTTACTGTAATTTTACATACCCTTACTGTGGTTTTGGATATTTTTCATACTTTGTAAATGCTAACCTGGTCTTCAAACGGCATTGCATGCTGCCCATCCTAAACCTCATCTCCATTTTAAAAAGTGCAATTTATCCTTCAACCTTAAGTCTCACTGTGCAACAGATCAGCAGTTTTGAATGCTTACACAATGAGAAGAGCTTGTGCAAATCTTTAATGTGGCACATCAGCCAGATTAACCAGATGACGATTTTTATTTAAGCTTATTAGTTGCATGCTACCTCATGCTTTCTCCACCCAAACAAAGTTTTATAAGCATCTATCATCTTCCTACTAACAGTGCCTAGCTAAGTGAGATTGAGGGGTATCAGATCTCCTGCTGCAATCCAAGCCCTGCTGGCTTGGGCCAGCCAGCACAGGAGATACGTGTGTGACTTATCTCCTTTTTTCCTGACATGGCTCTACTTGGAGAATGGCCATAGCCATCTGCCTTGCATGATGAAGATCCTAGTATCTCCAGGAAAGGATGGGAAATACTCCTGCATTAAACCTTGGGAGAGCCATTGCCAGGCAGCAAAGATGAGCCAGATGGACTGATGGTCTGACTCTGCATGTGGTAGCTTCTATGTAAGTTATGCCAGCTTCAGGAAGTCTGATCCTGGGGCCCAACAGAGATGGTCTCTGTCCTACCAGTGGACATACTTTGGGGCCTAATATTGACTACTATTAGTGAAAAAACTGCCAGCGGTAACTCTAAGCCCACAGAAATATCCATGAGCATAGTTGTACCTTGGAAGTCGAACGGAATCCGTTCCGGAAGTCCGTTCAACTTCCAAAGCATTCGGAAACCAAGGCACAGCTTCTGATTGGCTGCAGGAAGCCCCTGCAGCCAAACGGAAGCTGTGTCGAACATTCAGGTTCCAAAGAACAAACCGGAACACTCACCTCCGGGTTTGTGGCATTCGGGAGCCAAAACATTTGACTCACAAGGCGTTTGGGATCCAAGGTACAACTGTAGTTGCTAGAATACCAGTTGATAGAATAACAGCTGCTGGGAACTTCAGAAGAGTGCTCTTGAGCTCAAATCCTGTTTGCAAGCTTCCCAAAGGCATCTAGTTGGCTCGTGTGAGAACAGTATGCTGGACTAGATGGGTCACTGGCCTGATCCAGTAGGCTCTTCTTATGTCATAATGTCGTGTAAATACCGCTTCCCAGAACAGCAGTTGGAGCACACAGGATAAACAGAAGTGTGTATATAGCCAAAAACTTGACTATCTGGAGATATTTAACACTTTTTAGCAAATGTATAGACATACAAAATTGTGCTATACTTGGAAGTCTCACTGAGAGTTCAATAGGACTTACTCCCAGGACCAGAGTTGTTGAAGCTCAGACTTTGGGACACCCATTCCTGAACATATTTACTGGTATCTATTATTTATTGGCTTGTCTCAGCCTAGGAGTATGTGGAAATGGAGCAGTGAATACAAGTGTCCCACAAACCCACCTAACCCTGCTCCCACTAAGGAAAATAAAAACCACCAGCATTAACTCTGGCTATAGCCATTAAAAGCTGGAACAAATAAAAATGTCTCCCAGCACTTCTTGAAAATGATTATGTTCAAGCCTTCAATATCCATGGGATGGAAATTACACGATTTTAGGGCAACACCAAGAACCTCTCTTTAAATGTCCTTGTTGTTCAAATATGGCAAATAGGTGACACAGTACGTTCATTTCCTTGAATTGTTATGAAGTACGTTGCTTTTTCTTTTTTTGATGAGGCAGGAAAACGACCATCTTAGCAATTTTTGGAAGGTACAGTAATTCATTCTACTGAGAGAGAATATGTAGCAGATTCTTCTAGCTCAAGAGTTGGAGGTAAAGAGTTTTTCTTAAAACAAGAAAATGTTGGCTGACATTTCTCCTTTTCCTAGGCTTTCCTCTTATTTACCTATATATTTGGACAGTGGAGAACAGAGACCCTAAACTGCATCGTTTGCCTTGTTGGTTTGTTCAGTCATGGTGCAATGCCCTGCTTTGACTGATAAGCCAAGGCCACTAGTTAGTGACTCTCAGATCAAATGATATGTCTGTGTGCAGCTCTGCAGAATTCTATGAGTAGGCCACAGATAAGCCACTGTGTTTGTGCAAGAGGGGGCTCTTTACTGGTTGTTAACTTATTTAGAAATGTCCTTTTCCCCCAAGCAGGGTTGCAAACCTACTCTGTCTTTTAAAAGAGAAGTGCAAACATGAAATCTCTCTCTGACCCTCTCAAATTGTAGTCTGAAGGCAACAAATATTTGTAGTAGTTTCTCGTAAGTTAGAATACATCATGACAATATGCTGGAAGCAAGCAAGTACACACACACACACTTTTAAAGATTAATGTGTGGGATGCTTCCTATTTATTTTCATCAGCTGCGTTAACCCAGTTGTGAAATTTAGCATGGAACTTGAACTAAACAATTAAAAAAAGCTCTGAAAGCTCTCCAGAAAAGTGGGACTCATCAAATGAATAAACAAACAATTTAAAAGACTTCTGTCCATATCCAAAATAGTTAGCTGTAAAAATATTTTGAAGAAACTATAATCTGATACGATCTGGGATTTGTTTGTTTTTTGAAACTTCTTGGAAGGAATTTGAATCTTGGCTATCTCTAGCTCTAAGGGCAAGCAAGGATCTTTTTTAGAAACAGTGCAGCTGCATTTCTACACATACATGCCTGGCAGCATGCATGTTTGCTCAGAAGTAAAGCACACGGAGTTCATTGGGGCTTACTCACAGATAAGTATGTATAATATCAGAGCCAAGTAAATCTTGCCAGATTTCTAATGTTAAAAAAAAAATCTTTTTCTTGGGGTCAATGAAAAGCTAACTCATGCACTCTTCTGTTCAGAATCTGTAACTACACTTAGTGCCCTCTGAGGTACAAAACATAACTGAAGCCAGCTGATTAAACTTGTCCACAGATGTAGTGGAACTCAGTTTTACAATAATTATTACACAATGCTGTACACACACACACACAAAAATATTCCACAGCCACTTTTGCAATTCATTATATTCAGTGTATCTTGACGGTATGGGTTCTGCCTTGAGCACAATATTCCCATTTTTATTTTCCCAAATTTGCTTTAAGCATTATTCAGTAGCGGCGTCAGAAAAAACTTGGTGAGCAAGAATAGAATTGCCACCATTTCTGCAGAGCAAGCAGCAATGCTAACAGGTACGACCTCTCAGAACTTAATTTATTTACTACACAAAGGTAGAAACAAATAAAATGATTTAAAACAGCAAAAATAAGTAAAAATCCACAAACAATAAATCACTGCAGTGACCCAGGGAAAATTAAAATATGTTACTATACCAGAAGTGAATGCAGCCCTCAATATGAAAAAGGTTCCTCACCCATGATATAATTAAAGGTGGCATTTGAACTGCTGTTGTGCATTATGGTAGTTTCAGCACAGGGATAGTTATATAGCATTCATAGGAAGCTGTGTTATGTCAAGTCAAACCATCGGTCCACCTGGGTCAGTACCATCTGCACTGACTTTCCATCTGCAACTGCTTTCCACTGGTTTTATCTGTCCATCCAATGAGTACCTTTTGCATGCTAAGGATGTGGTAACTGCTGAACCACAGCTCTTCCTGGTTACTTCCCAACACTGCCACAGTTTAATACCTTTGGAAAACTATCCAGCATCACTGATGTGCATGGGATTGGAGCAGCCTTATTCCCACTAAGTTTAAAGGGATTATTCCAAAGGACTGCAGCTTCAGTTAGTCAGGTAGCACAAGAAAATCCAGTCTGATACCTTACCCTGGCATGTTCTGCAGCCTTACTTAAACGGAATTGATTCCTGGATCATACCAAAATATGTTTCAGATGAGTAAATAACAATGATAAAATGTGAGTTTGAGTGGGAGGGGTGTGTTATTCTTGTTTGTATTATGTATTTTGTCTTTTTATATTGTGAACCACTCTGAAATCTATGGATAAAGGGCGATATACAAATTTAATTAATAATAAGTTCCCAATGGTCCTATGGCTCTGTGCCTTTCAGTTTCAGAGCATTTTTGTTCACAAACCTTCAAGCTCCTGATTATAAATATCACTGGATGGCGTGACGCCCCGTAGGTGTTTCTATGAGAATGGCTAATGGGAAAAGAAATAGAAACACGGAGGTTTGAATTGCATCCTTCTCACGCGCTTCCCTGGAAGTCCCACGGGGACTCGCTCTCTAGCCAGGCGCATATGGCATACGGCAAGGGCGTGAGGCTGCCGCCACACTGTCTTGAGCCATCAATTCATCTCTCTCCGGCTCTCAGCCCCCTTTGCTACGGGCGGGGTTCCCGTTTCGAGCGGGCAGCCCTCCGGTGACGCCATCAAGCGAGCGACGGGCACTGGGTGGAACCGAAGAGGTTCCGCCCTAAACGCTGCCCCGCGCAGGCGCGGCAGAGGGAACAGCGCGTCAGTTCCGGCGCGGCGAAGGCAAAGCGCCGGAAGTGGCGCCTTCTTGCTAACGGGCCTGCGTCCGGCGTCGGTTTTGCCGCGGTTTTCGCTGAATGACCAGGTGGTTGTAACTGAGGAGGCTGGCACCATGGTGGAGGTAAGAGGGCAGGGGTGGGACTGGCGAGGCTCGTGGCGCGACGAGTTGAAGGCCGCCTCGCTCCTTCGCGCCGCTTTTTTTGGGGGGGGGGCGGTCAGCTGCGCGAAAATGAGACCCTTTGAAATCAGCTGGATGAGGCAGTCGCTTGTCTTCGGTTTGGGCGAAGAGCTGGACCTGCCTTCCTCCAACGCCGGCTGTGCCTTAGAAAGGGTCGAACCGGAGCTTGTGTGTGCCGGCGAGCGTGAGGAGCTTGGAGAGTTGCGTTCAAAATCCTTCCCGATGTTGGCTTGGAGGAGGGTTTTCGCAAATTCAGGGTGTCTTACAGGCAGTCAGATAGTAAGCATGAAACGTGAAGGTAGTCATGGAAAAGATCAAGAATGAGTGTTGACTTGCCGAAATGGCAAAAATTTAACTGGGAAGCTCAGAAATCGAGACGACAAGAATGGGGAAAGTTTATAGTTACAGATAGGTAGCCGTGTTGGTCTGCCATGGTCAAAACAAAATAAAAAAATTCCTTCCAGTAGCACCTTAAAGACCAACTGAGTTAGTTCTAGGTATGAGCTTTCGTGTGCATGCACACTTCTTCAGATACACTGAAACAGAAAGTTTATAGTTTATAGTTTATGTTACAGATAGGTAGCCGTGTTGGTCTGCCATAGTCAAAACAAAACAAATTCCTTCCAGTAGCACCTTAAAGACCAACTAAGTCAGTTCTTGGTATGAGCTTTCGTGTGCATGCACACTTGTGTATCTGAAGAAGTGTGCATGCACACGAAAGCTCATACCAAGAACTGACTTAGTTGGTCTTTAAGGTGCTATAGTTTATGTACGAGACTTAAAACATTGGTAAAATTTTAAACACACTAGTCAAGTAACAGAAAGTATGGATAATTTAGAAGGACAAAAAATTGGGTATGTATTGATACGCAGTTGTAAATATCATCATTAGGACCCATGGAAGGGATGGGGGGAAGACAGGAGATTCAGAGTAATCTCAGTATTTGGATTTGGAATTGTTTTTTGTTACATGTTTATACCATATATATATATATATATATATATAGAGTGTAGACTTAATCCCACTTCAGAAATAACACCTCATGGATTCCATCAGTACACGATGCCTCTTCCTGGCATTCGAACATGCCAGTGAACATCCATCAGTGATAGTTGGTAGCCAAAGGGGCTCTCAGGTGGTTCTGGATTTAGGAATGATGCAGGAATGTTTGGTTGCTGCTGCTTTACCTTCATCTGGTGATGAAGGTAAAGACTAAAGAGTTATTTATATATATATATCTCTTCTGAGTAAGAAAAAATTGTTCACTTGTATACCTTGAATGCAGAAGGCCTCCCATTCAGTCACGGACCTGGGAAACCAGAAAGGTCTGAGATCATGGAGAGTTACATCCATAATAAGCAATGCTGACAGTACAGGTTATATGCATAGTGTTAGTGTTTTTCCATTTCCTCGGATAGTGAGTTTTTTTTTTAAAAAAAAAAGGTGTAAGTTTTTCTACACCCAAAAATAAATAACACTTGGTGAACTTTTGTTTGCTTACTCATGAAAAGTGACAGGAAAACTGCATTTCCTTTTTAAAACTAGGTGCAGAAATGTTGGGAAATCCTTGTGCCTGGTCTGAGCTTTATTGGTGTGCTGTGCTTACATACTCATAATCCTTTAAAAAAGCTGCAATTATCCCCAGATCTACTTCATTGTAAAATAAGCTGTCTGTAAGGCACACATACTGCCCAAGTGCTGTTCTTTTTTTATTCCTCAAATACTTGACTGAAAACACAGGTCAGGCAATAGGAAGAGGAACACTGCTGTATCCATCTTGCCTGTACACATACGTAGAGGGATGCTGCTATTACATGCTGGGTTATGCTTGTATGGGGCCCATGTGAGTTAATTATCCCATGATAAACCATGTTTGTGGATGAATTAACTGAACAAAGAATTCTAGAGTATTTAGCTTTTCTGCATTTTGCTACCACTCAGACAAAAGTATTCACTGAAGAGCAGGGGAAGAAGTTTGTGTGATAAATGAATTACTATTTACCCAGATCATCATCAGCTTCAGACCCTTTTTTCCAAGTACTAAAGATAATGCATAAAATGTCTGGTCTCATTCGCATGTTAAGTTAAGCCAAGCCAAGCCAAGCCAAGCCAAGCCAAGCCAAGCCAAGCCAAGCCAAGCCAAGCCAAGCCAAGCCAAACCAAACCAAACCAAACCAAACCAAACCGTGGCTTAGGATGCCAACTAAGTGGCCCTGCATTGATACAGGAACGCTAGTCTCCATCTTGCAACAGTGCAGCCAGAGGTCTTAACTTTACATGG
The DNA here is from genome assembly GCF_964252035.2 of Podarcis erhardii. NCBI lineage: Eukaryota > Metazoa > Chordata > Lepidosauria > Squamata > Lacertidae > Podarcis > Podarcis erhardii. Next base: position 39,859,973 of record NC_138512.1, read on the forward strand.
GTGCAAAAGCCCAAGAAGGCTGTGGGTGTAGTGCAGGGCCTTGCACAAATTGGGTTTGATGGCAGAGGGACAGTGTACCTGACAGCTATCTATTATGTCAGATTTGGTATCTCATTTTGCAGCCCTGAAAAGTTTGAAAGTTTGTCTTGAAGCACAAATTCTAACCAATACAGAGCCTTGTAGGATAAACAGCATCATGTACCTTTCACCGAAGTGGCAAAAATATGAATGACATTTCACAGACATGCAGCCTCCACATCCACAATTTATTTGTGTGTGAGAAAATGGGAGTCATTCCCGAACAACATGGGTCAGCCAAGAGATTTGGGGAGCACAAATCCTGCAAATTCTACAAACAGAACATGAGTGTTAAGGGACAAGAGAGAATGGAGGATAGGATAAGGATATGCAAGTGCCCATTTTCCTAGCTGGAGAATAAAATAAGGTTGGCAAAATTGCTGTTAAGATATTTAAAAGAGGCAGAGATTTTATTTATGGTATAATGGAGTACAGATTACACCATAAATCTCCATTTATGGTGTAATGGAGTACAGAGACGCAGGTGGCGCTGTGGGTTAAACCACAGAGCCTAGGACTTGCCGATCGTATGGTCAGCAGTTCGAATCCCCGTGGCGGGGTGAGCTCCCGTCGTTCGGTCCCTGCTCCTGCCCACCTAGCAGTTCGAAAGCACCCCTAAAGTGCAAGTAGATAAATAGGTACCGCTTTATAGCGGGAAGGTAAACGGCGTTTCCGTGTGCTGCGCTGGTGCTGGCTTGCCAGAGCAGCTTCGTCACGCTGGCCACGTGACACGGAAGTGTCTTCGGACAGCGCTGGCTCCCGGCCTCTTAAGCGAGATGAGCAAGCAACCCCAGAGTCGGACACGACTGGCCCGTACGGGCAGGGGTACCTTTACCTTTACCTTAATGGAGTACAGAAGCAAAACAGTTTCATCTACATGGTGAACGGCTATTGAAGTAATGACTGCATGATACTGAATAACATTCTTTGTTATTAATAGTAGCTGGGGTTTCATGTGTGAACCCAAATACTTCCATGCATCCACATATCATTTTGGGTGCAAATGGGTTTAGTAGGTGCTTTTGTTAAGGAGTAACTGACTGGGACAAATGTGTACACCCCACTTCCACTGCATTTGAGCATACGTCAGTTCCTTGGTCTTTCATTCATCATGTGTTGGTCATAGCTGCTTCGTCACATAAACAAGGTAGGAAATTCCAGTATCACCAATGTAATTGACATTGGCTTCCCAGTGTAGGATAATAGTAAAAAGCAGTTTAATGTGGCCTCTGTATTAACATTAGCATGCTAGCCTGATCAACCAAGCAAGTAATAGTTGATTGGAGCCAACAAAAAATGAGAAACAGTTCTCTGACTGGACGTGCAGAAAGCTAATGGATCATGTTTAATGTTCTGTAAATAATGTCCTCACTCTGTTTGTTTTTATCCAGTTTTACAGTGACAATAAATTTAGAGGAACTCTGGGCTCTAAATGTATATGAAAGGTGACTTGCCAGAAAGGAAGTGCAGAGCTTTTATGTTTGGATTTACACCCAGTTCACCCTAGGATGGAAAACAGACTTTTGACCAAAGCATTAGTCTAATGTCTTTGATCTTGACACTCCGGAAAGGAAGAAAGTTAACTTAATACTTCATTTGGAAAGTTCAGTCATAGTTTTTAGCACTTAGCAGATTCTGTTGCAGAGTAAACAGCTGCTTATTAGAATGGGAGCAAGAGCTATGCTCTCTTTTCGCATTTGTTTTTGGTATTTTGCCTTATTTTTGAATGGGGGTAGGGAAAGTGAGCTACACTTGTTCTAAAGGAGAACAAAATTAAGTTAAGCTAGCCATATATGCATAAGTACTGTTAGTCTAATACATTGTATTGGACTCAATTAGAACATCACAATACTAGTGAAAGTAACATTTATGGGTTATATTTTTCTAAGTACACATACTAATGCAAACTATTTTAAAAAACGTTTTACATTTTAGTAGCTATTGTACTTCTGTTTATTTCTAGGACACATTTCCAAAATGTTTTATATACTGTAAATTAAAACAAAACTAGAATTGCATAACAATTTTAACAAGCGGTTAAAAACACATACCAAAGAAGTTCACCAAAACAAAGTATTTAGTAAACATTATTATTTAGTAAACATGTATCAAGTACATACATACTTACTGTAGATAGTTAAACACAGTGAATTGTATCCAACTCAATTATGCTCAAAATAGTCCAATTGAAATTTTAATACTACAAATACAATGATCAATGTTCAATGGGACTACAAATAGTCCCATTGAAATTTTAATGCTACAAATACAGTGCTCAGGTCGATCACGATCTACTGGTAGATCCCTGCGAGGTTTTGCTAGATCGCGGTCAATCTCTGGCCCCCTTTCCTTAGCATCACCAAAACTGACTCCTGCCCCACACCCTCGCCCCGCCCTCCATTGTTGTTTGATCTCTGGAAGGTAAGATGGAGCTTTCTTTGTGTTGCTGTTTTCATTCATAGTGATCTTTTTGTGAATGACTTTACCCCTTTGTCCCTTGTCTTTAACCCCCCAAAAACGGAAGTCCCCCCCAAAAGCTATATTTTTAACCTATAAAAACTTTGAGCTGAACCCCCCCCCCAAAACGGGGGTAGATCACTGCCAGTTTTTAATTCTGAAAGTAGATGACAGTTTCTTGAGAGTTGGCCACCCCTGCTCTAGGGGAAGGAAAGGTCTCTCATGTCATCATGCTGAACTTTAGACCTAAAAGAAGTATTTTGTGTTTTCTTCTGTCTACTCCCAAACTTGGCAAGTTATGAAGACTCCCACCATTTGCCTCTTCTGACTTGGGAGAGAGAAGGCTGATTTCTCATATAGTGTTTATGTTTGAATCAGATAGAAGGGTATGAGATTTCTGTCTACTCTAGAGATCAGGAGAAATGAGAACCTTCCTTGAGTTATCTGACATGTGCAAAGGACTTGAGGAAGAGACGGGGTGGGGTGGGGGTCAGTGCTTGTCAATGTTCGTTGAGCATTTTTAATAAAATAGGTCTTACTAAAGATGTGTCTGAAACTTTTCTCCCCTTTAGGAAGTACAAAAGCACTCTGTGCATACCCTTGTTTTCCGATCTTTGAAAAGAACTCATGACATGTTTGTGGCTGACAATGCAAAACCAGTATCGTTGGATGATAAGAGGTAAGGAGTATTGCCAGTAAGCTATTGGTGCTTTTGAAGCTACAAACCAGTCTAAAAACTTAATCCATTACTCAGCAACCCTATTCCATAGTATCACAGTATCATTTTGAAATGAACTAGTTCTTGAGGGCTAGAATCAACATTGGATTGTGTTTACAGTGATGGAGGATGAAGTTAAAACTCGGCTATGTACCCAACTAAAAAATATTTGGTGGGTAATGCATAGTCAGAAATGCATCGTCAAAAAACAACAACAAAAACAGAAGGGGCAGATTTGCTTAAAATTTGTATACTGTATGCCAGCACAGGTGTACAGATGCAAACTTAGAAACTGAACTGTGTCCTCCTGGCAGTGGAACAGATGTCATTGGTGGAGCAGAACTATCCCCCTTCTGCAGCCTCCTGGAACCCCCAAAACCTGTTCTGGAGGTTTGTGGACCCTCTATAGCACATCTGGGCAGTGTGTGGAAGCTGTAGGGGGTAGCGTAGGAGAGGAAGGGAAGTTATGTCTCAGAAACATGGCGCTGTATTAAGTACAATACAGTACTTAATCTCACTATAGTACAGTACAATCTCACTATAGTGGGAATAACTGACCAGGTGATCTGTGTGCCTGTTCAGCCTGTAGTCCAGGTACTAACTGTTGAAGGGGGAGGGCCTAGCTCTCCGTTTTTAGAATTATTTATCCTTAACCTGGATTTTGACTGGGCAGCCCTTTAAATAGAGGGCTTTCCTTTATAAACTAGGGCCTATGAACACCTAGGGTGTAGTAAAATCTAGAAAATTGTAACATTCAGTAACATTCCTGTTTGCTGAACTATTTATCTAAAAACTTAGAATACTGCATCCCAATATAACTCCACAAGAACATCAGAACTGTTATCAGAACTCCTAATTGCATATCTTACTTAAAGCATGAGTTTGTTATGATAATACAGTGCATCAAAAATATACATGTACTAAAGTGTTTTCTTACGCAGCCACAAAGTAAAGATGGCCGTTAAACTTCGTACAGAGTATGGTTCTGTGCTTCACATGCCTGTATTGAAAGAAAATGCTCGAGAGAAGGGTGCCCATGGTGTGATTGATTCTTATGGACATAAGCAGTATCTTCAGAATCAAGGTATGGCTACAGTTATAATTGTATAAACCTGAGTATAGACATTTGGGCCCCACTTGCAGTGAAAGAATTTTGCTGCACTTTCAGTTACAATGTGGTTACACAAATGAGGACCCTGGATTATTATTTGTTTAACTTTATTTCCTTTTCTTCTTTCATGGACCCAAGGCAGCATACATGTGGTTGACAAAGACGTGGCATGTGGAAGTGCATATTAAATATTTATAGAACAACACGTCAGAAGACTTTGAAGTTTTTCTTCTTCTTTCACATAGAAAGTCTTTGTGTATCTGACAGTGGCATTGACACATGGCCTGATCTGTGACTTGCCATGATGTAGCAGCTGGTGATCTTTATCCTAAGCATAGCTTGCTAGTGCAGAACATGTTATTATTAATTATATTTATATCTGACTGTGTTTATTAATGGTTTATTGATACAGTAAGCAAGACATTTAATAATACTCCTCAAAGAAACAAAAATGGAAATAAATGCCACTGTGCCAGAAGAATGAGTGGAAAAATGTGAATTCCTAAGTTTCTTGTTAAGTGTATAAGCAGCACATAATGCATGTACTTACAAGGTAGACAGTACCAGCAGTTCTTGTTATGTGAAAATTATAATGAAAATTGTACAAAGGTGTGTTTAGGAATTCAAATAATTATCTGTTTACTATAATATTTATTAAAGTAATAATCAACAAATCTCTTTCTCTTTAGGTGATGATGATGAATATTTGATAACAGGGACACATCCATATCCCCCTGGACCTGGTAAGATTTTGAACAAACTATATGGGTGAAATTCCCCAGGAAGATGCCACTAATGATACAGTGCTTGATAGTCACTGTCTCTTAATGAAGCTAGAGGATACAATACCAGAAATAATTGGATGCGACTTATACATGCAAGTTACACAAGTAATGTTTACTGAAGTGTGGTTTGCATCTACCTAATGAGTTCTTACATGTTATAGTGGAAGTGCACTAGGCAAATTTTGAAATGTTTAAGTATCTTTCATTATTCCATCACTACTTGAAATGAAGGAGATGCATTTGTTCTTAAACATTTGGTTATTAAATCTTTGGATATTGGCTAAGAGATATGATAGTCCTGGAAAATTGGGGGAGGTGTTCCCCCCATTTTTCCTGTTGGGGGGGGAGGGCGTTTCTGGGCCTTAACATATCTAGCTGTGCTGCTGTTTAGTGAAAATTAACAGGGAGTATTTCTCTCATGGAACACTTTGAACCTAAGAATTTCATAATTTAAACTTAAATATATACACCCACACACACATTGGAGCTTAAGTTGTTGTTAAAGTATCTAAAGTGTCCAAATGAGCATTACAAGTTGTCCAGTATACTTAGGTATCCAGAGTATCACGAGTTATATTTTTTTACCTGCATTATAGAGAACTATAGTTTCAACCTGTTCCAAAGAGAGAAAATGGACTCTTTGAATTTTAAAAGCCAGTTTAGCCCTGTTAAAGTCAGGTAAAATTAAATCAACTAAAATCTTTAGATCCATAGCATTAAATACATATGATTAATAATGACTAAGTTTTGAGGGCTGGCTTTTGTCAGCAAGAATAGATTGATGAGGATTTAGTTGGTAACAAAAAGTAATTAAGATTTGTCTTAACTGTGTGTATTTTCTCTTTGATAAGGAGTGGCTTTGACTGCAGACACTAAAATTCAGAGGATGCCTAGTGAATCAGCAGCTCAGTCATTAGCTGTGGCGTTGCCACCTTCACAGTCCAGGTAATTATATTCCGTTAAAAGCAAAATTATTCTGTGTTTTTAACTGATGATTTTAGCTGATGAAGTTTGCATGGAAAATGCAATGTAAAGAACAGCTATTTAAATCTGTATTAATGGAAATAGAATAATGTGTTCGATCTGAAACTGAGCTTTTGGATTTTTTAATTGATGCGGCTTCATTTGTTTTTCTATATTGCTGAAATTTAAGAACTGAATGTTGTCTGATGAGATGGTTTGGAATTACTGTGAGAGCCTTTTCCTTGTACAATTGATCAGCATTTTGTTAGTTCTGATTACCTCTCTGTGGAGATGAGACGAAAAAGGGGGCTTTGGATTAGGGAGTGATGTGAAGACAGTGGCATATGTTCAGTTCTTTTCCATTTTTGAGTGAAGTCTTTGCGGGACCTTCCGGTAAAAGCTAGTTTGCAAGGATTTGAGCTGTGAGCCATGAAGTCCTGGTTCAGATTTCACCTGTACCCACTAACATGCAGTTTACTAACCATGTTCACTCAGAAGTGAGTCCCGTTCAATTCAGAAGGACTTCCTATTAAGTGTGCTTAGGTTTGCAGCCTAAATGGCTGCCTCTTCAAAACCTTAGCCCTTCATCTGCAGTATGGAAGCAGTAATGCTGACCAACCTTACAGAACTGTTTTAAGGACACTTTTTGTATTTTTTACATTTACATGCACAAGATTTTGTCAGTTACTTGAAAAGAAGCAACTGAAAACAAACGTCTGCTAACACTTTGTAGGATAATGTATCTTCACTTTCTCTGCCTCACGTCCACTCCCCCTGCCTTTCCAGAATGGAATCAAATCGAACTGCTTCTAGCGTTGGTGATATATACAGACATGCTGGAATTCCTGAGCGCTCACAGCCTCCAGGTTTGACTCTGGTAAGCCCCGTTAATTGAAAGCCTCTGATGGAGATACAGTAAATTTACCAAATTGGATTCTTAACAGTGACTTTGTTGGGAATAGGGTTGTGACAGAATGACACTGCATAACCATACAGGGATAGTAGAAACTTATTGGGGCAGGGTGGGATATTTGTTGAGTGTAGTTTTAAAATGTCTGTTCCTTTTATAGGCTATGATGGAAGCTGGTGGGAACAAAAATTCTGCATTAATGGCAAAGAAGGCTCCGACAATGCCAAAACCACAATGGCATCCCCCATGGAAGCTGTACCGAGTAAGTAAGAAATAAGTTGCAAGGATGAATCTTAGGCTCAAACCTTAGGTTCAAGCGCACCCACACCTGCTCCAGTGCAGTCTAGAGCATGGGTCAGCAAACTAAGGGCTGCGGGCCAGATCAGGCCCAATTGCCCTCTGGATCTGGGACGGTCTTGGAATTGCCGCTTCGATTGGTGTGATTGTTCAGACTGTGCCTTTTTTTTTTTTCTATTTCCCCCCCCGGGAGCCATTCCCCCCACACCGCGGCGGCACCTCCCTCCCTCCCTGAGAGCCAGTGTGGTGTAGTGGTTAAGAGCGGTAGTCTCGTAATCTGGGGAACCGGGTTCGTGTCTCCGCTCCTCCACATGCAGCTGCAGGGTGACCTTGGGCCAGTCGCACTTCTTTGAAGTCTCTCAGCCCCACTCACCACACAGAGTGTTTGTTGTGGGGGAGGAAGGGAAAGGAGAATGTTAGCCGCTTTGAGACTCCTTAAAGGGAGTGAAAGGCGGGATATCAAATCCAAACTCCTCTTCTTCTTCTTCTTCTTCCTCCCTCCTCCTGGCTTCTCCCTGCCCTGTGGAGGAAGGGATCTGGGCTTTGATTGGTGCGAGCCAGTCCGAAGCCTCTCCACCCGCGCAATCCATCTTATTTTATAACAATCCATCTCATTTTATAACAATTGCAGGTTATCAGTGGACACTTAGGTTGGGTGAGATGTATTGCAGTAGAACCAGGAAATCAGTGGTTTGTTACTGGCTCTGCTGACCGAACTATAAAGGTAAGAGATAGCAAAGAACTGAAAAATCACTGTCTGCTGCCATTGATGCTATTTCAGGTGCTGTTAAGTATTTCATGACCAGCATAATTTATTGCCCATCTTTCTTTCTGTTACCTAGAATTTTAGTTGCACCAGTGTGCCGGAACTGGAATTAAATAAAAAACTGAGTTTTCAGACTTTATAATTCTGTTTAGAGATTAATTTTGTACGCTGCTTAGGTCTTTGAGATGTTGGACTCCATTAAATGAACAGTCTTTGATGTCTTAACTTTTGCAAGATCATCAAAACATTTGTTTCTCTTGCTTCAGATCTGGGACCTTGCTAGTGGCAAACTGAAACTATCTTTGACAGGGCATATTAGTACAGTTCGGGGTGTAATTGTGAGTGGACGGAGTCCATACCTTTTCTCTTGTGGAGAAGATAAACAGGTGAAATGCTGGGACCTTGAATATAATAAGGTAAGCTAAGCACGCTGGCAGCAGCTGAAATTTTATTAGTAATTTAAAGATTACCTATTCATGTAGCATCCAGTTTTAACTGAAATATGTTTGATGTGTAGGTTATTAGGCATTACCATGGCCACCTGAGTGCTGTGTATGGCTTGGATTTGCATCCAACAATAGACGTGCTTGTAACATGTAGCAGAGATTCAACTGCACGTGTAAGTAAAATACATATATCTGTGATGTATTTGATCTGTCTCTTCTTACGTAAGATAATGCTTAAATAGGTTTCCTGTCTCTTGCCAATTTGGCTTCCATTTCAAAAGGTACAAATTCTACTTACCCTCCCTGGTTTAGGGTATGTGATTTGGTCAGATCTAAATCATGCTATGAAGACTGAAACTTGGCCTTTGAGCAGGAATGTATGGCACTCCCTGTATCTTACATGGACATAGTCTCTGTTTAGGCAAATTGGGGTATACCACCATATGCGATATATGCTGTGAATATATGTGTGCATACCTGCTTGTCAATAATGTGTTGCTACAGGAAAATACAATACTGTGTTCTTTTGTCTGATTCCCATTTAAAAATAATAATAATAATGTCACAGCATAGGAAAAATGTCGCATGTGTGAATCATCTCTTCAAGGCATGTATGCCTCCTGCCTGCCTGCAGTTTAGTGAACATTTAATACTTAGTCGACAGCTTCAGTTTCCATCCTACTTTATGTGTTTCATTATCTTCAGGGGCATTAGGGTGGGTTGTAACAGATACCTTTGTATGAGTTAAATTTTTTGAAGGCTTCCTGTGGCCTACGAGTTATTGCTTTGGCTACAGTTCAGTGTGGTATCTGCCACTGTGGAATACACAAATTATGAAATGATGTAGGGCAGTAATTCTTAAATGCTGGGCTCAAGTTCACAAGAAGATGAGCGAAGTTTGATGATTACTGCTAACAAGTAATACTGGAACTAATAGGTGAGCAGAGGAAGAGTTGGCCTTCCACATCAGGAGAGACCTGAGTGATACATACTTTTGTCATTGGTTTTGATGGTGGGTGGTGCATTTATCTGTTCTAATTTGATTCTAACCTCCCTAGATTTGGGATGTGAGGACAAAAGCGAGCGTGCATACATTGGCAGGACACACAAATGCTGTGGCAACAGTGAAGTGTCAAGCGGCAGAACCACAGATCATCACCGGTATGGTGGAAGTTGTTTACCAAATGCATACAGCATATTCAGCAGTTCACTGTTACAGTCAGCTGGAGTATAGGGGAGGAAAAGTGCTGTTCCAATTCCCACACTCTCTTTGGAAACATATTGAGAACCAGAAAACAATTGATTTGCAGCCATGTTGTGAATTGAAGATGGTAGAATATGTAGCCCATTTTGCTGCTTGATTTTCAACTGGAAACTAGCAGTGGGAGTTTTTACAATGTGTTGGTGGTAATCCACTAACCAATAGGAAACTATTTACTTACAAATGTGTATACAGCAGATAGAAGGCCTTTTCAGAAAAGAAGTACCTTGGCGCTTTGAAAGTTTGACTATTGGATAATCCTAAGTTCCCCCAAGACATTGAAATGCAATTTAAGATAACATTGATGCATATGATGATGCCTTCTCTGCAGGGATTCTCAGAAGCAGAGTTGTGATTGTGAAACTTGGAAGTATAACAAAATTGGAGCATGTGATTCTTTAACATACAGGCAGTTCAGATACTTATCCTATCCACATGCCTTTCTAAAATCTGTTCTTATTATTTTGTATTTACAGGAAGTCATGATACCACTATACGACTCTGGGACTTAGTGGGAGGAAAAACACGGGTCACTTTAACAAATCACAAGAAATCAGTAAGAGCAGTAGTACTGCACCCAAGACAGTAAGATTTTTTCAGGTTTTTTCCTCTCCTGTTAATCTAATGTAATACATATAATAATATTATATTATAACTACAACAACTGCAACAATGTATATTATTGAAGAAAGTGGTAAATTAAATTGTTAATCAGATATAGTAGTCTTTGGTTAACTGAACTTCCAATACTTGCTAACATATACCTTGTTACAGGTACACGTTTGCATCTGGGTCTCCGGATAACATCAAACAGTGGAAATTCCCTGATGGAAACTTTATCCAGAATCTTTCTGGTCACAGTGCTATTATCAATACACTAGCTGTGAATTCAGATGGAGTTCTGGTTTCTGGAGGTAAATGAGAATTTTCGAAGTAGCTTGAATAGGGACATTTCTTTTTTTCCATATTATTTACTGTAACATGCTGTCTGCAGGGCTCACTTATGCAGACAGTTCTGAAACACTGAATAGTTCAGAGGTCACCAGTCCATTTTGATTGACTCCACAAATGTATAGCACTAGCATTGAAAGAGCTTTGGGTCCCAGACTATTCAAAATACTGCTTTTAACATTTAGAGCAAAGCTTTCCAAATTGTATTTTGACACATTAGTGTGTTGGCGTCGCACGAATGCTCCCTGCTTCTCCCGGGGCTAGAAAGTGGTTGGTTAAACCACTGGTTTGCTAGTAAAACTGAATTACTGTGTCATGAAATGATGCATGTCTAAAAAGTGTGTCACCAACTAAATTAGTTTGGAAAGCTTTGGTTTAGAGCAGGCATCTCCAACCTGCGGCCCTCCCGATGTTTTGGCCTACAACTCCCATGATCCCTAGCTAACAGGACCTGTCAGGGATGATGGGAATTGTAGTCCAAAACACCTGGAGGGCTGAAAGTTGGGGATGCCTGGTTTAGAGCCATAAATGAACTTGGTCCAAGTATGTTGAGGGTGGTAATTGGAAGAATTCTTGTTCCAAATCCCACCTTTATCTGACATTTGATGGAGATGAGGTGCAGGGCCTTCTAAATGGTGGCACCTGTGTTTTAGTATAGACTGCAGATGGCAAGCACAATCTTAAGAAACATCCCCCTTTATCTTACATAAGATAAAATGCCTCTTCTAAACTGATGCCAGCTATGACATGTGCATGCATCATCTGAAAGCATAGTATACTTGCTTCAGAACTACTTGCAAACCAACACAGGTTTAACTAATTGATGAACTGATATGCTGTAATTCTATAAATGTTTCCTGGGAGAATAAGCTCTATTGAACTCAGTGGGGTTTGCTTCTGAGTAAATGTGCATAGGATTGTGCTGATGGTGCTGTTGTGATTACATAGAGTAAGTGGGGTTTTTTATAATAAAAACATTAAAGTGAATTTGGGCTGTATGTTGAATTGTAAAGCAGGTGTAACACTGATTTTGTTTTTCAGCTGACAATGGTACGATGCATCTTTGGGACTGGAGAACTGGGTATAACTTCCAGAGAGTGCATGCGGCTGTACAGCCTGGATCATTGGACAGCGAATCTGGAATATTCGCATGTGCATTTGATCAGTCTGAAAGCAGGCTGCTTACTGCTGAAGCCGATAAAACCATTAAAGTCTACAGAGAAGATGATACTGCGGTATGGAGAACCATATTCTTTTTCGCCACATATTTTATATATAAAACTAGGTTTTAAGATACTCTTAGGACAGAGATTTTGGAAGCATTATCCCTAAACGCTGCTTACTGCTAGAGTGATTACACATTAGCTCGGGCAGCCGGTCTACTTCAGCAGCAAACGCATCTCATGGGATGGGAAAATGTAATAAAAAAGCAGTCACTACAAATAGAGGGCAGTTAGGTTGCTTGCCTGTAACTTTCTAACAACAATGAAATAAAATGATTTCTAATTCCATTTTCAGCCTGAACAGGGTAGATTTTTTTAAATTGTTAAAAAGAAGAAAGTACTATGCATTTATTCAGAGCAGAAAACGCTTGCTACTAGTTTCACAAGATTACAAAAGGACGTATGGATTTGGAGATGGCTGCTGCATTTTAAAAGCAGACAAGTATTTCCTTAGCCACACTGATTATCTGCGACACTTAGAGCACAATCCTGTGCATAGAAAAAAGTCCCACTGAATTCTTATTACATGTGAGTAGGTTTGCAGCCTATTATCTGTTGTGCAGAGTTCTGCTGCATTACTTGCTCCAACTTAAGACTATCATGGCAGCAGCCTTCTGTCCATTATTATTTCACTGTACATCAAACTACGCTTCTTTTACAGGGGAGAAAATCACTCTTGAATTTTTTATTGGGAATCTTTGATCAAAGGAAACTGTGAAATGTTTTCTTTTGCTTTATTTTCTACTTTTAAACAAAAGCTTGTTACTGCATATCTTGATTGTATGATGCAGTTGAGCCACTTAAAGAACTATAGTACATGCAGTAAACAAATCTACCTGTGTCGTCATCTACACACATTTGATGCATTGATCTATATTACACTCCAGCTGTGAAATGGGATTAGTGGCTTATCTTACAGAGCTTTTAATTGATAAATTCTAATGCTTGTGTGCAGAAGTTGAAAGAAACACACAGTGGTTTCCAGTTCTGCTGCCTCCTCTGCCACTGGATACCACCCATAATAAACATTTATTGATATGGTTATGTATATTGGACCAAAACTGATAATTTTCCCCCTCCTGTTGATGGCAATATTTTTATATTGTTCTCTTAACTTCAGCTTGGATCAATAAACTTAGTTCATCAAGAGTGTGATTTCATAGTAAAATTCAATGACACTGATCTTATTAAACATTCTGACTTTAACACAAGCTGGAATTCTAATATGTTTTTTCTTTTCCTTTTCTTTTAAAAATACTTCTAGACTGAAGAAACTCATCCTGTCAGCTGGAAACCAGAAATCATCAAGCGAAAACGATTTTAATGAGAATCCACCTGAATAGCTGTGCCATAATCCTGACTCTGACTACAAAGCCTGAACTCTCCTCAAGTCATTGCTTTGTTTAGTTTGCAGTTTTTATATTATATATGGCTTCCCTCTAGGATATTATCCTCTCTCTGATCCCAGGAAATCAGCTGCAGATGTTACGCACATCTGAAGAAGTGAAAGTTTCTTTTAATAAAATGGTAGTGTGCTGGTGATCATAGTCACCCAGTGTGTGCATGTCATTCTCTGTGGGCAGAAGGTGGTGTGAATCCCACCTGCTCTTTTCTTGTATCCCCCTTCTTTCCCCTGAGGAAAAAAAACAAAACAAAACTCCTGTTTGGTACTTGATCCTACGGCACCAAATAGTAAAACTGTGGGGGGGGGGAGCCATTGTAAAAGTGATTTATGTCCTTAATACAATGTGCTACTTCACTGAGCTGTAATGCAATAAAATATAAATTTCGTTTCCAGTTTGTTCTTGGGCGTTAACAACTAAAATGCAGAACTGTGCTCTTATATGTTGTACGTGTGGTTCTGTTTCAGAGCAATGGTTTTGACCATCTCGTGTCAGAACCCTACTTAAAAAATTAATAAACAACCTCTTTAAAATGCTTTCTGATGAGTGTCTATTATTTGATTCTCTGTTAGTCAAACTTTTAAAACACAACTCTACCACAGACGAGGTAGAAGAGCAGCTCTGAAACGACACAAGGTTTTTGGCTGAGATCAAAAGAGTCTTCTGAGTGAGTGGAAATGCTTCCACTTACAATGCGATGGTTTAGCAATTTTGCTTTCTGACTAGAGCTGGGCGATATATCAGTATATGGTCCAAAACCAATTTGAAGCTCACATCGTGATAATTGTTTCACAATATTTGAGCAGGCAATATATCGTGAAGCGTAATGTATGTAAGGGCTAAGTGATACCTGGTTTTCACCATCACAATAACTCACCAGCTAAAGGTTGCAGTGTACCACAATGTCTGAAATAAGGATGGAATTATACAGAGGTGAACAGGACAATGTCCTGGCAACTGCTACTACTTAAGAGGTCTAAAACGGATAAATGACAGTATTATAAATCACCACAAAGTCAGTTTCATCAGCAGGCAAGCCAAAATTCATCCCAATAGGACTTTTGGTTTGGGGCTTGGCTACGAAATTGTGGCATGTAGGACAATCCAAAGTACAGCAATGAGTCATAGTGAATACAAATAATCTGGGACAGCCAGGTCTCCTAGGTGGCAAAAGTAGCAGCAGCCGGGAGGTGGCAGAATCAACAGCGGGGAAGGGGCAGAAGCAGTGGCAGCAGTGGCGCAATAATTGGCAGCCTGCGAAGCCTCGCCACAGCAGTAGGCAACAGCAGCCTCTGAGGTCTTGTAGTGGGGGCAGTAGTGACCTGCAAGGCCTTGTAGTGGCAAAAGCGGCAATGGCCTGCAAGGTCTTGTCATGGCAGTTGCAATGACAGTGGCTTGTGAGGCTTTGCAGTGGTGGCAGGAGGCAGTGGCAGAAGCAGAGGTGGCCTGCAAGGCCTCACTGAGGCAGGCTGCCAGCTTCCGCCACTTCCTCTCCCTACCCTCAGGAGGACTTGCAGGCTGCCACCACTTCTTGCCACCGTGGCGAGGCCTCGCAAGCCCCAATGTTTGTGTGGCTATGAGGCCTCGCAGGCTGCCACTACTATTGCCATCACCATTGCCAGAATATTGCAATATTATGTTGCCGCCGCAAGGCCTCGCAGGATGCTACTACTGCTGTCACCTGTTACTGCCGCAAGGCCCCCCCCCCCCCGGTCTCCACCGCGAGGACTTGTAGGCCACTGCCACTTCTGCTGCCAAATCCTGTCACCACTGTGAGGCCTCACAGGCCAATGCTGTTACTGCTGCTACTCTGGTAGCCAAGCCCAAAACCAAAAGTCCTGTTAGGGTGCATTTTGGCTTGCCTGCTGCTGAAAGTGACCATGAGGTGATTGATAATATCATTTATCCGTTTTAGCCCCTAAGTAGTAGCAGTTGCCAGGACATTGTCCTGTTCACCTCTGCGTAGTTCCTTATTTCACATACTGTGATATATTGGTATATCGCCATGTTTAGCTGGTGATATATCGCGATATTGAAAACCAGTTATCACCCAGCTCTATTTCTGACTGCAGTTCTGCATGCGTCATTGAGTCCTGCTTTGGGATTCTTGTGCTCTTCGTGCTTAGCTTTTCAAAGGATGGAAGGGGCTGCGTTGGAACAAATTGCTACAAAATACATTGTGTGCCAACATAACACTTTGGGTTTTGCCTTCAACTCGGAGAGCCCTCCCAAGGTGCCATTTAGGTGCATTGTTCCAGTCTTGTACACTTTTTTTTAATGGGTTGGATATCTTCAACATCTTCACTTACTCTGTTCCAATAGCATTTACATGAGTATAACACGTATTTGTGTACATAGAAATTTAATCTTGCCAGTGAAATACTTGGTTTGTAATATTAGTTGTTATCAACTGAAGTCCCATAAAACCACAATCTAGTGTTAACTTACACATGAATTGTCTCTTTTGGAAAAAATGTTCTATTACAGTTAGAAGCTATTGCAAATGTGTGTTAATGTAGTTATGATGCAATTTAAACAAAAGTTTGACCTCGTGAAATAGCGTTTAATTTTCTCCCCATAATCTTCACAGTGGTGTAAGTGCCAACTCCCTGGGTTAATACGATTAAGGATGTTTAATGCCAAATAGACATATTTATGGTGTGGTGTGCAAGTTTCATTAAAACATATTAAACAGCTCCGTGGCTGCACCATAAGATCAGCCAGGGACCTAATTTGAAAAACTGCTCAGTTGGTTAGCTCCATTTGGATTCTCCTGTATGTGCAAGATAACATCTGCTCATGGAAGAGCTATTGTACATTTTGTGAGAGTTCAGAACTTAACTGGTTAAGTGTTCTGAGATGTGCGTCACTTTCTGACATCAGCCTTAGAAGCTGGGAGGAGTCTGGGAGGAGACTGTACTTTTTGTTCTCTCTGTGTTTGAGAGAGAGAGAGATGGCTGCAAGCAGCGATGGGCTGAAATGTTTCAATAAAGAGCTGTAAATAGACGAACCTGTCTGTGTATGCTTGCATGGAGCAAGGGAGAAAAAGACTGCTTTACACCGCTGTATGCTACTCTGCTAAGCCGTGGCTAAAGAGACAGCAGAATTTGTTGCGCAGCACGGAAGGAAGTGTGCTGGACGCTGTAAACAACTGATTGGGATCGTAAAGCTATCAGAGGCCACGGCTCAACGATCGAGCTCCAAAGATCGTTATCTTTCAGAGGTTATGGAAGGTCAGTCAACGCTCGTAAAAGCAGTCGGCTTTGAGCTACTGGAATGCTTTGAAGCTAGCCGGAGGTTGGAAGCTGCATTCCGTGAGTCTAGCCTGATGCCGGAAAGCAGACTGAGTTTTTGCCTGCTTCTGAGAGGCAAGAGAGCTGCTGAGACACAGAGCTGAGCCGGAGCAGCTGGGCCGTTTCTCCACGGACAGGAGCCGGAATCAGCTGGTACTGAGTGAGTACAGCTTGTGGGGCACCTTGGGAGAACGGGAGAAAATGGCAGAGAGCCAGGATATACCGGTGGAAAAGCTCACTTTAAAAAGTTGGGCAACCTGGAGCAGAAGAGTAAGGGGCTGGTTCCTGGTCCATGGGCTTTGGGAAGGAAGCCAGAGGGAGCCAAAAGCACCACCCCTTAGCTGGGAAGGTGGCCAGCAGAAAATGCAACAAGAGCTGGATATGCTCAGAGCATGCGTTCATGCATCGCTGAAGCCTCATTTGGAGGGTGTACAGTCAGCAAGGGCTGCCTGGGATGTGCTGAAGGGCTTGTGTGAAGCTTCAACAGAAGGCCAGAGCCCTGGAGACGCTGGACTGGCAGGCCCATTTCCCGATGTATCGGCCTCTAGGAGCGCTGGTGAGCAGATCGGGGGGGCGAAGAGTTCCAAAGGCAAGTTTAAGAAACTTTCCACAGGAAGTGCTGGAGCGGAGAGGAGCTTCAGAGGGAACTTCAGAGGGGGCGAGGCTGGTGGGAGGCGCCATTCCAGGAGAAGGAAGGCCAGGCCAGCTGGGAGGAGCCCCGGGCAGTGTTTTTCCACTGGAGTTCAACATCTGCGTCGCAATTGCCCCCACCGGAGCACACAGGCACGGCAGGATGTTGTGAAGGACACTTCTCATGGGAATCAGGCGGGTTTCCATGGCAACCAGCCTGCAAAGGCAGGCAGGCGTGGGATTGAGTCCGGCCGACGTGGTAAACAACAGGAAGAGTCTTATCAAGTCACTGCGAGCATGGCTTTGTTTGAGAACAGCTGTGTGGAAAATTCCAAGCTGAGTCTTGTCATTGACTCTGCAGCTAACCGCAACATGGTTCCAGAGACCCCTGCAGTCGAGATGTGGAATTGCACGGCAGTTCCAAAAGGACAGGGACAGACTGTTAAGTTTGCAAATGGACAAAGAACTAAAATTTCTAAGTTTGCTAATGTTTATCTTTCCGTTTTGCAGGAACAGATGGATTTTTGTGTTGTCCCAGAGGTGCATCACTGTTTGTTATCTGTGCCTTATTTGTTGAAAAAAGGGTTTCAGGTTTGTTTCCAGGATGATGTCTGCACAATCTCCAAAGGGGAGAGGGTACTTGCCAAGGTTAAGAAGGGGCAGAATGATCTTTTCATTCTTAAAACGTCTCTTGGGGGTGAGGGGAAGGTTGAGAGAGCACAGGCGCAGCGTGCTATAGTTCCCACTCATGTTCAATGTGTTTGCGCATGGCATCAGAGGACCATTCATAGTCCTGTAGAGGATTTGCAAGTGCTTCCTGAGGTTACCAGAGGGTGTAAGATTAAAAATTGTAAAAGTGCCGTTAATTGCGCCACTTGCAAGCAGGCGAAGGTGAAAGAGTGCAGTTACCCAAAGGTGGAACGGGTAACCACTAAACCTTTTGAGCTGGTATACATAGATCTGTTTGATTCTGTCAAGGAACAGAGTCTAGGGGGGGCCAGGTATCTGCTAACGTTTCAGGATGATTTTTCGCAGAACACCTGGACTCATGGTCTCAAATCCAGGGAGGATGCAGCACAGCTGATCAGGAGCTGGATTGAGGGGGTGGAACTAAGGTTCTCCACCAAGGTGAAAGCAATCATCAGTGACAGAAATGCTAAGTACACTGGTTCTGCTTTGCAGCAGTTCTTTCACAAAAGAGGGATAAGTTACACAGTTACTTCACCCAGTAAGAGGGGGGTGGCAGAGCTGAGGAGTGAAGCTCTGGTTAAGGCTGCACAAGTGATGCTGACGGAAGCTAGGTTACCTCCAAAGTTTTGGCTGGAGGCAATCCGTTGTGTGTGTTTCACCTGGAATCGTGTCTACAACTCACTGGTAGGTGACACACCGTACTCTTTGTTGAATGGCAGAAAACCCCAGGTTCACTTTCTGTGCAAGTTTGGATCTCCTGCGGTTGTCCCTGTGCCTAAGGCTTTGCAAGGGCCAGATGGAGCCAAAGTCCAGAAAATGATCTTCTGTGGGTATGAGCCAGAAGCTCGTGCATGGAGGTTTGCTTACCCGTCAGGTGATCAGAGTAAGGTGCTGATCAGTAAACACGCTGAGTTCTTTGAGCAGGATGAAAGGCCAAAGATTTCTGCACAACGTGATGTTCTTTCAGAATGTCTCTCTGATCCAGAGGACAGTTCTGTTGAGGAGGAAGGAGAGGCTGAGTCTGCTGATGACGATCAGGTCACTGACCAAGGTCAGGAGCAGGATGGGGCGTCTCCACGAGTTGTTAGAAAAGGACAGCCCAAGAGTGAGCCTAGTTCTCCTGTGAGTGTAATGGAGAGGATTCGAAGACGCTTTAAGTCAGAGGGGGAATCCTGTGATGCAGAGGACACACCTGCTGGTGACAGTGAGCCAGAGGAAACACCAGAGTTTGTGCCTAGGCGATCCAGTCGCACAACCAAGGGTATTCCACCTGAGAGGTACCAGGCCACAGGTGCGTGGGTAAGTTTCGCACAGTGCGATTCTGAGAGTTGTGAGGTGATTCCACAGATGCCTAACAGGTACGCCAAGGGAGGGCACAAGGCATTGAGGAAGGGATTGATCTCACAAGGTGTTGCTGAAGATGTTACACAGGTCTTGTCAGAAAGCAACGCAAGAGGGGGTGTGAGAGTTCAGAACTTAACTGGTTAAGTGTTCTGAGATGTGCGTCACTTTCTGACGTCAGCCTTAGAAGCTGGGAGGAGTCTGGGAGGAGACTGTACTTTTTGTTCTCTCTGTGTTTGAGAGAGAGAGAGATGGCTGCAAGCAGCAATGGGCTGAAATGTTTCAATAAAGAGCTGTAAATAGACGAACCTGTCTGTGTATGCTTGCATGGAGCAAGGGAGAAAAAGACTGCTTTACACCGCTGTATGCTACTCTGCTAAGCCGTGGCTAAAGAGACAGCAGAATTTGTTGCGCAGCACGGAAGGAAGTGTGCTGGACGCTGTAAACAACTGATTGGGATCGTAAAGCTATCAGAGGCCACAGCTCAACGATCGAGCTCCAAAAATCGTTATCTTTCAGACATTTCTCATCAGAACATTATGTCAGGAAAAAACCAGAATAAAAATATATTCTACTGCTTGTGGAAACGTGCAGTATGCTCTAAGTTCCTGGTTTCATCATATGTGCACAACCTGTAGCACAAAGATTTGCAGAATAGGGCTAATGGCTATGCATATGGTTTCTCATATACTTTATGAAACAATTTCTTGTAATATGTTGAGCAATCTGATACCTAGTTTTTAACTAAAATTGGTTGTATTCCAGTTGGAAAGACTAGAGCATTCAACTAATTGCTGCTTGGCTAGTGTACTTTGTTGAACAAGTCAGTATATGGTAGTGTTTCAGAAAGTAAACACCTTTTACACACTGTTGGGACTCTGCTCCAGAAACAAGAGCCTGATCTGGTCCTTGGATCTCAGGCAAAATCTTTGTGCTTGGTTTTCCTAAAAGGCTCACTAAGCAGTTAGTTAATCTGCAACTGATCAACAAACACCAGGGGTGAACTGAGATTAAAAGAAGATAGAAAAGTGCAGACCAGGAACTCAGTCTTGATGGTGAGCAGCAAATTAGTTTCTTGGGAACTAATTTGCCAATACTTTGTACTTTGTAAACAGCTTTAATTATGAAACCTGTCAGATGTGAAAGATCAGGTGCGCCATCATGGCATGTTTTAATGAAACAATCTGATAACGTTTGTCAGGATCAGATTGAGTCATAACAACAAAGGCCTAGTGTCAGAGAAATCTGCTCTGTCACCACAGCAATTTATAGAATCAGCCAATTGTGTTTTGGAGGCTGGAGTAGAATTCTAGGCCATAGAAATTTGGAGTGATAGTAGTACAGTGGTACCTCGGGTTAAGTACTTAATTCGTTCCGGAGGTCCGTTCTTAACCTGAAACTGTTCTTAACCTGAAGCACCACTTTAGCTAATGAGGCCTCGTGCTGCCGCGCCGCTGGAGCACGATTTCTGTTCTTATCCTGAAGCAAAGTTCTTAACCTGAAGGACTATTTCTGAGTTAGCAGAGTCTGTAACCTGAAGCGTATGTAACCCGAGGTACCACTGTACCCACAATTTCAGTGGGCTTTCTCTTGAGTACTGTTTGGATATAGCAGATTGTAACAGAGTTCCCGTCGCTACAATTAGTGATGTCCCGTTGGCATATAATAGAAGAGCTGTTACCATTTATGAATTCGGCCTATAATACTTTAGAAAGAATAGGAGGTATAAAAATCTTGGGCAGCCTTGCTGTGCCATAAATTGTTCTTTGTCCTTTAGATTGAAAACTTTTTATTTTTTAACCAAGCCAGTATTAAAACAAGTTTCATATGGTCAAGATTACTGACTCCAGGGGTACATTCAATATTACAAGTCTGCACACATTTCATTAAGTTTTAGAAGCAGAAAAGCTTTTGGCCCTTGCAACATGACAAATAGGAAACTGCAGATAATATTCCTGCGTATTTTAATAATTTTATAAATGTCAGCAGTTGCTTTCACAAGGAACTGAGTGGCTCAAATATAGGCCTGAGGGAGGAAATGCAAAGAGCAGGTGTTGGAGAACAATGCTTACTTATTTGAACTTTTAATTAGTATTTTCAACAATCTTATTTACATTCACACTGTGGAAGGTGGTGATTAGAACAGTGATTTCCCCAGACAATAGTTTGGCACCACATCCAGGAGAGCCATTATCGCTGTCAGCTAAGGATGCCTCTAGAAACACCTATGGATGCAATCCTAAACACACCTAAGAAAATAAGCTCCATTAGATACAGCAGAAATTTTAAGTAAACATGAATAGGATAGCACTATATGGCAGAGGGACTGCTAAGCCAGCAACAAATTTGGTGCAATGACAAAATAAATCTTAGATGCCAAGATCCAAATTTGGGGCAAGTATTCTGGTATCCCAACAGAGATTTAAAATCACAATATGCAGCAAAGTAAAGTAAGAAAATATAGGTTATTAGACCTTTAAAATATACCCTTTAAAGTGAGTTCCAAAAATGTTCCCTTAAAAGTTTGTTTCCAAAGTTTCCCTCTTCCTTCAGCATAGGGGGGAAAAACCCACACTTTTGGTATGTAAAAAAATGGTTTACTTACAAACGCTTCAAAGGTCAGATTCATGTGCTTCAGAAAAGTTGCACAGGCAGTAAAACTTAGTTCAGTTACAAAGTGGCAAAAGCTCCTAAATTATTGGTCTAGGAACCTGAGCGGGTTGTAAAAGCCATGCAGCTAGAGGCAGCAGCTCAGAGCTCACACCCTGGATCCACATGTAGACTGAGTGTGAACAATAGACTTGATAACCTGTTTCCAGAATTCTAGATTAAGTCTGGCAGGACTGTATGGTATTAACCCCTTCATGCAATTAATTAGATTTAAGAATGTTGGTTAGATGAAGCTGGTTATCCCATAGAAATAAGTGTTGGCACAGAACAATGCTGTTGGCTCTAATAATTTTTCTAGCCTGTTTTTGTCCTTAGCAGTTTCTGTCAGATAACAAATCTGGAATACATTTTGTATGTTTTGCTCTTTTGTTAACTGACACAAGTGTGGAAATTTAGAAAGCTCCATGTAACTTGAGACTCAGAACTTGTTAAGTGTATTTCAAATTGGAATCAGAACTCCTATAATTTCCTCTTATCTGGTAGCATTGTTCTAAGTGTGTAAAATTTCCTTTCCTACCAACATGACTTAAAAGGGTTTTGATTTTAATATTGTACATAACTATAAGAAAGGAAAACAATTTCTTGTAACATAATTGCAAGTTTTATGTGACTGATTAGGATCATAAAGCTTCAAAACAGGATTCCTGAATATGAAAGCATGCAGTGCGGATTAGAGTGGGGATGTTATCATTTGTTAATGGAAGATTGGGCAACAAAACTAAGTATTTTGTGTGTTAAGTAAAATATGAATATTGTGTATTCTTTGCAACTTAATCACAAATAAAAATTTAATTACTGAAGCATGTGTGTGTTTCTCTTCAGAACTCAATCCAATTAATTTATTATGTTCATGTGCAGACCCATGTCATGGTTACATGTAAATAATGCAGGAAATGAGTTCACTCTCCGGAATATGCATTTTTTTTCCAGAAGGGGAAATGGGTTTTATGTTTCTTAAATAGATGTAAATATAGAAAGAGGCTTGGATCCATTCAACATATTTTGCATGTCAAAAAGGGTCTTGGAGAAATAAAAGTTGAAACAGCGGCAACTGTACGGCATGGAAAACATACTTTGCAGACTTCTGCAACTTGTGATAATGGCATAGGATCTGCTGTTTAGAGTAATCTACCTGAAACTCATCCATGTGCCTGAACAATTAAAGATTAGAACTGGATTGACTGAGATTTCTCAGTGGTGGCATCTTGTTTAAAGAACTTGAACAGCAGGTGTGGGGAACCATTTTGGCCCAGTGTGCCAGATTTTTATCATGTTGGCAGGCAACCTTTGACAAGGTGAGTGGAAACACCCACCTATCAAACTTGGGGTCTGCTGGGGTCCAGGGAACTACTGCGCAAAGCAGGATCGAATTCTCTGTGCATCAGTTTATAAGCGCTAGGCTCATTCCTGCTTTGAGCAAGGTTCAGGCATGCCAGACACTTCCCAGCTGGGACCTGGCTGGCATGCCCAAATTGAACTGGGCGGATTTCCGTGACTTCTGGTTTGTTACCTGGGGGAAAGAGCCGAAAGTAGAATTTCACATACAGTGGTACCTTGGGTTAAGTACTTAATTCGTTCCAGAGGTCCGTACTTAACCTGAAACTGTTCTTAACCTGAAGCACCACTTTAGCTAATGGGGCCTCCTGCTGCTGCCGTGCCACTGGAGCACGATTTCTGTTCTCATCCTGAAGCAAAGTTCTTAACCTGAAGCACTATTTCTGGGCTAGCGGAGTCTGTAACCTGAAGCATCTGTAACCTGAAGTGTATGTAACCCGAGGCACCACTGTATAAGGAACTGACTAGGTCATAAAAGATACATTTCTAGTTTCCGCAAACCACAAACTTTTCTCCTTTGGAATAAATTTATTCTCCACATCACATTGATAGGAACAAAATTTGTATCTACTTTGAAGCAGCTGCTTTTAACAACACAATCAACTCATATTGGAAGATTAAATACCCGAGAACTAGAATGCAAGAGTAGAATTTTCAAGGTATAGATTGCCCAGTTTATAAATTCTTTCCTTGTGCTCTCTTATTCCACCTTGTTAGCCTTTTAGATAACTATTATACAGGTCTGATCCAAGCTGTGTTACCGTTCCAGACTCTTATGCCTGCCATGGATTCCACATACTGGATTGTACTGATCCAAAGCCCTGTTAAATCACTATGCCAGTATTGGCAACTTGACCAAATTTGAGAATGCACCCCTGCGTTCAAAGGATCAAGCAGGACTTATCCCCAAACACAATAAGCAATATTTGCAGTTGGCACACAGTATTAGACAGAACTCATCCCAGCACACTCTTGTTTATGCTGGTTAGCCAGTTGGAAAAGCACCTGTGCAACCAGCCATCATAAATTGCAGCTGCTGACAGAGAAGAGCTTTGCTAGCACTACCCTTTCTCTGTTGACACGCTCTGGTTGGCTAGAAGGGCCCTCTTGTCTAGCATAAACACTGATAGAGAAGAGAAAGCATCTTCCTTGCTAGCCAGAGTAGAAATATAGTGTTTTCTGGGAGGATCAAGTGAGCACAAGGCCAGACCTACCATTAGGTAGAGTCAGGCATCTGTCTTGGGCAGCAGATGCTGTGGGGCACAGAGGTAGGTATTGGGAGTTAGCTGTGGGTACCACACAGCTTGCCCTGCACCCCCTAAGCTAGCCTGCTGCCCTCAAGTGTTGTGGTGGCCACTGGCTAAGGCTGAAGAAAAAATTGAACTGCCAGCCTGGTTAGCTGCTGTACATGAAATGGACAGCCAGAAAAATATCTTGGCCCAGCCCTGGTTTGATGTCTTGCTTAGACCAGTGGTGCTGGCGTCTACTGGGGCTGATAGGGCAGAAGGCAAGGAGACCAACAATAAGGGGAGCAGGAGTAAATGATGTGCAAAGACAGCTCTTTCTGGTTTTGTACTGATCCTCCTCCCTGCTGAGTTCTACAATGGGCAACACTGAGACTAAGGAAGAGGAGGAGCTAAGTACTTTGAGAAGGCAGGCAGGTGGGGGCAGTTTGCTGGCAGAATGAGGTTGGTGGGGCTGTGGCCTATTTACGCTAATGCCACAACCTCTGCTGGCTTAGACTCTGCTTGGAGAAATGAAGGAAACCTCTTGGTTTATGCCAACAATTCAACTCAATTTCTTGTAAAATTCTTGCTTTGTTGTTTAACAGTAAATTGCATTAATTTTGAGAAGCTAAAAAAAAAAAAAAAAAAAAGGCCAGGTCATTATATATACCCAAAATCTCTCTGAATCCTGGTGCATAATAGTCAAATAAGTCTTTAAAATGTTTTGCAGTTGTCTTCTAAATAGACAAAAAACCCATCTGTTCTCTTGCTAATTAGGAAAATCCCCTTTTATGCTAAATTAGTATGTCCTTGCAGGGGAAAAA
The DNA here is from genome assembly GCF_964252035.2 of Podarcis erhardii. Lineage (NCBI taxonomy): Eukaryota > Metazoa > Chordata > Lepidosauria > Squamata > Lacertidae > Podarcis > Podarcis erhardii. Next base: position 39,885,351 of record NC_138512.1, read on the forward strand.
TGAAAGAAAGTGACGGTGGAAAATTTCACTTTAAACGCTTTGCTAAGTACTAACTAAAGAATAGTTACAGAGTGATAAAGGAAAACACTTAATAGCAATTATTCAAATTAAATTATGCTTAGCAGACCAGAAGCTTCCCCATAAATGTAAACACAATTCGTCTGAAGTGAACTGAACCTTTACACAATGAAGAGAAGACATTTGCATAGGATCAGAAGTGATTTGGGACACTGGTAAAAAAAACAACAAGAGAGAAAAAAGGTGAGTATATTGGCAAGCTTTTGATATACACAGAAAGGTCTTCAGGATGGCAGATGAAAGTGTGACTCTCCCTTCTGTTCAAGTTAACTGTCCATTAAAAAGGTCTAACTGGAATAATTTTATATACTCTTTCACATAGTGCATAGTTAAACTGTGGGGTTCAGTCCTACAAAGAAGGGATGATCACCAACTTGGCTTTAAAAAAGATTAAATTAGATAAATTCTTGGAGGATGGCTCCTCATGGCTACCTGCCATGAGGCCGGTGACCTCCACCATCAAAGACAGTATACTTCTGTTCAGTGCTGGTAGGGAGAGCATGGCTGCACTCAGCTCCTGGTTACAGGCTCTGACCCCTGGGCGGTTAAGTCCAGTCAAAGTCCAGACTCTGGGGTTGTGGTGCTCATCTTGCTTTCAGGCCGAGGGACCAGTGTTTGTCCACAGACAGCTTTCCGGGTCATGTGGCCAGCATGACTAAGCCGCTTCTGGCACAACAGAACACTGTGATGCACAGAAATGCAATTTACCTTCCTGTCACAGTGGTACCTATTTATCTACTTGCACTGGCTTGCTTTTGAACTGCTAGGGTGGCAGAAGCTGGGACAGAGCAATGGGAGCTCACCCCATCGCACATGGGAATTCAAATCGACCTACCAATCGGCAAGCCCAAGAGGCTCAGTGGTTTAGACCACAGCGCCACCCATGGGCCCTTGGTGTGATCCAGAAAGGTTTTTATTACGTTAACAGATTGTGTAGTTTGGCCCTGAGTATCCTACTCATTGTAGCCTTTGGGTCACAAAGTAGGAAAAAGCTGAACAGGTCTCGCAAGAAATGGAAAAAGTCAATAGGGCATTGCGCTCGGCAACCACGCGCATGGGAGGTCAGTTGTAAAGCATCCCAGCATTAAAGTATACATGAAGGAGCTATTCAGGCCCGATGGTGTGCACCTATCGGGCCTTGGTAATGAGCGTTGGCTGAGCGACATAAGGCATGGCCTGTCAGATTGGTTGGCGGATGGTGAAGGGTCTTTTCAGGTGTAGGTAGTCTTGGCGGCAAGACTGCAACTTTGCGGTCTCGGGTGGCGGTATCAGGCCTTGGGCAGAATCCTTTAGTCTATCTTCCTGAATGGGGGGGGGGCGTGCAGCGGTGACCCACGCCCCCTTCCTCTTTGCAGCGGCGATACCAGGGTTCACCATTAAAGGGGTTTCTGAGGGGAGGCTTTGACCGTACACCAAAAAGTTGTCATTGCTCTCCCCTGTGACGGCGGCGTAACGGGGGCAGCTATCTCTGCTTGAACATATGTTCTCCAGAGCCAGCCCATCCCCCCCCACTGGATAACCCTGATGTTCCCTAGATCCCCAGCTGGGGACTGGGGAGGGATAACACCCAATGCCTGAGCCAAGGTCTACCCACATCTGAAATATAATAAAGTTGTGGCCAATTTAATCCCGTAGCATGTTGTCTTGAGTCGTTATTCCACATGAGGGGGGGCGCCCAGGGTTTGGGGGACTCTGCCTGTCCACGCAAAGTAGGAAAAAGCTGAACAGGTCTTGCAAGAAATGGAAGAGTTAAGGTTGGTGATTTGGAACAGGACACTTCAAACGTTACTAAAATTCCTACACACGGACAGACCTCTATGTGCACACAGGTTCTGTGCTGATATGTGTGTAACAGTCCCACATCCACATTCTTCTCGTGCATGTGCCAAGATGTTATGATTGTTGCCCAGCGTTTAAGGAAGCCAAAGCTAAGTTAGGATAAGCACTGAGGGGAATTTCTTTTCAAAGAGGTTACTTGAGAGCAATGTTTGCCTAAACTGATGAGCTATAATGCTGCAGTAATTTCCCCGCTCACCCCCATAGGCTGTAAAATGTATTTTTGATCAGTTTTAAAGTCGAGTATAGACATTATGGCTTCCCCCCCTGCATTCTATTTTCAAACCTGCTTTTATGTGGTCTTTAAGTATGGAACTGCATGTTTCTCTAATGTTCTTTTGTGGGGGAAAGGCAACAAGCACCACAAGAGAGTGTTGACAAGATGATAATTTATCTATTCAATAAGGTTCAGGCATTTGAAAACGAAGACTAGTCACAGCAAAATTTTCACTAAATTATTATGAATATTGGTGAAGATATCTCCTTCCAAGTACAGTTAGTAGTATAATGAAGAGGATTAAATTTGCTAAAACACTTGCTAGTTATTATCATGCAACTAGAGTACGGCAAAATCGACTCAATTCTCAAAGGGGCTTTTTCAAATAAGCGTTATGAAATAATGACTAGACTTTGGCTTTAGCAAATCTAGCTGCTTTTCCCTCTCTAGACAGACCCAGATTCTCCAAAGTTCTTTGTACAAAAGTTGGTCATCAGTGCCTTCATGGGGTTTCGCAGGTCAAAGAATTACAAAGACCATTTTTTAAATCATTGTCAACATGCTGTGGCCTTTCCAAGTTCTTTCTGTAATATTAAATACTGCAATGTGTTTTGGCAATGTATCCAATACTGTGTGTGCAGTTTTGCTCAGCTGATGGTGAAGCTTCCATCAATAAAACAGGGAGGGAAGTAATTTTTGATGATTCTCACCCCCTCCTCCCGCAGTTCCCACTCCCTTAAATCTATTCCAGAGGTTTGGGGGACCACTCTCACCCCCCAAGCACATCTAGGGGCATGTGGGGCTACTAGGGGGAGGAAAGGATTGTCAGAAATTGTATCAATCCTTGTTATGCTGAAGGAAGTCCTACTATCAGCTGAGCAACACCATAGAACATAAAGCCCTAGACAGATAGATAATAGATAGATAGATAAACATATAACATACAACAATTAAACAATAAGCCCAAAATTCTTAAAACTCTTTTTCTTTTTCCACGAACAAAGGGTAAGTGATGGTTTCTCAACTTCTGCTGTTGCAGAGTACAGTGGTACCTTGGGTTAAGAACTTAATGTGTTCTGGAGGTCCGTTCTTAACCTGAAACTGTTCTTAACCTGAAGCACCACTTTAGCTAACGGGGCCTCCTGCTGCCGCCGGGCCGCCGGAGCACGATTTCTGTTCTTATCCTGAAGCAAAGTTCTTAACCCGAGGTACTATTTCTGGGTTAGCGGAGTCTGTAACCTGAAGCATCTGTAACCCGAAGCATATGTAACCTGATGTACCACTGTAGTTCTAATAACCAAACACAGGGCTGGATTTGAAACACTAAGGCTGCAATCTAATGCACAGTAACCTATGCCTAAGTCCCATGGAACACAGTGTGACTTACTGGCAAGTAATATGTGCAGGTTTAGCCTGTATGGTTGTATTTCTTTTCCATTCACACACACACACAAACATCATTCCACCTACCAGCTGTTCTGATGGAACCTTTCTCTAAACTCCCTTGCTCCTCCTCATAGGTTATGCTAGGGAGTGGCTACAGCTGTCTGCTGCCCCTACCAAAGTGATATAATATGGTTCTCTTTGCATATAGACAGTCTGCCTGCCTGCTGTGCTCTGTGCTCTGGAGCCTTGAGCTGCCTGCTTCTCAACTGGAATTAATTTGGCTTGTGCAAAAGATTGCGCAAACCGACGTCCACATGTGTTGGGGTCGCGCAGTGCTGTTAGCTATTCCCATTACAGGAAAGGAAAATTCTTCTGCGTCTTTGCTGTGACCATATGAATTTGGCAAAGCAGCTCTCCTTTGAAATCGCCATTCTGCTGAGGAGAATGGATAGGTTCACACACAGGGAGGCGGTTTTTGCTTGCCCTTTCCCTCTATCCAGTGAAGGAGCCACAAGCGAGTCCGGTATCTCTCGAGGGGCGGGAGTGGCTGTGGTAGAAACCACAAGAAAAGCCCCACAACATCTCTAGCAACAGCCATCGATATCCTAATAAGTGTAGAATCTTAGGGCATTAAGTATAGCTGTTAAGATGCCTCAGATATTTTCCACAATAACTTTTAAATGTGGAACTGCAGTAAAATTCATAAGCTTTTTAAGGATTAGAACCATTCTCTAAATCCTCATTTGGAAGAAAGCACTATTGTTTCCTCCTATTAAATGTCTGTTAATCTAATCCACATCTAGTTATTTAAAACCAAAGGAATGCTGCAAATTGAGGTGCTTCTATGTCGGGGTCATTGTACCATCCTTTGGTATTTCAATTAATATGTCTACATCTAGCTGCAGGCTTTGCTGAAAACAGACCAGGGGCTGGTGATTTGATTCTTTAAAAGGGGGTGAGTGCTGGCACTGCGGTATTGGCTACAATGGAGAGAAGATCTTCAGCGGATCTGCAGCAACAGATCAAGTAAAAGCTCCTTGCCCTGCAAAGAGGAAATAGAAGATTTTGAGATCTGATTCCTCATCTTTAAACACACACGAATGCCTATAAACATATATAATATGCACATGTTACTAAGTGTCTTTGCTATGTGTTAATGGGGCTGTATTGGATGTAAATTTATCACCTGGTCCAGCATTAAGGGCAGCTGCTCAGGAATGTACTGACTCTTCCTGGAGGTAGTTTGGAACTAAGAACAACTGGATGACTTGGAGCCCCCTGTGGCATTGAAAGGGAGAGGATAGAACTGGCTCATTTATATAATGGGGTCCCCAACTTTTTGGGGGACCAGGGACACATCAAAGAAACTGTTCTGGGTAGCACAAAATAGCCATTTTATGAATGTAAATTTCACCCATGTATGTTCTGTAGGGCCAGTAGTGCAATTAAGGCATTTTAGAGTCGCCCTCAAAGTTCTGCCCTGAGGTCATCACTGAGCAGAGCCTCATTAACAGATCTCTAATGTTGGGGTTATGAATGTATATGAGAGCCAGTCCAGCCTTTGAAAGCCACACATCAGTAGCTAAAAAAACCAGAAAAGCTAAGCCATTTTGGACACACAAAGCACTAAACAGGTGGGGCAGAAAAACAAAACAAAACAAAAACAAACAAACCGCACAATGCTTAATTCCATTTCCTTGCCTGTTGTCACAAGATGGCAGTGTTTCAGAATTCGTTGCTGATCGCTCTGCTGATGTACTGTACAATATTACTTTCTTTAGGTATCAATATAGACATTTATCCTGGATTCATTTTTTTAAAAGTACTTTATCATTGCACTGGTTCCTGTTAGGCTACAGCTGTGGAATTAGTATATTCCTAAATATACTAGGAACATTTTGTGTATATTTTTCATTAAAAACCAGAAAATAATTGGACTAGACGACAGGAATCAGTGGAGCAACAGAAACCATAACTGTATCCCAGACCTTGTTTTCAGAAGTGTCTCTCTCCCCTTTGAGTCCAATGGGTGAAGGTAGCTGGGAAAGGGGTAAATGTAAGAACTAGTTAATTTTATCTGGGATATTGTAGATGGGAGAATTATCTCCAAGGGCACAATTAGCAGCATAAAATGGCTAATTTAACTCATTAAAATGTAAATCTTCTCAAGTCATTAGTACACGTAAAAGGCAATCCGGGGAGACTAATAAGAATAAAGCTTAAAATCTCTTTCTCTCTCTCTTTAAAAGATAAGCCATGACGGGAATTAAATAATTAAAATAGTTGTTTTAAATATGACAAATGAAAATCTATTCTCAGAAGGTGGAAGAAGCAATAAGGAGATCATCCCTCTTGGAACCTGGTCCTCACCAACAGGCAGCAAAGGATCAATGAAGTGGAAGTACTGGGAACCTTGGGAGGAAGTGATCATGTTTTTTTGGGTTTCATTATACAAAGGAAAGGGAAAACTAAGTGTGGTCGGACATGCACTCTGGACTTTAAGAAATCTGATTTCAAAAAGCCTAAGGAAATACTGGGTGAGATCCCCTGATCAGAAATACTCAGAGAATGGATCCAAGATGTAGGTAAGTTTCTTAAAAGTGAAATACTGAAGGCACAAATACTGGAACTGCATTAAGATCACAGATTTTCCACACACAAATCCACTCCTGTTAGCCCACCACCCATATTTCCCCCCTTCCATTTCAGCAGTATAATCAAGGGGAGGGGGAGATTCATTTTGTTGCCATTGTTAACCATATATTTCAGATTTACACCCAAAGATTTAACACTTTACCCTTCTCTACCTGTTGCCTAACCATGCTTTAACCGTCTAAAGTTTACTAAACCTCAGCTAAATCTGCTCACTCCTTCACAGTGTTCATTGCCATACATTACCATACAACAGTATGTTCTTAGGAGCTATCTATGATTCTGCCTAAGGCTGCAAAGTTGGGCTGGATGTGCACTGTGTGCCATTTTGGTATGTTTAGTTTTTGTTTGTTTAGTCGTTTAGTCGTGTCCGACTCTTCGTGACCCCATGGACCAGAGCACGCCAGGCACTCCTGTCTTCCACTGCCGCCCGCAGTTTGGTCAAACTCATGCTGGTAGCTTCGAGAAGACTATCCAACCATCTCGTCCTCTGTCATCCCCTTCTCCTTGTGCCCTCCATCTTTCCGAACATCAGGGTCTTTTCCAGGGAGTCTTCTCTTCTCATGAGGTGGCCAAAGTATTGGAGCCTCAGCTTCAGGATCTGTCCTTCCAGTGAGCGCTCAGGGCTGATTTCCTTAAGAATGGATAGGTTTGATCTTCTTGCAGTCCATGGGACTCTCAAGAGTCTCCTCCAGCACCATTTTGGTATACTCTCCTGCAATTCTGTGTGACATACAAGATATATCGTAATCAAAATAACTTCATCAATATCATAAAAAGATATAATAATAATAATAATAATAATAATAATAATAATAATAATAATAATATCATATTGAGTTGATGTCAGTGGCAGAAGCGCCAGAGGCAGCAGGCAGTTTTGGAGTCTTTGAACATTTTTACAAAGATGAATTCGCCATTTCCAAAAGTTTGCATTTTTTTTAACCTGAAAGTTGGATGGATAGCACAAGAGCCAATACCCTTTCTCAAGGCAATCCCTAGGGCATCTTCCAAGAGCATAGTTGCCTGTAATAAAAACAAAAGCAGTCAGGAGGAACACAACCAAAGGAGCGATAGTGGGAGTAGTAAATGATATATAGACCTCAAGAGAAAAGAAAATTGTTTTGTAGGAGAGTCTAAGCCTGCCTGGCTGAGATAACAGTGAAGTGTTCTGCTGAAAAGAAGACTAATCTCTTGCAAAGGAGATAATGTAATGTGGTATTTGTCCTGTTTGTTCACATTCTGTCCTGTTTTACATCAGTAGTATTACCAAAGAGCAAGGACATCAGAACTCAGCGGTGACTGATCATCATATTCAGCGTGGTGAAAACAGAACCTTGAAAGTCACGAGTTGTGTATACAGGCAGCCCTCCCTTTACATCCCAAGGCACCGCACACGTTGGCGAAATTGTATATAATTGAAACCCAATGAAAAAGCCTGCAAACACCCCGCTCCACCCTAGCCCTTTTCATGATGTTTCTGTGACATCTTTATGACGTTTCTGGGTCACTTTAGAGTTCAGTGCATATACATGGCCGTGCACTTATTGAACAGGCACAAACAAGGGACTGCCTGCATACTAGAAAACTGGAGAACGTAAAAGCTCAGAAATAATCTTATCACTCAAGATGGCCCCACCATTAATTGGGGTAAGGTAGTGCTTGAGCATCTACTTTGCGGGCCATGTGTGCATCTTCTATGTTGCGTGCTTCTTTCAGATGTCTGACCTACCGTGGCTACGATCTGGCCAGTGGGGCTGCAAAAGATTAAAGGCCCCTGTCCCCATGCTTATCAGGCTGAGGGGCTCCTGTGCTTTTAAAATAATGATGATGATAGTAAAACCTATGCAAGACAAACTATGTGTCAAACTTCACGTCTGCTTTGGCTCTCTGAGAATTTAAAGTAGGGATGATTCTTTGCTACAAAGACCGAGGTCAATTTTATCAACAATAATAATGAAATGCAAGTGCATTCACATATAATTACATCTTCAGAAAATGGTTTCTGGCCCTCAACCGCGTGGTCCTTGAAAGTGTGTGAAATATATTTGGATCAGAAAAATAAATAAGCAGCCTAATTCTAAACACATTTGCTTGGATGCTAGTCCCACTAATTTCACTAGAACTCACTTCCAAGTATGCATGGTTTGGACTGGAGCCCAAATCAAAGAGACTTCCATTAGCTTCAGACATGAAGACGTCTAATAAGGCTCTGCATTGTGGGACACACCTGCAATTAAAAAGGGAATGGCTCCCATCAAAGCTCAGTCGACTTCAAAGCAGTCTGCAGGTTTGTTTGAATTAGAGAGGAGACAAATGTGCTGCTCAGAATTCCCCACTGCAAAAGATGAATATTCATTAGACATTATCAGAATATTTGGTATCCAGTGGTCTACTCTATGCTGTATACTATATGGAAAAAGATGGGGTGGTGTTTTCTCTCTTCTCCTTTCAGATTCAACATCTGGTTGTGATGTGTTACTTACACAATTCCAAAACGAGCAAAGCTGAGGTTATCTAATGCTTTGAAAAAGGCTAGAAATCCAATCTGATACAACTTCTTTACATTGGGAAATGTGTCTTTGTGCAGGAGAAGACACTGAATAATATATATATATATAAAACTGAAATCTACTTTTTAAAACTATCTCCTTATTAGGAATTGACTGTACTTTAAAGCAAATTACTAAAACGACATGATTTTGAAGGACATTAAAATCAGTGCAGTTCACTTCTAACAAATATGCAAGCCTATTATCCTCACAAGCCAGTAATATAGTGATTACCAGATGCTGTCACTATGGTTTGGATCTGAAGACAAGTTAGCTTCATGAACTTCATGGAAGGAATGCTGCCTGATCCCGCCTGCAGCCACTTGTACCCCCCAGAAGACTGTCCACAGGGTTGGGGACCCTCCTGAACAATATAGGATAATGGCGGTGGAAGGATTATATGGAAAATGTTCTTTCTGTGAATTTCCTTAACAGTGCAATCCAATTGCATGTCATGCCACATTCACACCATACATTTAAAGCACTATGATACCACATCCAATGGTCATGGCTTCCCATAAAGAATTCTGGGAGCTGTAGTTCGTTGAGGGTATTGAGAGTTGTTAAAAGGTAAAGGGACCCCTGACCATTAGGTCCAGTCATGGCTGACTCTGGGGTTGTGGCGCTCATCTCACTTTATTGGCCGAGGGAGCCGGCGTACAGCTTCCGGGTCATGTGGCCAGCACGACTAAGCTGCTTCTGGAGAACCAGAGCAGCGCACGGAAATGCCATTTACCTTCCCACCAGAGTGGTACCTATTTATCTACTTGCATTTTGAAGTGCTTTCGAACTGCTAGGTTGGCAGGAGCAGGGACTGAGCAATGGGAGCTCACCCCGTCGCAGGCAAGTCCTAGGCTCTGTGGTTTAACCCACAGCACCACCCGCGTTAGGAGACCTCTATTCCTCTCACGGATGTTTCCAGTGAAGAGGGATTGATTATTAAATCACTCTACTCATCCAGACTTCTCCCCTTCCCCCAGGGGCCTACCAATTATTTATGAAAACATGTCTATATCACCTTCCACCAAAAATCTTGATAATCCAGGCCAGTGTCAAATTTAGCATTATTTGCTGGAACTAAGCACTAGCAAATGTCTGGGAAGACAAATTAGGCCACATAGGATGAAAGTAGGCCAAGGACATTAGGAAGAACTTCCTGACAGTAAGAGCTGTTCGACAGTGGAATTTGCTGCCAGGGAGTGTGGTGGAGTCTCCTTCTTTGGAGGTCTTTAAGCAGAGGCTTGACAACCATATGTCAGGAGTGCTCTGATGGTGTTTCCTGCTTGGCAGGGGGTTGGACTCGATGGCCCTTGTGGTCTCTTCCAACTCTATGATTCTATGATTCTATGATTCTATGACAACATCTGACCTCTGGATGACCTCCGTCCTAGATTAGAATGCAGTCAATTTTGCAGTGGGGAACTTGTGGCCCAAATTCAAATTCCGACTCAGCCATGAAGCTCAGTGGGTGATTTTGGGGCTGCCATTCTCTCAAACAGTAACCTCACAGGGGTGTTGTGAAGATGGAGCAATCTCCTCTATGTATGCTACCCTGAGTCCATTGGTTAAAAATGTGATGAATAATATTTGCAGTGTGGTTCCTGACAAACCACAAAGGTGTCTGAGAACAAGATGGGTCAGGATTCTAGGGTGGAATTATCAACTAAGGCCACCACACAAGTTTCATACACGCTTCATACAGTTAAACCTACGTTCATCATCCTGCTTTTCAGGAAATCAATGATTTGAGCAAGTCACAGTTTTCCACATTGACATGCAATGGCTAACTATGGTTTGTTGGGAAAGCAGAGGTTATTGAAGACCTTACTGTACCCAAGGGCAGGCTGATGGAGGCCTCCAACTCCTTATTTGCATGGAGTCAAGCTATGAAGAAGCAGTGACAAGGCTCCTCACGATTTGGTATTTCTTGAAAACAAAAAAGTCTCATGGATAAATAGTGTAGTAACTAGGATATCATTATAATATAGGTTCAGTTTTCCTTACCTACCAGGGGCTTGTGGAATATAAATACAGCTCTGAGGAGACATCCAGCTCCTTAAGAAATTCTGCACACATAAATGGTTCCAGATACACAAGAGTGTGAGTAAAATTGAGATAAATCCTAATGGACCCAGAGATTATCCAGCTAACCCAGCCATTTTTGTGTATTTCCTCAGCAGTGACCCTGCGTTTTGCACTGATTAAATAAAAATGCAGATGGTTACTATTGAGAGGCTCGCTGCACTTGCTTCCAGGAGGTTTAAGTTTAGTTCCGTAGTAACCACATCTCGATAAAAAACATGTTTCATTTATTTCCTTAATGATCATGGAATAAGCAGGATGTGGGGCTTCCCCCACCCCCCAATGATGTTATGAACCAATATGATCCAGGTACTTTCCTGTCAAACATCTGAGACTTAGGGACAACCCACGTCTGTATTAGTAAACCTGCCAAGGGCTTGTTTTCTCCTTAGGATTATCATAACATAGTTGCCCTCTGGGTCTGAACAACTAACAAAGCCAGAAGAGAAGGGTTTCTTCTCTTTGAAACCCTCTTGTCTCTACAAAAAGAAGTATCCAGCTCTGAACACTGGGAGGGCAAGTACAATTTCTAGAACCTTGTGTACTTTTCTTCAAACTGTGCTACTAAGATGCTCAAAAATGTGTCAGTGTTGCAATCAGAGTTACTTTCTAAAGGTATGGCTGAGTTTTTATTATGGCTGAGTACACGCTGACCCAGCTGTAACAAAAAAAACATAGTTTTTCTCAGTCTGGAACCATTCCCGTTCGCCACCAACGTGCTACTTTCAGTCTAGACTGGATTCTGGATCCTGTCATCCACAAGGATGGCTGCAGTTACTTGAAATGCATTTGAAAACACACCCCTCGCTAGGTGATGCACACCTTTTCCTGCCCAGGTGACTGAAGAAGTAAGTGGTGATTTTAATCTTGGTATACACCAGGCATAGGCAAGCTCGGCCCTCCAGATGTTTTGGGACTACAGCTCCCATCATCCCTGACAACTGGTCCTGTTAGCTTGGGATGATGGGAGTTGTAGTCCCAAAACATCTGGAGGGCCGAGTTTGCCTATGCCTGGTATACACCCAGTCACAATGTCCTTGTGGCTGCACACACACTCATTTCTGGGACCACCCATATCTGTTTTCAAAAGGACACACTATATGGTAACACAGAATCAATCTGCAATGACATTCTATTTTGGGAATGAAACCAGTTCCTCAATAAGCATCTCTCAGGGGCAAAAAAATATGCAACAGATCTGATTGTGTATACAGATATAAGTAGGAAAAAACAAGTATTCAGTCTACATGGATTCTAGAAAACCGTTCCTCAAACAAAAAACATGCTTTGTGAGATTCAAATCCTGAAAGGGCTCAGAAAGATACTCTGGTCAGTCACTGCTATTCAATGTAGTCAGTACTGAATTGGACTAGCCAATAGCTTGACTCAGTATATGGCAGTTTTCTATATTCCTAATTTAAATCACTGAACTCATCTTAACTTTGGATCCTGCCACTATATTTATTTATAGGTGCAACTGGCGTTCAATTGCATTGCATTTTAAAGATGGATCTCCACTCCCAAGGCAATGAGAGCAAAACCAGAGAAAGGAGGAACGCTTTCACCCCAATGTGTGTGGCGTGTCTGGAAAGGATAATAAAGTATCTGGAACTACTGCGGCCATTTCTGAATGTGCTGTATATGTAGCACATAAATGGGAAATTTGTAGCACATATATGTGGCACATAAATAGGAAATAATTCCCTAAATCAATGTTCTTAAAATTATACTTTGATATAAAAAACAACTCACACAAGGCAATCATTTTTACTGAATCCTACCCAGGATTTGAAAACCAATGTAGAAGAAAAGGACTGTGTTAGTTGTTGGATTTCACTTAATGTGGCTATTATTGCTAGTAAATGCTTCCCTATAATGCTTTACAATGTCTACTGACCTTGGGAAAATATAAGATTTAGCTGTACAAGAGACAAACCGGGAGAACTGAAGGAATATAATCTTCCATCACCTGGTGGTGGGATTTGTCTTGAGGGGAAAATATGTTCTCCAACTATAAAGTAATTTTTTTTTTACTTATATTGACTCTGTACCATCTAAAACGGATTGCCCATCTTTCTAATATAAGGACTTTATTTGCAATGCCCTCTGCCTTACAAGCTACCCGTATCTTCTGATTAGAGTGAACCAAATAACGGCTTGACTTTTAAAAGAGTGAGCAATCATTGCCCAGCATGCTACAGTCTGTCAAAGTGTTTGTGTGCATCTACTCTGAGGAAGCTCTGATAGGAAAACAGGAGGCTGGTTCATTTAGCTCTGTATTGCCTGGACTGATTTGCAGTTCTCCATTCGTACATATCTTCTTTGGCACTTCCAGAAAGTTATCTCTGGTCAACGAAATGTGTAGAATGGATCACACTTATTTTCAATTGTTCATGAAAATATGACAAGAGTTATGCAACACACAGCATGACTCACAATATTGACAATGGATTTTCACTACAGATGTTTGCATTTTAAATCTCTGCTGTACCAGGAACACTTTTCAATGACCACTTACCCCCTTGCCACCCAAACTTAAGCACATTCACTCAGCAGCAAGTCCTGCCCATGTTAACTGAATTTACTTCCCAGAAATGTGCAAAGGGCAGCAACTTTGACCTCAGTTTCCCATCTCTAAAATGGGACTACAACCTATACTAGCAAGGCTGAATGAACTAATTACTGTAATGAAGCCTCATTCACGCACTTAAGGACTACAGGGCTTGCAATGGCAGTCTAATATTACAGAACGCATAATTTTGCAATGGTGTGTTTGTACAAGTCAAGCAGAACCCTTCCCTAAAAAACCCCCTCTCCTTTTAAAGTATTGTAATTTCCCAGCTGGGGAACATATATTCTCTTTATGTGGTTTGGACTATTATTCGGTTAACTATACTGTTATATCACACTTACCTCAGTGTGCCGTTTCCGATGCTCAGCAGGAGTTTCTCTTTCTGGGGTTTTCATAAATAAACCATGCCAATACGGGCCACATTAATCACTTGAAGGAAGAGATCTTAACTATGGGAGGGAGCTGCAGTTTGAGTCTGCTAATGGCTCTGTACAATGATTTAATAAAATTTGTAAAGTGCTTTGGCTTCGATGTGGTTGAGAGGTTATATTAAAAATGCAAGATTCTTATCGTTATGGACATGCTTAGTCTGGAGGATTAGAAATCACAGACCAACTACATCTCAATGAAATTGAGGTACCGGGGGGGGGGGACGGGGGGGACGGACAGGACAGGACTCAGAGACGGTTAGAAACCTTCACATAACTAACATTGTGTGGCTTTTTCTCCAGCAGAATTAAGAGATGTGGGCTTAAAGCACAAATAGCCCAAACATTTAACCTACATCTTGGTTTGTTTGTTTTTTATGAACTGATATTTAAAGCCCTAAATGGCCTCGGTCCAGTATATCTGAAGGAGCGTCTCCACCTCCATCGTTCTACTTGGACACTGAGGTCCAGCGCCGATGGCCTTCTGGCGGTTCCCTCACTGCGAGAAGCCAAATTACAGGGAACCAGGCAGAGGGCCTTCTTGGTAGTGGCGCCCGCCCTGTGGAACACCCTCCCACCAGATGTCAAAGAGAACAACTACTACCAAACTTTTAGAAGACATCTGAAGGCAGCCCTGTTTAGGGAAGCTTTTAATGTTTGATGTATCACAGTATTTTAATATTTGGTTGGAAGCTGCCCAGAGTGGCTGGGGAAGCCCAGCCAGATGGGCCAGGTATAAATAAATTATTATTATTATTAGACATAATGGAAGTCTCTGGTTCAAATGTCGCCTCTGGCATTAACTCACTAGGTGGCCCTAGGTGAGCCACTCTGTGAGCCTCAGTCTCCACATCCACAATATGGGGAATAATACTGTAGGAAGCTGCTTTACACCATCAGATCACAGGGCCCTCTAATGCAGGATGGTCTACAATGACTGGCTGCAGTTATTCAGGGTTTCAGGCAGGAATATCCCCAACCCTACCTGGGGATGCTAGAGATTGAACTTGAAACCTTCTGCATGCAAAATAGATGCTCTACCACTAAGCAGTGATACAACTCCCAAGATGTAATAGGACTTTTCACATTCTTCACCAGCAAAAGCAGCTGAGAATAGTTCATTAATAGAAGCTGCTCAGAGCCAGTTTCTTACCTGGGGCATCACAATATTTCTTCCCACCACTGAATGGCATATTTTGAAAATCCCTTTTCTATGAATCCCATATATTCTCCCCAAGTCAACACTGCCATCTTGGCAACAGCTCATCCAGGTTTCAGGTCAGGTTGTCTTCTAGCCTTACCTGGAGGTGCCAGGGATTGGTCAACCTGGGGACCTTCTGCATAGAAGATGTTCTGTTGCTCCACAGCAGCCCATCCCAAGTATTAAATCTTATAAGAATGTAAGAAGAGCCTGCTGGATCAGGCCAATGGCCCACCTACTCCAGCATCCTGGCCTGCTCTCACAGTGGCCAACCAGATGCCTGTGGGAAGCGTGCAAGCAGGATCCAAGCACAAGAGCTCTCTTCCCTCTTTGTGGTTGCCAGCAGCTGGAATCCAGAATTGCAACTGTGGAGGCAAAGCATAGTCATCATGGCTAGTAGCCATTTATAGCCGAGACTTCTGGGTTAGCGCCTCCGGTAATGGCTGAATTCCTCTGATCAGGAGGAATTTGCCTCGTGGAAATCTGGGTCTGGCCACCATGGCGAAGGCGGAGACCCACTAGAAATCACAGGCGGCTGAAGCCTGTGAACGTGGGATTCGGCTGGCACCTTTTGCGTAGTCATCATGGCTAGTAGCCATTTATAGCCGAGACTTCTGGGTTAGCGCCTCCGGTAATGGCTGAATTCCTCTGATCAGGAGGAATTTGCCTCGTGGAAATCTGGGTCTGGCCACCATGGCGAAGGCGGAGACCCACTAGAAATCACAGGCGGCTGAAGCCTGTGAACGTGGGATTCGGCTGGCACCTTTTGCGCCTCCCCTACTCGCGGGGAGACCCAGTTTCGGGGATCCGGAGCGACGTGGGGTGAGCGGCATGGTGCTTCGAATTGACTGCTTCTTCCATGGAGTGAAGCCGCATAGCTGTTGCCGGAGAGCGCTGACTTTTTCCTGTGGACAATTTGATCTTAAAGCAACTACCCGTGAGTAGAGCTGAGAATTGAATTTTTAAACATCTTAATTTGGTCCCGAAATGGGGAGGTCTAAAACAGGAAGTCCACCTTCCCCTTTTGTAAATAGATTGAAGCAATGAGGTTGCAAGCTGAAGTCTCGGAAAGCCTATTGTAAAGGACTAAATTTCCATCAGTAAAAAATACTAAACCCCCCTTGGTGGCAGGAGAAGAGCGGGGAAAGTTTTGGACTGAGTATACCTGCAGGAGAGAGCGAACAGAGTTAATATACCACCGCTCCAATCCTGGAAACGGGCTGCCAACAGGACTGACCGTGATTAGAACGTTCACTGACAGTTAGTTAAATAAGAGGAATACATTGTTTCCATGGTCTCCGTCTGCGTTTAAAAAGGAGTAAAAGTAACAGAAAATTTAAACTAACTTTATTGTTTGAATTGAGTTTAAAAGGACTAATACAAATAGAAACTGTTTCCCTCTAGAGGAACTGTTTCCCTCTAGAGGAAGCTTTTGAAACTGTCACAAGAGTTGAGCTGGGGGAATTTCCAGCTGCAAGATAAAAACCTGTGAGATTCTGGGGACCTTGAATCGGTTAAGAATGTTGACAGAAGAGGCCTTAGTGGTTGTGTTATGTAATATAAGTGACTCACTGGAACAGCTTCACAAAAAGGTGGATGTGGTAACCACTAAAATTGACAATTTGGGACAAAAAGTGAACACCAATATAGAAAGTATTCAGAAACTGACACAGGAATCTACTTTGACATGGCAAACTGCGGAGAAGGCTAGGGAGAAAGTTATTGCCGTTGAACCTAAAGTAACACAATTGGAGAGAGAGAGAGTCCCAGCCTTACAGATGCAATTTGATGATCAAAAGTTGATGCCTGCTATGATTGAATTTAAAGAAAATCAGATTTCGAGGATCAGAGCCCTACCTGAACTGGAGAAGGAAAGTTTGATAGATTTCCTTACACAGGAATTTGATGACTTTTGGGACCGGGACTTGGGTCAAGAAGAGGTTAAAACTGTGAGGGCTCTCGGACTTGGAAGAGGAGGGAAAAAAGAGAAGAACAAAATAAGAGACTGTTGGAAATACCAGAGGAACTTAGAAGAACAACAGTCAAGAGTGGAAATTTTGAAAGACGTCCTGAAATACCTTTTGGATTTTAGATTTAACTATGGAGATTTGGTTGCCCTGTCGAGAAGGAATAAAATCATCTTTAGGTGGGAGTTTTCCCGAGATCTACTCTTTAGCCTCAAAGGAAGGAAAATGAAAATAAGATCAGTGGAAGACAAAGTAAAGTTCATGTATAAATATGAAGAAGACTCACAGAAGGGACTTGGAAAAGAGTTAAGAGCATCGGACAGAAGATCACCAGGTTGATGGACTATAGGGAATTGGCGGATATGACTGGCAGAATCCGGGACCAGGGAGAAGAGTCGGTGGAAGAAGATTGGAAAAAGTTTAAAGACTATTTATAAAAATATTGTAAAATTAATGAGTGTTAGAAAAATGTTGGAAAGGAGCTATATGGCTTTAGTAGAAATGTTACAAGGAATTAAGTACAAATAGATTATTAGAGTATTAAAGGGAAAATAAAGTTAAAATATGTTAAGACAATTATATATTAAAGGGAAAAATAAGGTTAGAATATGTTAAGATAAATTACAGGACAGAAAACAGAGGAAGATGGAAAGGAATTGCTGAAACAGTTAATTAAAGTGGAATACAAAAAGGGAGGTGTGAGGAGGTCGTTGAAACAAGTAAATGAAAGTTAAGATACTGAACTTATAAGATGTGTTTTAAATTGTGTTTGTTTGCTTTTGTTGATTTAATGTTTGGGGGTTGGTGTTGTGTGGTGTTTTTGTTTTTGTTTTTGCATTGTATTGTTTTGTTTTGTTTAATTCTTTGTCTTTCTTTTACAGTCTTTAAAATGTTAATAAATATTTTATTTTTTTTAAAAAAGTAGCCATTTATAGGCCTCTCCCCTCCTCTAAATGGGCTTACAGGGCTATTGTTAAGGCTAGTAACTAGCCAAGGCATCTAAAATGCTTTGAATCCTTGAAAGTGCTTTACAAATGTTAATAATGATGATTCAATAAACTGGTTGTGCACAGGAAATTCATGGAGTGTGTGTACAGTGTGTGCAGAGAGGGTACATTTCTCCAGCCAGTGCGATGTACCTTCACATGCCATCATTTCCTACCTAATCCATAAGTTCCTAATGGGCTCAGGAATGACTACAGACCTACCGCTGCTTTGTTAGTATTCCACACCATTGCTTCGCAGAGAGATCTTTCCAGGGGGGATCCGGCTCGCGTTTGCGTTGCTGTTATTATGAGCTGGGGTTTGCCTGCTCACCGGCTGGGCGCCTGCCCGCCCCCCCCCCCCCGGCGCGTCACGGTGCTCCCGGCTGGGTAATTAGGGACAGCCCCCTGCTGCAAAGTGGCTGTCGCCGTTTCTCCCAGGCGCGGAGTTTGCCCTTGCCTGCTGTCACATGGGGAGGGGGTGTGTTAGCAGCTCAGAGACGCGGAGAGGAGCAGCCGGAGCAAGGCTGCAGCAGCAGCAGCTAGCAGAAGCCAGCAGCAGCAGCAGCAGCAGCAGCAGCCGCCTGAGCAAAAAGGCAGGGAGCTGTCCTCTCTCCTGGCTGCCTCCGGCACTTGTTATTCCCAGCCTGAACTTTTATGGGTGTGCTGGAAAGGAGGGTGAGGAAGGAGGTTTCTTTCTAGAGGAGCAGAAGGGCTGCAGAGCACCTGATTGCAAACGATGAGGCCGGTCGAAGCTGCGCGAGGCATTATCAAAGCGGCCAGGGAGCAAAGGAGCGCCCGGCACCGGCTGTGGTCACTGTGACTTGGCTCAGCCACAGGCGCGCCTGCCTGCTGGGAAGAAGAGACTCTGCGCCCAAGAAGAAGCCGCCCCCCGGGACCCTGGCTGGGTTTGCTGGTGAGACGGGCGGCGTGAGAGGAGCATGGAGCCCCGGCCACCTGCCCCCGGGGGCAGAAGGGGGTGCCGGAGGAGGGCGCGGGAGTGGCTGATCCCCCTCTGGCTCTGCGTGTGCGCTGCGGGGAGCTGCAGGGGGCAGGTGTATAAGCTCAGCCTGGCGGTGGACGAAGGGCTGCCCGCGGACACGCTGGTGGGGGACATCAGCGCAGGGCTGCCCCCCGGCGAAGGGCACCCCGGCGGCTTCTTCCTCTCGGAAGGCAGCGGCGAGTCGGCCGTGTTGGCGGATTTCCACGTGCACACGGACACGGGCATCATCCGCACGGCGCGGCTGCTGGATCGAGAGCGCCGGGCGCGCTACAGCTTCGTGGCGGCCACGCTGCGGGGGGAGATGGTGCAGGTGGAGATCACCGTCAGCGACGTGAACGACCACGCGCCGCGCTTCCCGCGGGACTGGGTGCGCCTCAACATCTCCGAGCTCAGCCCGCCCGGCAGCGCCTTCCGCTTGCCCGCTGCGCGCGATCCCGACGCCGACAGCTTCGGCACGCAGGGCTACTCGCTGCTGCCGCTGGATCAGGACCCCGATCGGGAGAAAGGTCCGCTTTTCCAGCTGCGCTACGGGACCCCGCCGGATACCCTGGATCTGGTGCTGCTGCGCCGCCTGGACCGGGAGCGGGCGGAGACGCACCGCCTGCTGGTCGAGGCTTGGGACGGCGGAAGCCCCCGTCGGAGCGGCCGCCTGCGCGTGGAGATCCAGGTGGTGGACGAGAACGACAACGCGCCCGCCTTCGGGCAGAGCGAGTACCGCGCGCGCGTGCGGGAGGACGCGCCCGTGGGCAGCTCCGTGTGCCGCGTCTGGGCCAGCGACCCGGACCTGGGCGCCAACGGCGAGGTGCGCTACAGCCTGGCGCGCCGCCAGGGCGACCCCTCGGCCGCCTCCTTCTTCGAGGTGGACGAGCGCAGCGGGCTGCTGCGCCTGCTGCGCCCTCTGGACCGCGAGGCCCGCGCCCTCCACCGCCTGGCCGTGGAAGCCCGCGACGGCGGCGCCCAGCCCGAGCTGGCCACGGCCCTGGTGGCCGTCGAGGTCCTCGACGTGAACGACAACGCGCCCACCATCCAGCTGCTCTTCCTCACCGAGGGCGGCGCCAGCGTGTCCGAGGGCGCGCAGCCGGGGGACTACGTGGCCCGCGTGTCCGTCTCGGACCCCGACGGGGCGGGCGGCGTGGCGCTGAGCCTGCAGGGCGGCAGCGGCGCCTTCTCGCTGCGGCCTTCGGGTGGCGGCAGCGGCGGCGGCGGCGGCGGCGTCTACTTTCTGTGCGTCGAGGGGCCCCTGGACCGCGAGAGGCGCGACGCCTACGAGCTCCGCCTGGTGGCCGTCGACTCGGGCGCGCCGCCCCTCTCCTCGCAGCGGGCGCTGCTCCTCCGCGTGGCCGACCTCAACGACCAGGCGCCCGCCTTCGCGCAGCCGCGCTACCGGGCCGCCGTCTCCGAGGCCGCCTCGCCGGGCACCGTGCTGCTGCGCCTCAGCGCCGCCGACGCCGACCAGCCCGGCTCGCCCAACGCCCAGCTGCGCTACGCGCTGGGCCCCGACCAGGCGCCCGCCGGCGCGCTCTTCCAGCTCGACCCGCTCAGCGGCGCCCTCAGCGTCCGCGCGCCTCTGGACCACGAGCGCCAAGCGGCGCTGGAGCTGCTGGTGCTGGCCCGGGACCTGGGCGAGCCGCCGCTCTCCGCCTCGTGCGTCGTCAGCGTGGCCGTGGAGGATGCCAACGACAACGAGCCCGTCTTCCAGCACCAGGTCTACAACGCCAGCCTGGCCGAGCACGCCCCGGCCGGCCACTGCCTCCTGCAGGTAACGGGGAGAAAGGAAGGGCGGCCTTGGCTTCTGGGTTGTTTGGAGGGGCATGGGGGGGGGGGGTTGCAAGGCCCTGAAGCCTGACAAGGTGCACCTGCTGAAATTCCTTCCTCTGCAAAGGAAGAGGACCTGCTGGTATAGGGCGGTATGCAAATTTAATAAATGAATGAAATACTTAACGGCCCTAAGAGGCTGCTCAGATGATGTGGAGAGCCAAGGGATAGAAGCCCTTCTCTCCATTGCATCTGAGAGGCCTTTGCAGGATTGAACCCCACAAAGGAAATGGAGTTATTTGACAGCTTGGGAAGAAAATTCCTCAGGGGCCCTGGCAATACAAAAAAACACAATAAACAAATACAGTGGTACCTTGGGTTACATACACTTTAGGTTACATACGCTTCAGGTTACAGACTCTGCTAACCCAGAAATATTACCTCAGGTTAAGAACTTTGCTTCAGGATGAGAACAGAAATTCTGCTTCGGTGGCGTGGCGGCAGCAGGAGGCCCCATTAGCTAAAATCGTGCTTCAGGTTAAGAACAGTTTCAGGTTAAGAACGGACCTTCGGAACAAATTAAGTACTTAACCTGAGGTACCACTGTAACTGTTTCTGGCCCTTTCATTACACTCCAAATCAGCCTCCTGAGGTGACGTTCTGCCTCAATCTCCCACTTGGCAGGGCTGGCCCGCCCTCGCCATGTGCAGCAGCCATTGCAGAGCAGATTGCCCCTTTTGCATAGCAGCCCGAACTTACTTTGTCTGTGCAGGGATATGTGCAAAGTGTGATCCCGTGTGTAGCAGCAGAGAAGTACAGCTGACTGGCATTTGTGTTGTGGGCCTGTGCCCCTGAGGTACCTAGCAACACTCCTGGATGAATGGTTGCAGACAGTGATCGCAACAGTTTCAGCTGGATTCAAACAAAGAGGAGAAAAGGGTGACATCTCCAAGGGATGATTTGGTTTGGCATGATGACAGCCTCTTTGACACTGTATGTTTAAGTAAGTGAGATAGCAGTGACAATTTCCTGGAAAAAAGATTTTTCTCTCTAGGTAGTGATGATCTTGCTGTTGGACCATGGTCTGGCCAAATAGCTCTGCCTTTTAAGTCACACAGTGATTCCTTCACTACATCCTAGTTATTTGCGTAATTTAATATTGAGTCTTCAAATAAAAAGAACATTGCTAAGGAAGAATAGTTTCCTCCGGTTATAGCTTCTGTGCTGTTCCTTTCCTTTGTGATTCCTGAATACCCTTCTCTCTTGATAAACTGTCTGACTAAGCTTGGTTATGGAGTGAGAATTGGCATTCCTCCATTATCCAAAGAGCAGGTGACTTCATATTTGGGTAGGGTGGTAGCCACTTGCAGCTGATTTTATGTTATCAAAGTATCATGACTCCTTTTCCATCTTCAAACTTTTGTAAGCTCCTCAAGTGTTTCCATGCGCTGCTCTGGTTTGCCAGAAGCGGCTTAGTCATGCTGGCCACATGACCCAGAAGCTGTACACTGGCTCCCTCGGCCAATAAAGTGAGATGAGCGCTGCAACCCCAGAGTCGTCCACGACTGGACCTAATGGTCAGGGGTCCCTTTACCTTTACAAGCTGTGAGACCATCTTATTCTATTGACAAAACCAAAGTTTCAGGGCTAAATTCTCGCCTTGCTTGTAATGTGTGTTGTAGTGGACTTTTAAGTGTACAAAATGCTGAAACTGACTTAATTGTATATGAATAGCTCAGTCCCAGGGACTTGGACTGAATGAGTGAAGTTCAGTACTGTACTGGCGTTTACATTTCCCACCCCCTACAAGCTCAGGCAAACAATTTGCAAGAGATGCATGCAAGTGTTAATTGTTCACTTATGTGCTCTCAGACCATTCACTGAATCCTTAGTGCATCCCTGGGGAGTCCTGCGGCTGTCAAAATGGCCCAGTTTGTTCTGCTCATATGATGATTATGATGGTGACCTACTGTTGCCTCTCTTCATTCTCCTGTTATGCACTACAGTATCAGCACTTGTGGAAATGTCTGTTTATAAACGAAAAGTGTAGCCATCAGTTCAAACTCAGCCTAAACTCAAATTAGGCTTTAAATGCAGTTTACAAGCTGCATTTAAAAGCTCAGTGTTTAGTTCAGTGTTAAAATCTAGGGTGTGAACTTGAATAAGAGTGCATTGAGTCAGATCCTTGCAGTCGCAGAGATGCTCTGTGTAATTGCCATTCATTGTCCTCTGCTTTGATAAAAATCACTATCCCCACAGGACTCAGCTGACCTAAAGCCACCTTTAAATTTCCACTCACGGGTGTCAGCAGCTCAGTAGATCACACTCTTATTTTTAAATGAGGTCCTCTTAATCTAACTGGTGGTAAGCAGAGGTTGTGGGGAGGTATCCAGGGCTATAAAAGTAAGGCAAGCTTATGAGAGACCCTAGTTCACTGTGCTTAAGGGAAGCCGCAGCTGACAAAGTGTCAAGGCAAACAGTTTAGCAAATGGACAAGTTAAGGCCCTTTCCAAGAAGAGGTAACCCACCTTACAGACCCCAACTTTACACGTGAACAAGCCTAATAAACAAACAGTTGTGAAGGTAGAAAGCAAGCACTGGGCACGAAGGCTATCCAGTGTACCTGTCTGGTGGACAGAAATTACAGGTGAGGGCTTGGTACAATGAGCTCCTGGTTCTTGGGGGACAAATTTGTTCCCTTAGATGGCCAGGTTGTTGGCCTGGAAAAAGTTTGTGGTGTCAATCTGAGGATGAGGAGAATTATATCCCAGAAGGGGCCCATTCACTGAGGGACGTACTGTTACCCTGCTGCACAAAGGAGATGCCATTGGTTATCAGTGGCCACTAGGCATGTTATCTGAATGCTGTTTCCAGAATCAGAGGTAGCATGCCTCGGAATGTCAGTTGCTGGGGATCAAGAGAGGGCAATTGCCCCTTTGTCTTGCTTACGGGTTTCTCAGAAGCATCTCATTGACCACCGTGGGGAATAGGATGCTGAATTAAATAGGCTCTGTCACAATGCCAGCAGCAGTGTGATCCTAGCAGGTAAGGAACTTATTGGACAAGATCCATATTGCAGATGTGCATCGGCCAAGAATGTGACTTATGCTATCGATTTCATTTAAAATATTTTGTTGAAGTTTTAAATACAGAGAAACAACTTGGGGTTTGAAGAAGCTAAACACTTGTACAGGTGGTGTTGCGGAACTTATTCCCATTTGTTCTGCTATCAGTCTTCACTGCTTTGATGGTAATGATGCTGTTTGGTTGTGGAGGTCTTCCACAGGCATTCCTATTATTGGTCGTCCCTTTGCATTGTATGCAGGTCCTATTGACTTACTCCTTGGTAAGCATGTATAGGGTTGCTGACTTGGTCTCCCTTAATGTATGGCTGTCAGATTCTTCTTCGGAATTGCCCTTAAGCTTGTGGTTGGCAAGAGGTGTGCAGGGCACTGGATCAATAGAATGGAGTAGAAACTACATCAGTAACAGCATGAATGGAGCAGATATATGTGACTGGACAGGCTCCAAACCGAGTGGAGTTATTACCACAGCAGAAAGCCAGGCCAACAATGCACTCTAAAGGAAATATTTCATCAGTAGAAGAACACATTACTTGCACAGGGAAAGTTTGAGTAATTTCTATAAGCACAGCCACATGCTAGTTGTTCTTACGCATTTTGAAAGGGCCAGATATTTTCCTTGTCTGTAATTAATGAGCACCATTTGGCAGAAAGGTGGGGTGCAAACTTAACAAATAACTGATATAAACAAATACAGATGTAGTAATTGAATAATTAAGCTCTGGTGTGCTGTGAATTATGAAATAGTGTTCTCCTAATGTGTTAAGTTTGATAAGGTGGAGCACTGCTCTGAAGCAATCCAGACAAATGTGATAAGATTTTCAGATTTTGAAAGGTTTGTTGGGAGCCGCTGAATGTCGTTTGAGCCTCATTTCCATATCTTTTCAGGTGAACTGTATTGTTTGTTAGTGTGGATGTGGTGTCCTCCATGTATGGATTCACCTACCTTAATGTAGGTCTGACGATCTTTTTAGCCTTTCCCTGAAAATCTACATATTTAGTTGCTATTGTCAGGAACTTTCTTGACATTCAACCCATATCTACCTGGCTGTTAACTTCATTCTTGCTTCTTGTGCCATCAGTGAATCCAGCAATCAGTTGTTCTGTCTTGAACCTGAGGCCTGGAGGCCAAATGTGGCTTTGCAGGCATCTCTTGGGACTCTCTCTAGGCCAGTCCTGCTCCATGCCTTCCTTGAAAACTTTTGCCTGATTGTAATGTGCTTTTGAGCTGTAGTGATGCATCTTCCTTGCTTGGGTGGAGAGGTGTGTATGTATAAACCTCAGATTCATATTGTACAAAGGTAAGCGTTACATCCATCACTCCACCTACTTCTGCCTCTGGCTTCACCAACCAATGGCGTACGGTCCCTGGAAGGTTCCCCACAAAGGAATGTTGCCCTTGGATTGAAAGAACTTCCCTGCTGCTGCCATAAGCTGTTAGCAAATTGTTAAATATTTTCTGTGCTTAACCCCAGGCAGATCCCTCAGCTTTTTGCTTTCAGAATCGCTTTGTAGATCTTTCATGACCCATAAAACTCTCTCTATGATTTAATGTACCAAGCACTTTATCCTGCTTTGTGTGAGCTGATAGAATATTTTCTAAGTTCTGCAATGGATCCAGTGTGTTCTGTTGATGATATGTAGATAATCTTATGTTTGATTTTATGAAGTGTGTTGCCATATAGATTAATAGCGCAGTGGTGGGGAGCCCTTTTCAGCCTGAGGGCATCCTTCTATGATGGGCAACTTTCAAGGGGCTGCATGCCAGCTGTTGGAGCAGGGGGACAGCGGTAAAAGTGGATGAGGCCAGAGGCGAAAGATGGGAGGGGCAACAACTGTGAGTTTTTTTATACAAGCCGCATTCCAGCTGGACAAAAGCCAGAGGTCTCTCTACCCCCCCCCCATCTATCTGTGCTGTTGCACAAGGCACATTGTCACAGGTTGACACATTTCCAACCAGGCAAAAGCACTTGACGAAGATCTAAAACTGGACCAGTGAGGGGTTTAGCTTGAGGAGAGTCCTGAGGGCTAAAGGGAGGGAGGCCCAGAAACTGAGGTTCCTCTCCCCTGCTTATAGGGAAACTTAATTTACACCATCCCCAGGTCTCTAAATGCTGGATTTAGATCTACGTGTGGAAACAAAAGAATTGATGTAGATTCCAGAGATCAATATCAGTGTTGTAGATCTGAGGAGTATTGAAGCCAGTTGCTAATTTATGGTATAAGCCAGAGTTTCGGTGACTTCAGATGCTGCTGCCCACATTCATTGTCCAAAGCCGAAGTGTTGTATTTCCATGGGGAGATGTGTGTGCTACAGATGTGGAAATGCTATAAGCACAGTCCTTTATGGGGGGAGACGGTCTCAGCTTGGGATAGCCTTAATA
The DNA here is from genome assembly GCF_964252035.2 of Podarcis erhardii. Lineage (NCBI taxonomy): Eukaryota > Metazoa > Chordata > Lepidosauria > Squamata > Lacertidae > Podarcis > Podarcis erhardii. The sequence goes on from NC_138512.1 coordinate 39,911,530, forward strand.
AGCGTGCAGAAAGGACAGTTCGCTCCTGCTCACTTTCTCTTGTTTAGAACATCTGAAGCCACTCAGGCCAGCATTTCTTGTAAGCAGACCTTGGAATCTTGTTAAGATTCAGCTCTATAACTCTAGGAAAGGAGAAGCTGCTCTGACATCCACCCTTGTTCCTCCTATAAGAATAGAACATTTGCAGTCTACTGAAAAAGAAGGCATGTCTTTCAGCATGAAGATAGTGTGGGGTTTTTACCAATAGGCAGCGCTCAAAGCTTCCAGCAGCACCAATGGAAATAATTTTAAAAATAAAATAAAATAAAATAAAAACATGCAAATTATGCATAGTGCTTGCTGTTGGCGAAACCTCTGATCAGAAAAGATTCCATCTGCATGCAATTTTGATATAATCTATTTTCATTTGGGTTCCATGGTGTAAGAGATTTAAAGTACTTTTTTTTTTCTTTAAAAGCAACGGGACAAACTTTTATTGTTGAAAGGCTGCAAATGTTCCAGACGAGAAGGCAGGCAATTGTAGGTGGCTTTGCACTAAAGGTATTCCTAGTCTGTCAAAACCATTATGCCCAGGCACAGCAGTAAATGTATTTCATCACCCCTACTCCTAGTGATTGGACAACTGTCCAGAGCATCTTTGTGAGATGCATAAGAACCTGTTGAACCTCTATGACAGACAGCATAGATACTTGTGTTTATTGCTCCTGTCATTATGCATGTGTATGTATTGGAAAGGTTTCTGAATCTGGGAGACTCATGGAATATGAAATAGAGCCCTGGGTAATGGTTTTGTAGCCTCTTTGTGCCATGTCTTTGTGCAATAAGGTTTTAATTATACCTCTTGAACATTGCCATAGGCTTAAGTAGGGGTTTCTTTTTGTTTGCAGATTTTCATAATTAAAAATTGAGCATTTTCGCTTTTGTAGTTTTTATACTTTAAAAAAACCAGTCCTTTTGGATGAATGGCAAATTTATTAATTTCCCCCTGAGCATCTCAGAATTCCATTGAACTTGCTCCATGCTATTACTATTACATTAATAATGTTAATCGGATTAATAATGAAATATCTGGGTGGTGTTTTTTTGTTTTTTTTGCCAAACTAATGCAAATATTTAAACAGGGAGAAATCATTGATTCCAATGGGTGTGGGGCAATGCTCTGCTCATTGCTCATTCTATGCTGTGTCACTTGGTACCCTAATTTACATTTTACTGAATTCCCTGGTCCATGACTTGAATTAAGGTTCAATCAATTGGCTGCGGCAATATGACCTTCCCAAGGTCATTCTCTTTTCTGCTTACAAGCCAATCTTTTCTTGTCACCGTAGTCTTGATAAACACACATTTTGAAGTGGAATTAAAAGACAGCCAAATATATCTCATTAGCATTTTCCCCCTTGAAGTTAATGTGCCTTTTCAGATTTAAATAAATCTTCCACGTCTACATTAAATCTTTCTTGTGGTGCTTTTATACGGGTACAGTGACATTTGACCCATTGTTTCAGCCTGTTATTAGCGACCATGTACTGAGGAAAAAGTGCTGAAGCTAATTCATTTTGTTTCAGGCAGTGTTCTTTTAAAAAATACAAGAAATTTAATGGGAGTAGTTGTGGTATGATTTCAGGTTCATTGTTACAACTTCCAGAGGGGTAGTTTGTTGCAGTAAAAACAATAAAGTCTGGTTGTACTTTAAATATTAATTACATTGCCCAGGACCCAATTTCCTGTTGAGCTACCTGTTGATTGAAATCCTGCTACCTAAGTAGCAAGGAACCTTTCTCACTTTCAGAATGGCCTTCACACGAAGGCCCACCAAGCTCCCTCATTACTATCATTTAGATGCCAGGAGAACACATTTCTGTTTCCCCAGCTTTTTAAGTTTGGTTAATGTTTGCATTTTTAACTGAGAGCAGAATTGATCTTTTACTATCAGTTTGAATGGACTGTTGCTATATAGTGTGTTGTGTTAGTATGCATTATTTATTTAATTATTTGCTGTTTTTATGTTACGTCTGTTATATCTTACTACTTTGTTAGCTGTGCTGGAAACTTATGTTTATATATTCAAGATTACTGTATTATTATTATTATTTTGCACTATAGCTCTGCTTCATCAGATGTAACCATACCATGTTATGGTTAGTTTAGAGCAGGGCTTCGTGGTCTGCAAGCCTCAAGCTGGTGGTCTGTGGAGTGAAGAACGGGGGGAGCAGCAGCAGCCCCACCATTCTAAGGTTTTGCACTGTATGTTGTTGCAGGATAGAACTAGGTTTTCATCCTCCCCACTGCAGTTGGCAGGACGGCCTGCATGCCCCTTGTCTCATGCTGCTTTTTCTTTCTGAGTCTACTTCATTTTGGAGGCAGGGAAGATTTACTGGATGTGGAAAGTCCCTGAGAGGAGTGAAAATGGTAGCAGTGTCCTTTGCCATCTAACCCTAGAAGGCAGGTAGCTGGCCTTCAAGAAGGTTGTACTTACATGTTCTCTCCATGATTGGCATCTGTTCTGGTGGTTCTGGTGGCTCTTCCCACTCTCCCTTTCACTGTTGGTGCACGTGTTCCAGGAGCCTGTCAGTCAGTCATTCAGACAAGCAAGGGCTTGACAAACTGTGCTGTTAATTTCCAATTGCAACTGTGCTCGCTCCAATCTCCAAAGTGTCCTCCCTTTGTTTTGTAGCTTTAAGCTATTGTGGTTCTTGCCCTGCACTTCAAAGTGGAAATCTCCTTTCTTCCTCAAGAGTCTGGATGTTCTCAATGTGAATGATATTGTCTGCATCAAGGGACTAAGATAACAAGGGATAAAACTAATGAGAGGTTTCAGAGCTCCAAACCATGATGCTTGCAAGTAAGCACTATAGAACAACTATTAGGCTTCCTTTTGAGGAAAGGTGCATGGGATCAAGCTTCTAAGGCTGCAGTCCTATACACACCTACAACTGATCTTGGTGGAGCCTATTTCCAAGTAAATACTCATGGCATCAGTGTAACAGAATTCAGATTCTAATCCAACAAAATGCAATAGAAATAAAAGAAGCAATAAAAATTCAATTACACAGCATTCAGCACAGTGCATTGCAATTGCTACAATAGACAGAAAATTCATCAAGTGGTCTGCCAACAATTTTCAAGTGGTCCATGGGCGGTGAAGGAAATCACTGGTTTAGAGATATTACATCCTCGTCTCTAGTTTGGATTGGGGGGTAGTGAGGTCTGAGAGGCTTTAGGTTGGATTCTTGGCTGCTACAGCTGGGTGTTGGCAAAAGGTATGACAGTTTCATTTCTTGGGATGCTGTTTAAAGCAGTATTTTTTGGCAATTACTGACAACACAAGTTAGTCCAAATCTGCTTGTTTCCTGAAACTTCAGCTTTACACTTTGTAAGCTTTGCCATTATTGTCACTCCTACCGTGGCAACAAATTCACGTTAAACATTCTCTATTTCTAAGAGCAGTGATTTAAAAAATGCAGCTTAGGGGAATGGGAAAGCTGAATAGGATTCAGGATTGATCTTCAGTTTAGTTGATACTATTTTTTTACCTCTCTCTCTCTCTGTTTTTCATGGGCAGTAATTGCTACATGGATTTGCAACAGTATTATGCTATGCTTCTGTTGATAAGCTATACAGGGCAGGCATGGCCGGAACAAAGACCTGTTTTCTTCTTAAAACTCCAAGCCAACCTTCTTAAGTCAGGTACAAATGAACATGAGCAGATGAAAAATCATGGTTCAAGAGGCAGAGACAATTGTCCGCAGTACTCCATGAACCATAAACTAGGATGATCTGAAAACACATGTAATAATAATAATAATTATAATAAATAATTTACCATATTTGTACCCTGCCCATCTGACTGGGTTGGCCCAGCCACTCTGGGTGGCTTCCAACAGAAAAACATAATAGAACATTCAGTTAGCTGCTACTTGTGAAACCCGTCTTCTTCTAGGGCTGTTATGAAATCTGTCCTCCAGTTTCTTAGAAATTTTCTTCCTTGGCCAAAGGGGCTTCCATTTTCATACCTCATTCTTGTGGTACTGAGTTTTGAACTTGCCTTAATGGTGTGAGGTGGGTTTTATTTCTTTCTAGTAAATACTTCTCTAGTACTCTGCAGCTTTCTTGGCTGGCCAGACTTCCTGATCTGAAAAAAAAAAGCCCTGTGAGAGAAGTTAACTCATGATGTCTTCCCCTCTACTTTGATTGCCATGGGGGCACCTGTGAAGGCTACAGAGTAGTGGGATGAATTGTAAAATGAAAGAAAGGATCCCCACAAATTCTCCACTCATGAGAATTTCACTGAATTTCCCCCTCCTCTTTGATACTTTTAAAATGCAATTTATTTGTTTACTAACTGATGCAGAATGGTTGGTGGGGAGAATGCAGGATACATTTTTGGCAGAATGCTACCTTCATTAATCTCCAGTTATCTCTGTTTAATCTTTACTCCAGATTGGAGAGTTCACAGGCACACAGATGGTGGGCCTCTTTCCTCCCCTCAACTTTTTCTGAGTTGATTTCTGCCCCCAGTTGATGACAACCTCTGGCTTTGTCTGTCATAACCTGAGGAAAGAGAGAAGAGGCATGGGTAGATCTTTCTTTTTTTAAGTGTTTGTCGTCTGGACCATAGGTATTTGCTGGACTGGACTGATTAACAGTATGCTTCATTTAACAGAATCCAACCCTGGGTTCCTGAGCATCTTTTGTACACTGTTTATGTCCTCATTGCCTCAAGATTATTTACCTGATCCAAATCTGAGACAGGCATTCCACTTGAACATGTGTCCTTGCAACCTCTGCAAGCTTGTGTGTGTGAGAGAAGTGCTTCATTTTTTCTTCTTCATGTGCCTGAAATAAGCTATGATAAATCTCATCCCTGAGGAAAGGAACTAAGAACAAATTAAACCCAGCACTTTAGAAGGTAAACAAACAGAAATAAAAAAGAGGAATTGGAAAAACAGCAATGGCACCAAATAATAAACAGAAATTGATGGTCTCTTGAACATTTCATGGTATGCACAGAAACAACAAATAAGACTTTATTAACATTTCTAATAAAGGCAGCTGATGTTCATAATGCTAATGTCAGCCAGGTCAGCATGGGTAATAAGTTTGCCTTTTATCTTAGAAATTTGTTATAGATTGACAGCCTGAGCAGAAACCCAAAGCTGCTATTCTTTCTAAATGAGGGCTACAGAACATTTGCTGTAGCTGTTCTGCAGCTGTGGGACAGAGAGTGTATGATCAATAGGAAAACAATGTCCTTCTGCTGACTTGTTTGATGAGCACATAGTCACATTGACTCATTAAGTAAGTTTGACTGTGCATCTCACCTCTATTCCTAAAGCAGGAGTAGGGAAGTAGATCTGGTTGGTGTGCTGGATCCTTATCTTCCCCCATCTCCTGCAGGTCAAGTATGACGGGTGAGGGTGGCTAACTATCAATCATGTGATGACATAATGATGTCACAAGTCAAGCATGTTAAACCAGCAACAAAGCCACAAAATTATTTTGCTTCATTTCTAAAACAAATTTAGTAAAATAGCAAAAATCCTTTTTTTTCTTTTAAAAAATTTGAGAAAATAAATAAATTCTAAACTAAATAGCTCATGCTCACAGGTCCCCCACCCCCAATAAAAACCAGCACCTGGGAATCTTGTTCTTCATACTCCAAAATCCTGTATGGAGTAGTTTGGTAAAATGATGTTTACTATACATTTGTAAAGTAATTTATGTACAGGCTGTGATATACTTTCACTTCTGAATAGCCTTTGAAATGTTATGAGACACAGTAAAAAGTAACATGTTTTATCTTATGCCAATAACCACTCAGTCTAATGACGTATGTGGTGATGTGATAGCTTTTGTATGAAGGCAACCATAAAATGTATTGTATGACACATGGATTTTTAATACTGGTTTAGTTAATTTAAGGAATCATAAACTCTATGATAGAATAGACGTATTATATAGGATCCAGCCCACAAAACTGTTAAAGCTGAACTATTAGCACGTGAGATCAGGACTGGAGAAATTGCCTATGAGCTGGTATAAAAATGTGGATGGGGTCAGCTCTGCTCCAGAATCTGTTTTGGGGTTTTTTTTTAAAGGAAAATGTGTAGGCACCATCCCCGTCAAGAAAGCTTTATTTATTTATTTATTTATTTATTTATTTATACCACCTTTCTCCCAAGTTGGGATTCAAGGTGCCTTGCAATGTGTAAAATACAAAGCAATAAAAACAAACTAGCTGAAAACAATAATTAAAATACATCAAAACGCACTTAAAATTAGCATTGTCTGACCTTAATTGTCGAAGGCCTGTCTGAATAAGAAAGTCTTAGGCTGCTGGCAGAAGGATAACCAAGAGGGAGCCAGCCTAACCTCTCTTGGGAGGGAATTCCATAATACGGGATGAGCCACAGAAGAGGGCAGGGCATTGGATTGGATTGATCTTTATTACAGCCATTGGCCCATCACACAACAGTTTCCCATACCAACATAATATACTTAAACCTTAAAGAGGGCAGGGCAGTTATATGAGGATGAGGCTAGGAGAGCAGGGGGCAAAGAAAGCATTAGGCCAGGGCTGGGGAACCTATAGTCACCCAGTTGTTGTCTGCCAGCATTGCCAGTGGTCAGGAATGGCAGGAGTTGTGACCCTTCAGTTGCTATTGGACTCCCAAGTTTCCAACCCCTGTTCTAGGCCATGGAAGGATTGCTTTGCGCACAGTGAGGTTGTTGACATTAGCTGCTGTTTTGAGGGTCCAGAAGTCAAAAAGGCCGAAAACGGTCGGGATAAGTTAATGCATTTCTCTCACTGTTCACATAGTCCTGTTGGGTTGCCATGTTTTTCAGTTCATGGTATATGATTTATGACTTCTCTTATGTCTGCTCATGACATAAGCACAAGGTCACTGTGCAGCCCATGTAACATCATGTTTTGGTGATGATGTGTTACCATTACTGTTGGTGTGCTTCTCACAAAGTAGTTTTCACACTGTTTCCCCTCTAATGCATGGCAGGTAGGACACTGTTATTTATATAAATTTGCTGCAAATGTGTGCACTACCAGAATGGATTCAGCAAAGTTCAGTTATTCATGAAATTAGAATGTTTTTAGAGAATTCTCTTCCTGAAAACGTAGACCCAAACCCAATATTCTTTGTACTCTTCTTCCTTATCACTTCTGCTGTGCTTCTGAGAGTGCAAAGTGCTCTTTTTTTTTTTTTTAGCAATTAGACTCTTCAGACTTTTTGGAGATGAAGGAATTCTTGAACTCATCATCATTATTATTTTTCTGCCCGCAGAAGCAAAGGACCGATAAAGCCTGAATTTGCAAAGCATATTCGTTTGTATTCCTAAGATGAAAGTTTTCAGTGTCCATTAAATATTTTGCTGACTTAGTGAATCTAGATTAATGGCTAAAAATAGAGTTTTGAGAGAAGTGGGCAGGAAAGGCTTTGATTAGGTGAAGAAGAGGAAATACGATGGATGATGAGTCTTCCACAGTTAGCGCTTAAAAAAGACAAATCTCCCTGGAGAATTCCACATTCTTTTAGTGTGCCATAAATGTCAGGCGCAGTCGAGACCACAGAAAATGGATAGTATGGAACGTTCCTAGATTTGCCTTAAAGAAAGAAGGTTGAATTCTGTAACTGAGTAGCAGTGATAATATTCTTTCCCTATATTTATATTTTCCCCAAGAGGCATAATAGGCAGTCAAAAGCTGTTGGTTTGTTTTTTTTTACACATTTGTAATCTTTGAGCTCTTAGCAACATGTACCTTAGAAGAGTTCAGAGGTGGATGAGTTCAGAGATTGTAGCAAGTATTTTTTTTCTAGGAAAAAAAATGGGGGTATTCAAGCCCATCTGGAGGTGCCAGTAGACTTTGTTAGGAAAAATACAGGGCTCCTTACCTTAATGCTATGCTTTTAATTACCCTTCCCCCACCCATTTCCCATTAGCTCTGCAAATGTGGAGTTTGGATCATTTGCTCAGCCTTTAAAGTCACTCTGCTCCAGCTCAGGAATTATCCCCCTTTAATTGCCTCTCACATTTCATGGTCCGAGTCAGGTACTTGCTTTGATTTAGCAGAGAAGAGTATTGGATCTCTTAAGAATTCTAACAGCACTATTTCACACGCATTTGTGTTCAGGAGGTTGCTTCGGGATTTGGAATGAAGTGGTGCCATCAATATGCTGATTACATCCTATTTTGTTTCTCTTTTTTGCTGGATCCAGAGTTGAGAGCAATGGATATCCGATGCAGGGATCAGTGGGCCAGGAGGATGCTGTTTAACCTGTGTTGTGTGGTGGTTGTCTGTGATCCATTCTGAAAAATTAGAAATGTCTTCCAGGTGCAATTTAGCATGTTAAGTATTTACCAAAAGCTCTAAATGGCCAAGACCTCAGATTATTTGAAGGATTGTCTGTTCCCTTTCAACCTGCCTGATACTTAGGCCTTAAAAATCAACAAAGTAGTTCTGATCTTTTTACCTTTTACCACCAGTCTTTAGAAGCTAAGGCAGATGTTGACAGAAGAAACCTATAACTCACACACCCTAGGCATCTTGCCAAAGAATGTTTAATTAAGGAAATGCTGCTATTATTTAATTATTTTAAAGAGTTTTTAATTAATATTATTTGTTTAGATGTCAAGTTAATATGGTACAATTGCATCTTCATAAAAGGGATGTGGGATTGGACCTGTTTTGTTTCATTAAAAAAAGCTGTTTTAGAAATGCCATCTTATAGGTACAGTGGTACCTTGGGTTAAGAACTTAATTCATTTCGGAGGTGTATTCTTAACCTGAAACAGTTCCTAACCTGAGACACCACTTTAGCTAATGGGGCCTCCCACTGCTGCTGCACCGCCACCACGTGATTTCTGTTCTCATCCTGAAGCAAAGTTCTTAACCCGAGGTACTATTTCTGGGTTAGCAGAGTCTGTAAACTGAAGCGTCTGTAACCCGAGGTACCACTGTATTTTCCCTTGTAAAGATTATGGAATTATGAAATATGCTAACCAAAAATGATGACTAAAAGGTAAAGGTAAAGGTAAAGGTAAAGGACCCCTGGATGGCTAAGTCCAGTCAAAGGTGACTATGGGGTTGCAGCTCTCATCTCACTTTCAGGCCGAGGGAGTTGGCGTTTGTCCACAGACAGTTTTCCAGGTCACGTGGCCAGCATGACTAAACCACTTCTGGTGCAACAGAACACCGTGACAGAAACCAGAGTGCACGGAAACACCATTTACCTTCCTGCCACAGTGGTATCTATTTATCTATTTGTACTGGCATACTTTCAGACTGCTAGGTTGGCAGGAGCTTGGACAGAGCAACAGGAGCTCACTCTTCCGCAGGGATTCGAACCGCCAACCTTCCAATCGGCAAGCCCAAGAGGCTCAGTGGTTTAGACCACAGCACCACCCACTGCAATGATCAGTATAAAACAAAAGTATTTATATTCTACTGGTCTATGTACCCGGGACATATATGGTCCTTAGCACTGCAGTTTTGTCCTGGGAGATTTCTTTCCAACCTTACATTATCCTGCTATAGCAACCTTGGATTAGAACTCTCTTACCCGCTCCCCCTTTTTTTGTCCAGCCATGAAAATCCTTACAGTGTTTTTCTTACTTTTGTCTATTGGAAACTTTGCCATGTAAACACCGTTGCTGGTAGGAAACCCTTTACTTTCTTCATAGCTTTGAAGAACCATGGGTGCAACTAAATTAAGACCACTAGTTTTGAAAACTACTTCCTCTTAAGAAAAAAAGATGTTTTTGAAAAATTGTCCCTTATCAAAGTTTGAAAATGGCTGTGACCATTCATCTCTGGTTTTCTTGTCTCTTCCATTTCCTCTTTTGGGGCCAAACAAAACATTTAAAAAATGTAGACCAGACTTTGCTAATTCTTAAGATTTCTGTTGCTTACAATCCAAACTTTTCCATAAAGGTCAGAATATTTTTAGACCTGTGTACTTGAAATAGTCCCTTCACTTTGAAGTTTGGATTATTTTAAGCATGAAGCTGTTAATAGTATTGCAATTCCTTTTTTATATACAGAACAAGCAAATGTATGAATTTCCAGACCTGACACATGTCTTAGTCTCCTGCGGTGACCTTGGAAGGCTTTTCTATCATGTTTTTCTTCCCCCCTTATGTAGGGAATTGGATTGTCATGCTTGTGTCTGCTTCACTTCCAGTGACGGTACTTACATCTGGTACTTGGAAAAGGGTGATGGGAAGGGCAGTTATTTAAACCTCCTAGACATGCTTGAGACAAACAACTTGTGTATGCTTTATTGTTCTTACCAATAAAAACAAATGCATATGGTTCAATGTAATTTCCAAAGTACTGGATGTACATTTCCACGCACAGAAACTATTTAAAGCTGTTGCACATTGAGTTGTTTTTTCTGTACATTCCATTTGTCCTTTGCTTTGAAAGTACCGATAGACCTGAAAATAGCCGTCCAGAAATTATTCTAAATAGAATTGTCTGTAGCATTCACTATCATTATACCGAACTCGGAATCTGCAGTGATTTTGGATGATACAGTGCAAGACATAGAATGATGCAAAGAGCTCTAATTCTGTGTTGGTGCACTTTAAATCTGATGACAGGATTGGACCTGCTTTGCTGTCATGGCATGTTTCGGTAGGTAGTGGTGTTGAGACAGGGAGAACTATAAGCACCTGGGATTGTTGCTTAGCAACAATCTCTTGTGCTCTTTGCTGCTTGCAAGATATCTGCAAGCAATAGGAGAATGTGCAGGCCACGTTGTTAGGCAGTGGCCTCAAATAGCTGCATCAGGTGAGTACATGGTAAGAAAGGTAGATAAAAGTCTCACTTTTTTTCAAGGGCCAGATAGCTTTCAAGCACACATTTTGTTGGGAAGGTGTGAAAAGGGTGGATGGATGGCACACACCATTTGTGGCAAATGCAGTGACGGGGAGTTTCATAAATTATTTGGTCTATCAAGTCCCAGACCCCTGCTTTTTCATAATAGCCTGGATTCTGCTAGGCCTTATGGTATCTAAAAGACATTCTGCAAGGATAAACTCCCACCATCTCACTGCCCTTTCTACGTTTGAACACATGTCTTATAAATTCTCAATTAAATTTTTTTTGATACCTCTTTGGACAGATGGACTGCCTGTATTTATCTATACATTTAAATGTCTATATTTTCACAGGCATTGCTATTTTATGGCTATTCCCAAAGAAGAGTTTAGGGTTGACAGAGGCAGGTAATAATGTATTTAATCAGGAGCGGGCCTCAGATATCATTGCATAAGAAAAAGAATCATAAGGGTCCATTGCTGCAGTTCTGGTCTGAAACCTATAGAGGACTGATTTTCTCTAATTTTGGAGAATAATTGCTTGCTATTATCTTCATAGTGATGAATACAATATGTCCTATACAGTGGTCGCAGTTGGGGAGATGAGTTTCTTGCTTGAGGGGAGGCATGCACTAGGCATGGAACAAGATCACGTACCATTGATAATAGTTAAGGAACAAATATGCAAAATCAGGTCAATCTGAGGCTGAGTTATAGCACGGCAAAGTCAAACAAGTCAGAGTCCATTGAACAGGATCATACAAAGCAGAGGTTAGATTCTAATGAAGTCAATCAAACAAAAGCAGAGGTTAGGCCCAGATAAGCATAGCCAGGTGAAGAAGAGGTCAAAAATAAAAATAAAAAGGTGCATACATTTAAAGCATACAACTTGCACTTGGGAATCCTGTTAAGGGTGCTGGGAATTGTAGCTCTGTGAGGAGTGAACCATGGTTCCCAGGATTCTTGGGAGGAAGCAATGTGCTTTAAATGTGTGGCATGCAACCCAAGTTAGCACCCTGGAGAGCTCCAAGTGGTGTCTAAATTGGAAGTCTGACAAGGCAGGTTTGCATGTTGCTCCAACAGCCAGCAAACCAGACTGTGCCTTAAATAGGATAGCAGCCTCCTCTGATAAGCTAGCCCTGGCCCTACTAAGTGAAGCCTCTGTTCTTAAAGGAGCTCAGCTTGTTTTAGCAGTGATTGACTCTGGTGGCGCAGCAGAGACCACAGTTCTATTATGGCCTCTAAGCAGAAGTCCTTTAAGTCTGAGGAGGGCAATGCAAGCTCTTCCGGCCAGAGAAATGCTGGCAGCCTCTGATCCTAGAACTCCCAAAGAAGTGGAGATATCAAAGGTTGGTTCTGAGGACAAATCACCCGTCTAGTCCAAGATGTCCTTTGTATTCATTCACTCTTCCTCTAAGGACGAAGAATTATCATCCTGGATCATGATACTTTCCTCCCCAGAAATTTCTCTGGCTTTAAGGAGCCAGCGTGTTCTGCAACATTCCTAGATGGAAGGGGACATCAGTCTTATTGGGCTGCATGCCTCAGAAACAGGCTGCTTCTGCTTTAACTGACAGACCTCACCTGAACTCCACCAGTGAGGTAAGGCCTGGAAGATGTACCTCTCTGCTGCATTTCCCTCTAGACTTCTGGAAGCTGTAGAACAAAGCTGAAACAACATTCCTTATTACCTGATCTCTGTCCTATGCCCTGCAGGTGACTTTTAGCCTTGCCTCCAGCTCCCATAAGAAGCTGTCCTAGATCCTTATGTGGAAATAACACTGCATGCCCCTTGCTGTGTAACCTGCTGAACTCTGCAACCATGTAGGGGTTACTGAGTGGATTAACTTACATTGGTATGTAACTGGTAGGAAAGGCATCAATATTTCCCAGTTTGAGTAGTGTTAAGGCTATGTGCTGTTGGCATGAAACATGATGGTGAGGACTAATTTTGGGTTGGATGAGCATTATCTTGAGTCACTGCAGTATTCAGGAAACATTTATCTGATTACATTAGGTTTAAACCATAGTCCAATGGAGGCATGTCTGCAAGTCTGTAAGTGATGCACATTTGATTTCTAGTAGCATGGAAAGCAAAGTAGAAAAACGAAAAGGAATCTAACCTGCCCCCCCCCCAATATGTAGAAACACGATGTATGCATGGTAAAAAGGGCATGAGAGCGGAAAGAAGTTGTTTTCCTAAAAACTGCATAGGAGAACTAATTCATGCTGTGGTAACGTCTTTGGTCTCTTGGTTTGATTTTACACAGATAATTTCCTTCGAAGCTGTGTTTGAGCTTTTTTCGCAGTGGCTCAAAACCAAAACATTTATGCAAAACAAAAATATATTTGGTCAGTATTTTTGTTTGTTCCCTTTGATGACACTCGAGGCAAGGCTCCATTCTCCAGGATAACGTTTTTGTTTATTCATTTTCTTTTAAAAGATGCCTTTGAAGTTCCAGCCTGCAGTATTGTTTTTGCGTCACTATAGCTCCAATAATGGTTTTATGCTGCTACTAGGCTTCTTGAGCATTTTGTTTCCATTTAGCAAGTCAAAAACAAGAGAGTGCTATGGATTTTCTAAATTAAAAACCATAGTTTTAAATGTGCATGTCATTAATGTGGTGTTGCCAGTGATCTCCCAATTTACATTGGTAGTTAAAAAAATTGCATATGGGGCGTTTTCACGCTAAATGGCTGTGACATGGAACTAAGCAACACGTGCTTCAATCTGATAAGCGGAATGCTAGGTTGCTACTCCCGTTACCTTCATGTGCTGATTTCAATGAAAGCGCATTTTGTAAGGTCTTTTGCATGGTCAGCGAAAGCACCCAGGTAACTGGAGTCTACCTGGTGTGGGTCAGGCAGTGCCAAAAGTAACCTAGGCCAAATGTAGACCATCATCTCTGTGTTTACGTTCCATGTTCTGTACATTAACCCAGCCCCCAGCTCCTGCTGGCTTCCATCTGCACTTGATAAGCTGTTCTAGTTGTGTGAAAGCAATCTGTCAAATGTGGAGCTGTCTAAGCCTAGATTGGTTTCTTGAGTGCCTTTTCAGATGCTGGCGGATTTGAAACCAGGTCAAATTTTGTGGGGAGTTTTAATGATTCACCCTGGGACAAAAACTCTCCAGAACAGACCTAGAATTTGGAGAACTTCATAGGTTTGAAGCTTTTGTTGCTGTGTCCGGTCTTGCTTGCACAGTTCCAGGTGATAAAAATGTTGAGCACTTAAACGAAGTCTCTGCTACTCCTACAGCCAGCAAGTATACATAGAGTTTGTTACTGGAGCCAGGACATGGAAACTCCAAAATGGACTCTGGCATTCATTTCCAAGTTCAGCAGGATCTAGATGAGAAAATCCAGCTCTGCCAACTTAATTCCATATTTATTACACTTAGAGGTGCCAGTCCTGTCCATGCCATCACCACTGCAAAACTAACTAGGCAAAAACTTTCCTCTATAACCAGGACTTTGGCTTTTAGCAACCATCTTTAGATTGAGGCAGGATGTTTTTAATGTATTTCTTTCTCTCCTAGGTTTTAATGTATCTGTGTGAGGTTTTCTGTCTGTCTGATTGGATGTAATTCTTGGACAAGATAAAGCGACTAACAAATTCAGTTAACAACAACAACAACAACAACCAGACAGAGGCTTGGTACATAAGGAGGTAGACAGTAGGTTTAAGGTGATCATTTCATATGATATGATATGAACCTCTTGTGGCATGACTGAAAATTGATTACAGAAATGACTGGTACAGACTAAAACAGGGATTACCAACCTTTTTGGGGCCTGTTGGCTCATTTGCAAATCAGAGAAACTGTTCTGGGCAGCACACACAAAGCATCCAAGCACACACTGCAGGTGGTTCTGTGACCTGCAACATAATGTTTATTTCAAGCCTATTTTCAGTAGGGGAAGGGCATCCTCTGGATGCCAGAATAGGCCTCTGTGGGTACATGTGCAATGCCGGGGACCATAGTTTCTGCTTCTGGTCTACAAGGCAATTTTGACCAGACCATGGCCATCAAAATACTGTTATTGCTTTCTCCCATAAATAATTCAACCTGTAAGGAAAAGGAACCATGATCAACAATTGCCAAAATAATTTTATATATCTGAAGATTCGCTTACAGTAGCATTACTTTGCACTGTTTCTCAAAATCATGCCCACAGACATAGTGAATAATGAAGGCCTACATGAAACACTTATTGATCCTAGTTTACTGTAGCCTTTCTAAACACTAATAAGAGTTATTGATTGGATTCATGGAGCACACCATGCTTTCTCACAGAATCTGGCATTCCGCCTGGGTATCGGCATAAGTAGAAACTTTTAGAAACTGACAAGCTGGAAACCTCCAGATAGTGACAGGTAAAAAATTGAGGGAGAACAGCTCTGCTTCTACAACTGGGAAACTAAGTATTAATTTGGAGATCCAGAGAGTCTTGTGTATGAGTGTGTGAAAGAGTTCTCCCAATTCTTTAACAGGAGTCTTCTGAGCCGCTTGACAAGCATCTCAGAAGTGCCAAAAGAGGTTTCTGATGCAACATAAATGTGGGTTGTGGTGAGGTGGGTAGGGAGATATGTGATGCCTCACATGCACCCTCAGGTCTGTAAGTTTTTGTTGTCGAGCTTCTAAATGGGGGAATTAAATGAATGTTGTGGCCTAATCCCTTACCTTTCCACCCTTCCCCATCTGTTGCAAAATATAGTTGAATTAAGGGTAATGCCTAACATGTGAAATGCGTTGTGCTGCTGCTGCTGGGAACCAGAGCATGTTTCTCCTTGGCTGCTCTTTGTCTGGTCAGTCTCTTCCTGATTTGCTTTTTGCGAGTTTCCCCAGGTCATGCTGCAATTATAAACATCATAGGAGGTCATTTAAATCTGTAGGTAGGCAAGCTGTTCACTCCCTAACAAGCGAAAGGAATTGGAGCACTGGAAAAGCTTGCAGTGAAAATAATACATAAATGGATGCATTTGAATACATTATACCCAAACTGATAGTGACCATTCTTTAGAACAGATTTTTTAAAAAATAACCTGAATTAATTTATTTGCTTATTAATAGTATTTGATGAGGTTGCTATTATTAACATAGGCGATGAAGAGCCTTCTCAAGAAAGGTCTAAATTTGAATGTATATTGGTTCATTCAGCTGGGGTTTTTTTTGCTTCACTGAATATATAATTAAATACATGCTGACAGTATTTAATATTCATAGCTGTAAACATTTTAAACTAGTGGGATTAAAAGGGAACTTTTGTAGCTGCCAAAAAAGTGTGGCAGTTTCCTAGAACAAGAAGATCGTGTTTTCTTCTCCTTATGCAAATAATTTAGCATATAAGCAAACGAGAGCGAGAGAGAGAGAGAGAGCAACTATCTGGGAAGCATATGTTACAATGTAAGACTTTATTTTGTTTAAATCACAACAAAATTACTGATTTCAAAGAACCAGTCATGAAGAAAAACAACCATTTGTCATAAAAACAACCCAACCACTTGTGTTGATATAAAATATTGTTGTACACATGCTGCTATAACCTAAAGCGCTTTGAGTAGTACCTAAGATATTGGTTCCAAAACCTATATGAAAGATAGGAGGTGAGATGTGTAACATCTAAGAAGAAGCAAACAGGTGAGTTGATCTCACTTCTGATCTCGGAGCTTAATCTGGGATAAAAGTACTTCAAGAAATGAAGTGCTGTGAGGTAAGGTGGTGGGGATGCTTTCGCCCTCCTCATTTGTGTACTTATTTCATGTAAATTTGGTACTCCCTTTGTATATAAATAGTGGAAATGTGGACAAACAACAGCAGATGGAAAAATAGCAAAGGACAGGATCGGGAGGGGAATGAATAAAAGCAGGTGACCAGCTAATACTGTCAGTGTAGCAACGGATAAATAAACCTATGCAAAACAAAGCATACGTTTGCCAAAAGTCTAGCTAGAAAGTATATCTTAATCTGACAGTGGGGTGAACTTTGGGTTGGGGCCAGACAGGCATCCTGGGGCCACAGCCCTCCACACTGTAGGGGTGATTATTAGAAGGATGGCAACTGGGGTGGGGAAGTTTCAAAGACAGCCCCATGTCAGTATTAGAAATTAACCAGGCCCTGGGCACTTTTTGCAATGAGCACAGGTCCAGTTGTGGCCACATGGAGATCTCTGGATATCAGGTTGGCGACTGGGGAAAGCAAAATGTTGCTTAGAGAACGATCTGAAACATTTTCCTTGAAGCTTGAATTTGTTTTATTCTGGATTGTTTTATTTGATGTTTTCATGTGTTGTAAACCTCTTTGAGATTTGTTTTTTTAAAATATAAAGTGGTATAGAAACAACAACAACAAACTCTATTGCAAAAAAGGCGGGTGCTTAGACATTCCATTGTGGCAACTGTAACCTAGGTTTAAGGTGCTACTTGGCAATTATATATCTGAGGTTCTAGCACTGCTCCATGTGGAGTGGACCACACCACAGGTTGCCCAGCCTGGAGGAGGTTCCTAGTCAAGTAATGATTGTCACAATGTCAGCCTATTCCAGGAATGGCTGCAGTTTGGTAGAACCCCTAAACTCTGAGTCACTCTCTCCACCAGGAACAGCTCTGGGTCTGGTACCACATGAGTGAGTTCTCAGGATTTTAATGTACATATCTCTATGCCCACGTTTAGCAGACCCATAAGCTTTGGGGCAAAAAGGCTTTCCTGTCCCAGGACAGCTGGTGGGGATATGTGTGAATTAGAGAGGGATGGAGCAACTGTCACTGTGAGATTTTTCTGATAGTACAAAGTAAAACCTAGGCGACTGGAATATTCTGGTTTTTACTTCTAAGGAATGTGCTTTTAATAATGCAAATGGCCTCATCACTCACTTGAAATAAATATAATGGAATCATATGCAGAGGGAAAATAGAGGGTTTCTTTGGGCATAATGAATGTTAAAAAATAATAATGTTGAAAACAAAACAATGAAACCTGAAGATTTTTACCACACTAGAGAGATAATTTCAGTCGGTAATGGCTCAGTTGTTTATCTCCCAAAGATTTCTGTCTTCTCCTGTGTATGTTATTGAAAGCTTCGTGAAATTCGGAGAAAGCTCTGATTCATGTAGGTAGTTGTGCAGTAATATAGGATGATTTGAGATTTCTTTCACTTCTCAGTGAGGGATTGAGACACCATCTGAAGCCTCCATACTGAGTGCACTTTAAAGTCATGTCTTCTTAATACACATCAAGAAACTGGGGAGCCTTTCTCTTGATGGCAGCCAGCTGTGCCTCTCTACCAAGCATTTGCACCTCTCTCTTCCTGTGTGTGCAGCAGCATTGTTGAAAATCCTGCAGGATGCTGTGCAAGGGGACAAGTTCTTTCCCCACCCTCCCTATGGCACCACAGCGCATGTCTCCTGAGGTTGCTTTACTAAGCCACTTTGGGGGTGTAGGACAACTGGCAGTGGAAGGTGTTGGCACAAGGTTAGTAGCCTGATTGTGTTGCAGGAGACTAGGGACTTCTGAGTTGACATGCATAGGATTGCAGTGTCAGTCTATCTTCTTTGTGTCTGTGTGGTGGTTGTTGTTGTTGTTATACAAATTAAAGGTTAAATAAAGGTAAAGGTACCCCTGACTGTTAGGTCCAGTCGCAGACAACTCTGGGGTTGCGGTGCTTACCTTGCTCTATAGGCTTAGGGAGCTGGCGTTTGTCTGCAGACAGCTTCCAGGCAGTGGCGCAGCGTGGGTTGTCAGCACCCGGGGCAAGGCAAGTAATTTGCACCCCCTAACCCGTGGATGTGTGCCCCCTAACCCTAACCCCCAGATGTTGCGCCCGGTGCAGCCGGCCCCCCCTGCACCCCCCACGCTACGCCACTGCTTCCAGGTCATGTGGCCAGCATGACTAAGCCGCTTCTGGTGAATCAGAGCAGCGCATGGAAATGCCATTTACCTTCCTGCCAGAGCGGTACCTATTTATCTACTTGCACTTTTTGGCGTGCTTTTGAACTGCTAGGTGGGCAGGAGCTGGGACCGAGCAACGGGAGCTCACCCTATCGTGGGGATTTGAACCGCCAACCTTCTGATTGGCAAGCCCTAGGCTCTGTGGTTTAGACCACAGCGTCACCTGCATCCCAAAGGTTACATAAGCAATCTATAAATAAACAGTGAGTTGTCAGTTCTTATAACAGCACAAGCTATATACATTTTGAAATTTGTTTTATAAATTGTGAAAGATTAATCCAAAAAAATGACTAAATATTCAAAATTCCGTGCTTTTATAATGACAAATAAGACAATATATTTTTTTCCTGAATTTGCCCTGTCATTTTTGTCTTCATTTTGTGTCACCACAGCAGCTCATAGGACCAGAGCCATTTGAACACACTGTGTTATTACATTGAGTGGGACTGTCTAAAGTTCTATTCAGAATGAATAAACTTGCTTATGGAAACCCAGTCTTTATGTCTTCTAATAGCAGTCTTGATACTGGCACTTTTCAAATATATGAATTTCATATGCTTGCGTTACTTCAAACAAATTTTAAACATTTGTTTGTTACTTTAGAATATATATTTCCAACAGGATTGCCTTTGATTTGACCTTTAAATCATAGTTATAATTTTGTGAAATAAAACTACCATACCCACTGTTTTGTGCAGTGACAATGTGTGTGGCAGCATTCGTGCCATACATCTCAAAGCACACTGTAGTTTGTTAAAGGTGCTGGGAATTGTAGCTCTGGAACTACTGTTCCCAGGATTCTTGTGGGAAGTCATGTGCTTGAAACATGTGGCGGCTATGCAGTCTGTGTGTATCATAAACTGCCACCTTTTACCCAAAACCAAATTTTAACAGTGCAAGAAGCCAAATTTGGAGCTGTGTTGTTGTGTTTCTTTTTTAGGACTTGAAGCATTGTAAAAGTTTATTTTTGGCCCACAGTATAACTGCCACTCTTCTCTGCTTCCCATTCCTCTGTACAGTGCAGAAAGTGGTCAAAAGCCAACTGTGAAGGCTCAATGGGTAACACTTAAACGTAATGACTATGCAATCCCCCCAAATATAAAGTTGCACTTCAGACCCTTATGCCACCGAAGCAACCAAGGGCAGCATTTTATTGCAGCATTCCATTCCCTATCTTCTTGAGCGCTGCAGCTGTAGCGTGTCCAACTGCTTTCATCTGGGAAGCTCCAAAACAAACAGTTCAGGTTCTGCAGTGAAAGAGGAAACCACACAACCTCTTCCATCGTAAAACAGGATACCTCACTGTGAAATTGGGGCTTGGAAGAGTCTGAGAAATTCAGCAGCTGCTTTTCCGGCCCTAAGACATTTCCCATACCACCAGGGGACTTGCAGTCGTTGGTTTTGCATGCGGAGTGGCTCGGTCATAAGATCAAAATGCCATACTCTCTTGTTTTGGTCTCTCCATGAGACAACCAGTTACTGCATATTGTGGAAAATACAGCATAATAAGTGCTGTATTCATAAGCAATGTTATCTTTGTTGTCCACATTACAAAAGTGAACATTTTTCTTAATTCGTGGAAAGCCCGCCCCTGCTTTACTGTGCAAATAATTTTTTTTTGGTTCATTGTTGCGATTAGGAGCATGGCAGAAATAATTACAGTATATGACAGAATTCTGTATATATTGTTTTTTAAGCACAAAAGCCGTTAGTGTTGGCAAATTCTTGAGACAGTGTGTGTCTGACCTGCATATTGTAGCAAGTGCTTTCGTAGGATGAGCAAGCGTTGGTGCCAGTTTCTGGTTCAGACCATTCTGTTGTTTGCTTGGTGCTGCCCACATGATCCTTACAAAGAACCATTTCAACAGCAAAGTAATATTTTGCTGCATAAAGTACCAGGAAGAACATACATTATGAAGCTTCATTCACCAAACTTTCTTTTGTATGTATGTATTTGGGTGCTGGGCTAAAGGATTTCACCCAGCGATTTTTAGTATCTTCAGATGAAAATTCTCTCCAAAGATTTGTGCAGCCATCTCCATCCCTGTCCCCCAGAACACCTTGTTCTGTCCCAACTTCCAATGAGAATGTTGTGAACGGCAGCCAAGCCTCCACTTGAAGAAGTGAAGTTCTTGAACAATTTTTGGGAGGTGTGGGCATATCTTTAAATAAGAGGGAGAAACACACACACACACACACACACACACACACACACACACTTAAAGGTCTGCCTGCCTCTCCCAAGAATTCTTTATTTTCACATTCCCCCTGAAAAGTACCAGTATTCTCCATTATTTT
This sequence comes from Podarcis erhardii, assembly GCF_964252035.2. NCBI lineage: Eukaryota > Metazoa > Chordata > Lepidosauria > Squamata > Lacertidae > Podarcis > Podarcis erhardii. Next base: position 39,932,612 of record NC_138512.1, read on the forward strand.
TGTGGGTGATAAATGGTCTCCTAAAGGTGGTTGGTAAAAATATGTATTTGGACCAATTTGAACATATTTTTGTGATCCATCTTTAGGCTGTTTGAAGGGGGTGGGATGTCAGAGGTGCACAGCAGATTATTTATTTCCCACTTCTTAATATTAAAACTCTATTAAAACTGGGTCCAAACTAATCGAATGAAATTCAATACAGACAAATATAAGGCTCTGCACTTACACAGGAAGAACCAGCTGCACAAATATAAGATGGAGGACACATGGGGAAAGGATTTAGGGGGTCTTAGTAGACCGCAAGTTTAACAGAAGTCAACAGCGTGATGCAGCAGCAACACATCCCCATGCTATTCTAGGCTACATCAACAGAAGCATAGTGTCCTGATCAAGGAAAGTCATAGTCTTGCTTGATTCTGCCTTTGTCAGACTGCACCTGGAACAGACCAACAAACTGGAATGTGTGCAGATGAGGGCAACCAAGATGATAAAGTGTCTGGAAACCAGGGCTTATGAGGAACGGTTGAAGGAGCTGGATATGTTTAGCCTGCAAAAAAGGAGACTGAGAGGAGATATGATAGCCATCTTCAAATATCTTAAGGGCTGTCAGGCACATGAAAGATGGAGCAAGCTTGTTTTCTCCTGCTCTGGAGGAGTAGGACTCAAACCAAGGGATTCAAGTTACAAGAAAGGAGATTCTGACTAGACATCAGAAAGAACTTTCTGATGGTAAGAGCTGTTATAAACAGTGGAATGGACTCCCTTGGGAGGTGGTGGACTCTCTTTCATTAGTGGTTTTTAAGCAGAGGTTGGATGGCCATCTATCATGGATGCTTTAGCTGAGATTCCTGCACTGTAGGCGGTTGGACTCGCTGGCCCTCAGGGTCCCTTCCAAGGCTCAGTTCTATGAAATTGCCTTCTGCGCACTTTTTCAACTCTTTCTCATTTGATGCCTGCATTTCATCCTACTCCCCACCCCCTTTCCCTGCAATTTGGACTTTTTGAGGCACACAACTACTTTTCAAACTTTATAAGCCCCAAAATATCATTTAGATATTTCCACCCTATGCTAGAGCTGTTTCTCCAACTTCATCATGGGTCAATTTGTCACATTGTTCTTTGTTGATTCACTTAACTGCCCTTTCCATCATCAGATGTATTCATTTTCTGAAGACAAATACAAAGTCCCGTAGCAGCTGAATTCTCTGGATTGGAATCACATGTTTCGCTCATCACAGTGTTATTTGACACAGCTATTAAACAACCAGTGACACAATTTGTCATGCCGTATTTAAGATGCTGAGTGATTAGGAATAATTAAAGGCACAGATCAAAGTTTTATCTAGCCTGTTAATAAGAGCTAATTTTGTGGTCAGTTTGAAGACAATGAAATTCCTAAGAATAAAAGCTTAGACATATTAATTGCATTCAGTCATTTTCAATGAATGCACAGAGTCCTCAGTTTGTTAGTAATCTATAACATGGTGCACAAAAGCAGTTACAAGAAATGTTTTATAAACTTGGGGATTGGATTCCTCTTCTTACCCCTTGAACAGGGTGTTTAGATACATATTTGGTTTTTAAAGGATGAAATCCTTTTTAAAAATGTGACATAGGATTTGTAAAAGAGAAGTGACTCCTATTTCTATTTCTCCAGCATCTGATGAAATTTATGAAAGGGTATTTCACAGAGTAGACCCACTAATTTCAGTGGGCATGACTTAGTTAAATGCCACCTAATGATTTCAGCCAAAAAAAGATGCAGGAAACCGCCCCTGCCCCCTTAGATTGTTAGCAAACTGCTTTTCAACAATGTGTCAAGTAGCATGTAGAAAATTGTTGTAAGGTGTCTGTGGGATGTTCCTAAAGTTTTGCTGGTGAAGGATATGTCAGTTTGGGTGTCTCTCCATTTCATATGATTCAAAACTTAACTTCAGTCTGCCACATTTCCAGTTCTGGTTGGGATTTTTTTTTTTTTTTAATCCACACAAAAAATTCCCAGCATTTTAATGCACGTTTTCCCCTACACATCTGTATAAGTAATTAGAATAGATTTTTAAACTTTGTTTAAAGAATAGAATTAATAGAATGCATTTTTGTATGTTATTTTCATTAATTTCTGCATTTTAATGCACACTTTGACCTAATATACACTTTTTGGGGGTTGGACAGACGCGTCACAAAAATTCAGAGAAGAGCATATTTTGAAGAATACCTACACTATGTATTAGAATGTGAACTAAAGTATATTTCTCCCTAATTTTTACATGTTGAAACAATTATAATTTGGACAGAAGGATCTCTGCGACCCAAAGCAATTGATTCAGGAGTTGTTGGTGTAGTGCTAGGAGCAGATGTCAAGTAAATGAATTAAATAATCCATAGTAAAACACCAGCGGAAAAAAGGAAGGGGCAAAAGGCAGAGGCCCAAGGGAACCCCTCTGGAAATGTGGTAACAGAAGAGGAAAAGATATTGAAACAAAGAACAGCAGCTGGAGCTAGGAAAGCTTAAACACAACAATGTTGTATTGTTTGGCAGGCAATATATTCTGACTATGTTTTGTAGAACTTTTAAAACAATTTAGCAGTGGGTAAGTATCCCTGCCTGTCACGTGGGAGACTGGGGTTCGATTCCCCGACGGGGAGGCTCCAGATAATTTTCAGTGATGCGGGTGGCGCTGTGGGTTAAACCACAGAGCCTAGGACTTGCCGATCAGAAAGTCAGCGGTTCGAATCCCTGCAGCGGGGTGAGCTCCCGTTGTTTGGTCCCTGCTCCTGCCAACCTAGCAGCTCGAAAACACGTCAAAGTGCAAGTAGATAAATAGGTACCGCTCCGGCAGGAAGGTAAATGGCATTTCCGTGTACTGCTCTGGTTCGCCAGAAGTGGCTTAGTCATGCTGGCCACATGACCTGGAAGCTGTCTGCGGACAAATGCCGGTTCCCTCGGCCTATAGAGCGAGATAAGCGTGCAACCCCAGAGTCGGTCATGACTGGGCCTAATGGTCAGGGGTCCCTTTACCTTTACCTAAGGCTCAAACATCCATTTGCTATTTGTCCGTTTGCCACCCTTGCAGTCTTCAAGTTAGAAGTTCCCTCATCCATGTGGAATGGCTGACTTCCCACACAAACGCATTGGAGGTTGAGCATACATATTTCTTCTATGTTGCTGCAGAATGCCCACAGCAGCATAGGTTTATTGAGTAGGTGCCAGCTGCACGGCTGCTGGCAGAACGTCTTGTCTGCTTGCTGCTTCATAGCCAGCGAGGAGTTGCTGTGAATCTTCTGGGGAGCCCATTGCCACAGCTGGAGAGCTTTTAGAATGCAGCCCTGGCCTCTTCTGTGCTCTCTCATCTCACCAGTTCCTTAGGGCTGACAGCCGCTCTGGAGCCAATCCATTATACACTTAAGATGATTATGATGTCAATATGTGTTTTGCTCTTTGATCTTCTATTTGTTGCTTTCAGTTCAGGCAGGGGTGGGGAACCTACAGCCCACTTGCTGAATTAAGCCTGCCAAGCCTCCTTATTTGGCCTGTCAGGCCATTTCAGCCAAACCATATCCACCTGCCCTAGCCTTGATATCATCATAGGGGACCTAAGAGGTGGGTCAGATAAAGATCTGGCTCAGCTGAGTGGTGTTTGGAGGTACCCAAAGGCTTTTGCAAGAACCAGCGACCAGCTGATTGTCAGGTCTTTCAGAGCACTTGGCAAGGCCTGACAATGAGCTGATTAGTTGACTGCTACAGAACACTTTTTTGGGCGAGTTCCCCATTTCCACTGCAGCCCACTACTACCACCACCACATACACTATTTAGAAGGGCCCCAGACCCTCAGGTGGGGCTTCTCAGAGATGCAATAGACCTCTGTGGGCAGGAGGCCGCAGAGATACATAAGTTGTCTCCCGCTTTCTCAAGCTGAATCAAACCTATTTTATTACCCTTTAAAGTTAATTGATACTGAAATACTTTCCAGTATTGTCCCCCATCTTTGACTTTTCAGTCATGTTTATGGTTATGAATATTTTCTTTGTCTCTCTTTGTTAAATCTGCATTTTGTTTGGACCACTTCAGAGTGTAGGTTGGGATTTACAACCAGGAGTTGAAGAGAATTTGGAGATTTGTCCTCAGACAAATCATCTGAGGTATACCTCTCCACCAAAAAGAAAGGGTGTGGCGCCATTGGGTCTGGTTCAGAGGTTCCAGCTAGTGCAAAATGTTGTGGCTAGACTGCTAACGTGGACATATCATCACCAGCACATAACTCCCATGCTCAAAAGTCTGCAGTTTCTGCACATATGCTATTGGGACATGTTCAGGTTTCTTCCATTAATTTACAAGACCCTTAATTTGTGTCCAGCATACATCAAGGACTACATAATCCCTTTTATCCCTGCCCAATCACTGAGGACTTTTTTTTGGGGGGGGGGGGTCACTGTAGTAATTGCAGTAATTTCAAACTGTAATTGCAGTTTGACTTTGTAGTTTTAACTGATTTTTTAAAATATTTGTAAGCTGCTTTAGAAACTATTGAGCAGAAGGCTAGACTAGAGAGCATTTCTCCTCGATGTCAGGTTTTCCCTTTGCAGGGCTTTTATTAATGGGGAGGAGAATTCAGTCCTGGGAGTCCCGAAATAGTACAGTCAAGAAGATAATGCTGTGAAATGGAGCTCCCTCTTCATGCTTGGCTCCAATTAATGACTTTCTTTCTTTTTTTGTTTGGAACCTGTCTGGGCTTGAAGCAGGTCGCTGTGAGGTTAGGTTGAAATCGAGTTCTGCTGTCAGGCTGAGCTGCAATCATTTCTCGAAGCTTGCGCTTGAAATTTCCTAACGGGATATACCTTAGAGAACTGCCTGCAATACAGGTTTTGCAAATGTTAATGGGCTTCAAGTTACCGTATTTTTCGCTCTATAAGACGCACCAGATCATAAGGCGCATCTAGTTTTTGGAGGAAGAAAACAAGAAAAAAAAATATTCTGAATCCCAGAAGCCAGAATAGCAGGAGGGATCACTGCGCAGCGAAAGCAGCGATCCCTCTTGCTGTTCTGGCTTCTGGGATAGCTGCGCAGTCTGCATTCACTCCATAAGACACACACACATTTCCCCTTATTTTTTAGGAGGGAAAAAGTGAGTCTTATAGAGCAAAAAACACGGTAGTGATTGGGTTGTTAAGGGGATGAAACTTGCATCAATTCAGGAAAGTGAAAATGCATGCCAAAATAAAAGGTTTCTTGGTTTTAGTGTCTTTTTTTTTTGTAGTGTCATATATACAATTTTGTTAGTGGAATTTTAATTATTAACAGTGGCTGAAGGAAACTTTTGTGTCATTGCATTATCTTCATTAAAAATATATATCTTTAGACACTATGCTTCTCCCTCCCCCCCCCCAAAAAGGTTTAAAGTCACACAGGACTTACTAATTCAGATATTTAGTCACCTTTTAGACCATGGAGAAGTTTTCTTCTCCCCTCCTTCAGACAAGAGCAGTAAGGGCAGAAATATTGAATAAATACATACTGATAGTAAACTCTTTATACTTTGCTGATAAAGCTTTTTGAGCCTAGTAGTTTGAGCCATTGCATAATTACTGTAATCTACTATTTGGCACCAGTCCTTTGATGCTTGGCAGTGCTATTTATCTGAGCAACTGCCAAGGTGCAGTGGTTAATAAGCTGCTTTCTTCAGTAGATGCCTGCATTTGAGCCAGTACATGTGTTTTTCTATTGACGAATGAAGCATTTAGTTCTATGGACTTCCTTGCCATAAGCTTGCTTATTGACTTTCTTGTATGTGATGCCTAAAGGCACTCAGGGTTCATTTTTTATTTAACAAGAATTATATATTTATACACCGCTTAATAATAATAGTAATAACCCCTCAAAATGCTTTTTTTGTTGTGGTCTCAGGCTGTGCTCACTTTACTGGCTTAAAGGGCAGCAGGGCTGTTTTGCTGCATTTCAGATTGCATTTGCACGTTGCTGTGCACATCAGTATGTTCCCATGTTGCCTGCTGTCTGCCTACACTAGCAGGCAGAGAGTGAGCATGGATGTCTTCATATGGTGTATGTTTTGCAATCAGATCAAAGCCAGTTTGTGGGGAAACCCATTGAAACGCAGTATTTCAGAAGCTTTGGGATACAGGTGGCATCTGGCTAATGATGTGTGTACACAAGTTCGCAAACCAGCTGTGGGAATGTGCTGGATGGAGGCGGAGGGTATACAGGGTATATCGTGTACGCAGTGTTAATGGAAAAGGGACAGAGCTCAAATAACGCAATGTCAAACCCAAGACAAATGCAACAGATACCCCTTTCCCACCATGACAAATAATGGCAGTTTAAGAATGTGGAACAGCTGTGCAGCCTCTTATTTGTAAAGTACAGTAAGCAAAAGTATACAAATGGCTGAACTCTGTTCGCTTATGTTAACCCAAGAGCTACTAAAAAGCAACAGCTCACAGCTATATTGTAAGTGCACAGCGCTGTAAGTTTGCTGGCATTCAGTGTTCTAATTTCACTTCGCCACCAACAGTTGCTAGCATCAGCTTTTATATGCAGTAAAGCTGCCTTATATTTCAAGGTTTTTGAGAGCCTGACAAGCTAATGGATACAAAGTGCTTTTGAAGATTTGGTTTATCATAAATGGTGATTTGTAATGATATATATGAAGATTTAAAACAGTTTGACTTTTGTAAACAGTAAATCAATCTTTCATCACATCTATTATCTCTACTGGTCTCTCTCTCTCTCTCTCTCTCTCTCTCTCTCTCTCTCTTACTTCTATTGCCCTGTTTTCTGCCTCTCTCCTTATTTGAGGGCAGAGTCTTTCACATCTGTGCCACAATTGAGGCAGGTCCTGTGGACCACTTGTCCTCTTGACCCTTGCACATCTTGGCTTGTGAGATCCAGCAGGGAGGCATTGACCAGGTAACTCCAGATGGTGGTAAATACTCTGCCAGTATGTACTGGTCTGTGCTCTGAGATGAGGGAGGGAGGCCGTGTTTGTGGTTCCTTTGACAGATTTGACCCACATAATAGTGACATTTGGCAGAGCCTTCCTGGTGGTGGTGCCCCAGTTGTGAAATTACTGCCCTGTAGAGATCAGACACAATGCTATCATTCAGGTGACAACTTAAAACATACAAGTTTTTTTGGCCTTTGGGATATACTTGTAATAGAGCTCAGTGTCCCAAGTATCGCTTTCTGCTGTGTTGTATTTTATTGTTGATGTTGATTTTAATTATTGAATGAATATATTTTTATTCTTCTTGTTAACCACCCTGGTCTCTTATGGGATAAAGGGCAGCATAAAACACAATAAATAATAATAATGTAGAAGGAAAATAGAACATGGGGAGGGAAGCCCTTCTTGAAGGGATTGAATGATTGCAACTTTGAGCTCTTCTCAAAGAGGTTATAAAGGTAAAGGTAAAGGCACCCCTGCCCGTTCGGGCCAGCCTTGCCAGACTCTAGGGTTGTGCGCTCATCTCACTCTAGAGGCCGGGAGCCAGCGCTGTCCGCAGACACTTCCGGGTCACGTGGCCAGCGTGACAAGCTGCATCTGGCGAGCCAGCGCAGCACACGGAACGCCGTTTACCTTTCCGCTGGTAAGCGGTCCCTATTTATCTACTTGCACCCGGGGGTGCTTTCGAACTGCTAGGTTGGCAGGCCCTGGGACCGAACGATGGGAGCGCACCCCGCCGCGGGGATTCGACCATGCGATCGGCAAGTCCTAGGCGCTGAGGTTTTACCCACAGCGCCACCCGCGTCACAAAGAGAATATACTGCAATGTTAATTTCATCTCCCACTTTTATATACTAATAGCAACCTTAGGTAGTCAAAGAGAACTCAAAAATACTGTAATGGATTCTGAATACTCTGGGGGCTCCCTATCTATGCAGAAAAATGCTGAAAAAGCTATATTGCTGATATTAGAGATTGGGGGAAAACAGAGAAAATTTATAAGAACAATTCACTTGATTGCTGAACGTATGGTTTAGCAGCACATAGGCATACATCGTGGTCTTGTCTTAGTATTCAGAAGATGATCAGATACGAACTAATATTGGAAACCAAAATGATGCTTTTAATTATCCAAACATACCTAAAGTGTATTGAGTTATGATTTCTAATTTATTGCCTGCTGCTAAACTAGTAATAGTAATGCAGCCCTAAGACAGGCAGGGAATGAATAAGTCAAGTCTGGCAATCTGTGCAACTAAATAAACTAACAATGCACTCCTGTGTATGTCTACTCAGAAGTGAGCTCTGTTAAATTCTTTGGGGCTTATTCCCAGGTGATTGTGTATATAGGATTGCAACTAAGTGAACGTGATTCGTTACATGTTCCATTATACGCTGCATGTACGGCTCCTGGCAAAAGAATTGCAATAAGGTGCTTCCAGGCCAGAAAAGCCTCCTGCCATACCCTAATCTGTTTAACAATATAAGGGATGTATGAGCAGTTCATCTCAAGGGGCAAAATAAGCAGAGGGGAGCTTTGGGATTTCCCTTTCCCAAAACTCAGAATATCAAATTTTACAGAACCTTGTGAACTATCTTTAGAACACAAAAGTTCTTTTTGCTTTTCCCTCTGGACTCACAAACAAGGCCTTCACTCCTGTTCCAGTCTGGTTGGAGCCCTGAACATGAGCTCTTGGGGAGAAGAAATACCCTGCAACATTTTAGCGCAGCTCTAGTTGTAATTTGGGATTACTTTCCACAATCAGAAAGACAGTACAGAACATCTTGTTTGAAGTTTAAAAGATGAATTCCTGCTTTGCAAAGAGCATTGCATGTGTCTTCAGCCTCTGTGATTGATATTTATTATGATTATGATTATGATTATTTATTATTATTAATTGAATTTATATACCACCCTATACCCAGAGGTCTCAGGGCAGCTCATAGAATAAAATCAAAATATAAAACCACAAAATACATGATCAAAATAAAAACAACCACCCAACCCCCCCAAAAAACCCACATTTTAAAAGGGCATAGGATGTCAATCAAATCAACCAAAGGCCTGGTTAAAAAGTAACATTTTTGCCTCGCACCTAAAGGTGTATAATGAAGGTGCCAGGTGAATTTCCCTGGGGAGAGCACTCCACAGACAGGGAACCACTGCAGAGAAGGCTCATTCTTGTGTTGCCACCCTCCGGACCTCTTGAGGAGAAGGCATTCAAAGAAGGGCCTCAGAAGATGATCTCAGGGTCTGGGTAGGTTCATATGGAAAGAGGCGGTCTTCATCGTTATGGCTTGATGAGAAAAATAGCTATAGCAAGATCCTATCCCACCCCCAAGTCTTATTTGACCATGGCTATCCTATGTCTACAGCCACAGGTAAAGGTAAAGGTACCCTGACCATTAGGTCCAGTCACAGACAACTCTGGGGTTGTGTGCTCATCCTGCTCTATAGGCCAAGAGAGCCAGCATTTGTCTGCAGACAGCTTCCGGGTCATGTAGCCAGCATGACTAAGCCGCTTCTGGCGAACCAGAGCAGCGCACGGAAACACTGTTTATCTTCCCGCTGGAGTGGTACCTATTTATCTACTTTCACTTGACGTGCTTTTGAACTGCCAGGTGGGCAGGAGCTGGGACCGAGCAACGGGAGCTCACCCTATTGCGGGGATTTGAACCGCCGACCTTCTGATTGGCAAGCCCTAGGCTCTGTGGTTTAGACCAGTGTTTCCCAACCTTGGGTCTTCAACTGTTTTTGGACTACAATTCCCATCACCCCTGACCACTGATCTTGCTAGCTAGGGATGATGGGAGTTGGAGTCCAAAAATAGGTGGAGACCCAAGGTTGGGAAACACTGGTTTAGACCACAGCGCCACCCGCGTCCCTACAGCCACAGGTAAATTACAGCAAATGTCTTTTATTCTGCTGGTTGTCAGTAAAGGAGGTGCACATGGACCTTTTCCCATAGTCGCCTTCTTTTCAGGTTTTGCAGTTGTGTGTTTTCTCTTCTTGGACTTTTTTTTATATATAAGAGAATTGGGTTTTGACAGCTTGAGCCAGCAAGTCACATTCAGCTTCAGTTAATCTGAGTTCCTTTGAATAAACAATTTTTCATTTCTGCTAAAGAAGCACCACACTCATTCGTTTTATTGAAAGCATGCTCTTCTGAAGACTTCTGCTTCTAGTGGAAGCGTGAGAATCTGGGATCTGCCGCTTGCGTGCTACAGGAAGCTTCACAGAGATAAACTTTGGTTTAGAAGCAGAAGTGAAGGATGGCTTTGTGACACATCCAGAGCTTTCTTCGTTCCCTGCTTGATTATGAAGAACAGTCCCATCCAGAAAAAGAGGCTGACAGCTCCACATTCTTTGACAGAATGTGCGTGATGCTTGGTCAGGGCAAATGTAGGTAAAGTTTGTCATGGGGGGAAGGGGCAAGGAAAATGAATCTATATGATTACAAGATGTCTTGGAAGAAATATCATCTGTTGCCAACTGCATTATTATTTATGTTGAGAAAATGGGAGAGCTTTTTAAAAAGCAGTTTGCATAAATGAGACAAGCTGTGAGGTTGGCCATGTTTTAAATTTTCCATACACCCTGGCAAAAAAGATTAACCCAAACAGCCTGTGCTTTATGACACACTTGATTTCTTAGTGTAATTATGGCTGTGATTTACAGACTCTGTATTTTTTTACAACTCATCTGCTTCTATTGCAGGTACAAATGTGGTTCTCTTTTTCACTTTCAAATATTAAATCTTACTGCAAAAGACTGATAGTGGCAGGAGACTTAATAAAGCATTACGTGTTGTTTTTATAAATTATTGCTGTTTTCCTATACAAAAGTATCAATACATGCAGAAGGCCATATCTCTTAAGGCTCATCAAAGTAGCTATCCACCTCAAATCTTTTTAGAACTGCTAAATCATTCTGTATTTTCCTTTAATCTTTCTCTGCAATTTGGATCAATTTCTAATAAACAAATATGGATATTTCAGCAGATAGTTACAGAATCACATTTGAGAAGCACTTGGTCTAGCCTGAATGTCATGCTGAGCAAAACCATGGCTTCATATGAGTGTGCAGGCTCTTCCTTGTTGTTCAGATGCTGTGTTGAGCTAAAGTGTGCCATCCAAACCCAAGCTTGTGGTTTAGCTCTCCTGCACAAAACACAAACTGTAAACCATAGGAACAGACCTTGGTTCCATCTTGCATTTAGCCTGGAGAGAGCTAACACATGAGACCAGGCTTGGATGACACACTAAGCCTGGGGAAGTTGCTCCCAATACCAGTCACCATACGGAAGCTGAGAAAGGTTCAGATAGTTTACCGCTGCGGAAGATAAGGCTCAGTAAAACAGTTCTAGATGTAGATATATATAGCTTGTAGATTTTGGCAGATAGAGATATACAGATACATGCAAGTGCAAAGTATTTCTGTTGCTCTACACAAGTTCAGCAATTCAAGACATGACACCAGACAAGTAACACAGACAGACTAACAGCAGACTCACAGACTGACACACTGAGCTGACACGCATTAATCACGCATATAGTCAGGGCACTGGGCCATTACCATAGCAGCTGGCTTAGCTGACCTTGCACCTGCAATTTGCTCATCCATGGGGTGAGCTAATTTACACTCATGAAGGAAATTAACCCCTTATCATGTCCAGTTACTCCAACAAGCCAAACTCTGTTAATTCAGTGCAGCTGCAGAAAGCTGGGGAGGAGCAGAGCAGCCACTATCTCCTCGTGAGGAGCCTGCATGCTCATGCATTTGCACTAAGCCATGGCTTGGCTTCACATGACATGTGACCAAGCCTGTAAATATTAGTAATTAGTAAAGACAGGATGCATATAAATTCCATAAAGCTTGAGTATCACATATTACAGGAACAGCTCTACATTCCCCTCTCCTCAATTCGGGATTACACTTCAAGCATCTGATGAAACGGCTTGTGCTGTAAAAAATGCATTGGTCTTTACGGTAGAGAGTTGGAGTTTGAGCAAGGAGGTTTTGAGGGTGCCATTGTGGGGTTTGCAGGCTTTACCTATCGTGTTTCAAATATACTGGATTTCACTGAAACGTGCAGTGCTTTGGAAAGTAACCCCTGCGTAAATGGGAAGTTGCCTGTATTATGTTTCCCTCCCCACTTCGTACTAACATATATATGTAGACTTTTGCATGTGTTTTTGCAGCTAGAAAAGTACTAAAAGTATACTATATTGTATAATCTATTTTGGATCACAGGATCTGTGAATTCCTATGTGTTGTTAGAATACATAAACAGGGAGAAAGCACCCAATTGGCTATGGGTGAGCATGTCATTGTCAAGGCCTTCCAGTGATGGTACGAGACCATCATAGACCGATTCAACTAAATTCTCAGCATCTGCTTAAATATTGATCTTCCTGATGTTTGCACATGGGTTGTGTATTCCTTCAGGACTTATACTGAATCAATCAATGGATAATATGTTCCAACAGCTTCTGTCAGCGTAGCAGGAGTCACATCCTACTTGGTATTCAATACTAGGCAGACACATGCACTGCTTATAATTTACACATGATTAGCTATAGTGTATTGTGTATCACTCTCTAAATGCAATAATGGCTTCAGTTCTTTTAAGCAAAACATTCTAATTGTCCTAATTAACTTCAGCAGCCACACTGGTGTTTGTAAAAAACAAAAACCAGTTCTGACTTTTTTTTTTAAAAAAAAGGAATGCCAAGGAGGAAAATGTGATTAATGGGAGCCATATGTTGCTTTTACACGTTTGTCCTGCAGTGGTTTGTAAGTCTGTAGCACTTCTAAACTAAAGCAAGTGGTCATCATATTGGAAAAGTGTCAGCACTTACATTTGCTGATACTTAGCCATATTTCGAAGAACAATGCAGATGACTGCTTCACCACAATACAGATGTTGTGCTCTTACACTAGTACTGGACCCACTTCAAGGTATTGCTCTTAGCCCTAAAAAGTTTGCGACCCAAGTATCTGTTAGTGCATCTCTTCCAATACCAGTCTCCCCAGTCTTACGTTCTGCAGGAGGTGATCTGCTTGTGTGTGTGGGGGTGTACTTGAGAGAGAGAAAAAACACTTTCTGTGGTGCCACCCCACTTGTGAAATGCCCTCCCAGGAAACTTCCAGATGGTCAAATCATTTAAATGCCAACTGATGACTTGATTGTTTATCCATGCCTTTTGATGTGTATTGACAATAGAGTTTGTGTTAAGTCCCCTGTGGATACTTTCTATTTGACTTACTGCTCTTTTAAATATTTTTTTTTTTATGTGGGAAAACTAGTTTGTACCACATGTGAGATTCTTGTTTGTTAACTACTGATGGTTGCTACATCAGTTTTCTCTAATCAGAAGCAATAGAAAACTGCTATTTGTTCGAACCTGCAGTCAGTAGTGTTCAGTTTCCACTTCTCACGTGAGAAAAGGGAAGGGTGAATTGTGTGAGCTCTAGTCTTGCTGTAGCATGTTGTTTCAACACATATCCATGATTCAGTTTTGTATCTGAATGTTGTCAAAGGAGCACAAAACAGCCTGTCCAGCCATATAGCCAGGATATGGCCTTCTATGCAATGCAGCCCATATATAAAGCATGTGATACCATGACCTGCTTCCAGTCTCTTAAGAATGGTTAAGAGGATTATGTCTGCACTCACCCTGTTGCCTAAGACAATAAAGCAGTGACTCTGGAGTCATTACTGTAAAATATTATAGTTCAAAGGCTTCATGCATAATTGAAAACAGGCAAAATTATAATATATTTATGTAGCTATTTGAAGCATTGACATCTGGGAATATATAGGCTAGTGCGGTATAAGCATACAGAATATAATTCTATCCTTCCACCGAGCTATTGTCTGTCCAAATATATTATGCAAAATGTGGGACAAACTACGGTACTAAAAGTTAGCAGAATAAAGTTATTTTTCCAGCAGGCAACTTCTTGGTTCCGTTATTTTAAGGGTCGGACTTGGGGCAAACACTGGTGTGGCAAACTTAACTTAGAAATGTAACTTGAGTGCCTGTACTTTATATATTTCATTCTCATTCTCTTCCTCCCACCCCCTGCCCAGCTGAAAGGGAAACCTTGAGTTTAACCCCATTATATTCCTGCAATACAATACTTCCATCCTTGTCCAAACCGTTTAGATGAAAGGTATGTGATAGAATCCATCTTCCCCCCACGTCTCAAAGTGCAGTTGACTTTTCTGCTCTATTGCCCATACACCTGCAAGCCTGCCCTTCATTTCCTCTTGTGTTGACCACAGTACAGTAATTTATTATTGAGACCAAACTCAAGATCACTTAACATGGATTAGTTATCCTCTAACAGCCATGAACTTTCTGGTTGTATTCAACAAGACTCATGCCACTTTTAATACTTCCTCTCTTGCTCCAGGCTGAAGCCCCCAGTGGTGTAATAGCAAAACCTGCAAGAGTTCAGGGTAATAAGCATGTGGTGAGGTCTGCTGACAGCTCACAGTGTGGCTGGATGCAAGATAGTCAGAAGTAAGACCAGCTGTTAAGTAGAGAGCTTGGAGCGTTGCTTCAGCACTGGCCTGGAGCCAAAGGAGAAAACTGCTCAGAATTGAAGGGGCTGCATAGCCAGCCTGGAAAATATACTTACTATATGACAGCAGACAGTGCTCTCCCAAGCTGCAATTGATCTTTAAGGTCATTTGAAGCAGAGGATAAGGTCCAGGAAACCTCTTCAGGCACACAGAGGGTAGAGGTATTGTTCCTCTTGAAGGTCTTCTACCTCCTCCATGGAAGTCTCTAGCAAGGTGGTGACTTCAGAAGTTGTCTTCTGAACCAGTTCTTCCATGTTGTAGGAACCATTTTTGGGTTGGGGTGGCGGCAGCTAAGATTTGGGCTGGATGCTTATGGGTGTACTGAAGGATTCTAATCTGGTTCAGCTATTCTGAACTTGGAACCAGGGGTTTGCTAGTTCTGGTTAACCTAAAGTACATGGGGGGTAATCTTCTCAGTATTTCCTTAGTGGTGAACTCTTGCTTTTTCCACGCCCTTATTAAGCTAAGCTAAGGAAAAAGCTTAATAGCAGCATGAGGTCAGTTGCCATGGCAATCACAGAGGAGGGGAGATTTCTCTAGCTGAGGAATTACATGTGTGCAGGGGAATATGCACAATGGCCATTGGTTATGCACATTAACCACTCTACATTACCCTTAAGATACCTAAAAAGTAGTTTTTCCATTTTTGAGAAAACCGTATGCATATGGATTTGCTTATTCCTTTCAATGCATAATAAAACACTAATTTGTAACATGCAAAAGGTTGCATAACTATATTGATGTCCTCATCAATGGCATGCCTTTTGTAGTGTGCTTTAGAGACAATATTTCAAATGCAGTTAATTGGAAAGTAAGCTGATAAGCATACAGTAGTCTTACTGCGAGTTGCCATCTGTTATACTGCGGACAGAAAGTATCACAATATTTATTACAATATTTTTATATAATGTATAGAACTTCTTACTTCATTTATCTTCACAGCAGTTCTAGGAGGGAAATACTCCTTTCAGAAGATGGAGATTTCATGCCTTAAAAGAGTAGGAGATTCAGAATGAACCTCTGGAGAGTTGTACTAAGTTAAGCTTTGGACACTTTTGAAAGAGCTGCAATGGCTCTTGGGGGGATATTAGAAAGGGTTCATAATTTATCTCTATGGTTTTAAAAGTCAGAAAAAGTAGCTCAGGTCTAAAGTTTTACACATAGCTGCAAAAGCTTCCTGAGGAGTATTTCATTGACCATTTTGCTGTTTAGTAATTTCAGTTCTAAATCCTGGTATGTTGGTGGGACAGGTTACCCGCCACACATTCAGGGTCCCATGTATATTGGTGTCAACCTGAAGGACATGTGTACATTGGTGCGTGCAATTGCTGCTGTCAGGGAGTAGCACACTCTTGATTTTGGCAATTGCATGTAGCTAAATATCTCTTTAGATCTATACCATGGGTAGGCCAGATCCTGCTCAACTGCCTTCTAAATACGGCCCATGGATGATCCTGGAATCAGCATGTTTTTACATGAGTAGAATGTGTGCTTTTATTTAAAATGCATCTCTTGGTTATTTGTGGGGCATAGGAATTTGTTTATTCCTCCCTCCCCCCCAAAAAATATAGTCCAGCCCTCCACAAGGTCTGAGGGACAGTGGACTGGCCCCGTGCTGAAAAATTTGCTGATCCCTGATCTATACCATTTCTGAATTAATGTTCTCTTGTGTCAACCCCCCTCCCCCACGTGGTATACCAGGAATGTGCTGGGAAGAAGTCTCTTCCCTTCACCGTCTCCATAACTTGTTTTCTTCCATCAAACATGCAGTTCTTGTCTGCATTCGGAAGCAGTGTAGTGCTAATGCTGGTTGACTTTACCACATGCTTTTCTCCATGTGCTTTTCCTAACGGTGGCTATCAGCCCTTCCTAATGGAGAGGGATCTAGTAGAAGATTAGTTAATTGCATTTCAAGGACTGCAGTGAGGAATTAAGAGTAATCAATGGGCACACATATATCCATTATTTCCTACCTTGAGTTTGTATGCCAAAAAGTGCTATAGAAATTATCATTTATAATCTTAATTATTAAACGATATGCCATTAATGTGCCCGAGCTTTAGCATAGTTATTAACTGCTTCTGTGTAACTGCATGTGCCCCTAAGCTTCTTTTAGGTATTAATGATTTTAAGAGATAAAGATTACAGCACATAAGAATGGAGAGAGAGCATGGAAGAGTAACACAGCTGATGGTGTGCCTTGTGGAATAACTAAGCAGTATTCCTCTAGTTGCACTATTATAGTTATTAAGGTAAATCCTTCAGTTTTATGCCAACAACTTGAGGAAATCTCTCTCTCCCTTCCTTCCTGCCAGACACTTCCTTGTGTATTGTGGAGTGAAAGGGAAGCTGACTGTCTAGATTGCCTTACCCCAAGCAACATGCACTGCTCTGCTATGACCGCTCCCCTTCCCTGGGGGTGTGGCATTGCTGGCAGACATCCAGGACCCAGGAGTGGGTGGAGGGATGCTGCCCACGTCATTAGGGCTCCCGGTCATGTCATGGCACCCCCCCCCGTCTGACCAATTGGGTTAGCCGGGGGCGTTGCAGCTTGCTGTTTAATCCATGTAGGGGAGGTTGTTGCCCCTCTTCGTAAAGGGTATCCCATTAAAGGGATCCGGGGGTGTGGTTCCTGTCCGAAGCCTGGGCATGGGCTAGGGCTGTGCCACGACCCCATCGGTGACCCTGGGGGATTCTATTAATTGATGTATATCATAGGGCTCCCCCTATCGGTGGTTGACCCTTGAAAGACTTCCTGCAAACAGGCAGGAGAGTCAGGATATAGTCTGGCTTCACCTAAATGCCTAAGCCAAACCACTCACATCTGTAACCGATAAAGTGGTGGCCTAATTTATCCCATTAACCCAACATACTTGTGTCTGTGTGTTTATTTCTGAGGGGAACTGCGGGGTCCGGGGCCTCGCCAAGCAAGACTGTATACCATTCAGCCAGCCTAGCCCTGTAAATGGTAGTCTTTTCAGTCTCAGTACTAGAGCACTGTTCAAATTTTCATCATGATACTTTTGAAAATAAACAGCGTAATCCTAGACATACCTATTCAGGAAAGAAGTCCTATTGGGTTCAGCAAGACTTGGACCATAATAAGTATCTATAGGATTGCAGACTAAGTCATGATGGAAAAAATACATCTTATTTGAAAAACAATGAATTTGTTGGATCTATCAATAATAATGAAATAATTAATGGATTTTTATTCGTTGTGCTACTGCAGGTCAAGGCTACAGACAGAGATTCAGGGAATTTTGGGCATATTGAGTATTTTCTATATGATGGATTCCATAATTATGAAAAATCAAAAGCGTTCCAGATTGACCCGAGCAGCGGCCACATATGTGTCTCACAGGACATTGACAGGGAAGAAGACCCATCCACATATGATCTCCTGGTGAAAGCGGTAGATGGGGTAAGTTTCACACTTGGATAATTCCACGTTAGCAGCCATTTGTTGTTTGTCAGGTGTGAAGGTAATACTCACTGTTTGTCACTACATCTGGTAACCTAGATCAGTTGTATCAATGCAGTCATGCAACTTAAAATATAGTTTAGTAAGCCATTGTTTATAAACCATAGCTTAGGGTTACATGTGAACCAGGCCACTTTCTGTGACTACATCTGGCAACAGGGAGTTCCCTAGGTCAGCTGTATTATGTAAGGATTTACCTCAGTAGCAGTGAGTTCGTGGGACTTCTGCAGGGGATTTTGACAGGTGTGTGGGACAAACCTACTGTCATTTGTGTGGCACCATAGAGACATACATAATAACATCAAGCAATCAACAGGTGGGCAGCTCTGCACACCTGCCAAATTTGGCCCGCAACACTGATCTTGATAAGGATCAGACCTGTGGAGCCATTAAGGTTCACCACTTATTCCTTAGTGTGGAGCAGTGGACAATTCATATTTATGGTTTAAACCTATGGAGAAAGACATACTTTTTCACAGGGTTTCCTTTTAAAGTTTGTGAAACCTTGTTAGACCTTGCAAAAGGACTTAATCACCCCCTGAGTTCCATTTAAGTACATTTATTTAAGCATTTAGCGGAGAGATTTAAAAAAGGAAAGTTTCTTTTAAAAGAACATAAAACACATAATTAACTAGCTACATTTTCCTTATCAGGATAGCTAACATTTGGTTACTGACATTTCCAAGCAGCTTGCAATTGAGGGCAAATGGACACTTACCTTGTTTTTTGTAGGAACAGAGCCAGGCTTTGACTCTTCACCGTTGGCATAAAAGCCAAAGAGAATCTGGCAATCTAGATTCTGGCAAGGTGTTTCTAGGGAGCACAGTAGACTAATCAAGAGGAGGTGGGAATTCACATGCTGCAATCGGATAGTTTGAAGTGACCATGTGTCTTTAAGGTGTTTCCTACATTTTCTTTAATTAATAGTTTGCTGGGTCTTTGTGTGAGAGAAGTGGAGGGTAGTCCACAAACATTTGGATGTGGAATTGTGCAAGCTCTACTGGCTATCGGTTCCTAGGCTTGAGGTATTAAGGAAGGAGGAAGGAGGTCGCTTTTCATTGCATTCACCCATTCTCCTGAAAACACATTTCTTTCTTTGGCATCGTTTTTCATCCCATTCCCAACTCCAAAAATCATCTGGAAATGCAAACACCAAACACTTTGGACCAGCAGTGCAAAGCACTGCATCTGACTAGTGTTGATGGGAAAGGTTTACAACTCCCAAGAATTAGGCTTTTAGCAGTAGTAGTCACTTCTTTTTGGGGAAAAGAAATGACATTGTTTTCCTTCTTCCTTCACATGTGAAACAAACTTTTCTGTGAAGCCCAGCACCAAATATATTCATAGCATGCACAGACTCAAGTTGCCTTCATTGTACATTAATTCCCTTTATTTCTTCCCAGGCATTTCATGATGCTGTCTTGTAACTGCAGCATGACAATCTCGGTGCCAGCCTAAATAGACAATACAGCCATATGAGCTATTCTTGGGAGAAATGAAAGGCTCATTGAGAAATAATGTTGATGGATGCTTCAACTCCACAGCAATCACTGCTCAAGATGTGCAAACAATAAACAAAAGACCCAGTATAATTTTCTGGGTGATGTTGTTTTATACAGTAGATTTTGTATGAAGTCCTCTGCTTGAGTAGCAGGGCAGAGGTTCATGGTTGAGAGTAATGAGAAGCAGTTTCAGCTGTTGTAGTAGAACCCCGCTGCCAAGTTGTAGAAGAACTGTGTATCTGAGGATGGTAGAACTCTAGTCTCTTACAGCAGTTAGGCAGCAATCCTAAACACTCCTGCAAGGCTGTTTAACATAGTCAGTCTTACTTCCAAGTTTACATCTGTAGGAGAAATGACACTTTTGAGTCAAGAGTTCAAGAGTTTTGAAGCAGGAATGATGCAAGATTGTGGCAGAGTCAAAACATGATTGGCTGTCACTGTCCATGGCAGAGATGAAGTATCTACTGAATTGCGATAAGGGACATTTAATTTATTGATTTTATGAGTGGCTGGCCGCTTAGCTTTGCAAACTTACTGTTAATTGATATTGAACTGCAAGTGGGAGAATCTCTGTCCATTCCCCATGTGGCAGGAAAATTGATTGGTGTGTCCTCCAAGTTCCTGCATTATAAATGTGGGTTCTAGCTGTACTTGCTATGATCTTCTTATGGAGATGAGAGCTTTATGTCTGCTTGACACAGTGAAGGACTGAAGGAGACATATATATTTTCAGAATATATAATTATTTTTTTACTATAATGATGTTTTTTTCTGCTTTTATTGTTCTTTGCCTACTAATAAACTGTAAAAATGAACAAATTTAAATCTACCAGACATGATAAATTACTGGTTATCTAAGTTATACATAGTACTTGTTATGTTCCTAAAGTAACAAAGTGACCTTCAAACTGAAAGGGATGCAGAGAAATAATTTAAAAACGTATATTTTCAATTCTTCCTTCCTTTGAATTTTGCCCATGTGAAAACGAGCCTCAGCTCCAGCTTCAAGCTGAAGAAGAGGGTTGGTCTTTCCTTTGGCTCTGTGCTTCCAGAGAACTCCAAGTGCTTTGACATCACCAAGTCCCCCAGTACCCTTTTCTCCTCTACAGCTCTGGAGATGAGATGTGGGACTTCCTTTGACATAGCTGAAATAGCCCCCAGCCAGTTGATCTAGAAAGCACAGCATGATCAGAACTCAGAGTAACTTGAAATTAACAAGTGGTTATGATGGCTTCTTTAGTGACAAGATACATTAAAGTAGGCTCCAATACTTTGGCCACCTCATGAGAAGAGAAGACTCCCTGGAAAAGACCCTGATGTTGGGAAAGATTGAGGGCACAAGAAGAAGGGGTTGACAGAGGACGAGATGGTTGGACAGTGTTCTCGAAGCTGCAGGAGGCAGTGGAAGACAGGAGTGCCTGGCGTGCTCTGGTCCATGGGGTCACGAAGAGTCGGACACGACTAAATGACTAAACAACAACAACAACAACATTAAAGTAAACAGATGTATAATTTTTATACTGTTCAGTTACATTACATTGCTACTCAGAGGTCCTTTAAGTCTATACACTTTCCCTTCAGCTATCTTGGGATTGGCTGATCTCCATCAAGGTGAAACAGGTCTAATTGCATTCATGTCTTCTGTGCTTTGTTATGACTGATGATTTGACTTGGCATTTGTTGTGATTCATTCAATAGGGTGGCCTGAGTGCTCAAGCTTTCGTCCGCATAGAGATAGAAGACATTAATGACAATCACCCTGTCTTCGACCCAGCGGTTTACACGACAAGCATCAGCAGTCATACGCAGCCGGGAACAGAAATAATCAGTGTCGTTGCTACGGACAAGGATTCTGGAATATATGGAGTTGTGACTTACGAATTGCTGCCGGGTGACTTCTCTTCCCTGTTCACAGTGGATACATCTACAGGTATGATACAAGGTGCATGAGACCCACAATTTAAAATCATATTCTGCTGATACAGATCAGGATAACTCCCAGAACACTGTGCAGAGGGAGGAGAGGGCTGATGGTTTTGTTGGGCAATCTGAAATGCTGGCTCTGATGGGACCATCTGCTTATCGCTACATGGAATTCCACGCTTAGTGTTCGTATCCAATGATGTCTTTGGAATATATACTTTTTGTGAGAACAACCTACTCTGCACTACCCTTCCACTGAAGACAATGTCAGTATTTAACACTGCCTTAATTGACTATTTCAAATGCCATAGAATGTATTTCAGTAGAATGTCTTTCATGAAGAGGAACCTAGACCGTGAAAACCTGGGCTTTAATAAATCTTGTTACAGTGCTTACTCGTCTATTACTGCTGCATTCTGCAAGGCTTCCTTCCAGTTAAGTGTGCATAGGAGTGTGACTTTAGGCCTAAACCCAACGCAGAATTAGGTGTGCTTAATCTTGTCAGTTTCAGTGGGGTTAAGCAAGTTAAATTCTGTGTTGGATGAAGTCTGTCTTCAAGGTACTGTCTCTCCTCACCCACCCAGCCCCCACCATGTCCTATTGAACATTGTTTCTTCATCAAGTGAAAAATCATGTTCTCCCTATGCATTTATGCAGCATATAAATGGATTTTCCCTGGGTTTTGTGAGGAGACAGTTGGTCTGCTGAAATCGTAACATATGCTAAAGATGAGCTTGTGAAAGCACACACAGAATATGAAGAGTGCAGCCATGAATATGGCAAAGATATTTTGAGTGATTCCTTTGTTTATCTTTGAAGCTAATCTTCTCCAGTAAAGCATTTAACTTGCTTGGAAATTCCTGCATGTGGGTCATGACTGCTTCCATGTAACATGCAGCTTGTTGCTTGTTCCAGCTTGGATTTCTGAAATCATTTCAGAAGAGCTTGCTTCAGAACAGGTTTTGGTGTTTAAAGTGGTAAAACATTCTGGATATAAGGTATTATTTGTGGCCCATCATGGTTTACCTCAGTCGTAGTGGCTGGTATCATTGGCTCTTTTTAGAAAAGCAAACATTTGGTGTAGAAGACATATTCTGTCACAGGTTTTGACAAATGCAGCAGTGAAATAACATTGGATTGTGTATTTTCTTTTTTTTAATCCCAATTTGACTGCGAATGTGATTTCGTTTTACACTTTATTACAGGAAGAATTAATCCATTTTAATTTCTAAACTGCACATGGCATTTTTATATGGTGTGTAATAAAGCAAAATCAGTGCACACATGAAAGGGTTGACATGAGTAAAGACAGATTGTGAGATTGAAATCGTTTATTTTGGAACATTCTGAAACCACATCCTTTTGAAGAAAGCCTTCCTTAGTTTTTTGTCCAATCTGCATAAGTAATTGATAGCACATTGAGACCACTGAAAGTAAATGGGAGTAGGTTAATGCGTTTGGCTTTGACCTTTTGAGAACTAGTTGTTCAGTAACGGAAATCCTATTCGTGGTCTGAACTTAGCCACTAATGGATTCATGCCTCTGTTAAAAAGCACCACAGAATTTAACCTAAGTAAGATTGAGTGGAACTTTCAGGTATGGAGAATACTGGGAACAATTAGGGTTTAAAATGGCTCAGGGGGGAATTTGCAGTAGAGGTTTCTGGAACTAATCCAAAGCACTTTTGTGTATGAGAGTTATTCACTGAGTACTGGCTAGAACCTGAGCCAGTAACTGAGCACCTTGGAGGATGGGGACTTGTTCTGATGATCCAATAGCTCGCCTAACTGACTGAGCAAATCACAGCTCAAAACCCTTCAGAAAATGTGTACTGCTACCCTTCTTTCTCTAGCTTAGGATTCCTCAAGAATGATTTTGCGCTCTCTCTCTCTCTCTCTTGGTCCTTTCTCTAAGCATGGAGCAAATTATGGGACACTGCATTTGTATCCCCGAACAACAACATCATCATAATAATTTTCTAATTTGTACTCCATTCATCTGGCTGGGTTGGCCCAGCCACTCTGTGCAACTTCCAACATATATAAAAACATAATAAAACAATACACATTAAAACGAGGTTTGCATCATCCTTATGGCTTTGGTATCTGTGTGTTTCCTCCATTTTGTAGTTTTCCTGAATCCAAGCACAGTTATACTAATATTAAGTATGTTAATATCAAATGTTAAGCAGTAAGAACAAATGTCTGTAGTTTCCAGATTGGCATCTCCTTTTCAAAAACCAGTCTTCCTGTATAAATAGATGCCTTTGATGACTCTCTGGAAACTGCAGTTGCTTCAGAATACAGGTAGCCAAGTGAGACTGGTGATTAGGAACACATCTCACCAGTGTTCAAAGAATTTCACACAATTCAAACACAATTCAGAGTGCTGGTGCCTACCTTTAAAGCTTCACATGACTCAGGGCTCAGTTACCTGAAGACCAGCTGCTTCCACAACAGCCTACCTGTGCATTAGGATCACTGGTATATTCTTCAGAAGCTCTCTGGAGGGCTCCTTCTGTCTAAATTAAGTGGGTTATGATTGGAGGAGAGCCTTCTTGGTGGTGGCACCCTGTTTGTGGAATTCCTTCCCCAGGGAGGCTCTCTTCCTTTTGCCATCAGGTAAAACTTTTTTGATGCTTTTGGCCTTTAAAAATGTGATTATTTTAATTGCTGTTTAAGTTTTCAGTATTTTGTTTTCTATTATTTAATTGTTATGCAAACTGCCCTGGAATGACAGCATACATTATTTTAAATAAATAAGTGAATACATAAAGAAACCAATTCAAGGAACGTTTCACATAGAGGCCAGTGACTCCCGAGATAGGTGGAAGGAAAAGCATTTGACCTTTTGTATAGAAATTGCTGGAATTGATCAATACAGTGGTACCTTGAGTTACAAATGCCTCAGGTTACAAACGCTTCAGGTTACAAACTCTGCTAACCTGGAAGAGTTACCTCGAGTTGAGAACTTTGCTCCAGGATGAGAACAGAAATTGTGTGCCGGCAGCGCAGTGGCAGCAAGAGGCCCCATTAGCGAAAGCACACTTCTAGTTAAGAACAGTTTCAGGTTAAGATCGGACCTCCAGAACGAATTAAGTTCATAACTAAAGGTACCACTGTACAGTGGTACCTCGGGTTAAGAACTTAATTCATTCTGGAGGTCTGTTCTTAACCTGAAACTGATCTTAGCCTGAAGCACCACTTGAGCTAATGGGGCCTCCTGCTGCTGCCGCACCGCTACTGTGCAATTTCTGTTCTCATCCTGAAGCAAAGTTCTTAACCTGAGGTACTATTTCTGGGTTAGCGGAGTCTGTAACCTGAAGCGTCTGTAACCCGAGGTACCACTGTATATCAATTACTGCAAATGTGTGAGATTATTTAATATTTTGATGTACATATTCCATTCCTTTATCATTAAATTTGGACATCATGCCAAACCATGATACGAGCTTCCAACTATAGATGCTTAATGCCACTTGTCTACTTTCAATTTGTGTCTACACAGCACTCCAAGCACTTGACTCAGTGGCCTACAGAGTTGGAACATTGTCTGTATATAGGAATAACAAAAGCGTTTTTGTTGAATCTGACTATTGGTCCATCTATCTAGCCCAGTATTGTCTAGTCACGCAGCAGCTCCTCAGTGTCTCAGTTAGAGACATTTCCCATCACTTGTTACCTGCGCCTTTTAGTAGGAATGCCAGGGATTGAACCCAGTACCTTTGGTGTACAGTGGTACCTCGGGTTACAGACGCTTCAGGTTACAGATGCTTCAGATTACAGACTCCACTGCCCCAGAAATAGTACCTTGGGTTAAGAACTTTGCTTTAGGATGAGAACAGAAATTGTGTGGCAGTGACGCGGTGGCAGCAGCGGGAGGCCCCATTAGCTAAAGTGGTACCTCAGGTTAAGAACAGTTTCAGGTTAAGAATGAACCTCCAGAACAAATTAAGTTCTTAACCCAAGGTACCACTATACAAAGCATCTACATGATCGCTAATCTGTGGATCCCCTTGGTCTGCCAGTTCAGACATCAGTCAAACTATAGTTAACACAAACCATAATTTACCAACCGAGAACTCCTATTTATGGTGTGCAAACCAATATGCTAATATGTAGATGAGATTCCTTAACCATGAGTTTGGCTTGTTGTCTGAACGGAACTATCTTTCTGGGTTGTGTCTGCCATAAGAAAGAGAGGTAAAGCAGGATTTTCGTAACATTCAAGAACACAAAAAGCTTCTGTTCTGTATTCTTTGTCCAGCCTTTTTCTATGTGTTGCTGTGGTTACCACCAGGAAAAGCGGCCTTAGTCAATCCAGAGCATAAGGTCGTAAAGGTAACAGGCAGCAAAAATCCAGTAAACCAAGATAAGCTGCCCTTCCGGTGATGTACAACATAAAATATACAATCAGTAATTAAAGCATTAATAAATTGCAATGCTAAAAAACAGTACAGCAAACCAGCATAATAACAGAACTGGATTAAAGGCTTTGTGCACCGCTGACTCATGTTTCTCAAGAGACTGAAGTTTTTGTACTTAATTCTTAGTTCATAGATCAGAGAAATAGGCAGGTTGGAGAAAAATTCATTCTGAATAGGTCACTGGAACTGAGCATTGACCTGCCTGAGTGTTAAGTTGCTTCAGCTGCCAGATTTGAAGGTGAGTTTGGGTGACGAACTGTGCATACCTTTTTAGCCATCTGCCTGCTGTCTGAGTTGGCTGTCAAATCGTATTAGTTGGAAGCCATCTGGGTATAGTTAATCTATATTTTTCCTCTTAATAGCTTATTTTTTCAAAAACACACACACACACACCCCCAACAACACTCTCAGTGCAGGTTTGCTCTACTGCAGGTGATTACTAATTGAAAGAGCCTAGAAATCTGGAAAATTATACCTTTAAATGGTTAGAAGTAAACCAGTCCATTTGAATGATCTACTTCATTCTACCTGCTGCTGTTGACTACGAACAAATGCATACTTCACACATGCTTTAGTTACCTGTAGTTAAAGAGCTGTGTATCAGAAATGTTAAATAAATTGCCAGAACAAGCAAGTCAACCAATTAGAAGCTGCAGGCAGATGGCCACTGTTTTGCACCATGCAGCTGATTGAAAGCAAATCCCGAATGCCCAGAATGCAATGCTACATGATGCAGGGTGGTGGGCAGAGCAGGCACAGATGAATTTGAGGTTTGCAGTAAGTTTGGTTTCCAGCCAGCCACAGGGCTGCTGGCCAGAGGATGCTGTAAATTAGTTTCTTCTGGAACAGCAAGAATGGTAAAAATGAATCAAAGTTCTACACAAGGGGTGGGGATCTGGTGGGTGGGCTGGATAGCTAATCTGCCTTCCCTGTGAGCCAGCTGAGAGTCTCACCCACCAGTCAAGCACCTGAAGAATCTTCCCCAGTTATGGCTTGGGTGTACCTCATAGTTTATTCTTGGTTTCTGTACCAGGATGGGACTGATGAGTTGCCTGCTCAGAACTAAGGTGATCTGTGCCCTTCATTGTATTAATTGTTGGTGGCAAAGTAGAAGCCATCTGTCAGCTTGCCTCATGCTGGGAAATGTGGGCTGTGGTTTCTGCATTTACTCAAAGGTCAGGTTACCAGTACTTAACTTAGTATAGCAATCAGCATGTTACTTACCTGGAGGTAAGCGGATTTGTATCCAGGTAAATGCAAGCCTATGCCTAACAAAGGCTACAGGTAATTCTGTTGATTCGCTCTAATCCACCCTACAGTTTGAACCAGAAAGAAGCACACCGGGGGCTATGCATGTACCATAGGGTAAAATCTCATTTTCTGTGCAGCAGGTGCTGCAAAAATAATAATATGTGCACTGAGAGTAATCCTATCATTAGTATAGGGTTTCTTTGATTACTTGCAGCTGAATATGAAATATAAGTTTCCCATTCTGAGTGAAAGATCTATGTAGATCTTGTTTAACAGATCTAATTCCTTCAATATTATACGCTCAAGAAAACCCCTCACCTTCAAACATCCTCATGAACAAGACAGATGTGCTCAGTAGCACCAATGTGCAAATGGAGCTATTTATATGCCACAGCTTTCTCCTTACCTTCAGAATGGAAGTTGTTCTGCTACTGAAGTGAATGTGGAAGTCTCAGTAGAGCAGGGTGTGCCACGCTTTGGTTCATGGGCCACCAGTGGTCTGTGAGCTTCATTGAGGTGGTTCACTGTCTGTGGATTTGTAGTTGAAGATGGGAGACAGCACATCCATTGCATTCAATAGACTGATTTTAGTTGCTCATATTATCTATTTTATTGTATTGCTGTTTGAATTCCATGGAGTACAATGAAATGCAATATATAAGAAATAAAAGAAGCAATACAAATACAATAAAAAAACCATACAGCATCTTACGCAATGCGTTACTATTGTTGCTGCAACAGGCAGAAAAATAGTTAAGTGCTCCACCAAGATGCTCAGCAATTTTCAAGTGGTCGATGGGGTGGGGGA
This sequence comes from Podarcis erhardii, assembly GCF_964252035.2. Classification (NCBI taxonomy): domain Eukaryota; kingdom Metazoa; phylum Chordata; class Lepidosauria; order Squamata; family Lacertidae; genus Podarcis; species Podarcis erhardii. The sequence goes on from NC_138512.1 coordinate 39,960,561, forward strand.
GAGGGGAACCTTAGGAACCAGGGCAGCAGAAGATCTCTGACATTCCCTTATAAAATGAGTGGCAGAAACAGCAAAGGCTGTAGGTGTTGAGGTCACATCTTGGCAGGAGCAAGAGAGCCATTGGGCACACCTGCACCTTAGCTGACATGCCTCTTCCATGGTTTAGTAGACTAGATGCAGAATGACACAAATACACTAGCAGTATGTGTACTGTAGTGTCCACTACAGTTTTGGATGGTGCACTAGGTGAAAGAATCAATTGAAGCCAAACTGGGTAGTATTACCTACTGGTTGGGGGTACCATATTGGGGGTGGGATGTTATCCTCAAAGTGCAAAGTCCCTCTTCAGCTTACCTTCCCTTTGTTGCACATGCCGCCCAGGGGTTTTCCTGCTACTCTCCAAGGCATGGAAAAGCAAAGGTAGCCGTGTTTTTTACTCCATCTCTGCTGAATTACTGCAGTGTTTTTTCACGCTGGGTAAACAATATTTGCTGTTTTCTGTGTTTGCTATAAAACACACACACACACACACACTTAAAGTGATCAAGAGGCAGTTTGTTTTTGTAGTGGTCTGGCAGTGTAAAATGGAAATTTTGTGAACTGCACCTTTTGGTTGTCTGTAAGTATTTATCTGCTTCATCTGTTTTCCATTCTCCTCCTTAACGCTTTATCCCAAATTAGTCATTCAGCTGATTAAACAATTCTACATTGTTAAGTCAGATCTTGTTATTCACCATTCTTCCTACTCCTGTCTGAAATACTGGAACTGCTGTCAGTCAGTATAGAAAATACTGATGGTCTGACTGCATGAGGCATATGAAGTGGTCTTGATCTCCAGCGAGTACATATAGGGTGGCTTCCTCCTCCTCCTCCTCCTCCTCTTCTTCATTACACCTGATCCTTCATGGAATTTCCATGCCTTCTATTGCCCTACATTCTCTGTTGAAAAGCTGTGCTTTGCTATTGGAGAGAAGCACTTGTGAGCATCTTGCCTCCTTGAGTTTCACTAAACTTTAATAAATGAAGTCATTGGTCCTGTGCCTCAGTCTATAACAGATGAGAATTAAAGGTAATAGGTTGGTTCCAGAAGTGCCCTTTCAGATGTTGAAGGCATCTCCCACTCATTGATGGGCTGCTTGCGCAAGTAGAGCCTAGCTGAAATATGTTCTTCCACTTGCACATTCCCTTGCACAGACAGAAGTGTGAGAACTTGCCTATTCTAGCACAGGATGAACTCTTAGGCAAGTGTTAGCAGAACAGCACTAACATGGTATCTTCTGCAATAATGCTCAAAACAGAAGAAATAGCGTATTAGTTTGAACCATATTAAGTGAAAAACACGCGCAAGAGCGTTTGGCTAGAAAACACACCACCTAGAATCAAGCATATGTGTATGATTACACTGCTCAACAATTTTTTACTTTTTGAATGTTGTCTAGATTTCTACAACTGATTTAGGGTATTTTTGCACTGCTGAATCAGGAAATGGCATCCGTTTCTCTCCATCAGGTCAGGTTTACTGTAAACTGAATGGTGGGCATTGATAAAGGTAAGTACACGTAAATTGCATGTTGCTTCACCATTTTTCAAACTTGAGGGCTTGAACTTCCGTTTCTTGGAACTCCAGGAATGCTCAGCGGTAGGGAGGTCTCTCTTCAGAGTCCAACAGTAGTCAGCCATCATGACTGCGTCCCAGCGACCCTGATACCTGGTCTCCATCTCTTTCATGTCCTGATGGAATCTCTCCCCCTGCTCGTCACTCATTGAACCCAGGTTCTCAGGAAACCGGTCCATATGTGAAAATAGGTAGTGCATCTTGATGCTCATGTTGCAGCCCAGGTTTCTGAAAGCAGTCAGCATGTTGTTGACAAGTTCTGCGTAGTTTCTGGCCTTATTGTTGCCAAGAAAGTTCTTCACTACCAGAACAAATGCCTTCCACGCTTCCAGTTCCACTTCGTTCATTGACGTTCTGAACTCTGGATCTCTGATGAGCTGACGGAACTGAGGACCATCAAAGATGCCAGCTTTCAACTTCTCCATGGTCAATCCTGGAAAAGCCTGGCATAAGTAAGTGAAGCAGTCACCATCCTTGTCCAGAGCCTTGGTGAACTGCTTGATTAAGCCAAGCTTGATGTGCAGCGGTGGGAAGAGTATTCTGTCTCTGTCCACCAGAGGGTCATTGATGATGTTCCTTTTTTTGCAAGGCACCAATTCCTCCCACACAGGCCAGTCCTTCTTCGTGTAATGCTGAGCACGGTCCCTACTATCCCACATGCACAGAAAACATGGGTACTTGGTGAAGCCAGACTGTTGTCCCAACAAAAAGTTCACCATCTTCAGGTCAACACAAATAAACCACTTATGCTGATCATAACCAATTTTCTCCAGCACATACTTCACTGCTTCATAGTTCTCCTTCAGTGTACTCGAGTGAGCCAGGGGTATAGAGGCAAACTGGTTGCCGTTGTGTAGCAGAACACATTTCAGTGATCTCTTGCTGCTGTCAATGAACAGTCTCCAATCTTTTGGTTCGTACTGTGGCACTCCAAGCTTGAGCAGAAGCTGCGCAATATCTGCACAGTACACCAAGTCCCTCTCTTCCGAGAAAAAACGGAGGTACTCTTGATGCCTGTTGCAGAAGAAGCTGATGCGAGCACTGTCAGAGAGGAGGTTTTTTTTCCTTCAAATTAGTCATAAGTTGGCGCATGCGTGGGTGGAGTTTCCTATACACTTTGTGGGGCGGCTGCCCCATTAACTTAGTTTTGATCCCCCAACTTTATGCTTTGCTGCACCAATTTATGGAAGATTTCGAGGTTTTATGACTTCAAACTGATCCCTTTTCGACATAATCACCCAGAACTATCGGACCTGAATATTTCTTGTCATTAAAATAATCATTTCCAATCAAAACAATTATTCGACATGGCATTTTACCTCCACCAACTTCTTCTAAAATGCTCCACACAAGTGTACATGTGAACAAAAACGTTAAAAAATGACATGTGGCCATAGCTCAAAAACTTGACCTGATTGAGCAAAACCAATGTGATTTTGGGATTCAGCGCATCAAATTCGTCCTAAATCAACTGAAAAAATGCAGACAACAAATTTGTTGTTGACCAGTGTTATGTTTTAAACAAAATGAGACAGATATTGGATATCCTGAAGAAAAAGTAAAGTGCTTTTTATATGCTTGTGGTCTTAAGTACATAGGAAGAGCCCACTGGATTGGGCCAGTGGCCCATCTAGTCCAACATCCTGTTCTCATAGTGGCCAATCAGATGCCTGTGGGAAACCCGCAAACAGGATTCAAGGACAAGAACACTCTGCCTTCCTGTGGTTTCCACCAACTTGGCATTAACCCCCCCCCCCGAAGTTTATTCCTTTTGGTATCTGTGTGAGTGGTATGATACTGAAGTGCAGTCGATAGTCCTGATTATGAAAATGGGTGAAATCTAGGTTTTTAATAACAACTTTATCCCTTAATGGACTGTAACGAAACAAACAAACTTGGATTCTCTAAAATTAATTTGTGTTTTTTTCCATCTGAGGGAATGCATGGAATGAAGGTCATTCATGTGACCCTGTGGATGGATAGAGTAAAAGGTAAAAAGGACCCCTGGACGGTTAAGTCCAGTCAAAGGCGACTATGGGGTTGCGGCATTCATCTTGCTTTCAGGTCAAGGAAGCTGGTGTTTGTCCACAGACAGCTTTCTGGGTCATGTGGCCAGCATGACTAAACCACTTCTGGTGCAACAGAACACCTTGATGGAATAAAAAAGGAATAAAAAGCTGTACCTATATATCTACTGGCATGTTTCCAACCGCTGGGTTGGCAGGAGCTGGGACAGAGCAACGGGAGCTCACCCCGTTGCGGGGATTCGAACCGCCAACCTTCTGATCGGCAAGCCCAAGAGGCTCAGTGGTTTAGACTACAGCACCACCCTTGTCCCATGGATAGGGTATTGGAAAATGGAGGAAGTGGATTTAAATCACTGCTCACGTATCCAAAATGGAAATAATGGCAAGGCTTCTTTGGAAGGGCAAAGAAGCTGAAGGCTGCATTGCAGATTCTTTTATGGTTAGGAGGCTTGGAAGAAACTGGACAATTGTTAAAGACATGAGCAAGTAGGCAGAGCTAGATTTGATTGCCTTCTTCTAGGCCAGGATGGAGAACCATTTTCAGTGGGTTGGGCAAGAGGCAAAAGTGTGCAGAACAGTGAATGTAAAATTTACTCCGTAGGCTTGTTTCTACATTCAAACACCCCACTCTATCCTGATGCTTGAACTCAGGAACCATTGTGCGAAATTTGGTCATACTATCCCAAGAGGTGTCCAAATCCACAGCAAACAGAAACTGTGTTCCAAAATATATAAATTATATAGGTGAACTTTCGTTTTTCTACTCTTGCAGTGGTGCTGTTGACACATTTTTATTTTTAAGTACACATCAGTTCTGTGGCTAACACTTCTGAACTTCAGAAATGACAGGGAGAGATAATTTTCTTGTCCCATTTGTTCACCTTTTCTTCTTCTTTACAGGAATTGTCTACCTGATAGCATCTCTCAGTAACGTGGAACATACCAGTGTGCTGTTGGCTGTTTCTGCCCGGGATGGAGGTGGCCTTGGTTCCACTGTTAATGCAATTGTGACTGTGAAGATCCTGCAGATGGCTGTGGCTCCTGCTGTTTTTGAGAGATCACGTTACACTTTTTCCATCCCCGAAGATGCCCCTGAAGGAAGTGCCGTCGGAACGGTGAAAGCAAGGGAGCCCTTGAGTAAGTGGCCTTGGAAGACATTCAGACAGATTCCAGCGCCCCCTGATTTGTTACAGGCTACAGACATATGCAGCCAATATTGTGTTAAATATTCTTTTTATTCTTTCAGTGGAGAAAAGCACACAACTAAATGTGAAACTAGGTTTTGAATTAGTGTAATAGTAAGAAACTAATGGGACACGAGTGGCTCTGTGGGTTAAACCACAGAGCCTAGGGCTTGCCGATCAGAAGGTCGGCGGTTTGAATCCCTGCGGTGGGGTGAGCTCCCATTGCTTGGTCCCTGCTCCTGCCAACCTAGCAGTTTGAAAGCACGTCAAAGTGCAAGTAGATAAATAGGTACCACTCTGCGGGAAGGTAAACAGCGTTTCTATGCGCTGCTCTGGTTCACCAGAAGCGGCTTAGTCATGCTGGCCACATGACCCGGAAGCTGTACGCCGGCTTCCTCGTCCGATAAAGCAAGATGAGCGCTGCAACCCCAGAGTTGGCCATGACTGCACCTAATGGTCAGGGGTCCCTTTACCTTTAAGAAATTAGTGCATTTTCCCACATTTGAGTGTTTCCTTGTGGTTTCTTGGGAGACGATATTAAAAGAGATATAAACAAACACGTATACATACATACATACATACATACATACAGTATGTTTAAAAAATAAGTACTCCCATTATAACAGTTAAACTTTACAAGGTACACTGGGCTCATTGATTGTTTCCTCACCTGCACGCATGGAGAGTCATGCAGCCATATCAAGGTAGGATATTGCTAGGTCGAGATGGGGAGGCTCACAGGCCCCCTTCCTCCATGCTTCCTAATGTGCTGTTATGCTGTATGTGTGCATGGTTTAGGAGGGGAGGGAAGGAGGCTTTATTGGAATCCTCAATGTGTGAGCTCTGTAACTAGCATGCAAAATGTGCCCTATATGTGTATTCCTTAATGGACTAGGAGAAATTGTGGTAGTGAAAAATGAGTACTGTTTATATGTAGGCAAAGTTGCTTGAAACAATTAGTGTTCAAATACTAGCGGTTGGCACTGTGGTCTAAAGCCTAGGGCTTGCCAATCAGAAGGTCGGCGGTTCGAATCCCTGTAACGGGATGAGCTCCTGTTGCTCACTCCCTGCTCCTGCCAACCTAGCAGTTCGAAAGCACGTCAAAGTGCAAGTAGATAAATAGGCACAGCTCCGGCAGGAAGGTAAACGGTGTTTCCGTGCACTGCTCTGGTTCACCAGAAGTGGCTTAGTCATGCTGGCCACATGACCCGGAAGCTGTATGCTGGCTCCCTCGGCCAATAAAGCAAGATGAGCACTGCTACCCCAGAGTCATTCTCAACTGGACCTAACAGTCAGGGGTCCCTTTACCTTTTATGGCATATATGAAAATTGTGGGAAATGAGTCTTAATGTTTAAAGGAATTTCTGTCACAAAACAGCTGCAGTCACACGTAACACTAAGCTGCAGTTCGTTCAGTAAACAATACGTTGCCTCACAGATGAGCACACAAAACCATGCCTTGCTTTTCCAAAACTCAGTTAGTTTTCTTTCTGTTCCTGCCTCATGTCTTTGTGGCTTGGCAATCAACTGGACAAGGGTGTCCAAACAAACCATGGTGAAGCAAGGCTGTTTTCCAACAAAACACGAAACTATAGTTAAAAAATTCCATGGTTGATAAGCCAAAAAACAAACCGTGGGTTTGTGCTATGGTTTAATGCCAGAAAACAAACCATGGTTAGTCTGCTGGGCTGGGTTAACACTTTCAAACAAACCTGGATCAGACTCCCCAATCTGGAACCTTCCAGATGCTTTGGACTATAACTACTATCATCACAGGCCAGCATGACTAGTGGTCAGGGTTGATGGGAGTTGTAGTCTAAAACACCAGGTTGGCAAAGACTGAGCTGCTAAACGGCGGCTTAGTGTTATGTTCAAACAAGCCTGTTAAAACTGAATTGAATAGTTGAGCTGAAATAGCAGCTTTTAGCAATAAATTTGTGGGTATTTAAGGTGCCATGGGACTCCTGTTCTTTTTTAAGCAGCTTGAACACTATATATATTGAGAAGCACAGTGAGAGACTAAAGATGCATCTGTGGCTTCACATATTCTGCCATTCTCCTCTACATAAGCAAACGCTTTAATTACTTAATACATTGCAACACTTACAGGATGTGGCCTGGCAGTGGCCTAGGAAGGTTTGATACTGACTCTCCATGGTTTCCTGGGAAAAGGCAATTTCCCTAGGCTTTGAGAGCCTCTCCTTCCCCCACTCCGTGTGTGCTCTCTATATGTTACAGCTTCCTGGTTTGTGCAGTGGGTTGAGGTTTTGACCCTTAGTTCTCACAACAGTTATACTAGAGTCTTAAAATTAGGCTATACAGGAATGTTTATGTGTCTGCTTAGAGTGGAATTCCTCTGTTCAACCTGACCTAGTTGGAAAGAGTTCCTGTATAATTTTAAATGTGAGAAATGATATTTATTTCTTCATAAAATTTAATCACACCTATGGGGTGAAAATACAGATCTCGTAAATGGGCTTACTGCGTGCCTTTAAGTTGGTCTGCACAGCATCCATTTTTTTCTACTACACCCTAGAGATTACAGCAAAAAAGAAAGAAAGAAAACGCAAAAACTTAGGAAACAAACATCCAGAGAGGCTTTTAAACTGTTCAACTCACTTAGCACTGCTGTGCCATACATTTCTCAAATGCTCTAGAGCATATTCAGCTAAGTGGATCTTCTAACAAATTGGATGCCTCTTCTTTGACACGGGGGTGTATTTTGTTTTTAATCTTCTTTACAGATTTATTGGAAACGGTTTCCTACAGAATTTCCTCCGGTGATCCCTACGGAAGGTTTTCCATTGACCCTCAGTATGGAATCATCCGCACTAAGAAGCAGCTCGACCATGAAGCCCATTATCACACCCTTCTCACAGTCCAGTCACAGTTGGGAAGCTCCCCTGTCTACAGCAGTGCCCAGGTCAACATAACCGTGATTGACGTCAATGACAACCCTCCAGTGTTTGTGTCGGAATCTGACCAGATTAATATATCGCGAAGCACGGTGCCTGGCGCAGCTCTTTACATCGCTCATGCGGAGGACAAAGACAGTGGGCTAAATGGCGCAGTCCGGTACGCCATTGTAAGCAATCGATCAAGTATTTTTACCATTGATCCCGTTCTTGGGGTACTGTACCTTGCCAGAACATTGGATAGTGATAAACAGCATGAACACACGGTGGTGCACATTGCAGCAGAAGATCAGGGAAGTCCTCCCTTGAGTTCTCTGTTGATCCTACGAGTAGTAATCGATGAGCATAAGGGATGCCCTACATTGACTTTTGAAAATTTGGTGTATCAGGTGGAAGTCAGTGAAGCAGCACCCATAGGTGTCAGAATTCTGCAAATCCAAGCCCGGAAGTTAGATCCCCAGCGTACCCCTGGGAATGTTGTGTACTCCTTGGAGCATAACATGGATTCTGCTTCATTTAGAATTGATCCAGAAGCAGGTGTGATCTACCTACGGAATCCTTTAGATTATGAACTTACACAAATGCATAGTTTTAGAGCCTTTGTTACTAGCACAGCAGATAAGTCAGGGCAGAATGCAAGTACATCAGTGATAGTTAACGTAATGGATGAAAATGACAATTCTCCCGTGTTTTTGCGTGATGCCTATTTTTTTGACGTGGAGGAGAGTTCGTTAGCCCAAGGTGTGGTTGGCACAATAGCCGCAGTTGACAAGGACTCTGGAAGAAATGCGCAGCTCTCCTATTTCCTCTTATCAGATGGAAAATATTTCAAAATCAATTCCAATACAGGTAATATGTTTTAATAATCTTCCCTGTTCTCCTTGCGGGATGTTAAGCTTTCTGTTAAACCAGAGTGTTTGTCCTCTCTCTCTCTCTCTCTCTCTCTCTCTCTCTCTCTCTCTGTGTGTGTGTGTGTGTGAATGAATATAATTTGCATGTCCAAATTCAGGGTGAAAACAGTGGGACATAACAGGCAGACAAAAGAGAGAACAACTGAATTCTCTCCACTGGTGGATCTAGCTTCTGCATACACTCAAAACTCATGATAGGCTTTGCAAAGTGAATTGTCAGTATATTAAAAAGTCAGAAATGTAAATAATATTACCTGCAGGTCACTTAGTAGTATTCTTTCTTTCTTTCTTTCTTTCTTTCTTTCTTTCTTTCTTTCTTTCTTTCTTTACCTTTGAGCTATTATTGAGCAGTGATCAGCAGCTGAAAGGAACGAGCATGGTACTGCTGATGCCATCACAAGTATCTGTGAAAACTGCTAGCAAAGATGGTTACAGATCACTGTCAGGGACAACACTCAAACCCCTGCAAAAGTGCAAAGTTGGATGGCAAGCAGTTCCACCATTCCACACATACATTACATATGGTCTGAGCAGATGACTTCCAGGACAGATGCTGGTCAGACTTACCAGTCTGATACCTCCATACTTTTTTCATGCCCATCTCTGAATCTTAAAACATTTTCTTAAAACGTTTGCAATCTTCCATTTGTATCTTCCCAGGCCTGCCCTGGGACCTGCCTACATCTTTCTCTTCCTAATACTATGCCATCCTTACCATACCTGACATCTCTTCTCCTTTAACTGATCCACTGGCTTTCAGTTTGTTGTGTTGCTATCAGCTGACTTTACATTATTCTTCCTGGTGAAGGATCTACCCTGATCTCAATTTATACCTACTGCTTGCTCCCTTCCACTGTACTATATCTGTAGCTGGAACTCTTGCGGCTTTGGACACAATTCAAGGACATTGGTGTGAAAATGTCTAATAATTTTGTATCACAACTCTATGTGAAATGTAGGATTAGCATTTGAGGAGGTGAAGGTCGCTGGATGAATCAAATGCCAAAACCCAGGATAAACAAAGACAGGTATTTTAACAAGATAAAATGAAACGTTGAAAATCAATCAGAAGGGATTGTGTAATAAAAAGCCAGGAACGAGTGACAGAGCTAGCTGGCGGGAGAGGCCTTGTACTACACAGATGTGGAATCTGAGACTACTCTCCACTGCTTGCCGTCTGGAAAATGAGGAAAGCAGAATGGCTAATATAGCAGGGTTTAGAGAGATAGTGTGGAGATCAAAGAAATACAGCACAGTTCCATAGGAATGGATTTCTTATGAAGCACCCAAAATCCTGCGATAAAGAAGGCCAGCTGGTCGTGGTAAGGGGCTGCAAGGCTGCAGAATATCCTTAGCCCCTACAGCAAAGTGAAGAAAATGCTTGCTGGTCCCCACAAAGGGTCTGTGATGAGAAGTCCCTGGTATATGATGTCTCGTCCAGCTGGCTAACAACTAAAATAATTTTCGCTCTTTTCTGCTGGCTGGAAGAAGGAAATATTTTGGCTTCTTTAGAGCAGCCATCTGGCTTTAAAGTTAGCTGTTTCTGTGTGAAGTGGAGTCACTTGGAGTCCAGCGAAGTTATAATGACCCCAGGGTACACAAATATATGCTGAGTGACAGGATCTCTCTTGGCTTTCTATAGTATGCAGTGTGCATATCAAGTGACTGACGTGGTTAAGGCAGAGTGTGCTGTAAAGTGTGCACAGCTTGTTAAAACCTGTTATATGCAGCCCATAATGCTCTTTTTTTATCACTGTTCCCCCCCCCCCCCGCAACCAGGTGAAATTATAAACTGGGTTGCATTAGACTATGAACAGCAGGCTCACCACTACCTGATTGCTCTAGTGACTGACCACGGGGTCCCGCAACATAATGCCACAATAACAGTCTATATCTCTGTTACCGATCTCAATGACAACCACCCATGCTTCCCGCAGCTTCTGTCTGGAGCAGAGCTACATGTCAAGGTTTGAACAGATTGAAATCCCTTTCTTTCTTGTCCATGTGTAACTTGAAGAAGCACCTTTGTGTCGCGTATGAATGCTATTAATGTGTGACAGAATGTGAAAGAGTTGTTTTTAAATGAAACGCATGTTCCAACCAGTGTAGGTGTTAAATTTGCGTTCTACAGACCAATGTAAGCAAAAAAGGCCTTTTAAACCTCACAGTGTCTTTACTGCAGCACACAATAATTTTTTAAAAATTTGTTTTGAGCACCATCTTGTGGTTAGAATATGGGGAAACAGCTGAAAGGCACAGTTGGCACATAATCAGGGCAAACATGATTCTAATATATCAAACTATTGAGGTAAAATCTGTTTAAACTTAATTTTCAGTTTACTGTAGCTTACATTTGCTGCATATGCTACTAGCCCATAGACATGTTGGTTCTATGCAGCTGCTTATCCCACAGAATGGGAATGCTTGATCAGGGTCTGGGGGACCCAGACTACTTAATTTACTTTTCACATTTTTATCAGTTAGTTCTTCACATTGCCTAACGTAATGCAACTTCTGCATGACTTGGAATTTTGAACTGCCCAAATGTTCTTTTTGAACTGCCCATTCTCCCACCCTCTAATAGCCCATTTAATGGGTCTGAATGCCCATTAAAAAGCCTTTCCATTTGCACTCTGCCAGTCCCTTTTAGTGCTTTAGTTTTGAACCTTTCTTTAATGTATATTAAGTTAGTTGGTCTTTCTTCTGTGGAAAGTCTAATTTTAATCCATCTGCTTGCTATTAGGTTTTGGAAGGGCAACCAGCAGGAACCCTGGTTGCCACCATGTTTGCCAAGGACCTTGATTCTGGGAACAGTGGGATCGTGTTATATTCATTGTCCTCAGGTAAAAAAATCCTTACTTCTCAAGTAGAGATAAGAAAGTGCACGATATCCAGATACATTGGGCAAAGTTGTAACCGTACTACATATACTGAGGGCAAAGATCTGTTCTTGGCTGCTCTTGGAAACTTCTCTTTTCTGAATCAAACGCTGATTCAAGTTTATTAAGTGGAATTCCCACATCTCTCCATCACATGTGGCATGGTGCCTGCTTATTATGAGGTATATTCAGTTTTAAATGTGAGAGTTGTAAAAAATGTCCGATTTTCAAACTTATTATTATTGACATTTCTCTCTTCATGCTTTCATGATTGTTGTAATATCGGGAGTATCTCTCTCTACCTTTTTATCCTTCCACGCTTGTTTTTGTTGCGTTTAGAATTCTTACTCGAAAGCACTCACTTAGCACACCCAGGATTAAGTTGGTAACACTAAGTAAAATATGTTCAGTGTAGTTTAGGATTTCATCTGTTATAGGCAGATGCTTTCACCGTCCCAGTGGGAAAATGACCTTTCCTTTCCCATGACTAACTGGAAATCTTCTTCCTATAGGAATTGACCATGACAGTCTGGGACAGGGATCAAAAGATAATGTGAGCAAACAATGGGGGCTTGTGTAGATCCTATTTCATCCTTTGTTGGGTTGAATGTTTGCTGGAGAGAATTCTGCAGCAAAACTGTGTTTGCAATCATGTCCTGCTCATTGGCTTCCCACAGTCTTCTGGTTGGTCACTTTGAGAACAGGACACTGGACTCAGAAAGCAGTATGCTGGTCTAATCCTGAAGTGTTCTTATCTTTCCTTTTACTAGGTCCTAGTTTTGGCTTATTTATAAAAAAAAAATTAAAAATTGCAGGTCTAAAATGACCCTCTGTAGTGCTAACGATCTGTGATCATGCACTGCACATGTATTCTGGAGTCATTGAACATAAAATAGTGACAGAGCCTCCAGCTTTTTACAGTCCTTATTAAAAAGAGCAAAAGGAGGAAACTTTAAAAAAAAAGTCCCATGGAAACCTAACAGACCAATATTTTATAGCTGTCTTATGAGTTAGGCTATAGCCTATTAAAATTCATGCCTAGATACCAGTGTTCGAAACTCTCATTGTTCTAGGTGCATTTTGCAGCAGGGAATTTCATTAGCGCGAGCAGTTTCTGATCTCTGAGTGCAGTAGTATGCATAAGAGTTTGGATTAAAACTGCAGAGTGGAAGGAAAGGAGGAGCTTTTTCTGCCTCTCCACTTCCAGCTACTCTCTGAAGACTGGAGAAGAGACACTCTGAATAATATTAGGGGGATGGGCAGGGAAAGGACCAGACCATGTGAAAAATGAACATAACATTTTAGCTGCAGTTCATTCATTTTCAGCTTTGTATTCTTGTTATAAAAAAGTGTGCCTAGACATTCCGTTGTTGTGCCTATAACTTAGGTTTGAGGTGCCATTTAGCTCCTAGCTTTCATATCTCAGTTTCTAACACTGCTTGATACATTTATTAGTCTTTGAAACATGACTCTTCACTTCTGCAACATAAAAGACATGGCTGAACTTCATTTTTGAAACAACCTTTTTTTCTTTTTTTTTTACACTATTCGCATTCAAATATTATTGTTATTTATCCTTAAATGTTGGCTTTTTTTTCTTAGCAAAGTTGTGATTATTAGCCCGTCTGAATCGAGAATAATTTGTGTCCCTGAATTTAAAACTGGTAGAGAATAATGCAATCTTAATACAGATGAATTTTACATTTCTCAACTGTTACGCTTCAACGTAGCTCCAATTTGCATCCCAGAGTCAGCTTATACTTGTCATAATTATTTGTTGGTGAATGAACTCAAACTAAAGTACCATGAAAACCAAATTACCTCTTTTCCTTAACAGAGAAAGAACAGTAACTACTTCCTAAAGTCCTCCCAGGAAGACTTGTAGCCTAACATACTTTCACATACTGCATGTGATATCTTGGGGGAAAGCAAGAAATCCAGACTTCACTAACCCCACAATGACTAGCTCATTCATTCCTAATTGTGAGAAACTGGATACGTGAAACCTGTTTTCTGGGCCTCTCCATGGAAGTAAACCATGGAAGTTGGAGATTGCCTTCCTGAACCACTAGGGTTAGGGTATGCTATAAAATAGCACCACTGTTCAGAAACTACAGCTGGTGCAGAGCATTATTGTTTGGCTCCTGATGGAATGGGCTGTCAGATACTGGTGCTGCGTCTTCCTGTTTTTATTCTTGGGTGCAGGCATCAAGAAATCCCTCTGGCCCTTAGGTTAAAAAAGGGAGAAATATCCATTGTTCTTCATAATAAACTTAACTCACTGACAATTACCATTCACTTTTCCTTCTGATTTGGACTCTGGGTTAGGCGAGTAAAATGGTTTTGACTTAGGCATGTGTTGCAGAGTCCTTGGGCAGTAGGATGTTATTATTATCGTTATTTATTAAATTTGTATACCGGCCTTCATCCATAGATCTCAGGGTGGTTCACAGCATAAAAATTCAAGATAAAAAACACAAAAATACATAGTAAAAACAAAAACAAATACCTCCCCACTCTCACAACGCATTTAAAAGAGTATCAGGTATTAATCAGCCAAAAGGTTGGCTGAAGAGGAATGTTTTTGCCTGGCACTTAAAGGTTTATAATGAAGGCCTCCCTCAGGCATCCTGTCTGCTCTTCAGGCCATGTCCCTTGATATTTGGTAAGGCCAACAAAGCTGTTACCACATCCTCTGTGTTTCCAGAGGGCCTAAAATCCATATGGATGCTACACAAGGATTTTGAAGTGGCTCTTACAGTGCCTTTGCAGGAGCAAATGCAAGCACACCTTGTTGCAGCTTCTCTGGATCATTTCTTCCTGTGTTCTACAGCTGTGATCCTTGCATCTTGTCCATTGAACTGTGCATGTACTTCCTATTAGGACAAGAGACAGAAGTACTGTACATCCATAAGGGGCTTGGCGGGAAGTTCAGTTCACTCTAGCTTTTGCAGCCAGGGACTTTCAGAACATGCTGCACTGGTTTACTGGCTCCCATCTCTTGTTTAGTGGAGGTTTTCTGACAATAATTGTTCTCTCGCAGACCGAAGAAAAGTTGTAGGTGTCAGTTGATGCCGAGAGCCTAAACTCAGCATTTAGCAGGAGATTATTTATGAAAATATTTAATAGAGCAGAATCAATATTTGGGAATTGTTGTAAAATGTAGTCAAGTGCAGAATGGTTGCATTAAATTATATTTTATCCCCGTTGTCAGGTTTTTGGTTCTGCTCTGGTTACCAGAAACTATTTTTATGCAGTTTTTGTGCCAATTTTTCACCAAAATTGTTTCTCGTCTTGTTTTATGGTCCGTAAGTATACACATGGGCATTTATATTGATAGTTATGCAGCGTAACCAATCTCTTCTATCTTCAGTATACACCCAGTGTTTATTGAAGGCATCTGTTGCAGCCACTCAGGGTTGTATTCGACAAAGTTCTGTTAGCACAAGGATTTTCGTTTCTGTGATAGAAGTTCTCCTGCAACTTTTCTCCCCCTCCCCAGATCTGCCCCCATAACACATTTAGGGGATGCATATGGAGGGGAATATGAGGGGCAGTTCTACTGTGCAGCCAAAAATCGAACTAACGGGACTACTTTGTTGATACCACCTCAGGACTTAGGTTTGTTCTGTGATGTACTGTTTCTATAGCACTTCTTAATGTGCAAGTATATTAATAGTTTTGTTATCTTTTTCAGGGGAAAGTTTAGGCCATTTTCAGATTGACAGCAGCAGTGGAGAGTTAAGGACCACTGAAGCTCTTTTGTACAATTGGCGTTCAAGCTACCAAATGGCAATCACTGCAGCTGATCAGGGAGTCCCTCCTCTTCAAGGACAAGTAGTCATCACTGTGGAGGTATTGATTTAAAACAGGCATGGTTTTCTTGAAGTATCTGGAGCACCCTCTCCCCCACAATCCATATATTTCTCTGCTGAGCCAATACTGGAAAGGGAAAATGTTTTACTCAATTTTAAATATAGGAACTGCAGATGTTGTGCCAAACATTTCTGCCTCATTAAGCGGAAGCCATCAGTGAAAGTGAGAAACTTTTTTTAAAAAGAGAAATTAGTGGGAAACTTGCAAACAGTCTGAAACAAACACACGTGTGTGTCTCTTGGTTGCAAACTAAGTTAGTTGTACTTAGGTCCCATTGGAAGCAATGTGAAATAAATTTCATTTTAATCAATTACAGCTTGTGATCAATGGGACCTAATTATGAATAATTTAGATGGGATCCAACTCTCTGTCTTTATCAGATTGTTCCTTTGCCTGACACTGTTGGCCTGGACTTTTTAAAGAGAACTTACTGTCCTCTGAACCAAACCTTGGGAACTTCCTGAGATTGCTTTTCTGAATACACTCACTTATCATCACTGTTGTTGGTTTGTACCATTATGACCAGACAAAAGTGGCAAATTGGAATTGTGCAAATGCAGGCAGTGTTGAACATGATTTAACCTGGTGCATTTCAAACCACAGTTGCTATTCTGTCAGGGGATATACTTACTGATTAGCTTCAGTAAAGGAGACTTGCTGGCCCCTGTGTAGAAAGACTATACCTTATGAAGTTTGAATAAATACCTTATTTAAGTTTTTTAGTAGGAGCACTGTAATACACACACACACACACACACACACACACACACACACACTGTGTTGAGATAACATTTGTGGTTTGCACAGTGAGTACTGTGCAAATTATGCACAAGATTGCATAGTATTAAGGAGATTTGCACCTTTTGTAGTTTGCCACTTTTTATTTGTTTTTGAAATGGTGCAGCCTCCTTTTTCCAATATTCCTTCCTCAATTATGGGCCTTCATCAAGACCTCTGTTGCCAGATAAATATAAGATTCATAGCACATTGCCAAAAAGAAGGTAACTTTAGTTAGTTTTAAAGAATCCTCTAGTAGTTTTTCCTGATTATGCGACTGTTGGGTTATGATTCTTGGAAGTGCTTGAGACGGTTAGAAAGATTTGCACCAAAGCAATTCCTGCTGTGATTTGATAATCTTTCTGAAAAATCAATTGATAGATTAAATCATTTATCGTGTTTTGTGTGGGCTGTATTCTTACAAGCACAGGAGCTCTTTCGGCTATTAGGAAATGATAAATTTGTGGCTGAGGAATGGGCATCGACAAGAAGCCTCTTCTAAGTGTAAACACTTGTGCTGCTTGTTGAATTCCTGAGGTATATTAGCATTAGCTGAAGTACATGTGCTCAGGCTGAGAACAATGAATGTCCTAGAAAAAGTAAAGTATATTTTCAATAAATAAGAGGAGTATTAGTGCTATTTGCTTGTTTCGCTTTTCAAACTTTGTTCTTTTGTTTCAGGTAATCCCACTTCCCCAAGGGAGATCTGTTCCCTCCCCAAACATCAGACATTTTGTCCTACCGGAAAATTTTAGGCCTGCGCAAATGCTGGGCTCTCTAAAATTACCTCATCAGCACCCATATTCCAACAGAAAACAGCATTTTAGCATATTTGAAGAAGATTCTGATGCTCCATTTGAAATCAGCAGTGCTACTGGGGATCTGTTTCTTTCCAAGGAACTTGATTATGAAACAGCATCTCACTACTTCCTTAGAGTTGTTGTGAACGAATACCTGAATAGTTCTCCACAGAATAATACTTTTTTCCTCAGTATTGATGTCAAAGATGAAAATGACCACTCACCATCTTTCCAGGATGACTTTGTTGTAATTGGGATAGAGGAGAATGTGCCCGTTGGCACCTTGGTGTACACGTTTAATGCAAAAGATGGAGATGGAAGTTTTTTAAACAGCAACCTTCAGTATTCTATACACGGGAATGACTTCTCTGAAAATCCCTTTCTCATTCACCCCTCTTACGGTAGCTTAATCACAGCAGTTCCCCTTGACCGAGAGATGACTCCATTTGTTGTCCTGACAGTATCAGCAACAGATCAGGCTGCAAACTTGACTGATCGCAGGCAGAGTTCATTGACAGCAAAAGTCATCATTTTAGATGTCAACGATAACCACCCTAGCTTCGTTTCATCTCCTCTTTCCTACGTTAGAGAAGACACAGAGGTAGGCTCATTAGTGCATCACATACTTGCACGGGATCTAGACCAAGGAAGGAATGGACAAGTCACATACCATCTTCTCTCGAATAATGAAGACCATCCATTTGTAATAGATAAAACTGCAGGTAAGGGTAAAAAGGGCTAAGTTAGCCCATAAAAGTCGCACTGGGAATTCTTTCCATCTCCTTTTTTTTTTTTTTTTTTTTTAAAATGAACTCTTGAAAGCAACTTTTTGATTGAACATAGAGCAAAAGTGTTGTGGAAACTTGTAAACATTCACCAGCTTCAACACAGAATTTAGCATATATTAAAGGACTGTAGAAATGCATGGTCCAATTGAGTGTCAGTCTCAGCCCCAGTGACAAAGTGTCAAGGAAAGAAGCAAACAGGCAAGTTAAGCACCTCTGTAAGGGAAAAGGCACATACTAGTAATTTATTTAGCAGCACTTGGCCCACAATCCAGAATCGGAAGCAATGGTTTGAAGCACATTTGCAAACTAGGCTTTGAGCTCTGATTTGTGCAAACAAGAAGCAGGTTACAAATGGAGAAGGTCAGCAGGGATATGGGAGCTATCTAGTGTATCACACAGGGTGTGTGAAAATAAGGCATAGGTGTTTGTTCCCTTGAGGCCAGCTTTTCCAGCTGACCTGGAGAAGTTGAGGCAGAAAGTCTTATGTAATATCTCTTCTGCTGCAGTGGAGAATGAGTGGCTCAAAGAAGGGGGGGTCTCATTTTGATGAAAATGGAAGTGATCCCTTAAAGGAGACTTTTTCCTTGTGGATATAGCAGGCAAAGGCAAATCTTCTTTATGGTAATGTTTTCTCTGTACTTTAGCAACTCAGACCTTGGTTTGGCATCTGAACTATAGTTTGCACAAACCATTGATTTGACATGAGAGCTGAACTGAGCCATAGAAAAGCTTTACTGAAACACCAACTGCATTGGGATAAATTTTATATCCTTATGACAATTTTCCCTCTCACAACAGGACTGCTAACTACCGCCTTTGCTTTGGATCATGAACACCAAGGATATTACAACCTGACCGTTGTGGCCCTCGATAATGGTACCCCAGCTCTGTCTGCAACTCAGAGTCTGACAATAATTGTTGTCGATGTGAATGACGAAGTTCCAGTGTTTACCAGATCTCTATATGAATCTTTCATCTGTGAAAATGAAGATCCAGGAGCAGTTGTCATTAAAGTTGAAGCCATAGATAAAGATTCAGGTAGTTTGCTTTCTACAAAAAATTGACAAATTCACAGTATTTTGACATCAACCTTTGAATAGATTTCCAAGCATAACTGAGTATTTAGTGTTTTGAGGAGCACTCTTCTTGGCCATTTATTTTTTTCTATCTCAAAAGCATTTTTTTAAATAAGTGACACGTTTAATAGAAATTGAAAACATGCATTAATATTATTTGGCCAGAGTGGGGCGCTGTAATCCCAGCATCTGTTTTTCTCTCCATTATAGCTAAAAAGAGAGTGTGACCTACAGGAACGAACCTTTTCTAAACATAAAAAGTAACAGCACAAACACTTCCTTTGCATTTTAATGTTCCCCAAATACTAACGTTAGAAGTAAAAGGAGAGGTTCAGCTCCTGTGGAATTTTCCCTAAGCAAAAATACTTCCAAAATTCAAGTTTACAGGATCGGTTGCATCTGTTAATGTCCCATGAATTTTAGTGGGATTTAAGTTTAAAGATTTAAATTTAAGTTGTGTGGTGATGCTATTACAAGAATCCAGGAAGGACCTAGGAATTTGCTCTTGGGGTTCCATGAAATAGCACTACCCGTGAAGAGTTCCAAAGTCATGCTTTGCAGAGTTCCAAAATATGCTTGCAGAGATAATAGAATAAAAACACTCCCCTGGAGGCAAATCACCACAATCGCCACAAATTTATACATAGACTTGGATCGTAAGTTATGTACAAGTAACCTTAAAGTGGAGCAGCTACCTGGTGGACCTGTGTGGTTCCAGATCATCATATTGCATTGTTTTTAATGTTGCTGTTAACTACAGCAGTATAAGCAAGGCTACTTAAAAGATGGAGGCTTGAGTACAAAGAGATGCACTGGCGGTGGTTTCATCAGGGCAACATTTTGGACTGGTCTCCAGGGTCTCACTTAAAAGAATAGGCAGGTCCCAGACACAGCATTGCTGACTTACCAGTTTTTGAGTGAGGCAATTCAAATTAACTTCCAAAGAGGAACCCCTACCATATCAGTAAGCTGCATTGAATCCAGAATCTAAAATGGCCTAATTGTGCCATTTTGTACTTTGCAAGAGGTGGGGTTTCTCAGTATCTCCCTTGGAAAACCTCCTCAAACCCCGTGTAGCGCTTAGCAAGCTTGTCCCCAAACTGAATCTGTCTGTCTGTCTGTATCTGTAATACAGACAAATATTTAACTTTTACCTAGCTGCAAGTCATATACAATAACCTGAGATGCATACTTGTTAGCCTCTCTGCAAAATGTAGGATTAAATCCATTATACTTAATAGCACCAGTTATTTTGCTGTATAACACGTTATGAAAATGGTGCCATGCTTTCCTCGGGAGAGCACTGAAACCACAAGAAATATGGGAACAATTTATTCTGAAGCAATAAAGGATGCGAATGGGAAACAGAGTTCCCACTACAGAAGGCATACAGCTATAGTAAGAAGCAAACA
Source organism: Podarcis erhardii (assembly GCF_964252035.2). Taxonomy (NCBI): domain Eukaryota; kingdom Metazoa; phylum Chordata; class Lepidosauria; order Squamata; family Lacertidae; genus Podarcis; species Podarcis erhardii. Next base: position 39,980,821 of record NC_138512.1, read on the forward strand.
GCTGCTAAAATTCATAAACAACATTTTCTCCCGCAGCACTGAGGAGAGTGGTATTGATTTTGCATGGTAACGAAGTATTACGGAACGCCATATAAACTGTAGTTGCAGCTACCCCATTCTTAAGTAAAGTGCACAAATAACAATCAAGAAGGCAGGGTTCTCAAGTAGTGAAACACACCTCCTTTAGGTGGCTGGGCATTTGCTGGATGATGACAAGTGCATTCTAGATCAGAGTTATCAGTCTTTTCATGCTGAGGTCCATGTGTAGGGTGAAAGACTGAATCTATAGTGGAATTGAGGGGGCAAGATTAAATGAGGGGAGAACTACCTTGAGCTTCTTGGAGAAAAAGGTGGAACGTAAGTGCAATCAATCAATCAATCAATCAATCAAACAAACAAACAAACAAACAAACAAACAAACAAACAAACGGTATGTTTGGCTTGTGATTCTTATTGTAGTTGCCAACACCATGTGTCCCATAGCCAATTTTCAGTTGGTTTCACCACAAAGTAGTTAAAAATATCACCTCGTAATGTGATAAGAATAGTGTATTTAAACTACCCTATTTTTAGTATGAGGTTGTTTATTAAGGCTGCTTCTGCTGCTTGTGGGCAATGCAGAAATACAGGGGCTACATGTCCATAACGACTTGGAAAGCTGTTGTATACAGAGTCGGTCGCCTAGCCCAATATTGGTTGCCTACCCAATATTGGCTTCTCTGAGTGGCTGCAGCTGAATTTAGGCAGGGGTCATTCACCTCCTTATCTAGCAGGTGCTTTTTAAATAGAGGTCCTGGAATTCATGCAAAACATGTGCTCTATCTCAGAGCTACAGTTTCTCCCTTAAGAGATAAACGAGACTTGTATGAATTCCCTCTTACTCTCTTAAATTGGTTAGGGCATACATATAAATGTTCTCCTTACTGGGTACTTCTGACTTACTGAGATTTCCAGATTACTAGATCTTGTACACCAGTAACCCTGTGTTGTTTACTGTATTCTGGTTTGTATTGCATAAAACTACAACATTGGCTCTGCCTGATTAGGTAGGGGTTTCTTAGATGGTCACCTGAGGAGCTACATGGCAAGCACCTTTTAATATGTGGAGAATTAGGAATGATGTCTAATGCAGTATAACTTGGCAAGAAAAAAACTCGCACTAGACTCACACAAATTCTTGGGGCGAGCCAGCAAGAGTTCTCCAGATTTTTATAAATAGGTTTATAAATAGCATTACTAAAGCTGTGCTGAGCTTTTTTGTTTTATACAAGGGATTCTATACAAGTAATAATGAATTCAGTTACCTTTGTACCAAAATATTTCCATAGGAAAATAGCTAGTAAGTCAGCACCTGGACTATTAATACTGAGGTTTGATACACTTAGATGATTTATTGGTTTTCCCATTGTATTTTAAGGAATCAATTCTCTACTCCAGTATGAAATTTTACCGGGTCCTGGATATGAAACTTTTCAAATAAACCCAGATACTGGAGAGATTACAACAGTCACATCGCTTGACAGGGAGGCTCAAGATAAATTCACTATTAAAGGTAAGAATCTACTTCAGTTTAATGGGTGTTGCACAAAATTTGCAAGTAAATCAGTGGTGTTTTTTTAAAAAACCCCCTGAGATTTTAATAGAAGTTGTTACTTATTGTCTCTACGCCAGGGCAACAAAATTTAATGAAACAAAAGCAGTGCAATGTGTTCAGAAACATAAAGTTGTGTTGTGTCTTAGGAGGAACAGCATGCAAAGTTTGTTGTTCTCACGTTGTTGGTAGGCAGTCTACTGTACCTTGCTTTTGTATAAAAAGTAAAGGTAAAGGGACCCCTGACTAGCTTTCAAATGTGCTTTTCTATTTAGTTCTGGTTCAAGACAGTGGAACTCCCATTTTATCCAGTACAGCGACAGTAATCTTCAGAGTACTGGATGAAAATGACCACGCTCCCAAGTTCATCCTTCCAGTTTCTGAGATCCAAATTATGGAGAACCAAGAGCCTTCAACAGTATCAACTGTGTTGGCTGTAGACAAGGACGCTGGTGGTAATGGGACTGTGCAATATCACATCATTGGTAGGCTGAATTGCTTTATACTCTGAATATTAAAAATGTCGCAGTGTAATATTTTCTGATCTCTTTAGAGGTTTTAATTTATTTTATTATTTAAACATTTTCCCCACGTGGTATTTATCTTGCAGTGGCATGGTTGAACAAAATGGGAAATAGGCCTGCAATGAGGAGGGGTGGTGTTCTTCTTGTCTGGATAAGGAAAAATAACTATAAGGGTCCCTAGTAGCCAAAGTATAAACAGTAACAACCCAGAATATAAGAAACGATAGATATAGATATTACAACACTAAACATCTTTGCTTCCCATAGGTAAACTTTTGGTAGAGTAGCAAGTCAAAATAACTTCTTTTGTTAACAATTTTTGTAGATTCCGTTGTGTAACTGAAGTTGGCAAAAGAGTACTTTGCTCAGAAGCAATAGATCTTGCAAGTTTGATTTGAGGAGGACAGAGGGGAAGAGAATCCATTTGGCAGAATAGTTGCTATTTAAATTCAGGTGGTGCTTTGGATCTACTACCGTGACCTGATTTAAATGAAATGCAGGTATCAGGAAAGCATACCTGGGGCCCATAGTTGCAAAAATTTTACTATCAGGTGGATTGGAGTTGTTTTTTTTAAGTGGTCCTTTAAAGAGAATGCTCAACCAATGTGTTCTTTTTCTTTAATGTTTGCTCCATTTTAAAGGTGGAAATGTTAAAGGATACTTTGCATTACACAAAACGTCAGGAGACCTTTTCACCACTTGCAGCTTAGACAGAGAAACTGACAGTAACTTTACCCTGGTTATTGAGTGTTTCGACTTGGGCAGTCCACCAAAAAGCTCGGTGACCCAACTGCATATCAAAGTCCTGGATGAAAATGACAACAGTCCCTTGTTTACAAGAAACCAGTATCAAGTGTCAGTGAGAGAAGATATTGGAGAACGGTCAGCAGTTCTTGAACTTTTTGCAGCAGATGCAGATGAGGGTCCAAATGGTGAGGTCACATACTCTCTCACAGAGGACATCCTTGGAGCCTTCACCATTGACAGGATTACTGGTGTGATATTTACTACCAAACTGCTGGACCGGGAATTAAAATCTCAGTATGTATTTAAGGCTTTGGCAACAGACTCTGGCATCCTCGGACCAAGAAGCACGAGTGTTACTGTAATTGTGCATATTGAGGATCTCAATGACAATAGTCCCTTTTTCCTACAGAATCCTGTCATTGTTCATGTATCTTCTCACACACCTATAAATCAGACATTGGCTACTGTGAGAGCCAGCGATGTTGACCTAGGACTAAATGGAGTTGTGAATTTTAGGTTCCTGAAACCACAAACCATGTTTCAGATGGGCCCAAGCACGGGAGAAATTTTTCTTCGAGAACCTGTACCTTATGAAGGCCTCATTTCACACCTCCTGATAGTGGCTTCTGATCAAGGAGTCCCAGCTAGAACAGCGACTGCACTTTTGGCCATCTATTCAGAAGCACAGGCAGAGATTATTTCATTCAGCCGTACTGAATATGAAGCAGCAGTTCCTGAAAATAGTGAAATAGGTGGGTACCTAGTCATGATCTTTGTTTTTGTTCTACAGCCAAAAATGTGTCATTGTGGGAGTTTCTGTAAGGGACATGAAGAACCTTTAACATCATATGCAGTCATGAGTTAATTGTTAGTATTTGAATAGGAATTTTATGTTCTTGAGGACTGAGTCTGAATGGAATCATGCCTGAGTTGTTGCTCAGGTATCTTATCTTATTTCTCTGTTCTCTCTGTGTGTACTGTGCATTCTAGATGAAGAAAGGTGTCGCATCAGACACAGACTCCAATTTTAAGTACTGAACATGGGGGGAGTTGTGTTCATACAAACCAGGTTAGAAATAAATTAGGCTGCATAACTGCCTGAGATCATGCAATCGTGGTTTAATGTTACTGTGTAATCAGCAGGTGTACCTATGAACAAAAAAAGTGGGGGGATCTTGTATTATTTAAATAACCTAGTTGATAGGAGGTACAATTTTTATCATACCTTTTGCTGTGTAAGTTTTAGTACTTGGGGAAATTATTTGCTCAGTGTTTTTCCATTGACAGCCTGTCTAAGCTTTAATTGGAGCTAGTAGTGTTGGTCATCGGGGACGCAGGTGGCGCTGTGGGTTAAAGCCTCAGCGCCTAGGACTTGCTGATCGAAAGGTCGGCGGTTCGAATCCCTGTAGCAGGGTGCGCTCCCGCTGCTCGGTCCCAGCGCCTGCCAACCTAGCAGTTCGAAAGCACCTCCGGGTGCAAGTAGATAAATAGGGACCGCTTACCAGCGGGAAGGTAAACGGCGTTTCCGTGTGCAGCTCTGGCTCGCCAGAGCAGCGATGTCACGCTGGCCGCGTGACCCGGAAGTGTCTTTGGACAGCGCTGGCCCCTGGCCTCTTGAGTGAGATGGGCGCACAACCCCAGAGTCTGTCAAGACTGGCCCGTACGGGCAGGGGTACCTTTACCTTTACCTAGTGTTGGTCATCTAGAAAAGTGGTAGTCAGTGAAGGCCCTTCTTATGATTTCTAGTTTGCAAATATATTTCACTTTCTCTGTTAAATGCAGTAATTTTGTTTTGCATTTCTATACATCAGTTGAGCACAACATTTGCTTCATATTACCCTTACCTGCCTGAATCAGCAGATTGTCTGTGAGTTTGTTCATTTTGAAACAAGGTGCTATTAACTGGGATTTCCAACTTCTTGATTGCAGAGATCTGTGGTTCTTTAATCTCTGTGCATGTGTGTGGTGAAAATGTATGGTGCTTTCCTAAGCTCATTGCTAACAGCATTTTCTCACAAATGATTCCCCCCCCCATCTTTCATGGTTTTTTTTAAAACAAGGCTCTTAGTAAATATGCATGTGATTATTAGAATTCAATGAGATAATCTGTTATTGAAATGGTCTGTTACAAATATGGCTTTGTAAGGGGTGTAGTTTGACATTATGGAAATTCCCTAAGGCGTTGTGGTAAGAGAATAGAAACAGCCTGCTGCTAAATAGTAATAAACATAAATAAGAATAAATTTGGATAGTTTTGATTAAAGCACACTGAGGGAATATTTAGAGTGGAAATGTCTGCCTGCTTTAGCTTGGGAATTGGCTCTTGGAGAGAAACAGTTTGCAGGATAGGATCTAGAAGTTCTTCTGTAGAGATTTAGACATTTTATTTGCTCTCTAATATGGGAAACCAAAAGGGAGAAAGTCAGCACTTAGGAAAATAATTCTTTATACCTTTTCCCACACATGGCAAACTGTGTTCATGGGAATGTGTAGTGGGGTAGGCAGTATCATCCCAGCCCAACATGCATTCATTTATTTTTACCACCACTCCTTCTAATGCTGAGCTTGATCTCAAATGGGGCCACTGAGCAACAAGAAGGAAGTAGCCAGCATGCCTGAGGGAAACAAAGATACTTGCAGAAGAACAGGTTCAGAAATTGAACCTGAGAGGGTCAAACAAACAAACAAACAAACAATCAAACAGCCTCATAAGGGTTGAGCTGCTTAGTAGCTATGGAACACTGAGCATCTGCTGGAGGAGAAAGGAGAGATGAAATTGGGCAGTTGAATGGAAGTAGCTGAAGAACAAGATGTATAGTCTCAGCCTCCTGGTAATCTTCAAGATTACCTAGCTGAAAGAAAAAGCAAGAAGCACAAAGAAGAGAGTCGAAACAGCAAAAGAGGGTGGAGAAAGAGATGCATTAGATATTTTTAAAAAGCAAAGAGAACTATCTCATTATTTAGAGAAGTAATTTCTGGGTACACATATTTTAAAATTTCTCCAGGAACAGAAGTGAGGCCTGTCTATAAGAAATCAGTGGAGAAATGCAAGATTTTAAATGTAGCTTTGGAAGATGATGGATGATGGATTAGCTCAAGCAAGAGAGGAAAGACAAAGATACAAAAGGAGGGGAAGAAAAATAAAAAACCAAGAGCAGAGGTGGCGGGGAGGAAGCGTCTCCACCTGCATCATCCAGCCCGGACACTGAGGTCCAGCACCGAGGGCCTTCTGGCAGTTCCCTCACTGCGAGAAGTGAAGTTACAGGGAACCAGGCAGAGGGCCTTCTCGGTAGTGGCGCCTGCCCTGTGGAATGCCCTCCCAGCAGATGTCAAGGCAATAAACAACTATTCTACTTTTAAAAGACAACTGTTTAGGGAAGTTTTTAATGTCTGATGCTGTATTGTTTTTAATATTCAGTTGGAAGCTGCCCAGAGTGGCTGGGGAAACCCAGCCAGATGTGCGGGATATAAATAAATAATAATTATTATTATTATTATTATTATTATTATTATTAAAAAGATTGGGTGGGCAGCAGAGGAGATTTTTTTTGGGGGGAGAGACTATAGCTTTTCTGAGGAAACCAGAACCTTAGTCTCTCAAAAAGGCACACTTTAACCATGGAATGAGCCAGAAGAAGACGTACAAGATGCCATCCAACCATCTTAGGGACTCCACTCTGGATTTGTGTAGGGTTTACTCCTTAAGCTTTTCATCTCCCAAAGATGTTCAGCATGGAAATTATCAGGCAAGGTAACATTAGGGAAATTGCCTTACCATCAGCCTGACAAAGACCAGCATTCTGGGTGAGGGTGTCGCCAGCACTCCATGCGTCAGCATTAGTGGCCAGACACTTGCGACGGTAGGTGATTTTGTTTACCTGGGCTCCACCATAACCTGCGACATCTCCATTGATGCTGAGCTAGTAAAATGCATCGGCAAGGCAGCTGTGGCAATGGCTCGGCTCTCTAGAAGGGTATGGGAAAATGTGATGCTAATGTCCAATACCAAGATGAATGTCTCCCAGGCTTGTGTGTTGAGCTCACTGCTTTATGGAAGTGAGCCGTAGGCAACTTACAGCCATCAGGCATGGCACCTCAATGCCTTCCAAATTCCCTGTGGCAGGAGGATTTTGGGTATCACATGGCAGGGCAGAGTTTCAAACAAATATGTGCTTTTACAAGGCCGTATCGCCCAGCGTGTTCACACAACTGTCTCAACAACGTCTATTCAGGCTTGGTCATGTCTACAGAAGATGGCAGGATCCCCAAGGATGTGCTCTATGGGAAGCCAACTTCAGGCACCAGGCCCATTGGCAGACCAACTGTATCACAAAGATGTCTGCAAATGTGACAACATCTACCCTGCCATGTGTGAATCCCTTGCAGACAACAGCAGTGCCTGCAGACAGACAGTCAGGCCATGTAGCCATAGCAGTGACCAAAGGAGGAATGACTGCTGGGGGGCGTCCAGAGAGAAGAAACGCCTTGGTGCATCTGCAGTAGCACAACCAGATGCCTTCATCTGCCCCAGCTGCAACAAAACATGTCTAGAGCAACAGCAGGTCCTGCAACCTTCCAACAGTTGGACCTCACTCCCAACTCCTCCATTGTCTCCCAAGACAGACAGATGCCAACATGTGATCTTTCACACAACATAAAAGTCAATTCTGGAAAACTAGAAGAATCCAGCAGGTTATTTGCTTCCAGAAAAAAAACATTGCAACCCCATGAACCTGGAAAAAGTGCATGCACTGTAATTTCATGTGATGACATTTAAATTTAGTGTGACGTGGTGATATATTGATCAAAAAGCCACTGTTTTACAACACAACAGGTGATGCAGCTTAAAAGGAACATTTGAATCTGGGATAAAAGCACGAGTATTATCAGGAAAATGCATTAATCACCACATCTGAATGTACCCTATTTCATTTTTGTCTGAAAGTTTGTATTATGTGATAGTGCAAGACTCTAAGAATATAGTTGCAATGACTCTGACCGGCAATCAGAACTCCAGTTCCCATGATTAATTTCGGCTTTTGCATACCTGTCAGTCCCACCTTTTTACTTCTGTAGAACTTCAAATCATTCCTGCTTTGCTTGGAACTTCTCAGAAGCAGCTGAGCCCTTGCAGTAACATCATGTGTAGTTTCTACGTGGATATTGTTGCTTCTGTGGCCAGGTAGGCAGCAAATAACAAGGCAGTTAACATTTCCTTTGTTCCTGTTTTTAGAAATTACAGTGTAAAGTACAAACATGAGAATTTTGTACTAACATCAAGCCAAACTATAGAGATGGTATGTTCCTGACCCCTGGGTCTGTTTGTATTTACAGAATGTTTCCTGTAATATAATAAAATCTCATTTGGAAAAGGTCAATATACAGTAACCTGAATCCATCACAACTGATTAAAATCAATTGCCATGTTACAGAATTGGTTTCACAAGTGGCTAAAATTCTCATAGCTTTAATCTTGTTAGATCTTTAGGAAACCTTAACAACAAAAACCTATGTTGGTAACTGTTTTCTAAACTTAATCACAGTTAGATGTGATGTGTTTGGTTAGGATAATGCCTTGTGTTTTGTTTGTTCTTCCTACTTTTGCTACAAACAGAATGGTTGTTTATTTCATGCCTTTTGCTATGATAGATCAGTTCTCTTCTGGATTCGGGATCTCAATGAACAACGGTATACTCTCTTTGATGTTAATAACAAACTGTGCAAATCTTTGTGAAACATCTTGAGGCTAATTCTTGCAACACTAAAAAACGTGTAACCCACTGAAATGTTTGACTTTTTTCTTTGACCAGCTTGAACACCCCTTTCACCCAAAACGTATCACAAAATGACTTTGAAATACCTCATTTTCAAAAGGCATTTGCCATGTGGTATATGGTGGTGGGGGTCTTCTGTTTGGGAGAAACTTAAGTAAATGTGTTTAGTTTGGTTCTTTGAAACATGACTATATTTTGGGGTTTTTTTTAATTGTTTGTTTATTTGGGTTTTTCCTTTCTTTTCCTCAGTAGTGCTGTGAGAAACATTTTCTTTCTTTTAAGAAAGAAAGCATAGGGCTGCTTAAGAAATCAGGGGCCGCAAGCTTCCTTCAAAAGGACCAGTTAGTCTTAATGTTGTAGCAGACGTTATGCAAGGTACTTGTTGCACAAATTAGGTGACAGTGAGTAACTTTTTGAAATGAAGAACAAGCTGGATTTGAAGCAGACACCAGAAAAACAAGCAAGATCAGGTTGTTTAGAACATCATACAAATTTTGCTCTATATTTTTTATTCTAAATGACCTGGTCTTGCTTGTGGATCATCACTAATACATTGTGAAACTGCCATTCTTTCCTATTGATTTTGGAACATTCCCTCTACTCTACTGGTACATTCGCATGCATTGATTAAACATGGTACAAAATGGAAATCTTTGTCTGATCATTACCTTGTGCCCCCGTGTGTTCCTCTGTCCCTACAAGCATGTGTTTCAACATGCTGTCTTTCATCACAGGATGCTTGTACATACTCACAAAGAGAACGGAGGCAAGGACAAATGAAAGGAAATAAATCTGCAGCAAACTGGGGATGTGAATTAATTTTAGCACTTCCCTATTTTAAATTGGAAAGAAGGAAGATAAGCAGAATACAGGGCCAGATGAACTCACAGTTCAACAGAGGAATAGATCCAGGGAAATACACCCATTCCTCCTGCTTATGTACTGTAATTTGGAAAAATATATATGCTATTATGACATCCTTGTCCAAATTTCTGTCTAAAGTTTTGGCTGCTGCACCTCAAAAAGGGTATTGTAGAACTGGGAAAGGTTTAGGAACGAGCAGCCAAAATGATAAAGGGAACTAGAGCATCTCACGTATATGACAAAAGGTTACAAAGTTTGAGGTTTATGGAAAAGGTAAGGGGGAACATGATAGTGCTTTATAAAATTATGCATGGTGTGGAGAAAGTAGATAAAGAGGACTCCCCCCCATCTTTTTCTCATGATAAAAGAGTCAGTGGTCTTCCAATGAAACTTAACCTTGGGAGACCCAGGACAGACAAAGTGAAGTACTGATTCATGCAGCACACAGTTAAACTATGGGATGTTGGGATAGCCACCAACATGGGTGTCTTTAGACTTTTAATGGTTACTAGTCGTGGTGTCTATATTGTACGCAGTATCAGATGCCATATGTCTCTGAAGATCATGAGTAGGAGCATGCTGTTGTGCTAATGTCCTGCTTGTGGCCACTTGGCTGACCACTGTGAGAAGAGAGTGCTGAATGAGATAGGCCTCTGGGTCTCATTAAGTTCTTAAGCATAACTGTGTCCTGTGCTTAGAATAAATGAGTTCCACACCCCAATGCAATATTCGATGCTCTCCAATGCCTTCTGCAGTTTTAGACCACTTTCTTACATAGTCAAAATGTGGATGGGTAATGTTCATGAATTAGTGTGATGAATAGGTTTGACCGGTTGGTGAGGCTGACAAGAGCTGTTCTAGAGAACAGAATAATACCTGTCATTATATGACTATATAAACAACGTGCAAAAATTCTCCAGATAGGAGACGGATGGCTAAACTTTCATAGTTCAACCTCACATGGAATAAATTAATAACTGGTTAAGATAAAATCTTTCCAAGTTTTAGTCACTGCAACATATTCTTGTTTTTCTAGGCACCTCTGTTTTCACTGTGGCTGCATATGACCGTAGTCTGATGGGAAAGAATTTAAAACACACAATCATCGGTGAACATGGAGATATTTTCTACATCCATCCCATCATGGGTAAATCAGCCTATCTATCTGCATCTGTACTAAAACCATTTGAGGCTTTTGTAAAATATTTTCCACACTTGAATTATGATTGCTTTTGTATAAACATTATCTCAGTGGTTAGTGTTAGTTTATTTAAGTGCCAGTGGAAGCTGGCTTTTGGCCTTTAAATTTAACAAAGATGTGTTTGCTAAAATCAAACTTTCTTAGGATTGCTTTTCTACAAAACGAATTCAGGGCCTGATTCATTCTTCCATGGTAATATTAGCGGCGGAACTGAGATCTGAAGCATTATTTACTTGCCCTAGGTGAGAAAATGATCAGAATAGATTTTCACAAAGCTATCCTCTGAAACAAGGTTTATTTTTGCTAATAGTAACACACTTTGTTGTTTGGTCGTTTAGTCGTGTCCAACTCTTCGTGACCCCATGGACCAGAGCACACCAAGCACCCCTGCCCTCCACTGCCTCTCGCAGCTTGGTCAAACTCATGCTGGTAGCCTTGAGAACATCATCCAACCATCTGTCGTCCCCTTCTCCTTGTGCCCTCCATCTTTCCCAACATCAGGGTCTTTTCCAGGGAGTCTTCTCTTCTCATGAGGTGGCCAAAGTATTGGAGCCTCAGCTTCAGGATCTGTCCTTCCAGTGAGCACTCAGGGCTGATTTCCTTCAGAATGAATAGGTTTGATCTTCTTGCAGTCCATGGGACTCTCAAGAGTCTCCTCCATCACCATAATTCAAAAGCATCAATTCTTCGGCAATCAACCTTCTTTATGGTCCAGCTCTCACTTCCATACATCACTACTGGGAAAACCATAGCTTTAACTATACGGAGTAACAGCCAATTGTTAGCCTTCAGGTGTCATCCTTTCTATCACCTAGGCAAGGGGTAGGAAACCTCAGGCCCAGGGCAAATGCAGCCCTCCAGGATCCTCACTTGGTTATGTTCCCTCCCCAAGCTACATCCCCTCCTGGTCCTGCCTGCTCTGCAACTCCTCAGATGTTTTTGCCTGACTAGAATATGGCCTTGATCTGTGATAATACCAGCTGTTTTCCTGGGTGGAGGTTGCAGTTTAGGTTCAGTATGTTTCTCATCAGAAAGAAAATTCATCAAACATCAATTGTGATCAGGCAAAGTGATTGCAAACTTCACATCAATTTTAATTAGCCAGCTTTAATGTGACATTTTTCATATTTAACTTCAACAGTGTTGCAAATATGGATGTGAAAAGGGCTGTAAACATTTTTGTATATTTGTGGAAAATCCATTGAAACATAAAAGTATGTATTTTTAAAAGATTTTTACATAAACCATCCACTGGCTAGGTTTTATGAGTAAAGTCGCTTTGTGCTAAATGAATACCATCTGATAGCTGAAAAGAACTTCCTTCTGGCTGTGGAAAGAGATCTACTGCTTAGTTAAACCTCAAGTATGTTTTTAATAATCAATTATTTTATTAACATGACTGTCTCATTTAATCTCAATCAAGTACGCATTTGGGAACGTTTACATAAGATGTTTTCAACAACTGGATTGTTAATAGAGGAGAGTCAAGCTATATGTCTGTCTCTCTGTGTGTACACATATGTTTACTTGTGCTGGCAGAATAATCATAGCCAACCCAAGATCCATTTCCATTGGGATGATTCTGAGGCATGATTAGAGAGATGGAAGCTTATAGGTGCTCAGTGCCACTATTTACATGCTTATACAGCCTCATCCTGTACTTTGCTGTGCAGTAAAGCCTTGATTAGCATGTGGCACCAGGGTACCAGCATGTGTACTATAGGAACATAACTGAATTCTTCTTGACCAGGATACTGCTGTGCCTGCAATCCAGCACAGGGAAGCCCCTGTTGGAGATTCATTCCCAGTGTCTGCAGTCATAGGATTGTTGTCTACCACATGTCAGTGTATGTTTTCATTCCACAGTGTGGGAAGTGACAGACAGGATGTTTGTGTTACTGTGTTCCGTGAAGTGGGACTATTGTCCTTTGTTCTCTCTCTGAAGTCTGATAAGAACGAGCGAAGTCAGAATGCTCCGAGTGTATTATATGTAAATAAACGTAGATTAGCCAAAATGCTGTGCTATTGGTTCTGTTACGCAAACTGCAAATACTCTGCAGATCCGTAAGTGTGCATCAGTCGCTGTGATGTTCGGGTTGGAGAAAGCTTTTGAAGCTCCCAAATGACCGACCAGGAGGGAGAGATCATGCCAGTCGGGCGTGTGTCTCTACCAGGGTCCTACACAAGAGCATCCAAGTGGTTTTTCAGGGGAGGTGGGAGAGAAGAGGCACGGCCACAGAAATCCTAAGTCCATTCTTGCATTTCAGCTGGCAGAACTTAGTGGTAAGGTTTATCGGGGTTCTTTATAAGTACTCTGCCTTTTTAGGATGTTCCTTTAGGAAGCCTCTGCTTATTGGAGTAAGATCAAGCTATCCAGCCCCAGTTCTCCGTTTGATTGCTCCAGGAAGTAAACTTGTCAGCAAGTTGCAAACCAGATGCTGTGTAAGTTCCAACAATGCACAGTTTTTGATACTTTTATGAAAAGATAAAAAATTAATGTGGTTGAATCTAGACTTCACCTACTGCAGACAGAAAGAGTCATTCCGTCCATGGGAGGCATTTCATCCAGTGGAGGGAGTCCCACTAGTTGGAGGAGGGAAGTAACTCTTGCCAATTCTCCCATTCCTCGGCAGCTCCCAGTGTCATTTAGCCGAGGAGGAGAGAGGACTTCGGAAAAGTTGTTTCCCACCCCCCCTACCCATGCCAGCATACAAGCACCAGGAACATAACTGTGTTCAGGGGGTGCTGATAGAAGGGAACTGTGGACCCAACCATTGATACAAAGAAGAACAAAGTGTTAAGACTCCTCGTTGTTTTCACTGTGACAGACAAAGAGGGAGATGTAAAAATTCTTGTTATGATGCACAGTTCCCTATCAGTTCCGTTTCTTCTCTCACCTGTCGTCTGATGTGGCACAGCCCATAGTTTATTACCATGGTGAGAAGTAGGCCTAAAAGCCAGGTCACATACAAAATTCATGCTGCAGATGTTGGCTAGTGGAAACATATATCAGTAGCTGCAGAGTATGATACCTGGGTCCAAGGTTATAAAGGGTCCAAGGTCTAAAGCAGCCTCCCTCAACCTGTGGGTCCCCAGATGTTGTTGAACTACAACTCCCATCACCCCTAGCTAGCAAGGCCAGAGCTCAGGGATGATGGGAGTTGTAGTCCAACAACATCTGGGGACCCACAGGTTGAGAACCGCTGGAAGCATGACAGGTTTTGCAGAAGCTTAGCAGGACTGGGTTTGGTCCATTTCCCAGATGGGAGTCCTTTGTATACCACCTTGAATATCATGCTGGAATAAATGCAGTACATAAATAAGGAGTTTTCTTCAAATACCCATTATGCAATCTTGATGCAAGGGTAATATAGAAAAGAATGTGCAAATGATAAAATAAGACATCAGAAAAACTTGCAGTGGGTCATTAATTAGGCCTTTGAAACGCAGCCTCCTTCACAGAGAGAGCTCTAAACTGTACCCATTGCATTGGTAGTGGCATAGACAAATATTTGTGGCAGAAGGGTAGGATTGTCCTGCCTTGTAAATGTTGGCTTCTGGGGTAGTAAGAATTCACCAAGATAAGTGTGTGCCACCAGCCCTCATCTGGACCTCTTCCATTAGCCTTTCTTTGGCTGCTGTGGATCCTGAATTGGACTAATAAAAAGCAGATGCAGTCCCACTTTAATGTAGATTGCTTGGTTAGATTGCTTTTATTAAGATTCACTAAAAAATAAAAAATAAAAATTGCTTTTTGCCAAATTGCCATTATGGTTTTCATTTTTTCTGCACTTTTTAGAGAGTGATTGAAGTGAAGGAAGAAACTCTAGATCTACAATTTAAAGTGGTTAAAATAGATAATCAGGCATGCAGTTGTCTTCTCTTTCATTCACAAATTTCTTTACCTTTGTTTACCCATTTTTTTATGTAGAATGCACTGCTGTTTTAACTATGTATGTATATTCCTGAATATATAACAGTCATCTGTTTGTTTTCATCAAACAAAACAGGTGACATCACAGTAAAACGAGCTGAATTTCTTGACTATGAAGTGAGGAAAAAAGTACATTTTGCAGTCTTAGCTGGAAATGGCTTAACTTCAGCAGTGTGTGGGGTGACAGTATTTATACAGGATGTGAATGATAATGCACCTCAATTTGAACAAAACTATTTCAAAACATCAGTGTGGGAAGGTCAAGTCTACAACACATACATCATGCAGGTAACCTCAAACATGTTTAAACTATATTTGTCTGAAGTTTCCCTTCTTAATGTATTTTTTCGTCCACTTTTATCATCATTACAAACCAGTCATTACAAACCAGTTAATTCATCTAACCAAACTCTACAGATTGACAGGACCATTTGAAATACCTATTTTGGGTTACTCCTCTCAATTTTTTAATGCATCCTTTCTCGAAGGAGTCCCTGGTGGCTGAACATTCTGTCTCTTTTTGGGCAAGAGGAGAGAGGGAGAGCGCTCATCTTGGTGGGACAAAAAGAGGAAATGTAGATCTTGTAAAGAAAATGAATGTAAATTTCAGTTCTGAAGTATGCAGCACTGATCTGCAACAAGGAGCAATAAAAACAACTGTGGTCGCTACAAAATCAAGAAAGCCATATGATGAACATATATGAGAAAACAGGGGTCTTACTTGAATTCAAAACTGGAACCAGCATTTAGGAAGCCATGGGACTGCATGCACACACTCACTACCAACACTTGTAATTTCCCCTGCTGTTCTAAGTATTCAGATCCTTCCCCCTATGCAAGGCAAGCTACTGCATGTGACATTGCAGCAGCCTTAAGCATGAAGGGACATTGACCCATGTATGGATTATCCCACACTGAGAATAAGTTTCATTGGCTGTAATCCAACACCTTCTGAACTCTACATGCACCTATTGTCACATACGTGGGAAAATAATATGTTTGGCCAATAGAAGCAAAGTTGCAACACAAACAAACTGCAGCAAGCGCCACATGTGCATCCGAGATCCATTTCTACTCCAGCATGTAGAGCTAAGTGCCTTAGCATAAGGATGGGTTTTCTCTCCATACAGATCTACGCGACAGACGATGACGCTGGACTTAACGGAGAAATTGAATATTCCATTTTATCTGGCAACACAAATGAAGCATTTCTTATTGATTCAGCACAAGGAATTATATCAACAAATGCAATCCTAGACCGTGAAGACACTCCATCATATAGGTTTGTTTATAACAAATACAAGATCTATAGCTGGTGTGACTTTTGTTTGTGTGGGGTGGAAGGGAGGAAGGGGTTGTTGGGTCAAGTTAGCCATATCAATTCATATGCTGTCAGTGGGTTCTTGTTGTTATCTTGTTGGGCTGTTTATGTAATGAAGGGGAAGCACACAGGCGTGAAGGTGTCCTCCTTTAATTTGTCCTCCTTTAATTTAGTTTCAGTTTGTTGGTTAGGTTTTCTAGTAAGGCTGTGTCCTATACTGTTTGGTACCAGTGGTCCATGTTTACTCCTGACAAGTCCCTCCAGTTTCTAGCTATGATGCTCCTAGCTGCTGAGAGTAGGATGTTATAAGCTCTTTGTAGTGTGAGTGTGCATTATTGTCTTGGAAAATATTCAATAGGGCTATGAACTTTGCTTTTTCAAAGTTCAAATGATCTCCTCTTTGACCTACACAATAAACTTGGGTGGAAATGTTAAATGTTAAGAGCTTCAGAGGGAACTGCTGACAGAAGCTTAAATTTAAATGCCTTGAATATAACGTTGGGGTTTTTTTAATGAAAGTTGGGGTGTGTGTGTGTGTGTGTGTGTGTGTGTGTGTTTGCACACTGAAACTTAAGAAACCGATTATTTTAGTAAATATCTCCATGTGTACCTTCTTGATATATGTTCTAGACAAAATATGAAATTATGCATGTTTACAAACTTTGAATGCAAGTCTGTAATTCAAGTAATGTGTTCTGACAATTTTGAAGCCACAAAAACTCAAGAGCAGAACTGGTGTGGTGGATGAATGGCATTAGACTCCACATATCAAATTGCAGCTTTTTGTGTTCAGCGCCGTCATGTGAATAATGGGAAACAATGCTGTTTGTCACGTTTGAAAGGAAGTTATTGTGTCAGAGATGAAAGAGAAGATGAATTCTGCATATTTATTTAACAAATGTATATTCCGCCCTTTCCCAAGCTTTGAAGTGGATTATAATGACATTCACTACAAAATACATACTTCCAAAGGGAGATAGAGAAAAATACTGCTTACCAATTTAAACCTATTTACAATATGTAAAACACATGACATCCGTGAAGCATTAATGCCAGCCCTGAGTCCTGCTCCTTTTGTTCTAGTTCCCGTTTAACCCTCTGTCGTTCTTGAACTGAATCCCTTCCTCACATGTTAAAAAAGAAGTGTCATGTAAATGATAAAAATTAAAGTTACAAGGTTTCTCCCCCACCACATTTTCAGAAGGATAATTTTGGAAATAGTTTATCATTTTTGGTGTAACTTTTAATTAGATATAAAGTCGTGGTTTACAAATACGGAACATGTTTTTGACTCTCTCTTTTTATCAGGTTAGTTGTGCAAGCTGTTGACAGAGGAACCCCCAGGCTATCTGCTACAAGCACAATAGAGATACAAGTTGTGGATATCAATGACAATGCTCCAACTCTCCAGCCGTTCGGCGTCGTTGAACTCCCTGAAAGTAAGAATGGCAAACACCAAGCAAAGAGATTGTGCTGGTTTGGACCTAATCCTGCTAAACCATAGTTTACTGCAGCTTTCCCCAACCCAGTGCCCTTCAGATGTTTGGACTACAGGCAGCTGGGATGGTCAGGAATAATTTGAGTCATACTCCAAAACATCTGTAGGGCACCTAGTTAGAAAATGCTAGCTCATGCTTACATGAATAAACCACAGGGAGCTTTGTGCTCACACGTTTTCCCCTCCCCTCCCTCTCATACAAGGGCTTTCTCTTATGTTTTAAACTAACCACAGCATGTCACGTAGCTATGGTTTATTGAAAGTCAACTTCATGCCATAGTCTTAACAAACCATAGTTACAATTAACCACATGGTAAGGCTCAGAAGTATCACAAGATGTGGTCAACCAAAATTAGAATCAGAATTTGAACTTGTGGCCATGCCATAGAATGAGACGGGAGGGAGGAGCATTTGATCCTGGGGTACACTGCAATTTCTCATGTTAAACCATGGTTTAGAGTTCTGTGCAAATGGGTCCACTGTCTTTTTATGCCTTTGTAATAAATAGGGGAAAATTTCTCAGATGGGAATTTTTTTTTTATGAGTAGCACATATTCTGCGGCTTATTTCTGCTGGCTGGGAAGCTTATATTTGTGAGCAACTTAAAAACAGCATATAAAAGAATGCCGTCTGGTGCATTAAATCTCAAAACATTGGTAAAAGACCCTGCTGAGAGGTTCAGATGTCAAATTCCTAAGATTTATTTTCAATTTCTATTTCCCTTTTGGAGAAAGAAACACAGTTCTTCAGCCAGAGTTCCCAACAGTTAACTTTTCAATTCTATTGTTATTGACTAAAGTAGCACTTGTGTTATGAAAGTTAAGTAACTTCATCAACTGAAGTTGTTGGCTTGTGTTGGAATGTTCAGCAATTTTGTTCCAGTGCTTCGTCCTTCTTCTGATGTTACATTTTGTGGCACAGTAGCTATTCCAAGGGCCTCTTTTTCTACCACATGTTTGAGGTCACATGGAATGGCTCTTTCTTATGGCTGCCCATGCCACCATCTCCACTTTGGGGAACTGAAAGAAGGACAGTTTCCATGTGACTTGGAACTGCTGCCATTAAAGAGCAGCACAAGAAGGAGTTATGACACATCAGCCATTAAAAATAAAGTCCATTTTGAGATTTCTTCCTATGTTTTGATTTTTCACTCACAGCGGTGATGCATGTCACTCCCAGAAGTGGAAAACATTTATGCATTTGCCACCCACCAGCCAGACATGGGGTTGCCAATAATCCAGAAATAGCTTGGCTTATCCGTATCTGGTTTATGTAGCTATTCCTCCAGAATTATAGTTTCACTCAGGCGAATTGACCTTGAAGAACACACCTGGATGAAAATTGTCAATCGACTGGGAGATGAACTTTAGACCTTAAAATCTGCAATTTGCATGCCAGATATTCATTACTGTACTCAGGCGTCAAACAAGGACCAGTTTTGAAACATCTGGACAAAATTATATTCTTCCAAAATAACTCCTGACATAAGAAGAGAGTAGTTCCATCCAGTAAGCTATTAACTTCCTCTTCTTCTTCTTTTTGGCTTTTCATTCCTACTAGTTCCCCTTTCTTCCTTTTAATAGTGGTCTCATATGAACACCAAACATACATGGGAATATTTGTGTTGTCAGTATATTGTTAAAGGTCTGGCTTTTCATTTCCTGTGACCAAGATTGCAAAGGGAAGAGATGTGTGCCCTGCCCTGGAATAGCTTTGAGTAGTCTAAATACAAAAAGGCTGGGAAGAGCTAGCATGTATTATTATTATTTATTAAATTTGTATATCACTGTATATCCGTAGATCTCAGGGCAGTTCACAACCTAAACATTTAGGTAATAAGCCACCTTTTTAACTGTTATTTTATGAAGTCAAGGAAGATTATGCCAATATTTTTTTCTTGAGCAAATCTGTTTTCTTATTTGCAGTGTGGGGATGGGATTCTTGCAAAACTTTTCTAGAGGATTTAACAGCATGTACACAGTTTAGTACTGTCATCCGCATTATCTATAACCTTACCCTTAAAATATTCCTAAGATTTCTGGCAACTATGGTTTTTTGGGGGTTATACATATAGTTTGTTGATAAAAATTTCTGGAGGGCTTCCAAGAACAACAGTGATAAATAAGTCTTACTCTTAAATATGATGGTTGTAGATGCTCCACTTGGCTCCCTGGTGATGCAAGTATTGGCAGATGATGCGGACCTAGGACCACCCCTTCACTACAGTTTTGCTGAGAATGGAAATCCTGGAATGAAATTTGCAATTGACCAATGCCATGGAACAATCACATTGGTGAAAGCATTAGATTTTGAAGAAATCACTCAGCTTGAACTGTTGGTCAGAGTTTCCGATTCTGTGCACGCAACTACAGAACAACTTCTAATATTTATATCTGATATTAATGACAACCCACCAGTATTTACTCAGGATTCATATCAGGTAAGAAAAGAAACTTTAAGTAATTTAAAGCTTTTGTTGTGAATACATCTCTTCATGTGACCTTGAGATGCTGTGGACTTTCCCCACCTCCCTTCAGGTGATGATACCCGAACGTAGGCCTGTAGCTACTGCTCTTTTGACTGTCTATGCCACAGACAGAGATTCAGAGTACAATGGAAAGCTAACCTACAGAATTCTTCCCCCCTCTGATGAATTTTCTGTTGATCCACAAAATGGTGAGTTCGTTGTATGTTTAATAATTTGCAGTGTGGAACATACAATATGATGTGCTTTGTCTGGAATGCCTATTGAAGCTTCTTGTTATCCACACATCAAACACAGCCAAAATTGTCATTCATATCTGCAATACAATTGCACTGACAGCACTGAGAGAGCGGGTAATTGGAAGATTTAAGTGATGAACAGAGGGCATGTAAAGAGCATCTAGCAGTCTGTTTATTTACCTGTTTGTTGAACATGCCATGCTATTACTTACTTCAAGAGTTCAAACGAGAAAAACATTAAATTACAGCATACCTTTAGGCATTCAAGTAGAAACAGGATTTTCCAGAAATATAAAGAATAAAGAGATCTGCCACATTTAATAATTTTGCAAAAGAATTTACAGACACTTTCTGGGAAGCCCACTAGAGCAGGGTTTCCCAAACTCTGGTCCCTGGATTTGTAATTAAAGATGGCAGACAGCACATCCATCGTGTTAAATGTTCATATTGATTTTGAAATCTAGTTTTATTGTTTCTCTTATTTCTTATATTGTATTTTATTGTATTACAACTTGAATTTCTATGAAATTAAAATTGTAATACAATAAAAAAGTATAAGAAATAAAAGAAACAATAAAAGTACAGTTCAGATTCATACAGTACTTAGCACAGTGGATTACAATTGCTACAGTGAGCAGGAAAAATATTAAATGGCCTGCCAAGACCCTCAGTATTTTTGAAGTGATCCACGGGGAAGAAAGTTTGGGAACAACTACGCTATAGCCTAGGTATGCTCCAACTGGAAAAGAAAATGTTCAGCCTTGCAGAATTAGGTGACATGTTGCTATTGTTTTAAACTCTTGTGGTTTACTCCCAGTTGGGTATAGAATTGTTGCCTTAAAATCATTTCAAATGATGACTGTTTCTTTTAGGAAATGCTGGAGGGGGGATTTTAACTGAACCATTATGCTTCTATTACTGAAAGTTTGTTTTGAAATGTGTTTTTCTAAAACTTTATTTTAGGCTCACTATATCTGGTTAAGACAGTGACATACCAGGAAAAGAATCCAGTTATTCAACTCCATGTAGAAGCCAGTGACAGTGGGAATCCTGCTTTGACTGCTGTTGCTTCAGTGCTCATACAGATCCAGGATGTGAATAATTACATCCCTCAATTTACTGTGCCATCGTATAATCTCAGTATCAGTGAAAATGTCTCTATTGGAGAGATACTGCTAACATTCTCAGCTATTGACAATGACAGGACACATGACAGTACCTATGTTGAATATGCCATTATTGGTGGTAATGGTGGTAATAAGTTCCAGGTGGAAAAATGCATCGTTGGGCCAGAATCTCCAAGTAAACTGACTGGAAATCTTGTGTTGAGGAGCATTCTAGATCGCGAGAGCAGTTCATCTTACCAGTTGTTAATTCTTGTATCTGACCGTGGGACTCCTCCTTTAAACGCCACAGCTACAGTGTCAATCACTGTTTTGGATATTAATGATAACCCACCTATATTTACCAGTTTGGAGTATAAAGTTCATGTCAGGGAAAATTTCCCTGTAGGCAGTCATGTTACTGCTGTCTCAGCTAGTGATTGCGATGCTGGACCTAATGGAGACATCACGTACAGTATCACCTCTGGAAATGACAAGGGGCACTTCCGTTTAGATGGGAAAACCGGTTCCCTTGACCTCATCAGAGCTTTGGATTATGAAGAAACAATGAATTTCAGTCTGACCATTCAAGCTTCTGATGGAGGAGTTGGCATAAAAAATGTGGCCTTCGCTGTAGTTTTTATCAGCATCCTTGATGCTAACGATTACGTCCCAATATTTGTATTTCTCACCCAGGACTGCGGAATCCATGAAAATCTGCCTGCTTTTTCTTTCGTCTGCAGAATTTCTGCACTGGATTTTGATACCGGCCCCTACGGTCACCTTTCGTATTCTATCCAGTCATCATGTTTGTCTGGTCATGGAACTCCTGGAGATCATGACATGTTTTTCATAGATCCTCTGACAGGAGAGATCCGCACCAAGCAGGTGCTTGATTTTGAAGACCAGGACAAGTATTGCTTCATAGCTCAGGCCAAAGACAGAAGCGACTCAACAGCCACTATCACCGTTCAAGTGGCGGTCGAGGGGGCAGATGAATTTGACCCTGTCTTTAACCAAGACCAATATTTTTTTGATTTCCCTGAAAGGAATGAAGCAGGGCAGTTGATTGGCAAAGTCACAGCATCAGATTATGATGGAGGATTGGATGGTGTTGTTCACTACACTTTGCTAAAACAGTCGCCCTTCTTTTCTGTGAACCACAGCAGTGGGGCCCTCTACTTGACCAGACCTTTCCACAGGAAGAGAATCGGCATGAAGAGAGCAGGCGATACTCTTGAACTGCTTGTAAAAGCTCATAGCCCAAAGCTGGACTCGAAGTCTAGCACGTGCACAATTCTGGTGAACGTCTCTAAAGCTCCAGAGACTTATTCCATGTTGCCAGTGGAAACAGTGTCCATTAGCATCACTGCTTCTACTGTAGCATTCCTGTTTCTGGCCATCAGTCTTGCTGTGCTTATTGTTAGATTCAGGCGAAAAGACACTGCAAACTCCAACATGAAGAAAAAGATGCCATGTCCCTCAGCTGCTGATTTGAAATTAGACTATGAGAATAGTGCTCCTAAAGACGTCCGGAAATCCCAAATCCATGCAACCGGTAACCTTCCAGTAGGCACCATAGCGGAGTGGCTAAGTTTGGTAGGCATCAGAGAGAGAAGGGACATGGGCAACCATTGTAGGCATTCAGACTCCAGCGGACATGGCTCTGCAGAAGGAGAAACTGCAGAAGATGAGGAAATAAAGAGGATCAATGAGCATCCCTGCAGGAAGGGTTCCGGATCAGCTTTAAGTGACCGAGGCTCACGTATACCCGACTCAGGAATTCCTAGAGACTCTGAC
This sequence comes from Podarcis erhardii, assembly GCF_964252035.2. Taxonomy (NCBI): domain Eukaryota; kingdom Metazoa; phylum Chordata; class Lepidosauria; order Squamata; family Lacertidae; genus Podarcis; species Podarcis erhardii. Next base: position 40,003,902 of record NC_138512.1, read on the forward strand.
CAGCTTTCGTGTCAGTCTGAGGAGACTGATGTCGTGGCCATTTCTCAAAGCATAGAGGCAGCCCACCCTTTCCAAGATGGAAGTGGAGGAGAGGGAAGAGAATGTGATGCAAAGTATGCTTGCAATCAAATGCTGTCCGAAACACTTCACAACCTGGGGATGAAGGAAAAAGACATCATGACAGACATCACAAGAGAATACATCTTCATACCTGACGATCAGAACTCCCATTATGGATCTCTTGCTACCCTAGTTGACTCTGATGAGGATCTCAGAGGCAGCTATAACTGGGATTACTTGCTTAATTGGGAACCCAGATTTAAGCCTCTCGCATCTGTGTTCAGTGATATTGCAGAACTGGAGGATGAAAGCTTAAAAATGCATAGCTTTCCTAAGGAGAAGAAATCTTTCATCTTTCCTCCTCCTCCTCTAATTACTTCTGTAGCTCAGCCTGGTTTAAAGACAGTCCCCCCGCGAATTCCAAATCTGTTGCCTGGTCAGGCATTTAAGAAATACCCCCGCTCACCCCTCATCCATCACCTGAGGTATCCTCCATCTGCTATGACTCCCAGTTTTTCACCTTCTCTGTCTCTGCTTACCACGCAGACCCCTACAGCATCTCCAGTGGCCTCCCATCCTAACCTGAAGGGGATATGCCCTGGTGGGGCAAAGTGTGAACTTTCAGCAGATGAAGAAGTTCAAGTATAGATTATTTATCATTGACTTAAAGTGTTACATGAACGTTTGGCTAAATGTTTTTGCCATATTCCTTAACGAGCATTGCATGTCATGTCTATATCTGTAAGAGGGAGAAAAAATATTTTTTACAAGTTAAACATTTTACCTGCCTAATTAATTCACTGCAGGATGTACTCCAGATCTGTTAGGGACTTCCTTGATCATTCATTATGAACTTACCTACATTAGCTGTTTGTGTTCTGTATGTTCTAGACATCTAGGGGGAAATCACTGGTGGAACAGAACTTTCACGCAATGCTTACTCTTAAACTCAGGTGAATAGTTGAGGATGTGTAGAACTTGCTGGATGTCCATGCAGCATACAGAGTTGCTATTTTAGCTGGTCTAACATGTTCTCTGGTGCTGCTAGTAAGGCACAACAGGCATTGCCATTTTTGTCCCTTCCCCCAAACTACTCTTGATACCTGAGCCAAGCACACTTCAGCTGCAGTAAAGAAAAGAAAAAAGTTGGTGCTACGTAATATTCAGTGCATGTAGAAGTATATTTACAGACACGCACACATTTCGGAGTGTGCATATTTGTTGTATCAAATCAGCATATAGTTACCAATATTTTTACAGCTTTCTTTTGCTTCAGTATATAAGTAAATGTTTTTGCACCTTCGTTTACATTACCTCGAATGAAACCAGGATAAGTTAGAATTGGCCTTTTGTGAATACGAAAAGGCCCTACAAAGGTTTAGTTCCCTGCCCCCAGTCTCATCTAGAACAAGCAATGGATAAATGTGAGCCTCTGGGCTCACATTTAATGATTGCTTATTCTGAATGACTGTGCTAAAGGTTCAAAATATCTTGGTCCTCTTTACTTCTGTGTAGAAGTGACACCACTAAAAGCTGGAGGAATAAAAAAGTGGAATTAACATTGTTTCCAGATAACACTGGAAGTAAATGGTAGAATCACAGAGATTCGGAATGGAAAAACAAATCAAAGATACATTCCTAGTGGATGTAGAATGACTACTGCATCTGGTATTTTTGCCTTTGATTTCAGTGAATCTCCAGTGCAGTTTACACTGAGATTGTCTGAAAGAAGTATTTGGTGTCACTGGAGTGCCTTCTTTCAGGCCCCTGACCTGTGCAATTCTACATTCCCTTGGACCTCTTTGAAAAGTGACAGAGTGACATTTATCTGATATCTGAGTGCAGCCAGGATTTTCTGGCTTTTAGGGATACACTGGCTTGTACTCATGGTTCTTTGCTTTCCATACCCACAGTAGGATCCATCTACTTGTGTGGTTTTTTGGATTATAGCCAGGACCTTTTTCTCTAACTTCTGACTTGCTATAGGAAGCCTGAAAACTTATCAAGATCTGCCACACTAGTTCCCTCACATAGCAGAGTTGTTTTCCCATGATATGAAAGCATACCAAACAAAAGAAAGGAAATGGGCGATGTTAATTTATGAATTCTGTATTTGCAAAATACATACATGTATATAACAAAGTATAACCAAAAATGTAAAGTCACGGCAGTGACTTGTATAATTGCATAACTAAATAATGTAACAGTATTTTAAATATAATTTTTATATTTTTTCTACTGTGAAAACTTAGTTTTTCTTCTTCTTGGTTTTAATGTGCAAAAGATACTAAACCGTAAGGATGTCCAGGGCTTTGGATTTCTGGGCATTTCCTGACCCAGCCCTACTAAAGGAAGCAGTTGAAGAAGAAGACTGTGGTAAGAAAGGAAGATGGTCCTGAATTCTCCTGATTGGAAACTGATTTTAGAGAATTGACACATTTTGCATTTCTAAGCAGGGCCTGGTTCCAGTCGCAGCTTATCCCCAGACCTACTCTTTTTAATACATACATATATATATATATGTGTGTGTGTGTGTGTGTGTTTTAGGTCACCTAGTGTGTGTATTTTAGGTCACCTAGTAGCTACCATTGGAAGACCTCTGCACAGCTGGAATGTGCCATACTGAAATAATCACCCTCTGTAGATTATTTAGCAATTTGATTTCTAGAGACATGTTCTAACCACCACCCCCAAAAAAGAGAAGGGGAAGGAAACCTACGTGGATTTATTTATTTTTTAAAATGCAACCATTTTATAGATGCCTGATGCATTTTGATCATTTCTTCTAGTCCTCATTACTTCTAAGGCTTGCTGAAGACCTTTTCGTTTTATTTTTTATTTTTTAATATTTTTAATTATTTTTTCATTAATAACAATCCAATGGAGGTCACATTAATACAACACCAAATCAAACCAAATCATAATACAATCAAAAGAGCCAATTAATCGGTTCCAAATTCAACATTTTTGGATGACTTCCCGTGTTCCGGCTATCAGGAGTTGATGTTATTCCTTTGTCCTGCACCATTTCTCTTAATTATGTAGTCCAAATACAACAATTCCGCTCTTGATCCTTTATTTTAACAGCCACTGGTGTGATGACTTTCGTTTGTATTTAGCAAATCCATATCCATTAACTTGCAAAGGGAATTTATTTCCTGTAGTTTTCTGTGTGAAATATTTGTTTACATTCTTCTTTTCCTTCATGTTGTAATCAATCAATCCTCTTCAACATCGCCCCTCTCTCGAGGACTTAATTCTCATTACGCCACAGCTTCCATTTTGCCTTTCCTAAACCCAAAGTTTTCCAGCATCCGGCCGTGGCTCCTGGCTTACTTCCAGCATTTATCTCCTTTAGTCCTTTCCAATCTATTAACAAGCTGGTGTCTCACCAAAATCGTAAATAAATCAGAGCCCTCTTTAGTAGGCAATGTCATAAATCATCACAGTATTTCACACATTTTATTCTTTCCAGTATTGCGTAAAGAAAATTATAGTTCTTGTTGAATCCCTCTTGCATTCTATATATAGTTGTAATTCATTAGTAATTTTATTCCATTATTAATTAATTAATTAATTCTTCAGTGAAGGCTTGCCAAATCATAGCAAAGCAAATATAATGTAAAAAGAGAACAATGACCACTCCCCGCCTAAAACGGGGGGCACCCTTTGCGTGGACGCACGCAGCCCTAGATCTGGAGCGGCTCCAACAGCATAGGCTTGGCTTTGCCTTCCCTCAGGTGGGATACCTGGAGGTCTCCGCCTACCTCAGTCAGTTGTCCAATCCCACCTGGGGGAAGCGTTGCCAAGGAGACCAGGCCAGGTAGGGGAGGGATTACCTGCCCACACAATAGAGGGAGGATCTTACCTGGGAATCCTCACTTGGCTCCAGAGTGTCCAATTCATTTAGCAGGTTATCTTTCTCTTTCAGAGCATGTCTGTTTCTTAAGTCCAAATTCAAATCCATCTTAAAAGAAACAGAAGTTGGCGACCGCGTTGGGGGTTTCCAATACATGCAGTGCTGTGCCCTCTGCATCCCTGCCCCTGCATTCCATTGGACGATCTGCTAGTGAAAGCTCTCTCTCCACCCCCCAACCCGGGGGGGGGGGGGCTTGCAAAGATAATTACTCCCAGATTATCCTTAATTAACTGCACGGCTGGCATCCGCTATCATGGGATCTGCAGTTCGCCATGGTGGCAGCGCCAGGTGTCCTAAGACCTTTTCATTTTAGCAGTCATTTTCAGTAAGGTCCTCTGATTTTTATGGTTATTTTCAGCATATATATATATATATTCATTTTTTTAAAATCTTTTGTTACTTGATAGTACACTGCTTAGAGATTGCACAGCTGTTCAGCTGTACGTACATTGTTGAAATAAATAATATAATATAATAAACCTTGCATCTGCAAACAGTCAGTGGTGACAAGTGCTAGAAACTCACTAGACACCTAAGATTTTGTTGGAACTTTTAAATGAACAAATCTTATCCCACCACCTTGGGTTTTGCACCTCTCTTTTCCACTATCATCGTCTCCCTTTTTGCATTCTGAATACCAGTGTGGATGCACAGCGATCTGTCCCCGAGATCTTCTGTATCGTGTGAACACATGAGGATGAAACCAGCAGTTCTTGTATACAGAAGATGTCAATAGAACATCGTATGCCATTGTCATATCCAGGCACGTTTGTCAGGAATCAGTGAGTGATTTCACCCATGCTCTTTTTGTTTCCCAGAATTACCATGCTGTGATCATCAAAAATCTGATTTATAGAATACGGTGGAAAACTGATACGACAAGGCTAAAGGTTCGTTGTTCTCCCTTTCAGGTAGATGTTCTAGATTAGTATTTGCAGGTGATAGTACACTAAACAATGGACTTATCCAGTCATCTTCATCACAAAATGGCCATTTTCTGTATCGGGCAACAAGGCCATTGGTGCCCCTTGCAGTCTGCCTCCTGACTTTGAATCTAGTTGTCATTGTTGCATTCCTTTTTTAAAACATTAGCTGTAAGCCGATTCCCCCCCTTTTTAGCAAATATATGCCACACTCTGCATGGGATAATCAGACTTAAGAAACTTTGTTCCGTCAAGGTTTTTTTTTATTTCATTTTTCTTTTTAATATATATATTTACTAATTCTGTGTCCAAAACTGTGAACTACATTAAGCAGATGTATTTCTGTCTCATGTGTGGCTGGACTGAAAAATGTGAATATACAAGGAAAGAGTCTGCAGTAAATCATATGTCAGCTCTTTTCACCTCACTTTTTTATTCTCTGTGTAAACAATGTAATTTGTTTAAGTTATTGTGAGTTTAGTTTTCACTTGCCTGAAAAAGTCTATTGTCTGATCAGTGGAGAGGGAGAGAAAAGATCAGTATATACTAGTGATGGAGGAGCAGGATTTGTTAGTGGAAAAATATATTAAGCCCAAAGTGCAAAAACTATAAAATAAGATGGTTTGCTGGGGTTTTTGGCGGGTTGCCACTCTGAATTGACTTGCTTAACAGCCAGTGAATTATAGTTGTGTAATTCAGGGCCAAATGAATAGAAAATGTGATCTATTGGTCATAATATTCTTTTTGCACAAAGAAAAACATATCGCTGATCTAGAGAAAGTTGGTTATGTCTAAGGCAGTGAAGTGAGCCTGTGAGTATGCCAAACTTTAATTCATAGTTAGCCTATGTAGGCTTGTGCAGCACATTTCGTTAATTCCTAAAGGACATGGGTAGGGTAAACCTTTTCTAGAGCACTGCCAATAACCACAGGGATTTCCCTATATATATATAGCCTATATAGGATAAATTCTAATCCTAAATAACTTGTGTTCTGCTTCAAATAAAGAACTTAGCTGCATTTATTGCATTTCAGATTTAAATGCACTGTCATTTCCAAAGAGTTGCTTGCAGTATAATGTACATGTGGCACTTAGAGACTCAGTAATTTATTGCAGCAAAGGCTTTTGTGGGCCAGAACCCACTTCATCCGATATGCAAATTGGTTTCCAAACTGAATGAGTATTTCACAGTGCTCTGCTTAGTACAGTGGCATACATACAGCTTTTCTTTTATTTATTTTACACTGCTTATAATAATAATAATAATAATTTATTATTTGTACCCCGCCCATCTGGCTGGGTTTCCCCAGCCACTCTGGGCGGCTTCCAACAGAGATGAAAATACACTAAAATGTCACATATTAAAAATTTCCCTGAACAGGGCTGCCTTCAGATGTCTTCTGAATGTCAGGTAGTTGTTTATCGCTTTGACATCTGATGGGAGGGCATTCCACAGGGCGGGCGCCACTACCGAGAAGGCCCTCTGCCTGGTTCCCTGTAACTTAGCCTCTCGCAGTGAGGGAACCGCCAGAAGGCCCTCGGAGCTGGACCTCAGTGTCCGGGCAGAACGATGGGGGAGGAGACGCTCCTTCAGATATACTGGACCGAGGCCATTTAGGGCTTTAAAGGTCAGCACCAACACTTTGTTTTTTATAAATATTTATTAAGATTTTTGAATAGAAATGCACAAATAATAAACAATCTTACTTCTAACACAACATAGTTTCATCATTTCTTTGGACTCCCTCACGTCTCCCGCTCCCATTTACATCATTAAAAGGTTTTTCCAAGCAAATTATCAACTTGTTTACGATCTTATATCCACTCATTTAAATATAATCTAGCAATTCTCCCAAAAAATTTATGTTTTCTTTAATCTCACTTATCATCAAATTCAAGTCTAATTTAGTGGTGGCCAATTTTTTTTATAATCTAGCATCCTTCTTAACATTCAACCAAATTACAATATTTTTGTAAATACATCTTAAATTTCTTCCAATCTTCCTCAATCCTCTCTTCTCCCAGGTCTCGGATTCTGCCAGTCATCTCGGCCAGTTGCATATAGTCCATCAGCTGCATCTGCCACTCTTCCAGTGTGGGTAGATCTTGAGTTTTCCAGTTTTTAGCAATGAGTATCCTTGCTGCCGTTGTTGCATACATAAAAAATGTTCGATCCTTCTTTAGCACCTTCTGGCCGACAATACCCAGAAGGAAGGCCTCTGGTTTCTTAGTGAAGGTATATTTAAATACCTTTTTCAGTTCATTATATATCATTTCCCAGAAGACCTTCACCTTAGGGCATGTCCACCAGAGGTGAAAGAATGTTCCTTCATTTTCTTTACATTTCCAGCATTTATTATCAGACGAATGGTATATTTTGGCAAGTTTAACTGGGGTCATGTACCATCTATATATCATTTTCATAACATTTTCCTTCAGAGCATTACATGCGGTGAAGTTCAGCCCAGTGGTCCACAACCTTTCCCAGTCCTCAAACATAATGTTATGCCCAATGTCCTGTGCCCACTTTATCATAGCCGATTTAACCATTTCGTCTTGTGTATTCCATTTTAACAGCAAGTTATACATTCTAGATAGTACCTTAGTCTTTGGTTCTAACAATTCCAGCACCAACACTTTGAATTGTGCTCGGAAACGTACTGGGAGCCAATGTAGGTCTTTCAAGACCGGTGTTATATGGTCTCGGCGGCCGCTCCCAGTCACCAGTCTAGCTGCCGCATTCTGGATTAGTTGTAGTTTCCGGGTCACCTTCAAAGGTAGCCCCACGTAGAGCGCATTGCAGTAGTCCAAGCGGGAGATAACCAGAGCATGTACCACTCTGGCGAGACAGTCTGCAGGCAGATAGGGTCTCAGCCTACGTACCAGATGGAGCTGGTAAACAGCTGCCCTGGATACAGATTTGACCTGTGCCTCCATGGACAGCTGTGAGTCCAAAATGACTCCCAGGCTGCGCACCTGGTCCTTCAGGGGCACAGTTACCCCATTCAGGACCAGGGAATCCTCCACACCTGCCCGCCTCCTGTCCCCCCAAAACAGTACTTCTGTCTTGTCAGGATTCAACCTCAATCTGTTAGCCGCCATCCATCCTCCAACCGCTTCCAGACACTCACACAGGACCTTCACCGCCTTCACTGGTTCTGATTTAAAAGAGAGGTAAAGCTGGGTATCATCTGCATACTGATGAACACCCAGCCCAAACCTCCTGATGATCCCTCCCAGCGGCTGCATGTAGATGTTGAAAAGCATGGGGGAGAGGACAGAACCCTGAGGCACCCCAAAGTGAGCGGCCAGGGGTCTGAACACTCATCCCCCACCACCACTTTCTGAACACGGCCCAGGAGGAAGGAGCGGAACCACTGTATGACAGTGCCCCCAGCTCCCAGCCCCTCAAGACGGTCCAGAAGGATGTCATGGTCGATGGTATCAAACGCCACTGAGAGATCCAGCAGAACTAGGAAACAGCTCTCACCTTTGTCCCTAGCCCGCCGGAGATCATCAACCAGTGCGACCAAGGCAGTTTCAGTCCCACGATGAGGCCTGAATCCCGACTGGAAGGGATCCAAATGGTCCGCTTCTTCCAGGCGTGCCTGGAGTTGTTCAGCAACCACTCGCTCAATCACCTTGCCCAAGAATGGAAGGTTTGAGACTGGGCGATAATTGGCCATCGTGGCCGCATCTAAAGATGGTTTTTTAAGAAGCGGTTTAATAACCGCCTCTTTCAGCGGGTCTGGGAAGGCTCCCTCACGGAGGGAAGCATTCACCACCCCAAGAAGCCCATCGCCCAGTCCTTCCCGGCTAGCTTTTATAAGCCAGGATGGGCAAGGATCCAGGAGACAGGTGGTTGGCTTCACTCGTCCAAGCAGCCTGTCCACATCCTCGGAGGTAACAGATTGGAATTGATCCCACACAACTTGACCAGACAGGGCTCTAGCACTCTCCCGCCCCGGCCCTGCTCCCACGGTGGAGTCTACTTCTTCCCGAATCTGAGCGATTTTATCTGCAAAAAAATTTGCAAAATCATTGCAGGAGAACATGTGGCCCGTACTGGGCCCCGATGTTACAGGTGGTTCCGCTAAATTGTGAACCACCTGAAAGAGTCTCCTGCTGTTTTCTGCAGATGCAATAGAGGCGGTGAAGAAAGTCTTCTTCGCCGTCGCTATCGCCACTTGGTAGGCTCGACATTGAGCTCTAACCTGTGTCCGGTCAGATTCAGAATGAGTTATCCGCCACCGGTGCTCTAGCCGTCTCAACAATTGTTTCATTGCCCTCAGATCCGTGGAAAACCACGGGGCTCTCCGGGCTCCATGCAATCGGAGAGGGCGCTTCGGAGCCAAACAGTCAATAGCCCTGGTTAACTCCACATTCCAGCGGGCCACCAGGGAATCGGCTGAAAGGCCATCAACATGGGATAAAGCATCCCCTACCACTCTCTGGAAACCATTTGGATCCATTAAGTGGCGGGAGCGGACCTTATCCTTTTGGCCTCAATTAAAAATATACATTTTTCATTTTCTTCTTTCTAACATATTAACCTAATTCAAGTGATATTTTATGCATCTAATACATGAGCTCTGCCTCACAAAAATATACACCATAAAAATTAATCTGTTGGGTGGTGTTTCAACTAAAATTTACTCACAGTGGAGCCATTGAAATTAATGGACCTACTTAGTCATTAATTTTAATGCATCTACTCTGAGCAAAACTTAGTTGAATTTCGCCTGTTAAGGATAAGATAGGAAAACAAGGTTTCAGACTCATTTTTGACACATGAATTGTTAGCAGCATTTTGTGCTGGTCTTACACCAAGAGTGCAAACCCTCTAGGTGATGGCTGTAGAATCAACTGTTAGTGCAATAGCCACTCACTGATTACTTATTCCTGTGCATATCTTATTGACCATAAACATTTAGGTTTTGTTTGGTAGGGGTTTGTTTAGTAAGTTCATGTGCTGCAAAACGTGTGTATTGCATCCTTCTTCTCCCCTTGCAAAAGTTTGGGTAACAGAATGTTCATAGTAATTATCTCTTCCCTTGTCAGAATGCTCTGAACCGGGCCGGGCTTCCTTACTCCAGGTTTAGGGGGTTCTGCCTGTTCAGAGTAAAGAATCTGTCTTTTGTTTTGAAGAAATGTCTTCACTGATTTTTTAAAAAAGTAATATAGAAAAATATGTTTTACATAAACTTTCTTAAACCTAAACTTGCTGCATCTTTAAAGGCTAAATAGCCACATTTCTCCAGAATCTTCTCTCAAAGAAACTTGAAGATTGATTCAAATCAAAGAACAGAATAGTGTTGTGGCTTGAACCAACTCTGCCAGGACAAACAGGCTGCAGGAGGACTTGGATTCAGCCCATACACAGCACCTGGAAGAAACAGAGTACCAATGATGTAATTGGCAACACTGAAATGATTCCCTTCAGTGTAGTGGATATAAAACAGCAGGGAATGTGTTTCAGAAGAAGAGACATCAAGAACCTGGAATCTAACACAGAAAAATGTGAGTGTATGTGCACATTTGTATGCCAAGATTGGAGTGGATTTCCTTATGATTTAGCAAGAATCTCTTGCAGGACAAGGCATCAGACTTCCCATACCCTAACCCATATAAATAAGAGACCAATCAGACTGGGTTTTGGATAAAAACAGGCCACAGCTTTATTGAATACAGATGAAAAAGGTTTGGCTTGGGCATGGGGCAATCTAAATACTTCCGGCCCACCTGCCAGAAGTGATGCAGGGGTTCCTAAAACTTAAACAAAATAGGGTGACCCCCGCAGGGGCAGTTGTCTGGGGGAGTGCCTTTGGCCCTGGGCCCCCTAGGCATGCAGACATGGCCACTCCCCCAGGATCCCTTTAATGGGATACCCCAGTGTTTGGAGGGGCAGGCGGGGGGCTACAACCTTCCTTCCATCAGAAACAAGGGATTGCCCCAATGCTCAACCAGTTGTGACAAATTGCTATGAGGTAGGCAGAGCCACCGGGTCGGTGCCAATTAGCTTGGTGGGCAAATTCTTACCCGGGCCCGTAAGAACGACCACCGTGGCCACAGCAAAGTCATTGCCTATTGGTGTAAACTGTGGGTGGGTGGGACGGTGGGAGGACCCAGCGCAGGAACACACAGGCCATGCCCCAGGTGTGGGCTGCTTAAATGGGCAGGGGGTGGATCTGAGGGAAGCCCACCATCTGCTCCATTGGCTCTGCCCTGGCTCCGCCTACGTCGCAGCCTGCATCCCCATTCGCCAATGCAGGGTGCAAGCTAAGATCCAGCTCCTGATAGGCGGTGGGGGCATATGCCCCCTCCACCTATCAGGAGGGGCACTGCCCAGTGAAGCCTCTTCCGTCCAGCAACGGTGCAGCACCAAGAGAGGTGAGCAGACTTGGTTCATTTTTCAAATGCAAGCAGACATTCAGAGGGAAAGAACTGTAGTTTCGATCTAATTTTTAATACACCAGAGTCCTTTAATATTTATGTCCCTGTTTACTATTGTAGTGATGGGGAACCTCTGACCCTCCAGATGTTGAACTACAGCTCCCATCATCCTTGACTATTGGCCAGGCTGGCTGGGGCTGATGGGAATCCAGCAACATTGGGAAGGCTGCAGGTTCCACATGCTACACTCTCCAGGTCGCATCAGTGCCATATATTTTGAACACCCGTTAACAGTCATGGCTCCCCCAAAGAATCATGGGAAAGGTGGTTAAAAGTGTTGAGAGTTGTTAGAAGACCCCTTACAGAGCTACTACAGTGGTACCTCGGGTTAAGTACTTAATTCGTTCTGGAGGCCCGTTCTTAACCTGAAATTGTTCTTAACCTGAAGACCACTTTAGCTAATGGGGCCTCCTGCCGCCGCTGCACCGCCACTGCATGATATCTGTTCTCATCCTGAAGCAAAGTTCTTAACCCGAGGTACTATTTCTGGGTTAGAGGAGTCTGTAACCTGAAGCGTATGTAACCTGAAGTGTATGTAACCAGTATTTCAAGCACCTTTGACAAAACTGCAGGTCCCTCCAAGATTCTTTGGAGGAAGCCACGATTGTTAAAGTGGTATAAGAGTCCTTTGAATTTATAGCATGGATGTGACCTCTGTATGTATACAGATACAGAAAGTGCCCGACTGGGAGTCATCTAGAATAGCGTCTCCACTAATAATAACAACCCACCTTTGCCCCCCAAATAAAATTGCATATGGTAGCCATGTGCACTTTTATCATGCCACCTTGCTTCAAAATAGGTTTCAAACACAACATTAAAAGGTTTTTCCTCAGTACAGTGAGAACAGAAATGCAGTTGGTGCAGGGGTCTTTCCATAGATTTATTGGCCTTTGGATGAGACTTCTAACAATAAAGCATATTCTATAGAAATCAGAATAAGTGCCATAGAGACAACTTCATTGTAATTCAGTTTGGAGTGGGCTTTTTTTTTGCTGGATTTGTTATCCCCCTATGACTATGCAGAAAAGTCTTGCTTCATATATAATTGGAAAATTGCATTCTTTTCTTAATTCCAGTAACTTGATCCTCTTCTTTTTGGTCTTCAGACCTTGCTTATTTAGCTTCCAACTCCTTCATTTCCTTTTCTGTCTCTTCTAATCTGTCATTCAGCTGTCCTTTTTAGCTGATGCCACAGAGGTAATTTGCTTCTTATTATAGTCTTTAAATGAGTCCCATACATTCAAAGCTTGAACTATGATTGCTATTCTTTTCTGAAAGGCCCACCAGTCCTGAATCAGGTATATATTTCTTGCTTGAATTCCAGTGTTCAGCATCTTCTTGACTGAGTTAATAACTGATTGCTGGAGTGTGGTCACACATGGGAGATATATGATAAAGTAAATAAATAACATAAATTGCCTGCTTTGCCATTTCTAACATTTGCATTCCATGCTTTGAAATATCTTAAGACTCTGAATATAAGAGTTTGAAAGTTCTGTGCTAGTATTTAAAGCTGCAGTCCTAAATGCACTTACAAGGAGTACCCCCCATTGAGCATTGTTTTGGGAATAGTATATTTCTTTTACTTCATAAATAAATATGTTACTCACCTTTCACTGATCACAAACTGGGACACAATGGTAGTAAAGCTCAATAAAATTATACTACCAATTGATAAGCAGTAAATCAAGCAAGAGTACATACTCAAATAACTATTTACAAAGTTCAAACAATTTACAAAGATTACATTCATTGTTTATTAAGTTCATATTCAATGTGAGTCTGAAGAGTCCATCCCATACTATAGAAATCAGTTTTTGTTATTGGCTTCCTCATTACATCAGGAATTTCATCACCATCATATATGATGATTAAATATCATTTAAGTTTGATTTCTTGGCATATACAAATGCCAAAATTTGGGTCAGGCATGCTTCGATTGGTCATAGAGGACAACCTCAGTGACACTGGAATTACTCGAATTGAAAACCTTGCGACTTTGGGGGGAGGTCATCCTCCCCCGCTTTGCAATTCCTCTTTACCCAACCAAATTCAAACTGTAATTCAGTTGGATCTAGAGATCTGAATATGTTCACAAACACCCAAGTTATTAGAAAGACTTCGCTAAGTGGAGAATGCTAAAATATGTTAGCATCATTTCCCAAGATGAGACTGTGATATGAGACCAATAATCTTTCTATCTCCTAAAAAACTTACTGGGATCTGTCTCTTCCTCATAGGATGGCAGGATAGTCCGCTGGATCTTGGCCAGCAAGCATTTGAGAGGAGAGAGATAGGCAGAAGAGAGAAGTACTGCTCAGGTTATACAGGCATACATTTGTTGAGACTGGGATGCAGGAGCAGTACTGCTGAGCAGTAGAAGTTTATAAAGAGTTCAAAAAAATGTCACTGTCCATAAAACTACAAAACTGTTCTATGATGATATGGCAGCAAATGTTTTCCTGGTGGAAGTAAAGATTATTAAATTGTTTAAGAAAATAGTATTTTTTATTTAAAAATGTAATTCAAACTGACTTAGATGGGGAATGATAGCTAAAATAGCTTCAATGGAAAATAGTCAATGTGTTGACCTGGTGGTTTCTGGTAGGGAAAACCCATGATGGACAGGCAAACTATACTCCTGGGATTCATGGCTTGCCAATTCTGGGCTCTGTCCACAAAACTGTCTAGGTCCATCAGCACAGCTTCAGGACATGTAAGTATGATGCTTGTTTTATTCCAAAACTTTCATTTTGAGAAATATACTCCCAGGGATAATTCATTTTGCAAAACAGATTTCCATATGTGCCCACACTGGAGTAATCAACCTCTGGGACACTTCTTCCGAATGGTAAAAAAATGGTAGTAGTGTCAACTGCCAGAAAATTCAGAAAGACTATTCTGTAAATTAAAGATAGCTGGAAATAAGTGTTAAGCACAGACCTTAAGCATAGGGTTTAATGACTGCCAAAGCCAAGTGTTGAATTAGGCAGGCTACAAAGAAGGAGTTGTCAGCATGGCTAGTGGTCGGGGATTATGGGAGCTGTAGTTCAAGAACATCCAGAGACCCAAGGTTGAGAAAGGCTGGTTTGGCATAGCAAAACCAGTTCCCAGTGCCCAGAAATAATTCAGCTCCAAAACTTTGCTAAGGTGGTCAGATGTTCCAAAGGGCTACACAAACGAAAGAGAGAGGTTCCACAGAAGCAAGTTCCTCATCTATTTGCTATAACTGGAAAAAGTGTAATCTATTCATCTCTGTTTCACTGAGCTGACAAAGGCCAATGATCTCTGCTTAAGATGGTGTCTGGAAATGGACATGGAAGATACTTGGAATTTGGAAAGGACCTAGGCAGTCATGTAGTCCAACCTTGGACAGGATCTGCAATAGAGGATGTAGTTTTACTGTTTTTATACTACTTAATTAGTCTTTAAACAATGCACAAAAACACATACTGCTGCTCAGCATTTGCTTAAAACAGCTCCAGCAAGGGAGAGCGTAATGCTTGCCATGGTAGCCCTTACAATATCTGATGAGCTATCGTATCTGCCCTTTATCATCTTCTGTCAAACTGCTCAACCCTGGTTCTTCTCCTTTGGATGTTCTGGTTTGTCAGTGTCTTCCTTAAAACAACGTGCCTGGAACTGGACACAGTACTCCATATGTGACCTGTCCAGTGAAGAATAGAGTGGAAGTATTATTTTTCATGGTCTGGACACTATGCTTTTGCTCATGCAGCCAAATATTGCATTAGCCTTTCCAGCAGCTGCATTGCAATGCTGGCTCCCAATCTCTTCTGGCTTGTAATCAACTAAGATATCTAGACCATTTTCACATTTACTGCTGCCAAGCCATGTCTCCACGGAGCATTTGCATACATGCCCTATAAATATTTGGTAGCACCATAGAAATATGCATGCCAGTGGGACATTTGTTGCCACAGGAAGCTGTGTGTACACAGCAAAGTTCCACAACTTCTAGGAAATAACCATATTGGGAGGCCCTTTCTATTAGACAGGAATGGAGAAGCTATTATTACTATCTTAGGGATCTGTGTGGCTCTAAATATTGGGCTAATATAAAATTCATGTTTTCAGACATTCACACCATGAGTTCTTGTCTTTCTTTTCTACTTTAACAATACCCCAAGACCTTTTAAAGTCAGGTTTTGGGTTGTTTGTACAGATGGTTAAAACATCCTGAAGAAGAAAAACTGCCAAGAATCTGTAACTACATGGAGTTTGATGACAGGCTTCAGTTTAGTTCAAATCCTACTGATATCTTCAAGGCTGGGGCCTATGTAAAGAGATGAGGGTAGCCACAGAGGCATTTTCTTTTCCAAGCTAGGCTGATAGGCTCTTTGCAGTAAATTTGACGAATAGAACTAAGAGGCAAGGACAGTAAGAGGAGACTCTGTATCCTGTTTCTCTTTCATCAGCAGCTTCCCAAGACTACTTGCCAAGGGCAAGCAATTGATAGAAAAATGTGAATTTGATCTTGGTGCGGAAAAGCATTTTGCATACCTTCTGTAACCATCTCCAATATTAACAAAATTGCTTCTTATGCCATAGGAAGCCCATTTAGTAGCAAGATGGTCTGCTACTTTTTCTTGGGAACTCGTCTCAGATGGCGAACATGAATAGGTTCTGAGTGTTATTGAAAATAAACTTGGGTTTCTTTGAGGCAAGCAAAAGTATTTTATCCACCAAATTAAAACACCATGTCAATTCTCTGTTTCTAATATATGGTGTCTGTGAAACTGATACATTGTATTATCTTGATTTTCATGCTTATTGTCCCCTTTGCAAAATAATCGGCATCAATAGCACTTTATTTGCTCACATTGTTTATATGATTTCACATTTAGCAGGCCCATTGAATCTTTGTCAAGAAACACATAGTCAGATCTTCCTTTCTGGCAAAGGCTTCTTGTTTGCAGCAAACACTGACATACAGACGCCAGTATTTCTCTTGTTGCATCAAATGCTATGCATACTTCAACCTCCCCTAAAAAAGTAGTTTTGGCATAAAGTTGTGCTCAGAGAAAAATCTTCAAACATTTTCTCTTTTTCTCTCCATCCTTCTTTGTAATGGTAGCTTTCTCACTTGGAAGAAGCCTAACCATGTATTCTAATGACTTTTATATGAAATGCTCAGCAGCTGATAAGAAAGTATTCACTTCATAATGCCCTGTTCTAAAGACCAGATCCTAACAACCAACATCAACATAGGTTACAGTGCCAGGGTAGTTGACATCTCTTGTAGCTTTGACCTGGAATCAGTCCTGATTCACTTCCACTTCCCTCAAGGGTTGACCACAGGCAGAAGAAACTCCTCCACATATATCTAAAGATACAAAACAAATTAAAAATACTTCCATAGGTGGTAGGGATATTCAAAATTACTGTGGAGGAACTGAATTATGGAACCATTCATATTCAATCTCAAAGTCAAACATGCAACCAAAAAGGAGTATCTTTCAAGATAGATTGAGGCTGCAATCCTAACTCCTCCTAAAGCCCAATTGAATTCTGAGTAGACAGGATTTGACTTGCAGCCAGAGTGACTTAAATCAAGTGCAGAGAAGACTGACAGCAGTTCTCTTGTATAGT
This sequence comes from Podarcis erhardii, assembly GCF_964252035.2. Classification (NCBI taxonomy): domain Eukaryota; kingdom Metazoa; phylum Chordata; class Lepidosauria; order Squamata; family Lacertidae; genus Podarcis; species Podarcis erhardii. The sequence continues at coordinate 40,020,870 of NC_138512.1, forward strand.
ATCTTCAAGTAGTATCTTATTTAAGAGGCTCTGTTCAGTGACAGATTTACTAACCTCTGAGGTATAGTCCAAAAGCTGAAGTGACTTCTTTGCTGCAACAAAACTAACAGACAAAACCAGAATAACCCCTGAGTGGGTTTCATTTGGAGCATGGAAAGGCACAAAAATATTTACATAAGCTGGCATGGACTCGTGAAGAGAAGAGTCCTCTGATAAAGAGAAGGAGCTCGTGTTGGCCTGTTGTAGTTATAAACAGCTCCTAAAACAGAAGAAGATGGCATTCATCAAGTAATTGTAGAAGAACTAGAAATGGCAGCCAAATTGCATGATTTAACCAAATTCTGGCATATAAGATCCAGAATGGATCCTCGATTTATGACATAGATATAGGAAGAACATTTTGGACAAAAGTTTAGTTTGAACTAGACACAGCATCTAAATTTAATGTCCCTATTTTCCCTATTGGCCTTAAAAGACCCAGAAATATGACTCTCACTTGTTCCATCTGAGATCTCAGAGGTTGCTGTACTAAATCCATAGAAATAAAGCAGAGTTATGTTATGAAATACCTGAGACATGAGTATCTTAAAGTTGGCAAGGAACATTTCTGTGCAGCATCGACAATCTTTGATAGGTTAAACTGGCATTGCCAGAAAAGAAAAAAATACTATGTTGCAAAAGGACATAAATATGCATAATGTTTGCATATGCTAATTTATATAAGAGAAAATTTAGGAATCGTTGGTATTATTTAAAGAGAAATACAGTGCAGATCCCCACCCTCACCCCCATGGGCCAACGTTAACAGGTGGATGGAGCCACAGTTTTCTCTCTTTAACACCCCTGCTTGTCTCTTCCATGCCATTTATAGGGCAGCCACTGTAGCTTGGACATGCAGCTCATCCCTGGTGTTTTGACCACACCCGTTTTTAAATTGCTGGGATCACATACTGGTGGAGCAACACTGAGACCAAGAACAACAGTGCCACTATCCCCACTCAAACCCTTGCAAGCACATTCAGGAAAAACAAAAGAAAATGTTTCTTCATGTGATGCATAGTCTACTTATGGAATTCACTGCCATAAGATATGGTGATGGCTACCAGCTTATAAATGGCTTTAAGAGGAGATGAGACAAATTCATGAGAAGATAGATCGTGTCCATTAGCTGTGATGGCTGTACAGAACTTCCAGTTTCAAAGGCAATGAACCTCCGAGCAACAGTTGCTGGGGTGCAAACAGTAGGGAAGGGGCTGTGGTCTTCCTAGAACATCTGTCTGACCACTCTTGAAAAGTGGATCTTGAACTATAGGGAGCCAGATCCATCAGGGTGGTCCTCATAGCCTCTCAGCTCCATCTTATTTGGCAGGTAAATCCCACAGCTGCAGAGCTTCCTTGAAGGTTCTTTTTCTTGGTGAGAAGATCCTGAAAAGCCAGAGGACAACTCTGACAAATGAACTGTCTTTCTGAACAACTATGTGAGGGTTGCAGTATGCAAGACACATGTTTGCTTAGCTCCCTGCATTTCTTTGTCTCTAAATAAAGAAATATGTCACTTAATGTTTTATGAAGCAATGCACACATAGACTCTGGCAGAACTCCGCCTTCTCTCACTCAGGTGGGAGCCGTGCCGCAACCCCAACACAAACAAACACAAAAGCTGACAGGGGCTCGTTTCTTAGCACATCAGCATTGGCTGGGGGAGGGGTGTGTGCCCTGGGCTTAATACAGAACTGAGCTCTGCCCCTTCCCCCCATACAAGAAGCTGAAAGGTAAGCTGATTTCTCTTTTCATTATTTTCATCTGAGGATGGTCTACCACCATGTGTACCATTACAGAATAATTTGATCACATTTAATTGTGAATATATGAAAAACGGTGGGGCTGTAAAGGCTGGCTTACAGATCCCAAAACCTCTTCAAATAAGCTGCTGCAATTTCCCATTATGTTAGTGAACATCTCAGCATGCCAAAACCTTGATCCATAAAAAGCAGCAAATTAAATGTGGCTCCAGTGGTTTTGGAGTTGGACCAACAAGTTTATCTTATTAATGGATTCAAGAGAAAAGGTACCATTTTTATTACAATATTTTCTTAATGATAAAGGCAGTAATGGAATCTCAGCAGAGCACACCAAAGGAATCCAAGTTTCTGGCAGTCAACTCAAATTTGCGTGCGTTTGGTACTGGGTTAAGGAGACTTGGCACTTGCCAACTTCTGTCTTCTGCCTTTTTCCCTTGTTTGAAAAAACAACAACACACACAGCCCTTTTGCTGTTTCACTATACTTACCAGTTGACATTTTCTTGGCTTTAACTGAAATTTTGACACATAAATCCCACATGTCAAACGATATTGTAAAACAAGCATCCAAGTGTCAGCACATAGTCCAATAGTCTGGGGACCAAAGAATAGAATAAGGAACACCTTTATAGAGTCTTTCATCTATCTCCAGCCATCTGCAAGTAATTTGAAACCAGTTTCAAAGGGAGCAAAGTTGCTCAGCCTGCTAATGTAGATGAAGATAAAGCATAAAGTTGGTTTCATCTTAGCTATATAGACTTACTAATGAGTAGATAAGATTTTCTTTTATAGTCCAACTGTTTATTTTCTGATGCAAGAGTATTTTGACATCCCAAATATTTTGGCAGAAATATATGTAATTTCAAAATTTGACTAGTCTTTGTGAGATTTTATGATAATCTCTCAATGTGTGGGAAATGGCGTTCAGGTTTGCTGTCCCATTCAATGTTTACATATAAGAGAGTATGTGAAATACAGTCTTGGTAAACAAATTGCACCTGATGTGCTACAGAAGCTAACACAGATCAGACTTTATATCCACTGTGACTTCTGGACAAAGTCTGAGCAAGGTAAATGATTATTTTTGGGAACAGCCATATTACAAACCCTTGCCCTTCAAGAAATTTGAAGTTATTCAATGAAACAATGTTAGGAGATTCAGGAGAGCTGAAAGGAAGTTCTTCACACAGCACATAGTTCAACTGCGGTAATTTGTTACCACGGGATACAGTGATGACCACCAACTTGGACAATTAAAATGGGAATTATATAAATTCATGGATGATAAGGCAATCGATGGCTATGGCAGCTTTACATTTCCCTCAGTATTAGTGGCAATATGGCCCTGAATTCCAGTTGCTGTGAACCACAAATGGATGTTGGTATGGTGTTCATGTCCTTCTTGTTGTTTCTCATGGGCATTTGGTTGGCCAATGTAAGAAGACAATACTAGATGAGATAGGTGTTTGGTATGACCCAGTAGGGCTACTCTTATGGTCTTAAATATAGACAAGTTTTAAAGTTTTATACCTTAGAACCTGAAGTGCATTGTTTTGAACAAGAGCTCAGAATTCTTTAACAGCTTCATCATATAAAATGAACAAGAAATGTGAGTCACTTATGCTTTCAGTTCTTTGCACTTCACTGGAACAATCCAAGTGGAACTTTCATCTTGGAGAAATAAACTCCCCAAGTATAACGACAGCTTGGGCATCTCCTTTCTTGCTGCAGAGGTGAAAAAATGTGTGTAAGACGGAAAAAGTAAAGACTCCTATTCGAATGTTTGTCAGAACTACGAAGAACAGATTGATTGTTACACATGCTGCCCTTGCATTACCAGTATTTCATATCAAAACACACACTCTTGGTGCTGTCACAGAAGTACGGCATTGTAGTTTACACTCTTGACCAGTGATTCAAGAATACTGGGACCACTGGAAATTCACAAAAGAATGTCTTCCATCTCTTACTAGTGAATTTAACACAACAGTAGTCACTTACAGTCAGCACAGTTAACAATTCTGATCACAAAGCCTAACTTCGTCTGTATTTAGGATTTTGATAATCTCAATTTAAAAAGGCCAATAATAATATTGAATAACATTCCCAAAGCAAGTGGGGAAGTAAACTTCAGTTTGTAAATATTTTTTTCTACTTAAAATGGACTAAGGATGTGCGTGTGTGTGAACGTAAATGCATGTTCCCCAGGCGATACTAAGCATGACACACTGGTTGCTATTTCTTATTCTTTAATTGTGCAATTTAATGTAGTTAAGTGGGCATTCCAGTGAAAGTTCATTTGCTATACAATCTGTTTTTATTGAGTTAGTTTATTTAGCACCTAGTGCCTATTAATTCAAAATGCAAGTATAATTGGGCATATTCATGGTTCACATAACTCCACTGATTTAAAGCTCTTACAGGAAGGATAGTTATAATTCACCTTACTTATTCCATGGACACACATTTTTTCATAAATTATGGTGCTGTAACTTACATTTATGGCATATTTTAAGCAGTCCAATTATGCAACGTAACAGAGATTACATGGCATGGTAGCAGAAACAACATCCTGGGTCAATCATTTACTAGTACAAGTTGCTGCAATAAAATGGCATTTTACCTGCATTACTCAAGGAAGAATTTAGCTCATCGGTATATGGAATGCTTGTAGAGCAACGGACATGTTGACAGTTTTGTTTGGCCTCATAAAAGTTCTTTTTGATCACTCTAAAATGAAAATAATACATATAGTACATGCACTGCATATTGTTCTTTCAGTCCGTTAAAAGTATGATAAAAACCAGACACCTCACTGGCTTTGAGCATAAAGATGAGCTAACAGAATAACACATCATCAGTTAATATGGCAAATCTAGTACTCTTCATGTGCATATCTACAAAATTCAATTGGCTTCTTTTGTGACAAGACCTTTGATACAGAAAAAGTTAGGATCGTGTTTGGGCATTATTATTATCATTGCAGCTGCTGCTGTTGATAAGAAATTTATTACCCACCCTTCACCAGCGGATCCTAGGGCAATACTGCCTATGCACCCACACAGCCCCACACAGGTAAGCAGTAATGTCATTGGCCTTGGAAAGGTGGGTCCCTCCCCTATGTGCCAGTACATCATGTGGACTATGTGTTTTTCATCTTGAGGTCAACTGCTGAAGCTGGTGTTAGTGTGGGAGGCAGCTGAAAGACCCAACTACTCATTATGCGAAAAATATGGGATTGCATCTCCCAGCATTTCTCAAAACTTCAGTACAATGTGCTGGAGGCTCAGAATCTGATTAGAGCAGTGATGCTGAGGGGAGGTGGTAGCTTATCTCTGCCTCATTCAATCAATCCTCGGAAGCTACTATTAGATCTAATGGGCGGAGGGCAATAAAGGAACACTGACCTGGGCCTTGCATTCTGCAGCTGAGATCCATCGCAGGGTCCCACCAACAGGTATATAAGGCCTTCTCTGTAATGGTCCCCCATTTGTGGAATTCCCTTCTCTTGGAGGTGTTTCTTTCTCCCATGATGGTGGCCTTCCAGCATCATCTTAAGATTCACCTTTTCATACAAACATTTGAGGAGAGTAGGAGAATGCTATTCTGGTTATTTTTTGTGTTTATGCATCTAGTTTTAATTTCATTTTAACTTTATTATAGGTTTTATCGGTTGGACACAACCTTGAAATTCTTCTGAAATAACAGGCATTCTAAAAATATAGTAAGCAAACACATGGTTTATCCTGCTATTTACTGAGGAGGATTTTACTGTTCCCCTGCTTCCCCAGATTTCTGTGTGGCAAACTTTTCTTCAAAGGAAAATTGTCAAAGGACCCCAACAAGCAGGTTGCCATGCCCGACATTATTTATAAATATATATATATTTAAAAATAGTCCGCCTAGCCACTAAAAAGGCTCAGCATAAAAATAAGCTAATAAGTATAGTCAGAATATAACATTTCTAACCAATACAAAAGCAGGAGAAGAACACAGCTGAGAATAATATACCAGGGATGTTTTAAAAATGAGCATGTTAAATGCCTATCAAAAAAGAAAAGTCTTTGCACAGCTGCTAAAAGCCATCAAATGGGGAGTGGGTGAAGCCAGCCTATCTAGGAAGAAGTACTAAAGTGTAAGCACTAAGAAGGCCCTGTCAAAAAAGTTAAGCGAGCCTCTGCAGATTATCTCAGTGAAGGAATATCATGTGTTTCATTAACTGAATTTGTAGGTCACCATTATACAGAAAAGCTGTGCCGACAGGAATTTGCAGTAATACTTCTTCTACTATTGGGGTGGGGGTAGGGGGGAGAAGAACAAAGGAAACAAAAAGTACACAAAATGTAAAGTGTATAATTTGCTACTTACCCAGCATTTTGTAAAGAGTTGTCTGCATTCACCCCATTTGTGGACAACAGTTTGCCTAAAAACCTTTAAAGGAAGAAAATTAGTGAACTAAAGTTACACAGGCGAGGGTTTTGACTGCCAGAAAAGATAGTTTTTCTTTGCCTCCCAATCTGTCTTTCATTATTTTGCCTTGAAAGGCTCATTGGACCTTAGCCACAATTTCTAACCCACATTTTAACAGCAACAGCAGCACGGCTACCTTTGAGAAGATGTATGGCTGCTTTGTGAACTACTTCACTGGACATAAACAGATCTGAATGTTTTTGATCTATTTGTTAAAAATCAATCACACAAGTTAATAAAGGAAATTACTGCCATCTTCTTGGACAAAGTTACCTAGTGCACAAAAGTACAACATTCTTTAAATTAGGGTTGAAACGAACTTACTCCCCAAAGTTCTCCTCACAAATCTCCTTAGTGAATGTTGTTGTTTAACATGCACTATATATTTTATTGATGTTCAAATTCATGCTTCATGTTCAGCATTAAACCTCTGGGTATTACATTGAATTACACTGCTTAATATTTGATGACATTTTTAATTTATTTGTAATGTATTCTGCTATTAGACACTACTCCATAGATGGCATGCAACAGAATGTAATGACTTACAGTGTTAAATTATTGCATTACATAAGTCCTAATCAGATGTTCAAAAGAATCTGTGAGGGTCAAGTCTGTATGGAGCATGGAGCCTTGCGCACTGGCCCTTCTCACTGTGTCTACTTCACCCCAATCTTTCCACATTTATGAAAGTCTGAAGGGTAATTTTAAGCACTCCTGCCTTTTCTCTAAACTAGACATTCCCAGATGCTGCAACCTTTCCTCATAGAAAAGTTGCTCCACCTCCTTCATAATTTTGGTTGTCCTTTTCTGAACATTTTCCAACAGCTTTGAAACCGTTTTTTTTAAAAAAAAAACAACCAGCCAGGGCCCAACAAAAAGATGTTCTAGCTTTTCTTTTTAAAGAATTAATTTTTGAGAACTTCATTATGAAGTTAAAATAACAATCCAGGAAGAAATGTAAAATAAAGAGAGGGAAAGTACAAAATGAAAAAAACAAACAAACAGGCTTCATAGGCATTATCTCATAAAACAAAGTACATTCTCAAGAAACTACACAGTGAATTAGATGTTCTGGATTTTCTCAACACTGGATTGCAAAATGTCTAGCAGGGCTGCCCCACGCATGAGGCGTGGTGAGGCAGTCGCCTCAGGCAGCAGATACAGCCTCTGAGGAGCACACCACATGCTGCCTCCTGTGCTTGTTGGCCATTGCCTGCTTCCAACCACTGCCTGCTTCTCTCTGGTCTCCTTTTACTCCCCATCACCTACAAAGTGCAGGGACTGCAGAAGAGGAGGAGGTGGTGATGGGGGTCCACAGAGGTGGAAGAACACCAGCACTTTCTGTTTTGCCTCAGGCAGCAAAATGTCCTGGGCCAGCCCTGGTGTCTAGACATTAGCACATGTGAGCTTACAGCTTCCTGGGGTTTCCTGGTTAGAGCAGGATGGCTATGCAAAAATCTCTTTTTTTCTTTTTCGAATTAACCACATGTCCTCGCAAGATGAACTCTGGTAACTGCTTGCTGCCACATAGCACAAGACAGTTTACAGTTAGCCTAGTCACACTTGTTCCATTGCTCAGTGTCCAAAAAATTTCATGCTATCCCTGTTGCAAAATGCAGGCTTGTTTTTGTGATTTTCTTAGCCAAACCCATCTGTAGTGCAATCCCCAGCCCCAGGTAACTGATCAAAGGGTCAAGGAGCTCAAAAGCGAAGTTGTTCAGTCCTGGAAACTGCATGCTTAACCCTACTCATCGCTGCAAAACTGGTCCAGCCAGGATCATTAGCAGGTAATCTTGTTCTTATTTTCAAATGTGTCAACAAAAATGGCAAGAACATCCTCAACAGTGGTACACAAGCTGTAAATCAACGTCGTCCACAAAAGTCTGCTACAGATGTATTGGAGACGTTAGCCAGATAGTATTTACATCTATTGTTTCTCCCTGTCATCAAATGTATACTGTTATATAGTGTACCTTTTATTGTGTCTAGACAGGGTTAATGTTATTCCATCAGTTCTAATATCTGTTTCCTGATTCAGTTTCACATAAAAATGTGCAATGAAATATGATGTGAATTCTGCTTTTTATGTCTGAGGTTCCTGCATGGTGGCAACAGCATATCACATTCTCTGTCCATATGATCCACACTGGGGAAGAACAGGCAAACTGCAGATAACAATCTGGCACCATGTTAAAGTTTCACCCAGAATCTGAACTGAACTGAACTTAACCTCTAGAAATTTAATAGAGGTCAGTCAACTTTGTTCCCTGCAATTATTTTAATTTCAGCTTTGGGTCACATCACCTTCTTTCGGAGAGAAGTAGGCTATGAAGATGCATGAAATAGTGGATTATATAAAAATATAAAAAGTATTGTTTGAAAGGAAATCCCTGAACGTTCACTGGAATCTCCTAAGAACAGGATTAGGATCAGGGTACACATACAATATTGAGTTCATGCCAGATTCCTGACCTTGCTGTTTTCGAATGTATTCTAAGGGGTGATTCAGATGTGCAGAAGGAAATGGTTCTGTTCTCATGCAGGGATGATATTGCATGTTTTATGGCTCAGACTTAACCTGTTGACGTGGAACCACTTTCTAACAAAACCATCCCATACAAAACCTCAGTAATGTAGTCCCAGCATGTGGTCAAATACTAAGTAAGAAAGTGCTCCTGTATCAACAGTCTGATACTGTTCAACAACTTTTTTGGGCTCACAGGCACATTTGCCAATCAGAGAAACTGTATATGCTGATCCCCACACACCCGCCATAAGATCTTCTATTGGCTGCAACAGAATGCTTCTTTCAAGCCTAATTTCAGCAGGGGGAGGCACCCCGTGGCACTTATTCAGCCCCACCAGTGAGTGAGGAGCAGTGTAATCTAGGCCGCCTTTGGAGTGGCATCCCAACTACAGAATTCCCTCCCTCATTGGTGACCTTCCACTGCCAGTTGAATGCACTTTTATCCATTCAGGCTTCTGGGGGATAATTCAGTGTGTGTCCCAGATATGTATTTCAGAGTACTGTAGAGTAATGGCCATTTTCTGCTGTTGTTATGTTGTTTTAAGGATGTTATTTTAAGGATAGTTGCAAATGTTATTGTTACATTTATAGGGGTGTTTGTATTTTATGAGATTCTGTATTATAAACCACTCTGAGGGCTTCATAGATGCAAATGCGGAGGGGGGGTTAAATATAAAACATATTTTCTAGTTTTATATTTACTTCACATTTGCATCTGCGAAGCCCCCATTGATTTTACCAGAACTCCTACACTTCATGTGTAGCAGAGGTCTGAATTTAAAAATATAGATGATAGGCCAAACCTAGAAATCATACCTCTAGCCCTAGAAGTGATTTCCCTAGCCTCAGCTGGTTATGGTTAGCCTTTCTTCTGTACATCAGCCATGTTTAAGACTTAACATTGGAAAGAGACTCTTAGATTAAACCCGCTTGATGGCTGGCCAAGGATAAATAAATACGCCCAGCTAAGAACATGGGGGCTGTTTTCATATTTTATGGACAGTAACTTTGTTACTAGTTCTGGGAAAAATTTAAATAATGGAGCAGAATGACCGATCGTGGATGATATCAAGGGGAGTAAACTTAAGAGAATTAAAATGCTTGAAGTCAAGTTAAAAACATGTTTGTCCAGTAAAAGTGAGAAGGGCGTATGTAATGTATTGTGGAAAGCAGGTCTAGCGAATATATAAACACACTTCCTTTCATTTTAAACATTTAAAAGGTCATTAAACCACTGCCATTTAAAAGCACTAAATGACCTAACATGTTTTGTTACCAAGTGTTCTGGTTCTGCCATTTCAAAGTTCTAAAGTAAATGGATTACAATTTGTTGGCAAGGAAGCCACAATTTATTTCAAAAGCACAAGGCGTTTCTGCCACATATCTCCAGGACCGTTTAGTAACATACCCTGCTGGCCTTTGCATTTTCATTGCTTCTGTTTCTGTGTGGAAACAAAAACCCCTTCCTCCCCACTGAAGGCTGTAGAAATTCGGCAGGAAGCAAGTTGGAGAGTCAGCTGTAAAGTGGTACCTCAGGTTAAGTACTTAATTTGTTCTGGAGGTCCGTACTTAACCTGAAACTGTTCTTAACCTGAAGCACCACTTTAGCTAATGGGGCCTCCTCCTCCTGCTGCGCCGCCAGAGCACGATTTCTGTTCTCATCCTGAAGGCAAAGTTCTTAACCTGAAGCACTATTTCTGGGTTAGCGGAGTCTGTAACCTGAAGCGTATGTAACCTAAAGCGTATGTAACCCGAGGTACCACTGTATACACTTCAGATTTTATGCATTTTGCTTGAATAAGTTGTGGTTGCTCAGAGTGGCTTCGAGGAAAGGGCTAAATTGCAATGCACCTGAATGTCATTCTAGGCAGGAGCCAGGTGCTCCTCTCCTAAGTGATGCTGCTGTTAGCTGGTGATAATTTATGGGACATCGTATATCAGTGGTCTATAACTTTATCCATTAGTGTTGTGCAGAGTTTACAAGTCACAATGAGTGAGTCACTGTGCTAAGGAAAGCCCCTGTGATGTTAGTTGTTGTTGTTGTTGTTTAGTTGTGTCTGACTCTTCGTGATGTTAGTACTGGGTACTCCTGGCATACCAGGAGGTAGCACTCTATCGCACCTGACTCCCATATCCAATACTGTAGCTAATGCAAGCCATGTAATGATACTCAAGTCCAAGCCCAGACCCTTTGCAAAAGAGGCCTGTCAAATTCAGGGCGAAGTTGTATATTGACCTTTTTCATATAACTGGATGCGCATTGCATGCCCATGGTGTCCAACTTTTGGGGATGCTGCCAGAAAGATGCTCCATGCCACTCCTTTTTCAGTCACCTGATGGCTTGCCTCTCCAGCCTTTGTTTACTTGCCTCTGAACCATGTTTTTTTATTCAGATTTGGCACTGGTCAGGACCCTGCTATGGGGACACATGTGAGTGACTTCTAAACAGTTAATTTCTTTCTTTCTTTCTTTCTTTCTTTCTTTCTTTCTTTCTTTATTTCTACCAAATATTTGTGGCTACACAAGGAACCTAGGAACCATCAGCTATCAAAACAACCTGGGATCAGATAGTTGGCCACCCCACAAAAACCACCATTTTGATGGGTGAAACGATTATTCTAACCCCCTTTTAAGCTGCCCTAGCCATCCCTAGACAAGGAGTTCTATGTTTAGGGGGTTCACCAAAATAGGTGAAAAGACAGAAGAGGTCTACTCTGCGACAGCACCCGCTTACAGAATTTCTTTCCTAGAAAGTTAGTCTGGCCCCAGCCTTTCTAACTTTTAGGCAGATGGTGGTAAACATTTGTACTCCACTTGGCTTTTAATTGTTATCAGTCCTAATTAAGGACTCAGCTAGATTGGTAGAGAAAATGTGTTTTATATGCGTTGTATATGCAATATAACACTGTGACACCAGATGGCGCTGTGGTGTCTCGTCTTTCCCTGCCCTATTTCCCTGTATGAGTTTACAACACGTTTAACTGAATCACTTCTTTGACGTGTGTAGATCCAGCCTAACTCTGCCTTTCTTAGTTTTTAATGCTCTGTATTAATTAAATGTTTTAATGACCTGTTTTATTTTTCATTCATCTTTGTTATTTGATTTTGTTGTAAATCACTTAGAGGCTCCTTGTTACTGCTGAAAGTTGGTGTGAGGTTTAAATAAATAAATAATCAGGCTGGCTAGCTAGCTTAGGCAGTTAAACTCACAAACTATTTCTTCTTCATCTGTTTTATCTTGCAAAATGGCTTTTCGGATTTAAGATGAGTTTTATAAAACAGATGGAAAAGGATAATGGGTTTGTAAGGGTTCTTCAGGTTTTTTTTATAGACGTGTAAGACTATAATCATGAAGACTTGCAACATGAACCTGCAGTAGTTTTTCATCAGAGGAATTTTCAACCTACGCATCCAACTTCTCAGCATCACATCAATCAGGTGTTTTTTTCTAAATTGGACTGAATGCTGAAGACCACCATGCCAACGATCAACAACGATCCGTTTTGCTAAGCTCTGCACTAATTAGCATGAAAAAGGCAATAGTTGCCCAGAACTCATGTTTTTTACATTCTCAAGCACTTACTTGGAAGGGTGAACATGGAAAATTATGTCTATTTCCATTTACAACAAAATCAGATCGTTGGATGCACATTACATAGCTAGACATTAAGATATGGAGTTGGTATGCATAAAAGTACTGATGGTGGGGGCGGAACACATCACAAGCACAAATTTTGGGGTATTTTCGCCTTGAGTCATTGAGATTGAAAGATACATAAAGGTCTCAAGCTCTTGAAAGTCCATGGCAACAGGAATTGGTGTTGTGTGTCTTCCAGAGGAGAAATGGTCCAGGAAGCCCTTAGTGAAGGCTCTTTTGCTCCCATTAGTCCATTCAGTGTGTGCATACCTAGAAGCACAAATGCACCCCTTAATGAAAGAATGTATTGTATGATGTGTGCGTGTGTGCATATATATATATATATATATAAAATCCCACCTTTCTTCCTTTGTGGTACTCAAGGCAGTGTCTCCTATCCAAGCCCTGACTAGGCCTAGATGTGCTTTTTTATTAAAATTTGTTGTTACAGTATTTTATTAGGTTAATGAATTGCCTTCCACATATGTCTCAAGGCGATTTACAAACACACCAGGGAAACAAAACAAAATTAAACAGTACAAAACCTCCAACGAAAGATAAGTTTAAAAACAATGCAAAGTATGCACCTAATGCAGAGACCATTTTACACCCAGCTGGGAAAACTTGCAGAAACAAAAATGCATTCAGTTCTCTTCAACGGTTACTGGAAAGTACAAATAGTGGGCACCTACTGAGTCTCAACTCAACTGGAATGCTACTCCATAGAACAGGGAGAGCAATACAGAAAGTTCTTCATCACTAGGTGTTTTGGTGACTCCCCTGAATAACACAGTAGCCTACTGATTTATATAGTGGGATGAGGTGGTCTCTTCGCTTGAGCAAGGCAACTGCAAAATGTGATCTCAGACCATGTCTTGCCACTATAGTTGTATATTACTATCTAGACTTCACTGTTTCACATATTAAAAAAGGTAAAGGACCCCTGACAGTTAAGTCCAGTCACGAACAACTCTGGGGTTGCGGCGCTCATCTCATTTTACTGGCCGAGGGAGCCGACGTTTGTCCGCAGACAGGTTTTCTGGGTCATGTGACCAGCATGACTAAGCCACTTCTGGCGAAACCAGAGCAGCACACAGAAACACCATTTACCTTCCCGCCGGCGTGGTACCTATTTATCTACTTGCACTTTGACATGCTTTTGAACTGCTAGGTTGGCAGGAGCTGGGACTGAGCAACGGGAGCTCAGCCTGTCGCAGGGATTTGAACCACTGACCTTCTGATCGGCAAGCCCAAGGCTCAGTGGTTTACACCACAGCGCCACCCACGTCCCCATTTCACAGATATTATTGCTTAAAACTGGGTGCACCGACTACTTAATCAGCATAACAACATGACAGACATCGCTGCCCAAGATAGCCCATAAACAGAGTGGTGAGACATGACAGATGATGGTCCATACATGGCATTAGAAAGCTGGCATGGAGTTATTTCATTGGTACCTTGTATTGGTAGTGAGCATGATCTTTAATATTGGGATTGTTTTGAACAGACACTGTAGTTTTGCACCATTCATTTTCACAGTGACCCACAGTGACTATCACTTTCCTTTTACCGATGGAAGAAATTAAGTTGTGTGACTGATTTTTATTTCATCCACCGAATGCACATCTCAATTGGCTAGTGAACCTAGATACAGAGGAGAGTGCTATCTCAGCAGCCAAACTTTCCTAGTTTTCAAGATGCCAGAGGGCTCTTGGCCATTTTTGCTACAGGAGACTGACATGGCTACCCTTTCGGAATCTGACCACTGCCCCACCATTTTTATTGCTAGGGGGATTTTTGTGTTACGGTGCCTAAAATGTGCTCTTTTGTAACTTCATCCACTTGCTTATTGACTGCCTCTGGGGTGGTCCTGGCAAATGACTGTTCTCCTTCACCTTTATGGAAGCCAATTGTCTGTACTTTCTTCTCATTCCTCCCCTCTGCCCCCCCCCTCAGCTGAATTCCTCTGCCCAGTTGAGGTCCATGGACTTCCTTCCATGCCACTTTCTGCAGGATTGCTGAGTAAATGTCTTCTTCCTGTGGGTTAGACATTTTTTTTGAAAATGTTAACCTTTTGAGATTTTGGCATGCAGAATGAGTGCCAGGCTGACAAAATGAATGAGGGAGAAGATAGTCACACCATGGAACTCTGCTGTAGGTAATAAATCTATTGTAGCTAAGGAATTTGTGCAGATTTTTTATAAAAAATATCAGGTGATAACAAGAAGTAAAACCAGCTGTGTAATCTTTTAAAAACCCCTTGTCTGGGTGAAGATTAATTCAAACAAAATCCATTATTTAAATTGTGCATTTTAATATTTTACATGAAAGCGGATGCCCTGGCTTTCTACTGGTTATTGCCATCTTAACACGGAAGGTATAGGTTTTTCATCAAGAGTCAATCTTTGGTTGTATCAGAGACTCCTGATTAAGTGGAGTCAGCAGGTTCTGGTTTGCTTCTGCTGCCTCAGCAGTCTGTAAATAATGCGAACAGATATATGTTGTGACAACAGTATCCCAAGTAAAAGCTCAAGTGTGTACAATTGTGCCCTAAGTAAGAAAAGTCTGCATTTTTTTTTAATACTGCCAAGTGTAGGTTTGTTTACATTTTTTTAAAGTCAAAAGTAGAGATGGGGGAGAAATGCAATTCACAGCTCCCAAAACAATATGCCAAGTGAAAAAGCAGTTATCCTTCAAAATTCTCAATTTTCTGAATTTTTGAGGTGCAGTTCCCCAACCAAAACACATGGACACAAATGTGTGCATTAGGGGGATGTGTGTATATGCTATCTTCCCATTGACTCTCCCAATGTTGTTGGACTACATCTCCCAACAGCCCCAGCATTCAGGCAATAAACATTACGTATCCTTGGGTTGTTAACTGCTACACAACGCCTATGAAAACTAATGGATGGCACCACAGATACTGGATTCTGAATGAGGGTTAGTTCCCCTTCCCCTGCCCACCATAGTCTTTTCCGCTGCTAAAGAGCAGACTCACTTAGAGTTAGGATAAAATTTATAAATAGCTTTAAACCAAACAATCCAACTATGGTTGCACTATGTAATAAGAATGGTAGGGAGGGATTCTCTCTGCTCTTCAAGTTACACAGTGAGCAATGAGACTTTCAATTCTTCCAATTAAACACTGCAAATGCATAGCTTCGTCTCCAACTTCTAGAAGTTAAGATTCCAAACCTGTTTCGGATGCAATGTCCTCTAGGTGGCAAAAGCACTTAAGTTATTCTTCCGAAATCAACCTAATAGCCATTGTTCTTTCTATGCAGTTGCTAGCAGCATCTGACTTAAAATATATAGATAATGGTATGTGCACTGTCTTAGAAGAAATATTCATCTACAATTCTGTTTGCAAATGTGCCTGCTAACATCACATTATCAATTTCCTCACCTCCATACAGAGTGATTTACACTGGGATTGGGTTCAGCACCTGGGTGGTTGTGTTTGTGTTTTCTGGCTCAAGTCCCTATTCAAGAAAAACTTGGAGCCCCAATTTGGATGTCTGGATAGCAACATTTGCCCCACCCAAGCCCCACATACCCTGATAAATAACATGAGTACAACAGTATTTATTCAAGTCAACAAGAAGCATTGAGTTTGATGATACGGGGTAGGGGGGGACTCACAAAGCTATACCACATTCAAAGCTGCTCCCTTAGTCCCAAATTCTAGGTGCCAGTGGAAGTCTGTGACCTTTAAGCTTTTATTCCCTTAATTCAAGGAAGCAGCTGATGATATTTTGATGATATTTTAGAAAATGTGACAATAGGTAAAAATGTAACTGGGTACAATATCGCAGACAAGACAATTATAATACTATTATATGGCAGGATGTGTTGTTAAAACTGGTGTTGAAATGGTTGTAAATTTATTGGCGGCAGCAGAAATGTCATAGTCTCAATGCCATGTGTGTTGCTTTAGAGGATCTGGAGCACAGCTGCAATGCATAAATTGACATACTACATCCAGGCACATGAAAATTCTGTGTGAGAAATAGTCAATATTCATTAACTTTTGGAATGCCAAATTTGATGATGATATGTGACCATATCCTCAGCTTACATTGGTTTGTGACCATATACTCTGCATAAGATGTGTGGCCATATACTCTGTTTACTCTTGACTGGACTACTGCAATGGGGCTTGGTTTGGAGAGTGCAGTTAGTGCAGAATGTTGTTGTTGTTTAGTTGTGTCCGACTCTTCGTCACCCCATGGACCAGAGCACGCCAGGCACTTCTGTCTTCCACTGCCTCCTGCAGTTTGGTCAAACTCATGCTGGTAGCTTCGAGAACACTGTCCAGCCATCTCGTCCTCTGTCATCCCCTTCTCTTTGTGCCCTCCATCTTTCCCAACATCAAGGTCTTTTCCAGGGAGTCTTCTCTTCTCATGAGGTGGCCAAAGTGTTGGAGCCTCAGCTTCACGATCTGTCCTTCCAGAATTCTTCAGCACAATTGCTTACAGGAATGAGGGTCTGTACTCCTGGCCTGTTTTCATAAACTCTTACAAAGCTATTTCTACAATTAATTGTATGAACTGGACTTCTAGGATATTCTTTCAGAACAATGATTGATTGGTTGATTTAAAAGAACACAAGTGATCTGGTAGAATGATTCATATACACTGAGATAATGTAAAGAATGCCTTGATTTCATTCCCATCTCATTTTTTAAAAAAACTATCTGCTTTTCCCGGAAAAGTGGTTGTCAACAGAATAACAGTCCTAACGGAGGAGGCAAATGCCTTTATGTCTCCACCATATTCTATATGGTCTCCGAGGGAAGGCACTTTCACCACAGCTGTGCAATGCAGAATTTGTTCCAGTGCTAACTGAAAATATTTTGTGTGCTTTCTTCATTTTAGCCAATGAAAACCCCAAAGTATTCTTAGCTGGCTGAACATTTCCATTTTGCAGGGTCACAGGCTTGTTGTAGGTCACAGGCTTGTTGCCAAGACCTAGTTAGCTAGTGGCACGGGACCAAAGATCGCTTTTCCATAGGCTGAACCTGTATTGATTTCTAAGATTCAGCACATTGAATATCCCCTATCTGTTGGCACTTTCAGAGTAGCTCAATGTGGGACTTTGAGGCCTATTTTCTATCTGCGCATGGGTTGGTTGAACTGTGCTCGGTCAGAGAACATATACCGTATTTTTCCATCTATAAGACGCCCCCATGTATAAGACACCCCCTATTTTTGAGGACTCAGGTTTAAGAAAATAGGGGAAAGATATATCTGTGCATAAGATGCCCCCCCCCTTCTTAAAGGGGAAAACCTAGTCTTATACATGGGAAAATACGGTATATGTTCTTGCAGCAGGTCTGTGTGTCTTTTAAACCTCTGAACCCTGTGATCTTGTAGAACTACACCATGAAACAACACTGACTCTAGTCACAACCTCAGTGAAACACGGAAACCGCCATCTAAGATCCACAACAAACATCACAATGACGCAAAGCAGAAATTAAGCGTATTGATATTGTGTACAAAAATGCAAAGGTTCAAAAAGTGATTAATCATATAGTGAGAGTGAAGTATATATTCAACTGTCTGATGGAATACAGAAAGCAACGGTTTGAAGTTCAGAGACTGAATTTCTAGGCCATCCCAACACACGCTCAGTAGATGATGGATGAAAGTTCCCTCCCTTGACACACAGGTTAAGCCAGTGAATAAGAGAAACCAGATGAAAGATTTTTTTAAAGAAAAAGAAAGAAAAGCAGTTGCTGCGGTAATGGTACTTCTGACTTTTCTTTTTCCATGGCTATGACTAATCGAATCCCTGAAATACTCCATATGTATGTAAATTATCATAAAACGCTGACAATTTTCGGACATGCTGATGAGTACAAATTCAGCTAAATATACAATACCTCTGATACATGTGGTGTCTTGATTTTCTCAGTTGCCTGAGAAGTCATACATGACACTGAGCTCCATGAGGATAATCATGTGGTGCAGCTCAGGCTCAAGTTCAGACTCCAAATGGAAGATCACCAAATTGAATGCTCCCCCATAAAAATGGCTCCTTCTGTTAATAAAACTGTCATGTCAGTAGAAATAATTCTAGCCTAACCTTCTACCTGACAGAGTATTCTTACATGTAATCTGATTCCTATGTGGTGCATGAAACCATAGCTCAGTCGGTATAGCATGAGACTCTTAATTTCAGGGTCGTGGGTTTGAGCCCCACATTGGGCAAAAAATCCTCATTGGGCTAGATGGGCCTCTTGGTCCCTTCTGATTCAATGGTACAGCATTGAAATATGCAATGCAGTGTAAAGAAGGTGTTTTGTTATTTGCTATATGAAACAAAAATGCAAATACAAAAAATAAAACTTTCAGGAGGAATAAAGGAGGGACAGCGCTCCATTATCCCATATTTTAACCTTTTCCAACAGAAAACAAAAACCCCAAACAAGCAGATTTTTGGAACATTTAGTACCCCAAGTAAAATTCCAATGAATCTTGGATTAGGTAAAATGTCTCACAACAAGCCAAATGTGTGTTGTGTGTCAGAAGAAGAGAACTTAATTCTGCTTCCTCTGGTCGGTTCCCCTCCAAAACAAAAAAACACAAGCACCCCATGGGGCATTCAGGATCTCAGTACTTTCCATCGGCTTAGGTAAAAAAAGTAACCCAGATACAGGAATCTGTGTGGAGTTTCTTGGTGTGTGTGTGTGTGTGTGTGTTTTGTTTGTCCTAGGCTCTTTTTAGTTTTCAGAAAGTGAACTATGGACACTTAAACTCTATGTGCTAAGTTGAGATAATGGAGCCTTCCATTGTCCCTCATTGGCAGTGTGTTTGGAGCCAATTCACACATTTTTTAAAAAAAAAATAAGCTGGTCAAGATGATCATGAAGAACTCCTGATCAACACTCTTAGCACTCAACCTACTCCTGTAAGGTTTAGAAGAGTGTACGGAGCCACAATCACAGAGAACTACTTCACCACGAGCACCTTGACTTTCTGAAACACCCAAAAGGCTCTTTTCAATCACATTGAAATTGTCAAGCACATAGGAGCCACCTCCTAGGAGCCAGGGGTCTTCACTCCCCCCAAAAATATTTGAGGGTGCCACCCCCTCCCAAGTTGATGGCCAATGTCATTCAAATGGTGTGTGTGCACCATGTCATGTAATCAATTATGTGGGGCGGGCTTACCTCGGCCTCTCCAATATTTTATTCAAGTTGGCATCCCTGATCAAATATCTGAGATTAAAGCTCCTTGCTTACTTTCATGACTAATGTGATTTGGACAAAACTAGCCTTTTATGTTTGCTGGGCTTATGACCCATGAAGTAAGTTCTATTTTCTATTGGTGTATAAAAGTAAGTTCTCTTTTCTATTGGTGTATAAAAGGGACACTATCCTCTCCCTAGAGAGTTCAAGAAATGAGATCCAATGAGGTGGTTTAATGGAACCTTGTACTCCTAACTTCCATGATTATTATTTTTTTTGAAAAACATAGTTGTTAGCCTGAAAAATAGAAATCAGATGTTTCCGTTTATAAACCTTTTATTGAAAATGCATTATGAGAACCTTTTTAAGCGTCTCATTCATACAGCAAAGTGGAACCCTCTCTTATTCCTGCTTTTGTAGAACCTCAGATGTTTATCGTTTTAATATTTTTTAAAGTAACGTATAGAAATTCAGTTGCGGTTTATGATATATAAACTTAAGAGCATCACTGAAAACCGGTTTATGGAGTAAAATATTTCCCTTGACTATGGTAATTATAAGTGGAAATGGGACCCCAGTCTTAAAAGATCTCTAAAAAGTGTTCAAAACCTATGTTTGGCCTCTGCATAGGGCTCTGGAGATATGCAGTATCCAGCAGGTAATTCTCATAGAAGTCAAGACTCTGCTTCATATAGTAGTTAATTGGTAAAAATAAGCTTTGGTGAACATGTGAACGTCTCTGTCAGCTTCCAATGGCTTGTTCCCCTAATGACATTGAAGGCAGAACAGCTTCTTGACAGGAAATCCTTCATTATCTCAGATCTCATCTTCACCTTACTTCAGAAGGCTTGATTCAGAAACTTCTCACCCATTGGCTGCTCCCTAAAATTCCTTAAACGTGTCCTACACTAACTGCACATTTTAATACAAATGGACGGTGATCTTGAGCAGCTCTAAATGGAATTTCTCACTGTGATATATAGGTAAATATGCAATCTGTCCATACCAGTGGGATAGGGATTAATGAAGAGGAGGAAGCGAATATCAAGTCATTTTGCGAGTCCTCTTTAAGAGCAGACTTTAAGACAGCTTTCTGTGGTTAGCAATCAAGCCAAGGATCATAAACACATGTGTCATTGTGACAAGGGCAACTTCTGGAAAACCACTTGCAGCAGCCAGATAAGTCCGCCTAACCTAAGTGGCAAATGAGACATTTTTGTTCTGGATCTTCAGCATTTGCAATCCAGTTAATAGAGGAGGGGATAGAAGTCAGAGAGAAGAGCAGTTTCCAATGAGGCAAATCCAGCACACCTGTGGACTAGGTAAGCATCATGAAACTGAAAAACAATTCAGTGTTGGTGAAAGATATTCTTCAGCCTGGTGGTAGTAGAACAGAAATACCCTCTCTCAGTGGATTACATTGGCTATTATTTCAGTGTCTATATTTGCAATAATTATAATAGCAAAATAATAATAATAATAATAATAATGTCCTCATTGTTTCAGCTGCAGTTGAGTAATTGGGAACAGTCTCCCCCCTCATCAATTCATAGATTTCCAACTAGGAATCTCATGAAGTTGCTCAATCAGTGTTTGTGCAGATGGCTTCCAGGAAAGGCTGCTTTGTCTGTTAACCCCCCTTGCAGATGGCTGGATACCAATCATATCATGTAAGCCATCCATAACATGTACATTTTAACATGAACAGTTGTTTGGCATTGTAATGGCCTAATGTTTTTTCTCCTTTTAAAAATATATATTGAACTACAGAAGAGTTAGTGAGGGATAGTATTTGAGTTAAAACATTTCGTCTTCTCCATTCACCAATTCCCCATATCTGAGCCTGAAATTTACTATTGGGTGAGACATACAAAAAAAAAGGGCGGGGGGAGGAAAAAAAGTAGCGTTGGCATTTTTAGCAGAGCAAGGAGTGGACAAGAACATTTTCATTCCTTAAAATGCTTTAATGGGAAATCAATAATAGAATTTTCAGATCACAAGATCCTACAGAGCAATTATTAATCCAACCCATTCAAATTCAGTTTTTTAACAACATTACAACAAATTAGTTTCATCTAATTTATTGAGGGGGAAATGAACTTAGATAATACCAGTGTTCTTTCTGATCATATTCTTCCCCTTACACGTTTAACATGAAAATTATTTTTAATTTGTTTTCTTGAGAAGCAGGATTCCTTTCATGTTTCTTCTCCCATGGTTTTGAAGAAGGGCTCTGACTCTTATCCCTAGCAGAGACACTGGTGTGTGTGTTTAAAGCAGAGAGAGTGAGTTCAATTTTGAGGTTTCTTAAAGTTGTTGAAAATATTATATCGGGGTGGGGAACTGCCAGTCCTGAGCTTTAATTTGACCCACAAGTCAGACTCACTATCCTGTACCTGGTGTCATTAATAATAAATAAATAAATAAATTTCTTATTTATACCCCGCCCATCTAGCTGACTTTCCCCAGCCACTCTCTGCGGCTCCCAATCGAGTGTTAAAAACAATACAGCATTAAATACTAAAAACTTCCCTAAACAGTGCTGCCTAAAAATAGGATAGTTGCTTATTTCCTTGACAATTGATGGGAGGGCGTTCCACAGAGCGGGCACCACTATCAAGAAGGCCCTCTGCCTGGTTCATTAGGTATCATTAGGTGTGGGGCAGATTAAGATGTGGGTGGACCAAAATGGGGTTTGCAGACATCTACAAAGCCCCATGCAGAGAACTTCAAAGTCTCAACCGTCAACTGGTTATCAGGGCTTGCAAAACATTTTGTCTCTGCCTGTGTTGTTTGATTTCAATCCACGTGTGTGTGTGGGGGGGGGAGTCCAGAGGTTTCACACTAATGGCAGGGCCCAGTGTTGCATATTACCATTCCCTTCCTGCAGAAAAGGATTTGAGGGCTAAGCACATACATTTCGCAGGAGCCTGCTTTGCCGTTTGCAACATTCAAGCCCCTGAGTCTCCAACAATTTCGTCCTGAGCGCTATTTGCAATCTTAGGGGTAGAGCAGGAACCTGTGGCAGTTCCTTGCACTGCATCCAAAGGGCTGCCTGAATAGCCCAGCATGCCTCTAGTCAGAGCAGCTGTGTGTGCACATCAACAATAAATAATCTTTACAAATGATTTTAAAGTGACACACATGTGACAAAGCTGTATGCCTCTGTTTCTGTTGGCATGTCAATCCATGGAGCGAGCCTGCTGAGGACCCAAGATATATTTTCTAATGTCAAAATGGACATTTTCCATTACTGTGTTGTTTCCTTCTTTTAAGCCTCATTTTCTTACAAAATAAAAAAACAAAATCTGCAACAACTTCACAGGCTCTATCTGTAATTCTGGAAACCATTCCTAAAATATTATTTCTTGGTTTGCATGTGTAATTTGAAAATGTTCCCCTTCTCAGTCATTTTTCAATGTCTTATCTTATTTCCTTTCTTTGAAGTCTTGAAAACACATTTGGGTTCATAGACAAGAGACGGAATAAAGCAGACAACATATTTCAGAAATGAATTACAATGTTCACCCTTGCAACATACCCTTTGCGGTGAATATTTATGTATAATGTTGCCTGCTCTTTAATATTTTGCCCACTAAAAACACAAGATGACTGTTCTCCATTTACAGTTGATTTCTGTGCAATCAACTTAGCTTTCACTGGCAGGCCATGATTATATTCAGTGCATTAGTTGAGATGCTGGCTGACTCCATGTTGTATTTGAGAGAAGGTATGTAAAACTTAAACCCGGGGTGAGGGGGGGAGAGGCAAAAATGCACTAAACTCCAAGTACCACAGCTTAACTGGGCTGTAGGTTTTGAAATAACTCAGGACGGTTCCATATGTGATCCTTCTTCTATCTTTTTGGGGAATGACATTTTGGTAGTTTTTCCAGAAACTTCCGTAGCAGTTCTTCCATAAGACAAGTCAACAAAGTTCCTTGAGGTTGTTGGATCGCATGCTGTCATTATCTACTATTGCCATGAACTTTGCTTTCTGCTATTCTAGGGATACTTTTTAGGTGAGGAAAAATGTTTTCCCTAGCTGTGACACTAGGTGGCCCAAGAAGTTAGTACAGTGGGGAAGCTTTGCCCCAGTTCTAGTACAATGGTACCTCTGGTTAAGAACTTAATTCATTCTGGAGGTCTGCTCTTAACCTGAAACTGTTCTTAACCTGAAGCACCACTTTAGCTAATGGGGCCTCCCGCTGCTGCCGCACGATTTCTGTTCTCATCCTGAAGCAAAGTTCTTAACCCGAGGTACTATTTCTGGCTTAGCGGAGTCTATAACCTGAAGCGTATGTAACCTGAAGCGTATGTAAGCCAAGGTACCACTGTAGTGTCCAAGGATGCCCTGCAATCCATTACAACAATTGCAAGGGAGGGGACCTTGTGCATTCTAAGCCAGAACTCTCTTTTTTCATCATCCTGCCTTACTCTCAACTCTTTGACTGATGAAGAGTCCAGCTTGGGATAAAAACTTAGCTCTCTCTATCTGCTGTTGCAACAGCTGGCAGCTGAAAGGTATTGGTGGTTTTCTAGACCCAAATCCCAGCTTAGAAAGCCTGTTGCCCCCATCCATCTCCATAGAGCCGTCCTTTATTTTCATACCTCTACCCACCTCTTAGAGGGACGTGGGTGGTGCTGTGAGTTAAACCACAGAACCTAGAAATTGCCGATCAGAAGGTCGGCAGTTCGAATCCCCACAATGGGGTAAGCTCTCGTTGCTCAGTCCCTGCTCCTGCCAACCTAGCAGTTCAAAAGCACATCAAAGTGCAAGTAGATAAATAGGTACCGCTCCAGCGGAAAGGTAAACGGCGTTTCCGTGCGCTGCTCTAGTTCTCCAGAAGCGGCTTAGTCATGCTGGCCACATGACCTGGAAGCTGTACGCTGGCTCCCTCGGCCAATAAAGCAAGAAGAGCGCCGCAACCCCAGAATTGGTCACGACTGGACCTAACGGTCAGGGGTCCCTTTATCTTACCCACCTCTTGGTTGCACCAAAGTGTGGCTGAGATACATAGGGCTTCATATTCACATCCACGCAAATGCTCTCTCACGCACACAAGCACAGAGAGAGCAATATTTTCTATTATATTAGAGTGCAATCCCATACACGTCAACTCAGAAGCAAGCTCTACTGAGTTCGATGGAACTTAGTCCCAACGAAGCAGTAGCGATCAGTGGGGCAGAGCAGGGAGGGTGGCATTCCCAATGCCGCACATTGCTGTTGGTAACCTAGAGGAGGAAGAATAGAGGAGCATAGAGCTCCCCATTGTCTTGGCCCTCTTCAGTAACCAGCTCTGTCACACAGCATTGGGAAGCCAGTTAAGCAATGCTGACTTCCCTGTGCCACCTCTACAAATGTATGTGGGATCGCAACCTTAATTCCACAAAATTAGCAATTACGCTGGGAAACAGAAGTGGTGTGTGAAGGGGTGGAGCAGCAGCAGAACTGAGCTCACCAGG
This sequence comes from Podarcis erhardii, assembly GCF_964252035.2. Lineage (NCBI taxonomy): Eukaryota > Metazoa > Chordata > Lepidosauria > Squamata > Lacertidae > Podarcis > Podarcis erhardii. Next base: position 40,045,974 of record NC_138512.1, read on the forward strand.
AAAGACAAGCGGCTGGGTGTGGTAGCCTGAAGTTGGGGGGATTCTGGGTTGTCTATGATGGCCCTGCAGGTGCCTTCTCAACCCAGAGCACCCCTGATTTCATGGCACATTTCCCTGCTTGATTCTCCTTTCCTGTGAGCACAGCAGCACCCCCTCACACATTGCTGATTCAGAGAAATTACATTTAAGCTATTAGGTCTGTGGGATGTTTCTGTAAAGGCTTCCTATCTTTCAAAGTATTCTTTTACAGAACGAGCAGATAGAAATGTAATTATCTATGATTTGGCTTCGCAAGAGCTTACATTACTTGGTGGACTACAAAGATGGAACCTGAGCACATTCCAGTGTTTCTTGGCTTGCTGAGATCTGGGATCAGGGTCCGGCCTTTAATTAATTTCCTTCTAAATAGGCTGCTTGTATCAAGAATAGCTTTTTCGTTTTCTGCGTTTTTACATCAACCTAATGTATGTTGAGTTTTTAAAGTATGTTGGAACACTCACCCTCTCTCCAAAAGATTCATATGACCTCACTCCTCATATTTGTATTGCCAAAATGATGCCAGTTTCTTCATTTATGACCTATTATGAACAGCTTTCCTTGTGCAATAACAATAGGTTAAAATGAAATGCATTTATCCTAGTACTGTTTGGAAAATTTCTTCCATGGTTTTTTTACCATTCTCCAACAATTACTGAGAAGAGATTTGAAAATGCTCAAAGGGGAGAGAGACATTTTCATGGGGGGGGGGGGAGCATGGATTTTTCCATCTTTACCTTACTTTTGTGTTAGCCAAAGTGTGCCTGCAAGTGTCCATTCTTTCCTTCAACAAATCATCTCTCTAGTGGTCTCCTCTCTGCAGCCTTCCTAGGTGCCTCCACTGCCATCCAAGCTCAGGGGAAGATGCCATGAGGAAACTCCTCCCATTGCGCTTTTTAAGGAAGTGCAGTCAGTCAGGGAGACTGCAGAGTGTTGGAGCAATTTTACTGGAAAACATACACATGCGACCGCGGATGGACAAATTTGTCCAGTTCAGCTTTTCCTAGTTTCTCATTATTCCAGTCTTCAGTTCTCCACATTTCCACATTTATCAGCATTTAGCACAAAGTTCTCCGAATATATGCACTTTTCTTAGGCAATTTTGCCTGATAGGCACATTTGAGCAAACCAGATTTCTCTGCTATAGTGCGTTCTGTGTGCTATTTTCACCAATACGTGCATTTTAATGCACTCTTTGCCCTAGTGTGTGAATTATTGTGCACATTACTTGGCTGGAGAATGGCATTGCAAAATCTGAAGTGCAGATTTCAAAAGAGTGTCTGTGTTTCAGTTCGCATCTTGTTTCATAAGGTGCAAATAAAAAAGATTAACCTTTAAAGGTAAACTGAAACCATTTTTTACCCCTTCTCTGCGATACCATCCTCAGCCACCTTGCAATGAAAAGGTGAGCTGAAAATCCTGCACCCACCGAAGTTTTAATGTGCCATAAGAATGTAAGAAGAGCACCTGGATCAGGCCAATTGCCCATCTAGTCCAGCACTAGGAAACTTGCAAACAGGATCCAAGCACACTCCCTGTGGCTTCCAGCAGCTGGTGTTCAGAAGCATCGCCATCTCCACCTGTGGAGGTAGGGCATAGCCATGATGGCTGGTAGCCATTGATGGCCATCTCTCTCCCATGAATTTGTCCAATTCCCTTCTAAAGTCATCTAAGTTGGTGGTCATCACCATCTCTTGTGGGACTGAGTTCCATAGTTTGACAATGCATATTACTTTCTTTTTTATCTGTCTGGAATCTTCTAATAACCGACATTCGGTGTCCTGAGAACGAGGCAGAAAAATGGCAGCCTGTTTCACAGGGGAAGAAAACATTTGAGAAAGGACAGATTTTGGCGCAGCAGTAATTTATTCAGCTCAGCGCCCCATGGCGATTTATCTGAATCCTTTTCCCACAGAAAAGCTCCGTAGGTTTCTTCAGGTGGTGAGGTCTGTTTAAATGGGGGGCTGCCAGACAGCTGGTAGACAACATATATGTCTCATTTGCTGCATTTTGGTGCCTAGATATTCTGATGATGGAGCGCCTCCTTGTGGGATTGGGCCAGTGGGCATTGTTAGTCTCAATTAGTTTTGGCCTGGGCAAAAGGGGTTTTCTATATAGGCAAATGAGCATCGTGTGTGCTGAACTGCATATGTGCCATAACTCACCCAGGTTTGCTCTATGTTTTAAATGAGATAAATAGGAACAATATGTTTCCTCTCATTAACATAGCATGGTGCAGAAAGCCCATTAAACCAAGGAGGAAAGGGGAAAGGATCGTGCATCTGAAATGCCGACTGGAAAAGAAAAGACCTCCTCTCTCTTTTTTCATGGCCATAAAACCATTTAGCTCCCCCACTTGCAGTCTTGGAGCCTGTTTCTAGAGAAGCGGGATTCCTACCATTGGAACAGATACTCTGGGTATCTCCTTCTGGATCCAACATGGCTTGCTCTTCCTTTTGCTCAAAAGGTTGTTGTGCAGTCATCCGAAAGGGAGCGACTGCATCTCCACTGATCTTTGCAGCTTGTTAAAATTCGAAATGACACACAACCTCCAGTAAAACTTTGTAGGTTCTTCATCCCCCCCTCCAACCTCCTCCTTTCAGGAATTCTGCACATCTGTTTCCGATGACTATGAGAGAAGCTGTCAAGAGTTTCAGTTACTGAAAAAGGCCTATAAAATGCTATGCAGTAGTTTTCAGTTTAAGTAAATATTTCTATATTTAAAAATTACAGAAATGGGCCTTTCGCTTTAATCGCTCCATTCTGCCTTGATCCAGCTCTGAAGCTCTGGCTCTGAATTCAGAGCAGAGCAATGTTAGCCTCAAGCGTCTTGGCACCTTAAGCAAAATACAAAAAATGTCTCCTTCCTGTATCTCCCGTGCTTTTCAATGTCATCCATATCATATAATATTTATAGGTCATTGCACGCCATCAAGCCGGCAAAAACTGGTGTTCCATCCCACCAAGGTCTTGATAAACCTCCTGATTTTCCTTCCTGTCTTGGACCACAAATATGGGGGTGAATGTGCAGGATAGTTGAGTCCAACACTTGGCAAGCACAAATGTCTGTCTTCTGGGTTACATTCAGCTTTGGGGTCACACGTTCTACAGGCCTCTATGCAGAAACCCTGCCAATTAAATTTCAAGCCCTAGTCTTCAAGCCTAGCAACTGGAAAACAGCATATTTGTCTTTTGTCTCTGGGCTTTTGGAAGCAAAATACTTGCATATTGAAAAGATGCTAATTTCAATGATTGCTGAGCCCTGACTTCATATACACATGCTCAGCTAGCCAGCATCGCAAACAGAGCCATTTCTCCTGCTCCTGTCATGCCCTCATGGCTGATTTGCATCAAGCTGCAGTTGCAGAACTAGTAAGGTAAACGTAAAGGGAACCCTGACCATTAGGTCCAGTCGTGGCCGCCTCTGGGGTTGTGGTGCTCATCTTGCTCTATTGGCCGAGGGAGCTGGCATACAGCTTCCGGGTCATGTGGCCAGCACGACTAAGCCGCTGCTGGCGAACCAGAGCAGCGCACGGAAATGCCGTTTACCTTCCCGCCAGAGCGGTACCTATTTATCTACTTGCACTTTGACGTGCTTTTGAGCTGCTAGGTGGGCAGGAGCTGGAACCAAGCAGTGGGAACTCACCCTGTCGTGGGGATTCGAACCACCGATCTTCCGATCAGCCAGCCCAAGGCTCAGTGGTTTACACCATAGCACCACATGCATCCCAAAAGCCTCCTAGGCAGTGCTATTTTTCTAGTAAAAGAGGTGCCAGAACTCACCATGAACACCTCCCTCATTGTCTTATAATGGCAATGGCGCCCACCAGGAAGGTGCCAGAACCATAGCTAAAACAAAATAAAAAAATTCCTTCCAGTAGCACCTTAAAGACCAACTAAGTTAGTTCTAGGTATGAGCTTTCGTGTGCATGCACACTTCTTCAGATAGCTTCAGGTATCTGAAGGTATCTGAAGAAGGTATCACGAAAGCTCATACCTAGAACTAACTTAGTTGGTCTTTAAGGTGCTACTGGAAGGAATTTTTTTATTTTGTTTTGACTATGGCAGACCAACACGGCTACCTATCTGCAACTAGAACCATAGCTGTCAAGTGTCCCTTATTTGAAGGGACAGTCCCTTATTCCAGCGCCATGTCCCGCTGCTGTCCCTTATTGATGGATGTCCCTTAAATGATGTCCCTTAAATTTCAAAGGAAGCAGCTCCTCTCCCTCCCTCCCTGCCGGCCAGGGAGGAGGAAGGCTCCAACTGTGTTGATTGGCTGTGTTGCTCACCCAATAAGAAGTCTAAGAATGACTGGGGGTGGAGCTTGCATGCCTTGTGTGTGGCTAGTTAATGCAAGCTGAGGGGGGTTTTGAATGCTGGACACCATTTTGTTGCACGTGCTGCTGCAAACTTTGCAGTGCAAAGCCAGGCCGGGGAGCCATCTTAAGTTGAGGCTGCATAGGCCTTGTGGTGCATGTGATTCAGATTCTATTCAGTTGAACCTCTGGTTACAAAGTTGGTTGGACAGTGTTCTCGAAGCTACCCAGCATGAGTTTGATCAGACTGCAGGAGGACAGGAAGACTGGAGTGCCTGGAACAGGCGAGGCTGCAGGTCCCTTATTTTGGCTGCTGGTCCCTTATTTTCAAGGCTGCTGATTCCTTATTTTCAAATCTGTAAGTTGACAGCTATGGCCAGAACTCATCTGAGAGGTGCCAGAACTGATTTCCTGTGAGTTCCCCCTGAAAAAAGTTCTGCTCCTAGGAGGCTTCGTTTGGTCAGAATTGAGTATACACTAAATACATTACTTCTGCTACAGGGCTGTGAAAATTTGTGTCCCAGGCTTTGTAGTCTCGTTTACCCATGTATCATCTGAAACCAAAGGGGTGTATGGGTTGCCAGATGTGAAATATATTGGCATTATTTTCAGCTCTCCTACCCCACTAAGAATTCTAAACCATGAGTTGGCAATATGTCAAAATACAGTAAATAACTGTAATGATTAAAAATTTATTAAGCAATCAGTGGATCATGGAATCATAGAGTTGGGAAGTAACCTAGTCCAACCCCCTGCAATGTAGGAATCTCAACTAGATCATACATGACAAATGGCCATCCAACCTCTGCTTAAAAACCTCCAATGATCCTTCCTACCCTCTGGAGCAGGAGAAAACAAGCTTGCTCCATCTTCCATGTGACAGCCCGTCAGATATTTGAAAGTGGCTATTACATCACCTCTCATTTGCCTTTTTTCCAGGCTAAACATACTCAACTCCCTCAGCTGTTCCTCATAAGGCTTGGTTTCCAGATCCTTTATCATCTTGGCCTTCCTCTGCACACACATTCCATCTTCTCAGTATCCTTCTAGAATTATGGTTCCCAGAACTGGACACAGTTCTCCAGGTGGGTGGCCTGACCAAGGCAGAATAGAGTCTCCCCTTGATCAGCACATGACACTGATACAGATTTAGGGTTCCAGAGTCTATTAGTGAATAGCAGAAATTAATAAATAGTAGTATTTAGATAATATTTGAAATATTGAGGGGGAAATACAAGCTGCAGAGGAATTTCTGGGTTAGCCCATGCAAAACAGCCTGGCTGGGCTAGCTAAGTGCAGGGCCATTAAGCAATAATACTGGGCCATTAAGGGCTATTGGCAATGCAAAAGAGCTGTCCTTTCCCAGTGCTCTGAGGAGTGGACAGAGAGAGAAGATTTGGAAGGTTGCCTGGGTATGATGTCGCAGGACGATTTAGGGCTTTTTGGACCACACTTGCAGTAGCTGGGGCCAAAGTGGGGAGGCTGCGTTTTGAATGGTGTGCTGGGAAGAAGAAAGGCAGTCCAGGCCAGAACTCCAGGCACAGGTTAAAGGGCCAGAACCATCTTGGCTGCTAACTGGAGAGCCCACAGCCCAGAGACTGAGAAGCAAGGCTGGCTGCTCTGGGCTCAAGCGGGCTGAAAGTAGGAGAGAAGCAAGGAGAGGCACTCTGGAGATGTAATGTTGTGAACTCTCTTCCTCTCAATGTAGTTCCAGAAGTATGTAAATGTAAAATAAACCATATATCTTAAAACTCTACAGCCTCTGCCATGCTTGGAATTCATAACAGAAACATGAGCATGGGTGAGCGCCTGCGACCCCTGGAATCTTGGGGGGAGGGGGGTAACAATGTTTGGTGTAACAATGCTTACATTGATGCAGCATAGAATAGCATTAGCTCTTTTTGCTGCTGCATCACATAGAATCATAGAATCATAGAGTTGGAAGAGACCACAAGGGCCATCGAGTCCAACCCCCTGCCAAGCAGGAAACACCATCAGAGCACTCCTGACATATGGTTGTCAAGCCTCTGCTTAAAGACCTCCAAAGAAGGAGACTCCACCACACTCCTTGGCAGCAAATTCCACTGTCGAACAGCTCTTACTGTCAGGAAGTTCTTCCTAATGTTTAGGTGGAATCTTTTTTCTTGTAGTTTGGAACCATTGCTCCGTGTCCGCTTCTCTGGAGCAGCAGAAAACAACCTTTCTCCCTCCTCTATGTGACATCCTTTTATATATTTGAACATGGCTATCATATCACCCCTTAACCTCCTCTTCTCCAGGCTAAACATGCCCAGCTCCCTTAGCCGTTCTTCATAAGGCATCGTTTCCAGGCCATTGACCATTTTGGTTGCCCTCCTCTGGACACGTTCCAGTTTGTCCGTGTCCTTCTTGAACTGTGGTGCCCAGAACTGGACACAGTACTCCAGGTGAGGTCTGACCAGAGCAGAATACAGTGGCACTATTACTTCCATTGATCTAGATGCAATACTCCTATTGATGCAGCCCAGAATTGCATTGGCTTTTTTAGCTGCCGCGTCACACTGTTGGCTCATGTCAAGTTTGTGGTCAACCAAGACTCCTAGATCCTTTTCACATGTACTGCTCTCAAGCCAGGTGTCACCCATCTTGTATTTGTGCCTCTCATTTTTTTTGCCCAAGTGCAATACTTTACATTTCTCCCTATTAAAATTCATCTTGTTTGTTTTGGCCCAGTTCTCTAATCTGTCAAGGTCGTTTGGAAGTGTGATCCTGTCCTCTGGGGTGTTAGCCACCCCTCCCAGTTTGGTGTCAGCTGCAAATTTGATCAGGATGCCCTTGAGTCCATCATCCAAGTCGTTGATAAAGATGTTGAATAAGACCGGGCCCAAGACAGAACCCTGTGGCACCCCACTAGTCACTCTTCTCCAGGATGAAGAGGAACCATTGATGAGCACCCTTTGGGTTCGGTCAGTCAGCCAGTTACAAATCCACTGAGTGGTAGCATAGTCAAGACCGCATTTTACCAGCTTCTTTACAAGAATATCATGGGGCACCTTGTCAAATGCCTTGCTGAAATCAAGGTAGGCTACATCCACTGCGTTCCCTTCATCTACCAAGCTTGTAATTCTGTCAAAAAACGAAATCAGGTTAGTCTGACATGACTTATTTTTCAGAAATCCATGCTGACTATTGGTGATCACAGCATTCCTTTCTAGGTGCTCACAGGCTGTTTGCTTAATGATCTGCTCCAGAATCTTCCCTGGTATTGATGTCAGACTGACTGGGCGGTAATTATTTGGGTCCTCTCTTTTCCCCTTTTTGAAAATAGGGACAACATTTGCCCTCCTCCAGTCTGCCGGGACTTCGCCTGTTCTCCAGGAATTCTCAAAGATGACTGCCAGTGGTTCTGAGATCACATCTGCCAGTTCTTTTAATACTCTTGGATGCAGTTCATCTGGCCCTGGAGACTTGAATACATCTAAACTAGCCAAGTATTCTTGTACTATCTCCTTAGTTATTCTGGGCTGTGTTTCCTCTGCTGAATCATTTGCTCCAAATTCTTCAGGTCGGGCATTGTTTTCTTTATCGGAGAAGACTGAGGCAAAGAAGGCATTGAGGAGTTCAGCCCTTTCTGTGTCCCCTGTTTGCATTTCACCATCTTCTCCTCTGAGTGACCCCACTGTTTCTTTCTTCTTGACTCCTGTTAAGCTTGTGGTCTACCAAGACCCCTAGATCCTTTTCACCTGTACTTCTGGCGATCCAGGTGTCCCCCATCTTATATTTGTGCAGCTGGCTATTCCTGCATAAGTGTAGTATTAGTGATACAAAAAAACAACAACCTGAAATATAAGTGTGAACTGAAGGTTTTATTGTAAAGAATGAAGGCATTAAACCATATTGCAGATTTTTCCATTCCATATTCCAGCATGGAGATACATAAACTTCTGCTAGATCATTTTCTCAGCATCCTTGCCAAGCTTTAGTGCAAAGTAATTGATAAATATTTGTAGTCACGCTATATTTTAATAGGAGCTTGCAAGAGCTTTTCCTGAGATCTGTTTTTATGGCTCATGAATTTTGTTGAATTTGGCGTTGAATCACGTCACCCCCAATTTATATATAATGCATGTTAATAATTGTGTGGGCAATTTTTGGCTTTATTGCTTCCCCTAACATTGTTACTCAAGTAGATATTAGATTGTTATTGCCATAACCTGGAAGTCCTGAGGCAATATTTTCAGGGAATGAAATTATCTTATTGTTCAATCACACTGGCATAAGAAATGAGAAATCAGTAGCAGTGACCAAAGAAAATGTTGGCAAAGTATACTCTCTTCGGTTTCCCCCCTCCCCTTTTTTCGCATAATCAGACTACTGCAAATGCGTTCCTGCAAATGCCAGGGAATAAATTTCTGAAGTTATGTGCCGTACATTTAACTAATACAGCATAGTGTTGAGTGATAAGAAGGAAGTACAAGAGTATTCTAAGTAATTTATTGCACACAGCAACTAGATAGATAGATGATAGATAGATAGATAGATAGATAGATAGATAGATAGATAGATGATATAGTTTATTATGCTTATCTATCTATATCTATCTATCTATCTATCTATCTATCTATCTATCTATCTATCTATCTATCATCTATCTATCTATCTATCTATCTATCTATCTATCTCTATCATCTATCTGTCAGTCTTTCTATCTACCTGTTACATGTAAAATAAACTGATAGCTCCATCAGTTTATGGTTATGACAACATGCAATAGTTCAGGTTACGAATAGAAATTCATAAGGCACTGATTTGTGCCTTAAGATTCTGATATTTAGGGATGTGGAAATAAAGGCTGTTGTTATACACTGCCAGCAGCATCTTCCTTGTGTGCCATTATTCCTTTTTTTTTTTTTTTAAATATTTTTATTAATTTCACAGAAAAAAAAAAGAACAAAAAATAAAATACAAAAGTTTCATAAAAAACATATTTCTTTTACAGGATCTTTTGGACTTCCCCACATCTTCCCGAATCTGCATTATTTATAATACCAACTTCAGCATTTTGTTATCTTATTTCATCACTTATTGTATCTTTCATTTTGTCATATTACCCATTTCAATATATTTGTAACCCAATATTCATAATATGAAGTCTTCAACTATATTATTATCTTATTTCATTACTTATTGTATCTTTCAATTCATTATTATATCTTTCAATTCATTACTTATTGTATCTTTCAATTTCATGTTACCAAAATCAAAGTTATTGTAACCATAATCTTATATGTTGTGGTTAAAACATAATGCAATAAAAATTTTCCTTAATTTCACCTCTCTTTTCTTGTACCTTAGTTTTCATTTCACCTAATTACCGTTGCTGGGGCTAGTATTTCCTAAAAAGTGCATTTTCTTAACATTCATAGAGCTTATAGTATTTTTGCAAATAATCCTTAAATTTTTTCCAGTCCTCTTCCATTTTTTCTTCTCCCAAGTCTCGGATTCTGCCAGTCATTTCCGCCAGTTCCATATAGTCCATCAACTGCGTCTGCCATTCCTCCAGTGTGGGTAAATCTTGTGTCTTCCAACACTTTGCGATGAGAATTCTTGCTGCTGTTGTAGCATACATAAAAAAAATTCTGTCCTTCTTTACCACATTCTGGTCTACAATGCCCAGAAGGAAGGCCTCCGGTTTCTTAGGCAAGGTATATCTAAATACCTTTTTTAACTCATTATAGATCATTTCCCAAAAGGCCTTCACTTTCGGACATGTCCACCAGAGATGAAAGAACGTCCCTTCCGCCTCTTTACACTTCCAACATTTATTATCAGACAGGTGATATATCTTAGCAAGCTTGACTGGGGTCATGTACCACCGGTATATCATTTTCATAATATTTTCTTTCAGGGCACTACATGCCGTGAATTTCAATCCGGTGGTCCATAACTTTTCCCAGTCCTCAAACATTATATTATGTCCAATATCCTGTGCCCACTTTATCATGGCGGATTTGACTGTCTCATCCTGTGTATTCCATTTAAGCAGCAAGTTATACATTCTTGAAAGTAATTTGTCTTTAGGTTCTAACAATTCTGTCTCTAATTTCGATTTTTCCACCTGGAACCCAACCTTTTTGTCTGTTTTGAAAATTTCCCGAATTTGGGCATAATGCAACCAGTCTCGCACCTTGCTTTTTACATTTTCAAAACTCTGCAGCTTCCAATTGTCACCATCTTTTTCTATTAATTCCCAATATTTTGGCCAATAGGCCTCCATGTTAAGTCTCTTACGTGCCTTGGCCTCTGCCGGTGAAAGCCACCTTGGTGTTTTGCTCTCCAATAAGTCTTTATATTTTGTCCAGACCATAAAGATTGCTCTTCTAACAATATGGTTTTTGAACATTTTATGAACTTTAACCTTGTCATACCACAAATACGCATGCCACCCAAAAGCGTTATCGAACCCTTCCAGATCTAGGACATCGGTGTTCTCTAACAAAAACCAGTCTTTCAACCAGCAGAAGGCTGCAGATTCATAATATAACCTCAAGTCTGGCAGGGCAAATCCCCCCCTTTCTTTCGCATCTGTTAGTATTTTAAACTTAATTCGGGGCTTTTTGCCCTGCCAAACGAACTTAGAAATATCCTTCTGCCACTTTCCGAAGCATACCACTTTGTCCACAATCTGCAGGGTCTGAAACAAAAATAACATTTTCGGCAAAACATTCATCTTTATAGCTGCTATTCGGCCTAACAAGGAAAGTTTTAGTCTTGTCCAAGTTTCCAAATCCCTTTTGATTTCTGACCAACATTTCTCATAGTTGTCCTTAAACAAATTCAAGTTTTTAGAAGTCAAGAACACCCCTAGATATTTTACCTTTTTAACCACATTTAATCCTGTCTCTTTCAAAAACTCATCTGTTTCTGTAGACGTTAGGTTCTTAGCTAAGACCTTAGTCTTTTGCTTGTTCAACTTAAATCCCGCCACCCGACCATAATCAGATATTAAATCCAAAACTCTTTTTGTGCTAGAAACTGGCTCCTGTAATGTTAGTACCAAATCATCTGCAAATGCTTTCAGTTTATATTGTTTCACTCCGACCTCAATGCCCCGAACTGACCGGTCCCTTCTAATCATATTCAAAAGCACCTCCAGGACCGAGATAAACAATAATGGGGATAGAGGACACCCTTGTCGTGTCCCTTTTTCAATATTGAATTCCTCCGTCACCACATTGTTTACTATCAATTTAGCTTTTTGATCTGAATATATTGCTTCTATACCATTTTCAAACCCCCGTCCCACTCCCATCCCTTCCAAATTTTTCTTCATGAACATCCAAGAAATGTTGTCAAAGGCTTTCTCCGCATCAATAAAAATTAACGCCGCTCTAGTGTTAATATTTGTTTGTAAGAGTTCCAAAATGTCAATAATGTTTCTCGTGTTGTCAAACAAATGCCTACCCGGGAGAAAGCCTGCTTGGTCTTTGTGAATCACTTCATTCAGTACTTTTTTAAATCTATTTGCCAAAATGTCTGCAAAAATTTTGTAATCCACATTTAGGAGTGAGATGGGACGGTAGTTCTTAAGTTGAGTCTTTTCAGTTTCTGTTTTAGGAATCAATGTGATGAAAGCTTCTTTCCACGTTTCTGGTGCCTTCTTACCCTCCATAATCTGGTTACATACCTCCATCAAGGGTTGTATCAAATAGTCCTTCAAAACCTTATAATATTTGGAGGTAAGTCCATCAGGGCCTGGAGATTTGCCTAATTGGAGGTTCTGTATGGCACTCTCGATTTCCTGCTGTGTAACTTTAACATTCAGGGTTGTTCTCATTTCCTGAGAAATTTTTTGTAATCCGTTAGTTTTAATAAATTGATCTATCTCAGATTCTTTCTGCGGCCCTTGTGCATAGAGATCTTTGAAATATCTCTGGAAACATTTCCTAATTTCTTCAGGCTTCTGAACCATTCTTCCTTCAATCTCTAGATTTGTAACTGTATTTAGTTTTTGTCTTTTTTTCAACTGCCATGCTAGCAGTTTCCCACACTTATTTGCTGAATCGAAAGATCTTTGTCTCATTTGTTTAATTTTCCACTCCACTTCTTGGTTTATCAGTTTCATATATTGGGCCTGGAAAAATTTCACTTCTCTCAGCACTTCCTTAGACTTGGGCCTAGATCTTAATTTCCTTTCACCCTCACTTATTCTCTCCAATATCTTCTGCTTCTTTTCATTCCAGAGTCTTTTCTTTACAGTGCTTTGTTGTATTAGAAACCCTCTCATCACCGCTTTACTTGCGTCCCAGATTATTCTTTTTTCCACCGTAGTGTTCAGATTTATCTCAAAGTAATCTTTTAAAGTTTTTTGGGCCTTCTTCACAATCTCCTGATCTCTGAATAAAGTGTCATTCATTTTCCATCTGAAGGATCCGGTTATGTTTAGTCTCAATTCCATTTTCAAAGCATTATGGTCGGAGCAAGTTTTTGGGCAGATTTCCACTTTTCTAGTTTTAGGTGCCAGTCCTTTAGTTGTCCATATTTGGTCGATTCGTGTCCATATTTGGTCGATTCGTGTCCATGACAAATGAGCTTCAGAAAAGAAAGTTCCTTCTTTTCCTAGGGGGTTCTTGACTCTCCATATATCAATCAAATCCATATTGTCTGTCATTTCAAAAAAAGTTTTAGGTAGTCTGCCTTCTTTTGTTATATTTGCACTCTGCGACTTATCCATATTTACAGAGACAACCCCATTCATATCTCCCAACATAATGATGTTGTTATAGTCTAGATAATCCAGTAAAGTCTCATGCAGCTTCTTAAAAAATTCCGATTTTCCATCATTTGGCGCATAGATTCCTAATATCAAAAATTTTTCACCATGTGTATGAATTTCAATAGCCAAAATTCTGCCTTGTTCATCTTTAAATAGAAATTTCGGTGACAGGCTCTCCTTTGCGTAGATCACTACTCCTCTTTTCTTAACTCTGTCCGAAGAAATAAATTCTTGGCCTAACCTTTTATTGATTAGCACTTTCCGATGAAGCCTTGTCACATGTGTTTCTTGCAGACAAATAATGTCCAATTGCTCTTTCTTCAATATATGGAATACTTTCCTTCTTTTTTCTGGAGAATTTCCGCCATTTATATTCCAACTAAGAAGTTGCAGAGACATCCTGAATCAATTTGTAGGCCTTACAATGGGGTGTCTAGTTCTCCCGTTCCCGGCGGTGGCAGTGATGGTCCAGCTCCAGGCTGTTTAGTTCCTGGTGGTGGAGGTGGCCAAGACGCAACTGCTCCTTTCTGGAGGTCTTCCCCGTTGTCGTGAAGAAACTTCTGCTGGTCCTCTGGTGTTCTGATTCTTATTTTCCTTCCTTTATAGCTAAATGATAGTCCTTGCGGGAACTCCCACCTATAAGGGATTGTGTTGTTTCTCAACAACTTTGCCAGTTCTAAGTATGAGGCTCTAAGATCCAATAACAGTTTGGGTATATCTCTGTAAATTTCAGCCTTTTTACCTTCTATCTCTAGAGATTTTTTGAAATGTAGGCCTAGTATCTTGTCTCTTTCCTCTCTTGATTTCAGAATAACCAAACAGTCTCTGGACTTGTCTTTCTTCACCGATCTGCCCAGTCTAAATGCAGTCACAATTTTAAAGTCTTTATCCTCTTCTATTCCCCAAAATTTGGAGAATAAAAGTGTCAAAAATCCCTCCAAATTGCCTTCCTCCAATTCTGGGACAGCTCTCAACCTGAGGTTATTCTCCTTGTTTCTCAATTCCACCATCGACAGGTAGGCCTGTTGTTCCCCTACCTGTCTTTGCAGAGGCTTGATTTCACCTTTAATCTCATCAACTTTTTTACTTGCTTGCTCCGCTTTTTGATAGGCTTCCACAGCTAATTTATGATTTTCAGCTGTAGCTCCTTGTAGATTCTCAATTGCCTGTGTGTTCTGAGAGACCTTTTCAGAAAGTACGCCAATAGTAGTTGTTGCTTGGTCTATTTTTAGTGATTGACTGTCCACTTTTTGATTTAAAATTGCTAGTTGTTCTAAAATTTGTTTCAAAACTGTGTCAGATCCTCCTGTTGCCATGTCCTCTTCAGCAGGCTGTTCGGCCTCCACCTCCTGTGCTATCAGGACGGTTGGAACAGATGATCTGCGATGATGAGCTAAAGTTGTTTGGACAAGTTGCACAGGCTTCCTTTCTTTTTCTTTTTCTTTTTCTCTTTCTTTAGCTTTGGCTGCTCTTGTTTTCCCTGTGCCACTCATTCCACACCTGCCTCTTGTTCAAGGTCAAGTTATCCTTTATTCCATGAGAAAGCAAGTCCGGAGTACACACAATTAAACCACAGAAATTCCAAACAAAAAATGTTTCCCAGGCCTCTATAGCTCCACAATCCTCTAGGGGGAGTATCTTAAAATTTCAGGGAAGGAGAAGATTTTTCCGCCATTTAAAGTTTCTGTAATCTCTTTTTTAGTTTGTAATTCCAAGACAAAAAGGAAGATTCGCAGAGTCCTTTACTTTTTAAGCTAAAGCCACTATGAGCCAGACTGGTAATTGCAACAGTATTTTAAACGTTTAAAGTTTCAATATATGTCTTGTTACTGTAATCCGCAGTTTGACAGCTCAGTTACATACTGACAGCCCGACGACTTGCGTTCTTAAAGCAAAGTCCCAAATACAAATCCCATAGGCAAAAATAAGGTCTCTCTTGGTCTTTTAAATAAGAAGACTGCAAATTCTGTAAATGCACGATAGTTCCACTTTACAAAGTTCCCATTAAGCGCCTCAGCGCTCCTCTGTACTTTTGCTTTGATCTTGTAAGCAGTATCGGGAGACGGACTTCCTTTTACTCGTCACCCGTTTTCAAACCCGGAAAAAAGATATTTGGAGTCCAAATTGTAGTTCACTTTACTCACGGGTATGTTACTTGCCAAATTGATGTTCACAGGAAGAAAGGTCGACGCTCATCAGCAGCAGCTGCGCGGCTTCGCCTCCCGCAGAAAGAGCGATGAACTCACAGCGCCGCTCCCCCTTTCGCGCTCCGGAGCCCCTTACGGGGTCCCTTCCACACTTCTGGGGGAGTTCCTGGCGCCCGCCGAGTCCCACGGCCACGGGCTCCCTCTGCCCGTGGTTTTTTCAAACGGGTCGTCGCTATGCCGCAGCGAACGACCCTTTTCTGCGGAGCCCCTCTTCAGACAATGAAGAGGACCGCCATCGCTGTTTCGCGCCGCCTCCGGAAGTGTGCCATTATTGTGTGCCATTATTGTGTGCCATTATTGTGTGCCATTATTCCTGTCTACATGGGGGACAGGGAGTGTGTGGCCATTCAGATGCTGTTCAACTACAGGTGTTGGGACTATAATCTCTGGCCATCGACCATTCAGGCTGTGGAGCTGGAGTCCAATAACCTCTGGAAGGCCACATGTGCCCCATCCCTTATCTGACCAAGACTCACAGAAGTAGGTAGAGTACGATGTTAGATCTCTGCTTGGATCTTAAGCTGTGCCTATGGAGGAAGCAACACCCTATTGGAGTGTTAATGATGTGAATCCCTCTATCGTAGGCTCAGGTTGGGCACATGTGTAAATAAACCATATATCATAAAGACACCACAGTTTCCACTGTGCCTGATTTCCAAAAGGAAACACGGATGCTACATAAGTGCCTGGAACCCCTGGAATTTTGCACCGTTTGGAGATTGGCATGGTGTATATATACACACCACACACACACACACACACACATATATATATATACACACACACACACATGGTGTGTGTGTGTGTGTGTGTGTGTGTGTGTGTGTGTAATCTGTCTGTCTCTCTGTTCCTGTCTTTGTTATTAGCATATGGGAGAACTAATACCTACTGCTTTCTGTGCCCCTTACAAAAATGACCCTAATGTGCACATCTGTATGCAAATAAAATGACAAGTCCCACATAACTTGAAACAAATGGTTCTGAAATAGTGGTACATTGCCCTAGTTTGGTATGTTGTGTTATTTGTTCTGCAGCCCACATAATGGGACATGCTTATCAAAAGGTATTTTGTCACTCACTCAACCAAACAGGGAGCCAAAACTGATCCATGTGTTAAGCTAAAAAAGCATGGAACAATGATCTTCTAAGCAGGGCCCTGTATCCCTCGACCACATAAAACACGCTTTTTTAGTTTTGTTTCTGAATTGTTTGCAAGTAGCATCTGTGACTTAAATTGCTCTGCGGAATGGCATGAGCCAGGCCACCTGACCACATTAGTAAATTTTGAAATGAGCCGTCACCTTGGGGAGCCATCACCCACACAAACCTTCCTCCACATACCAACAAGCTGCAGCTAATTTTCATGCAACAGCTATTCTAATCTAAACCATCTGAGGAGAATAATGGTTAAGGACAGAGGATTTATGATCCAAGTTCTTCTTGTCTGTCATTAGGAATTGTGTGTGTGTGTGTGTGAGAGAGAGAGAGAGAGAGAGAGAGAGTGAGAGAGAGAGAGAGAGAGTGTTAGCGTAGCAGTACATAATTTGTGGTCCAGACAGCATACTAGTTCTTTTTCAAAGGCATCTTCCCCACCCAATCAGTGAATGATGATCCTCACCACGTAGCTTAGGACGATGAAAATAATGACCAGATAAGCCCTGACATAGACACAGACCACTGCAAAGAAAGCTGTCACACCTTTTTAATCAGGTAGGTGTAGGTGATTTTTTAAAAGCTCCTATGATCTTGACTTCTTCATTTCCTTGCTAGGACATTTGGGGCTGAAAGTAAACAAAGCCAAGAGTCTTCTAGCTGGTAAAAGAGGGGAGTTAATCAATGTACAGTACCCAAAAGCTTGCCTTGCTGGGTCTGGAAATAACCATGTGGGACAAGGGATGGGTGACTGTCAATTTTGGTTTCTATCTGTTTCAGATTTTTTTCCAATCAGTTCTCCACATTCCTTAATCAGCTTGCATTTTTAAAAAAAGGCCTCACACAAAAACCAAATAAAACCATTTCAGTTCACGTTTCACCTAATGAAATTTGTCTAATGCACACATTTTTGCCAGCAAAATATTTCTTTTTCTATAGTATATGCACTTCTATGCACATATTGCCCAAAGATAGAGTTGCCATATTTAAAAAAGTAAAAACCAGGACACCCCAATAGACTTGTCTAAGACCCAGGACAAAGTGCCACCTTTAGGAAATTCCCCCGATGTTAATTCCGCCTTTCAAATCCCAGATGAATGCCAGCCCTACCCTAAGATGCTGTTGTTATACACATTTTTGGGGTTGGAAAACTGCACTGCAAAATTCAGAGAAATACAAATTTCAAAGGACAGCTGTATTTCCATCTGTTTGTTGTTGTGGGAAGTGCAGGTTACGATCCATTTCTCTCTCCTGCTCCCATCTCTAGGTGGAACAGGGTCTGGCAACTGTACCAGCCCAAAAGATGACCTGCTATACCGTGCTGGTACCTACAACACCATATCGGCACAGCAGCCTGGGTTGGCACTGGTACAGGACTGATCAGCTTAATATGAAGCAGCAGCCATCATTTTCAACCACATAGACATATGGTGGAGAGTCTGGCCAAACCCAGCACTCTGGTGGGCCCACCTTTATGTGTCAGAACCATTTGTCATGCTAATGCTCTAAGTTTTGGAAGGGCCAAGACGTATGTAGGAGGTCTGTGCTTAGAACTTCTGGGGGTGTTTTTCTTCTAAAAGCAGCTCAGGATTACCAACTGCGACCCCTTACAGAGATAAAATTCCCAAACCCTTAACAAACTACAGTTCCCAGGATTCTTTGGGAGAAACTATGATGCTAAAGTGGCACAAGAGTGCTTTAATTACATGGTGTGCATGTGACCTCTGACAGGGAGATCATGGAGGATCTTGAATAGTGGTAGTTGTGTCAAATCATGTGCCCTTAAGGCCTTATAAAACAGTAGCCAGGAGTGGGATAGAGGGCTTGTAACTTGGAAAGAAAGCAAAGCAGCTGAATGAATTTGTGGTGCATGTGGTGCCTTGGGTTCTTTTTGTGGTGTTCTTTCTGGGAAGAGGAAGGCGGGGGAGAGGGAGCTGGTATTTGTTGGCGGGTGGGTAGGTGGGTGGGAAGATGGACACACTAATCGAGAAGCTCATAAAGTGTGTTCAGGGCTGAGTTAGGCCCAAACTAGACAGGCCCTGAATCATCCAAATGCTGCTGAAAATGGAAGCCATATGTACCCGGTATATTCTTGCCTCTGTAAGTTCCAGTGTTACTTATCCATGCCGTGACAGCAGCAGCCAATGATACGAAGCAGGCAAATGCAGATGCCATGAGGTCATGACATGGTTAAGAGAGGTTGCAGAGGGGAGTGAAGGGTGATGTCTACATGGATGCATCCACCCTAGCTTGAGCCTCCACTACTTTCAGAAAAGCTGCTTCGCCAACTCCACATCTTTCATTCTCTGAAACAGATGACCAAAACCAGCACAAAGCAATTCATGAAACACCCTCCAAATCTGTTATTGTGAAGTCTACTGGTGCTGTATTTGGTTCCTTATGCAAGGGATTTTACTGAGCAAATTAGAATGCATTCCCATAAAAATATAACATGTGTCCACTTGGCAGAGTAATAGCACTTCTGCATCATGATTTGGCATTGGTAGCGGCATGCAAGACATATTCCGTTTGTGAAACACGCTATAGTGTTGCGCAAGGGCAGCAACTGCAGAAGTTGCTCCCAAATCACTATTCAGGTATCTTGACTCTAGGTATTAGCAGGATGTAAAACAGAGCAAATGGCTTAAACAAACCCTGTGGCATAAGGGAGATTGATGCTTTAAATTTGAAAGGGGATTTCCAGACTCCCCTGCAATTGTGCAATATACAGGTCGTGGCACAAACCTGAAACACAAATGTGCTGAGATACACCCAAGGAAAACATGCAAAGGTGCACTCCCTCTGCCAGATACTGGTTTAGTGGTTGAAAATAAATTTATTTTCAGGTTAACTTTCAGCAAATCCCCAGTCTACACTCCTAGGCAGTCCTAAAAAGACCCAGCAATCTGCCTAAATTTGTCCTGATATGTGTTTTCTGCATTTACCCTTACTGTTATCAAGTTTGGCATGTCAGGATTCAGGACCGTCCCCAAACTTTTCCAGCATTGGAGCATAACAGGATTAGCTTTGTATGTTTAATCCAAAACTGATTGTTATATTGTATTGCATGTGACATTTTGTATTGTGGTTTTAATGGCATATAATGGTCCATCTTAGCTCTCCTTAAAGGAAGGCTGCGCTCCTCCTTCTCCTTCTCCTCACTTCTCTTCTGCATTTGTAAGAAAAGTTATAATAGTCACCTCTTAATTTTAAAAATAAAAATGATTCATATTAATTGAATTGTATAGAGCCGTGCTCCTGAGTAAGTGCTTCAGCAACCATTTGTCAAGAGATTGAAACAAGGTCATATGTTGTTTGAAGAGGCATGGCTTGCAGAAGTGACTTCATTCACCATCCCGTGTATTGTCTCTGTGTGTATATAGTTAGTCTTGCACATAGGATTTTTCATAGCATGCAATTTTGGTGCTGGGGTAGGGATGGATTATCTGAGGAGAGAGTGCCTGTGGCTGTACAAGAGTATGCTTGTGAGAGTGCGGGGCGGCCACACTCACTGTTGTTGAGGCATATCAAACTGTAGATATACACATTCATATCTTCTGAAGAATATTTTCTATCGAGAATTCATAGATTCCATCACTGATAGCTTTATTTTCTGTATACCATTGTTGGCAACACCTTAGAATGTAAGCATAATTTTTTACCTACTGTGTGTGCTTGTGATATGTGTGTGTGTGTGTGTGTGTGTGTGTGTGTGTGTGTGATTTCTTGGCTAACATTATCCTCATTAAGTCCTGGGGCAGTTCAGTTTCCTAGCGCTTGCTTTGGATGTCAGTTGACCATAGATGAGTGAAGTAGACCCAGTATTTCAAGAAGAAATAATGCTGTTTTCTTCTGACCTTTTTTATCAGCTGATTATCAGTAGTTCAAGGCTTAAACTGGCTAAGCCTGGATATATGGGATCCTTTGTGTTCACCCCCATCCTCACAAATAATTCCTCACATACCATTTGAGGATCCTGCTTTCCTTAAAGCAAGGCAAAGCTTGAAAAACTTTTCTTTCTGGGTAGGCTCAGCAGAACAGGGCCACTCTTATCATTGCATGGCCCACCTCACACCTCTTCTGGCCCAAATATTTGACAATTAAATCAGAATGCTCTGCTGTTCTGTACTGCAGTTTCCTGCTGTTTGCCTCTACTTCAGGCATTGCAAAGGATTGACAGATTCATACCAGATCATTCAATCAGTGCTTATTCCTGCCAGAAATGTGGTGCTTTCACTAATCTCTACATGGTATCGCATCAGCTATATGATCTTTCTTCTTCTTTTTTGGAGAACAGCCAAGGTTATACAATATCTGCAGAATTAACTGATAAAATAAATATAAGATTGCAGACTCCTAAGTAAGGGAGATGAGAAACCTGCGAAAGGGAGGATATAAATAGCCAATATGCTGTACAGAATGAGAATTTGACACCTGTTCCACATGCATGAAAGCAAAAGTTGTGTAGTTGTGAATCATATCCATGGGGTCATGAGCATAGACTGTTTCATCTGTCAAAGCTCACTATGTGGCCTTAGACAATGTCTTTTTCTTGTTCTTTGCAGTTTCTTACAAGTAAATCAATAACTAATAATAAGAGCATTCAATAAGGGAAAGTCTGCCTCAGCTGTCAGCTTTGCATCTGGTGTCCTTTGAATCAGGCAGTGGAGAGCTTTTTTTATTTTAAAGTAAAATCTCTGCAGGATTTAAGGCACAAAATTTACAATCTGAATCCTGCCCTGCTCCCATTGTTGATGGATGCATTGTGCATTGGTGAAAAGGAGCACTGACACAGGGGCGTCTCTGCTGTTCCACCTGGAACTCAAACATGCCTTTGAAGATCCATTTCTTAAGTACTTTACCACATATTTGTACCATGGTAGTGCTGCTGTAGTTTACCCACTTTAATGGGACGCGGGTGGCACAGTGGTCTAAACCACTGAGCCTCTTGGGCTTGCCGATCAGAAGGTCAGCGGTTTGAATCCCCGTGACGGGGTGAGCTCCCCTTGCTTTGTCCCAGCTTCTGCCAACCTAGCAGTTCGAAAACACATCAAAGTGCAAGTAGATAAATAGGTACCACTGTGGTGGGAAGGTAAACAGCGTTTCTGTGCACTCTGGTTTCCATCACAGAGTTCCGTTGCTCCAGAAGCGGTTTAGTCATGCTGGCCACATGACCTGGAAAGCTGTCTGTGGACAAACGCCTGAAAGTGAGATGAGCACCACAACCCCATAGTTGCCTTTGACTGGACTTAACTGTCCAGGGGTCCTTTACCTTTACCCACTTGAGCTCTTTGTGGGTCCCCACTCACCAGCAGAAAACCAGTGAAAAAAGAGTTTGGAGGTAATCAGCACAAGCTTCAGCACTCTGAAAAGAAGCTGGAAAACAAATAAGTCTCATACAAATAGAACCATTTTTTCATTTAAATGTCATTCTCTCTCTCTCTCTCTCTGTGTGTGTGTGTGTGTGTGTGTGTGTGTGTGTGTGTGTTAAAAAGATCTCACAGAGCAACGAAATCAGAACACCGCACAGGGAAAGCCATGGATTTCATATTTTAATAGTTTCATTTATTTTTTCTTGCAAAACATCTGCAGGCTGGAAGCCTTGCCAGTGTGTTTCCAATTAATGCTTGACGTTGCAAGCTAATGGCATGGATTCCACTCAGACATTTTACATCACCGTCCACTGCAAGATGTGTTTTCTGTGGAGCTGGTGCACACTGTCATTTGACAGTTCTATATACAAAGCATGATGCAAACGGAGAATAGGCTGTGCCATATTTAAACAAAGAACACATTCAGAACTATTCCTCGAGCCTCTAGAAAGCTGGTAAATTTCTGAAAGACATTGCCAGTGGAAATGAACACATTGCTGGTGTCTTTATAATGCTATCAAGGATGGCAGAAAGCTTATTTCTTTTCTGTCAAGCTGCACTTGCCTTTTACCTGTCATTGAACTGGGACAGAGAGCTCACCATGCAGGTATCGTTTTCAACAGACTCCCCAGTGGCACATTCAGCAGTGATGCTCAAACACCGAATGGGTGAAAACAGAAGTCTTAAGTGGGCAGAACCACAAAGCATCAAAAAACATAGGTGAGAGGGGGTGGGAATGAGTATGTTAGGTCTGCTCCCTCATATCCATCTTCCTCAACTTGTGGAGGGCAACTGTGTAATGCAGGGACACCCTGTGTTTGTGGAGGTTTTCCTTTTCGGAGGAGGTTTGGATTTCCTTACTTAAATGAAGTGTCAGGGTCCTACCATCCTATTTTTTTTAACTTTGGGGGGTGGGAGGGGGAAGCCTCATATAACCTGGAAGGGTTACTATTATGTGCGCAGGTAGCGCTGTGGTCTAAATCACTGAGCCTCTTGGGCTTGCTGAACAGAAGATCATTGATTTGAATCCCTGCGACCGAATGAGCTCCCGTTGCTCTGTCACAGCTCCTGCCAACCTAGCAGTTCGAAAGCACACCAGTCCAAGTAGATAAATAGGTATCATTGTGGTGGGAAGGTAAATGGCATTTCCATGCACTCTAGTTTCCATTACAGTGTTCCGTTGCTCCAGAAATGGTTTAGTCATGCTGGTCACATGACCTGGAAAGCTGTCTGTGGACAAACGCCGGCTCCCTTGGCCTGAAAGCGAGATGAGCGCTGCAACCCCATAGTCGCCTTTGACTGGACTTAACCGTACAGGGGTCCTTTATCTTTCTTTTACTAGGTGCACTGAAATATATTATGGCCCATCCCCAACAGGAAATGCAGCAGGGTTGGTAGGTTCTGGCGCACTTTGCACCTGCTTACTTCCTTTCCTGTATCACTGGGGGGGTGGGGGGGTGGACTATATGGCCTTTGAGGATCTCCCAAGCTCCCGGTGGCTCCATCAGGTTTGATCTTTCAAAATTAATAAGCAGGGTTATCTTCTTTAAGTAAAGTAGGTCAAACCCTTCCACTCCAAATACACAGTCACTGAAAAGTTTGGTGGAATTTACCTAGCCCTTAATCTTTGAGGGCTTTCTATTTTTTGACACTCCCCCTCCCTCAAAATCCTAGCTGAAGATTTTGGTTCAGGATTAATCTTGAATTCATATACAGCTCCAGTCCTGCGCATACCAAAGAACACACACATAATCAAATCAAGATTGTTTGTTTTTATCAGTACAATTTGCAGCAATGTAACTATGACAGTTTCTAGGCACAGGTTTTTCATGCATATTTTTTCTAGATGCTACGTATTGTTTTCTCAACCAGAAAGGGGGAGGTGGAAATACACTAGGGAAATACTAGAGGACCGAGAAATGCCTCAGGCCATCTTCCTTGATAGTAAATAGTAGTGGTATCTGGTCTTAAATTGTGTGTGTATCTAATTAAAACCAGCAAAGGTACCTCTGCAGCTAAAGCTATTCAAATGAAAGTATTTGGACAAGAGAGCTGGAATATGATACCTTCAACTATTGCGCCAACTACAAAGACAGCGCTAGTGTATTCAGAACTGACCCATCGGGCTTGATGACACTTTTCAGAGAATGTCTTATTTTTGCTCTTGAAGGGATACATTTACTAGTGATGTGCACCAGACCTAAGATTTATCCTGTATCTGTACATTTTTTAATATGTGGATTTGTTTCTGAGTCACTCTCTGCTTCAGTCTGGGTTTCAGGCTCTGATGTGCTCTGCATAAAACGAAGGGCTGTTGTCCCTCTTTACCAGGGGCACCAACTATTTTTTTTTTAAAAAAAATAAAAACTCCAATTTTTAAATTCATGTTTACATAACAATCTTTCTTGACTTCCTCTCGCCTCCTTTTTCTGTATTCCTCTTTGTCCAATCAGATACAGCAAATCCTTACCCTCTTTCAAAACTCATTTCTTATTATTAAAATCCCTTCTATTATGTCTCCGATCTTTCCTCCTTATATTTGAACACCTTTAACGTATTGTTTACTTTTGACATAACATAACTTTAATCTTTCCCCTTTTTTCTATTACGTTATTGTATACTTTTTAACACTGTATCACCAATGCCATATTATTTTTATATCCAACATCATTTTAGGATTCATAAACCTTGCAGTATTTCTGCAGATAAGTCTTAAACTTCTTCCAATCCTCTTCCACCGCTTCTTCTCCCAGGTCTCGGATTCTGCCAGTCATTTCTGCCAATTCCATATAGTCCATTACTTGCATCTGCCATTCTTCCAAGGTGGGCAAATCTTGTGTCTTCCAGTACTTTGCGATGAGTATTCTTGCTGCTGTTGTCGCATACATAAAAAACGTTCTATCTTTCTTTAACACCAGTTGGCCGACTATGCCCAAGAGAAAGGCCTCTGGTTTCTTAAGGAAGGTATATTTAAATACCTTTTTCAGTTCCTTATATATCATCTCCCAGAAAGCCTTAATCTTCGGGCACGTCCACCAAAGGTGAAAGAATGTACCTTCAGTTTCTTTACATTTCCAACATTTGTTATCAGGCAGATGGTAAATTTTAGCAAGCTTGACTGGGGTCATGTACCACCTATAGATCATTTTCATAATATTCTCTCTTAAGGCATTACATGCCGTAAATTTCATACCGGTGGTCCACAACTTTTCCCAGTCAGCAAACAAAATGTTATGACCTATGTCCTGTGCCCAAGCACCCACACCACAGGGCCCCTAATGCAACTTCTGGTGCCTCACAAAGCACTGGAAGTCAACTTTGAGGCCTTGCAAGACCTTGGAACCTGACTTCCAGTGGTACTGGAAGTCAGGTTCTGAGGCCAGGGAGGCATGTGTGACATCATGATGTCATGCGCATTGGGCACCCATAGCCTGGGGCCCAAGTCGGCTCCCCTGCTTTTTACTATAATGGAAATTTTTTAAATTGCTTGCTCTCTCCTTCCTCCTTTTTGACAATGCAGGTCAAATTTACAGACACAAGAGTTGCTCCAAAGTAGATTAACCTGCCAGATTACAGATAAGTAAGCCTAGGAGCTTTTTGATGAGGGAAGTAGCAGAGATTTAGTCCCGCCCCCCCCCCAATAATCCCTTAGTGCAGGGAGCAGGACTTTGTCTTTTATTTTTTATTTTTTTTAATTTTTATATATTTTTATATATTTTGCATCTTCTGACAGGCCTCTGATACGCATTGCAATGTCAAGTTGTTTAAGCAATGTCAACAGAGTACTGAAGAAGAAGAAGAAGAAGAGTTTGGCTTTGATATCCTGCTTTATCACTACCCTAAGGAGTCTCAAAGCAGCTAACAATCTCCTTTCCTTTCCTCCCCCACAACAAACACTCTGTGAGGTGAGTGGGGCTGAGAGACTTCAAAGAAGTGTGACTGGCCCAAGGTCACCCAGCAGCTGCATGTGGAGGAGCGGGGACGTGAACCCAGTTCACCAGATTACAAGACTACTGCTCTTAACCACTACACCACACTGAAGAGCTCTGACGCTCATTTGCTTGTTTATTATTTGTTCAAGCAAATCCATGTAGAATTATTTAAAATAAACCAGTATGGATTGTCTGAAATGGAGTTCCCCACATGATGAAGAACCATACTTTTCTGGGGCTCTGTTTCATGTGGGGAGCCTTCATGAGTAGCCAAGGCTCCTGGATTCAGATAGTTACCCTCCAACTCATGAAGGGCAACCAGGACCATAATTGGAGTGGCGAGCAGAGCTGGCATGCTCATCCCCAGTACCCATATTTATTTAACACAGAATCTGAACAGCTAAAGAAGACATATGATTCATTTCATGACAGTAGTTCAGTAAGATTTCTCATTATCTATAGCAGTTAGCAATAATGGGAATATAAGGAGGAAACTAGAATTATAATTAGAAACAAACAAACCTATCCTTTGGAATGGTACAAAACTGTGAGGAAGGGGCAATTTTAAATGCCCCTGTATGTCTTGAACCTGTATAGAATGATTGCAATTCCGCTGTTCTGGAATAATCCAAGCCCAAGATCTACCAGGCTATGAGGAATTGGAATAAGTGGATCTCTGGCTGAGCTTTCCCTGGCTCGGCTGGGGCTATGCTGGCTGAAGTCTGTCATTCCAGCTTAACTGGATACACTAGTACAAATCCAGCATCTCTGCTCAGCTGGGACTCATCTAAGACTGGATTAAGTCCTGGAAAGGGGGCATTCTGGGGAGGTGGTGAGAGTGGGATGGGGCAGGGGGAGAATTACCCCTTTTCCAGACTCCTTTTAGTCATATGATCTAGCAATCCAGCAGGTGTTAAACTGGCAAAAAGGGTGATATAAGTCAAACTTGTTTTAAAGGTTTGTTTCCCCTCTGCCACGCTCAAAGTTTCAAGTAGGGGTAAGTTATGCTGGCACAATTTTCCCAGGCGTAATCACACTGGCTTTCTATAGTTTGGGTAGATCTGCACAGCTGCAATGCTCACTTAACCTGGAAGTATTTTCCACTGAACTCACTGGGACTTCCTTCTAAGTATAGGACTGCACTCTTAATGTAGGAAGGAAGGTACAAGGACACGTGCAAAGAAGCTGTGATTTGAAGTCACAGCCTTCCCACAGCTGGCTATTTAAACTAGTTTGACCATTATGTTTACGTGGTGTGCTTTCTCCCCCAAATGGACCTTGCTCCTTACCTCATATACCAAAGCAGATGCTAGCTGCTTCAAACCAGGCAGGAAAGATTAGAGAATAGAAATAAGATGTTTACTTACTAGGCTCTTGATGAAACAACCACCATCCAACTCTCACATGTATTACAAAAAGAAGCAAAGATTTGTTTGGGTTTATTCTAAACAGAATAAACTCTTTTAATAAAGATGTGTGTGTATTTGTTTTGCATGAACTGGGCAGATCTGTATTCCATTAGAATCTAAGATAATCCAACCTTTTAGAAAATTGATAATGAAGGTCAATCTCTCTGGTATCTTTGCAGATAATTCGATACATGCTCCTTTGGACTATATCTTCTGCATTTAAGTTTTGGCACCAGAACATTTGATGGCTACACTGTTTGCTGTTCTGTTCTCTTTGCCAGCTGCTTTTGGGAAAAATCAAAGAAAATCTGAGGCAGGATACATCAAGCCACAGTTGTTGACTAATGTTTTATAGCTCCCTCATTCTTTATGGGTTTATAGGTTGAACATCTCATTCAGTATTTCTAAATTGTTCCTTTCCGGGCTTCTAGAGTGTTCAGTTTCACTGTTGGTAGACTATGTTGTAATCATAAAACAGGTTAGTATTCTACAAAAAACAGTTTTCTTCTTTCAGTAGCCTTGACTTTTTTTGGTGACACTGATGTATCAATAAAATAGAGTGCCTAACAGCACCTTTTGAAAATGAAAATCTCTTTTTTTAAAAAATGAATATTTATTAGGATTTTCAATAACAAAATAAAAACAAAAATAGACAAAAAAATGACAAAAATACAAAAATATAAAACTTAAAAACAATTAAAAACACATAGAATTTCAATTGCTTATTTTCCTTTAACTTGTTTCTCAGACCTCCTCACACCTCCCCTTCTTGTATTCCAATTTAAATTATTAGCTCAGCAACTCCTTATTACTTATTTCTCAACTTTACTTAATAATTTATTTTAACATGTTATTATTTTACTTTTTCTCTTTCTTCCATTTCCTTAATTTATTTTTGCAAACCTTATCTTCATTTAATTTTGACCATTTTAGAGACCAGTTTTAACTTATCCAAACTTAAACATCAATACTTATACATCAGTACTCATTCTTAAACATTTTTCCTAATGTCGACCAAACTTCCCTTCCACGACTTTCCCAATTTTCATACCAATAGCAAAACAATATAAAAACAGAACAAATTATAATTGTATACCCTTTGGATTCCCAGACTCCACCCACCCCTTTCCCGGTTTCAGTCCCCAGCAAGTGTCCGTCAGTCTCAATATAGTATTAGCCTGGAGATCTCACATCCGAGGCTCTTAAATCTCTCTCAGTTCCTCTCTGCCGGTCTTTTTGATAGTCCTTAATGTTGAACCCCAAATCTCGGAGAGGCTCCGGCCCAACAGGATCCATGTTTCTTCCAGCCAGACCTCCATACTTAAAAATAAAGCCTATGGGGTATTCCAAATCTTGTTTCATACTCCTTTCAAGTCCAAATGTCCCCAAAGCTCGAACTTCCGCCTTAATCAAATTTAGAATCCTTCGGTCTTCAGATCTCCACATAAGGAGATCTCTCTGTTTTCCAGTCTCCAATTCAGGCCAGACTTTCCACATCAAGTTTTTATTTTGCTTTGTTGTCATCATGTCAGGCCTCAAGTTACAGCTCTCCTTTAACATCTGCAAAATTACAGCTCCTCCTTCCTTTTCTTCAGGGGCAACATATGTTTCCTTCTCCATATTTTCAAAGCTCTCAGGTTTCTCTATTTGTCCAATTGAATAGGCTTCCTGTTTCAAATCCTTATCAGATTCAACAATGTTATTTACTTTTAAGTCCAGAGTTGTGACGTTTATAGCCAAAACATCAATTTGGCCTTATAACTTTCCCAAGAGAACAAATGCTCTGTCCAATTCAGCCTGGATTTTCCCTCCTCCAGCCATTCTTGTAATGTCCCTAAACCCCCTCTAGGAGGATTTTGGTTCCTTAATGTTCCTTTCAGCACAAATCCAAAAATCAAGTTAGTTTGTATCAGCCCTTCCTTATTTTCAACAAATTGTAACAAATATAACCAGCAGAAGCAACAGAAACAAAGTTCTCTTTTTCCTTCTTGACAGCTAACTTGACAGCTGTCAAACTCTTCAGTACTTCATCAACAGGCTCTCTCGTGGAACTCTCCCGGGTCCGGGGGGGTGACACTTCAGCTCCCAAAATTAGTTCTTTATCCTCCAGTAAGATTTCTTGTAATATCAAACCGTGAAATTAAAATCTTTTACAAAAAAGAAAGAAAGGATTCTTTCGACCTTAGTTAGCAGGTCCTTTGCTTTAAATTATTTACAAAGAGGGGGGGCAGACTTCCTTTTTAAACCTTCCCCGCTCGTTCCTAATTCCTCAAAATTTTCTTTAAAAATTCCAATTTCCGTACTACTCACGGGTTGTTGCTTTAGAGTCCAATTGTTCAAAGAAAAATGTCAGCGCTCTCTGATAATGGCTTGCGACTTCACTCCGCAGAAGAAGCAGTCTACTCTCAGCACCGCGCCGCACCCCGTCCCCGTTCCGGAGCCTTTAAAAAGGCTCCTTCACAGATTGGGGGGGGGCGCAAATGGTGCCCACCGAGTCACCACGCTCACAGGCTTCTGCGCCTGTGATTTTTAAGGGTCCCCACGCCGCCGCAGCGGCAAGACCCAATCCTGCGGAGCCGATTCCCTCCAGAGCTTGGAGGGAATCCGCCATTAGTCGATGGCGCTAACCCGGAAGTCCCCTGCAAATGAAAATCTCTGTGATGGTGGTTACAGATAGAGTTGGGCAATATACTGATATATCGTCCCAAACCAGTTTGAAGTCCATATTGTGAGATCGGTTTCATAATTTTTGACCACCTGGCGATATATCGTGAATCATGATGTTTGTGTGTGTGCGCGCACACATACTATGCAAAAATCATGATGCAGGAATAACCGTGAAGCCGGCCAATGCTTCTTCATCCTTGTTTCAGGCATTGTGATATATTGGTATATTGGGATGTTTCACTGGCGATATATCTTGATGTTGAAAAACAGATATCACCCAGCCCTAGTTACAACTCTAATAATTGCTTCAGACCTGCACTTAGCCATGCAAGAAGCCACAATATTTGGGGGCATTTGGCAGGGCACTCCAAACCCCCTTTGTGCTGGGCTAGGTAGTGGTGGATTGGGTGAGTCAGTATCTTATCCATGCCTTCCATATTACTGATAGGGGCAATGGAGCCTGAGAGTGTGTGGCTTGCCTAAGACCACCTAGTGAGTTCATGGTAGAGGTGAGAATGGAGCTGGGGACTTTCTGATTCATAGCTTAGTCCTTTGGCCTCTGCACTAACCAATCAGGAACAGCTATAATATGTTCCAGCTGCTGCTTATCTTGCTGATCTCCAGATGAATATAATTTCTGATACTTGGTCTACCGTTGCCAAAGGATCCCTCCAAAGGGTTGCAAACCCTTTGGCAGCTGTCTTCCAGGCAGAAGGAGACTTGAAGTACATATATGCAAGAGATTCTAGTTACAAGCTGAGACTCAGCACGTCACTGAGAGTCATCTCTCTGGTGTGGTGCATGCTGAACACACAGCTTCTGATATGGTAAGTGCAATCCCCGAAGAGCCCTTATTAGCCAGTAAAGTGACATAAGATGGAGTTGCTTGGCCATCAGCTTAATTTCCCCAGAAAAAATTATACACTTTAATCATAGCCCAATACATTTCACTTTCTATGCAGTTTAGCTTTAGACCTTTAATAAAATATTATTAAAATCAACATCTGGTTATTAATATGCAATATGATTTTTAACACTTCAGTTACAGCCTTTTCAGACATGCCCCAGGTGTTGCCCTCCAAATGCCTCTCATTAACAAAAGAGATACGAGTTGGGGGTGCACTAATGAAAGAATCCGGCACTTTATGAAACTGGCCCCCAAATGGGGCCATACCCTAAGTTCTGGCAGGAGTGGAGATTCCATCACCCTTTTCAGCATAAAAGAATACTTAGGACGGAATGAGGAACGCCTACGAGACTTCTCAGAAAAGACATGCAATCTTTGAGCAAACACAGGTGGAAAGATCATAGCGAATTTCAACAGCAGCATTTTATGGAATCCATGAAACCTATGACTTTGCAGACATGAAGCTTCCTCTTATTTTCTTAGGGAGAGACTAATGGAATAGACTCCACCATTTTGATAGTCAGCAAAATTTCATAAAGATAATCAAAAGGAAATGAATTCTCCAAAGCAACAGGCGGAGGGAATGGAATCTGTCTCCTAGCACTTCCTTACTTACACAATATATCTCCAGTCAGCCAAGTAATTCTGATTCTCTTAGCCACTCAGGACCCCTGCAGATGTCCTTTTTATCATATATTTGTGATGATTTGTGTTCATCATACTATCAAGGTGGTTAAATGCAACCCCGCTTCCAATATTATTTTCACTTTAAAAGGTTTTGGGATGAACATACTTCTTCCTTTCCAATCAGTGCCTGTCCTATAGATTTATGCTGAAATCCTGTGTGTGTGTGTGCGTGCATAGAAGTCAAATATGAGGGGCCAAGGTCCCTTCAGCCCCCCCTAAAATATTTGAGGGGGTCATGCCCCCCAAGTTGATTGGAATTGCTATTCAAATGGTGTGCATGTGCCGTGTGATGTGATTGATTATGAGGGGCAGGGTTTTCCTGCCTCACCATATTTTATTCCAGTTGGCACGTGTGTGTGTGTGTTCCCCTACTTTTGCTGCCCCTTCAGATGGTAATAATGCAGTAACATTGGGAAAGTATTGAAGAGCACATAATAAAGTGGACTGAAGTGTGGATGGCTCAGTGTAAATCCATCAGGAATGCATTAGCATTACATCAATGACATGTTGTAGAATATACCTGTTAGTCACACCCACCCATCTATTAGTATTTAAGAATTCTGATGACAACCTTGGGTGGTGCTTCCCTTCACTGCATGCAAATTGATTATTGAAGTAAGAGAATCAAATGATGTGAGCAGATTTAATGTCTGGGGGGCGGGCAGTGAGAGAGGGAGAGAGAAATAGTAGTATTTAGTGTGGATGGCTCAGTGTTCCTAAGGAGCAGGAGGATCTTTATTGAGTCATCAATAGAAGTGGCGCTTTCTAGGTTTTCTTGTGGTTCTCCAGATGTCACTGGACCACAACTTCCATCACCCTTCAGTGTTGGCCAGTGGGAGTTGGAGTCCAATCCCATCTGGAGGACCACAGGTTCCCATCACTGCTGTAACCGGTCTGATTATTCAGTGGTACCCAGATTCCCAAGTTATTTACTAAGTGAACCAATGAGAAAGGACATAAAAGGCAAAGGAAACAATAAGGAAGGTGGTTTTCTTTGGGTGCATCAGAGCAAATGCATCTTTAGTGGTGCTTTCTTAAAGGTGTTGTGGGATTATTTAGTCAGTCGTATCCCACACTGTGCCATTTGGAATATGCGCTGACTTTTTAAAGCAATTTAACAAGCGAGCATGTTAGCATATGGCAAGTTATTTCTGCTAGAGTCTGTAAAAGGTCTTGGCACAGAAAAGGTGTGTGATAAAGTGCATTCCAAAGAAAAAGCTCCAAATTAAGTATTTGACAAGGGCTCCCCAAGGTGTCATGGCAGATTGGGTGGGGAGTAAGGGGGGGGGAGAGGTGACCTATGGAGCTGGCAAAAGCTCAGATCATTTGTGAAAGCGTTTCTGGGCTGCCAAAATAGCAGAGAATTCTCTGAAGGATAATTTGCTAAACCAACTGAAAAAGAGGCAGTCATAAATAAAGGATGCAAGCAGATGTCTGTCCACTCCGGAGTTAACTCTAAGCCTATTAAAACTTTAAATGCTACCTTCCTGACGGTCCCGGAGGCTTGAAATAGTGCACAACTAGGAGTTTGCTGAGGATTCAAAGTGTGGTTGCTGAGCACCTTCAGGCTCTTGCCTGAAGAACTCCAAAGCAACAAGTTGTAAATCAGGCTGCTGAGGAGAATCCAAGCAGCTCGGCTCCAAACTGAAGCTCAGGGTCCAGCAAGCTTCAGTGATTTCAGAATCATAATAACACTCTTGTTCTCGGTCTCACCCATATCGTGATTTACAGCACTGAGTGGAAGCACAGCTGAAAGTACACGGCTCTTGATTGCTTGCTTGCTTACCTCCCCGAGAGCGCTGAAAGATATTGGCATGCATTCTGCATTCAGCGTCAGTGCATAGTACAATTTCTGTGTGTGCTGATGGCCAAAATACAAATGTTACAAGCTACAGAAAGCATGTGTGTGTACAAAGACTTTATATATTTTTAAATTATTTGTAACTATGCATTTTCAGTATATGAAGTCTTTTTCACATCATTCATAATACAGGAGGAAACACACACACACACACACAGAGAGAGAGAGAGAGAGAGAGAGAGAGAGAGAGAGAGAGAGAGAGAGATCATAATATTCTGCTTGTTGGCCATCATTAAAGCATTACCTATGGCTTTGATATTGATTCATACTCTCCTTTCCCTGGAAAGTAGGAAGTTCCAGGAAGCATCCACAGCCTTAGTGGGTACTCTGTGGCCCTCAAGCATTGTTGTTGGGGCCCCAAATGTTTGCCATCCAGCTCTTTGGGGACAGTTTCCTTCTGAGGGGTGAGCACACAAATATTTCTAAGTCCCACTGATTTCTCGTGAAATAAGGATCATTTTTTAATTTTGGCTGCACTAGGCACTCAGACTACAACACTACACACATTTAATTGGAACTGGACCCCATCAAAAGCTATGACATGAGTTTCCAAGTAGGCAAGGTTAAGAATGAATGCACTGAAGCTGCTTTTCAGAGGCATGCATGCTCCTTCTTTCCCGAATCATGGCCATCTGCAGGCAAATGGCTTTTGTCCATTTCTCTGCAGCATTTCAAGTGTTACCTGGAAAAGAGCTCATAGCAGCACATATTCTGCAGGTCTGCAACTGATGTATCCAGTGCTCATTTTAATATCTCTCTCTCATTTGCAGTTATTTGGACAGAAGCTAGAATAATGCACCCCCACACAGGTCACAAATACCTGGAATGGGTCATAGAGGTTTAAAATGTTGTGTATGTAGAGAAGACCACCAACATGTCTGCCTTTCTCTTTCAGAAATATTCAAGAATTTAATTAGTTTTTCCTTAAGAGCCAGCTTAGCGGGACCAGGAGCAATTTGCAAGATGGTCCCATTCATTTTATCACTCCATTGAATCATTACTGGATTAGGGAAAGTGGCTCCCATGACAAAGGCAGCTAAAATTTTTTTACCTGGTAGGGAGGTTTCTTCCATTCATAGATAGCTTGTGAGCAATCAT
The DNA here is from genome assembly GCF_964252035.2 of Podarcis erhardii. Classification (NCBI taxonomy): domain Eukaryota; kingdom Metazoa; phylum Chordata; class Lepidosauria; order Squamata; family Lacertidae; genus Podarcis; species Podarcis erhardii. The sequence goes on from NC_138512.1 coordinate 40,080,376, forward strand.
GAATCTGCATATATTTTAAATGTATCTTATTCACATGGTCACATTCACACGAGCAATAAAACAGCATATTCAGTTACTGGTATCTCCCTCTCCTACACATGCCCAGCTTTCCAAATCTCTACTTTTACTGAGACCATAATCTCATTTTAAATTTTCTCGTTATGACTTCTAATGGCCAAGTTACAAAACTATTTTCCCCCTACTTGGTTTATTTCGAACTCTTCTGCTGTGTGCAACTTGTCTGACTACATTCTTCTGCTTATACATCATGCACTCTGCTAATAGGTGTCTGAGTTCTTCTTGGTTGTATGAATACAATCTAACAAAGAAAGAATTTGAATTCTTCATTTATGCCGCTAGGCTTTTCCAGAACATAACAGTATGGGGCTATTCCTGGAATGTCTCCCCAGGACTTGGCAATACATAAAACTGACATGGCTGTCTGCTGATGCAAATTGGTGATGCAGTTCTATTAAAATCAAGACCATTGATTTCAATGGATCTATGCCATGTGAACCACGGTGGAATGGCCATCTGTATTGAGCCAGCTGTGCTGTGGGCTATACAATCCAGGGGGAAAAATGCAATCATAAAAAATGGTGCTGTTTTTCTAAATTACTCTGCCCTCATTTTCCAGAAAGGTTGAAACAAACCTACTTCCCCTGCTGATCTTAGCTCACTGAAAATGTTAAACAATTTTACATCAGTATAAAAGTTTCTAAGCTGTGCAGGTTCTTTAAAAGCCAGATTTCTACCCAGAGAGTCTTAAATATGGTCTCCAAATCTCTTGATGTACTACTAACCGTATTGTCTGTCAATTATTTTGATGCCAGTCTATTTATTTCCTTTGTGAATTGTTTCCCATTAAACACGCAAAGCAATTAACAATGAAAACATCAACAGTAAAAACACCTATAAAAATAATTTCAAGTCCAATACAGATTGGGATTTTTAAAAAAATCTCCTCTTAAAAGGCTTGTTGGACAAGGAAGGGCTTTAATAAGTGCAAACATGATAATAGAGACAGCATGTATATCAAACTTTATCACCCTTTGTGGGTCTTACCCAGTGTTTAAATGTATCACCCTCTTGTTCTAAATCAAGGCAACTCTATAACCAGCTCTTCACAGTAAGGGATGGCTGTAGTCATGTGGTATCATCTTGGCTTTCGTGTTACCGTATATAAAATATAGGTTAGGCCAGTTTATAATGCATCTCCAGTGGTATCTAAGAGGTATTTGTTTATTCTGAACAGTCTGCATCCCAAACACTGCTAGGTTTAAGTCTTTCCAGAATTTCATGGAACTGTAAAATATTTCTAAAACAGTAAAACAGCAGTCTCTCTCCATACACCTAAACATTTAGATTGGTTTATTAAAAGTTTGCTTGTTTTCAGTTCCTGGAAAGAATAGTGAAAGTAAGTATTCCTAAATTAACTGGAACCTTTTTCCCAGCTGACAATGATTTAAAAACAAAATGCTAACTTCTTGAGCAGGTGCCTTTCAGCTCTGTAGGTTACCTTCCCATATTTAAATTCCATGCGATTCTGATTTGCATTAAGGCCCAAGGGGTGTGTGTGAGAAAATATTTCTGACCACTCTTCGGAGTGGTCCTTTTTCTCTTCTTTCATTGCAAGCTTTAACCAGCTTTAAGTGCAGAGAGTGAACCAGCTCAGGACTGTTCAGTTTGTCCCTCTTCCCCAAGATCTACATCCTCCTTTTTATCCTGTTCATACTTTTCAGCTTGCATCCTAAGACTAGAACTGGTCAAGATGCCCTAGTCTTAAATGGCAAAGTCCACAAAAAGTTTTATCACAAGACTTGCTTTTGTGTAGTTTGGTCTGTCTGACAAGGGTGAAGTTCATGCTATGACTGGAATATTAAGATGACAGAAAACTCCTTCAGAAGTGGTATTTGGGACAACTATCCCATTTGAACAGTGCTTGGACCAGCATTTTAGGGAAGATAAATGTATTCTGTAGGCTCCTTAATACCTCTCTAAAGCTGCCGTCCAATGCACAATTAGTTGGAAGGAGGTTACAGTAAATAATGTGAGGCTTGCTTCCAGCAATAAGCATGCAGGTGATCAGTCTGAAAAAGTATTAATTATTTTTTCAACAGAGAAAACAGGGAAGTGATTGTCTGTGACTAATCCAGATTTCTCTGCAACTGAAGGGAAGGCTACAGTGTTCCTGAGCTACAGGGTCTCAATCTGTAGGCTTCTGAGTCAGAGCCAAGGCTTCTTTCTTCCCTCCTGAGAGAGAGAGAGAGGAAAAAAGCAAATGGTCTTGTGTCTAGCATTATAAAACATCTGGTAGAATGATCACAAAGGAGACTGCTAAGCATACAGTTTAACAGAGCTGCTGGGATCTTTTTATTACATTCATTTTCACACACACACGCACAGAGACACACACTCATAAAAAGGTTGGAGTTTACTCAATTTTGCTAATGCTTTTGGAATTTTATTAATCAACATTAATAAAACAATGACACCTTTTAAAAAGCAATGGAGAGGAAAGTTTCCAAATACTTCCAATCAAAATAAATAATTTTAAACTTCATATTACACTTTAAAGGTTAAAAAAAAAAGGAGAACCCTTTTGGGAAATGGGTGTGAACTTTAAATTATCCCCATTAACACCAGAACTGGAGATGAAGGCCAAAATTTTTACGTTCTTTTGAAAGCTCCTTAATAGAAAGCTAAGGTGCTGCAGTATCAATAAAAGAGTGAAGAAGTGAGGTAGGAATCTCTCCCCCTGTGCTCCAGGTGGAAGTCTGAAGCACTATTGACCACATTGTGGTGCCCAGTCAGTGGGTGCTTCCAGATGTCCCATTTGCTGAGCATCCTTTCTGATCTGTTTGCTGGGAGTTTAGATGGTGTTTCTTACCAGTGCATTTCTCCTGTATTTTCCTTATCATGAAAAGTTTGATATTTTATTTAGCCTAGTGCAAGCTTGTTGTGCAAGACCTCGCCATCAACTATGGTTGTGAATTTGCTGGTATGGGACAGAATCTTTTCCCCAAAATAGTGACAGTCTTGAAGTGCCTAGAGTGAGGGTGCTATCAAGCAACATGCCAGCTGTTCTGTTGTGGGGGGATATGAATGGTGTATGGGCACTAGAATTTCTATCCAAAGACAACCATGTACCACTGGCTCTCTCCATTATACCGGGTTTCTGTTATGCCCACTATATCTATGCCATCTTCTAAAACTCAGTACTTCAGTTCACCTGTCTTGGCTTGGAGGCTTCTAGCATTCACATATAACTACTTGTATATTGTCTCTCTTTAATTATCTGTGGCATCTCCACCCTGGCACCTTTAGCAGGAGATAGTGACACACTCTTCTCGGGACCTTATGCAAGCAAAGTCTACTTTGGAACATTATTGAGCAATGGCTCCTCAAACTAAGCTGAGCCAGGTCAACCAAACTATGTCCCTTACCCCCTGTCTAGACAGCAGCTTCCTGTGTCTCTTCTGGGGAACAATATAGTAGAACCAGTTCAGGAAAGAACCTGGTGAAAGACAGGCACCCTTGCCACACCCACCTAAGAGATTGTGGCAAAGTGGATATATAGTAGTAGTAGTAGTAATAATAATAATAATAATATTTTATTTGTACCCCGCCCATCTGGTTGGGTTTCCCCAGCCACCCTGGGCGGCTTCCAACATTGAATGCCCTGCGTTTCTGTATTTGTTCAGATATCACTATGAATCTCAGGAACAGGGATGGGTATTCACCAGTTTGGAGCATAGAGAGACTGAGAGCATTTAATAGTGTGGCTAATTTCTGAGGTTACAGCTGTCTTGAGTACCACTTCTGTACAGTTGGGCTAAGCATTCTTCATGATTGAAAGGTGGATATTTACCCAGATTTCATTGGATTCTCTCTCTGAACAATTTTAGAAGCTGTGAAAATGCAGAAAATCTGTTTTCTTCTTCTGTCAGTCATGTCACCATTGTCAGTCATTCTTTTGCCTTTCGTTTTTAGGGGGCTGCATGCAGCCTAGAAAGCGGATACTAAATGCTAATACAGAAGAAGAAAAACCAATGGATTTAAAACAGGGGTCAGAGGAATCTTCATCATATTGGTTACCAAGTCAGACCATGGGTTCATCTAATTCACCACTCCCTATGCTGACAGGCAGTGGATGTCTGCAGTCCAAGACAGGAGACTTTCTCAGCCCTATATGGAAATGCCAAGGATGAGCCTGGGATCTTTTTTTCCAATCAGATGCTCCATCACTTTGCTGTGGCCATGCCTCAGCACATAGGGGCTCAACTAAGGTGTGATGTTTGCTGTTTGAAACTTCTTTGCTCTGCTCTTTGGCAGTTATGGTAAGTGGGTTTATTGTGTCTGGCTAAGTCTTTCCCCAGTAAGTAGAAATGAAAAAAATAACTAATGTTCTGCCCTTTTCTGCCAACACCTTTCCTTTGGAAAGGTTCGCTGATTAGTGTTTGTGAGTGGCTGATCCAAATAACTGCTAGATTTTATATTATCAACATGGGGACTCTGAAGCAGAAGACATTACATAAGGTTACCCATAAAGACGCCCACTGGCTATTTGTCAAAAAATGAAACAAAACACCCAGCTTTTTGTACTTGAGAGATGCTTGACTAATGCCATATAGTTTGACCCGTTCTTCAGTATTTTTAGAAGCTTAAAATTTCTAAAGTGTTCTTCAGCCATTAATATTCCTGTTTCATTAATGCAGGAGCTGTGTCCACCATGTAGACCTGCCCCCTGTGACATGGAATCATCATAGTGTAGGGTTGCCATACATCCGGAATTTCCCAGACTTATCTGGAATACTGCAGTCGGAGGCAGTGTCTGGGCGGAAATTGCTAAAATGTCTGGGAAAATCTGGACGTATGGCAATCCATGTTGGCAGTGCTGTTTTGGTCAAGTTTCTTGAAAAATACCTCAAAACCTTCGGGCTTTTTCTTTGCAATTTTGCTAAAGAAGCTCAACAATGTTGGGAAACAAAAGCTTTTCGGTCCGGATTTTCACTGCTTGAAATATGGCAACTCTATTATAGTGCAGGGTTTCAAGTCATGTGGAATTGCCACAGATGGCAGCAATCTTTGTACAAAGACCCTACTCCCATGTTGGAATGTGTCCTTCAAATACACTGATGCCTCTTGCTTGTCTGGATGAAAGAGATGGGTGTCTAGAAACCTCTGGTTTTTGCATGGCAGCAATGTATCCAGCGGAGTCTAGTGCAACTAAGCTACCTCCTTCCCTATATCCAACCCAGGGGGGAAGCATCTGGCTGTCAGCTTCCTCCTCCTTAGTCTCAGTGTTGCCTTTGTAGAATTCAACAGGGAGGAGGATGAGAGCAAAACCAAAATTAGTTGGCTCTTGCTCAGTGTTTTTCCCAGCAGGAGCTGGTCGGAACTCAGTTCTGGCACCTCTCGGGTGGGCGCCATTAGCATTATAAGAGAACAAGAGAGGCATTCGTGGTGAGTTCTGGCCAGTGCTTTTTTTCTAATAAAATAGGTGCCAGTACTCACCATGAAGTCATCACAGTAAGTGCCACACTTTTTAACAACAACAAAAAGAGGCACCGGTACTATGTACCCTTGAGTACCCACCCCCGAAAAGCACTGGTTCCTGCACCTCTTTTTTCTAGAAAAATAGCTCTGCCCCTGCTACTGTTGGCGTCCTGCTCTTCTGCCAGGTCCAATGGGCACCAGCTTCCACTGAATGTAGTTTACTGCACAAAGGTAAGAATTGCATCTCGCCCATTTTTGCTTTTGGCTTCACCCATCGCTGGTATGTGGCCCACAAAAGAAGGTATCCCAAGCCAAAAAACAAAAAGATTTCCCACTTCTGTTTCAAAAATACAGGAGTCTTGCCAGTGTCTCATCAACTCTAGATGAATCATTAAAACATGCCTCTTTTAATATCACTTTATTTTTCATTGGTGGTGGTGACCATAAAGCATGGCATCGCTGATCAACCTCCTTGTGTCATAGTAGTTGTCACTGGAACGCTGTGCTGGCATTTGTTTCCATCCTGGACAAGGCAAGAGCTCCTCTTGTATTGATCTATAAAGCAGAAACATCTGTTAGAAGTGCTGCTGCAGGCTGCCTGCCAACCGGAGAGATGCTTATGGTTAACAAGCCCTTGTCCTACACTGTACATGTTGCAACAGTAAATGCAAAAGCATAATAAGACCATGTGCAGATTCAGAGTTGAAAAGTAAAGCACTGAGGTCAGGGGAAAAGAAAACCTGCCAACAATATTTAGTTCAGCAATACATTTTTTTCTACAGAACAGCCACTTTACTGGGTGAATGATATCAAAGCACCTTTTTGCCTTGGTTCCATTTCTAGCTCTTTAGGTTTTTCTGGCCTGCAATAAAATTCAAATTCCAACAGGACCCAACCCAACTATATCAGTGGGGGAGTTAATTATGTACTTCTCTCTCTTTTTAAAGACATGGGCATTAATAATATAATAAAAATAAGATGTTCTGGGTTGCATCCAAGATTAGTCTCAGAGTAGGCCCACTGAAATGATGAGGTGTGACTAAGTTAGGTCCATTAATTTCAATAGGTCTACTCTGAATAGGACTAACATTGGCTAGAACACAGGACAGGATTACAAATCAGCATGGGACACTGAAAAGTGTGGGATGGTCTGTAATCTGCCTCATACCTACAAATCATAGCCCACTTCCCTGGGAGTAAAGTCCACTTATTTGGGGCAGCTTTATATATGTCTGTATCCACATGCTTAGAATAGAACAGGAAATCAAGTCTCCCTCTGGAAAATTAAAGCAAGATGTAAATCTGTATATGAATGTCACCTAGATTGTATTTCATCTTTACAGGATAATTTAAAGTTATTATTCTTGAGAATTTTTAAACTTTGTAATAGCTGGAGACAAACAAAGCTATTCTGGTTGGAGGCTCTATCAAACTGAGCTTTGTGACCATACAGTTCTTTGTCAGATCAATAATTCAGTTGAATCTCTTTTCAAAAATGTTTTCAGATGATAAATTAGGAGAGTCAAAAAAGAAATATTTATTTAGTCAGTGGAAGAGTTTCAGTTCCAGCAGAAATGTAATTTAGTTCTCAATGGGTCCCGAAATGAAAGGGGAATAAGTGACAAAAGAGCCAGCTGTCACTGCAGAAGGAATACCAGCTATACGTCCTGTAGCATATCCTAGTCATGTAGAATAATATCTTTCCAAGATTAATGTCCAACATTTATTTCTAGTTCTGCAAATGGCTGTTGGCAATTTCTCCTACATCTAGAAAAGGCCAAGTAGTGTTTTTAATAGACTTTTGGATTTCAATGATTCCACAGACTTCCTTCTGGCACCACTACCACTCCCCATATCTTGAAGAGGAAATTACAAAGCAATTGAAACTCATAGAAAGACAAAGGGGGACCACATGGGCAGAATACAGAATGATGCCAGTAAAGCAAATCCAGTAGAGAAGTCTTTAGAGTCAAAATTTAATCCTCTCTTCTTTTTTGCTGCTGCTGATGTTGCAAAAGCTGGACATTTGGAAGATCACTTTTAAGTGATTGATAAACTGTCTCAAATATAGATAATGCAAATGATGGATTGAACGAACTCTGGTCATGTTCAAGAACAGCCTTGTAGGGTACACATCACCCCAAACAGTGTAGAACAGAGCCACCATGGCTAGCAAGATGAAACAAATTGGAGGAGGGTAGTTTAATAGCCATGAAGGTTATGTTCTACCTCCACTATCGGAGGCAATACACCTCTGTAGACCCATCACCGGAGATCACAAGGTAGTAGAATGTACACTTTGCAGGCTTCCCATAGGCATCTGATTAGCTGCTGCGAGGACAAGATGCTGAGCCAGATAGGCCTTTGGTCTGATCTGACAGAACTCGTCTTATGTTCAAGAGTTAAGGCCAGCATCTGGTGTCGAACTGCATACAAGTATTTTTATTTATCTAATTATCTATCTATTAAATTTCCATCCCACCCTTCAACCGAGGATCAGATTACAACACAATAATGCACAACAGAGTAACAAACAATAGGCAGTTTTAAAAGCCATAGGTTGCTTAATTAGACAAAGCGCTGGGATGCAGATGTTTTTAGGAAGCACCTAAGTAATGCAGGAAGGCAACAACCCTTCCCTTACATTTGGACACTTCCACACATACGATCACACCAAAAGCCTGTACTCTGAGGTTCTGTTGAGTAAATATGGCTCATAGTCATTGACAATTCTATCCTCCATGACACAGTGCGTTACTTTAGCTCAGGGGTCTGTAACCTTTTAGCTCAGGGGTCTGTAACCTTTTTGGAGCAGGGCACGTGTTAAGTTTTGAGACATCCGTCACAAAATGGCTGCCGTGGCAGCATGGCGTAGTACACAATGACTGCAAGGCAGGATATTGTATAATAACTCTAGAGAGTACATTCATTGTTTCTTCTCCGTGCCATGGGCAACTTCAGGCTTACCTTGGGTAGCTAGCTCTATCCTGCTGGCTTTGATAGTGGAGATCACACAATATTAATACCATACACACATAACAATGCACACCAACAACATGGAGCATTCCCTAGTAACAGGAAAAAATATACAAGGTGAATCTTGCGCACACACACTCATCACACACATGCTGAGCACAAACACATGTGCATCTCTCCCCCCCTCTCTCTCTATATATATATATCTCACACACACACACACACTTCACTTATGCAGTACACCTGTCCTGCCAAATGCATATCTCCCTCTCACACACAGACCACACGTAGCTCTTTCCCCCTTTCTCTTCCAAGTGTATTTTTCCTCTCACACACATGGGTGTTTGCAGGATTCCCAGTGGGTGGGGGAGGCTTTTGGAGAGGCAGAGTAAACCACTGAAAGGCATGGAACAGGCTAATTTATCATGTACATGGTGTATGTACATTTTGCCTCCTAGGTTCAGAAAATGCTAGAAACTCACTTTTGGTTTTATTGAAACCTAGAAACCTGAGGAGCATGGTTTATCTTGAGGGCATCCAAGAAGCCCCTGGTGGGCACCATGGTCAGGTTGGTGACCCCTGACCTAGCCTATACTTTCAAAGTAAGATGGAAAATAAATCCAAATAAAGAAATATATAAACCACTCAAAGTGACAACGGTACCTCCTTATGTGCTCCTATCCTGATTTTTCTTTTTCTTACTTGATAGAATCCAGAGTCTTGTTTTGAATCTTAAAAGCTCCATATGTTCAATGCTGGTAGTAGAAAGTCATGTTTCCTTTTTCTAGAATTTGTTATTCTTAATGGTGCAACTTTTTCCATTAAAAAAAAAAAAGTATTGTGGATTATGAAATCTTTTCTGCATTTTAAAAATGAATGCATTCCCCATTGGGAATTATAAATCAGCAGCGGGGAATGTGTGTTCCCCCAGATGTTGCAGGACTACAACTCTGATCGTTCCTGTCCTTGGGCTTTGCTGGATGGGCTGATGAGCCTTGGAGTGCAACAACATCTGAGGCATATGGTATGGTATCCCCAACCCTGTTATAAATGGCTTTATAAAAAGGAGAACAAAGCCACAGCATCCGTCAACCTACATTCATATCCAGAATTTGTTTGGCAGGACTTGATTTTTTTGCCCATAGTTCCACAGAACCTGTAGAACTGTTCCCAGAATCCACCCAGGCTTTCTTGCACATGCATAATCTCTAGCAGGATGGTGATATCATGCATGCCCTGTGAGATCTGACTCAACACCAGGGCTCTCTGGAACGGAAAGGAAGCACCACCAGATTCCAGTAATTACCCATTCTGATTTCCCTCACAGCCCATCACAGGGTTCTGGTTCTAACTAATATCAAATGGTGCCCTACAAGAAGTAAATCATTGCTGAATCTGGTCGTGTACGCAGGATTAAATGTTGCAGCCTAACCTGTGCTTTCAATGTAGGATGGAAATATCAATAAATCCAAATAAATAAATATAAGCTCCAAGCCATCAAATCTGACAGCAGCACTTTTGTTGTGAGCTGCTGCCCAGCCCAGCCCCCCTTTTTTCTACTCACTCCAGTACTCTGGCAGAATTATTCAACTCCTGGATTTATCTTTAGTTTAATGACTTATAAATTCTAATTTCCTTCGCCAAACATTTTAAGGCTTAAACACTGCAGTGCTCACATTACACATATTTATTAGGTATTCTCCTCCCCCTTCCTTCCCCTGGGAATGTTACTCTCGGCAACTTCATCCACATTTTTGGATTTCTAGCAAACGTCTTCCTTCATGGTGCCTTGTTGGGTCATTAACATTTACATGCCAACGGCTTCCCGCTGAGATTGTGTTAGTCGTCTTGGCACCCTTTCCCTCCACATCTGCTATTTTTATAAAGCCAGTAATACTTTTGCCAGCAACTAGTCCTGTTTATATATGTAGTCCAGTTCTCATTCGGAGCTATTGCCTCTCTGGTCCAGGACCATCTCATCTACAACTTATGACACACCTCCCAAAACACAAAAGCTGCCCACAAACCACAATTAAAAAGCCTCTTCAGTAATTAAACATGTTCTCCTGTCAAGGCTAATCAACTCATACGTCATAGTAAAAACTCTGTATACACATTCCAGCCTGGTACTGGAAGGCAGTGAAAAATTACTCTGTGATACAGAACCAACCTTTCAATCTTCATTAAAGTTAAACTACATTTCTTTCATGTTACGGCAGCTTGTCTTATTTAGTCTTATGCTGTCTGCTCTAGGTTCAAGGCTTGGTTTCAAGTGGGTGCCCAGCACCTCGGTTTATAGGTATGTTATACATCCAGGAACAATAAAACTGAGGTGAAGGAATTAATGAGAGTAATTTCTGCCTGTAGCTGTCAGATTTGCACCTGCGGTCACATAGTAGCTCTGGTGTTGCAACCTATAGGTCAGTTATTTACGGTACCTAGTAGTCAGATGACTCAACACATATCACTTGAGATGCCACCCTAGACCTTGAATAGCATGTTTTTGAGAGGCATGGCATTCAGGCTTCCAGTAACCATCAGGAGCAGTGTAATAAAGTGAAAAGACGCAGGAGAGGGATAGCAAAGGAGGGATAGACACAACAATTTCATGAGCCATTTGAAGAAGCTCAGTGCACCTCAAGTGAGGAGGGAATACAGTGACATAACACATTATTTATCTCCAGAAAGTACAGTGGTACCTTGGGTTAAGAACTTAATTCATTCCGGAGGTCCATTCTTAACCTGAAACTGTTCTTAACCTGAGGTACCACTTTAGCTAATGGGGCCTCCCGCTGCTGCTGCACCGCCGGAGCACGATTTCAGTTCTCATCCTGAAGCAAAGTTCTTAACCGAAGGTACTATTCCTGGGTTAGCGGAGTCTGTAACCTGAAACGTCTGTAACCCGAGGTACCACTGTACCAGCTTCATTCTCTGGCTTCTCAAAGTTTCTCTTCAAAATTCCAAAAGCCACTGCCAGTCAATGGCTAGGCAGCTTCCTATATTTATATGTCACAAAGCTAGACAACTTCCTATATTTTTATATGTCATAAAGCTGCAGCCTATAACTCAAAAAGTGGGAAGTGCTAATTGCAACTCCCTAAGAATGCTCATAGGGGACGCGGGTGGCGCTGTGGGTTAAACCACAGAACCTAGGACTTGCAGATCAGAAGGTTGGTGGTTCGAATCCCCGCAATGGGGTGAGCTCCCGTTGCTCGGTTCCTGCTCCTGCCAACCTAGCAGTTCGAAAGCACGTCAAAGTGCAAGTAGATAAATAGGTACCGCTCCGGCAGGAAGGTAAACGGCGTTTCCGTGCACTGCTCTGGTTCACCAGAAACGGCTTAGTCATGCTGGCCACATGACTCGGAAGCTGTACGCAGGCTCCCTCGGCCAATAAAGCAAGATGAGCGCCGCAACCACAGAGTTAGTCACAACTGGACCTAATGGTCAGGGGTCCCTTTACCCTTTACCTTTAAGAACGCTCATATCATTACAGTTAGAGCAATAGTACTAAGTTAGAGTACTAGTACTCAGTAGAACACAAGTTCCAATTCCAGAAGAAAGAGTTAAGGAATTTCGTATCAGGTCTTAGAGGATAGAAATATTGAGCAATATATTGAGTATATTTGACATACGCCTCCCTATATTGCTGGGCATGGGATTAGGTTTAAAGGAGCATTTTGGATGCATCTATCTCAGTTGACTGTTTTTTCTTACTTTGTGTAGACAGAGAACCAACTTCCAAGCTGGTTGGCTGGTTCTTTGCTATTGCTCCTCACAGGAACTTCAATAGAAGCTAAGAATCTAAACCATTTGCCCCAGATCATGTAAAAACTCTGTGGGACACAAAAAAATGTCTGTGGAACACAAAAATGTAACCAGATCTCCCAAGACCCAGAACAGATCATCATCACAAATTGTTATTTTCCCCCACAGCTTTGTAGAATGTTGACAGCTGCATTTGCAGTGATCACAACTCGAACCTTCACATAAAAAGAAGTATTCCCAAAGTGGAACTTTCAGTTGAGATTACACTCAAATTACATACACTTTCTGAACAGTTTGGAATAAAGTTTGGCCATCGTAAATGACCCCCATAACCGGTGTCCTATGATTCCCTTAAAAGAAAAGCTATTCTGTTAAGAGTTGCGGGTTTAGTTCACACTGTGTGAGAATGGAAAAGCATAGGCAACATATATTTGCCCTATGTTTTTCTCCAGTTCACCTCAGGGAGCTACAGTTCTCAGAGAGTAACAATCAGTCCATCTTTGCAAAGAGTTCTGGGAATTGTAGCTCTCTGAAGGGACCTGGGGTCTCCTAACAACTCTCAGTTCCTTAACAAATTACAGCGCCTAGGATCCTTTGGGGGAAGCCATGCCTGTTTAAAGTGGCATAATCCTGCTTTCAGTGCTTAGTGCAGACAAGGGTTACCATGTCTGATTCTTTGTACATTAAGACCTACAAGGAAGGACCTCTTGTGGGTGCCCCAACAATTGAGCTGAGGCAGCTGTGTGCTAGAAAGAGGGTCTTCAAGGAGTGGGGCCGTAATTATTGAATGCTCTTCCCATAAAGTTTCACCTGGAATCTACCTTTTATCTTCTCAAGTTTGGGATACGATATTAATCTTTCTGACTGTTTTATGTTACTTCTGTGATGTTGTACACTTTCCCTTTTGTATGTGTGTGTGTGTGTGTGTGTGTGTGTGTGTGAGAGAGAGAGAGAGAGAGAGAGAGAGAGAGAGAGAGAGAGAGAGTATTCTTTCCTCTAAATTGCCCCGGGGATATAAGGAAAGGCAATATTAAAAAATGACCATAAATAAATAATCCAACTCCATGTGTTTCTGATTATTTCAGATTTTTCCATCTGTTCCCCTCCCCAGCATACAAATATGTATTATTATGCTTATCCAAGGCCTCCTTGATACACTTATAATAGGTCTATGAAGACAGAATCTTATACAAACAGCCATACTTTTGCATGCCTGAGTTAGAACTCTCCCAGCCATTTTGTATCTATGTAATTGGTTGGACACTTCTATAATGGTATGACATGCTTGTAAATATTAACTGTGGTGGAACACAGAATCTCAGCAAAATTTTACTGCGTTTTGGGAGGGAAAGTGAAAGGTCAGCTTGCCTAGGAGAGTAACTTCACACAGACACTAGGGTCACCTGAGCACTGCTGGCGTCAAATGGGTGGTAGCAGAGCAAGGAAGATGAAGAGGGTGTGAGTTTTAAGAAAGGGAGAATAGCAAGAGAATCTCAGAAAACAGAGAAGAGCCAGAAGCCTAAGAAAAGTGAAGCAGAGGAAGCCTGCTGATGAGGAAGTGGTGGAGGAAATGCACGTGTGTATTTTGTGTGGTGAAAGAGCAATAAAGGTATAGAAAGGCAGGAACAGGAAGACTAAGTGAGCAATCCTAGCTACCTCCCTCTCAGTCCAAAGGGGAAGTATAGAGACGCGGGGTCATTGCTGTACCTGCAACATGTGGAAGTGGAGGCAGATTGCTGTGCCAGCCTGATGCTGGCGCTGTGATTGGACCTGGATCAAGCCTGTTGCCATCAATATCGGCAACAGGGCTAGCTTGGGATACAATGGATCCCAGGTCAGTTTGCCCCAACCCCACTCAAGAAAGCTTCATCTTCCGGTTGGTGGGACGAAGCAGGGGCTCTGCACTAGTGGAGTAGTGATGCAGCTGCCTGTAGGTCTACTGGGGGGACACCTCTGCCCAGCACAAAGGGGGGTGGAGATTGCTTTGTCAGGAAGAAGAAGAAGAGTTTCTTTTTTGACATCCCACTTTATCACTACCCGAAGGAGTCTCAAAGCGGCTAACATTCTCCTTTCCCTTCCTCCCCCACAACAAACACTCTGTGAGGTGAGTGGGGCTGAGAGACTTCAGAGAAGCATGACTAGCCCAAGGTCACCCAGCAGCTGCATGTGGAGGAGCGGAGACGCGAACCCGGTTCACCAGATTATGATTACTGCTCTTAACCACTACGCCACACTGGCGAGAGGAGGCGAGAGAGGACACTTAGGCTGCAGTTAAGTGCACACTTCCTTGAGAGTAAGCCTCATTGAATCTAAGTATTCAATTGCACTGTTAATTTCCCCTTTTGATTTAAATTACTAGTGAGCACTTCGTATCTGTTAACCACTATATGAAGCGGGCTCTAGTCCAGGGAAGCTTATGTAACAATAAATTTCTTACAATTGAACATACAAGGGTTATTATCTCCCCAGGTTGAAGTATTTCAGTCAGCAGAAACAGGGTTTGAATTAATAAACTGTAAAACCCCATACAGATTTACAGCCAAATACAAGAGTCAACTGGAATTAATGGAATTATATAAATCTAAGTGCTTTCTTTTAAGTGGGGATGTGAATCAGGCTGTTGATTAATTAAGATGAAAGCCAGTTTGAGTTCTGGCTCTTTCTGTGCAAGAAATACTAGAAAAGTTGTTGGCTTCCTTCATAAGGGCACCTTTGATGAGAAGGTCATAGTTTTCCAACTCTGTAAAATATTGGTTTTAAAATAATGTTTATGTGCTGCGATAAAAGGTCTACTGAACTTTGAAATGAAGAATGAAAACATTAGTTCGAGGAACAAATGGTCGCATTAAATCCCTAAAGGTCGGGTGTCTCTACTGCAGGGTGGGGAACCTGCAGCCTTCTACACTTTGTTGTATTACAACTCCCTTCTTCCCATGACCATTGGTTATGCTGGAGTCCACCAACATCTGGATGCCTGCAGCAGAGGTGGTGTCTTGCACCCAAGATTGAGGAGTGCCACCCGCCATTCACTTTGTGTGTGTGGTGTTAGGCGCCCGGCATGTGCTGCATGTGTGACGTCATGTGCGTGATGTCACTTCATCAGGAGGCCAAGCACAGAGACCAGTGTGGCACAGCTTTCTTTCTCATACTCAGGAGGAGCCAGCCACTGAACTGCACCACTCTCGGCTCAGCAATCAACCTCCTCCGACCCCTCAGCATTGAGGGGGCCTGGCCCCATGCCAGCAGATTTTGAGGGGGCCAAAGACACCTCCACTCCTAGGAGTTAGCACACCTCGCCCACAGCTTCCCCAGCCCTGCTTTAGTTACTCAGTTTACTTTGCCAACTGGCACATAATATTCTGTCACTCCTGGAGACAACCGAGCATGCTTAATCATCACTAGGATGGATTTGTTTTGTACTTCTGCCTATCTCAAGGTTCACCCAGACATGCTGATACCTCCTTCTGGCCCTGTTTTGCTTTCCAATCTGTTGGCACTCAAGAGTTTGCTCTTAGAGAGAATGGTCATCTTTTCATCTCTCGATGTTCATATTAGTTTTGAGAGGCTAGTTTAAGTTCTTTCCCAACATAGTCCAGTTAAGGTGTCTCTGAATAAGGGCCACACCTATTGTGTCTTGGTTCCTCCTCAATAAAATGTGAGCAACTGATACGCCAAGTATGCCAATTATGTGCATCCACACTATGCAAATAACTTATGTCCTTCAAGGTCATCATATGTTTCCAATGCACCCTTTGCAATCTTTCTGGCTGCGGATAAGAAGAAAGGCTGAGCCTCATTTACAGTAAGCCGTATTTATATTTTGGCAAGAGAAAAGGGGGCCTTAAATGTTTAAATATAGAGCTACACCATAAAAAAGTATCTTAAGACCAATGAGAATAAGGAACACAAAGAGTTTTTCCTCAAATTATTTCTTCCCAGAACAAAGCCCCTTTGCATTATTTATAAACCCTCCCAAGGTAGGTAATTGGGGCTGAGAGACTTATCGAGTATGGTCTCCCAGTGCTTTAAGATCTTTATCTTCTTTTGAAGTTCATTAATGATAAGAGGAAGTCACACAATTACACTTACACAGCATGAACTGGGAGCTTTATGGCAGATTAAGAATGGGATCTGCTAACATGTAGCACTGCCAATTACTGCATTCCAGAAATTATTTTCTAAAAACATTGAATATGGAATGATTGCATTACACAAACAAGTACCTATTCCTCTTGTTCTCTGCCTTTTTTTTTAATTACCTCAATTATTGTTTTTAACTGCAAATTCATTGGAACATCTCCTGGCTCTGGGGCTGCGATTATTAAACTGATAATAGTTTAAATGGTTTTCTTTGTGGCTGTTCTGAGCCATTATTTCTATTCCAGCTTGACATAAATCCTGGATGGTTTTCATAAACTAGGCAGTTTTCCCAATAAATAAAATGTTTGGCAGTTTTCCCAATAAAATTCATCTGACATGCTTCCATGCAGATGTTTAACAGTGTCATCCTATGCATGCATTCTCAGAAGAGTCACTGAATTCAGTGGGGTTTACTCCCAGGACAGTGTGCTAAAGGCTTACGTTGATACCGATTTATATTCAACTCACCTTGAAGAGCTTGACTCCAGCAAAGACACAGCTAATTCCAAGAGCCAGCCACCACTCTCAGTTGTTGGGTTATCCCTAGACTTTTGGTCAGCTCTGGGGAACCAGACACCCTAGCCTTGAATTGCATTCAACTAACATTTTACTCAGGGCAGAACCCTTTGAAATTAATGGACCTCAATGAATCATGACCATTACTTTCAATGGGCCCAACATTGAGCAACAAAGCATTCTGCCTTGGGGCATATAAACAACAGTGGCTTAAAATGCAGGGAGGTCATTCCCTGCCACCCACTCCTCTGCATTTCAAGTTGCCTTTTTACATCGCTGCACACACCATTAAGGGACGCGGGTGGCACTGTGGGTTAAACCACAGAGCCTAGGACTTGCCGATCAGAAGGTCGGTGGTTCAAATCCTTGCAACGGGGTAAGCTCCTGTTGCTTGGTCCCTGCTCCTGCCAACCTAGCAGTTTGAAAGCACATCAAAGTGCAAGTAGATAAATAGGTACCACTCCAGTGGGAAGGTAAATGGCATTTCCATGCGCTGCTCTGGTTCACCAGAAGTGGCTTAGTCATGCTGGCCACATGACCCAGAAGCTGTATGCCGGCTCCCTCGGCCAATAAAGCCGATCTTATGGGTCAGGGAAAGCTTGGAATATAGAATGTACTGATGCATAGTCACCTGCCTGTTAACTGAGGATCAGTCAATTGTATTCAAATACATTTGCACCTCAAGAAAAGGAAAGTGTCATTTTTTTAAGCATTCAAAAAGATAAGTGCTCACTTCCTCCATCTTTATTCATTTCCGTCAGATTTGCTCTGAATCTTTGGCTCATTTGCTTACAGAATACTGAGATAGCAAACATAAATGACCTCAGTAACCACAGTGGCAAAGTTTATTTGGAGAGTTACTGGTTTGGTGGCTGTGGAGAAAGGAGGAGAAGGGAGAATAGGGTAAATAATTGTTTCTAATGGTTTCTCTGTATTATTTATTTTGGACTTACGGCAGTAGACTTCAACGGAAACTTTATGGGGCTAATAAAATTCCCAACATTCTCAGACATGGGTCGTGGTGTTTATATATTAGGCAGAATACAACGGTGTGTTTATGAGAAGAATCCAAGCACTTTGCAGTGATTCAAATAATTAAGCACACGTTTTAAAAGTTTGAATGCTGAGTTACAGGTAGACTTTGAGCAATCAGAGCTTTACCTCTCTAGGGGGTCTGTTTACACAAACACATGAGACATTTCAGAAAATGAACATACTTAAAAAACATTGTTTAGTCCGCTGTTTCCCCTAAACAAAGTAATAGTAGCAGCATCAGCAGTTATTCCTGTTAAATATCATGGGGTTCTTGTCTAATGATAGATTGAAGATATTGAATTGGATCCCACAAAATGCAAGAGGTAATTAGCCACTGGGATCAAGGTGGGAACTTACATAACTGGCTGCAGTCCTCAAACAATTCATTTGAATGCAACCTTAGAGAAGCTGAGTGGTCAGCAGTGGTAAAGTTCAACCCAAGCTAGTTAGGGACAAGATTTCTAGCCGAGCCTAACATGCCAATTTTGTATGTGCACTGAAATGTGTGTGTGGGGGGGGGGGGAGATCCATTAAAAAATCTCCCACCCTGCAGTTTGAAGTAGTAGGAGCTGTTGTATTTATATTGTACTTGCATTGTAAATGTATTTCACAAAGAATAAATAGTATTGGGGAAAGAAGGTGGCATTTGGCAACTGGTTGGTTATTCCGTTAGTAGATTCCTTGACTGAGTATTTGAGAGTGTTGTGACTTCAAGCAGACGCTTTGTGGAGGAGTTTGTGAGGACAGGCAAGCTATGGATTAATAACTTTTCACTATTGTGAAGGAGTTTTGAAAACAAAAAGGACTAAACCCTCTCTTGAGCTCAAGGGAGAGAAACGTATTGTATTCATAAATATATATATATAATACTTCTTGTTTGGCTGTTGCCAACCTGACAAGTAAAGATTTATCTTCAAGTCTTTTGTAAGGTGTCTATTTTATCACAAATAGCTAACCGAGCATGCTTATAATAGTCAACCAATCTCTTGCACAACCTACCAAACACAGCCTATCAATAAAACTGATTATAAAGGGTGACAGACAAAGAACTGGCAATCAAAACATGTCTTAGAAATATAACAACAATTTACAAATTTGTCACCTGTTCTGCATTATATATCAGGAAACATCAAGAGGGTGTTTAAAGACCAGATGCTACTGAACTACAACTCTTCTCACCCCTGACTATTGGCTATGCTGACTGAAGTTGATGGGAGCGGAAATCCAGAAATGCAAGAAGGAGCACCAATTCCACAACCCTTCTGTTACACAATCGCATATGAGGTTGGATTATGCATTTCCCCAGCCCCCTGGTGGTAATCACTACAGTGGTACCTCTGGTTACGTACTTAATTCATTCCGGAGGTCCGTTCTTAACCTGAAATTGTTCTTAACATGAAGCACCACTTTAGCTAATGGGGCCTCCTGCTGCTGCTGCGCCACCAGAGCACAATTTCTGTTCTCATCCTGAAGCAAAGTTCTTAACCCGAGGTACTATTTCTGGATTAGCAGAGTCTGTAACCTGAAGCGTATGTAACCTGAAGCATATATAACCTGAGGTACCACTGTATAGGAAAAAGAATGCATAGGTTACGATTTCTAACCCCAAATGATGACAAGGGAAACATCTATCTTTAAAAGGAACTCTAGCAAATCTGCCATCTAAAGTTCTTGCAGATAAACTGTCCAGTGAAATAGCTCTTCCATATTTAGGTATGGATAAAAAAATTAAATAAGGTACCATATTTTTCGCTCTATTGGACGCACTTTTTCCCCTCCAAAAATGAAGGGGAAATGTGTGTGTGTCCTATGGGGCGAATGCAGGCTTTCACTGAAGCCTGGAGAGCGAGAGGGGTCGGTGCGCACCGCCCCCTCTCGCTCTCCAGGCTTCAGGAAGTTCCCGCCGGGCTCCGCAGGCTTGTGGACAGCTGCCTGCAGCTCAAAGCCCGGGGAGCGTGCGCTGCGCACCCTGGGCTTCGGGCAGCTATCTGCAAGCCTGTTCTAGCTTCGGGATGGCTGCGGAAAGCCTCTGCAGGGCAGAGGGGTGCCTCCACCCCACTGCCCTGCGGAGGCTACAAAGGATGTCCCCGAAGCATCAAGCCTTTGGAGTGCAGCTGCGCTCCAAAGGCTTCAGGGATCTCTGAGGTTGGCGGTGGGGGAAAGCAGCGCTTCCCCCCACCGCCATGCCCCACAAGCTCGGGGGGCAGTGCTCTTGAACGCTATTTGAACGCATCTTGTTTTTGAGGGGGAGAACAAGAAAAAAAATTTTTTCCTGCTCTCCCCCTCCTATGGTCCGGTGCGTCCTATAGAGCAAAAAATACGGGTATGCAGTTAATGAAGAGAGATCAAGGCAGACTCTGTGAATGCAGGGTGCATGGCTAGGGCTGACCCAAGGCATTTTGCTGCCTAAGGCAAAGGTCAAGATTGCACCCTCCCATAGCACATACAGAAGCTGACTGGACTGGCAGGTGAATTTAACTTCTACAGTGGTGACAGGTCAGTATCCTCCACTGTAACTAAGGATAGCAGGCTAGCTTAGTGGGTGGTATGCAGGCTGAATGGCACACACAACTCTGTCTTTCATCACGACTGCACTTCTCCT